>NW_027507764.1:200548522-201915825 GCF_037356315.1 Lithobates pipiens | reverse complement strand
ATTAGCTCTGTCTTCAGCTGGTCCTCCCCAGGGTTTATTGGAAATGATGAAAGAAGGAGGCTTTGTTATCCACCAATGGGTCCTCAAGAAAGAAAAAATCTGCTCATGGTGTAGTATTCTCAATAACTGACCACTTGAGAGAAAGGGAAACGGGCTACAAAAAAGGTTCTTCAAAAAGGCTTCTACAAAGTAATAGCTTCTGCAAAAATTTATATGCCTTATTGATATGTATATAGCAGAGGACTAATGATCACTTAAAATATGCTTTATTACAAAAATGTTATATAATTACAAAAAAGAGAGCTTTTGCATATGCTAAAAAATTATTTTACAGCGCTTTGTGCAAAAAAGGTTTTTCTACAAAAAAAGTCCCCTTAAACCAAAGGTGCGATCTACACCAATTGCACTATGAGCCTGTAAATTTAGTATATATGTACCAATGATGCAGCTCAAAAGAGTATACCAAAAAATGACACAATAAAATAAAATAAAAGTCAGAAAAAATCAAAAAAAACTAAAAAATATTAAAAATAAAGTAAAAAATATATGCTTAAAAAACAGCAGTACAATCCCTTTTTTTTTTTTGTGTGCAAACCAGCACTATACACAGGTATATGAAGCCTAAGTCCCCAATTCTCTGTCCTTCTCCCAAAGTTTTAGGGGGTCCTGTTTTTTAGGCACTGCAGGCTGCCCATATACTGGATGCAAAGCTACTTATCTTCATCAAGCAGTTATCCTCCTTGCATGGACAGAGGCTTGAAAGAATTTTAGCACCAGCCCGGTTCGCCAATCCACAAGGGTAGTCACCCTGATCGAACGGCGTGCGCTCCAGCTGCGCTCCACCGGGTCAGGCGCACCGGAAGTGACGTGGTGTACGTAATGACGCTGTACGCGTTTCGTCATAGACGTCCTCAGCAGCGATATCACGTACACCTATACCCACGTCTTTAAAGGTACCTGTACCGCCCATTCCCAGCCTCCAGCCAATCGCTGGTCTGGGTGGGTCTACAGGTTTGTTTACATATTGCGTTCCTCATTATATCATGCGAGCTAATCTTTGTGACCATACTCCTAATGCTTATATGCTAAGAAGATGATTTCTACTATCATAAGGGGACATATAAGAATAATGGTGAATGTATTCTCAATACTCCTTACTTTGTACATAATGCTCTTAAGGAGAAAGAGAACCGGACTTACACAGGAAAAAAGGGGAGTTTTTTTAGTAGAATCTTTAGTGTATCCACGTAGCTCATTTATATTAATTTTTATTTCTATTTTACTTATGTTAATTTTATTTCAAAGAAAGGGGTTTTTTTTTTTTTTTTTAATATATTTACTTTACAGATAGGTTCTACATTGCCCTCTGGATTGTTTATGAGCATGGAATGGTCCCTGCTTTATTTTGCTACAGAAAATGCTCATCCCGGGTATCCCAGTAGTTTAACCCGGTATCATTTTAAATCTAATAGTAAATCAAAGAGGTGCTGGTTTCAATGTTAAATTTCCTATGGTTTCTTGAATTATTTTCCCTATTTATTATCCCATTCTAATAGTTTCACAAAGATTCCTATTTATTATTTTATATCCCAGATATTACCTTGTAAAACTAATATTAGTCAGGGAATTTTTGTATTTAATAAAAAAAAATTTTTAGATTTTAAATATGAACCTCTTATCAATATTCAGAAAGTTCTTCCTACTTTAATAACCATATTAACCTCTTCATTCCCAGATAATATCCTATAAACCTCAAATGGGGGGCTCAGATTACTTGTTCTCATTATAATGGGTTATATTTATGTTCATAACATGATTATTCGCATATCATTAAGATTTAGGCTCATCCTTAATCCTATTCTATATTTCCAATGTTAAATGGTTAATATTTGCAAATATATATATATACATATATATTATCATCAATGTACACATCTATATTATCATCAATCTATGTCTGACGCTGGAAATCATCTAAAACCACCTTTTTTGGTTCAGTCCATTACATAGTCAATTAAAGAACTATACCATATAATGAATCAAAAGAAATGAGAGAATATAAACAGCCCTAAATAGGTGTATTCTAAATTTACATGTGCCACATTCTAGCAGGTCCGGTCCACCTCCACCTACCACATATAATTTCATGTGTGTATATATAGGGGGAACTCTAGAACTGTCTGGCAGACAGTGGACCCTGGGCAAAAGTATATCCCACCTTACTATCTATGGATTTGCTATAAAGCAATTAAGATCTATATCGATATTTAACCCTTTGGGGGCCAAGGTGTTCAATCTATATATCCAGCTAGTCTCATTCTGAGATATAAGGGTGGTCATATTGCCCCCTCTCCAGTTTTGTTTTATGCAATCAATACCATAAAATACCATTTTAGAAGGATCTCTTTGATGGAAAAGATCAAAATGTCTAGATACATTATGATTAGGGAACCCCTTCTTGATGTTATTAACATGTTCCCTAATCCTAATGTATAGTGGTCTAGTGGTTCTGCCCACATATTGTAAATTGCATGGACATTCCAACACGTATGTAACGTGTGTACTGCGACATGTAATGAGTTCTCTAATTTTGTATTCTGTGTGGTCTGTTTTGGATCTAAATGTTTTCCTCCTTCGAGGTTGGGGTTTACTAACCCTACAGGCCAAGCATTTGTTACACTTATAAAACCCTTTCAATTCTTCCAGAAAGGTGCTATTCTTAGGGCCATCGACTACATTGTGTGCTAACATATTACGTAGTGTCGGCGCTGTCCTATAGATAAATTTTGGTTTCTTTGGGAGGATTGTTGACAAAACTTTGTCTTCTTGGAGGATAGGCCAATATTTTTTTATTATTTTCTCTATTTCATAATACTGTACATTATATCCGGTAATAAATGCTAGATCAAATTTTAGTTTTTCTTTTATGGTTTTCCTTATCAGGGTATTTCTATCCGTATTCCCAACTTCATTTTTTATTTTAACCAACGGTTCATACTTATATCCCTTTTCGATGAATTGTGCGACCAATTTGTCTGCTTGGGAAGAGAAATCCTCAATAGAGTTACAGTTCCTCCTAATTCTTAAAAGCTGTCCTTTTGGAATATTTGCTTTCCATTTTGGATGATGGCAGCTTGAAGTGGGGATGTAGCTGTTTCTATCCGTTTCTTTGAAGAAGGTTTTTGTATGAAGGACATCATTCTTCTTAAAGATTTCTAAATCAAGGAATTCTATCTTTTGTTTGTCACATTTCCCACTAAAAGTGAGTCCATACTTGTTGTTATTCAGATTAGATAGAAATCTTTCAAAATCCTCTGGGGTTCCATCCCATAAAATCACCAAGTCATCGATATACCGTCGAAAGAACTTTAGCTGGGGTATCTTCCTTGAGTATATATACTCCTCCTCCCACAGGTTCATGAGCAGGTTGGCGACACTTGGTGCATACCGTGCACCCATAGCCACTCCTGTGGTTTGTACATAATAATGGTGTCCATACCAAAAATAATTACAGGCCATGGCCATCTTAAGGCCCTCTAAGATGTATTGCACTTGTTCTTGTTTCATGTTCGTGTGTTCATGTAGTGCTCTTTCTACCCCTATTAAGCCGTCCTCCTGCACAATGCTTGTATATAGCGAATTTACATCTATGGTTGCTAATAGATATTGATCTGTACCTTGGATGTTATTCAGAAGCTCTATAAGTTGGGCACTATCCCTGAGGCCGCGTACACACGCGCGGACTGTTCACCCAACCTTGTCCGCTGAACAGTGTTTGGGCGGACAGTCCGCTCGTGTGTGGGGCTTCAGCGGACAGTTTCAGCGGACAGTTGGCCGAACAAGGTCTTACGGAAATTCCGAAAAACTGTCCGCTGAAACAAGGTTTCAGCGGACTGTTCGCTCGTGTGTAGGCTTGTTCGGCCAACTAAGTCTCGCGCATGCTCAGAAAGGATTTCCACGTCGGAAGGTTGCATTGCAGTGTATAGGACGTCGTATTTTTCGTCCCGTCGTACGTGCCGTTCACGTCATCGCGCACGGTTTCAGCAAACTGTTCGTCCGTCGTGTGTGGCCATGTCCGTCCATGCTAAGTTTGAGCGGACTGTTCGCTCAAACTGTTGGACGGACAAAGTTGGGCCAACAGTCCGCGCGTGTGTACGCGGCCTCAGGTAGGACTTGCCCTTCAATACCAACGGCTTCAAAAAGATATCTAGATATTCCCCCAATCTTGAGAAAACGGAATTTATACCACTGATGATTGGCCTTCCAGGTGGTTTATCTAATCTCTTATGTATTTTTGGATTGTAATACATAACAGGTGTTTTCGTTGAATTTGACACCAAATATTCGGCCTCTTTTTCATTAAGGATCCCCATTGTCTGCCCTTTTTTCACATAGGCTTTCAATTGATCTTCATATCTTAATTTGGGGTTACCCTTCAGTTTTTTATATGTATTCTCGACTTGTAATAGATTTTTCATTTCCTCTTGATAGTCATTCTTATTCAGAATAACTAGGCCTCCTCCCTTGTCTGCCGGCCTTATCACTACTTCTTTATTATCCCCCAGTTGTTTGATCGTTTTCCATACGTTGTTTGATCTCTTATTTTTACTATCTTTAAGTTTTCTCAAATCATTTTCTACCATTTTACTAAAGGCTGTTAGACATTGATTTCCTGCTGTATTTGGGTTGAACACTGATTTATTTTTCAGTTCTGTTTGGGTGTATAATGATACCGTTCTCACTTTGCTTTCCGTATTCATTGCAAAGTGTTTTTTTAAATTTAATTTTCTCATAAATTTTTTGAGGTCTATAAATGTTTCAAATTTATTCAGGTGTTTTTCCGGGGCATATTTTAAACCTAAATCCAAAATTTTCATTTCGTCTTCACTAAATTCTACTTTACTTAGATTATATATCCCTTTTCCTATTAAGTTCTTCTTCTTTTTCTTGTTCTTTCCTCCTCGACATCCCCTATATTTTCCTCTCTTTCGCCATAACCTTGAAAATCTTCCGTTCTCCTCCTGTATTGGTTGTTCCAATTCCCTCTCGGAATCCATTGTCCCCTGTCCTCTCTGTGATCTTCCCTGTGTTGTTCTCTCCTGTACGGGCCTTCTCTGAACTGTCTTCTCTCTACATTGCCTCCTCTCCATCTCGGGGTTCTGTAGGGTACCCTTGCAGTCCATCTGCCCGGTGGTCTGTCTCTGGGGCCGTTCCCACGAAAATCCCCATAGCCTCTCATTGGCTTCCTAGGTGGATGTCTAAATTCTCTCCTATATTGAACATCCTCCTGCGGGTGTGTGTTGTATGTGTATTCTCTTAAAGGGGAAAAATGGTTACGGGTAGGGATATTATATCTAGGTGTTTCCTGTTCAAGCATTTCCTGATAGTCATTACTCCTATTTTCCACCCTATAGTTCCCCTGATTAGGAGTTTTGAGTATGGGTCTTCTTCTAGGTGTTGTGTTATAGTTCCTCTGCATTATTGGTAACTCAGTCTCTGCTCCCATTGTTTCCATAAGGCCTTCATTAAGATCCTCTATTGACTCATCTTCCTGTTCGTTCCTATCCTCCTGCATAGATGTCTGCCACTTGTATACTTTCATTTCGTTATAGTCAGCGACATTGGAGGTCTGCATCATATTTTTTTATAGCTTCTTGTAGTTCATGTTCCTTATCTTTGTATTCTTTATGCTCGGTAAAGGGTGCAAGCTGATTTTTAATATCTACTATAGTACTTTCTACCATTTTCAATTTAAATTCTCTTCTCCTAATTATTTTATGTAATAATTCGTTTTCACTTTTGTTAAAAAATAAGTACCAGTCCTCCATTAACTCAGGATCTTCAATACTATCATTAGGGTTAATGTCCCACCTGAGACTTCTGGGGGTCATTTTTGCATTAATATACATTTCCATGGTGGCTATATCCCACCATACTCTCAGCTGTTTTTCCATACTGTGCTTTAGTTGTTTCATCAAGCTTTGTAGGTCCTGAGAGCTAGTTACTACTTCTTGATTGAAAATTCCCTTCACATCTATTTTCCTGTTATTCATGTAGCCAAATATATCCATAGCTGCAGCTTATATAGGGTGTTCCCAAATCTGGGAACCACCTATAGATAAGTCAATTGTACACGGAAGGCCGCGCTTATGGAATAGGTCACAGTCAAAACAGGGATATATGTGAATGCCTGTGCCTCCCCCAGGCTCTATTGATAATGTATTACTAGTTTCAGTTTTTATAAGGTATAACAATGTAGAAAATACATATATAAAAAATACATATATAAAAATTGGACCTATTTATATTAATCGCTATGAGGTTGCTGCCTCCCTAAGAACACAATCTGCAAACCAGGTTATGTTTAAAAATTGAATAGTAATGATGGGCTAATGGCGCTACCTCAAACCTTATATTACCTTTTATCTTCCCTATAGGCTCTGTGCAACCCAATATGTGTTTGCTATAATGTCCCAATTTTTTGTGTTTATGTCCAACTAATTTTTTCTGTTAACCCAAATTCAACCACGTGCCACTACAAACTAGTTGTATTGATTACCCTACGTTGAGTAACCTCGAAAAAGGTGGACACGTTCAGTTATTCACTAACGTGATCAATCAATCAATCAGAATCCCAAAGGGATAATTAATAAATAAATTAAACCCTAAAGCACCCAAAACCACATATGAAATCCAAGAATCCCAAACAGTGTTCAAACTATTTTTGTGATACTAATTTTTGTGATAATAAAAAAATATTAGTATACTAAACAAAAACAAACGCACTCCGTGTACAAAGCCCCTTATAGGGGAAAATATAACACCTATAATCGCACTGCGTTTGCGTAGTTCCTGTGCTAATAATTACTTCCACTGTGCACAATTTATATTTCCACTAAAATACCCCAGTGAATGAAAAAATATTGCAATAAAGAAACAAAGACAACCAAAACCATGAAAAATACAAAAATAAAAAAATAAAAAATGAGATGAAAAATAAAACGAATGTGTGGGGTAATTTCTAACCCCCTTAAGAATGTAAAAAATACAAAAGCCTGGAAGAAATGTGAATAAGATCAAAATATCAATAGATATATATATATAAAGTCCACAAAAAAGTCTCTTATCAGGTATTTTCAACCATGCGATTATTCTTTTTCAAATAACAGGAAGGTGACTTTTGTGATTAGGCCTGCTTATTGGTGACTTCCGTGCTCGTTCCCCCTCAAGGGTCCCCACTCACCGAATCCACGCACCCCCTAGGGGGTATAGTGCCTGTAATCTGTGTTCCACTAGGTTGAGGATTCTTCTAATTAGCTCTGTCTTCAGCTGGTCCTCCCCAGGGTTTATTGGAAATGATGAAAGAAGGAGGCTTTGTTATCCACCAATGGGTCCTCAAGAAAGAAAAAATCTGCTCATGGTGTAGTATTCTCAATAACTGACCACTTGAGAGAAAGGGAAACGGGCTACAAAAAAGGTTCTTCAAAAAGGCTTCTACAAAGTAATAGCTTCTGCAAAAATTTATATGCCTTATTGATATGTATATAGCAGAGGACTAATGATCACTTAAAATATGCTTTATTACAAAAATGTTATATAATTACAAAAAAGAGAGCTTTTGCATATGCTAAAAAATTATTTTACAGCGCTTTGTGCAAAAAAGGTTTTTCTACAAAAAAAGTCCCCTTAAACCAAAGGTGCGATCTACACCAATTGCACTATGAGCCTGTAAATTTAGTATATATGTACCAATGATGCAGCTCAAAAGAGTATACCAAAAAATGACACAATAAAATAAAATAAAAGTCAGAAAAAATCAAAAAAAACTAAAAAATATTAAAAATAAAGTAAAAAATATATGCTTAAAAAACAGCAGTACAATCCCTTTTTTTTTTTTGTGTGCAAACCAGCACTATACACAGGTATATGAAGCCTAAGTCCCCAATTCTCTGTCCTTCTCCCAAAGTTTTAGGGGGTCCTGTTTTTTAGGCACTGCAGGCTGCCCATATACTGGATGCAAAGCTACTTATCTTCATCAAGCAGTTATCCTCCTTGCATGGACAGAGGCTTGAAAGAATTTTAGCACCAGCCCGGTTCGCCAATCCACAAGGGTAGTCACCCTGATCGAACGGCGTGCGCTCCAGCTGCGCTCCACCGGGTCAGGCGCACCGGAAGTGACGTGGTGTACGTAATGACGCTGTACGCGTTTCGTCATAGACGTCCTCAGCAGCGATATCACGTACACCTATACCCACGTCTTTAAAGGTACCTGTACCGCCCATTCCCAGCCTCCAGCCAATCGCTGGTCTGGGTGGGTCTACAGGTTTGTTTACATATTGCGTTCCTCATTATATCATGCGAGCTAATCTTTGTGACCATACTCCTAATGCTTATATGCTAAGAAGATGATTTCTACTATCATAAGGGGACATATAAGAATAATGGTGAATGTATTCTCAATACTCCTTACTTTGTACATAATGCTCTTAAGGAGAAAGAGAACCGGACTTACACAGGAAAAAAGGGGAGTTTTTTTAGTAGAATCTTTAGTGTATCCACGTAGCTCATTTATATTAATTTTTATTTCTATTTTACTTATGTTAATTTTATTTCAAAGAAAGGGGTTTTTTTTTTTTTTTTTAATATATTTACTTTACAGATAGGTTCTACATTGCCCTCTGGATTGTTTATGAGCATGGAATGGTCCCTGCTTTATTTTGCTACAGAAAATGCTCATCCCGGGTATCCCAGTAGTTTAACCCGGTATCATTTTAAATCTAATAGTAAATCAAAGAGGTGCTGGTTTCAATGTTAAATTTCCTATGGTTTCTTGAATTATTTTCCCTATTTATTATCCCATTCTAATAGTTTCACAAAGATTCCTATTTATTATTTTATATCCCAGATATTACCTTGTAAAACTAATATTAGTCAGGGAATTTTTGTATTTAATAAAAAAAAATTTTTAGATTTTAAATATGAACCTCTTATCAATATTCAGAAAGTTCTTCCTACTTTAATAACCATATTAACCTCTTCATTCCCAGATAATATCCTATAAACCTCAAATGGGGGGCTCAGATTACTTGTTCTCATTATAATGGGTTATATTTATGTTCATAACATGATTATTCGCATATCATTAAGATTTAGGCTCATCCTTAATCCTATTCTATATTTCCAATGTTAAATGGTTAATATTTGCAAATATATATATATACATATATATTATCATCAATGTACACATCTATATTATCATCAATCTATGTCTGACGCTGGAAATCATCTAAAACCACCTTTTTTGGTTCAGTCCATTACATAGTCAATTAAAGAACTATACCATATAATGAATCAAAAGAAATGAGAGAATATAAACAGCCCTAAATAGGTGTATTCTAAATTTACATGTGCCACATTCTAGCAGGTCCGGTCCACCTCCACCTACCACATATAATTTCATGTGTGTATATATAGGGGGAACTCTAGAACTGTCTGGCAGACAGTGGACCCTGGGCAAAAGTATATCCCACCTTACTATCTATGGATTTGCTATAAAGCAATTAAGATCTATATCGATATTTAACCCTTTGGGGGCCAAGGTGTTCAATCTATATATCCAGCTAGTCTCATTCTGAGATATAAGGGTGGTCATATTGCCCCCTCTCCAGTTTTGTTTTATGCAATCAATACCATAAAATACCATTTTAGAAGGATCTCTTTGATGGAAAAGATCAAAATGTCTAGATACATTATGATTAGGGAACCCCTTCTTGATGTTATTAACATGTTCCCTAATCCTAATGTATAGTGGTCTAGTGGTTCTGCCCACATATTGTAAATTGCATGGACATTCCAACACGTATGTAACGTGTGTACTGCGACATGTAATGAGTTCTCTAATTTTGTATTCTGTGTGGTCTGTTTTGGATCTAAATGTTTTCCTCCTTCGAGGTTGGGGTTTACTAACCCTACAGGCCAAGCATTTGTTACACTTATAAAACCCTTTCAATTCTTCCAGAAAGGTGCTATTCTTAGGGCCATCGACTACATTGTGTGCTAACATATTACGTAGTGTCGGCGCTGTCCTATAGATAAATTTTGGTTTCTTTGGGAGGATTGTTGACAAAACTTTGTCTTCTTGGAGGATAGGCCAATATTTTTTTATTATTTTCTCTATTTCATAATACTGTACATTATATCCGGTAATAAATGCTAGATCAAATTTTAGTTTTTCTTTTATGGTTTTCCTTATCAGGGTATTTCTATCCGTATTCCCAACTTCATTTTTTATTTTAACCAACGGTTCATACTTATATCCCTTTTCGATGAATTGTGCGACCAATTTGTCTGCTTGGGAAGAGAAATCCTCAATAGAGTTACAGTTCCTCCTAATTCTTAAAAGCTGTCCTTTTGGAATATTTGCTTTCCATTTTGGATGATGGCAGCTTGAAGTGGGGATGTAGCTGTTTCTATCCGTTTCTTTGAAGAAGGTTTTTGTATGAAGGACATCATTCTTCTTAAAGATTTCTAAATCAAGGAATTCTATCTTTTGTTTGTCACATTTCCCACTAAAAGTGAGTCCATACTTGTTGTTATTCAGATTAGATAGAAATCTTTCAAAATCCTCTGGGGTTCCATCCCATAAAATCACCAAGTCATCGATATACCGTCGAAAGAACTTTAGCTGGGGTATCTTCCTTGAGTATATATACTCCTCCTCCCACAGGTTCATGAGCAGGTTGGCGACACTTGGTGCATACCGTGCACCCATAGCCACTCCTGTGGTTTGTACATAATAATGGTGTCCATACCAAAAATAATTACAGGCCATGGCCATCTTAAGGCCCTCTAAGATGTATTGCACTTGTTCTTGTTTCATGTTCGTGTGTTCATGTAGTGCTCTTTCTACCCCTATTAAGCCGTCCTCCTGCACAATGCTTGTATATAGCGAATTTACATCTATGGTTGCTAATAGATATTGATCTGTACCTTGGATGTTATTCAGAAGCTCTATAAGTTGGGCACTATCCCTGAGGCCGCGTACACACGCGCGGACTGTTCACCCAACCTTGTCCGCTGAACAGTGTTTGGGCGGACAGTCCGCTCGTGTGTGGGGCTTCAGCGGACAGTTTCAGCGGACAGTTGGCCGAACAAGGTCTTACGGAAATTCCGAAAAACTGTCCGCTGAAACAAGGTTTCAGCGGACTGTTCGCTCGTGTGTAGGCTTGTTCGGCCAACTAAGTCTCGCGCATGCTCAGAAAGGATTTCCACGTCGGAAGGTTGCATTGCAGTGTATAGGACGTCGTATTTTTCGTCCCGTCGTACGTGCCGTTCACGTCATCGCGCACGGTTTCAGCAAACTGTTCGTCCGTCGTGTGTGGCCATGTCCGTCCATGCTAAGTTTGAGCGGACTGTTCGCTCAAACTGTTGGACGGACAAAGTTGGGCCAACAGTCCGCGCGTGTGTACGCGGCCTCAGGTAGGACTTGCCCTTCAATACCAACGGCTTCAAAAAGATATCTAGATATTCCCCCAATCTTGAGAAAACGGAATTTATACCACTGATGATTGGCCTTCCAGGTGGTTTATCTAATCTCTTATGTATTTTTGGATTGTAATACATAACAGGTGTTTTCGTTGAATTTGACACCAAATATTCGGCCTCTTTTTCATTAAGGATCCCCATTGTCTGCCCTTTTTTCACATAGGCTTTCAATTGATCTTCATATCTTAATTTGGGGTTACCCTTCAGTTTTTTATATGTATTCTCGACTTGTAATAGATTTTTCATTTCCTCTTGATAGTCATTCTTATTCAGAATAACTAGGCCTCCTCCCTTGTCTGCCGGCCTTATCACTACTTCTTTATTATCCCCCAGTTGTTTGATCGTTTTCCATACGTTGTTTGATCTCTTATTTTTACTATCTTTAAGTTTTCTCAAATCATTTTCTACCATTTTACTAAAGGCTGTTAGACATTGATTTCCTGCTGTATTTGGGTTGAACACTGATTTATTTTTCAGTTCTGTTTGGGTGTATAATGATACCGTTCTCACTTTGCTTTCCGTATTCATTGCAAAGTGTTTTTTTAAATTTAATTTTCTCATAAATTTTTTGAGGTCTATAAATGTTTCAAATTTATTCAGGTGTTTTTCCGGGGCATATTTTAAACCTAAATCCAAAATTTTCATTTCGTCTTCACTAAATTCTACTTTACTTAGATTATATATCCCTTTTCCTATTAAGTTCTTCTTCTTTTTCTTGTTCTTTCCTCCTCGACATCCCCTATATTTTCCTCTCTTTCGCCATAACCTTGAAAATCTTCCGTTCTCCTCCTGTATTGGTTGTTCCAATTCCCTCTCGGAATCCATTGTCCCCTGTCCTCTCTGTGATCTTCCCTGTGTTGTTCTCTCCTGTACGGGCCTTCTCTGAACTGTCTTCTCTCTACATTGCCTCCTCTCCATCTCGGGGTTCTGTAGGGTACCCTTGCAGTCCATCTGCCCGGTGGTCTGTCTCTGGGGCCGTTCCCACGAAAATCCCCATAGCCTCTCATTGGCTTCCTAGGTGGATGTCTAAATTCTCTCCTATATTGAACATCCTCCTGCGGGTGTGTGTTGTATGTGTATTCTCTTAAAGGGGAAAAATGGTTACGGGTAGGGATATTATATCTAGGTGTTTCCTGTTCAAGCATTTCCTGATAGTCATTACTCCTATTTTCCACCCTATAGTTCCCCTGATTAGGAGTTTTGAGTATGGGTCTTCTTCTAGGTGTTGTGTTATAGTTCCTCTGCATTATTGGTAACTCAGTCTCTGCTCCCATTGTTTCCATAAGGCCTTCATTAAGATCCTCTATTGACTCATCTTCCTGTTCGTTCCTATCCTCCTGCATAGATGTCTGCCACTTGTATACTTTCATTTCGTTATAGTCAGCGACATTGGAGGTCTGCATCATATTTTTTTATAGCTTCTTGTAGTTCATGTTCCTTATCTTTGTATTCTTTATGCTCGGTAAAGGGTGCAAGCTGATTTTTAATATCTACTATAGTACTTTCTACCATTTTCAATTTAAATTCTCTTCTCCTAATTATTTTATGTAATAATTCGTTTTCACTTTTGTTAAAAAATAAGTACCAGTCCTCCATTAACTCAGGATCTTCAATACTATCATTAGGGTTAATGTCCCACCTGAGACTTCTGGGGGTCATTTTTGCATTAATATACATTTCCATGGTGGCTATATCCCACCATACTCTCAGCTGTTTTTCCATACTGTGCTTTAGTTGTTTCATCAAGCTTTGTAGGTCCTGAGAGCTAGTTACTACTTCTTGATTGAAAATTCCCTTCACATCTATTTTCCTGTTATTCATGTAGCCAAATATATCCATAGCTGCAGCTTATATAGGGTGTTCCCAAATCTGGGAACCACCTATAGATAAGTCAATTGTACACGGAAGGCCGCGCTTATGGAATAGGTCACAGTCAAAACAGGGATATATGTGAATGCCTGTGCCTCCCCCAGGCTCTATTGATAATGTATTACTAGTTTCAGTTTTTATAAGGTATAACAATGTAGAAAATACATATATAAAAAATACATATATAAAAATTGGACCTATTTATATTAATCGCTATGAGGTTGCTGCCTCCCTAAGAACACAATCTGCAAACCAGGTTATGTTTAAAATTTTTGTAATAAAGCATATTTTAAGTGATCATTAGTCCTCTGCTATATACATATCAATAAGGCATATAAATTTTTGCAGAAGCTATTACTTTGTAGAAGCCTTTTTGAAGAACCTTTTTTGTAGCCCGTTTCCCTTTCTCTCAAGTGGTCAGTTATTGAGAATACTACACCATGAGCAGATTTTTTCTTTCTTGAGGACCCATTGGTGGATAACAAAGCCTCCTTCTTTCATCATTTCCAATAAACCCTGGGGAGGACCAGCTGAAGACAGAGCTAATTAGAAGAATCCTCAACCTAGTGGAACACAGATTACAGGCACTATACCCCCTAGGGGGTGCGTGGATTCGGTGAGTGGGGACCCTTGAGGGGGAACGAGCACGGAAGTCACCAATAAGCAGGCCTAATCACAAAAGTCACCTTCCTGTTATTTGAAAAAGAATAATCGCATGGTTGAAAATACCTGATAAGAGACTTTTTTGTGGACTTTATATATATATATATATCTATTGATATTTTGATCTTATTCACATTTCTTCCAGGCTTTTGTATTTTTTACATTCTTAAGGGGGTTAGAAATTACCCCACACATTCGTTTTATTTTTCATCTCATTTTTTATTTTTTTATTTTTGTATTTTTCATGGTTTTGGTTGTCTTTGTTTCTTTATTGCAATATTTTTTCATTCACTGGGGTATTTTAGTGGAAATATAAATTGTGCACAGTGGAAGTAATTATTAGCACAGGAACTACGCAAACGCAGTGCGATTATAGGTGTTATATTTTCCCCTATAAGGGGCTTTGTACACGGAGTGCGTTTGTTTTTGTTTAGTATACTAATATTTTTTTATTATCACAAAAATTAGTATCACAAAAATAGTTTGAACACTGTTTGGGATTCTTGGATTTCATATGTGGTTTTGGGTGCTTTAGGGTTTAATTTATTTATTAATTATCCCTTTGGGATTCTGATTGATTGATTGATCACGTTAGTGAATAACTGAACGTGTCCACCTTTTTCGAGGTTACTCAACGTAGGGTAATCAATACAACTAGTTTGTAGTGGCACGTGGTTGAATTTGGGTTAACAGAAAAAATTAGTTGGACATAAACACAAAAAATTGGGACATTATAGCAAACACATATTGGGTTGCACAGAGCCTATAGGGAAGATAAAAGGTAATATAAGGTTTGAGGTAGCGCCATTAGCCCATCATTACTATTCAATTTTTAAACATAACCTGGTTTGCAGATTGTGTTCTTAGGGAGGCAGCAACCTCATAGCGATTAATATAAATAGGTCCAATTTTTATATATGTATTTTTTATATATGTATTTTCTACATTGTTATACCTTATAAAAACTGAAACTAGTAATACATTATCAATAGAGCCTGGGGGAGGCACAGGCATTCACATATATCCCTGTTTTGACTGTGACCTATTCCATAAGCGCGGCCTTCCGTGTACAATTGATCAATCTTAGCCCTTGTACACATGGTCGACACATTCCGACAACAAAATCCGTTGGATTTTTCCCAATGGATTTTGTCCAAAACCGGTGTTGCATACACACGGTCGGACAAAGTTGTCGGAAAATCCGACCGTTCGTAACGTGATGACGTTATTTAGTTACGGGACTACGTTCAGGCTAGTAGCCAATATCTTTGGTCTAGGAATTTTATCTGAGCATGCGTGGCACTTTGACCGATCTGAATTCTCTACAAACGATCGGACAAAGTCCGATCGGATCATGTTGTCGGAATTTTTTTATATCCAGCTCTCAAACTATGTTGGTCAGACATTCCGACGGAAAAAGTCAGATGAAGCCCACACACGGTCAGCTGTTCCGACAACACGGTCCGATCGGACATTTTCCATCGGAATGTCCGACTGTGTGTACAAGGGCTCAGAAGAAAACCTGTTAGAGTATGCAAAAGACTTGAGACTGGGGCAGAGGTTAACCTTCCAGCAGGACAACAACCCTAAACATACATTCATTGGAATGGTTTAGATCAAACCATATTCATGTGTTAGAATGGCCCAGTCAAAGTCCAGACCTAAATCCAATTGAGAATCTGTGGCAAGACTTCAAAATTGCTGTTCTAGAGAGGCTCTCCATCCAATCTGACAGAGCTTGAGCTATTTTGCAAAGAAGAATGGGCAAAAATGTCACTCTCTAGATGTGCAAAGCTGGTAGAGACATCCCCAAAAAGACCTGCAGCTGTAATTTCAGGGAAAGGTGGTTCTACAAAGTATTGATGCAGGAGGGCTGAATACAAATGCACGCCACACTTTTCACATATTTATTTGCAAAAAAAATTTGAAAACCATTTATCATTTTCCTTCCACTTCAAAATTAGGTGACACTTTGTGTTGGTCTATCACATAAAATCACAATAAAATACATGTATGTTTTTGGTTTCTAACATGAGGGATGTGAATGCTTTTTCAAGGCACTATATATGTGTTATCATAAAACACACAAGTCTCATTACGGCTTACAGTACACACCAATCACACTGATTGCCCCCCCCCCCCCATAAAGAGGACCTGTCACCACCCATCATAGTACCTGTCACTCACAGTCCATCAGAGTACCTGTCACAATCCATCTGAGTACCTGTCCCAGTCCATCAGAGTACCCGAGTACCTGTCCCAGTCCATCTGAGTACCCGAGTACCTGTCACAGTCCATCAGAGTACCCGAGTACCTGTCACAGTCCATCAGAGCACTGAGGGGGGTGAACAGCCATTGGGTATGGCTGTTTACCATGTGATCGGCCTTGATGAAGTCACAGCCGATCACAGATGTTTCCACCCCCACTGTGCACAGTACTTGCAAGCGCATTGCGCGTGCACGTTGGTGGTGGCATGTTCCCGGGAACACTGCTCATCACCAACGCTGGTAAACAGCCATTGGCCGGCTGTTTACCCACGTGATTGGCTGTGATCCTTTCACAGCCGATCACTAAATGTAAACAAACCGCGGTAACGAGATGTTACCGGGTTCTCCTCCTCACACGCCCATCGTGTGTGAGGAGGAGATTGCGGTAACATCTCATTACCGCTTACAGTACACACCAATCACATTGATTGCCCCCCCATAAAGAGGACCTGTCACCACCCATCATAGTACCTGTCACTCACAGTCCATCAGAGTACCTGTCACAATCCATCTGAGTACCTGTCACAGTCCATCAGCGTACCCGAGTACCTGTCCCAGTCCATCAGAGTACCAGAGTACCTGTCCCAGTCCATCAGCGTACCCGAGTACCTGTCCCAGTCCGACAGAGTACCAGAGCACCTGTCCCAGTCCATCAGAGTACCCGAGTACCTGTCCCAGTCTATCTGAGTACCCAAATACCTGTCACAATCCATCAGAGTCCCCGAGTTACAGTACCTGTCACAGTCCATCAGAGTACCCGAATACCTGTCCCAGTCTATCAGAGTACCAAGTACCTGTCCCAGTCCATCTGAGTACCCGAGTACCTGCCACAGTTCATCTGAGTACCTGAGTACCTGTCAGTCCATCTGAGTACCTGAGTACCTGAGTACCTGTCACAGTCCATATGAGTACCTGAGTACCTGTCACAGTTCATCTGAGTACCCGAGTACCTGTCATAGTCCATATGAGTACCTGAGTACCTATCAGCACTCTTGTGAGTACCCAAATACCAGTCACCAGGCCCTCAGAGTACCTGTCATTAGACCATCAGAGTAACCGAGTACCAGTCACCAGGCCATCAGAGTACCTGTCATTAGGCCATCAGACTACCCGAATACCTGTCACAGTCCATCAGAGTACCCGAGTACCTGTCGCAGTCCATCAGAGTACCTGAGTACCTGTCACCAGCCCATCAGAGTACCTAAGTATCTGCCACCAGCCCATCAGAGTTACCAAGTACAAATCTGCAGCCCATCAGAGTACCCCAGTACCTATTTGCAGCCAATACTGCATAGAATATACGTTGGGGTGTGTGCTTTCCAAAATTGGGTAATTTTGTGGGTAATTGCACTGCCCTGGTGCTCCAGAACCTTCCAAAGTGTGATGGGTAAGAATGAAATCAGATGTGTAATTTATGCTCCTAGAACGCCTGAAGGTACTAATTCAATGTTCGCCCTCTCTATGTGGCCAGGCTGTGTAAAAGTAACACACATGTGGTATTGCCATACTTGGGAATAGTAGCAGAATGTGTTTTGGAGTATAATTTTTGCTATATACATGCTATGTGTTAGAAATATCTTATAAATGGACAACTTTGTGTAAAAAAAAAAAATGTGTTTTTATTTTTTTTCCACATTTTCCAAAAACATCTGGAAAAAAAGGAACCGTTCAAAAGACTCATTTTGCCTCACAGATTATACATTGGGGTGTTTTCTTTCCAAAATGGGGTAATTTTGTGGGTAATTCCATTGTCCTGGTGATTGTGAAATGAGATGTGTCATTTTTTCTTGTAGAACGCCTGAAGGTGCTACTTCAATTTTGGTCCTCTGTATGTGGCCATGCTGTGTAAAAGTCTCACACATGTGGTATCATCATACTCCTGAAGAGTAGCAGAATGTATTTTGGGGTGTAATTTGTTGTATGCATATGCTGTGTGTGAGAAATAACCTGAAAATATGACAATTGTATAAAAAAATGAAATAAACAAAATCTTAATTTTTCAAAGAATTGTGGGAAAAATTACAACTTAAAAAAACTCACCATGCTCCTTACTTAATACATTGGAATGTCTACTTTCTAAAAAGGGGTCATTTGGGGGGTATTTGTACTTTCTTGACTTGTTAGGCTGGATTCACACCTATGCAGTTTTAGTGCTTTTTCCATTTTGCAGATTTGCACTACAGAACGTGTTCCATAGGAAACCATGTTAAATGGACTGTAGTGCAAATCTGCAAAATGCAAAAAGCACTAAAACTGCAGAGGTCTGAATCCAGCTTAAGTGTCTCAAGGCCTGATCAGAAGTGATCAATTTTCAATGATTGGCACCATAGTTTGTAGACTCTATAACTTTCACAAAGACCAAATAATATACACTAATTTGGGTTATTTTTACCAAAGATATATAGCAGTATAAATTTTGGCCAAAATGTATGAAGAAAAATGACCAATTAGCAAAATTTTATGACAGAAACAAAGAAAAGGGCATTTTTTTCACAAAGTTTACGTTTTTTTTATTTATAGCACAAAAAATAAAAAAAACACTAGTGATTAAATACCACTAAAAGAAAGCTCTATTTGTGTGGAAAAAAGGATGCACGCCACATTCCATGCCCTACTCCTGGCTGAGGTATTCCTGTGTATGAAAAAGGGACATACTTTTAGTTTTTGGTTCATCAATCACACCCAAATTTCAGCTCGTGACTGTTGCAAACTGAATGTTAATAAAGAGAAAAGACTATCATTGTGACTCCAGGATTTTTCATTCTTGTCACACAAATTTTTATGTGTGTATGCAATTCCGAGGCGCAAAAACTCATGCATGCTCAGATTCAACTATGAGATGGAAGCGATCGATCTGGTAAAAATATTGTTCGTAATGGACATAGCACATTCGTCACGCTTAATTTGTTTTAATAGTTTAATGCAGTGCATTCTCATCTTCTTTACAATGCTAGAAGAATGAAGTTGTTTTGCTGCTTATATTCACACAGAGTTCTCACAAACTTCTTTCTTTATTATTTCTCCTGATCTCATGAATAATCTTTTTTGGTTTTAAAGACAGATCTCCATACTATTGTTTGGATTTTTTTTTATTGTTTTTTATTTTTTATTTTTAATCAAGGACTCAGTTTTTTTGGAATATTTTGAAATGATTTTCTTTTTTTTTTTTTGTTTGTCAAGTTTACACAACAACATTAATATTTCGTCTTTATAAAGCTCAAGGAGGTTGGTTGGTGTCCCTTGTTAATTTGACATTGTATTTTTTAAATGTACCTGTCCACTCACAAACAAACTGTCCTATTTGAAGAAAAACACATAGGCAAGCATTTAAAAAAAAAAATCTCCATTTATTCTGGCTGATAACAAAATAAAGAAGGCAACTCTGGAGAAACTGCTGGAATTTGCAAAGCCTTTCTACCCCAGGGCACACATCAACTATTTTGAAAATAAAATTGGTAGCTTGAGAAGTCCATATAATGGGGAGCACAATCTGGTCTAGGACTCCCAGAGATCATGAACAGCAGTAGGAGACATATATGTACCCAGGCTGCGGTACTACCACAGCCTGCGTCTTCTGTCAGACCAGACTGAACCCAGGCCGTCACTTTCTTGTCTTCCTTGCAGCCTTCCCTGCAGCCTTTCTTGGAGGCTGTGGCTCTGGAGGTGGACTTGTGGCAGAAGGAGTAGGAGGAAGAGGAGGATGGGCGAGCATACATAAGTGCATGTTATCATTTATTTTGGCCACTCAAGCCCTTCTGAATGGCCTCAAAAATATATTTCTCACACCTGAGGTGTTGGCCCTCCTCCATTTGCAGCAATTTAGCAGCTACATAGCAGCCATAGGCCTCTACAGCATTGGGGGGGGGGCTTTTCAGGGCCACATTAGCATCCTTAATGAGGCCCAGTGCTACCTCTTCCACTTTACTCCCCTTCCTGACCCTTTTTCTTGGAAGGCGGAGGGGAGGCACCTGGGATTGGGTGAGGCTATAGGACCCTGCCACCTCCTGGCTGACACTTACTCCTGACCCCTCTTGGCTGACACTTACCCCCGCCTCCTCCTGTCTGCCACATTCCAGGAGCTCGTCCTGGCTAAGGTCTTCCTGTGTATGAAAAAGGGACATACTTTTAGTTTTTGGTTCATCAATCACACCCAAATTTCAGCTCATGACTGTTGCAAATTGAATGTTAATAAATAGAAAAGACTATCATTCTGACCGCAGCATTTGCATTCTTGTCCCACTAATTTTTGGCCCCTACTGTCAATTGATATGTCAAACACTTTTTGTTAAATCATTCATTTGTTAGCAAGAATAACATCTAGTTAACAACAATCATGGAATCATGGTGGATGGAAGTGTAGGTCTTCCAGAAACCGCATCCTGCTGTAGTACCAGAGACTGGGTACATACACATCCTCTGCTGCAGCTCCTGATCTCATGGAAACTCCTTCCTATATGTGCTTCTCAATCTATCAATTTTTCTGTCTAAAAACTCGATGTCTGCACCAGGGACCTGCGTCTTGACATATTCCAGCAGTTTCTCCAGCGATTCCTTCCTAGCTGGTTTATTTCGATATAAGGGGTTTTTAACCTCCCACAAATTTCACATATTCCTGCATTTGTCTATGAATTGGCCCATGAATTCAGGGTCTTTGAATTGTTTCATATTTGCTGCAAGACAAAACACAAGACAAAAATACTAAATATCAGGCTAAACTCTCCTAATCTTATCTCAATATAGGCCTCAATCTAGAATCAGTATAGGCAACTGATGTACCAAAGTTAAGATGTTACCTTCTTTAGAACGTTCGTCCTCCTTCCTCAGCACAGCAAACGTCACATGCGGCTTAACTTTATATACACTGCGCATATGTGAAACTCCACTTGCGTCCCCGCCCCTGACATTTTTTCTCGAAGATTCCCCGCCCGTCTCTTTCGTTGCAGTGAGAGAGAAACATGGCGGAGACACAGCAGGTGGCCACTACTACTAGTAGTAACAAAGAGGAAAGCCCGGAGGCCAAAACGTCCTGATCCAGGAGGAGGTTTAAGGCTTCCAATATGTCCTTTGAAGAGATGGTAGAGATGGTCAACATATTAAAGACTATTGAAACTATGATGGCAAGAATGGACCGTGCCCAAACCCCAATCTGCAAAAGGCCAAAATCATGACGAAAGTGGTGAAGAGTCTGTGGCAGAAATTTGGGATACAACGATCCAAGGAGCAATTAAGGAAATGCTAGTCAGACCTAAAATTAAAGTGGTTGTAAACCCTTACAAACCACTTTGGCCTACAGGTAAGCCTAGATTAAGGCTTACCTGTAGGTCCAAGCAATATCTCCTAAACCTATATGGTTTAGGGGATATTTGCCCGAGAACGGGCACCGCTGTCTACGGCGCATGCGCCGTAGACAGCGGCGCGCAGGCGCACTGAGCACGGCATTCTCAGTGACGGAGCTGCCGCACGTGTCGGCTCCCGTGCACATGCGCGTTAGTGACGTCATCGCGGCTTCACCGAATGACAGCGGCGGAGCTGCGAGACCCCACCAACAAGATGGATGCGGCGGACTACAAGGGACAGCGACGACTTCGCTGGCTCCTGTGTCAGGTAAGTGACACATAATGGGCTACTATGTGATGCATAGTAGTCCATTATGCTTTGCCTTTGCAGGGAATGAAAGAGGAAGTAAACTCATCAGGGTTTACTTCCTCTTTAAGGGAGCAGGATCAGTACAGAAGGATAAAGAAAGTGCTTCAAAAAAGTAAGTAATTGTCATGTGTTCCTATTATGATTATTAACTTGCATGCTGCTCTGTGTGCTTTTCTTTACTGTTGTACATCGTGGGCACAGTAATCGTTTGTAGGAAACATTGTCGTTTGCCAACTAAATACAGTGTTTTGGCTGATACAGGGTTAACTACATTTGGTCATGCTAATGTGTATTAAAAGAAGTTTAGGACATTGTTGTCTAGATGTCTTTGAAACTAGAATGAATTGCAAACTTGATTCAGTGTAATGTAAGGAGATAACACTCAGCAGCTGTTTGTGGTACCTCAGGATGTGGAGGAAGGAGAGGTGGAAGAAGTTCTGGAATTTAGCACCACAACAGGTCAGTGTCGGACACCACAGATTCAGGTAATATATGTTTGCCTGCATATTTTTAATACATGGTGTGTATTTTTATTTTAGGTGATGTTCATGTTGTGGTACCAAAATCCAGTCAATCCCCAGTGACAGTGCACAGTGGCTTATCCACAAAATCATGTCTTATAGTCAGGATTTGGACCTTATCAAAGAAAAAACCCAAGGAGATTGAACAAAGACTGAAGAACATGATTGAAGTACTAGGGAGAATCTAAATACTAAAAAGATTTCTGTTTTTTTTTATTTTTTTCCTAAAAATGTTATCTAAAGTTTTAATACAGTTTAAAAGCCAAATTTGGAAGATGCACACAGTGTGTCAGCATGTGCTATCTGCCATCAGGGGATTTCAATGTATGCGTTTTGTGAGTACAACCCCTTCCTCCCAACTCTAGTAGGTGAGAGGAAGGGGTTGCACCCCCAAAACATCCATTGATCCCCCCATGATGGGAGATAGCACATGTTGACATTAGGTATGGGATCAAAAACAAAATCCCCATTTTGACTTACAATTTGTGTGCATCTTCTAAATTTGGCTTTTACAGGGGTGATTTCACCCCATCTGATGAAGGCAAGATCAAGACCTTTTTAACATTATAAAATATCTGATATTGCCTTCTTTTTTGCAATGTGGAACTTTGTAAGTTCCAGAGTTGTGTATGTTATGTTTGGAAACATGTCTGTTTCTGTATTTTTTTTTAAATTTCAAGGTAAAACTTTGAAAAAAAAATATGTGTTTTATTTACTGCCAAATGTTTTATAAAATACACATGTGAATGTGCACAGAGTAAAAGGCTTTTTACTCAACAATGTGTGGCTTCTTCTTTCAATGCTCAATAACACTTTTTGTATTGAGTTGGTGTTTACAGTGACAATAGGTGTTATTTAAATAATGTGAAAACCACTTGGCACTACAAGTGCACTAGAAGACAGATAAAAGAAACACAAGCAGTAAATCCAAATCAAGATTTTATCAGATCATTTTTTTTATTTAAAAAATATTTACAAATTAGCTGGCATAGCAATGGCCCGCCTACCCGTAAAATATTCCACATATTTTTCACGCACTTCACTGGCTCTTTGGGGGGGCAAGCCAGGACGGACAGCTTCCAAGGCCATCAGTGTTGTTTCCTGAAGTCTGGCCTCAGACCCAACTAAGGCTATATAATTTGGAGAATTTCTTTTTACATTTTTTGTGCAGGATGCAGCAGCAGAAAACAATGTGGTTCAGTTTGTACTCCGCCAGGTTGATTGCCATTATAAATAGGCAGAACCGGCTGGCCATTATTCCAAAGGTATTCTCCATAACTCTTCGGGCTCTGGCCAGCTGGTAATTAAAAACTCTCTTCTCCGGGGTGAGGGTCCACAGGAGGAATGGTCTCATCACGTGATTGCCCAGACCAAATGCTTCATCAGCAATAAAAACAAACGGAAGTCCTTTGACATTCTCTTCTGTAGGTGGCAATCCCAAGCCACCGCTCTGGAGACGTCTGTATAACTCGGTCTGGACAAAGACACCACCCGACATCCAGCTATTCTTCCCCATCTATTGCCCCAGTTGGGAAAGTCACAACGATGGGCAAAGTGGGATGCCACAGTCTGCCATTCCTGTGGCTTTGAAGGAAACTGTGGAGTCAAAACAGAATTTTTTTTTTTTTATTTTGCACATAAATATTGCAATCAGTTTAGACACAAACATACTTGCCCAACATCAGTATAACATTGATTTTAATGTGTATTTAAAGACAAAAAAATAAGGTCCACTTATCAGATTCCTCACCCCCTCTGACGGCCCATTGTCCAAATTTTAGGGGGTGGAGGATTCTAAATGAGTTTGTGAGCCCAAAAAAAGCCTCTGACACTCTGCATGAATTTAAGGACAATAATAACATTTGTACACATTGTAGGGGGTGTTTAGGGTAAAGCACTACAACGGAGTTGACAAAATACATTGTTAAGTGACTAAGCTAGGGGTGTATGGGCCCAGGAGAGCATGCTGGGGAGGTTAGTGCAAGCAAATATGCATGTAGGCAAAAAAAGGAGCTTTAAAAGATTCAAGCATGCATGAGGACAAAGAGGACAGCATATTACAATCAGGATAATTATGGAATGAGGAAATAAATGCAAAACATTAGCAAACATTAAATATATAGAATGTGATGTTAAAGGATAAAACGTATCCTAATATAGTCCTTCTGCAGGACCTGAATAATAGCAGAACAGGTCTCTGGAATAATGATCCCCAGAGCCTGGGGGGAGATGCCTGTAGAGAACTTGAGGTCCTGTAGACTTCTCCCAGTCTCCAAGTACCACAAGGTGGTGACTAGCCTCTGCTCGGGAGTGATGGCTAGCTGCATGCAGGTGTACTGCCTGCTAATATAAGGGGTGAGCAAAGTCAACACATGGTGAAAAATGGGGCCCGTCATCCAGAGAAAATTCCCAAAATCATCAGGGTTATTCTCCTGGATCTCACGCAGCAGAGACAAATGAGAGACAACAAGGGAGTTCCGGGTACCGATCATTAGTACAATGCTCAGGGGCTCTCCTTGAGACTCCGGTCTCTGTGCTGGTAATAACCAGAAATATTTTTTTTCCTTTGATAATAGAAAAAAATCAGGAGATGTCCACTACTATTTACCTGCAAAAGAAAGCCAAATTTGTCCTGAAAACAAGAAGGTATAATCCAACTGGACACACTAGGTAGTTGTGATGATATGTACAGTTTTATTAACACATGTCAAAGTTGAAAAATTGTGTTCAAGCATTAACATTTGTTATACCCTCCATCACAAAGGGGTTAAGATGATAGTATATTAAAGATTAATATCACAAATAATATTATCCCCATCGGTGACTGCATCTATGCACACTATGATGAGGATAACATATTTAGATAAAACTATTAATATTCTAGATACAGTTTAGTTGGAATACTTAAATTTTTTTAAAGAAGACCTGAAATAGGAATTCCTAGTCTCAGAGCACCATCTGGTATGCCTATACAGACATTGGGCTAATTTAAAGTGGAGCTCCACCCTAAAGGGGAACTTCCGCTCATCGGAACCCCCCCTCCATATAATACAGGTATCTGCACTCACTTCTGCCCATAGAGAGCTGCAGAATCTGTGGGAATTTACGCCACTTCCTGTCATCCCCCTGCTGTATGCTGGGAAACACACGGATCCCAGAGACAGCAGGGACTGTCCGTATTGTGCATCGCGACTCGCGCATGTGCATTAGAGAACCGGGAAGTGAAGCCGCAAGGCCACTTCCCGGTAATAATGCTATGCTATGGGGCTGGTATGAAATGATTTCCAGAAATAACGTATATATCATACAATCATTACATAAACGCACACCACATAGATTGTATATATAATTTGAGGAAAATACACTTATAAAATAGTTTACTTTTTGCCAATAAAAAAAAAATGTCCCGGATTTCATCTTAAAAATATGGTCACCTTACGATAGGACAGACTTTGTTGTCTGCTAGTTTAGTCCAATTTCTTGTATTCTGAGATAGTGGTTAAGGTACTTTCCGAATGAAATATCAATTATCTATTTCATTCTAAGGCTTAGATCTTTAGTCGGACTAATTATTGCATGGAGGCATGATATTAACTTAACTGTGTCTATGTTATACAATAAATCAGACTTATATATATTTGATTGTTAGTGACTTGGCAGTGAATACATTGTTATTTATTTTATTGTCACAGAATCCACACTTTCACCGATAAGTTTATTGTTCTATAAAAAATCTCTACACAGAGTAAACAGACTCAGGGAATTAATTAACTCAGTGCGGTTATACTGTATCTATTCATTTTAGTTTATGTAATATGTAACATGCCAGAAGGTTGGATACACTGTTTTATATCGATTACAAAATAATCAATATTGCTGACTTGATTAATTGTGTAAAGTTCCAGACATTCTAAAGGCATTAGGCTTTTTTATCTTAATGCATTCTCTGCATTGAGGTAAAAAATCTTCCATGATCAGTTCCCCCTGCCCCTCTTTAAATACCTACCTGGCTCCTCTTTCAATCCACTGCTATGCCCATCTGCAACAACTTTGCTCTCTTCCTGTATTCACAGGACACAGATGCAGCAACAGGCGCCATTGGAGTGGGGTCAGTGCCAAGCTGCACTGTGTGTGTCTATAGACATACACAGCCCGGCTCAGGAGTGAGCCTGCATGAGTGTCCCCATAGCAAGCGGCTTGCTGTTGGAGCACTCCGAGAAGATGAGGAGCATACAGTGCTGGCACAGCCAAGAGGGGGCATAGCTACCAAACTGTTTTTGTGCGTAAGCACTCTTTGTCATGGTAATACTTGCAAAATCAAAGTGTGGTTGCATTTTTACCACTTCAAGCCCATAGGACGTACCTGTACATCCGTGGGTTGAAGTGGTTATACTGGGATAATGAGTGCAGCTACAGTCAACATCCCAGTACCAACATTTTCATTCAGAAATAGGTTTTACTGCAGAAGTGATCCAAGCAGCTCTTCAGCCATTCAATCATTTCTATAGGTTGTGGAAGGGGGCCCCCTCAAACCACTGCCCATTGCTTTTAGGGGACTCTTCTGAGTGACCGGGGAGCCAGTTACCACTGCTGCTCAGACCCCGGGCAAACTGAGAGGGGAGGACAGTACATCCATAACCACCTCCACACTGAGATGTAAGAAACCTGAAGCAACAAGGATTTTTTCACTTCAGGTTTTGATTTGATGTTTACAAGCAGGTAGCACTTGTAAACTGATCTTGGTTTGATCAGATACTTTTGAAGAAAGAGGAGAGATCTGGGGTATATAAGAGGACCTGTCATTGCCCATGCTATCCCTCATAATAGCAATGAAGTTGATCTAAAAAACATTTCACCTCCCTGGCGGTATGATTATGTCAGCTTTTTGCGTCTCAAAGTGGTACAATTATTTTGCATAGAAATTTGGCGTTTTATATTGTAGGGCTGTAATTCTTAGCAATAACACACTTAGATCTGTCCAAACAAGAGTCTAGTAGATATCCCAGGTATGATAAAGTTTGAAACACAAAATCATTAATTATAATATAATAAATAAATATAAATAATTATAAAAAATAATAATATAATAATAAAATGAATTTCTCCACGATTCACTATTGCTCAATTCTGCAAGTGTTCTAATTTACTATCGCTGTTTTATAACTGGTCTAAAACCACTTTTGACATAAAGGGACACTTTTTGGTTGCTATGGACAATCTCAAGTTTCCAGGCAGAAATATAATATAATACAATATAATACTGCATGCAGGGCATTGGACACAGCACTGGGGACAAAAGGGAGGTGAAATGATTTCATACAGTACTGTAATCTGTAAGATTACAGTGTACTGTATGTGTTATGATTTAAAAAAAATGTATTTGCCGCCGGGCTTCAGCCCCGTGCATTGCGATGCTCACAGGAAATGGAGCCTGGCACACAGAGGCATCCGGCAGAGGACAGAGCCCACAGACAGAGCAGGGGGACATGCAGGATCCCGGGGACAAGGTAAGTATACTGCACCAGGATTCTGCAATGCAATCCCGAGTGTGGCTAAGGGTTACCACTAATGGTACTGAAATTTAACCCCCGAGCCACACTCGGAAAAACCTCCAGGGAGGTTAAGAAATGGCATAAAAATAGTTTTGAATAAATAATACAATTATGAGAAAAATGGTGCTAACACACAAATTTACATACATAAGTCATGCACCTGTATATAAATGGTTCGAACTTCAGAGTTAGAGCAATAATTCTAAGACCAGAGCTGTTTAGCTCTAATAAAAGTAAAATAGTAACCTATAAAGGCTTTTAAAGTGTTGCATGCACATATTTTTAGGTACCATAGTTCATTGTCATTCCACAGACATATGCAATTTTAGAACATGACAAGTAACTATTGTCTCACTGTGACATCATCTATAGTTTCATAAACTTTTTATTAAAATTTATTAGACAAATATTACAGAAAAGAACAGTAATGACCTGTACACACAGTCGGACTTTCCGACAGAAAATGTGCGATTGGATTATGTTGTCAGAAAATCTGATCATGTGTGGGCTCCATCTGACTTTTTCCGTCGGAATTTCTGACACACAAAGTTTGAGAGCAGGATCTAAAATTTTCCGACAACAAAATCCGATCGTTTAAATTCTGATCGTATGTTGACAAATCCGACAGACAAAGTGCCACGCATGCTCAGAATAAGTTATGAGACAAAAGCTATTGGCTACTGCCCTCTTTATAGTCCCATTGTACGTGTTGTACGTCACTTCATTCTGAATGATCAGATTTTCCGACAACTTTGTTTGACCGTGTGTATGCAAGACAAGTTTGGGCCAAAATCCGTTGGAATGTCCGACTGTGTGTACAGGGCATAACTATGGTAAAGTAACAAAAGAAAAGATATTGGTGACATACCCATCTCGATTGACCATTTTGCACAAAATGTGTAATAGGGCTCACAAGGATATGAGACATGAAATGGATATAGCAGAAAAAGAAAAAAATCTGTAAGGATACGCCAGTAGTATACTACTCATAAGCATAACATTGAGAAGAGCATAGTAAAAAAAAAACTCATACGAAGAACCTCAGAGTTCGAAAGGTTTAGAAATACAATCAACATTTGGGAACATATTTAAGAGAGAAAGGAGCCATCACTGCTGGAGTTAACATGGTTAGACCTAAAATAACATCAGGATCATCGGCTTCTAAAATAAAAATTATAAATAAGCTCAGCTCTAAATATCCAAATATGAAAAACATTAAAAATGGAAAACAAAATGATTATTATCCAATCAGTGAGGTCCAAATGTGATAATTCAAGCTGTAATGCCAAATAAAATATAAATTAAATAAAGTCCTTTTAGAGAGAATAAAGCCTGTGTTGAAAGACAGAATGGGATTGACTTCCAAATTATAAGAAGTCTGAATATCACAGACAAGTATATAGTTCCACACGAGAGTGAGATCTATGCACTTCAATACTATTCACTCCAGGGTCATACTCGTCATACTAAAGGCCCATACACACGATCAGACTTTTTGACAACAAACATGCAAATTAGCTGTTTTGGAGCAACGTCCGACCGTGTGTACGCTCCATCGGACAAACTTTTTTGGTTTTCATCGGACTTTTGTTGGCTGTGCGAACGGACAAACTTTCTGGCAACAAAAGTCCAATGGAGCAAAGTCTGATCGTGTGTACAGAAAACCATAGGACTTTTGTACAAAGTACAAACAGGCATGCTCAGAACCAATGCAAAAGATCAGACAACATTACAGAAGTTGACCAAAGGTGGCGGTAAAGAGCAGAAAAACCACGTGATTTTGTGAAAGTTGGCTGAAAAAGTCCTACTGTGTGTATGCAATACAAGTTCAGGGCCGACGCCCTTTGTACAAAAATCCAAGGGAAAGTTTGTACAAAGTCCTATCGTGTGTATGAGGCTTTAGAACAGTTCATGTATGCTGATCTATTTTTGTATCATTTTTTTTCATTATTTTTTGTTGTTTTTATCTAAACTCTTGCTCACAATCAGTTAATTTGTTTCATTGTGCATGTACCAGCACACCTGTTTTATTTAGTAGTGCACCTTTGGCTTTTTAGCACAGGTGTAGCACAGGTATTATGTAAATTCCTCAAGAATTACGTATGTGAAAAAAGAAAATAAACAAAGTAAAACTTGCCTCTTTGGGCATTTCTTCAAATGTGTTGAATGCAGAAACGTGATGTACATCTTGTAAAAACAATTAAAAGAGATGGATACCACCAATGTCACAAACCAAAAAAAGAAAAAGAAAAAGGGGGGTATGAAAGGGGGAAGAAAAAATAAAAATAAATAAAGGAACAGGGAACGGAAAGGGGTGGAGGGGGAATATTCAGGGCGATCCTCCCAACCACTGGGACTCTTAATAATTATTTTTTATTGAGAAATTTGTATAAAATATATACAGAAATAATTGAAAATAAAGAAAATAAGAGGTCAAAACATATAACAAAGAAAACAAGGGGTGTGTACATTTCACTAAGTTGAAAAAAGTACATAGTTTATTTGTCAGAGCATGAGCATCAGATACATTTCACATTAGGTTCCATCCGGAAAGCGTAAGTTATTAACCAAAGCTTTACATTACTCTTACCTAAGCCTATTATTGTTAGGCACCATTCTTAATTTTTACAGAACATTGTCATTACTCTGATTGTGAACAATAGAGAATTATTGGGGACAAGAGGGAGGGGGAGGGAGAGGGGGAGGAAAGGGGGGAAGAGGGGAGGGGGGGAAGGGAGGGGGTTGGTGGGCCATTGGTCCAGTGGTCTCCTCCACCTGCTCCTTTTGCAACAGTAATAAATATGGATAAGAGAATCAACCAGTTTTGTACCAGTTTGTCCACGCCTGCCATTTTCCTACCAACTTCCTTCTATTACCTTGCCTACTGGCAACTAGGGTTTCATATACAAAGTGAGTTTGGGTGGTTATTAAGACTTCAGACACTCTTGGAGCAATGTCGGATTTCCAATGTTTTGCTATGAGTGTGCGAGCTACCAAGAGGATGTGTGTAATTACTACCCTGAATTCAGGGGGAAAGTTGTTTATTCCAATATTCAATATCCTGAGATACTGGAGACGATGCGGAACATGGAGTTCCAGAAGCTAGTCAAGCTCCTACAACTCCAAAACATATGGTATAGGTTCCCAATATCTCCACACTTCCTCCAGCACAACGGGGATCCCTTGCGGTCAAACTTAGAGATTTTATAAGGTGTGAGATACCATTTTAGGGCATCTTTTTGTGATAATTCCCAGTGATTGATGGATTTAGAGGACACGTAAATTGCTCGGTAAGCCTCCTTCCATTGCTGGAACGTGAATGTGGTGTTCAGATCTCTTTCCCAATTTACGTAGGGGCGAGACCTTGTAAATTCCAATTTATTTTGGAATAAGTTGTAAAAAAGGGAAATCCCACCTCGGGCTGGGGAGCTAGAGCTATAGAACTTCCATGCTTCTTTCGGAATGAATACCTGGTGGGATCGCATGGGCCCTTAACAATGCATCACTTGATAGTGTGTATATTTGTCTAAGGGTAGGAGGCCATATTGGCACAGAGTATGGTTTTAGGGCATCCAGGAGAAGCATTAGCTTCAGTTCGCTTGTCGGGCATAGAACTTTTACTAATGCAACCCAAGGTGTGTCAGAGGAGGGATTAAGCCAGTTTTTAAGTTGTGTGAGGAGTGAGGCCCTATAATAATCCTGGGTGTCTACTAAGCCCATACCGGAAGCTAATCTGTGTTTCACCAGCAGTGATTTTGCGCATCTTGGCCTTTTACCTCTCCAGATAAACTGCTTAAGTAATGCATTGAAGGGTCCTATATGGGTATCTCTCAGGGGGACTGGGAGAGTGCGGAACATATACAAGATTTGTGGTAAAATAATCATTTTAAAGGTGGCCAGTCGCCCTGACCAGGTCAATTCTGTCCTACTCAGTTGAACGGTTTCCTTTTTAAGTTTTGCCAGTAGGGATGAATAGTTAGTAGGGGCTAATTGTTTTAAATCTGCCGTTAACTTAATACCCAAGTAAGTGATATAGCCCCTGCTCCAACTATAGGGAAATTCTTTTTTCAATATATCCTCTAGGGGAGGGGGATGTCCAACCACTGGGACTCTTGATGTACAAGTATAGGTAAAGAGTTGTAGCATATTATCAGGCATCCTGATTTAGAGATTGTAGAGCTGCATTATTTTATTTGTATCTGCCTGGTGTTCAGGTGTAACTTAAAAATGCTGTGAAAAACATCTTCCATTTGCCTTTGGCTGCAAACAAACACATACTTTAAGTGTTTGTTTGTTTTTTATACCATATATTTGAAGGGAGAATTGTTCCTGCTGTTTATAGCAGACAATTTGATTTTACCTTTATTCATCTGTACTGATGTGGGAGAAAACAAATATGAATGGTGGCAGTGAACAAAAAGTTTCAACAGTTCATGCTTCCATTGATAAATATGATGCAATGGTTTGTTTAAAGTGGGTTGAGGAAAATAATTGCCCTGCTGCTATATTTTAATGGCAATCCCACTTCCCTTAATGTAAGCGATGGATATAAAAAAAACTGTTTACTGGAAGACTTCTTACAAAATACTAAAATGTTACAAAATACTAAAATGCAGTTTTTGGAAACCTTAATGCCATCTGTTGTCTGCCATAAAGATAAAAAGGATACTGAAAAAATGATGACTGATGCTTTTAAACCATTGAAAAATGGTTAACTTGCAGATGTGCCATTTTTTTAGAAAAAGGTAATGTATTTTTGGAAACAGACACACCTGCTGGGATGGAGCAAATCTTAGGAACTTTTAGAAAAGCGTGGAAATAAGTGTACATTGAACATATAGCAACAGCAACCAAATATTGTTGATTCCCATAGGAAAATAGCTGTATTACATAGTTTTAACATAGACAACAATTGTTTGGTATAGCAGTGAAAGATAGTTAATACTTAAAAAAAAGTAAAGCTAATGTTATTAACTTCATACAAATTGCTAAATATTATCCAAACAAGTAGCATTAACAGTCACATTACCAAAATGTCAACCCAGAGGGCATTCAAAATTACAAACCCACAAATCAAAATGAGACGGTTGCTAAGTGCCATGTTTCAGAGTCCATGGCTAAACATATGGCACAATGACTTAAGAATATATAAGCAGTTTGATTGGTGCCTGATGTATCAATATATAAGGGGCACAAAAGTCTTCTTTTTTAAAAGAAATAATAGCATATAATATTTTAAACTTTTAAATATTGTATAAACTCTCTGCACATTATACTGCTTTTGTAAGCTTTTGTACTTTGCCACTGTGTTAGAGAAAGAATGGAAGCATATGTAATTTTTTGGGCTAGGCCACAATTTCTAATGGAGAGAGCAGGCACATTGAACCTGAAATAAGTATGTATTTTTTAGGAGACTGAGTATGGAAAAGTGTTTAAAGATTGAATCACTGACATGAAGCCTGTATAGTCTGGCTAAAGAACTAGGGTTTTCATTTTACTGAGCAAGAAAACATTATACAGTTTAGTACCACAGCTTAAATTATTTCTGGACAGGCTTTGATTTCTTAGAGATTAAGCATGCATTTTGCATCTGGGAATAAACAAATTGTGTCTTTAAATTTAAAAGAAAACAACTGCGCACATGTGCAGCACACTTTTGATAGAGCCCTATTACTGAGGGCATGAGCCAGCATATTACAGGTATAATTTACAAATGTATGTCATGCTTTGGATACTAAAGATGCAAAATGTTTACAGATGTGTCCCAGTTATTAAGCTTATACAATTTATATTGTCAGGCTGCAATATTTGAGCATCTGATTGGGCATCTTGCGTTTGTAAATAAAAAACTAGGGTTTAATTTATTTTTGTAACTGGGAAAAGAACAATTTTACAGTTTAACACCACAGATATTAGGGCTATATGGTCAGGCTTTAATTTATGAGTGACTGAGGGGGCACATCCGGATATTTAATAAAATTGTGTTTTTTTGTGTTAAAGTGAAAATAAAAAACATGAACAAATTTGTACCACACTTTTGAAGTATTTATTGGATAGGCAACAATTTCTGAGGGATAGAGCATCTGGAAATTAAAAAAAGTGTCTTGTTTCAAAATAATAATATGAGAAAAGGTTCGATATTTGAACCTGTATGGACAGGATGCAATTTCTGAGTGACTAAGTTTGCATATTGCATATAGAGCAATAAAGTAGGTTCTTTCTGAAGCAAAAGATTTTCTTTCTTTTTCCACCGACTGAACAGGGAAAAGTTGATAAATTTTCTGCTAACTTTGTAATCCTTTTTAGGCAGGCCACTTTTTCTGAGCAAGAGAAGTAGATTGCAGAAAGAAATAAACAACTTTTTTTTCCAATATGTTTTTTTTTATAAATCCTTTATTTAAGGTTATTCAGTGTTCATGTACAACAAGAACATGGTTACAAAACTGGTTACAATACCAAATGTTGAAGTCTCAGCAAAATAAACATAATCAGACATGACACAGATATACATATACATGTACAAAGTCAAATTGATAAAATCCTATACAATGGAATCAATGATTTTGAACGCACCATTTTATCAGAGATTGATTAAGTACAGCCCCGTATAGACTATGCAAAAAAAAGTACAACTTCAAAAAACTCACCATGCCTCTTACTAAATACTTTGGAATGTCTACTTTCCAAAAAGGGGTAATTTTGGGGGTATTTGGACTTTCCTGGCTTGTTAGTGTCTCAAGAAATGAGATCCTCAGATGTGATCAATTTTCAGTGATTGTCACCATAGCTTGTAGACTCTATAGCTTTCACAAAGAACAAATACTATACACTGATTTTGGTTATTTTTACCAAAGATATATAGCAGTATAACTTTTGGCCAAAATTATGAAGAAAAATAACAAATTTGCTAAACTCTCACTCTTAACGTACACCCAAATCAGACATTTTCTGGATACCAAAGCTAAGAGCTTAGAATGGTCGAGACGTCAGACACCATTTGAAGAAATGTGTATACGTAAAGCGCCCCAAAGGCACTTAATATCATTCACATATAACCTACTGTTCACAAACAAACAACTCTCTGACAACTGGGCCCATAATAAGTGGCAAGAAGAACTTTCTATTAACTTTACGGAAAGGCACTGGGAAAACATTTACACAATTGTCCATAAAGCATCCCTAAATGTATACGCTCAAGAAAACGCTTACAAATTACTCTCAAGATGGTATAGAACACCCCTCAAACTACATAACATTTACCCGACAACCTCCCCACTCTGTTGGAGATGCAAACGAGAGAACGGATCCCTGTTGCACATATGGTGGTCCTGCTCCAAACTTCAACTATACTGGAAATAAGTTCATAGACTTACTCAACAAATCACCACATACACTTTGGAATACTCCCCTGAACAACTCTTATTGCACAGAACGCCTCCACCACATCGCGCATACCTAAAATCCCTAATCATGCACATGATTATGGCAGCAAACATGTGCATTCCCTCTAAATGGAAATCGTCGGAACCACCTTATTTAAAAGACTGGTTTTGTCGCATTAACAAAACGGAAATGGAGGAACAGAAATTGAGGAATTAATTCACCAGGCTAGAGACACACCTTTCAATTACACTCAAGTTTGGTCATGCTGGCTACATTTCCGTACAACAGACGAATATAGTATTATAGTCACATAACCTCACAGTGGGAGCTGTGGTGACCCCCTGGAGAAACTAGATAGCAACAAAACAAGCTAGGCTCAACAGTTCATACTCTTTTCCCAATAGATGTATCACAATGGAAACGTAATGCTCTTCTTATACGAATACCACACAGATTAAATATATTAACAACAAACCCCATCAACTACTGTAACAAACACCTTCCTGACAATGCCCCATGTGATTTTGTTTGACCATTGATTTCTCATAGGCAAATTTTCATTCATTCAACCCCAAAATTCACCAATCAACATTAATCCAGGTGTAAATGATGATACTATTATGAACATGTAGGCACTTTGGACTAACTATCGAATTTCATGTTAAGTTTAAATTGCTAGTCTTACTGTTATCAATATGCTTAACCAAACCGTACGATCTACGTTTTCTGTTGTACAAGGCATTTAGCGGCTGCATCCGCAATTGTTTATTCCTGTTATGCTTTTCAAATCTCAATAAAATGTTTCTAACGAAAATAACAAATTTGATAATGTTTTAACAAAAATAAAGAAAAACGCATTTAAAAAAAAACAGATTGGTCTTTTTTCTAGAGCAAAAAATAAAACACCCAGTGGTAATTAAATACCACCAAAATAAAGCTCCCTTGTGTGAAAAAAAGGGACACCAAGTAATTGTCATTTAAAATGTGAGAGCACTGAAAGCTAAAAATTGGCCTGGTTAGGAAGGGGTGTCCAGTGGGCAAGTGGACAAAAAGGGATCAAAATCTTTACCAAGTAACTACAGACCAGTTGGTTTAACGTCTATGGTCGGGAAGATACTTGAGTGTTTGATAAAAGACCATATATTGTAGAAGAATTTTTGCTAGAAAATAATATTTTCATGGATTCTCAAAAGACTGAAGTTATCAAACAATCTGATGTCTTTATTTGAGATGCTAAGCAAAAACTTTGACAAAGAAGTGGCTGTGGATTTAGTGTATCTGAGTTTTGCCAAATCATTTGACACAGTTAAAGTCTAAAGGCTTAGAAAATTCAGTTTGTAAATGGTTAGAAAACTGGCTAAAAGTTCCAAGTAGTGAGTAATGATTCATACTCTTAATGGTCTAAAATACAGCAGTCCCCAACATTTTTGGCACCGGGGACCACTTTCACGGCAGCCAATTTACCTGGGACCAGGGGGTGGGGTATTTGGTGGGTGGGATGTTCATGGAGTCTGTCCTCATAGCCCCCCTTTATATCAGTGCCCTCAGTTCCCCTTCACATCTCAGGCCCCCTATTACATTACAGTGTCCCCTTTACAGTGCAGTCACCTTTACAACACAGCTTTCCTTTACATTATTGTAAAAGGGGCACTGTAATGTAAACGGGCACTGTAATGTAAAGGGGGACTGCACTGTAAAGGGGGCACTGTGATGTAAACAGGGCTGTACTGCAATGACTACATTGTCCCCATTACAGTGCAATCCCATTTATATTACAGTGCCCCTTTTACAGTGCAATTCCCTTTATATTACAGTGCCCCTTTACAAACAGTGCCCTTTATATTACAGTGCCCTCTTTCTGTGTAGGATATTTATCACATAGCGTTATTGTTTATACTATTAACAGATGCCGAATTTCTGATGAAATAAAAGGCTTTGTAACATGGAGTGCTGGATTGTTTCTTGTAAAATACAGAAGAATAGATATGATAAAAGTATGTAGAGTACAAGAAAGAAAGGAAAATAAGAGTAAAAAGAAGAAAGGGAATGAAAAAAAGAGTCGCCTGGGATACGGTAGGGACAGGGGGTCACCTCACTGGTTGGGACCCTTATCAGAAAATATGAACATATATTCCAATAAAGCCACATTTTAGAGTAGGTGTTACATTTGTTTTGAGAGGAGAGAATCAAATCTTCCATTGTGTTCAATTTCCCACCTTTGAGATCCATAGTGGTAAAGAGGGAGGGTGTAAGTATTTCCATTAGAATGGAATGTTTGATTTGGCAGCATTAAAGAGATGACAGAGTATTTTTTTGTACATTTTGGTAGGAATATCTGAGAGGCAACCTGCATACAGAGGGTCTGGAGTTCTTTTTTAGTATTAACCTCTAACGTGTATGTATGGGTCAATTCTGTGTTTTGTATGGCCACCAGTAAGGAAGAAAGTTTGGCTTCCCTTTCCTATTTAAGTCAAATACCATGTTCAATAAGAACTCCCTTGATGACAGTCTTGTGGGCTTCCCATATTATACCCTGGTTATTGTGCAGGGGAATCATAAGTTTGAAAGTCAAAGCAAATTTCTTTACCTATGAGGGGTCTTCAAAAAGTTTATGTATTTTTATATACACAGTATAACTTTGTTTAAAACTATGTGGAAACTTTTTGAAGAACTTTCGTAAATACTCCAAGACGGAGCTGTCTTGCAGCAGACTTTCATTTATTTGACAGTTACAGGCTTTAGGATGAGGCATTTTGAAAGCTAATCAGGGCCGTCTTTAATGCAGGGCAAATGGGGCAGCTGCCCTGGGCCATATCATTGTTGTGGGGCCGATTGCAGCTGCCACCTGAGCCTCCGATGCCCGCAAATATTTTTCCACATGTAGTGAGTGCAGCTGATCCCCCGCTTGCTCTCTGAGCCCATTAATTGAATTGGCTACGCTGTGACAGGAGATAGGCACAGCTGTGGGCTGTACGTGCCACAAATTATGCTTCTCACTCTGTTAGAACTTGAGCTACTGTAACAGGAAGTGAGACAGAGCAGCTCTGTGTTCCTCCCGCTCACCCCCCTTCTTCAGTCAGCAGCGTGGAGATCAAAAACACAGACCGGGCTGTGTGTGGATTCTTCTCTTGTCAGCAGGAAAGAGATTAATAGCAGGGGCAGAACTGGACCAGATAAACTTGCAAAAAAGGACACAGAGTAAGTTGCTGGCAATTAGTGAATAGTGTTAATGTGTAGAAACCTCTCTAGCAACCAATAAGTATATGGTATTAATGTGCAGTAACCACTAGCAACCAGTCAGGGGTGGTATTAATGTGCAGTAACCTCTCTAGCAACCAGTCAGGGAATGGTAATAACATGCAGTAACCTATCTAGCAACCAATCAGTGAATGGTATTAATGCGCACTAACCTCTAGCAACCAAATAGTGAATGGTAATCATGCTCAGTAACCTCTCTAGCAACCAAATAGTGAATGGTAATAATGTGTAGTAACCTCTAGCAACCAATCAGTAAATGGTATTAATGTGCAGTAACTTCTAGCAACCAATCAGGGAATGGTATTAATGCACAGTAACCTCCCTAGCAACCAATTAGTAAATGGTATTAATGTGCAGTAACCTCTAGCAACCAAATAGGGAATGGTAATAATGTGCAGTAACCTCTCTAGCAACCAATTAGTATATGGTATTAATGTGCAGTAACCTCTAGCAGCCAATCAGGGAATGGCATTAATGTGAAGTAACCTCTAGCAAGCAATCAGGGAATGGTAATAACGTGCAATAAGTCAATCAAGTGAATGTTAATCTAATATTGAGATGTTTTCTTTACTATCCTGTTTTGTCTCTGAGACAGGAGCTAAAGGAAAAGAAACAATCTCCACAATAGTGATAATGCAGTAATTGATAGTAGAAATGTAAAGATCAGATGTTGGAAAAAAAAAAAATCAATTCTTAAACGTTGTGGTCCCACTTGCTTCCACCATTCAAAATCCACCAGATCACAGCAGGTCTAACAGTGCTTTGGTAAATAAATTCTTAATAGCAGATCACCTTCCAATCTCCACTCTCCCCTCTTTAGAGCAACAAACCAGGGATAGGATTTAAAGGCAACAATTGGGGATAATAAATATAAAGAGCTCTCCCACTGTGCTGTATAAGTCCTCCTCCTCGCAATTCCATTAAAAAAAACTTGATTTACTGCATAGTAGAAACTTACATCTAAGATACAGAACACTCAGCATCGATACATTAAAAAAAATACAAAAAAATCAATAATAATAATAAAGAAATAAAAAATTACATTGGTATTCAAAGGTTTTAAAGTATATTTTAAGAGCAAACGTATTTTTATTTTATTTTTGGATAGAGCTGAGGCTCTGATGACAACAAATGTTTGGCTTTCCCCTCACTTTCTGTAATATTGACAATGGTAATCAGGACAAACAAAGTGGTGAATCTTTCCAGTGGAGATACAGACAGTATTAATACAGTGGATGCGGGTATAACCCTTCCCCACTCAAAATAAAAATGCATTTACCTACACTTTAGCCATTTCTTACGCTATACAAAGAACAAACGTTTTAACTTTAGACACACTTTAATTTAGTTTTTGCAATAAAGGGGAATTCACACTGTTCACCCTGCTAAATCATAGAGCAGCCAGAGCGATTCAGCGCTGTGGTGGCAGAAAACAAACACTGCTGTGCACAAGTGGATTAGCAGATGGACTCAATTTTGTAGTAAAAATGCCACAGGCCTTGCTGCCCTCAGGGATAGGAGTATCCTAGCAATCAAAGAGAAAAAGAAAGAAAGGGTGCACCAGCCTGTTGCATTATCCTTAGATGTATTTTATTAAAGTAGAATAAAAACTGCTCACAGACCTATGGTATAAAACTCGCATTACAAATAATCCCCAGACGACAGCAATAAGTCTAAGTGACAACAGACTCCAGATGATAATGGAGGAGATTTCAGAGGCCACTGTTGACTGACGCATTTCAAAAGGACAACCTTCTTCCTTAGAGTCCAGCATTGTTACATCCTTCAGCTTCCCATGTGCGTATGTGTATGTGCATATATATATATATATATATATATATATATATATATATATATATATATATATATATATATATATGTGTGTATGTGCATGTATATGGGTGTAGCACTGACCCCCGAAGGAGCTGCTGGTTTTATTGGGCTTACCGTTACCTTCTTGTTTACCTCTCCATCTAGGGGTTCCCGTGGTAGATGGCCCAAAGAATGTGTTAGCTGACACTGAATCTTCTTTTGGGTTATTTATTTGTAACAGAAACAGAGTCTTTCAAAAAAGGGTAGAGGGCTAGGAATGAGTTCAGGTACTTAGATTGCAGAAATTATGGAAGTCTTTAGAGAAAATCCAGAGGATAAAGACTGTTTCACAGCTGGATTTAACAACCCCCGGATAGACCTCCTCTCACTAGCCCTAGCAGCCGATAGGGTGCTCGACAAAGTCTCTGCCACAGACTTGTGATGTACACTTGAGCGTTACTGAGGGACGTAGATAAATTTAAAGAGCTAACATACGGTACCAGGTTCTCTCAGCCGATCCAGCGATACCATATGTGAGTTGATCCAGGTTGCGTCCTTCAACTAAGCCTCCAGGCTCCTTCAGAGAAGCCAGCCTTGCACACAGCCTTCTCCTAAAGAGTCCTCCCCCGGGGTTCCTCAGTTGTTGGGCCTCTCGCTTCAGATGAGACGGCACCGAACCACCCTTGGATCAGTAGGCCCCGAAATCCAGTCAGGCCTGTCCCTGCAGTTGCATCACCTTGGGCCAGCCAGCCCCGAGACTTAGGATGCATGGTTCCACACCCCAGGCCAGGAGGGACCACCAGAACCAAACAGACAGAAAATCAAAAGCTCCAACTCCAAACCATGTGGCGTCCGTACTTTAAATACCACCCCGCCAGAATGCACAGTAGGAAAACACTCCCACTGGGCTGGTTCCGAGAGAACTAGTGGCATTCAATGCACCCAGCTAAACCGCATTTCTACTCTTGCCGGCGGTGACAGGGACATATGCGGTCAAGGAGAACCCAGTGCAACCAAGCTGGATTGGTACTGAAACCAAAAATTTTGAGAAATAGTCCTGAAACCCAACAGTGGTTTCAGGCAAATTAACTTTTCAAAAACAATAGTGCCTGCTCGTTAGGAGTAAGCATTACATGGGTGTATATACATATTTATTTTTCTCGAAAGATAATCATTTCTCTAGTAATTACTAATTTTTAATTTCTAATTTAGCTATCATTGTCATTTTGGATATTGATAAGATTCCAATTGATCTTTTACTTATTTTAATTGATTTATATACCATTTGATTTACTTGATAATTTATCAATTTATGTAGCTGGCTTGTCTTGTTCTTCACAGTGTATGTATGCACACACAGTTTGTATTTTTATTGTATATACATTGTGTATACAGTCCGTGCATTTACACTGTGCAGAAGTATACACATTTTTTACACCTTCAGCTTTGGTTTTGGGCACGTGCACATAGCCTTTGTGCATGTGCGCATACACGTGTGTGTATATGTGTGCACCTTTGTATGTGCTTCTATGCCCTCCTGTCTTTGAGCAGAGAGTATGCTTCATATTTTGTTTAGATGGCAGGTGTATCCTAGAGGGACCCAGGGATTGCCTTCCTTTCTATTGCCTATTGGGGGCAGTATGTGTGGTTTTGACCAGGGTAACTGCTTGTTCCCTCCTCAGGTTATTTTTTTCTGATTCATATTTATTAAACTGTCCATTATTGCCCTCTATGTCATTTTCTTCAACAAAATGGCGGCGACCGACTGCTGCCTGTGACGTCAGCAGTGCGCGACGGTGGATGCATAGGATATGACATCTGTCCCGAATTGCCTGTTGCCTGGAACACAAACAATACGGCGTGCATTCCAGAAATCAGGAGCGGGGCATGAGGAGAGCCACTAAATGGAGGAGAGATCCTCCAGATTCAGGTGACGTTTTAAGGTTTTAAACTAGTAACCAGTATTATGGTGGGGCATTGGTTCTGATCCCCCCTGGTGGTTGTGTGTGGTGGGGACTGGCAAGCTAATGATAAGGTGATCCTTATGATACATGAACCAGGAAATTATTGTGATCATCCGACTCCTCACCTGTCAACAATATCGTTCCACACTACTGGTGCTTTTTTGACTGCGGTTTTTGATTGAGTTTTTTTGATTGTGTTTTTTTTTTTATTGCGTGTGTATTGTATATATGATCGCCATTTCTTATACCTGTCTTAAACCTCTTATACCACTCTTTGTAATTAGAATGGACTAATATTAGTTTATAGACACAGACTGGTATTAAACCTACTACATGATGTCAACACACTGCCCCCTGTTTATGAATTTAATCAATTGTTTTTTTCTTTCAAAGCATTTATTGGTTTTGAACAGTAAAATAAACAGAAAGTACAATCATTGCAAAGTTATGGATACAATTCTTTATGGCCACAAAGATGTGGAAGTGTTATGGAACGAAACAGTCATCCTGTCAATTCAAAGTTCCCGACACTTGCTTGGGCGTTTGAACTGGATCATTGGGAGAAGGCCTCCGGCACCCCAAATGGGAGCAATCTATGCCTGGAGGCTTCCCCCTTGATCCCACAAAATACCCTTGACCTCGTGGCCGGTAAAAAAACTATTAACGAAACACCATGTTGCCCTGCAGGGGAAGCTAAGTGACAGAATATCATGTCTGGTGCAGACCAGGCTAAAAGGCCATAATCAGTCATAAAGTACTTACAAAGGGAGGAGAAGGGGAGAAGAGAGTGAAAAGAAAGAGGCACAGAGAGAGTCAGGGAAGAAGAGTGAAATCTGGTCTTACCAGGGGCGATCTGGGGGGATTTTGTCATGATGTCCTGGTCGGGCCTGGAAACCCGGTCGCAGTGGAGCACCCACATACAGGGACCAGGGTTCCCATATGGCTTCGAACTTCGGGACTGTGTCCGTTAATATGCTGACAAGTTTCTCCTGTGACATAATCCAGGAGATCTTACTCTTGACTGCAGAGAGGGGTACTGAGGGTTGTTTCCATGCTTTAGCAATGGTCATCTTGGCTCCTAGCAACATGAAGTGTATTAATCTGCAGCTTGCCTTAGGAATGCCAGGTATATTGGCGTTCAGGAGAGCTCCTGAGGAGGACCTTGAGAGTTGGTGAGTAGTTACTTTCTGGATCAGGGTGAACACTCTGCTCCAGAATGTCCTGATTCTCGGGCACTCACACCAAATATGGACCATGGATCCCATAAGCTGGCATCCACGGAAAGAGAGTGGACTAGCTGTGGGGAAAAAGGAGGCTAATTTCGAGGGGGGGAGGTACCATCTAGTAAAGACCTTGATGTTTGATTCCATTAGGGAAATGTTTCTCACCCCCTTGAATGCTCTGGAAAACGAGGACTGCCATCTCTCAAGGTCCCAGTCAATCTGGAGATCATTTTCCCATGTGAGCATGTACGAGGATTTGGAGGATGGGAGAGCAAGTGATTGGTAAATAATGGAGATTCCGCCCCTCTGATCCCTAGCCTGATCACATCACATCTCATATGGTGTAAATTTTGGTGGCATAGGTTTCCCCCTCCAGAGTCTGTGAAGAAAAGGCTGTATCTGTTGAAACCTGAAATGTTCTGAGGTTGGCATCTCTAGGTTTTGCACACAAAATTTCTGGGAGACTGGGCCTGAGGGGGTGAAAAAATGCCCGATGCGATACAGCCCCTTATCCAGCCACCATTGGAAGGACTTGATGGCTTGGCCTGGGGGAAAATCTGGGTTGCAAAATATGTGTGCCAGGGGTCTACATTCCGAAGAGAGGGGTGTGAGAGATCTCATCTTGTCCCACAGAGACAGGGACTGTGAAAGGATAGGTGATAATATCGGGGAGCGGTCCTTGGTTGGGGACCACAGGAGGTAGTCCAGGGTGAGCGTTGGGACAGCCTGTCTCTCTATGGTGACCCAATCTGGTTTTTCAAACTTGGTATATATCATGGATAGTTGTGCTATTCTTGCCGCTTGGAAGTACCAATGGAGGCAGGGGAGTCCCAACCCGCCCCGAGACCTAGAGTGGAATAGTGTTTTTTGTGGCTGTCTGTAACCCGATCCTCCCCAGATAAATTTGGTTACCTTGCCTTGAAGAGATTTTAGGTGGACCTTTCTAATGTTTATGGGGAGGGATCGAAATAAATATAGAAGTCTGGGGAGAAGGGTAATTTTTACTGAATTAATCCTCCCCAACCAGGACAAACCCTCCCTGTCCTAGTTTGTCAGGTGAGACGCAAGTTTCCGATACATGGGAGGGAAGTTTGAGGGGTACAAGTGCTCAATTTTGGCTGTAAGAATAATCCCCAGATACTTAATAAAGGAAGCGCTCCATTCGAACTTAAAAGAGCCTTGTAGCGCAGCGTCTACTTCTGGTTTGAGGGAGATATTAAGTGCCTGGGATTTTGTATAATTTACTTTAAGACCTGATATGACGGAAAACTCGTTCAGGAGTTTGCAGAGGTTGGGGAGAGTAGTGGTCAGTGAGGCCAAATCCCCATCGCTCCATGAGGGCAAAGATGTAGGGCCAGGTCACAGAGTCAAATGCTTTGTGTAAATCCAGAAAGAGCAACATGCCTTCCTGTTTGGGGCTGAGGTCCCATCCAGACTGTAGGAGGGAGATAATGTCTACAGCCCTTCTAACCTGATCGGGCCCTGTCTTCCTGGAGTGAACCCAACCTGGTCCTTGTGGACGTACTGACTGATGAACAAAGCCAAACGGTTGACCAGGATCTTTGTTAGGATCTTGAGATTGTTGTTTATGAGGGATATGAGTTTATAATAGCTTATCTCCTCTAAATTTTTGTCTGGTTTGGGTATAACAGTTATAAAGACTGTGTTAAGTTGGGGGTCTAAGGGAACGCCCTGGGTTTTGGCATTGAAAAATCTTGCCTTATAAGGGGCCAGAGTATCAGCAAATGTCTTATAGTATGGCACTGAAAGACCGTCAGGGCCTGGTGCCGTTCCCTTCTTAAGATCCTTAATAACCTCCAGAATCTCCTCCGACGAGAAGGGGCTCTCTAGGAAATTTTTGTGCTCTAGATAGGGAAGGGAGGGGAAGGCCCTTTAGGAATTCCCATCTGCTGGGGGTGAACTATAGAGCTGGGAGAAGAAGTACCGGAAAGCCTGCAGGATTTTTATTGGGTTGGCTGTTGGGGGCTGTCCCACTATCCTAATCAGGGGGACGGCTTGAGTGCGATACCTAGGGGATAGTTTAGAGGCCAACATGTCTCCCATGTTATCTCTCTGAGTGTAAAATTTCACTCCACTCCAGCGAATTTGTTTTTCCACTTTTGCCGTGAGGGCGAGATTGAGTTCTAAACACGAGGCGTCTAGCTGTTCCATGGAGGTTTTAGTGGGGGAGAGCTTGTGTTTAAGCTTTAGGGTCTGAAAGGCCCTCTAGTCTCTCTATGTCTATTTGTCTCTCCCTTTTGGCCCGGGAAGCCAAGCTAATTAATTTGCCTCTTACAGTTGCTTTGTGGGCCACCCACAGGAGTTCTGGGAGATGTAATTTCCTTGACTTTTATGGGATCGCTGAGAAGCGATTTGTTGAGTCTCCAGTGTGTTCCTATACGGGGTGTGAGGAGGTTGTGAAGGGAGAGGAATACCAGGGAATGGTCAGACCATGCAATGTCCTTAATGGACGAGGCCTATGTGGTCGCGATTAGGTTCGGGGAGACCAGGACATTGTCAATCTTGGCATATGTCTGGTGTAGGCAGGAATAGTGGTTGTAGTCCATCTTGTTTGGGTTCATCTCCCTCCAGATTTTAAGACTGGTTTTAGTGGGGTGAGTTAGTTGAGCCCCAGGAGGTCTTGATCTGTCCAGACCCTGGTCGAAGGCTACGTTCGAGTCCCCACCGAAGATGACCTTGCCCTCCAGGAGCGGGACGATGGTTTTGAAGAGAGAACGTAAAAATTGCGTCTGAGCTGTGTTGGGGGCATAATAGGACACAACGGAGTATAAAGAGCCTTCCATGTTGTCCTTGACCGATATGAATCTACCCTCCGGGTCTCTGTGGACAGCTGTTATGGCAAATTTGCTACGTTTGGAGAATAGAATTGCTATCCCTTTTGTTTTGTTTACCGCGTTTGCCGTGTAGAATGTGGGGTACTGGGCATGTAGGAAATTAGGGCTGAACCACATCGGGAAATGGGTTTCCTGAAGCATCACTATGTCCAGCTTCAGGGAGTGATAATAATCAAAAGCCTTTCTTCTTTTGAGGGGAGAATTCAAACCCTGGGCATTGTGTGTGGCTATCCTGAGAAGAGATTCCGGGGAATGTACGCTAGCCATTGGGATAGAGGCACGTAATGCTGTCACCAATACCATCACTTACCCCCTGCCGTTTTGTTCGATTATGAGTGGATGCATGGGTGTGAAATTCAACCGACCACAGTTGAATGAAGTCCCGGATCTTCCCCAGCAGACCAGCTAGAAAAAATAGAAAAGTTAGAGAAAGAATGAGAGAGAGTGATAAGAGAAAACAAAATAGGACTAGGGGTCTTCTAGGAAGACCTAATGAGTTTGGCATAATACGAGTCTGCCAAACTCCAACCAAACAAAGTTGGTGGCCCTGCAAAGGGGTCCGACTACCCATCCCACAGCCACAGGGAAACTGCAGCAGTAGGAGAGGTGGAGGCACATGTGTGTCACCCCGGACCCCGACACTCTATGAAAAAGTAATTCAAACAAAAAATTGACTAGAAAATTATCGATACACTTGGTATAAGAAAGCTATAAGAAACTAGGAACCGCCCTCAACCCCATGAAACTATCAACGACCATACTCGATACCCTCAAGTCTCATAGAAAGAACACAAAATTCCGAGCACCTGGTACTCTGAGGGGTCCCCGAACCCTCCCATGGGAAGGTGCCAAGAGTCATCAGGGGCAATCTTCTTAGTTTTTTGTGGCCCAAGGGAGGAGGAGAAAAAAAGGAGGGGAGGGTCTCCCAGACACTGAGAGCTACGAGGGCCATGAGCTGAGACCGATAGGGATAAGGTGGGATTGAAGACATCCGGTGGGTACGATTTGCGTGGAGGAAAAAGTCTGCTTGAAGTCCAGACTTCTAGACTTTCCGGTAGAGGACAATTGCTTGAGTTTGGAACCGCAGTAAATATGAAAAAAGAAAAATATGGAGAACAAAAACAGTACCAAAAACTTCACAGGAACCAATTGTCGCTAGGGCTAGGAGCTTTCAGCTCCATCAATGGATAAAGTCTCCCTCAAAGTTGAAGGGAAATAAGGATAGGAGGTAGAAAATAGGACTTGCTTATTGTCTTAATGGGGTTTGCCGTCCTTTGATCGTTTGTGCATTCCTTTGTTCCAAACCGGAGAGATCGGGTTTATTGGCGGGGGACGCTTAGAGGAACTCGCTGCTGCATTGGAGCAATCCATGGGTGCTTCTTGGGAGATGAGTTTGAGGTTGAAGAAAATCTTCTCGCCATCTGGCAAGCTTGAGAAGGAGTGCATTTTGCCATTTAAAGTAAATTTTACGGCAAACAGGAAGGCCCACTTGTATTTGATGTCCCATTGTGATCGGACAGTCAAAAGTGGTTTCAGTGACCTCCACTTTTGGATCGTTGAGGGGGAGAGGTCAGCAAAAATTTGAACTTGATGGCCCTGGCAGGTTACCTTAGGCAGAGAATGTGACTGTCACATGACCTCTTCCTTCACTGCATAAAAGTGAGGCTTCACAACAATGTCCCTGGGGGATCCGTACTTCCGGGGGGGATCCCAGGGCTCTGTGGGCTCTGTCTGATTCTAGACGATGATGAGGAATATTAGGGATTAGGGCCCTGGTGAGGTCCTGGACTGCGGCGTTCACGTAGGCCACGTAGTCTGAAGTTATATCTTCTGGACCTATTCTCCACGTCGTCGATTCTGGATAGGGTTGTATCAAGCTGATCTTGTAGGACCTGTATGTGGTCTGAGTTTTGGTTGGTTCTGGATACTGTGAAGTCTAGTTTACCTTCTATGGCCTCCATTCTGGATCCAAGGTTTTGAAAGTCAGATTTAATGTCTCTGGTTATTTGAGCAGCCGTGCTGGCCAGACCCCTCTCCAGTAGCTCTGAGAGCCTGAGGAACAAGCCTGGAGGTGGTGTGGCAGGGTCAGGGTCCAAGTATCCCGGGAATGGGGATGCCATCAGATGCGTATGGTTAGGCCCATGGGTAGGCCCGAGCGGGGAGAGAGCAAAATCCTCCATGGTGCGGCCTAGCAGGGATTCTGTGGAGGCCGGTGAGGGGGCCAAGGGAGGCTGGTGAGTCCCCTGTGTAACCTGAGAATAAGTGAGGGTGGCTGAGGCTATGACTTGCCTCTGTTTAACATTATCCTCCATTTGAGCTTTGTGGCTGAGTGCTTGTGGGGACAGCGGCCATCTTGGTACACCCTCCCCTCGCCGTCGAGTCCAATTGCGGCCCGAGGTCTCGCTTGGCAAGCGGGCCGACATCCAGGGGTGTAAGCAGGGGTCTCCGGTGCTCTGTGGCACCCGTTGCAGCTTTTGTAGGTGGCTGTGGGGGCTGCTATATGTGCCGATGGTCCAGGGTGGGGCGGAGCTCCTGGCTTACATGGCCACCTTGAAGCTCTGGCGCATGCGCACTGGTGTTAATCAATTGTTTTATTCCATCAACTGTTTTAATCGATTATCTATTTATGTGGGATTTACTACCACTACCAGGTGTTGGTGGGCATTACCCTTTGGCCCTGGACCACCCACTATTATGGGTGGTATCTCTGGGTCACTTTGGGAGGTGCATTTTTGGATACATAATGGCACATATGTGTATATACAGGTATATGGTAAGCTGAAGGATGTAACACTGCCGGGATCAGAGGAAGAAGGTTGTCTTTCAAAACTTGCCAGCCAGCAGTGGACCCTGAAATCTCCTCTGTTATCATCTGGAGTCTTTTGTCACTTAGACCTATTGCTGTCTTCTGGGGATTATTTGTAATGCGAGTTTTCTTCTTCTCTGTGAGTAGTTTTTCATTCTACTAATAAAATACTTCTAAAGATAATGCACAAGGCTGGTGCCCTCTTTTTTTCTTTTCTCTTTCAGCGCTTTAGTTGCTCTGTGTTTCCAGCTGTTAGGGGGCAGTGTGGTGCACAATTCCAAACATCGCATTGCTCCCTTTTTTTGTATGCGCTTTATTTGAAGTGTACAAAACGTACACTTCAATCAACATGCACTGCGCAGCCTGACATTGCAATGCGATTCGGGCCAGTGCGCTGCGATAAAATATAGCATACCTACATTTTATCACAGCATGTCGTGAATGGGACACATAGGAAACAATTGTTTCCTGTGTGTCCCTGCAGTGACATGGCACATAGTGTAAATGGGCCCTAAAAGTTTCTGCAATCCTTACAATGCATATAATTTAACTGAACAGCTGTTCTTTTTTGGGTTTCTTTTTTGGTTTCTCATTTGATACATTATATTTAACGCCTAACTCAAACATAGTAGAGTAAGCTTTAGAATGCATGCTAAGTGTTAAACTATGTAAAATGTAGACATGTGTAATTCCTTTCGTACGAATCAAAAATTCGTACGATTTTCCGGAAATTCGTATATTTGTACGAATCTGAAATACAAATCTTTATGCTTATGAATTTCATACGAAATTTCGGATCCAAATTAACAGAAACATGACTAGTGTTTTGTTCACCAATCAGAGGAAGTCAGCACAGCACAGGGATGGTGGGAACCCCTCATAATGGACACTCAGCAGGCGTATAGACCCAGGAAGTAGGAACTCAGCACAGGGACGTAATGATAAATTCATCATAACGAACATTCGTAATTGTTACGAAAAGTTAACAAACCTAAAAGTTAAGAACCCAGGAAGTCAGCACAGCACAGGATGGTGGGAACCCCTCATAATGATAAATTCATCATGACAAACTTTCGTTATTTAACGAAAAGTTTACGAATCGAACGAAAATTCGTATTTCGTACGAATCCGAATTAAGTTTCGTACACAAATTACGAAATACGATTTTTTTTTTCATACAGAACAAAACAGAACGAAGCGAAACAAATTTTTTGATGGCACCCATGTCTAGTAAAATGTTAAACTATTACAGAATGTTTGATGACTGGGAAGGTAATTTGCGACAGTAAGGATACCAACATGCCTTGTAAGTTGCAACTACGGATGAGCTTCGTGTTCGAGTCGAACATACGTTCGACTCGAACATCGGCTGTTCGCCCGTTCCGGGAATTCCGAACGTTATAGGCCATTCGCGCCAAATTCGTGTGGCGCTCACGGCCCACAATGCACTGCGTCATCGCAGTGCATTGCTGGCTCATGATTGGCCAAGCATGCACTGTGACCCCGCATGCTTGGCCAATCACAGCGCCAGCAGCGAGGAGAGCCATGATTGGCCACAGGCAGGATGCCTGTGGCCAATCATAGCTCAGGCTGTGTAGTACACGCCCCACACTATATAAGGCCGCCAGCGCGGTGGCCTAGTGTAGTGTGTTGTCGTCTGAAGCAGTTAGTGGGTGTTCTGTGTACCTTCAACACAGTACACACCGATCGTTTTCGGCTGATTTTCGAGCTTGCTGTTGTGTAGTAGTTGTTGTCTGTGTGCCCTGACCGCAGTATACACCGCTATATTCACCTCACCTATATAGCTAGTGATCTATCTTTTATAATAGAGCTTGCAGTCAGTAGTGTTAGGAGCTTGTGCGTGCTGTCTGCGTGCTCTGTACCCAGTACACACCGCTATATCCACCTACATAGCTCTTCTCTATTTGAGCCCACTTGCCATCTGCAGGAGTTATTGGAAGTTGTGTGTGCCTCCAGCACAGCACAGTATACATCTGTATATACCCCTTTATCTCTGGTGTTCTATAAAAAAGGCATCTGCAGGAGTTAGTGGGTTTTTTGTGCCTCCAGCACAATATACACCTGTATCTACCCTTTATTGCTGTTCTTTAATAGAGCCATCTGCAGGGCTTAGTGGGTGTTGTGTAACTCAATTACAGTATACCCCTTTATCTCTGGTGTTCTATAATAAAGGCATCTGCATGAGTTAGTGGGTGTTGTGTGACTCCAGCACAATATACACCTGTATCTACCGTTTATTGCTGTTCTCTAATAGAGCCATCTGCAGGGCTTAGTGGGTGTTGTGTGACTCCATTACACTGCTGTTTTACCCAACTCCCTTCTTGTCCTGATTTTCGGTAGCTGGACATGTTGAACCGCAACATGCCAACGACTTGGTAGAGTGGATGACCAAGCCCTCTTCATCCTCCTCATCTTCTCTCACCCAGTCTCAGGGTACTAGCAAAGCAGCTGCCAATGCATCGTCTTCCCTCCTCTCAATGTCATCATCAGTGACTCCTTCCCTAGACCCACCACGTCCTCCTGAGGAGTCTCTTGAACTCTTTGAGCACAGTGTTGGGTACATGCTCCAGGAGGATGCCCAGTGTTTTGTGGGCTCTGATGATGACACTCAGCTAGAGGAAGGCAGTAGCGTGAGCGCAGAGAGAGGGGATGCTCAAGAAGGACAGCAATCTGACAGTCATGTTCCACAAGCTGCAGCATACTGCCAGGTTTGCTACAGCGATGAAGAGGGAGGGGATGATGAGGGCACTGACTCCACGTGGGTGCCTGGTAGGAGAGAGGAGGAGGAGGAGGAGGAGGCACATGTCCTACGAGGCAGGATGCCCTCCGGGGGCCAGCTTAGGGGCAGCACACCGACTGAATCACACCGCAGAGCTCCGCCTGTGCAGGGTGCTGCCTCTGCGCGTTATTCTAAAAGTTCTTTGGTGTGGGCCTTTTTTGAGACGAGTGCATCAGATCGCACCGCTGCTATTTGCAACATATGTCTCAAGCGTATCTCGCGTGGCCAAAACATCAGCCGCTTGGGCACCACATGCTTGACCAGACATATGTTGACCTGCCATGCAGCTCGTTGGCAAGCGTACCTCAAAGACCCACACCAAAGAACAAAGCGGACCTCTCCTTGCTCCTCATCAGCTGGCATTAGGTGTGTCACAGCCAAGTGCTTCCGGGAACTCTGCTAGCGGTACACCCATTATAGCAGGCAAATGTCCCTTCCCCAGCTGCTGGACCGGCGAAAGAAGTTCACTCCCAGCCATCCACATGCCCAGCGGTTGAATGCTAGCTTGGCTAAATTGCTAGCACTTCAACTGCTGCCTTTTCAGTTGGTAGACTCGGCGCCCTTCCGTGAGTTTGTACAATGTGCGGTTCCTCAGTGGCAGGTCCCCAAACGCCACTTTTTCTCACGGAAGGCGATTCCGGCTCTCTACCGGCATGTGGAAGGCAATATCCTTGCCTCGCTGGACAGGGCGGTCAGCGGTAAGGTGCATATTACCACTGACTCATGGTCCAGCAGGCATGGACAGGGACATTACCTGTCTTGCACAGCCCATTGGGTCACTCTTCTGGCAGCTGGGAAGGATGCAGGACAAGGTGCAGTAGTGTTGGAGGTTGTTCCGCCACCACGCCTCCAAAATGCTACTATTGGTTGTGACACACCTCTCTCCTCCACCCCTCCTCTTCTTCTTCCTCCATGGCCTCTTCCAGTGCTCTGTCCTCAGAACCAGCGGTGCTCCGTAGGCGTTCCAGGGGCTACGCAAGTACGCAGGCAAAACGATGCCATGCCGTGCTTGCGCTGGTTTGTTTGGGGGACAGGAGCCACACTGGGGCGGATGTTTTGTCAGCTCTGCAGGGGCAGGCTGAGAGGTGGTTGACGCCACGCCAGCTTAAGCCAGGAATGGTGGTTTGTGACAATGGCACCAACCTCCTCTCCGCCCTTCGACAGGGACAACTGACCCATGTGCCCTGTGTAGCTCACGTCCTTAACCTGGTGGTGCAGCGGTTCTTGGGCAGGTACCCCGGCTTACAGGATGTACTGAAGCAGGCCAGGAAAGTCTGTGTGCATTTCCGCCGATCATTTAATGCCTGTGCTCAGCTGGCTGAGCTCCAAAAGGAGTTGAACCTGCCCAAGAACCGCCTTATATGTGACATGCCCACCAGGTGGAACTCAACGTTGGCCATGCTGCAGCGGCTGCACACGCAGCAGAGGGCCATCAATGAGTACCTGTGCGACTACGACACCAGGACAGGGTCAGGGGAGCTCGGTTTTTTTCTCACCACGCCAGTGGGGCATGATCAGGGATGCATGCACTGTCCTGTCACCGTTTGAGGAGGCCACAAGGATGGTGAGCAGTGATAGTGCATGCATCAGTGACACTGTACCTCTTGGAGCATACGCTGCGTGGAATAATGGACAGGGCACTTGAGGCAGAACAGAGGCAGGAAGAGGAGGACTTCCTTGCCTCTCAAGGCCCCCTTTATCTAGACAGTGTTCCTGCTGTGCCACCCATCACACAGGAAGAGGATGAGGAGGAGGAAGAGGAGGAGGAGGATGATTGTGTCAGCATGGAGATGGAGGATGGCACTCAGCATCAGCAGAAGCAGCAGCAGCAGTCTTGTAGGGATGATTTACAGTCCCAAGAAACACGTGGACTTGTACGTGGCTGGGAGGAGGTAGCTGCGGATCATGTTGCCCTTAGTGACCCAGAGGACTCCAGACCGAATGCCTCAGCTAACCTACGCTGCATGGCCTCCCTGATCCTGCAAAGCCTGCGGAAGGATCCTCGTATTCTTCGGATCAAGGAGAGGGACCATTACTGGCTGGCCACTCTCCTTGATCCACGGTACAAGGGTAAGGTTGCCTTATCTTGCCGTCGCAGAGGGAGCAGAGGATGAGACATCTCCGGGAGGCCTTGCAGAAAGGTCTGTGCAATGCGTTCCCAGAGACTGGGAGGTTACAAACTCCTGGTCCTGGACAACGTGTTGCTGAGGCATCGGTCAGAAGGAGCGGTGGAGAAGGTGGCCGTCTGACTGATGCTTTCAGACAATTTTTTAGTCCGCAGCCCCAAGGTATGATCGGTTCCAGCAACTATCGCCAGCGTCTGATTTACATGGTGCAGGAATACCTAGGGGCAAGGTCAGACTTGGACACCTTTCCCACCGAAAATCCTCTGGCTTACTGGGTCTTGAGGATGGATCACTGGCCAGAGCTTGCACAGTATGCAATTGAGCTACTGGCCTGTCCTGCATCCAGCGTTCTTTCGGAACGCACCTTCAGTGCTGCTGGTGGCTTTGTTACCGATCACAGGGTGCGCCTGTCCACCGAATCAGTTGATCGACTGACCTTCATCAAGATGAATCAGTCTTGGATCACCCACAGCTACCAAGCACCTGAAGCTGATGTAACCGAATAATTTTTTTTGAAATATCACATCCCTTCAAGACTGCCTATGCTGATGCTGAGTGACTGTCCTGTTATGTTGATTGTCTATCCTCTTCCTCCTCCGCTGATATGTTGGAAGAACATTTCTGGTTCTGGGTGATGCCATTAGCCCAATTTTTCTGCCCCTGTTCAACAGGGGCGTTTAAGTACAATTTTTGATGCAATGCTTTGCAGCAGGGCTAATTCCTGCAATAAAACTAGAGTATATGGGAGAGGTTGCAGTGTTGTGGCACCAGCACCAGTGCCTAAGGCCCAATTTTTCTGCCCCTGTTTAACAGGGGCGTTTAAGTACAATTTTTGATGCAATGCTTTGTAGCAGGGCTAATTCCTGTAATAAAACTAGAGTATATGGGAGAGGTTGCAGTGTGGTGGCACCAGCACCAGTGCCTAAGGCCCATTTTTTCTGCCCCTGTTTAACAGGGGCGTTTAATTACAATTTTTGATGCAATGCTTTGCAGCAGGGCTAATTCCTGCAATAAAACTAGAGTATATGGGAGAGGTTGCAGTGTCGTGGCAACAGCACCAGTGCCTAAGGCCCAATTTTTCTGCCCCTGTTTAACAGGGACATGTAATTACAATTCTTGATATAATATTTCACAGGAGGGCCCCTTCCTGTGCCCACCCAGAGTAACTGTGAGGACTTATAGTGTTGTGGCACCAGCACCACAACCCCCAAAGGTCAATTTTTCTACCACTGTTCAACAATGGCATGTAATTACAATTCTTGATATAATCGTTCACAGCAGGGCGCTCCAGCGCCCAGCAAGAGTCACTTTGAGGGCTTACAATGTTGTGGCAAAACCAACACCTTGTTCCGCCATTTCTGCAGAGCATATAGGGCAGGCCCCTACTTTCAAACATCCAACTTACAAACATCTCCTACTTGCAAACGGAAGGAGACAACAGCAAGTGAGATGAAAAAAGATGGACGACAAAACAAATTATACAGGGGTGATAACCCTTCCCTATGTTTTCCAAAAAGCTTAAAAATTGTTTTTTTGACTGGAGCTACACTTTAAAAATGTACCAGTTGAAAATTACAAACAGATTCAACTTAACACAACAAACCTACACAGTCCCTGTCTTGTTTGCACCACCTGTATACTGCTGTTCTGAGTATATAGGGCCTGGGGGCCACACGCATTTCCTTTTTTTAATATGGGTACAGGGTTCCCCTTGATATGCGTACAAGAACCCAAAGGGGCTGGTAATGGGCAGGGAGGGCTACCCATGCCATTTTTCTCAATGGTTTTCAACCATATTGCAGGAACCAGATATAACATTAAAACCGCAAGCAGTTTTCAATGATGTTATTTCTGTTTAATGTCATTTTGTGCAGGGACTGTTCTAAACACAGGAAACACGTGGCACTTCACAGGCATACTACAGACACCCCCAGGCACCATATTTAAAGGAATATTTCACTTTTTTTTTCACTTTAATCATCATTAAAATCAGTGCTCACGCCAAAACGGCCATTTTTAAAAACATTTTAGGCATTGACCCATGTCCCCTGGGGCAGGAGCCAGGTCCCCAAACCCTTTTTAGGACAGTATCTTGCATATTAGCCGTTAAAATTAGCACTTTTAATTTCAAACGTTCGAGTCCCATAGACGTCAATGGGGTTCTAAAGTTCGTTCGAATTTGGGGTCCGTTCGAAAGTTCTGGTGCAAACCGAACCGGGGGGGGGTGTTCGGCTCATCCCTAGTTGCAACACATAGAAAATATAAAAGCTTAAATGGGACTTTTAAGGTACCTGGTATGTATGACATCAGATAGTAGATACTGTAGATTATTAAAACATACTGTACATCTTTTATTATGATCCATTAAATTGCTTAAAAATTAGTAAAAAAAATACCACAGATACAGATTCCTGTAGTACAGTCAAAATCGCCTCTCCAAAGTTGCAGCAAGAGACCATACATGAATATTTTTTTTTCTTCTATCAAAGAGTTGCAGCTATTCTGGGTTCTCTGTACATATTGTGTACTTATTCAGGAGAAAGTTGGAGTTACATAACCCATAAATATATAGTCAGTGTTTTGTGTGTGAACAATCCATTATTTTACATCACATAGGTGTATAATCACTCAATACCCATAATCAGTTGCTTAAACATCATCAAAAGTATTATCTCTGAGATAGCACCTCCATGCATATTCTAGACTAGAAGATACTGCCCAAGTCTTAGTTAATCACTTTTAAAGGGCTAACGACACTACAGCTTTCCACATTAGAGCACAGAAAATACATCTCCTGATTAGTAATGAATCTGTCACTCCTATTTATAATAAGTATGCAATAAGTCCGGTGAAATAAAGAGCTATTTCTTCACAGCAACAAAAGTTAGGAATGTGCTACAAAGTTCATGAAAAACCCTGTAAGTGGAGGTTTCTCTTTAAATCTGAGTTTTGCATGCTTTGTTCAACAAAACCCCTCACATCCAATCTATTCCCTACAATCATCACTTGCATAAAATGCAACTGTTATAATGAGGAAAGCTTTCTGAATAAAGCAAATGCTTTGAGAGACATGCCAGGCATGGCTTTCTGGGCAGACACAGCAGTGAACAGACAGCGAGAAGATATATAAAAGTGGAAATTTTTAACTTCTCCATGATGTTCTATACCAATAGCAGACTTCCTATTGGCTAAGGTTTCACCCACTGCTTGGTGTCAATCAGAAGTGATAGCAGACCTGATGGGGAACTAGTGTCTGTGAAACCCCACCAGGATCCACCCACTCAGCTTTAAAAGGGCCTTATTTCCCCCCCATATACCTTGTGGACCTTGTGGACATATATCCTAGTCTAGGCTATATAGGAGTACTTGTTTTAGAGCTGCTACACTTGACAGTGTTTTAGGCAAGTGATTCCTATAGTATTGCTTTTTGTGATGTGACAGACTATGTATTTATGTGTGGAACACATTAACTGAAATCATATATACAAGGTAACTCAAAAGTCTAATGTAGGCTTATTATTTTCTATGTTTTAAAGCTAAACTCCAGCAAAAAGCTGAACTCCAGCAAAATGGCTAAATACACAGATAAAATACATACAGTATATGACAGCTGTTTTACCGGCCAAAGTATTTGTATTTATGTCTATCTAGTCAGGAGATTTACACAGAGAAACCTGATTTTTCTATTTTCCAGTTAAATAACACTTGCAACTGACTTTCCTGTGACACTTCTCCCCCTTGAAGTCTGAGGTTTGTTGCACTGGGGATTGCAAGAGGCTAATATCAAGTCAAATGGAGGTAATTACTAGGGATGGGCGAACGGTTCGGGCCGAGCATACGTTCAGGCTGAACTTTGGTTGTTAGGGTGTTCTGCAGAACACCGAACATTATGCGGTGTTCGGGGGAAAATTTGAAAGCCGCCAGAACACCATTAAAGTTTATGGGACATTAATAAGAAAAATCAAAAGTGTTCATTTTAAAGGCTTTTATGCAAGTTATTGTCATGAAAAGTGTTTGGGGATCTGGGTCCTGCCCCAGGGGACATGTATCAATGCAAAAAAAAGTTTTAAAAACGTCAGTTTTTTTGGGAGCAGTGATTTTAATCATGCTTAAGGTGAAACAATAAAAGTGAAATATTCCTTTAAAATTCGTACCTGGGGGTGTCTATAGTATACTCCAAAAGAAAAAAACAAGAAAGAAATTGATACTAATACACCCCAAAGAGTTAAATTACCAACATTTATTAAGCTATCAATAGCAAAGATAAATAACAAGCATATAAAAATCCCTAAATCCCCAATACTGACTCCATACATAAAAATCCCTCTACCACCATCCCTATACAAAGATGTAACCCATTCCTCAATAAACCATATCTGTATAAAATGTTAGAAATAAACCCCCCTCACAAAGGAGGGGAGGAATATGGTTACCAGGATGAGAGCAGCAGTCATTGTCCCTACTATGGCAAAGATCGTGATGAGTCAGTATAACCATGCAGTGCCTGTTTTTCAATTTCATCCAGTCTGATTGCACTAAAAGAAATTTATGTTGGTAATACATACAAGAAGTCTTTCATCTTACAACATAGGACTATCAAGAGAAAAAGAGCATTCTATATAGCATTTTATGCCTGTTCTCCTATAGAAGGAACTGTCTCTTTTCCAGCTGGAGATATCTCTTGACGGACGACTGACTGTTTGACTTATTATTAATGTTTCCCGGGTCAATTTGGAAGGCAATAGCATTGATTGACATCCATGGTTTGGAGCTACACTGCTGCCCTCTGAAATTGTACAGATTCTGCTCGCATTATAGGTGGATTGTGGGGGTTTATATAAGTGTTAGACTGGGGGTGTCAAATATTAGAAGAGGGTGGTAATCATCCACTGTATCATGTATTCCTCCCCTCCTTTGTGAGGGTGGTTTATCTGCTCCACCACCATCCCGGAAAAAACAGCTGGGGCTACGCACCCCTTGCCTGGTGGAATGTGCCCACCGCATCAGTCAGCCATCAGAATTATGCTCCAGACCCAGGCCAGTGATTGACAGATATCTTAATTATGCAGACAAACACACCATACTTCAAAAATTCTGCTGAGTGTGCAACTTAACTGTTGATGACCATCCACTGCTACTCTTTGCTGACTACTCCATTGAAGTTATGGGCCAGTGCACGGCCTTCTCCGCAGTCTGCTCCATGCTTCATAACCACCATATAAAGGAGAAAAAAGGAGAAACATTTTCCTTCTCCTCCTCTCCCATCTATTGGACAAATAATGATAAACCTCCAAATGGGGACACAAACAGCAAATTTACATACTTCTATGTTCTTTGCAATACTAAACAAATCCTAATTATTATAAATAAAATTAGGTCTTTGTCTCTATTTAAAGCAATATTGATTGTAATTATACCCTTGTTTTGCTATCTACGAAATTTGTATCCTTGAAATTAGAGCATGAAAATAAGTAATTTACCACGTACACTTGTTGGGGTCGATGTCACTGTTTATGAGGACATTTTCCTGGTCACTACCATCCCTGGTGGCTGATTAACTGACATTTAAATTATCTTGCACATTTTCAAAATTACTTTGGCCTTTTCATTTGTGCCATGTAATGAAAATGGAACAAAACAACGATGTCCATTTTATGCGTGTAAAAATATAGAGCATATTGAACATTATCTTGACACACAAATGAAGTGGACAACCCTGATGATAGACTGATCAATACGTGAATGAAATATTAAAAGGAAAGAAATAGGTTGAAATTCTTGTTTCATTTAACTCAGATGTGTGACTTGAATATCATTTTACAAAAGCAGATTAATGTAATATTCAATTGTAGCAATGATACATTAAAACAAATACAACAACGTGCAAAAAAAATAAAAAGACAAGAAATCTTCATCAAAGTATATCCAAAGCCCAATTTTTTTTGCCATTTGGGTTTGGGAAGACTTTCAATCAGTTACTGCACTTTATAGTGTATATAAGAGGAAATTAGAGAATATATTTACAGTTTTAGGTAAATTTCCTCTTAAACAGTTGTCACGGGAACAAGCATTCCCATTGGAAGATTCCCCTCTATTTCTGTTCTGTGGCTACTTATAATTTTGGATTTACCCTTACTTTCATTTTTAATGAATTAATGTTATCAAGACAGTTGGAACGAGGGAGCACAGCCAGCTTTAGAACAGGTTGGTCAAACCAGCTGCTGAATGTCTTTTTTTTTTTACAATAAACCACATTCAGTGCATACACTCACTAGCCACTTTATTAGGTACTCCTGTTCAATTGCTTGGTAACACAAATTGCTAATAAGCCAATTACATGGCAGCAACTCAATGGAGTTAGACATCTAGACGTGATGAAAACTACTTGCTGAAATTCAAACTGCGCATCAGAATAGCGAAGAAAGGGGATTTAGATAACTTTGAATGGGATTGTTGGTGCCAGACGGGCTGGTCTGAATATTTAAAAAAAACTGCTGCTCTACTGGGATTTACGCACACAACCATCATAGGGTTTACAGAAAACTGTCCAAAAAAGAGAAAATATCTGAGCGGCAGCTATGTGAACAAAAATGCCTTGTTGATGTCAGAGGTCAGAGAATGGACAGATTGATTCAAGATGATAGAAAGGCAACAATAACTCAAATTACCATTCGTTACAACCAAGGTATGCAGAATACTATCTCTAAACACACAACACTTTGAACCTTGAAGCAGATGGGCTACAGCAGCATAAGACCACTCCAGGTGCCACTCCTGTCAGTGAAGAACAGGAAACGGAGGCTACAATTTGCACAGGCATAACAAAATTGTATAATAAATGACTGAAAAAATGTTGTCTGGTCTGATAAATCTCAATTTCAGCTGCAACATTCAGATAGTAGGGTTAGAATTTGGTATAAATAACATGAAAGCACAGATCATTCCTGCCTTGTATCAATGGTTCAGGCTTGTGGTGTAATGGTGTGGGGGATATTTTCTTGGTACACTTTGGGCCCCTTAGTACCAATTGAGCATTGTTTAAGTCTAACTGAGAATTGTTGCTGACCATGTCCATCCCTTTATGACTACAGTGTACCAATCTTCTGGTGGCTACTTCCAGCAGGATAATGCACCATGTCACGAAGCTCAAATCATCTCAAACTAGTTTCTTGAACATGAAAATGAGTTCACAGTACTTCAATGGCTTCCACATCAATCAGATCTCAATCCAATAGAGTACTTTTGGGATGTGGTGGAAGATTCACATCATGGATGTGCAGCTGACAAATCTGCAGCAACTGTCTGATGCTATCGTGTCAGTATGGACCAAAATCTCTGAGGAATGTTTCCAACACCTTGTTGAATCTATGACATGAAGAATGAAGGCACTTCTGAGGGCAAAAGGGCATCCAACCTGGTACTAGCAAGGTATATCTAATAAAGTGGCCGGTGAGTGCATATCACCATCCAAGCCTCACATGAATAGATCCCACAACTTCAAAAGCCCTGATGAAGGGGAAATGTGTGACCCCGAAACACATTGGCTCTTGTACTCAGTAGAGGTTGTGCAAAGGATTCGGCCTGGTGTACGCCCCACTAAATGCCCTGCAATGCACTGCATGCTGCACAGAGCATTTTGCGCCCTGATTGGTATAAGCTGATATTAAGGAGTGGGGCCAGGAAGCAGGCCTTGGCATCCTTAACAACCAATGAGTCATCAGCTGTCAAAGTGCAATCCCCCCAAAATCCATACCAGACCCTTATCTGGGCATGCAGCCTGGCAGGCCAGGAAAGGGGGTGAGAGCGAGCACTCCCCTACTTGAACCATACCAGGCCACATGCCCTCAACATGGGGAGGTGCTTTGGGGCATGTTTAGCACCCCTAAGCACCTTGTTCCCTTGTTGATGGGGATGAAGGCCTCATCCCCACAACTGTGGCTGGTGGTTGTGGGGGTCTGCGGGTAGGGGGCTTATCAGAATCTGGTAGTCCCTCTTTAACAAGAGGGGCCCCAGATCCTGCCCCCCATGTGAATGAGTATGGGGTACACAGTACCGCTACCCATTCCCCAAAAAAGTGTAAAAAAGTAATAAGAACACACACAGTTTTTGACAATTCCTTTATTAAAAAAAACAGCATCCTTCGATGTAAATCCATCATCAATCCCTCTGCCTGCCGCTCAGTAAAAAACAAAAAATAAAATAAAAACACGTATCAGTGTTCTCCCCTCTCTGTATGCTCATGTTATTCCTTTCCTCTACCTCAGAACCAAAATCACAATCAAGTAATAATAAAATGGAGCTGCACGATGGTGCCGTTCCAAGATGGACATGTAGAACTGGAGCTCCCATCCACAAGGTCCAGCTACTTCAGCTTTTCAGCTCATTAAACAGCCTAATAATGGTGAGAACATCCTGCAGTGCCTCAGGAACAAGATCCCGATCTCCACATAGACAAGAAACGCATCTCACAGGCACATCCCGGAGATCTTCCGTTCGCAACCTAGGGATAGGATGCAGGCATCGCAAGGATCCTCCTCATGTGAGTTCTGCTCCCCGAGTGAAAGCCCCCACCGCTCTGAAGCTCGGAGCTCGGCTGGAGTACTCACAGAGCAGAGACACTCCCATGCTGTGAATCTTGATGACTTCCACAGTGTCGCGGCTGACATGAAAAATGCACTTATAGCAGCCATCACCAACATGAGGTCTTAAATTCAAGCTATGTCACTCAGAGTTGAAGAGGTGGAAATAACCTAAGCGAGCCATGATTCCTCACTATGTCATGTGCAGCAGATAACTGAATCACAGGCAGTCTATCTTAGAGAAATTAAACGCCACATGGATGACCACGACAACCTCAGAAGACATCGCAACCTCTGGGTAAGAGGAGTTCCAGAATCGATCGATTCCAACCAGCTTTCCCAAATGGTCACTACCATCTTTAATGATCTACTGGAAAGACCCCAGACACACCAATGTCCTTTGAGCGAATTCACAGAGCACTGCGCCCGAGGAGGGAGATACTGACCCCCCTCCCCCCAAGACACAGAGTCTGTTGCCTCATGGATTTTCCACTAAAGGAAGAAATCCTCCGCTCAGCCAGAAATTCCAATCAGCTGTCCTTCCAGGGCTCAGTGATTAAGATATACTAGGACCTGTCTAACATCACCCTGCCGTGCAGGAGGGAACTGAGGGTGCCTGAAGACCTGGATTACTTTTGTTCCACCTTTGATATCCTGCTATTAGAACTGCCAGATTGGTACAGCGACTTCCGCCTCTCTTCCCTCAAACGAGCTATCTCCATGAAAGGCATTGTTGAGGCAGGCAACTTCAGTATTGGTTGCCGCCGCTCTCATCCGTTACCTCCTTGCTCCCCATTGAGAGACCCAGGCGCACCACAGAATGACAGCCTTACAGCCTCTCCAGCCCACTGCAGGGCACATATCACATAACAAGGTAATTGTGATTTCCTTCATTCTCATACAGACCTCAACTCCTTATTTTACATCCCACCTCCTGTGTTAAAAACGCATGACTTTGAACTGTAATACCTGTTTGAGATGACCTAAACTGCTGGCATTCACGCTGACTCAGTCTCAGGAAACAGATAAAACCCCTGTAATATGGACTGGCTACAATATCAAACTGAATTCCAACTAATCTTCATACCCTACTTTCAACATTGTATCAGACTGAGACATAGACAAAACATTCTCAATTTATTCAACCCAATATGGGTGGAGCAACAAACCCCGCCAAGAACTCTTTCTACTACCTCCTCTTCACCCGTGAACCCTGCCCTATGCTCTTTTTTTACTGATAAGAGTACACATCGCCTGTATTTACTGGAGCCCGGGACATCTATCTCAAATTACCTATCCTGTACCATTCACACCAGATGGCGAGGCAGTTTGCTGTTTGCAGTTTACACATATTTCCCACACGCAAAAAGAAGACTTGCACTCCAATGTGGCATCATGTTCACCCACATAAATCTCCAACCACGAAAGAGACTACAATCCTCATTTGGTATTTATGTCATCTCACAGAAGGTCCGCCTTGCCTGGGTTCCCGTGTAATCGGAGAAAACATTTCCAATACTAATTCTAGATTGATCCGAGAAGCAAAACTCTTCTCTAAACCTATTTCTCCCTACTCCTCTTACCTCTACCCTCCCCTGCCCCTTCTAAACAGTGGCAAGCCTGTCCCAACCCCCCCCCCCCCCCTTTATCTTTCCCTCTTTTCATCTTCCTACTGCTCCTCTCATTTATAGTAATTTTATGCTACTATGTCCGGTCATAATACATTTTACTTATCGTTTGTTTTCCCTACCCTAGATAATCCTGTCTTTTAGATTCCCAAAATCCTTGGTATCAAATAAAACGTCGGATTCTGAGGGATATATGCTCAGGTAAGAAGTCCACAACACTCCCTTCCATTCACAGACATATAATACCTACAGGAGCAAATTCTTTCTCCTAATTAGTATACAACACCCACATTCCCATTCAAACTAGAGGGAGTTTTACACTATGTGTAACCCCTTGGACCAGGGCTGAGCATATCCCCCTCGGACTCGAGAGTGTTAGTCCAAAAATGATTCTCCGTTATTCTCACAGGTATATTAACAATATGAACATTTTTCACAACCTCTAATATTGCTGTTATGTTTACAAGTTATGATTTTGACTTGCATTCACTTTCCCACTCCCATGGCCATGTAACTCTTAGCCCTTGTATGCACAGTCGGACATTCCAACAACAAAATCCGTTGGATTTTGTCTGACGGATTTTGTCCGAAACTTGTGTTGCATACGCACGGTCAGACAAAGTTGTCGGAAAAATGTATAGCCCAGCTCTAAAACTTTGTCGGTCGGATATTCCGATGGAAACAGTCCGATGGAGTCCACACATGGTCGGATTATCTGACAACACGGTCCGATCTTACATTTTCCGTTGGAATGTCCAACCGTGTGTACAAGGGCTAAGTCCTTCAGTTAAAAATGTATTTGTTAATTATCTTCTCAGACCTCAAGTTTCAAGTTATAAAAACACTGGTTTATTAATTTGATGCCTTGTACATCTCTGTGCATTCATTCTCTTCACACCAAATCCATCCACGCTCATAGCCCATATTTGACTGGAAACTCCATTTGTGCAAAAGATTGATCACACTGACTGACCAGAGGAGATTCATTTTCCTTAAAGGTACCCTCAGGAACAGATCAATCACGCTAGCAAACATATATAGCCCAATACATCCCAAGTCCCCTTTCTCCGAGCAGTAACAACACAGCTGACCTCCTTCCAGGAAGGCATCTTAATGCTAGGAGAAGACTTTAATGTTTCATTAGACCCTTTCCTAGACACCGCCGCAGGTAAATCCCATTTACCGTACAGGGCACTGAGGCAAATCAGATGCTGTCTCCAAGACCTGACACTCCATGACACCTGGCGAATGCTCCATCCAAAAGATAAGGACTTCACCTACTTCTCTGCCACCCACAACAAATATTCATGCATTGATTACCTGTTCCTCATGCAACAAGACCTCCCTACCTTAAGGACAGCAACCACAGACCCAATGACGCTTTCTGACCACCGCCCTATTTCAATGACAGTCACCTTCCCTGACAAACTTAATCACACATACATTTGGAAGCTAGACCCCTCTATCCTGACTGACAAGATAAATGAACAAGAGATCCGTAATTGTTTTACTAACTATTTTAATGAAAATGATACCCCAGTAGGGACGAGCTTCGAGTTCGAGTCAAACTCATGTTCAACTCGAACATTGCCTGTTCGCCGAACAGCGAACAATTTGGGGCGTTCACGGCAAATTCGAAAAGCCGCGGAACACCCTGTAAAAGTCTATGAGAGAAATCGAAAGTGCTTTTAAAAACGGTCGTTTTTTCGTGAGCAGTCATTTTAATAATGCTTAATGTGAAACAATAAAAGTGTAATATTCCTTTAAATTTCGTACCTTGGGGGTGTCTAGAGTATGCCTGTAAAGGGGTGCACGTTTCCCGTGCTTAGAACTGTCCCTTCACAAAGTGTCATTTCTGCAGGAAAAAAAGTAATTTAAAAGCACTCGCGGCTAAAATGAATTGTCGGCTCCCGATAATACAGAGAACAGTCATTGATAAAAAAAAAAATTCAATTACCAGGTCCTTCAGGTCTGGTATGGATTTTAAGGGGAACTCCATGGCAAATAAAAAAAATGCAGTGGAGTTCCCCCCAAAAATTCATACCAGACCCTTTATCCGAGCACGCAACCTGGCAGGCTGCAGGAAAAGAGGGGGGGACAAGAGAGTGCCCCCCCTGAACCATACCAGGGCACATGCCCTCAACATTGGGAGGATGCTTTGGGGGTCTGTGACCCCTCACAGCACCATGTCCCCATGTTGATGGGGACAAGGGCCTCATCCCCACAACCCTGGCAGGTGGTTGTGGGGGTCTGCAGGCGGGGGGCTTATCAGAATCTGTAAGCCCCTTTAACAAAGGGACCCCCAGATCCCGGCCCCCCTTTTGAAATGGTAAGGGAGTACATTTGTACCCCTACCATTTCACAAAGAAAGTGTAAAAATTTTTTAAAAAACACACACACACCGTTGGGAAAAGTCCTTTATTAAAAAAAAAAAAAAAAAAATATCCCAGCGGTGATAATCCACTCTTGCTATCCAGCAATGGCTGATCTCTTTTCCGGGGTCCAGCGATGCCTGATCTCTTCTCCGGGGTCCAGTGATGGGTGATCTCTCCCGATGGTCCAGTGCAGCGCATCCATCCTGTCTCCGCTGGAGACACTGCAGGAATCCCAGCAGCATGAGAGGCTTTAGCTGAGGAGGATGCAAGGTGAAACCCAGGCTTCCCCAATGATGTAAGGGTGACCCCGCCCCCCCACTGATGTAATGCAGGTTTCCATTACATCAGAGGTGGGCGCGGTCACCCGCACATCACTGGGGAAGCTCGGCTTTGCTGGACCCCGGAGAAGAGATCAGCCATCGCTGGATAGCAAGAGTGGATTACCACTGCCGGAATCCTTTTATTTATTTTTTATTTTTAATAAAGGACTTTTCCCAGTGGTGTGTGTGTGTGTTTTAACAATTTTTTATACTTTCTTTGTGAAATGGTAGGGATACTTTTGTACACCCTTACCATTTCAAACAGGGGGCTGGGATCTGGGGGTCCCCTTATTAAAGGGGGCTTTCAGATTCTGATAAGCCCCCCACCCACAGACCCTTACAACCACCTGCCAGGGTTGTGGGGATGAGGCTCTTGTCCTCATCAACATGGGGACATGGACCCCCAAAGCATCCTCCCAATGTTGAGGGCATGTGGCCTGGTATGGTTCAGGAGGGAGGGGGCGCTCTCTTGCCCCCTCCTCTTTTCCTGCGGGCTGCCAGGTTGTGTGCTCAGATAAAGGGTCTGGTATGGATATTTGGGGGGAACCCCATGCTTTTTTTTTTTATCAATGACTTTCAATGACTGTTCTCTGTATTACGGGGAGCTGAAAATTCATTATAGCCGCGAGTGCTTTTAAATGACTTTTTTTTCCTTTGACACTTTGTGCAGGGACAGTTCTAAGCATGGGAAACATGCGCCCCTTTACAGGCATACTATAGACACCCCCCAGGTAGGAAATTTAAAGGAATATTACACTTTTATTGTTTCACTTTAAGCATTATTAAAATCACTGCTCCTGAAAAAACTTCAGTTTTTAAAACTTTTTTTTGCATTGATACATGTCCCCAAACACTTTTTAAGGACAATAACTTGCACATAAGCCTTTAAAATTAGCACTTTTGATTTTAAACGTTCAAGTCCCATAGACTTTAATAGGGTTCTAAAGTTCACACGAAGTTTAGGTCTGTTCGCAGGTTCTAGTGCAAACCAAACCAAGGGGTGTTCGGCTCATCCTTATACCCCAGACATAGCAAAGCTGATACAATGACAAACACACCAATGTGTTGTACGAGGCAAACTGATCTCTCTAGCAGCTACACTTAAAAAAGCAAAGAAAGCTAAACTCGCTAGCTTATTCACCAAACTGAAAAAAAAACTAGAAGCTCTACATATTCGTAACCTAGCCCAACAGATACACTGTGAACTGTTTGAGATTTGTGCACTCATTCAAGAAGAATTGAATCATAACCTTAGGAAAATTACATTTTATTCCAAAAAAAACTTTTACGAGTACGGAAATAAGACAGGCCATCTCCTCGCACAGGCACTGCGTAAGAAAAGAACCAACAACATGATACACCAAATACACTCTCCCACAGGTAAAATCCTCTCAAACAATAATGACATAGCGAAAGAATTTGAAAAATAATATTCCTCCCTATATGACCTCAATATATCAGACCCCTTCACCATCTCTCCCTCAATTAGATCCAAAAAACATTATCTTGTTCCTAGACCGGTTTGCCCCAGGGAAAATTTTCAAAGACGCAGCAGCAACTCTAGAATCACTGATCACCATTTCAGAGTGGGAGCAGACTATTAAACAACTAAAGCCCGGAAAGAGCCCAGGGCCAGACGGTCTATCCACAGTGTACTACGAGCCATTCTTAAAAACCCTTCAAACACCCTTTTTAAAAGCCTTCAACTCTCTTTCCCCCACAAATCCTCTCACTCTGGGAATGTTGGAGGCCCACATTGTGGTCATCCCAAAAGATGAAATAGGATCCCACCCAAACCGGAAACTACAGTCCAATCCTACTGTTAAACACAGACATTAAGCTATTTTCCAAGATACTAGCAAACAGACTCCTATCACTCCTTCCCTCTATCGTTTCTCAAGACCAAGTAGGATTCATCCCTGGACACGAAGCCAGGGATAACACAATCAAAGTGATCAATCTACATCATCTGATTACCCAATCAAAAAGGCTTCTTGCTCTCACTAGATGCGGAGAAGGCATTTGACAGAGTGTCTAGGGACTACATGACAGCGGTTCTACAAGCCATAGGCATAGGCCCTCATATGACCAGGCTAGTGCTCACTATACGCAAGCCCATTAGCCAAAGTATGGGTCAACAGCACTCTGTCAAATACCTTCACCATCCGCAATGGGATGAGGCAGGGATGCCCTCTATCCCCTGTGCTCTTCGTGTTAACTCTTGAACCATTCCTCTGCAAATTGAGGCTCCACTCAGACATACAGTGAATCTGTTTGCCCAAGAAGGAGTACAAATATGCTGCATTCTCAGATGACATACTGCTATTCCTCACAAACCCACTGACTACTCTACCGATAATTAGAGATGGCCTTGCGGTTCAACAAGCAGTTGGTTCGTGGCGAACTTTGCTCGTTCGTGATTCGCGCGGCTGACATATGCGTTTACATTGTGAAGAACTTTGACCCATGACACATCCATCATGGGGTACAGGACAGCTAATTTAGACATTTAAGCACATGCACAATTGGACATACCCCCTACCTTATAATTAGACTTGATCTGGGGGCCATTTTACATTCTGTCTTTTGTCAGTGTAGGGAAAGGACTCTGTGTGGAGCAGGGACAGTCAGTCTAATCACTAGCTAGCTAATTAGCTATTACTATTAGGTCCACAAAAGTCCTTTTAAGGACTGGTATAGGTGTACAGTATATAGGGTTGTACACGTATAATATACTTTCTTTCAAATATAGAAAGTATATTATGGTGCACTGCTGACTGCTGTGCTGCTGAGTGCTGACCGATTTTGCAGCTGTCTTTTATCAGTGTAGGGACTGAGGGACAGTTTGGTGTTTGGAGCAGTGACAGTCTGCAAATCACTAGCTACTAGGTCCACAAAGGTCCTTTTAAGGACTGGTATAGGTGTACAGTATATAGGGTTGTAATACACGTATAATATATATTTTTTCAAATATAGAAAGCATATTATAGTGCCATATAAGTATAAGAGAAGCAACAACCGCCACTCAGCAGTCTGACGACAGTACCCAGATCAGCCCAAGGAGGAGGTTGGTCCCCGGTGTTGCTGCCTACTCCGAGATCTCTAATTATAGCGGGAGGGTGACATCGATGATGACGTGTCTAGTGATGTCACGTGGGTGCCCACAAGAGAGGAAGAGGAGGGGAGTTCTGAGGCATATATAGACCAGCAGATAGGGAGGAGAAGCAGGCGGAACTTAGATTGCTCTGGAGGGACAAACCAGACTGCTAATGTATCAGGAGCGAGGCATCAACCATGTACGGTCACATCTGGCGCTCCCAGGATGCCGGAACATGGCTCCGCAGTGTGGGTTTTTTTTAATGTGTCCGCTGCTGACAATAGTGTTGCCATCTGCAGCCTTTGCAGCCAACACATAAGTCGCGGTAAGCCCAACACTCACCTAGGGATGACCACCATAAGAAGGCACATGAGCTGCCATCACCGAGCCCAGTAGGAGCAATGGAACCCACAAAGCCACACTCCAGGCTCTCACCATCCAGCCCCGTCTTCTACTTCTCCTTCTCCTCTCTCCTCAGAATTGTCCTCCACTCCACCTTCCATCATGCCATCCTCACGTTTTTCTGGAAAAAGGCAGGCTTCCATGGGCCAAATGTTCGAGTGTAAAAAAATGATGACGCCGGATAACCCTCTTGCCCAACGGTTGATGGCTGGCTTGTCAGAACTCATAGCCCGACAACTACTGCCATATAAACTGGTGGACTCGGAGGCGTTTAGAAAATTTGTGGCCATTGGAACACCACAATGGAAGGTCCCAGGAAGGAAGTATTTCTCACAGAAGGGCATCCCAGAGCTATATGGCCATGTTCAGCGGCAAGTGAATGTATCTCTGGCACACAGTGTCGGTGCCAAGATACATCTGACCACAGACATGTGGTCTAGCAAACACGGGGCAGGGAAGGTATATAACTTTTACTGCCCACTGGGTGAACCTTCTGACGGTCATCAAGCATGTAACCCGTGGAACCCGTGTAGATTTGGTTTTACCGCCATGGATTGCATGCAGGCCTGGCTCTTCTTCTCCTCCTCCATCCTCCTCCCTCTCCTCCTTGGCTGACTCCTCCTTCTCCGCTGCTAGCGTCTCTTCCACTGCGCCGCCCAAGCTCCCAGAACCTATTCGACATGCCAGGTGAGATGTTGCTATGCTGTGCTGCGTCTGTTGTGCGTCTTATTTGTGATTGCCCAACGTGATGGACCTCAACCTTCTATATACTTAAAAGGCCACTCCAGCAGAAACATGCAGTTAACGACTACCTGTACAAACTCTATGGCAGAACAGGTTCTGGGAGCTTGTTTTTTTTTACCGCGTCAGTGGCTGCTCATGCGCGACGCATGCAGACTTCTGCGGCCATTTGATGAGATCACCAAACTGGTCAGTCGCAGCCATGACGCCATCAGTGACATGGTACCTTATGCCTTCTTTATGGAGCGTGCATTGCATCGTGTCATTGATCAAGCCATGGAGGAGCAGAAGCAGGAAGATGAGGAAGGCGCAATGCTGGATGAATTCCCAGGGGGGCTACTCTATCTGAGACAAGTGAACAACAGGAGTCTGAAGAGGAGTCAGAGGAGGATGGTGCCGGGGCGGATGAGTATATACCCGTACCCTCCTGTTTGAAGAGGTTGAGCGGTGTCATATTTTTGGGTCCCGCAGCGAGTTGCTGGTATCAGTGCTCTCTATCACGATGCTGGTGTCAGTGCTCTCTATCACGATGCTGCTGTCAGCGCTCTATATCACATTGCTGTTGTCAGTATTCTCTGTCTCGGTGCTGGTGTCAGTACTCTCTATCATGGTGCTGGTGCTGGTGTCAGTGATCTCTATATCGGTGCTGGTGTCAGTGCTCTCTATCTCGGTACTGGTGTCAGTGCTCTCTATCTCGGTACTGGTGTCAATTCTCTCTATCTCGGTGCTGGTGTGGTCTCAGTGCTCTCTATCATGGTGCTGGTGTCAGTGTTCTCACGGTGCTGGTGTAAGTGCTCTCTATCATAGTGCTGGTGTCAGTGCTCAGTCTCTTTTGTGGTGCTGGTTTCAGACAGTGAGGGAGATAGCAATGGAGAAGCCAATCAGCAGGCAGTGCCAGCACCATGGCTGAGGATCAGTACTTGACTGGCACCTCCAGACCACCGCAGTAGAGCCCTGCATAGATGGGGTAAGGGCCAGGCAGAGGGAGGGGCTTAAGCACAGGTTGGCACACTGGGACACTGGCACAGGACTGCACTGCCCTGACTGTGGCACTGATCCTCTCCTGCACCCCCTTCATAGCCTGCCCTGACCTTGCCTCTCCTCCATGGCCTTCATGCGCTCCTGAATTGTCAAAATTTCACAGATAAAAAAGGAATGCTTGTCGTTATCGATCCCAGATTCACTTAATACTTTTGTTATGTCAGTGTCCATGTTGTGGGACTATGTGTGCACAGCTAGTAAGTATTTTGTGGATGAAAATAGGACCTGGAGGTTTTTAAGGTTCGCCTGCCATTATAGTTTATGGGGTCCTAACTTTTGGGCGCGTTTGCGATTCGCGTTTGCGAAACGTCCCTTCGGAAGTTCGTCCATCACTATTGACTTCCTTCGCTAGTCCCGTCTACCTGGAGCCACGTTCAAAATTAACAGACTTTCCTCCGTGTGTGGGCAAGTCCATTCATTTCAAAAGTCCGGCCATAGTGCGGCGGTTTGTCCGCCGCACCTAGTCTGCTGGAAAAGTCAGTCCGGTCGCGTGTGGGCAGGTCCACTCGTTTGGAAAGTCCGGCGGACCTCAGCTTCAAAGTCCGGAGGTTTGTCCGCCGGACTAAGCCCTTGTACACACGGTCAGAGATTCCGACGGAATGTCTCCTATCGGAGCGTTTTGTCGGATATTCCGACTGTGTGTGGTCTGCATCGAACTGTTTCCGTCGGAATATCTGACGGACCAACTTTTCCAACTTGCTGGTAAAATTTTCCAACCAAATGCTCCGATCGGACATACTCCGATCATGTGTAGCCTACTACGACGGACAAAGTGCCACGCATGCTCACAATCAAATTCCGACACGCTCGCTCAGGTAAAACTACTGCTCGTAATCGATATAGCACAATCGTCACGCTGCAATGTTAAAAATTCTTTCCTGAAGTGCATTCTCTTGTTCTTTACAATTAGGGATGAGCTTCGTGTTCGAGTCGAACGTACGTTCGACTCGTACATTGGCTGTTCGGCGAATTCCCAACGTTTGGGCCGTTCGCGTCAAAATTCGAGTGACGCGCGGTGGCGCAGTGCATTGCTGCCCCATGATTGGCCAAGCATGCACTGTGACCCCGCATGCTTGGCCAATCGCAGCGCCGGCAGCGAGGAGAGCCATGATTGGCCACAGGCATCCTGCCTGTGGCCAATCATAGCTCAGGCTGTGTAGTGCACGCCCCACACTATATAAGGCCGCCTTTGAGGCGGCCTCGTGTAGTGTGTTACTTAGCATCTGAAGCAGTGGGTGTTCTGTGTACCTTCAACACAGTACACACCGATCGTTTTTGGCTGATTTCCTATCTTGCTGCTGTGTAGTGGTTGTTGTCTGTGCCCTGACTGCAGTATACACCACTATATTCACCTCACCTATATAGCTAGTGATCTAGCTTTAACCACTTAACAACTGCCCATTGCCGATTAACGGCTTCAGGGTGGTTGTTTAACTCTGAGAGGCCGTTAATTAACGGCCTCCCAGAATTCTGCTCTCGCGTGCCCCGAGGCGGCCGTTTACCACGTGATTGCTCCGTCAAATGACGGAGTGATCACTTGGAAACAAACCGGCGTCATGTTATGACGCCGGTTCCTCCCTCCCCTCTCTGTACCGATCGGTACAGCGGAGGGGAAAGAGATCGGTGTCAGCAGCGATGTGGGCTGCATCTGCAGTGCCCACATCGCTGCTCACCGAATTTAACCCCTCAATTCCCTGCTAATACTCTGCAATACCAGTGCATACTCTGCAGTACCCTGCCATTACTCTGCAGTACCCCGCCATTACTCTGCAGTACCCCGCCATTACTCTGCAGTGCAGTACCCCGCCATTACTCTGCAGTACCCTGCCATTACTCTGCAGTGCAGTACCCCCCATTACTCTGCAGTACCCTGCCATTACTCTGCAGTACCCCCATTACTCTGCAGTAACCCCCATTACTCTGCAGTAACCCCCATTACTCTGCAGTACCCCCCAATACTCTGCAGTACCCGCCATTACTCTGCAGTACCCGCCATTACTCTGCAGTACCCCCAATACTCTGCAGTACCCTGCCATTACTCTGTAGTACCCCCCAATACTCTGCAGTACCCTGCTATTACTCTGTAGTACCCCGCCAATACCCCACCAATACTCTGTAATACCCTGCCATAAATTGCCATACCCAGTCATACTCAGAGATACCCAGCCATACTCGGTGATACCCTGAAATACCCAGCCATAGACGCCCCCCACCCCTTACCGCCCTCCGGTGCTTCTACCAACTCGCCAGTACGATCAAAGCCAGAATCTTTTTTTTTTTTTATTTCAGGCTTCCCAGCCTAAAGGTGAGATGTGGGGTCATATTGACCCCCCAGATTTCACTGTAAAGAGGACCTGTCACCCCATATTCCTATTACAAGGGATGTTTACATTTCTTGTAATAGGAATAAAAGTGATCAAAAATATATTTTTGGGGAAAAAAATGTCAAACTAAAATAAATAAAGTAAAATGAACAATAAAAAAAAAAAAAATAATTAAAGCGCCCATGTCCCCATGTGCTCGCATGTGCCACACATGTGAGGTATCGCCGAGAATGTTAGAGCGAGAGCAATAATTCTAGTCCTAGACCTCCTCTGCAACTCAAAACATGTAACCAGTAAAAAAAAATTTAAAGCGTCGCCTATGGGGATTTTTTAAGTAGCGACGTTTGGCGCCATTCCACGGGCATGTGCAATTTTGAAGAGTGACATGTTTGATATCTATTTACTCAGCATAACTTCATCTTTCACTTTATGCAAACATTGGGCTAACTTTACTGTTTTTTTTGTTTGTTTTTTAAGCACAAAACAGTTTTTTCCCCCAAAAAAACGCGTTTGAAAAATTGCTGTGCAAATACCGTGTGAGATAAAAATTTGCAACGACCACCATTGTATTCTCCAGGGTCTTTGCTAAAAAAAAATATATATATATATATATATATAATGTTTTGGGGTTCTCTGTAATTTTCTAGCAAATAAATGATGATTTTTACATGTAGGAGAGAAATGTCAGAATTGGCCTGGGTGCTCCAGAACGCCTGATGGCGCTCCCTGCATGTTGGGCCTCTGTATGTGGCCACGCTGTGTAAAAGTCTCACACATGTGGTATCGCCGTACTCGGGAGTAATAGCAGAATGTGTTTTGGGGTGTAATTTGTGGTATGCATATGCTGTGTGTGTGAAAAAAACCTGATAATATGACAATTTTGTGGAAAAAAAAAAAAAGGAAATAGGCCGTCAGTACTTCAGTGTGATCAATTTTCAGATATTGGCACCATAGCTTGTGGACTCTATAACTTTCACAAAGACCAAATAATATCCAACAATTTTTACTTATTTTTACCAAAGATATGTAGTAGTATGAATTTTGGCCAAAATTTATGAAGAAAAAATGACTAATCTGCTAAATTTTATAACAGAAACGAAGAAAAATTCATTTTTTCGCAGAATTTTCGGTCTTTTTTTCTTTTATAGCACAAAAAATAAAAAACCCAGCAGTGATTAAATACCACCAAAAGAAAGCTCTATTTGTGTGAAAAATGGACAAACATTTCCTATAGGTCCAGTGTTGCATGACTGAGTAATTGTCATTCAAAATGTGAGGGCACCGAAAGCTGAAAATTGGTCTGGTTATTAAGGGTGTTTAAGTGCCCAGTGGTCAAGTGGTTAATAATAGAGCTTGCAGTCAGTAGTGTTAGGAGATAGTGCGTGCTATCTGCGTGCTCTGTACCCAGTACATACCGCTATAATATAGGGCAGGCCCCTACTTTCAAACATCCAACTTACAAACATCTCCTACTTGCACACGCAAGGAGACAGCAGCAAGTGAGATGAAAAAAGATGGACGACAAAACAAATTATACAGGGGTGATAACCCTTCCCTATGTTTTCCAAAAAGCTTAAAAATCGTTTTTTTTACTGGAGCTACACTTTAAAAATGTACCGGTTGAAAATGACAAACAGATTCAACTTAACACAACAAACCTACACAGTCCCTGTCTTGTTTGCACCGCCTGTATACTGCTGTTCTGAGTATATAGGGCCTGGGGGCCACACGCATTTCCTTTTTTTAATATGGGTACGGGGTTCCCCTTAATATGCGTACAAGACCCAAATAGGCTGGTAATGGGCAGGGAGGGCTACCCATGCCATGTTTCTCAATGATTTTCAACCATATTGCAGGGTCCAGATATAACATTAAAACCGCAAGCAGTTTTAAATGGTGTTATTTCCGTTTAATGTCATTTTGTGCAGGGACTGTTCTAAACACGGGAAACACGTGGCACTTCACAGGCATACTACAGACACCCCCCAGGCACCATATTTAAAGGAATATTTCACTTTTTTTTTTCACTTTAATCGTCATTAAAATCAGTGCTCCCGCCAAAACGGCAGTTTTTAAAACTTTTTTTTGCAGTGACCCATGTCCCCTGAGGCAGGAGGCAGGTCCCCAAACCCTTTTTAGGACACTATCTTGCATATTAGCCGTTAAAATTAGCACTTTCCATTTCGAACGTTCGAGTCCCATAGACTTCAATGGGGTTCTAACGTTCGTACCGAACGCGGGGGTCGTTCGCAAGTTCTGGTGCGAACCGAACCGGGGGGTGTTCGGCTCATCCCTATTTACAATGCTGCAAGAAGGGACTTCTTTTGATGCTCATAGTCACACACACTTCTCCCGAACGTATTTCCTGACTCTTTTTTTACTCATTTCAGCAATACAATTTTTGAATTCGTCACATCTACACAATTTTTTTTTTTATTGTTTTTTGGGTGAATTTTGTGGATGGGGGTTTTCAGAAACATCTCCTTTTTTGACAGTTTGCTCATCTTTCCATTTTTTGTGGTTTGTTTTGTGTGTAAACTTACCACAACAACATTATTATTATTTTTTATATTTAGTTTTTTCTTTTTTAATCTACAGGAGGTTGTTTAGTGTTGGTACCCCTTGTTATTCATTTCACTTTGTATTTTTGAAATGTACCTGCATGCTCACAAATAAACTGGCCTTTTTGAAGTAAAACACATACGCAAGTATTTCTTCAAACAAACAAAACCTTTATTTAGGTGTCAGTAACAGATAAAGAGGGAGGCAGTGATGGAGAAACTGGGGAGATTAGCGAAGCCTTTGGCCCCCAGGGCATACATCAACTATTTAAATGCAAAACTTGGTGGCCTGAGGAGTACATGTCTGAAGGAGAGAAGTCTGGTCCTGAAGTCCAAGAAACCCGGAACAGCAGCAGATGACATCTATGTTCCCAGGCTGTGGTACTACAACAGGCTGCATCTTCTGTCAGACCAGACTGAACCCAGGTCATCACACTCTGGTGTTCCTTCCATGCTTCCTTCCAGGCTGTGGCTGTGGTGCTGGAGGTGTGGCAGAAGGAGGAGGAGGAGGAGGAAGAGGAGGGGCATGGGCCAAATCACACAAGTGTGTTGTTTGCGTCATTTGGCCCAACAGACCCTTGTTGAGGGTGTGTATAATTACCTCCTCACACAAGAGCTGTTGCCCCTCCTCCATTTTCTCCAGTTTGCATGCAGCCAAGGCGGCAAAGGCTTCTTGATAGGTGGGTTTGGCTTGGAGGGCCGCTGATGCCTCCCCAATCAGCCTCAGAGCTGACTCCTCCACATTCCTCCCCTTTCTCGCCCTTTTGCATGGAAGGCGGAGGGGAGGGACCTGGCATTCTGTCAGACTCCTTTGCCCGCCCACCGCCTGGCTGCCGCTTACCCCCCTCCTCCTGGCTGCCACTTTCCACAGCCACCTCCTGGCTGCTGCATTCTACACCCTCCTCCTGGCTGATGTCTTCCTGTGTATGAAAAAGTGACATATGAAGATTCACACTCAGCATTACAACTCGTGACTTAACTTTTCTGATCTTCCTATACCCCAACACGACCAAACTCCCCTTATTGGGTCCCCCCCTAGAGAATATCAGATATCACGAATCCTCGACCCTTAAGCTTCCAATGACCATTAACCTAGATGCACCGCCACAGAACCCACTCGCCTACCATCTAATTTTTCTCGCCACACACTCATGATTGAGGGCAACGGAGGCTAACCCATCACCCCTCCCCTCTTATCCCCTGCCCCCCTTCCCTCTGCCTTTTCCTCCCCCCCTCTTTCCGCCCCCCCCCCTTGAGAGAAAATTATAATCAGACGCTTACCGATACAAAAAGAAATGCATCCAACGGACTCCCATACAGATGACTGTCTAAGCAACCTATACTGTCTAGTTGGACCAATAGCAGTGTTTAGATCTTTAAAGTTGTTGTTTGATTTTCGCTACCATACGAATTACCACACGTGTAACAGGTTCTATGTGACTTACCATTTGTAACAGATGTTAAACATATGTTTTTACTTGCTGTATTCTCCTTTTACTCAATAAAATCTTTTGGAAAAGAAAAGAAAAAGTGACATAGTTTTAGTTTTTGGTTCATCAAACACGCACAATTTTCACATCAAGACTGTTGTAAATTGTTAACCAATAGAAAAGACTATCATTCTGAGCCCAGCATTTTTATTTCTTGTCCCAAAGGTTTTGGCCACTACTGTCTATTGATGTGTGAAACACTTTCTAAAATCAGCAATTAGTGAGCAAAAATCAAGTTAACATCATTCATTTTTCCCAAAATATGTACAACAATACTATACCTGGCTCAAGCTGGGCTCCCCCAGTTCTTCCTGAGTGGAAGGCCCAGGTTGGGCGTCGGAAGACTCAGCGGGTGTGGAATGTAGCATAGGACGCGTGGAAGGAAGAGTAGAGAGTGATTCTCTGGCCTCAGCCTGGTCTGACATAAACTGCATCCTGTTATAATACCACAGCCTGGGGACATAAACGTCATCTGCTGAAGCACCAGATTGCATGGACTTCAGCACCTTCTTCCTCTCCTTCATATAAGTACTCCTCAGGCCACCGATTTTCACTTTTAAATAGTTGACATCTGCCTTTGGGACCACCGGCTTCACAAACTCAACCAGTTTCTCCATTGCTGCCTGCCTCTCTTGTCTGTTACTATAATGAGGGTGTGTCGCTTGCCACAGGCAGGGCATCTCCCTGTATTTATCGATGAACAGAGGGAGGAAGCTATGATCATTGAAACCGTCCATAATGTCTGCAAGACACAACACAAGACAAACCCTAATGTCAGGCTAAACTCCACTAATGCAGGCCTCAATCTAGAAGCAGTATAGTCTAGTGATGTACCAAGTTCAAAATTTTACCTTCGTTTGCATGATCGTCGCGTCAGCTTCTCCCTCTGTTCACAGATCGTACGGACGACACACGCATGTTGTGTTTTATATACAGTGCACATGCGTGAAACTCCGCCCGCCCCTGACGTTCTTTCTAGACTATTACCCGCCTCTTCACTTTCGGTGCAGTGGGGAGAGCACATGGCAGAGAGAACGCAGGTGCGCAATCAGAGTTCCACTAACGAGGAGGAGGGTGAGGAAAGCCCGGAGCCTGAAACGTCCCGATCCAGGAAGAGAAGATTTAAGGCCTCAAATATGTCTTTTGTAGAGATGTTGGAGATGGTGGACATATTGAACAGGACAGACTATGATGGGAAGCATATCATATCAAAGAAGTTGTGAAGAGTCTTCAGAAGAATTTTGGGGTACGCCGATCCATGGATCAACTGAGAAAATGCTGGTCAGACCTGAAACTGAGGGAGCACGAGCAGTACAGAAGGATCAAGCGTGTTCTTGAAAAAAGTAAGTAGTTGTCGTGTGTTCATATGATTATTCTTGCTTGCATACATGCTCCATGTGCTTTGATTTCATGTTGTGCATTTTAAAATGGCCACTTTCAAGTTCATGGTTTAATTCGTTCGTAAGAAACATCGTTCTGCAGGTAAGTATTCCAGCTTAACAAAGTGTCCACAATAATGTTCTCACCTTTGAACTCAGCCAAAAAACACAATTGTACAACACTTCCAAGCAATGTTTCATATTCCTATTTCTGCCCTCTGTGTCCTAATTATTATTTTTTTACATTCTCATAGGGGAGAGAAGACTCGGCAAGTATGAGGACACCAGGGACCCCACCCCTCCCAAAGAAGGCAAAATTCCAAAACCAGAAGCAGAGGAGCAGGAGGAGGAGGAGGAGGAAGGAGAGATCGTTGAAGTTGGACAAATTGTCACCACAACAGGTTAGTGTCGGAGAACACAGCTTCCGATAAGCTCATCAATGTATGTCACCATATTTATAATACATGGTGTGTTTTTTTGCTTTGTTTTGTAGGTGATGTGGAAGAAGAATCCCATTTACCAGTGAAAGTGCCCAGATCCTGATTGGGGAGATAATAGGGTGCAATCGGGATTTAGAAAATATACAGCAAAACATCAATGATGTTAAAAATAAAATGAAGAACATCATTGATGGTTTGGGGAGAGTGTGAAACAGCCCAAACTAGATAGGGTTTTATTTTTTGGCTTTTAAACCACAAATTTTTTATTTTATAAAAATCAAAATTTGGAAGATGCACAGAGTGTGTAAACATGCGCTATCTCCCATCATGGGGGATCAATGTACCTGTTTTGTGGAAAGTGGCTGAGATGAAGGGGTTGCAGCCCCAAAACATGTACATTGATCCCCCATGATGGGAGATAGCACATGTTGACACACTCTGTGCATCTTCCAAAATTGGATTTTCCAGGGGTGACACCCCATGTGATGAAGGCAATATCAGCCCATTTTGTACATACTCATGTCTGATATTGTCTTCACTTTTCAAAGTTGAACGTTGTAAGTTCCTGTGTTCTGTATGTTACGCTTTGATACATGCCTGTTTACACAAAAACACAAAGTTAAAAAAAAAATTACCTGAAAGAATGTTTTTGATACACCCAATTTGTTGGTTTGTTGTAAAACCCTTTTCTAAACGCACATGTGAATGTGCTTTGAATAAAAGGTTAAATTATCAACAATGTGTGACTTCCTTTTTCATTGCGCAAAAGATGTATTTGAAGTAAAATTGTTGTTTTCAGTGACAATGGGTTATTTGCTAAAGGTAACTCCACCTTGCACTCCAAGTGCAGTTTCAGGTGTACTTTTGCAGTGCACTTGTACGGCATAGTGGATGTGCCTTTAGTAAATAGGGATGGCCGAACGGTTCGCCCGGCGGTCGGTTTGTGGCGAATTTCGGCTGTTTGCGGTCCGCCCGATCGCCGGCCTATTGCCGCTGTTTGCCCGGTGGACTTATGTGTTTACTGTGTAAAAGAACTTTGACCTATGATGATACATCCATCATGGGGTACAGGACAGCCAATTGAGACATTACAGCACATGGACACCTGGACATTCCCACTAACTTATAAAAGAACTTTCGAACGGACCCCAAATTCGTACGAACTTTAGAACCCCATTGAAGTCTATGGGGCTCGAACGTTCGAAATTAAAAGTGCTAATTTTAACGGCTAATATGCAAGATACTGTCCTAAAAAGGGTTTGGGGACCTGGCTCCTGCCCCAGGGGACATGGGTCAATGCCTAAAATGTTTTTAAAAATGGCCGTTTTGGCGGGAGCACTGATTTTAATGACGATTAAAGTGAAAAAAAGTGAAATATTCCTTTAAATATGGTGCCTGGGGGGTGTCTGTAGTATGCCTGTGAAGTGCCACGTGTTTCCCGTGTTTAGAACAGTCCCTGCACAAAATGACATTAAACGGAAATAACATCATTTAAAACTGCTTGCGGTTTTAATGTTATATCTGGTTCCTGCAATATGGTTGAAAATCATTGAGAAAAATGGCATGGGTAGCCCTCCCTGCCCATTACCAGCCCCTTTGGGTCTTGTACGCATATTAAGGGGAACCCAGTACCCATATTAAAAAAAGGAAATGCGTGTGGCCCCCAGGCCCTATATACTCAGAACAGCAGTATACAGGCGGTGCAAACAAGACAGGGACTGTGTAGGTTTGTTGTGTTAAGTTGAATCTGTTTGTAATTTTCAACTGGTACATTTTTAAAGTGTAGCTCCAGTCAAAAAAACTATTTTTAAGCTTTTTGAAAAACATAGGGAAGGGTTATCACCCCTGTATAATTTGTTTTGTCGTACATCTTTTTTCATCTTACTTGCTATTGTCTCCTTCCGTTTGCAAGTAGGAAATGTTTGTAAGTTGGATGTTTGAATATAGGGGCCTGCCCTATATGCTCTGCAGAAATGGCGGAACAAGGTGTTGGTTTTGCCACAACATTGTAAGCCCTCAAAGTGACTCTTGGTGGGCGCTGGAGCGCCCTGCTGTGAACGATTATATCAAGAATTGTAATTACATGCCATTGTTGAACAGTGACCTTTGGTGGTTGTGGTGCTGGTGCCACAACACTATAAGTCCTCACAGTTACTCTGGGTGCGCACAGGAATGGGCCCTCCTGTGAAATATTATATCAAGAATTGTAATTACATGTCCCTGTTAAACAGGGGCAGAAAAGTTGGGCCTTAGGCACTGGTGCTGGTGCCACGACACTGCAACCTCTCCCATATACTCTAGTTTTATTGCAGGAATTAGCCCTGCTGCAAAGCATTGCATAAACAGGGGCAGAAAAATTGGGCCTTATGCCGCGTACACACGAGCGGACTTTTCAACATCCAAAGTCCGACGGACTGATTCCGTCAGACTATTCGATCGTGTGTGGGCTGCAACGGACTTTTGATTCGCAAAAGTCTGACGGACTTTAGAAATGGAACATGCTTCAAATTTTTCCGACGGAACTCCGCCGGACCCGGTCCCTTCGAAAAATTCGCTCGTGTGTATGCTATTCCGACGGACTAAAACCGACGCTAGGGCAGCTATTGGCTACTGGCTATGAACTTCCTTATTCGAGTCCAGTCGTACGTCATCACGTTCGAATCCGTCGGAGTTTGGTGTGATTGTGTGTGGCCAAGTCCGCTCAGTCGAAAAGTCCGTCAGAACTCTGTCGGAACTCCGGCAGAACTCCGGCAAGACTCCTTCAAAAGTCTGTCGGAAATAAATCCTCTCGTGTGTATGGGGCTTTAGGCACTGGTGCTGGTGCCACCACACTGCAACCTCTCCCATATACTCTAGTTTTATTGCAGGAATTAGCCCTGCTGCAAAGTATTGCATCAAAAATTGTAATTAAACGCCCCTGTTAAACAGGGGCAGAATAATTGGGCCTTAGGCACTGGTGCTGGTGCCACGACACTGCAACCTCTCCCATATACTCTATTTTTATTGCAGGAATTAGCCCTGCTGCAAAGCATTGCATCAAAAATTGTAATTAAACGCCCCTGTTAAACAGGGGCAGAAAAATTGGGCTGATGGCATCACCCAGAACCAGAAATGTTCTTCCAACATATCAGCAGAGGAGGAAGAGGATAGACAATCAACATAACAGGACAGTCACTCAGCATCAGCATAGGCAGTCTTGAAGGGATGTGATATTTCAAAAAAAATTATTCGGTTTCATCAGCTTCAGGTGCTTGGTAGCGTTGGGTGATCCAAGACTGATTCATCTTGATGAAGGTCAGTCGATCAACTGATTCGGTGGACAGGCGCACCCTGTGATCGGTAACAAAGCCACCAGCAGCACTGAAGGTGCGTTCCGAAAGGACGCTGGATGCAGGACAGGCCAGTAGCTCAATTGCATACTGTGCAAGCTCTGGCCAGTGATCCATCCTCAAGACCCAGTAAGCCAGAGGATTATCGGTGGGAAAGGTGTCCAAGTCTGACCTTGCCCATAGGTATTCCTGCACCATGTAAATCAGACGCTGACGATGGTTGCTGGAACTGATCATACCTTGGGGCTGCGGACTAAAAAATTGTCTGAAAGCATCAGTCAGACAGCCACCTTTTCCACCGCTCCTTCTGACCGATGCCTCAGCAACACGTTGTCCAGGACCAGGAGTTTGTAACCTCCCAGTCTCTGGGAACGCGTTGCACAGACCTTTCTGCAAGGCCTCCCGGAGATGTCTCTGATCCTCTGCTCCCTCTGCGATGGCAAGATAAGGTCGGCAACCTTACCCTTGTACCGTGGATCAAGGAGAGTGGCCAGCCAGTAATGGTCCCTCTCCTTGATCCGAAGAATACGAGGATCCTTCTGCAGGCTTTGCAGGATCAGGGAGGCCATGCAGCATAGGTTAGCTGAGGCATTCAGTCCAGGGTGCTCTGGGTCACTAAGGACAACATGATCCGCAGCTACCCCCTCCCAGCCACGTACAAGTCCACATGTTTCTTGGGACTGTAAATCATCCCTACAAGACTGCTGCTGCTGATGCTGAGTGCCAGCCTCCACCTCCATGCTGACACAATCATCCTCCTCCTCCTCTTCCTCCTCCTCATCCTCTTCCTGTGTGATGGGTAGCACAGGAGGAACACTGTCTGGATAAAGGGGGCCTTGAGAGGCAAGGAAGTCCTCCTCTTCCTGCCTCTGTTCTGCCTCAAGTGCTCTGTCCATTATTCCACGCAGCGTATGCTCCAAGAGGTGGACAAGAGGTACAGTGTCACTGATGCATGCACTGTCACTGCTAACCATCCTTGTGGCCTCCTCAAACGGTGACAGGACAGTGCATGCATCCCTGATCATGCCCCACTGGCGTGGTGAGAAAAAACCGAGCTCCCCTGACCCTGTCCTGGTGCCGTAATTGCACAGGTACTCATTGATGGCCCTCTGCTGCGTGTGCAGCCGCAGCAGCATGGCCAACGTTGAGTTCCACCTGGTGGGCATGTCACATACAAGGCGGTTCTTGGGCAGGTTCAACTCCTTTTGGAGCTCAGCCAGCCGAGCACAGGCATTAAATGATCGGCGGAAATGCACACAGACTTTCCTGGCCTGCTTCAGGACATCCTGTAAGCCCGGGTACCTGCCCAAGAACCGCTGCACCACCAGGTTAAGGACGTGAGCTACACAGGGCACATGGGTCAGTTGTCCCTGTCAGAGGGCGGAGAGGAGGTTGGTGCCATTGTCGCAAACCACCATTCCTGGCTTAAGCTGGCATGGCGTCAACCACCTCTCGGCCTGCCCCTGCAGAGCTGACAAAACATCCGCCCCAGTGTGGCTCCTGTCCCCCAAACAAACCAGCGCAAGCACGGCATGGCATCGGTTTGCTCGCGTATTTGCGTAGCCCCTGGAACGCCTACGGAGCACCGCTGGTTCTGAGGACAGAGCACTGGAAGAGGCCATGGAGGAAGAAGAAGAGGAGGGGGTGGAGGAGAGAGGTGTGTCACAACCAATAGTAGCATTTTGGAGGTGTGGTGGCGGAACAACCTCCAACACTACTGCACCTTGTCCTGCATCCTTCCCAGCTGCCAGAAGAGTGACCCAATGGGCCGTGAAAGACAGGTAACGTCCATGTCCATGCCTGCTGGACCATGAGTCAGCGATAATATGCACCTTACCGCTGACCGCCCTGTCCAGCGAGGTGAGGAGATTGCCTTCCACATGCCGGTAGAGAGCCGGAATCACCTTCCGTCTGAAAAAGTGGCATTTGGGGACCTGCCACTGAGGAACCGCACATTGTACAAACTCACGGAAGGGGGCAGAGTCTACCAACTGAAAAGGCAGCAGTTGAAGTGCTAGCAATTTAGCCAAGCTAGCATTCAACCGCTGGGCATGTGGATGGCTGGGAGTGAACTTCTTTCGCCGGTCCAGCAGCTGGGGCAGGGACATTTGCCTGCTATAATCGGACGTGGGTGTACTGCTAGCAGAGTGCCCGGAAGCACTTGGCTGTGACACACCTAATTCTACACCTTCATTCCTCTCAGAGCAGGTTTCAGAGAGGACTGAAGGTCTAGTGGGGTTGGAGATGGCAGCTGATGAGGAGCAAGGAGAGGTCCGCTTTGTTCTTTGGTGTGGGTCTTTGAGGTACGCTTGCCAACGAGCTGCATGGCAGGTCAACATATGTCTGGTCAAGCATGTGGTGCCCAAGCGGCTGATGTTTTGGCCACGTGAGATACGCTTGAGACATATGTTGCAAATAGCAGCGGTGCTATCTGATGCACTCGTCTCAAAAAAGGCCCACACCAAAGAACTTTTAGAATAACGAGCAGAGGCAGCGCCCTGCACAGGCGGAGCTCTGCGGTGTTATTCAGTCGGTGTGCTGCCCCTAAGCTGGCCCCCGGAGGGCATCCTGCCTCGTTGGACATGTGCCTCCTCCTCCTCTCTCCTACCAGGCACCCACGTGGAGTCAGTGCCCTCATCATCCCCTCCCTCTTCATCGCTGTAGCAAACCTGGCAATATGCTGAAGCTTGTGGAACATGACTGCCAGATTGCTGTCCTTCTTGAGCATCCCATCTCTCTGCATTCACGCTACTGCCTTCCTCTAGCTGAGTGTCATCATCAGAGCCTACAAAACACTGGGCATCCTCCTGGAGCATGTACCCAACACTGTGCTCAAAGAGTTCAGGAGACTCCTCAGGAGGACGTGGTGGGTCTAGGGAAGGAGTCACTGATGATGACATTAAGACTAGGGAAGACGATGCGTTAGCAGCTGCTTTGCTAGTACCCTGAGACTGGGTGAGGGGGATGAAGAGGGCTTGGTCATCCACTCTACCAAGTCATTGGCATGTTGCGGTTCAACATGTCCAGCTGCCGAAAAGAAGGACAAGCGTGTCCCATGGCCACGTGCTGATGACAATGCACCGCGTCCACGACCAGCACTGTTGTCTCTAGACACAGAGCCTGCTTGCCCTCTTTTATCGGCTCGCCTCTGTCTGCCTCTCCTTGCTGGCCTTCCAGACATGGTAATGGCCTGAAGGGAGTTGGGTAAAACAGCAGTTGGGTAGTGTATATTTTGCTGGAGGCACACAACACCCACTAACTCCTGCAGATGCCTTTATTATAGAACACCAGAGATAAAGGGGTATACTGTACTGGAGGCACACAACACCCACTAAGCCCTGCAGATGGCTCTATTAGAGAACAGCAATAAAGGGTAGATACAGGTGTATATTGTGCTGGAGGCACACAACACCCACTAACTCCTGCAGATGCCTTTATTATAGAACACCAGAGATAAAGGGGTATACTGTACTGGAGGCACACAGCACCCACTAAGCCCTGCAGGTGGCTCTATTAGAAAACAGCAATAAAGGGTAGATACAGGTGTATATTGTGCTGGAGGCACACAACACCCACTAACTCCTGCAGATGCCTTTATTATAGAACACCAGAGATAAAGGGGTATACTGTAATGGAGGCACACCACACCCACTAAGCCCTGCAGATGGCTCTATTAGAGAACAGCAATAAAGGGTAGATACAGGTGTATATTGTGCTGGAGGCACACAACACCCACTAACTCCTGCAGATGCCTTTATTATAGAACACCAGAGATAAAGGGGTATACTGTAATGGAGGCACACCACACCCACTAAGCCCTGCAGATGGCTCTATTAGAGAACAGCAATAAAGGGTAGATACAGGTGTATATTGTACTGGAGGCACAAAACACCCACTAACTCCTGCAGATGCCTTTATTATAGAACACCAGAGATAAAGGGGTATATACAGATGTATACTGTGCTGTGCTGGAGGCACACACAACTTCCAATAACTCCTGCAGATGGCAGATGGCTCAAATAGAGAAGAGCTATGTAGGTGGATATAGCAGTGTGTACTGGGTACAGAGCACGCAGACAGCACGCACAAGCTCCTAACACTACTGACTGCAAGCTCTATTATAAAAGATAGATCACTAGCTATATAGGTGAGGTGAATATAGCGGTGTATACTGCGGTCAGGGCACTCAGACAACAACCACTACAGAAGAGCAAGATCGAAAATCGGCCGATAACGATCGGTGTATACTGTGTTGAAGGTACACAGAACACCCACTAACTGCTTCAGACGCCAACACACTACACAAGGCCGCCGCGCTGGCGGCCTTATATAGTGTGGGGCGTGTACTACACAGCCTGAGCTATGATTGGCCACAGGCATCCTGCCTGTGGCCAATCATGGCTCTCCTCGCTGCTGGCGCTGTGATTGGCCAAGCATGCGGGGTCACAGTGCATGCTTGGCCAATCATGAGCCAGCAATGCACTGTGATGACGCAGTGCATTGTGGGCCGTGAGCGCCACACGAATTTGGCGCGAACGGCCCATAACGTTCGGAATTCGCCGAACGGGCGAACAGCCGATGTTCGAGTCGAACGTATGTTCGACTCGAACACGAAGCTCATCCCTAATAAGGAGAGGTTTCTGTGTGGAGCAGGGAGATACTGCAGTGACCCAAATCGCTAGCTATTAAGTCCACAAAAGTTCTTTTAAGGACTGGTATGGTATAGGTGTAGTTCAAGATATAGGTTTGAGGCACTGCTATTCAAGTCATTGTTGCAGCAGATTGTCTTTTCTCAGTGCAGACAGGGTCAGACAGGACGCTGTGTGTTGCAGAGAGGAACAGTCAGTTTAATCATTAGCTGTTACTATTAGGTCCAGAAAGGTCCTTTTCAGGACTGGTATGGTGTAGTAGTACAGGATATAGTTTTGAGTGCTATTCAAGTTATTGTTGCAGCAGCCTGTGTTTTGTCAGTTTAAATAGGGACAGACAGGAAGCTGTGTGTAGCAGTGAGGGACAGTTAGTTTAATCATTAGCTGTTACTTTTAGGTCCACAAAGGTCCTTTTCAGGACTGGTATGGTAATAGGGTTGTACACGTATAATATTCTTTCTTCCAAATATAGAAAGAATATTATACTTGACTGCTGCCCTTCTGCTGCAGTAGTCCTTTATGAGTATAGGGACTGAGGTACAGTCTGCTAATCACAACCTACTAGTTCCACAAAGGTCCTTCTATGGACTGGTAAGGTATAGCGTACTAGAGTATATAGGGTTGAGTGAGGTACAGTCTGCTAATCCTTAAGGACTGGTATAGGTCCACAATATATAGGGTTGAGGTGCACTACTGCTGACTGCTGCCCTATTCTGCAGCAGGCCTTTATCAGTATAGGGACTGAGGTACAGTCTGCTAATCACAACCTACTAGTTCCACAAAGGTCCTTATAAGGACTGTTAAGGTATAGCGTACTACAGTATATAGGGTTGAGTGAGGTACAGTCTGCTAATCACAACCTACTAGTTCCACAAAGGTCCTTCTAAGGACTGGTAAGGTATAGCGTACTAGAGTATATAGGGTTGAGTGAGGTACAGTCTGCTAATATCCTTAAGGACTGGTATAGGTCCACAATATATAGGGTTGAGGTGCACTACTGCTGACTGCTGCCCTATTCTGCAGCAGTCCTTTATCAGTATAGGGACTGAGGTACAGTCTGCTAATCACAACCTACTAGTTCCACAAAGGTCCTTCTAAGGACTGGTAAGGTATAGCGTACTAGAGTATATAGGGTTGAGTGAGGTACAGTCTGCTAATCCTTAAGGACTGGTATAGGTACACAATATATAGGGTTGAGGTGTACTACTGCTGACTGCTGCTCTATTCTGCAGCAGTCCTTTATCAGTATAGGGACTGAGGTACAGTCTGCTAATCACAACCTACTAGTTCCACAAAGGTCCTTCTAAGGACTGGTAAGGTATAGCGTACTAGAGTATATAGGGTTGAGTGAGGTACAGTCTGCTAATCCTTAAGGACTGGTATAGGTACACAATATATAGGGTTGAGGTGTACTACTGCTGACTGCTGCTCTATTCTGCAACAGTCCTTTATCAGTATAGGGACTGAGAGTTTTGCAACAGGGTCATTTAATTTAATTTAATAAATGACAGGCAGAGGAAGAGGCAGGCCCTTCCGCAGGGGTGGTAGGGGTAGGGCAGGAGCAACAGGCTTGAGCCAAAGTGGGAAATTGCAGAAGGTGCGATTACGTCAAAGGAAGCACCAGAATTGGCTGACTGGCTCACTCAGCCTTACTCTTCTGCACCCTCCTCATCCTCTCGATCTGCACTCTCTTCTTCACTCTCTGCTATGTGCACCCCCAAAGATACTACCACCAACAACACCACCACCACCACCACCACCACATACCTTCCGCTTGAGTCACAGGAATTATTTTCCGATCCATATCAAGACATTTCTGATGCGCAGCCACTCTTAGCATTGGATCAGGAAGAGGAGGTAGCAACAACTGCTACTCTGCAGTCTGGCGACAGTACCCAGATCAGCCCAAAGAGGAGGTTGGTCACCGGTGTTGCTGCCTACTCCGAGATCTCTAATTATAGCGGTGGGGAAGGTGACGTCGATGATGACGTGTCTAGTGATGTCACGTGGGTGTCCCCACAAGAGAGGAAGAGGAGGGGAGTTCAGAGGGAGATATGGACCAGCAGATAGGGAGGAGAAGCAGGAATAACTTACATTGCACAGGAGGGACAAAGCAGACTGCTAATGTATCAGGAGCGAGTCATCGACAATGTAAGGTCACATCTGGCACTCCCAGGACGCCGACACATGGCTCCGCAGTGTGGACATTTTTTAACGTGTCCGCAGCTGACAATAGTGTTGCCATCTGCAATCTTTGCAGTCAACGCATTAGTCACGGAAAGCCCAAAACTCACCTAGGGACAACCGCCTTAAGAAGGCACATGAGCTGCCATCACCGAGCCCAGTGGGAGCAATGGAACACACAAAGCCACACTCCAGGCTCTCACCGTCCAGCCTCATCTTCTACTTCTCCTTCTCCTCTCTCCTCACAATTGTCCTCCGCTCCACCTTCCATCACACCAAGCTCACGTTTTTCTGCAAAAAGGCAGTCTTCCGTGGGCCTAATGTTCGAGCGTAAAAAAATGATGACGCTGGATAACCCTCTTGCCCAACGGTTGACGGCTGGCTTGTCAGAACTCATAGCCCGCCAACTACTGCCATTTAAACTGGTGGACTCGGAGGCCTTGCAAATTTGTGGCCATTGGAACACCACAATGGAAGGTCCCAGGAAGGAAATATTTCTCACAGAAGGGCATCCCAGAGCTATATGGCCATCTTCAGCGGCAAGTGAATGTATCTCTGTCACACAGTGTCGGTGCTTATCGCATTGAAACAGGGCAAAATCACGCACGTGCCATGCATGGCACACGTCTTAAACTTGGTCGTGCAGCGATTCCTTGTCAAATACCCTGGGGTCCAGGACATCTTGTGGCAGGCAAGGAAAATCTCGGCCCATTTCAGAAGATCTTACACGGCCATGGCTCGCCTTGCTGACATTCAGCGGCGACACAATCTGCCGGTCAGACGTCTTATTTGCGATTGCCCGACGCGATGGAACTCAACCTTCTATATGCTTGATAGGCTGCTCCAGCAGAAACGTGCAGTTAACGTCTACCTGTATGAACTCTGTGGCAGAACCGGTTCTGGGGAGACTTCTGCGCCCATTTGAGGAGATCACCAAACTGGTCAGTCGCAGCCATGACGCCATCAGTGACATGGTACCTTATGCCTTCTTTATGGAGCGTGCATTGTGTTGTGTCATTGATAAAGCTGTGGAGTAGCAGGAGCGGGAAGATGAGGAAGTCGCAATGCTGGATGAATTCCCAGGGGGGGCTACTCTATCTGAGACAAGTGAACAACAGGAGTCTAAAGAGGAGTCAGAGGAGGATGGTGCCGGGGCGGATCAGGAGGAGCAAGAAGAGCATGCTTTAAACCTTTCTGGGATCCCTGTTGTGCGTGGATGGGGAGAGGAGAATGAAGAGGACGACATTATCCTGGATGATGAGCAGGAGCCAGGCCACCACACCGCTTCCACTTTAGTGCAAATGGGGGCCTTCATGCTCCAGTGTTTTAATAGGGACCCCCGTATAAATAACATAAGTGTCAAGGACCAGTACTGGGTGGCAATGTACTTAGACCCCCGGTACAAACACAAAATGGCGGAAATGTTACCGCCGTCACAGAGGGCTGTCAGAATGCAGCACTTCCAGGCCTTGCTTCGAGAAATGCTGCATTCTGCTTTTGTGTGCGCTGGCAGAGGAGCAATTCCCACTTCCAGAGAAGGAGTTGCGGGTACCAATCCAACAGCGCCTGCAAGAAGAGGCCGGTTTGAAGATGTGTTGGTGACTTTGGATATGAGGTCATTCTTTCAGCCGACCCATCGACAGGTGTCATCCGGATCCAGCATCAGGGAACGCCTAGACCGCCAGGTGTCCGACTACATCGGGTTAACGGCCGATGTGGATGCTCTGAGGAGTGATGAAACCCTGGACTACTGGGTGGGCAGCCTTGACCTCTGGCCAGAGCTTGCTCAATTTGCAATCGAACTGTTGGCTTGCCCCTCATCCAGTGTCCTGTCCGAATGGACGTTCAGCGCAGCAGGGGGGATCGTGACCGATAAGCGTACTCGCCTAGCTCACAACAGTGTTAACTACCTCACATTTCTAAAAATGAATGAGGCATGGATCTCAGAGGAATTCAACACATGTGACCAGTAGACCATGTATATGTCTATAAACAATTTTTTTAATCGAGCACAGAGACCTTCTTTCTTCATTTGGCTCACTTCCTTGTCCAAAAAAAAGCACACCATACTATATGCCCGTACCCTCCTCTTTGAAGAGGTTGAGCGGTGTCATATTTCTACTGGGGCTGCTTATTATGAGGGGCTCCCACCATCCCTGTGCTGTGCTGACTTCCTCCTGGGGCTGTACCTCTGCTGTGCATATTATGAAGGGCTCCCACCATCTCTGAGCTGTGCTGACTTCCTCCTTTGGCTGTACCTCTGCTGTGCATATTTTGAGGTGCTCCCACCATCCCTGTGCTATGCTCATTATGAGGGGCTCCCACCATCCCTGTGCTGTGCTGACTTACTCCTGGGGCTGCTTATTATGAGGGGCTCACACCATCCCTGTGCTATGCTGACATCCTCCTGGGGCTGCTTATTATGAGGGGCTCCCACCATCCCTGTGCTATGCTGACATCCTCCTGGGGCTGCTTATTATGAGGAGCTCCCACCATCCCTGTGCTATGCTGACATCCTCCTGGGGCTGCTTATTATGAGGGGCTCCCACCATCCCTGTGCTATGCTGACATCCTCCTGGGGCTGCTTATTATGAGGGGCTCCCACCATCCCTGTGCTATGCTCATTATGAGGGGCTCCCACCATCCCTGTGCTATGCTGACTTCCTCCTGGGGCTGCTTACGGTGCAGGTGTCAGTGCTGTATATCACGGTGCTGATGTCAGTGCTCTCTGTCACGGTGCTGCTGTCAGTGCTGTATATCACGGTGCTGGTGTGAGTGCTTTATGGCACGCTGCTGATGTCAGTGCTCTCTATCACGGTGCTGCTGTCAGTGCTGTATATCACGTTGCTGGTGTGAGTGCTTTATGTCACGCTGCTGATGTCAGTGCTCTCTATCACGGTGCTGCTGTCAGTGCTGTATATCACGGTGCTGGTGTGAGTGCTTTATGTCACGCTGCTGATGTCAGTGCTCTCTATCACGGTGCTGCTGTCAGTGCTGTATATCACGGTGCTGGTGTGAGTGCTTTATGTCACGCTGCTGATGTCAGTGCTCTCTATCACGGTGCTGCTGTCAGTGCTGTATATCACGGTGCTGGTGTGAGTGCTTTATGTCACGCTGCTGATGTCAGTGCTCTCTATCACGGTGCTGTTGTCAGATCACTCTATCACGGTGCAGGTGTCATTGCTGTATGTCACGCTGCTGATGTCAGTGCTCTCTATCACGGTGCTGCTGTCAGATGACTCTATCACGGTGCAGGTGTCATTGCTGTATGTCAGGCTGCTGGTGATCATCTCCTGCACCCTCTTCTTTGCCTACCCTGGTCCCTGACCTTCCCTCTCCTCCATTGCCTTCATGCGCTCCACAGTCCTGAATTGTCACAACAATTTCCCATATAAAAAAAGAATGCTTGTAGTTGTCGATCCCAGATTCACCTCATACATGTGTTATGTCATTGGCCATGTGGTGGGACTATGTTTGCACAGCTATTAATTATTTTGTGGCTGCAAATTTGACCTGTAGGTTTGCGAAGTTCGCCCCCCGTTGAAGTCAATGGGGCCTGCCACAAACGTTCCGGTTCGCGAACTATCGGCCGCGTTCGCGGTCTGCGTTCGCAAAACGTCCCGTCGGAAGTTCATCCATCACTAGTCAGAATTTCACATTTAAAATAAGAATGCTTGTAGTTGTCGATCCCAGATTCACCTCATACACGTGTTATGTCATTGGCCATGTGGTGGGACTATGTGTGCACAGCTAGCAATTATTTGGTGGCTGCAAATATGACCTGTAGGTTTGTAAAGTTCGCCTCCCATTGAAGTCAATGGGGCCCGCTGCGAACGTTATGGTCCGCGAACTATCGGCCGCATTCGCGGTTCGCGTTCGCGAAACGTCCCGTCGGAAGTTCGTCCATCACTATTAGTAAATAACACCCACAGTAATGTGTTAATTTTCACAATCATGCCATTTTCCTGCCATGGTGCTCAAAATGAGCATGATTTTTGTCAGTAATGCACTACATACATTAGTTACCAAAAACAAGGTGTGTGTGTAGCAGACCCACAACATAATAAGATTATCTGAAGAAGAGACTGTCCCCTCATCTCGCTCAGAACTTGGGTTTGCACTGTTGTTGAAAAAGGCACAACAAGAAAAAACATACATTTACCTAGGAGACACCTAAAACCAAGCCAAGCAGTAAATGAAAACAAATAATGGAGTTTCAAAGAAAAATGGATTCCTAAAATGCCGCTCAGACATTGTCTGGCATATCAATGGCCCCCCTACCCACAAAGTAGTCCATGTATTGGGTTCGGACCTCACGGGCGCTTTGGGGGGGGGGGGGGCAAGCCAGGATGAGCAGCTTCAAGGCCTGTGAGGTTCTCATTTTCCAAGTCTGCTTCTTGGCCAACTGAGACCGCATAGTTTGCAGAATGTCTTTTTAGGAAATTGTGAAGAACATAGCATGCCAGCACAATGTGATTGATTTTGTATTCCGCCATGTGGAAAAATGGCGGAACCAGCTGGCCAGTATTCCAAAGGTGTTCTTCTCCACTCTTCGGGCTCTGGACAGGTAGAAATTAAAAATCCTCAGGTCCGGGGTGAGGGTTCTCATCGGGAAAGGCCGCATCAGCTGGTTTGCCAGGGCAAACGCCTCATCCGCGTCGAAGACAAACGGGAGTCCTTCCTGATTCTCTTCTGGGGTGGCAAGCCCAGACTGCCACTCTGGAGACGCCAGTAGAACTCCGTCCGTGCGAACACTCCACCATCCAACATCCATCCATTTTGTCCCACGTCCACATACAAGAAGTCATAGGTCACAGACACCACCGCCAACATCACAATACTATTAAACCCCTTGTAGTTAAAATAGTATGATCCCGAGTTGGGTGGTTGCACCTCCACAATTGGGAAAGTCCCAACGACTGGCAAAGTGGGAGGCCACAGTCTGCCATTCCTGTGGCGTTGAAGGACACTGTGTAGTGAAACAAGACCAAAAATTTGTAATTTTTCAAATCAACATTGCAAGCAGATTAGACACAAACATTTTTGGCCAAGATCAGTATAACATTTTGGGAACTGAGTATTTAAAGCCTAAAGTATAATCCCCTTATCAAAGTCATCACCCCCCCCCTCCCTCCACCACCCCCCATCCCCCTCATCTGATGGGCCCTTGCTAAAAAATGAGGGGGGGACGTTTTGGACAGGTAACCCTCTCCACTTGACTGAGAGCTGAATGCTTAAATAATGTGTGATACTTTGGGAAGCCTCTCCTTACTTACACTATTGGCAGCCCACTGGACAGGTAATAAGTGTCATAATACCAAAAAGAAAAGAAAAATGGAAGCACATTTTGACATTCTGCTATTACATATCAAGATAATAGCGGGGTAAAAAAATAAAAAATATAGCATTTGAAAGTATTGAGGCAGGCCCTTGCACTACATGCTTTGGTAAATTCATCCATAAATGTGACCATCAAAAAGGTAGATATAGTGTGTATTGGGTTTGGTAAAGTCAGCAGATCTAGGATTGCTAGCAGCTGAGCTAGCAATGGGGGGTTCCTAATGAGTTTGGCACAGCCCAAAAAAAATGTCACTCTGCATGAATTGAAGCACACACATCACATTTGTAGACATGTTAGTGGGTGTTTAGGGGAAAGCAATACTATGGAGCTGACAAAAGACATTGGTAAGTGATTAGACTATAGTTTTATGGGCCCAGAAGAGCATGGTGGGGAAGTTAGTGAGGCAAATATGCATGAGGACAAAGGGGCACAGCATATCAATTAGAGTATATTGCAATGATGGTAAATAGGGAATGAGGAAAGAAATGCAAGACATTAGCAATCATTAAATACATAGAATGTGATGTTAAGGGGGGGCGCATGCGCGAGGCTCAGCGTGATGGACGTACCTCACTAGAGCTCCACACTCTCCGCCGTATTCCCGGGACTCGTTCTGCTCCCTGAAGCGAGATCTCAGCCCTGCACCTACCGGGATCGCAGCGGGCATCTCTCAGGCACACTCGGCGATGGTCCTTACCGGCCATCGAGGCAAAACGAAGCCGAAACCGATCAAGGAGGCGCTCGCCCGGGCCTCCTCCAAGATGGCGGCGAAGGCTCAGGCTCAGGCTCAAGCACAACAGCGAGCGCAGCAGCAGCGTGACAGCCCCTCTCATTCGGAGGATCAGCACAGCGATGAGGATGAGGACAATATCCCAGCACAAGATGACTCTCCTAACCTCTCCTCAGCAGGTATGTCACAAGCTGACTTTCTAATGCACATGGACACTATGCTAAAAAAAGCTCTTAAAACGACCTCTGACCAAATTACCAACAAATTAACAAGGGAGATTAGGGAACTCGGACAGAGGACTGCTGATCTTGAGACCCGTGCTGATGATATGGAGCTAACTCTCCGTGAACATGCACAAGAGCTATCATCACTCCGTGAAGAGAACGCCATGTTGCTTTCCCGCTATGAGGACTCAGAGAATCGTTCCGCAGGTCGAATCTGCGCCTCCGGGGAATTCCAGAATCAGTCGATGACTTGCAAGCATTTACATTAGCTTTGTTCCAAGAACTTTCGCCCTCAATTCCGGTGGAACGATTGGAATTCGACAGAATTCACAGGGCCCTCACCCATCGCCAAACGGACGGACCCCCGCGTGATATAATCATCAAATTCTACTTTTTCAAGACAAAGGAACAACTTCTTGCTTCTGCTCGCAATAAGGATAACCTCACCTTCCAGGGACATTCTTACCAATTATTTACTGACTTGGCCCCCCTTACCATTGCGAAACGTCGCGCCATGAAACCGCACTTGCAAATTCTTACTCAGCAACAAATTAAATACACATGGCGTTTCCCTTTCGCCTTACAATTCTTTTATAAAGGTCAGCAACATGTTGTTACAACTCCAGAGGCCCTTCAGAACTTACTGGAATCGCTCCATCTGTCTCCTCCGGTTCAACTCTCGGACACTGTCCTTCCACGCACCCCAGCCCGACCGGGTCCTTATCCTTATGCGGCTACCCCCAAACGGGGCCCCCGTGACTGTCCGACTCCATCAGCAATCCGTAAGGGCACCCCCTTACGCGCAGAGGCTACAAGTTATGTCAGTCCTAAAGTATTTGTGCCCCGTTGAGTGGTTTATATCTAGCCAAGTCACCTCACCTGTCCTTTGGTGAGCTTTTGTAATTTGCTTTCTCCCGATGTGGGGAGATAACATGACACATGTCCCCGCTGTTCTCTAGTAAATTATAATCTGATTATGGTCCTCTATTCCTAAGATAGTAACCATATTTACCTCTTTCCTCTCCCTTCCCCCCCCCCTTTCCCTTTCTTCTTTTTCCCCATCCCCCCCTTCCCTCTCCCTTTCCCTCCTCTTCCCCCCTTTCCCCCTCTTTCCCCTTTTCCCCTTCTCTCCCCCTTTCCCCCTTTTCCCTTCCTCCCCTTTAGGGAGGATTTCTTTATGGTTGTCTATGTTATGTTATTTTCTGCATATGTCTGATTGTCGCATACTTTTATATGTTATGGTTACTTGATAACATGATACAATGATCTCAAACACGCTTTTACTTATGTCCCGGTATTCGGCGGAGAGCTGTCACTGCTCCCCCTATAGTTTAGTACACCCTCTGCCTGATCTGATTTTGGGGCCGGGAAGACGGTGTACACTTCTGTCGGGCGTGTTTAGTCTGACGTGTTTCAGTATAATGGTTCATATATACGCCTTACATGAATTCCTCTCCTTATTCTACTTCTTTTCTTTTTCTTTCTTTCCCTCTGCTTCTTCTCCCCCCCTCTCCTCCTCTTATCCCCTTAGCCGGGCGACCCGTGAGTCCCCATGGGTATATCAGCCTTCCTCCCTCTCGGAACGAACATGGCCCCCCTGAATGTTTTGTCGCTTAATGTTAAAGGGCTAAACTCTCCTAACAAGAGAGTCAAAGCATTTCGCTCTTTTGCGGCTTTGCGGGCGAGCATAGTTGCGCTTCAAGAGACCCATTTTTCATCCCATAATACCCCTAGGTCATTCAGTTATAAGTATCCACAAGTTTACACCGCCTCAGCGGCAACTAAACAAAGGGGTGTTCTTTTAGCCTTACACCGCTCGCTACCCTTTACCCTTATCTCTGAAATTAAGGACCCAGAAGGCCGTTATATTATTCTAGTTGGTCTCTTACAATACACGGAAGTCACTCTTGTGTCATATTATGCCCCAAACAGAAACCCAGTTCCTTTTTTTTCACATCTTTTTCAAACGATTAAGGCCCATTCCAAGGGTACCCTGCTAGTATGTGGTGACTCTAATTTGGTAATCCACCCCCATTTGGATAGGTCTCCTTACACCCCAGAGCATTCTTCAGCTTCGTCCCAGTTTCGCACTTTACTACAACAGGCCTCCCTTCTTGATTCCTGGAGAGAATGCAATCCGATTAAGAAAAATTTCACATTTTACTCTTATCCCCATAACTCATTTTCCAGGATTTATCATATATTCCTACCTGTGACCTCTTCTCCCGTTTTGCTACAATCTCACATACATCCGATCTCCTGGTCAGATCATTGCGCTGTCGTTACCACAATCACCTCTCTGATCCCTCAATCTACCGATAGGACTTGGTGTATTAGCGATAAACATCTGGCTAATCAGTCATTTTGTCTGGATATTCAAGTGGCCCTAGCGGAATACATTCAGTATAACGCCACCCCGGGTATATCTCCCATCCTCCTTTGGGAGGCACATAAGCCAGTGATCCGAGGCAAATGCATTTCCATTGCTACACATCTTAAGAGGGATAAGCTTCTCCAAGCACAGCGTTTAGAGGCCAATTATAATAGGAATCTCTTCCAGTTTCAAGCTTCGCCGACAGCCGACAATAAGTTGGCCATGGAGAATGCAAAATTAGAACTGGACCTGCTTCTGGCGGAAGCAGCCGACAAATCTATTCGCAGCTCTAAACACAATATTTATATGAAGGCCAACAAACCTGACACCTTTTTAGCCTTACGTCTTAGGAACCCAGAACGCTCCTTCAAACCTGTTCGGTTAAGGGTGGGTAAAAACTCCCTCACCAGTAATCCAGTTAAAATAGTGTCTGAATTTAGTAAACAATTGGCTGAATTATATGAAGCTAATACCCCCTGTCCCAGGGAATCTGCTGATTCTCTTTTTCGGGATCTGCGGATTCCCTCTTTATCTAATTCTAACCGGGAAATAATGGAGGCCCCTATCACCTCACAGGAAATACTTTCTGCTATCCGTACTTTGAAACCACATAAACGACCGGGCCCGGATGGCCTCTCTAACTCCTATTATAGAAAATTTGCGGATACTTTGGCCCCGTTATTAGCTAATGCATTTAACGCTCTTCTAAAAGATGGATCCTTTGGTAGAGACACGCTGACCGCTATCATTTCAATGATTCCCAAGCCTAACAGTGATAACACGCTTTGGTCCAACTACAGTCCCATATCTCTTTTAAATACCGACATAAAGTTATTAGCAAAAGTACTAGCTCTACGCCTTAATCGATTTATTGGTAATTTGGTTCACAAAGACCAAGTGGGATTTATCCCTAGTTGGCAAGCTAGTGACAATATACGTCGAGTGGTTCTGTTGCAACATGTTGCCAGAACTCGTAAAATACCTATGCACCTGCTTTCACTGGATATTCGTAAAGCCTCTGATACACTATCCTGGCCATATTTGCAGTATGTGCTACAGTTTTGGGGCTTTGGCCCGCATTTTTTACAGTGGGTCCAGGCCCTTTATACCCATCCACAGGCATATGTTAAATACTCGGGCTTCATCTCCCATAGATTCCCTATTCAGCGTGGAACCAGGCAAGGATGCCCTCTTTCCCTGCTGATTTTTGCTCTTGCCATAGAGCCCTTAGCGGCTTTAATTAGAGCGGATCCCAATATCAAAGGTCTGGACGTCGCCTCAGTGCCGCACAAGCTTTGCTTATTCGCTGACAATGCTCTCTTATTTATTACTTCACCCCACACCTCGCTCCCTAACCTTTGTCACCTTTTGGATAAATTTGCTTCGATCTCGGGATTAGAGGTAAACCAATCTAAATCACGGGCCCTCGACGTGTCTCTGCCATCGGAAATCTTCCAAAATTTAAAGGAAAATTATCCCTTTCAATGGTCAACATCTTCTATTCCATATCTGGGTGTTAAACTAACCAGCGACCCAACCCAATTGTATCAGTCCAATTATCTCCCCGCACTACGTAACCTTTCATCCCTTATGGCCTCATGGCAACCACTCTGTGTTTCATGGTTGGGGAGGATCGCGGCCGTGAAAATAACGCTGTTGCCCAAACTGCTATATCTTTTTAGGGTACTCCCGGTCACGGTCCACCCGTATTTCCACCGTGTCATGCAGAGTCGTATCTTCAAGTATATCTGGGGTTCAACAAGGCCCAGAGTCTCTAGGCAGACTCTGTTTCGCCATAAGACGCAGGGAGGATTGGGTGTACCCAATCTTCGGTTTTACTTTTATGCAGCACAATTGGCCCAATTGGCCCTTTATCATGCGACAGTTGAGACACCCTTGTGGGTCAGTCTTGAAGCTGTAGATGCCCATCCCCTAATCATATCCAACCTGCTGTGGTTACCACCCCAGGCTAGAAAGTCGATTTGTAACCCTGTCACCCGTTTCTCACTGGGGTTGTGGGATAGGTTGAAGTCTACCTATAAATTACAATCATCTCATTCCCCCTTACTCTCCTTTTCTGGCCACCCACATTTTATGCCCGCTTATTCGGATCCCGCCTTATTCGATGCCTGGTCCCAAAGGGGCTTGGCTAGAGTATGCGATCTGGTATCGAATAACGCAATCATAAAGTTCCCGGTTCTGCAAGCCAAAACGAAGCTCCCCCATAAAGAGTGTTTCCGATACCTCCAAATAATTCATTTTGTCCAAATGAACACGAAGTCATGCACAGATCTAGGCCGCCTGTCCCCCTTTGAGACAATTTGTAAAACAGATCCGCACTCTCCAGGAATCATATCTTGCCTCTACTCCTACCTTTCCTCTAGTCTGAGCTCCCCCCTATTGTATGCTAGTGCCTGGTCCCATGATCTTTCTCTCAGTATTAATCCTGAAGAATGGGGTAGAGTTTGGCTCAACACTAAAATCGCTACCCAGAATATAATTGCGGCTGAGGCCAATTATAAAGTTTTAATGCGCTGGTACCTGGTCCCAGCCAGGATTTCTAGATTTGTGCCAAACTACTCCCCAAATTGCTTCCGGGGGTGTAATGAGGTTGGCACACATCTCCATATTTGGTGGGCCTGTCCAGTAGTGACAGAATTTTGGAAACAAATTTTTAGCATCCTATCCAGACTCTTCCAATGTACTCTATCGCCAGATCCAACGATTGCCCTATTAAATCTAATACCTAGCAGGTTTACCCGACACCGGGCTTGGCTCTTTCTGCAGATAGTCACAGCTGCCAAACAGACCATCGCATGGAAATCCGCAACCCTTAGCATCCCCGAAGTTAAGAACCGGGTTACCCAGGCCATGATTCACAGCAAAATTGAAGCAATTATTCTAGACAGACTCCCTCTCCATTGTAAGATTTGGCAACCATGGGTGGACCACTTTTTACCCCCAAATTTTGACCCCCAACTTTTAGTACTGTAACCCGCATAGTAACCTTTGGTCCCTTACTGAGACCCATGGGGACCTCGGACCGCCCGCCGTCCCTTCTCTGTCCCGTTTCTTCCCTGTGCTTTCTTGCACTTTTTCTATACTTCTCCTGTCCTTACCTCTGTTCTCCTTTCTGTTTTTCTCTTTCTTTATGGCTGGTTGACTTTACTAGTCTCTTTATGTTTTCCTTTATGATTACACTACAGTAGGGTATTTCTTTGTTGTAAGTTTTCTGCTCCCCAGTTTTGGGGGTGATTAACCCTACTTGGGGACCCCCTCTTAGTGGGACTCCCCTTACGGTTTGCCCTAGATCCAAAGTGATTATTTTTTGCCAAAACGATCTGTTGGGGTTTTAATGGATCTTGGATGTTTTCATATGGTATTTATGACTCAATCGTTGGCCTTGTACTGTAAGTGTTGCCTGCATTTCGATGTTATAGTATCTCTCTACTATGCGACCTTCTGTACTTGTGTACTGTTACCCCTTTTTTTTATATGTTAATAAAATATTTGAAAAGAAGAATGTGATGTTAAAGGAGAAAACTTACCTTCATATAGTCCTTCTGCAGGACCTGAATGATGGCAGAACAGGTCTCTGGAATAATGATCCCCAGAGCCTGGGGGGAGATGCCTGTAGAGAACTTGAGGTCCTGAAGGCTTCTCCCAGTCGCCAAGTAGCGCAACGTGGTGATGAGCCTCTGCTCCGGAGTGATGGCTTGCCGCATGCAGGTATCCTGCCTGCTGATATAAGGGGTCAGCAAAGCCAGCAGGCGGTGAAAAACGGGGTCCGTCACCCGGAGATAATTCCTGAAATCATCAGGATTATTCTCCCGGATCTCACGGAGCAAAGGCATGTGCGAGAACTGGTCACGCTGGCGCAACCAATTCTTGGTCCACAAACGCCTCCCCTCCCTGTTCATGGAGTGGGCTTGTGTCAAAGTAAGAACCCCAACACGAAGCCCCTGCACAGCACAAACTCTATGACGAGTACGTAGACGAAACATGGTTTCAAAACGGTCGGCTGGTCAGAACGGACAACAGAAAGCACCGATAAACAGCAATGCCTGAAAGAACAACCTGAATAGCAGAAGCAAGCAGACAATAAGCAATGCAAATCAAAGCGTACTATACCAAGATATAGTCCACAATGAGAAACAAATACTTACTGACTACACGCACTGATTATCAGATACGCAAAGACAAGCAGAAACTGAAGAGCAGTAGCGAACTGAATCACAAATCTGAAAAGCGCGAATCGTCTCTCACCAAACTTCTACTAACACGCGATACACACGAGATCAGCAGAAGGAGCCCAAAGGGTGCCGGACGTGGTGCTGAACTTCCCTTTTCTAGTCCTGCCGTACGTGGCTTACGTCACTGCGTTCTTGGCAACCTGAAATTCCGACAACTTGGTCCGACCGTGTTTATGCAACATCACTTCCGGACCTCGTCCGGAATTAATCCGTCTGAATAACTCAGACGGATTTGGTTGTCGGAATCTCCGACCGTGTGTACAAGGGCTAAGTCCACCGGATAGTTCGATCATGTGTACGCGGCATAACAGTTCCTCTCTTGCTTTCAAAAGGTCGGAGAGAGAACTGTTAGCCAGAGAGAGTTTGTGAGCATGTTCGGGCAGATAGTTCTTCAATGCAAGCTTTCCTAAGTTTGTTTCTTTTGGCCACTAAAGAGATTAGTACCCCTCTAATGACACATTTATGGGTGGCCCACATAACTGTAGACAATGTATCCCCAGTGACATTTTCTGTGAAATATTGAGTGAGCTATTCGGCTAAAGTTTTGGTATTGTCCAGATCCAATAGTAGAGAATCGTCTAGGTGCCAGATCACGGATTTATTGTGTGGTATTGGGAGGTCTTAAAGTCCCAGGGGTGTTGGTCCGAAATTAGCATGTGTTCAATTGTGGCCTCTGCGGGCATTGTAAGATCAGTTTATGAAATAAGAAAATGGTCAATTCTTGAATATTTATTATGTGGAGGAGAGAAGAAGGTAAACTCTTTCACATTTGGGTATAGTGTGCACCAGGAGTTATGCAGGGTTAAGTTGGCGCAAATTGCCCTATACGTTAGGCAGGAGGATCCATTGGAAGTGTCTTGAGAGGGTGTCGGGGGAACATTGAAGTCCCCGCCTATGATCAGAGTGCCTGTTGAAAAGCGGTGAGGTGGTGAAAGGTGTTGCGGAAGAAGGGAACTTTCTGTGAGTTTGGGGCATAGATGTATGCAATAATGATGGGTTTGCCGTGAAGCATTCCTTTAAAGCGGTTGTATACCCACTGAATTTTTTATTTTTTTTCCTCACCTGCAAAGCAAAAGGCATAATGAGCTAGTATGCACCGCATACTAGCTCATTATGAAATACTTGCCTTAGAACGAGGCCCCGACACCGATACATGTTCCCTCTGCGTTTCTTCCGGATATCGCGGCTCCGGCGCTGTGAGTGGCCGGAGACGCGATATCGTTACTCCCGCACATGCGCGCGGGAGATTTCTCTCTGGCAGGGTCCTTCCAGCCGGGAATCCCCTGTGCGCATACGCCGCTGCAGTCAGCGGCGCATTGCGAGGGGAATATCTCCTAAACCGTACAGGTGTCCGAAAAACAACAGGAAATAGAGGGGGAATGTCTTAATGTGTGTTAGGTAACAGTGGTGTGTTATTATTGTAACCAATATTCCGATGAGGGGGAGGAGAAAGTCCAACCATCTCTAAGTGGGGGTCAAATCGGAGAGGTACAGAGCACAGAGGGTGAGCTTGCGCCAGCCGGCACACTCGCATCACTATACGTTACTGTGTGGGGATTGGCAAGGATGTAGCTACGAAGAAGTTTCAGATATCTATAGTTGTATAGGTATAGAAGTGAGGTGGCCCGCCACCCCAGGAATTTCTAAGTGGGTAATGATTAGTGAGTAGGCTCATCCTCTAGTAGGGTTCAGGGGAGGATAATATATTGTGTATAAATGAGAATAACCCAAGTAGGGAGGGGGATTGGAACACTGAAAATCAGCGCTGTTACCTAAGTAAGGCTCGCAGTATGTATGCAATACATTGATAGTTCTGCTTTTGCGTGTCCCATTGCTGGGGCACGCACCACTTAACGGTGTGGGCAGACCAGAAGGGGGACAAGTTGACTATGTTCAAGTCCTGTATCCCAGGTCTGTGTGAACAAATGTAACATGCAGATATAACAACTGATAGAATCAAACAACACTAAAGCCGCGTACACACGTAGCCGTCTGTCCGAAGGACTTAGACTGGTGGACTTCCCCACCAGACTGTCCGTCGGACTTTCCGAACGGGCTACTTGCCCACACACGGCACTTTTTCAGCGGACTAATACGGCATACTAAGTCCGCCGTACTATCCGCCCTACTTTTGAAATAAACGGACTCGCCCACACACGCGGAGGAAAGTCCGCTCATTTTGAGCGCTTCTCCAGGTAGGCGGGGCCCGCGAAGGAGACGCCGCTGGCCCCGCCACCTGGTATGGACTTAAAGGTGAACCCCAACGCCAAAAAAAATCGGCGTGGGGGTCCCCCCAAAGTTCACAACAGACCCTTGTCCGAGCACGCTACCTGGCCGGCCAGGAAAGGAGGGGCGAGGGAGCACCCCCCCTCCTGAGCCGTACCAGGCCCTCAACATGCGGGGTGCCTTGGGGAAGGGGGGACAGCGTGGCCCCCCCACCCCAAAGCACCTTGTCCCCATGTTGATGAGGACAAGGGCCTCTTCCCGACAACCCTGGCCGTGGGTTGTCGGGGTCTGCGGGCGAGGAGCTTATCGGAATCCGGGAGCCCCCTTTAATAAGGGGGCCCCGGATACCGGTGTTCTGCCGTATAGTGTCCGGCCATGAAATAGTGTCCGCTCCGTACTGCGCAGACGAAGCTTCGGAAAATCTCTGAAGCTGAACGGCGCCTGCGCCGTGAGTGGAGGTGGTAGCACCACCATCCAAGTGGACATAGGGTTGTGAATTTTAGAGGGCCCCTCGGGGGCGAGCTTCGCTCGCCATGCTTCGGACTCGGTCTCGCTGCGCTCGGCTCTTTTTTATTCCTACTCTATGTCCACTTGGATAGTGGGGATAGAACCTGGACTCACGGCGCAGGTGGCGTTCATCCTCGGCAATTTTCGGAATCTGTGTTGCTGTGTACTGCGCATGCGCAGTACGCAGCGGACACTATCCGATGGAGGACGTTATTTGACAAGACACCGGCCCCCCACCCTATGTGAATGAGTATGGGGTACAATGTACCCCTACCCATTCACCTGTGAAAAAAAGTACAAAAAAAAAAACAACACACAAGATAAAATAATTTATTGTACAGCTCCGGGGGTCTTCCGTCTTCAGGGGTCTTCTCGCCGGACTCCTCCGCTATCTTCGTGTAGCTCTTTTGCTAGCGGAGGAGCCAGGCATTCTTCTTCATTGCCGCGGCCTCTTCTTCCAACTTTGGGGGTCTTGCCCCCCTCTTCGGTTCTTCTGCCGGGCCACCGCGCCTTCTTATAGCTCTTTTACAGGCGGTGGCCCGGTCTTCTGTCGCCGCCGCCGCCTTCCGTTTTTCTTCTTCTTCTCCTTCTTCTCCTGGAGATGTTGACTCGACGCTCTCTCCGGCCGCAATGCCAGGGACGCGCTGCGCGGCCACCTATATAGGGACAAGGGGCGGGGTCATCGGTTGATGTCAGATGGGTTGATGTCACATGGTGACCCCGCCCCCTTACGATGTCACAGTCCCGGAGGATGCTGGGACTGTCACCATGTGACATCAACCCATGTGACATCAACCGATGACCCCGCCCATTGTCCCTATATAAGTCCCCGTGCAGCGCGTCCCTGGCATTGCGCCGGAGAGAGCTTCGAGTCAACATCTCCAGGAGAAGAAGGAGAAGAAGAACGGAAGGCGGCGGCGGCGGTGACAGAAGACCGGGCCACCGCCTGTAAAAGAGCTATAAGAAGGCGCGGTGGCCCGGCAGAAGAACCGAAGAGGGGGACAAGACCCCCGAAGTCGGAAGAAGAATGCCGGGCTCCTCCGCTAGCAAAAGAGCTACAAGAAGATAGCGGAGGAGTCCGGCGAGAAGACCCCCGAAAGCGGAAGACCCCCGGAGCTGTGCAATAAATTATTTTATCTTGTGTGGTTTTTTTTTTGTACTTTTTTTCACAGGTGAATGGGTAGGGGTACATTGTACCCCATACTCATTCACATAGGGTGGGGGGCCGGTATCCGGGGGCCCCCTTATTAAAGGGGGCTCCCGGATTTCGATAAGCCCCTCGTCCACAGACCCCGAGAACCAACGGCTAGGGTTGTCGGGAAGAGGCCCTTGTCCTCATCAACATGGGGACAAGGTGCTTTGGGGTGGGGGGGCCGCGCGGCCCCCCTTCCCCAAGGCACCCCCCATGTTGAGGGCACACGGCCTGGTACGGCTCAGGAGGGGGGGCTCTCACTCGCTCCCCCCCCTTTCCTGGCGGGCCGGGTAGCGTGCTCGGACAAGGGTTTGATGTGGACCTGGGGGGACCCCCACGCCGATTTTTTTCGGCGTTGGGGTTCCCCTTTAAGTCCATACCAGGCGGCGGGGCCAGCGACGTATCCTTCGCGGGCCCGCCTACCTGGAGACCCGCTCGAAATGAGCGGACTTTTCTCCGGGTGGGAAAAGTCCATTCATTTCAAAAGTACGGCTGACTGGCATACACACGGCCAGATTGTCCGCCGAAATGCGAGTCCGGCGGGAAGATTGGAGTGTAAAACTACTTTCTAAGTCCGCCGTACTTTCGGGTCAAAAAAGTATGCCGGAGGCTACACACGGGGGGATTGTCTGGCGGACTTCAGTTTGCCGGACTTTTCCACCCGCTTGTTTGATCGTGTGTACGCGGCATAAGTGGAACAGGTAATAGATGGAACAATAACATGTAACCAGTATCCGAGGTTCCTAACATTTTCTGTCTATTTTAACACAAATGCCATATACCTACTGCAAAATTCCCTTAAGTGCCGGGCAGGGACTGTCTGTGAGGGACAAAGGAGGGTTCGGAGTATGTTAAGCATACACAAAGGTGTGGTAAAGCATGTGAGAGCATACTTCAGTAAGTTTTGGTAAGGCAGAGAGCTTCCGTCAGTGCATTTGCTTGTGCTCTGGGTAGAGAAAGGATGTGCGTTGGAGTCGCAAGACACTCAGGGGTGTGTGGAGAAGTTTTATTTGCAGATGCGGATTCCCTGGGCAGCTCTGCCTATTGTGCTTTCCGCCCAGATAGAAAATGCTTTAGAGGGAGCACAATGGTGAAGAAAGGAGAAGATTCAGTAATTGGATGCCCTGTTTTATGCCGCTCCGGGATCATGGTGCATTCCTTGTCTTAAGCAGGTGGTGTCTATATTGCTGAGGGGATAGGGCTGGGGATAAAGAGGTAGTCTTGTCAGTAGACATGTGCAGAGTAAAATATTTCGTTTCGGAATTTCGTTTTCTCCGAAAACTTAATTTATTTAGTTACTCCCGAAATTCGTTTTTATTTATTTCGTTTTTCGTTCAAAAATTGCATTTGTCCGAAAATCCACATGAATTACGGTCGAATCTGTCTTTGAAGGCTTATGGTGTCTGTCGAATGTACAGTGGTGTGAAAAAGTGTTTGCCCCCTTCCTCAGTTCCTGTTCCTTTGCATGTTTGTCACACTTAAGTGTTTCGGAACATCAAACCAATTTAAACAATAGTCAAGGACAACACAAGTAAACACAAAATGCAATTTGTAAATGAAGGTGTTTATTATTAAAGGTGAAAAAAAATCCAAACCATCATGGCCCTGTGTGAAAAAGTGATTGCCCCCCTTGTTAAAACATACTATAACTGTGGTTGTCCACACCTGAGTTCAATTTCTCTAGCCACACCCAGGCCTGATTATTGCCACACCTGTTCACAATCAAGGCATCACTTAAACAGGAGCTGCTTGACACAGTAAGGTCCACCAGAAGATCCTTAAAAGCTACACATCATGCCGAGACCCAAAGAAATTCAGGAACAATTGAGAAAGAAAGTAATTGAGATCTATCAGTCTGGAAAGGGTTTTAAAGCCATTTCCAAAGCTTTGGGAATCCAGCAAACCACAGTGAGAGCCATTATCCACAAATGGTGAAGACATGGAACAGTGGTGAACCTTCCCAGGAGTGGCCGGCCGCCCAAAATTACCCCAAGAGCGCAGCGACGACTCATCCAAGAGGTCACAAAAGACCCCACAACAACGTCCAAGGAACTGCAGGCCTCACTTGCCTCAGTTAAGGTCAGCGTTCATGCCTCCACCATCAGGAGAAAACCACTGCTGAGCAAAAAGAACATCAAAGCTTGTCTCAATTTCTCCACAACACATCTTGATGATCCCCAAGACTTTTGGGACAACACTCTGTGGACCGATGAGACAAAAGTGGAACTCTTTGGAAGGTGTGTGTCCAAGTATATCTGGCGTAGAAGGAACACTGCATTTCATAAAAAGAACATTATACCAACAGTAAAATATGGTGGTGGTAGTGTGATGGTCTGGGGCTGTTTTGCTGCTTCAGGACCTGGAAGACTTGCCGTGATAAAAGGAACTATGAATTCTGCGGTCTACCAAGAGATCCTGAAGGAGAATGTCCGACCATCTGTTCGTGTACTCAAGCTGAAACGAACTTGGGTTCTGCAGCAGGACAATGATCCTAAACACACCAGCAAGTCCACCACCGAATGGCTGAAGAAAAACAAAATGAAGACTTTGGAGTGGACTAGCCAAATTCCTGACCTGAATCCTATTGAGATGTTGTGGTATGACCTTAAAAAGGCCGTTCATGCTCGAAAACCCTCTAATGTAACTGAATTAGGACAATTCTGCAAAGATGAGTGGGCCAAAATTCCTCCAGGACGCTGTAAAAGCCTCATTGCACGTTATCGCAAACGCTTGGTTGCAGTTGTTGCTGCTAAGGGTGGCCCAACCAGTTATTAGGTTTAGGGGGCAATCACTTTTTCACACAGGGCCATGATGGTTTGGATTTTTTTTCACCTTTAATAATAAACACCTTCATTTACAAATTGCATTTTGTGTTTACTTGTGTTGTCCTTGACTATTTTTTAAATTGGTTTGATGTTCCGAAACACTTAAGTGTGACAAACATGCAAAGGAACAGGAAATGAGGAAGGGGGCAAACACTTTTTCACACCACTGTATGTTGCTTGGTAAATCAGCGGCCCCGCCGCCCTCTCCTGGCTCACGGAGAGATAGAAGGCCTGTGTTCCTGGTGTGGGTTGCGGGATGCGGTGTGGCGTCTGTGAGCTGATAGGGATTGGTGCCTTCGGTACCCGGTCTCTTGAACTTCCGTGGGTTCTTCCAGTGGCTTGTCCCTTTTGCTAACTGCGTGTCTGAATTCCGCATACCATCCAGGGACATCCATAAGGGGAATGTCTAGGGCATGACAAAAATGAGGCAGATCTTCTGGCACTTTAAGTAATGCAATGCGTCCTTGATGTCTGGCAGAAAGGCAAAAAGGAACTTCATTTGTAACGTATGCCCTTAGAGGGTAGCTAGCAGAGGTTTCAGCTCACGTCTGTGTTGTAATGTGATACCCGATAAATCTTGAAAGATTTGTATAGGGGTCGTTTCATAAGTGATTTGCTGCTGTCCTATTGCCTGTCTCCGAATCTGTTCCTTAAGTTTATAGTGAACCAAAAAGAAGACTATGTCTCTGGGGGGATCTGTATCTCTGCCCTTGGGTCTCAGGGCTGGGTGGATTCTTTCCATAGCAATCACTTCTTGCAGTGGTCTATTGAGCAGGTTATTGAAAAGGCTGGTAACTGCCGGTGTGATCTGATTTCCTTCAACTGATTCCGGCAGTCCCCTCACTCTCAGGTTATGCCTTCTTCCTCGATATTCCATGTGGCGCTGCATATCTCTGAGTTGGAGGGTATGGGCATCAATCTTTCTTGTAGCTCGGTGGATAACCGTATCATGTCTCTCTGTCACTGTCTCCACTCGTTGCACTCTGTCAGCTATAGCATGAATTTCTTTGTGGAGTTCCATGATGGCCACTGACAGTGTGTCTTTGATATCCGCAGCATTGGTTCTTAAATCTTGTATATTCAGCTGAGGTTGAGGTAGGGCATCTATTCCTCTGTTTCCCAGAGTGTTTGGTTGGGAAGGAGCCGATTGTGAGTCAGTTAGGGAGATCTCTGTGAGGGGTAGTGACTGTGCCTCAGAGCGGCCCTGAGTGTGGCTGTGGCGGGAAGACGCCAAGTTACCTCTAGTGATCCGGAACATTTCGGGGATATTCTGGCTCACATCTCTGTTCTGTTCACAGGGGGAACAGGATCCTGACGAGTGTCTGGAGGCATTTCCCATAGTTTGAGCTGGGTTTGGGGTGGATGTACCTCCGTTATTGAGTGATAAAGTCCTGAGGTGGCAGGAGCTGTCGGTTCAAGCGTCCATCTTCTAGCTAGGTCAGGCCCTGCCCCCAACCGATTACAGTTTTGAAGGTCCTTGAGCACCAGGACAATGGAATTGCCCACATAAGGGGTTTTTCTTTACTAAAGAGAGGATCCTGCGATCATCCACCACTTTTGTCTTCCGTGGATGTCCAGGCCTTTTTATGTTGCTGAGCTCACCCGTGCATTCTTTTTTCCTCAGAATGTACCAAACTGTTGATTTGGTCACTCCTAATGTTGGTGCTATCCCTCTGATGGATTTGTTTTGTTTTTGAAGCCTTCTGCCTCGATCGGACATACAGACAACAAAATCCCATGTTTTTTTCCCAACGGAAGTTGACTCAAACTTGTCTTGCATACACACGGTCGCAGAAAATTTTCGAAATTGATGAATGCGGTGACTTACAACATGTACGACAGGACTAGAAAAGGGAAGTTCAATACCAAGTGTGCCACCCTTTGAGCTCCTTCTGCTAATCTCATGTTAGTATAAGTTTGGTGACAGACTCGTGCTTTGCTGATCATTACTGCTCTTCAGTTTGTGCTTGTGGGTTTGTAGCTGGTCTTCAGTGCATGTACTCAGTTCGTATCTGCTTTTTCAGTGCATTCTTGTTAGCTCGTATCTGTATTTCAGCTCGTTCTTCTCAAGCCTTGTTGTTTTTCAGTGCGTTCTGTTAGTTTGTTCTGACCAGCCAACCATTTTGAAGCCATGTTGCATGTACATACTCATCGTAGAGTTCGTGCTGTGCAGGGGCTTGGTGTTGGGGTTCTTACTGTGACCCAAGCCCAGTCCATGAACAGGGCGAGAAGGAGTTCATGGACCAAGAATTGGTTGCTCCAGCATGACCAATACTCTCATATGCCTTTTTTGCGGGAGATCCGTGAGAATAATCCTGATGATTTTAGGAATTATCTCCAGATGACGGACCCCATTTTTCACCATCTGTTGGCTTTGCTGTCCCCTTATATTACAAAGCAGGACACCTGCATGCGGCAAGCCTTTACTCCTGAACAGAGGCTGGTCGCCACCTTCCGGTACTTGACAATGAGGAGAAATCTGCAGGATATCAAGTTCTTGACAGTTATCTCCCCCCAGGCTCTGGGGATCATTATTCCAGAGACCTGTTCTGCCATCATTCAGGTCCTGCAGAAGGACTATATTAGGGTAAGTTTTCTAATTTAACATCACATTCTATGTATTTAATGATTGCTAATGTATTGGATTTCTTTCATCATTCCATTATTACCATGATTGTAATATGCTGTGAAAGTTCCCTCTATCCTCATGCATGCTGGATTTTTTAAACTTCCTTTTTTGTCCTTCACGCATATTTACCTTCATTAACCTCCCCAGCATGATATACTGGGCCCATACACACCTAGCCTAGTCACTTAACAATGTATTTTGTCAGCTCCATAGTAGTGCTTTACTCAAAGCAACACCTAAAATGTGTACAAATGTTATTTGTGTCCTTAAATTCATGCAGAGTGCCAGAGGCTTTTTTTGGGGTCTCAAAATAATTTCAAACCCTCCCTGCCCCCAATCGCTAAGTCAACCGATACCAATCCTCTATCTGCTGACTTTGCCACACTATACCTACCTCTTTTGTGGTCAGATTTATGGATGAATTCCCCAAAGCATGTAATGAAAGGGCCTGCCTGAATACTTTCAAATGGCACTGTTTAAAGTTCTGTTCTCCTATTATCTTGGTAGGTAATTGCAGAATGTAAAAATGTGCAGTGTGTATTTATATTTTTGTATTATAACACTTCTTACCTGTCCAGTGGGCTGCCAATAGTGTAAGGAGGGGCTGGCCAAAGTAACATACATTATTCATGCATTCTGCTTTCAATGCAGTGGAGATGATTACCTGTTCAAAACACCCCCCCTAAAAAATTTTTACAATGCGTCATCGTGGGGGGAACGAATCTGATAAGTGGACCTTATACTTTTGTCTTTAAATACTCCTTAAAATAAATGTTATACTGATGTTGGCCAAGAATGTTTGTGTCAAATCTGCTTGCAATATTTATGTGTAAAATTAAAAAAAAAAATGTCTTATTTGACTCCACAGTTTCCTTCAATGCCAAAGGAATGGCAGACTATGGCATCCCACTTTGCCGATCATTGGGAATTTCCCAACTGTGGAGGGGCAATTGATGGGAAGCACGTCCACATAGTTTCACCCCCCAACTCGGGGTCATACTATTATAACTATAAGGGTCTTAATAGTATTGTGATGTTGGCAGTGGTGTCAGCGACATATGAGCTCCTCTATGTGGACGTGGGGAAGAATGGCCAGATGTCGGATGATGGAGTCATCCCATTTGTGTTTGTTGCTGATGAAGCATTTTGTCAGGGTGAACACCTGTTCCCAATGAGGACCCTCACCCCGGAGCAGAGGGTTTTTAATTACCGGCTGGCCAGAGCCAGAAGGGAGGTGGAGAATGCTTTCGGGATAATGGCCAGCTGGTTCCGCCTATTCCTCACTCCAATTAATATGGCGGAATATAAACTCAATCATATAATCCTTTCTTGCTGTTGTCTCCACAACTTTTTAAGGAGAAATTCTTTGAACTATGTTGCCTCAGTTGGGCCTGAGGCCGGCCTTATTACTGAACAAACCCCGACTGTTCTTGAAGCTGGCAGTCCTGGCTTGCCCCCCAAAGTGCCCGCGAGGTCCGTGCAAAATACATGGAATACTTTACGGGTAGGTGGGCCCTTGATATGCCAGCAAATGTCAGACATATTTTTAATAAATATATTTTTGAAACAGGACTAATATTTGCTTTGATTACTGCTTGGGTTTCTTTTAACTGTCTCCTAAGTTATCTAATGGTCTTTTGTTTGGCCATTTTCTTCAATAGTGCAATGAAATTGAGGTGACATGAGGTAACAATCTCACAGCCTGCTGCTGTTCCTGATCTCTTGTAGTCCTGGACCGGATTGTACTCACTATTATAAGGACTCCTCAGGCCACCAATTTTGGCTGGCAAATAATTGACCCTGGGGTACAAAGGCTTCGCCAATTTCAGCAGTTTCTCCAGCGTTACCTTCCTTTTCATTTTGTTATGACCCATAATAAAGGGATATTTCTTTTTCACAAATGCTTGCCTATGTGTTTTACTTAAAAAATTACAGTTTATTTGTGAGCAGGAAGGTACATTTCTAAAATACAAAGTAAAATTAAGGGACACGATACAACCTCCTTGAGGTTAAAAAATACAAGATAATATAGGTGTTGTAGTAACTTGACACACAAAACCCACAAAAGAAATTAGGGAGATCACCAAAAAAAAAACAAATAAAAAAACAGGAGATCTTGATTAAAAAACAACCCAAAAAAATTCACTATATAAAAAAAATGATATTCATTAAATCACGAGCAATAATAAAGAAATCAGTTTATGAGAACAACTTCATTCTTCTAGCATTATAAAGAAGATAATATGCTGCATTAAAAGATTTAAAAATTTGCAGCGTGGCGAATGTGCTATGTCCATTACGAATGCTAGTTTTACCAGACCGAGCGCTTCTATCTCGCAATTTTTTCTGAGCATGCGTGTCACTTTGTGTGTCGGAATTGTCTACACACGATCGGAATTTCCGCAAACGGATTTTGTTGTAGGAAAATTTTAAATCCAGCTCTCAAATTTTGTGCAACGGAAATTCCGATGGAAACTGTCTGATGGAGCCTACACACAGTCTGAATTTTCTGACAACAAGCTCCGATCGCACATTTCCCGTCGGAAAAAGTACGACCATGTGTACGCAGCATTCCAATGGCCTGTTTCATTTGCATGGACTACTCCTTTGAGCACATGATATAGGCTCACAGCAATAGATTCCAAATGCAAATACCACACTTAGAATCAACTCCAGACCTCTCACCTGCTTAATTGATGAAGAAAAAACAAAGGAGTAGCCCACACCTGGCCATGAAACAGCTTTTGATTCAATTATCTAATTACTTTTGTTCCCTTGAAAAAGGGGGGATGGCTATTCTTAAGAGCTGTAATTCCTGAAAGTTTCCTCTGATTTGGATGTACATATCCTCAAATTAAACCTGAGAGAGTGCACTTTCAGCCCATATCCATTATATAACTAGAGCTTGAATATGTTTTAGTAAATTTCTGAATTTTTTTTTAATTGTGCCTGTGTCCAAATATATATGGACCTAACTGTATATTTTTGTTTATTTTAGTAATAAAAGTCACATATGTTTACTTTTTCAGCTTTATATACTTATTGCCATGGGAATAAGTTCATTAAAATATAAAAAAAAAAACGTAATGAAAATGTTCTGTTTATGTTTTGTGTATTTTGTTAATGGTACTTCAGCCCAATTTATGTGCTGGAGAGCAGCCCTTAGTGTTCAGAAATTGTCTCTCTAAGGCCGCGTACACACGGGCGGATTGTCTGTCCAACTTAGTCAGTATATATATATATTTTAATAAATACATAAATACTGAACTTCTAAAATGTTTGCCTCCATGCCATCTTTGTACCCAAGAACCAGCTTCAAAGACAACACCATAGTGTATAGCATACATATGCATCCACCTTACCAACCATTCAGTGTTTGCTACCCCTCTCTGCCAATCCTTCCCCTGGCTTCAGTTCCCCCATCATCTCCTATCCTCTGGAACTCCCTACCCCAATCTTTCTGACTATCTCCTATCCTGTCCACATTTAGGTGATCCCCAAAAACCCTTCTCTTTAAGTAAGCCTATCCTGTCCGCACCTAACAACTGTACTTTTATTTTCTCCATCCCTACTGCCTGTCCTCATGTTGTAAAGTGCTGCGCAAAATGGTGGTGCTATATAAATTCTGTATAATAATAATATTAATATAAAAACAGTTTGGTAACCAAGGTTTTCATTATATTACTTCATAAGCAGAAATTATATCAATGTATTGTAAAATTCATCAAATCTTGTTTCTCCACCATATACAGTAAATGTGCTTTTCTTTATATAGGTATAGTCTGGCCCTAACCAGGAAATAGATCAACTAAAATAGTTTTTTCTTGGTGGTTCTAAGTGCACCTAATAGTCCATTTAAAGGTATTACACATGCACTGTCCAGAAATTCATAGTGTTTACAGTAGTCTGAAAACTCTCAACACCAACCCCCCTAGCTCCATAAAGATCTTTGCCTTTGTTTGTATTGCTAATTTAATCTGCTCCCTGTGATCGTCCACAACCCAGGGGAGGAAATTCCTGCTTACCACTGCAAGGGGGTACCAGCTATAGGTAGACAGGCATTACCACTTTCAAATGAAAACCTTACCCCCTCCACACATCGGTGTCTGACCTCATCGGCCACAATTCCTACACTGTCAGATCGGCTCTGGCTGCTTCTGTAGCTTTCTGCTGCTGTTGGTTCTGCCCTCCTCTGCTCCGTATTTTTACTACCTGGCCTGGGCTTCAGAGACAGTGCCAGATTAAGAACATCATGGGCCTGGTGCTGAGGATTTTGGTGGGGCCTTTTATAAACAATAAATAAGTAAAAATGCTAACTATTTTTTGTTATAACAAATTCAATTAAAGAGAGAGAGGGAGGATGAGAGAGCGAGAGAAAGACAGATAGAGAGAAAGGGGGTGAAAGAGGTGTGAGGGGTAAGGGAGGATGAGAGAGAAAGGGGGGGTGAGAGAAAGAGGATGCACATGAGCATGTGTGGGAGTGACATCAACACAGCCTGGCCAAGGCAAGTGACCGAAGGCACAGAACCCAGAAGGAAGACCGGGTGAAGATGGAAGTGCCGCCGGATTGATCACAGCACAGCACTGGAGGGCTCAATCTGACAATTTAAGTGTACGTTAATGTGCTAATATGCTGGGCATACTTGTACATCATGGCATAACCTACCCCAGGGCCTCTAAAAAGTAGTAATTTTAGAAAAGTTTACTACTGCTTTAATATCACAGGAGCCTATCATGGGGCCCCTACTTACCCTGTGGCCCTTGGGCAGTGCCTAAGTGCATAGTTGTCAACATTTTAAAAATAATTTCAGGGACACTTTTTTTCTACAGGTGCTATATTTAGAGTAGCTGACATCCCCTATGTTCCTCTATACATCACAATAGTAATTACAAAATTAAATAAGTACTAATAATGGGGCAGAACAAATATGAGGACTGTGATATTTCCTTTAGTTGAACTGACAAAAGTGTGCCCATTCTAGAGCTGGTAACATTGAGGATATTCAGCATAATTTTAAAGAACAGTTTTTGTGGGTAAGAGGCATAGGGGAGGAGTATGGATGGTATAAAAGTGGGAAGTATGTGCAGGTGAGGGAGAGGAATGTAGAGGGTCTAACAGTGGGCACTATGTACAGGAGAGGAGTGTGGAGGGTATGGCAGAAGGCACTATGTACAGGAGAGGAGTGTGAGGGGTATGACAGTGGGCAGTATGCACAGCAGAGGAGTGTAGAGGGTATGACATTGGGCACTATGTATAGGAGAGGAGTGTGGAGGGTATGACAGTGAGTAGTATGTACAGGAGAGGAGTGTGGAGGGTATGACAGTGGGCACTATGTATAGGAGAGAAGTGTTGGAGGTATGACAGTGGGCACTATGTATAGGAGAGGATTGTGGAGGGTATGACAGTGAGTAGTATGTACAGGAGAGGAGTGTGGAGGGTATGACAGCGGGCATTATGTATAGGAGAGAAGTGTTGGAGGTATGACAGTGGGCACTATGTATAGGAGAGGAGTGTGAAGGGTATGACAGTGGGCACTATATATAGGAGAGAAGTGTGGAGAGTATGACAGTGGGCACTTGTATAGGAGAGGATGATGAAGTAATCTGGGAAGGAAAAGGTTTGTGGAAGGATGTTTAGGGGCTGTGTAGTGGTTAAGCGGTCCATACATGGATTGAAATTACACCAATTAAGCAGAGACCAGCCATAGTCGATCTATGTATGGGCTAGCTGGTTTTACACAAGTCAACCTATTAACTGACTTGAGTACAACCAGCCTGTCAGGTTTTCCCCAAAACAATCAGTGCTGCCAGCTATAGTTAGCAACACTAATCATTGTATTCACTGGCAGAACACAATAACACTGCGGAAGTGATTGCCCCATTCACAGGTCAGCAGGTGAGAGGGTGTGTGGGTGTGTGGGGACAGGCTGGGGAGAGATACTAGTCAGTCCCTGGGTAGGCACTGGTTAGTATCAGAGCCAGATACACACAGGTTACATACGCTATGATCGTTAGAGCGAGAGCAATAATTCTAGCACTAGACCTCCTCTGTAACTCTAAACATGTAACCTGTAAAAAAATGTAAAGCATCGCTTAGTACACAACAAAAAATCATGCTAACTTTAGTGTTTTTTTTATGAATGAAACAGTTTCTTTCCAAAAAAAAGTTTGAAAAATTGCTGCGCAAATATCGTGTAACATAAAAAGTTGCAAAGACCACCATTTTATTCCATAGGGTGTCTGCTAAAACAATATATAATGCTTGGGGGTTCTGAGTAATTTTCTAGCATAAAAAAATGATGATTTTTACATGTAGGAGAGAAGTCTCAGAATGGCCCGGGTGGCAAGGGCTTAATTATCATAAGTAATATACAAATAATTATTATAAGCTCTGTGAGTTCATCCTCTCAGTCTGCTGCAGAGTGTTCCAGCTTGTATTTATACTGTCGCTCTGTATGTAGCTTCTGACAGGCAGCGCAAGGAGCCCCGTATCTCCGGAACCATAGATGATAGCAGCCCCATATTTTAACCAGTGTTGAAGTGGGTATTTAGCTACCTACCCCCCAAATATGGGGTCTCTGTGACACCTGATTGCCGAGCTACAATCCTCGAAGTCGATCTTTTTTTGATTTTTTTTTTTTTTTTGGGCATATGGGCCTATCTTGAGAAAGGGGCCTGGAGCTGCAGCTCCAATAGCCCCTATGTTAATCCGGCCCTGTCCAGAGATGATGACCTTGTTGTACATGATGTGCTCTTTTTAGTCTCACAATATGTGAGTGACCATTCGTGATTTTGGTAATAAATGATCAATCTCTTGCACTTAGACATGCCCTCTTGTCTCCCTTTACAATATTACAGTGGAGTGTGGCTTTATGGTTGATATTTTGATGCCGATTACAAGCTGTGTTGTATAAGTTAATAATATTTTAAATAAACCTTAGTAAGTTGGTTAGTACACTATAGAGCTTTTTGTATTTCTTTATGTATGATTGTGGGCCTGGCTGCTGTGAGCTATTGTGGGAACAATTACCGATGCGTGTAACCTTGGAGGATCTGCTAGATCTTTAACCTCTGGTAAGCAGTCTGAGTGCTAATGTGGCAGGTGATGGTGCACAGAAGTAACTGCTAATAGTTAACAGAGAATTCACTCCATTTTGAATTGTGCTGATTTGATATCTTAATAGGAGACACTTGTTTTACACACAGCACTTTTTTTTATGATTATGTAAAGAATGTATAAAAATACACACCCCTCAAAAATAAAGCTTATATTATATAGTTTATATGATATGTCCAGCTGCAGCAGCAACCTGGAACCAAAATCCTGCTCTGAAAAGGGGACACATTTCCTAGAACACTGCCTGTACAGCAGATGGGAAGTAAAACACAGTAACTTGTTTCTGGTGGAAACTTCCTTCAGTTGCACCCTTTTCCCCCAGAGTAATGTATGTGCCATGTGTCTTACTGGTAAGAAATATCAAATCCAGGACCATAACTAGCAATAAAATAATTTAGTGCCACAGTGTAATATGAGAACAAACTGTATGATTTTTATTGTACTTTTGCAATGTTTCTGTTATTCAGAAGTATTTGAGACTATATGTTCACAGTTTTATGTATGTTTGCTGTATTTTATGATTGTTTTGTTCAGTCGCACCCTGCTCCCCCAGAGTAATGTATGTCCCATGTTTCCTGCAGCTACCATCTATTAAATTCCCCAATTTCACCCGCCCGTATCGCACTGTGGAATTTATTTATTCATCATAAGTGCAACAATTGCAGTTGATGTTATATTTACTTTCAGTACGTTTTGCACAGTTTTTTTGGGATCATATATTTATGTATTTAAAAGGGACAGAGCATCTATCATTTTATAAATGTTTATGACTATGGTACATGCAGTAGTTAGGTATCGATTCACTAATCAGTCTATTGACCTTTTTAAAACATTAGGCCCATGTAACAACTACTTCACCCTAAATAGCATGCCGGGCAGTTTCAAGTGAACTTAATAGTCCATTTAAAGGTGTAAATAATATACTCCGTCAAAAAGTCTGCAGTAATCCCAAAACCTTCAGAGAATTGTATATGCAGAGATAATCTTTATCCATAACTGGATCAGTTTATCCAAAATACAGAAGATAAAATCCCCACCATATTTATCAATACAAGCAGGTCAGTCACTGCTCACCTCTTTATCGCCATAAATCCTTTTACTCATCATGGGACCCATATTTTTTATATTTTCATACATTCAGATGGAAACAGTATGCTAATTTGCCTAACAATCTTATTTTCTCTTTTATGTATGCCTTTTCTGATAGAAGGAAGTAACCAACTTTTTTGAGGTGAATCTCCACCTGATAGAGAGAAGCACATCTGATAGAGTGATTGTGTAACATAGGTGATAGTCACCATATTATAAGTAGAATAGGCCCCCATTCACATTAGAGTTATTTGTCATGCAATTTGACAGGTCAAATCAATTGCTTGACAAGTTGTAGCTTAGTGCCGGCAATGGCACTGTTCAAATCGGTGTGACGCCGACTTTGCAAAAGTAGTTCCTGCACTACTTTTGGCAATTTTGGTTGTGACTTGAATAGACATATTATGTGCATGAAGCTGCAGGTGTCTTCCAAGCCCCATCCGGAGTCGTACTGACATGTAGCTTTGAAATTGTGCAATTTTAGATGAAGTCACACAATTTCAAAGCTGTAGTCAATGTGAGTGATAGTTTTTCCATGTTATAACAGATGTTGCCAAATGTCAGGGATTTTCTTTTTAATAGGTAAATATTGGACCAAAGTACACTTAAGTACATGGAAATAGGATTTAAGGATAGGGTAACCTATTTTCCAGTGAAATTTGTTTGAAAGTTGGACAAATCTTTTTTTAAATATTCTCCAAAGCATACATGTCAATATGTTCACTCACTGAAAATATGTATTTTACTTTCAAAAGTTTTTATTTATTTCAGAATAACATCCGTATATCAAACATTGACATCATAGCATCTCATTTGTACATACAAAGAGTAGAAAGTATGTAATAAGGCACAGCGTTAGGTATTAACAGGTTCGAGCAGGCCCTGAACTGTAGGGAAACCGTGTGGCCTAACAATCAGGTATGTCTGGTCATGGTTAACTTAACTGTTAGAAGTGAGGTAGAACGGATCACCGCACAGCTCCCCGACACCCCAATTGGGATCACTCTGTGTCGAAGGAGGCCGGCGTCCTAATCCCACAAGAAGGGGGTGTCAAACCATTACCAGGGCGAACCTCTCTAGCCAGCCTATCAGCCCATTGAAGACTCATCAGCTCATCTGCTGGGTAGAGGATGTGTTTGCGTGTCTCCGAGGGCTCTGGTTGCGTACAATCAAGCAGTGCCTATGAGACACTTATATATAAGTACAGTCCTTTCTGGACTAACCTTAGGACAGAGAAAAGAGAGAGAGAGAGAGGGAAAGTTGAGACAGAAGGGAAGAAGAAGAGTGGAAAAGGAGGGAGGGAGGTAAAGGAGAAGCATCACTACTCGCTGACAGTTCTATGAGAGAAGGTCACACGTAAGGAAAGTTGGATAGTCCCATTAATCGGGCCCACGGCTCCCAGGTGGCTATAAATCTATCAGATGAGTCCTCCAGCAGGCTGGCCAGCCTCTCCTGAGACATTACCCAGGATATCTTTCTCTTAGCTTTGGTGAAAGAGACCACTGGTTCCTTCCAGTTTCTGGCTATGGTGAGCGAATGGGAAGGCCCATTTGTAGTTAATATCCTTTTGGGCCATGGCCAACAAGAGCGGCTTCAAGGATCTTCTCCTTTGGATGGTAGAGGGGCAGATGTCTGCAAATATTTGCACTGGATGTCCTTGGCAGGAGATTTGCGGAAAGGTTCTAGCTTGTTTCATCACCGCCTCCTTCACTGCATAGTAAAGAGGTTTAGCAATGATGTCTCTGGGAGATCCGTCCTTCCTGGGGGGGTCCCATGGCTCTGTGGACTCTGTCTAGCTCCAGGCGAGCTGTTGGTATATTTGGGACCAGAGCCCGGATTAAATCCTGTGTTGCAGTTGCGACGTCTGTGACAGATTCTGGCAGGCTTCGAATTCTGAAGTTCAGTCTCCTAGACCTATTTTCCAGGTCATCAATGCGTGTAAACGCTGTGTCTAATTGATCCTGTAGTGTTTGGATGAGACCAGTATTTTGATGGGTAATTGCCAAGGTTTGTTCTATCTTGTCTTCAATGGCATCCATCCTGGATCCAATATTTTGCAAATCTGCTCTGATTTCTCCTGTGATGGCTGCTGCGTTCGCAGTGAGACCCCTGTCCAGGAGTGTTGAGAACTTAATAAATAGATCATCCAGGAAGAGCTGGGAAATTTGGGTGATTGGACCCTGAGGGACAGAGGTGATCAAGGCGGGGGGGCCAGCCGGGGATAAGGCCTGATCCCCAAAGGCTTGGTTGAGAAGTGATTCTGTCGAGGCAGGGGAGGGGGTCTGGGCGGGGGGCCCCAGGCAGTGCGGCCCTGATGTGAAGTGAAGAATATCCGGAGATAGGACAGATTTGTGATCTGGAGTAATATCCAGATGCTGGGGAGAGGGCTGAGAGGCTGCAGCAGCTGCAGTGGCCATCTTGTGACACCCTGTTTGTGTGGTGGAGCTGAACTCCCTCTGCAGGTTCCTCCTGGCCCCCGTTCTGTGCATACAAGGGGGTCTTAGTGGATAGGGGGGTAGTGTGTACCTCTGAAAGCATCCGTTTGAACCTCTGGTTCAGTGTGAGCTTTCCCTCGTCGGTTATTAGAGTCCGGCAGCCATCTTAGTACACCCTGCGGTGTAACACTCGGCCTTCTCTGGGTTAGCGGCCGGCCTGGGGTGCCGGAATAGTATCAGAATGGTCACCGGGAAGTAGAGGTCCCGGTGTGCGGTGCGCAGATCCGGTAGCGGGGCTGGGTGGCCTGCTAGCAGTGCTGGAGATGCGGCGTGGCGCGGAGCTCCCGGCTTACGTGGCCATATTGGAACCCTCGCGCATGCGCACTCGAAAATATGTATTTTATGACTAAAAAATATGTTTTTTATTTCATATTTAAGTCACCATATAATATTTAAGTTGCTTATACCAGCATATCATAATGACTTCCTGATTTTTTTTTTTTTATGTAAGATGAATCAGCTTATACCCCACAGACCCTATGATTGTGCTATTGATTCCAAGGTGTCAGCATTTTGAGATGTTGGGTATCCCCCCCACCCTCCACCTACCTGAAACGAAGGTAATGTCTGAATACACCGGTGAAATGTTAAAAAGGGGTTCATCTTCCTCCCCTGCTGGGGCTGTGTTCTTCTTTATAGAGAAGAAAAATGCCTTTCTTCATGCCTGTATAGACTATTAAACACGATTGTAGTAAAAAATGCTACTCATTACAGCTGATTATAGAACTATTTAACTGACTCCAGGGAACTCAGATCTTTATGAAACTAGACATGGATGGCACCTACAATCCCATTCACATGAAAAAAGGCGATGACTGTAAAACAGCCTTTTCCACCAGGGTTGGTGACTATGAGTATATTGTAATGCCTTTTAATATATGTAATGCCTCAGTTATTTTTCAGTACTTCAAGAACAAGATCCTAAATTACTCTCTATATGCCTGCATAGTTGTTTACCTGCACAACAAATGTTTTCATCCAGATCTCCCTACACATGCACTACATGTCCTGGACAGTTCTTCAGTATCTTTGGGACAACAGGTTTTATGCTAAGGTGGAAAAGTAGCATTTTGTACTTCCCCAAGTAGCAAGTTCTAGGCTACATCTTTTCTATAAATAGAGTCTCCATGGATCCAGAAAAGGCAGCGACCATCGCTAACTGGTCTTTGTCCAGTGGCTTCAAGATTACTCAGTGTTTCCTTTCATTTAAGAATATCAAACCTGATAATTAGACTCCTAAAGTGATGGAAGTGTTTCGACCCCTTAAGCAAGCCTTCCTCCCTGGCCATGTTCTCTTGAGGCCAGATTTAACATATCCCTTTCTTTCTTTGAGCTGGATATCTCTTCTGTAGGAGTTGGATCCTTTCTCTCCTAGTTCCCCAGTGGAGCTAGGCTTCCCTGCACCTATTCCAGAGTTTCGGAATTATTTGCCATCAAGCTGCTCCTGGAAAAGTGGTGATACCTTACCAGACTGCCAAACCAGATTATAATCTGCACACATTTAAAAAATCTACACAAATCTTAAAACTGTGAAGTAACTACATATAACTCAATTCAACCCCAGACAAGCCCGCTGATCACTATTCCTTTCCCAGTTTGATTTTGTCATTACGTTCAAATTGGGGATAGCCATTCCTTTAATCCACATAATTCTAAAACATTAGCTAAGCTAAAATGTAACATCCTCTAGGCTCAGACTTCCATCTGGTTCCAAGATTTCCAGACAGCCTGGGGTCCACAGAACCTTTGCCTTCCTCACACACCAATACTAGTGGGCAGGCCTCTATAAGGATGTAGAGGAGTATGTGAAAATATGTTCAATCTGTGCCCAGATCAAATCTCCCTCTTTAGCACCAAAAGGATCTCCACCTTCCATTACCTGTTCCCAAAGAGCCACATTGCAAAGGGTTTCATTACAGACCCCAATTTGATTTCAGGGCTGTACCGTGATCTGGGTGGTCTTTAACCATTTCTCCAAGATTACATATTTTGTACCTCTCCTTGTCACTGACTTCATTGGCAGCCATGATGCCAATCTTCATGTGGGAGGTCTTCAGACTACATGGTATTCCCACATTCATTGTCTCCAATCATGAATTAAAATTCACCTTGCGATTTTTGAGTGGCCTCTGAACATCTTTAGAAGTATCCTTATAGTTATCCTCCACCTATCACTTTCAATCCACGAGGCAAACAAAAATAACTAACCAGTTTCTAGAGAAATTTCTCCAAGCCTTTGTGTTTGTACACCAGAACAACTGGGCTGCCCCTCTGCAGTGGGCAGAGTTAACCCATAATGATTACCTATCACTATCACTTAAAATCTCTTAGGCCGCGTACACACGCGGGGACTGTCTGCCGAAACTAAGTTCGTCAAACAGTCCGCTCAAACTTTTGAATGAACGAACACGCCCACACACGGCACTTTTTGAGCGGACAAATACGGCAAACTTTGTTCGTCGTACTAAGTCCGCGCAACTTTTGAAATGAACGGACTCGCCCACACACGAGGCAACAGTCCGCTCATTTCGAGCGCGTGTGCAGGTAGGCGGGGCCCGCGACGGAGACGTCGCGGGCTCCGCCGCCTGGAATGTACTTAAAGGGGAACCCCAACGCCGAAAAAAATCGGCGTGGGGGTCCCCCCAAAGTCCACAACAGACCCTTGTCCGAGCACGCTACCCGGCCGGCCAGGAAAGGGGGGCGAGCGAGCGCGCCCCCCCTCCCGAGCCGTACCAGGCCGTGTGCCCTCAACATGGGGGGTGCCTTGGGGAAGGGGGGGCCGCGCGGCCCCCCCCACCCCAAAGCACCTTGTCCCCATGTTGATGAGGACAAGGGCCTCTTCCCGACAACCCTGGCCGTTGGTTGTCGGGGTCTGCGGGCGGGGGGGCTTATCGGAATCCGGGAGCCCCCTTTAATAAGGGGGCCCCCGGATACCGGCCCCCCACCCTATGTGAATGAGTATGGGGTACAATGTACCCCTACCCATTCACCTGTAAAATAAAAGTACCCAAAAAAAAAACACAACACACGAGATAAAATATTTTATTGCACAGCTCCGGGGGTCTTCCGTCTTCAGGGGTCTTCTCGCCGGACTCCTCCGCTATCTTCTTGTAGCTCTTTTGCTAGCGGAGGAGTCCGGCTTTCTTCCTCCCCGCCGCCGGCCTCTTCTCCCGACTTCGGGGGTCTTGTCCCCCTCTTCGGTTCTTCTGCCGGGCCACCGCGCCTTCTTATAGCTCTTTTGCAGGCGGTGGCCCGGTCTTCTGTCGCCGCCGCCTTCCGTTCTTCTGCCGGGCCACCGCGCCTTCTTATAGCTCTTTTAGAGGCGGTGGCCCGGTCTTCTGTCGCCGCTGTCGCCTTCCGGTCGCCTTCCGTTCTTCTTTTTGTTCTTCTTCTTCTTCTCCAGGAGATGTTGACACGTCGCTCTCTCCGGCCAGAATGCCAGAGCCGCGCTGTGCGGCCACTTATATAGTGACAATGGGGCGGTATCACATGGTATATGTCACATGGGTTGGTCACATGGGTTGATGTCACATGGGGACTATGACATCGTAAGGGGGCGGGGTCACCATGTGACCAACCCATGTGACATATACCATGTGACACCGCCCCATTGTCACTATATAAGTGGCCGCACAGCGCGGCTCTGGCATTCCGGCCGGAGAGAGCGACGTGTCAACATCTCCTGGAGAAGAAGAAGAAGAAGAACAAGAAGAAGAACGGAAGGCGACCGGAAGGCGACAGCGGCGACAGAAGACCGGGCCACCGCCTGCAAAAGAGCTATAAGAAGGCGCGGTGGCCCGGCAGAAGAACCGAAGAGGGGGACAAGACCCCCGAAGTCGGGAGAAGAGGCCGGCGACGGGGAGGAAGAAAGCCGGACTCCTCCGCTAGCAAAAGAGCTACAAGAAGATAGCGGAGGAGTCCGGCGAGAAGACCCCCGAAGACGGAAGACCCCCGGAGCTGTGCAATAAAATATTTTATCTCGTCTGTTGTGTTTTTTTTTGGGGTACTTTTATTTTACAGGTGAATGGGTAGGGGTACATTGTACCCCATACTCATTCACATAGGGTGGGGGGCCGGTATCCGGGGGCCCCCTTATTAAAGGGGGCTCCCGTATTCCGATAAGCCCCCCGCCCGCAGACCCCGACAACCAACGGCCAGGGTTGTCGGGAAGAGGCCCTTGTCCTCATCAACATGGGGACAAGGTGCTTTGGGGTGGGGGGGCCGCGCGGCCCCCCCTTCCCCAAGGCACCCCCCATGTTGAGGGCACGCGGCCTGGTACGGCTCGGGAGGGGGGGCGCGCTCGCTCGCCCCCCTTTCCTGGCCGGCCGGGTAGCGTGCTCGGACAAGGGTCTGTTGTGGACTTTGGGGGGACCCCCATGCCGATTTTTTTCGGCGTTGGGGTTCCCCTTTAAGTCCATACCAGGCGGCGGGGCCCGCGACGTCTCCTTCGCGGGCCCCGCCTACCTGGAGACGCGCTCGAAATGAGCAGACTTTCCTCCGAGCGGGAACAGTTTGCTCATTTCGAAAGTGGCCTACACACGGGCGGACTGTCCGCTCAAACCAAGTTTCAGCGGACAGTTTTTCGGAATTTCCGAAAAACTTTGTTCGTCAAACTGTCCACTGAAACTGTCCGCTGAAGCCCCACACACGAGCGGACTGTCCGCTGAAACACTGTTCAGCGGACAAAGTTGAGCGAACAGTCCGCCCGTGTGTACGCGGCCTTACTCCTTATGCCAGCATCTGGGATTTGGCTTTTTCATTCTCACTGTCTGTGTCTACGTGCAAGGTGATTGATGTGGTCAGTCACCAGTTATAAGCAAGCCAAACGCTCAGTCCCATGCTTGTGATAGTGAGTGATACCTGTGTTGTTCCTGCTCAAGCTCCCTGTCTGTCTGCCCTGCTTTACTAGCTTGGATTTCCCTGTTTGACTTTAGACCGGATAATTGGACTATTCCATGAACTCAGCCTGCCTTTTACCTCAACTGTCATAGAACCATGCTACCTGTCTTCTAACTGCAAGTATCTCTTGGCTTTGGTCAGTTTGCATCTGCCCTGGTGTGGTGGCCAGGCACTATAGCATTGTGTATAAGTCCTGGGGGCAACCAAGTACTGGTAGGCCTGCTTGCCTTAAGGGAAAAGGGGCTGCTATAGGTGAAGCACACAGTAGCTAGCTATAGTGTCTGACCACCTGCATTGGGGTAGATGTGACACGTGCATTCTCTTGCCAATGCCTTGTGCCATGGAAGTTGTATGCAGAGGAACATAAGTCAGATATGATCCCAAGTACAAGAACAACTTAGGAAAGCTATGGGTAGGCACAAAAGATTTGTATGATGGGCATTAGTGAAAGGCTCCTAAACTGAAAGCTAGTTACAAGGTTTGGCTGGTAACAAAGAACATCTGTCTTAAGGTGCCTTCTATTAAGTTTGATTCTCTTTACATCAGCCCTATGTTGTCACTCCTAGAATCAATTCTTTTTGTTACATACTTTGTTTTACACCACAGCTGAAGATTCCTATATCTTAAGAAGTTGGTATTTAATACATGTTCTCATTCTTTTTCTCTGGCGTTTCTTACTAGCAACTCATTTTAAAAATATGAGGTCTGCCAAATGTAAATCTCCATTACTTGAAATATTGAGAAGGCTGTGGCCCCAAAGAATGGTCTTGGGTCTTAGCTTCTCACATTTCTGCATTTCACCTGGTAAAGAGGTCCAACCTCATTTACCTTTGAACCTGGGCCATAGCGAACAGAAAAGACCTAAGAGGCTCAGGGGAGGTAAAATCACACTCACCAGCTACATTTTGCAGTGCTGCTTCTTGCCCTCTGTGTGGCAGTTGACTTCCTGTCTCTACCACTTCTGCAGCTGATCACAAGGGAGCACACTTAAAGGGCTAGTGTGCACATTACTTGGCACTCAAGCAATTCATTCAAGCAATTCATCCTCATGCCAGCAGTCAGATCCAATACATTCTCTGTGACTTCCATTTACACCGATGTTTAAATTCTGAAAAGTCCTCTAGCATAAAACTCCTAGCACTTTCATACTACCAGTGAACTGAAGCTGCCATGTACTGTACAACCACACATACAAGTGAATGGCCGTATGTGGCTATACTGTTGTAAATGCTGATGCTCCTTTGCAGCATTGGGAGGAGCACAGCAGACTTTATCAGGGGAGTCTGACCACCTGTCTGCAGCAGCTATCCTTAAAGATGCACAGGTCTTAAGATTCTAATCTTCAGATCTATTATTCAAATCTTAGGGTTTATTCTTTTTGCTTTAGTCCTCTGCATTGTAGGTGCCCAACACTCCATTTCATCACATTGTTCCGGCTACACTCGCCAGCACTGAAGACCTCGGAGGACTTGCCAAGAAAAAAAATTGAGCCTGCAGTCCCCCACAAGCTGCCAGAATTCTTCTCCCGGCCACCAATGGAGTCCCAAGATGGCGCCGGCCCCTGCCTCCACCACAGCCTGACTGCTCTTCCAAAGCCCTCATGGAGGAAACCTCCCTGGGATATCAGCGTTGCTCCTCTCCCCATGCCGCTGACAGGCACAAAAGGTCTGCTGATTCATCAGCTCACTCTCCTCTGAAGGCTCCAGTAAGTAAAAAGCTCATGGAGGATGATAATTATATTATTAGCCAGGAAGGGGGTGGCCCAGGATCCCTAGCCTCTATTCCAGTTACTAGCTATCCTGTTTCTAAGGCTGGGTTCACATATGAGCACGGAGCGTCTCACTGCAGGAGTCCTATGCATTCTTGTTCACCGTTTTAGGCCCGATTTCAGCCCAAATTTTTGGCTGAATTTGGACCTGAAACAGACCAAAAGATGCACAGGGCTCCTGTGCATATCGCACCAGAGCCACTGCGCAGAGCTGTTTACAATCTTCTGCTGTGAGAATTGGATGCAGGTGGTCAGGTGTAAATGGGGATTTAGGCTTGATTCACATCTATGCAGGTTGCTTTTGAGCGTTTCTGCAGTGCTTTTTGCAGTGCTTGCCATATTTTTGGACATATGTTTTTACCACGATTTTGATATGATTTGCGATTTTATTTTTCACTGTACATAGCTGGTTGCTAAGGAGGGGGCCGGGAAGCCAGCCTCCATGTCCTTGACAACCGATGAGCCATCAGCCGTCAGCGTGCTTCCCTGCTGACAGCTGAATATGAAAAAAAAGAATTGGCGGCTAAAAATAAAATTGTGAAAAAAATCAGCATGGGGTCCGCCCCCCCCCCCCCCCCCCCGGTCCATAGCAGGCCCTTGGGTCTAGTATGGATTCAGAGGGAACCCCCCTCCCACACCAATTCGTTTTTTTTTAAATGGCATTTGGTGCCCCCAAAATCAATACCAGACCCTTAGCCGACCATGCAGCCTGGCAGGTCAGGAAAGGGAAGGGACGAGCGAGCACCCCCATCCTGAACTATACCAGGCCACGTGCCCTCAACATGGGGGGGGGTGAGCCTTCCATCCCAAAGTGCCTTGCTCCCATGTTAATGGGGACAAGGGCCTCTTCCCGGCAACACTAGCTGGTGGTTGTCAGGGTCTGCAAATGGGGGACTTATCAGAATCTGGAAGCCCCCTTTAACACCCAGATCCCAGCCCCCCCATTTGAATGAGTATGTGGTATATTGTACCCCTACCTATTCACCAAAAAAAAGTAGTGTAGTGTGAAAAAATACAGCAGACAGTTTTTGACAAGTCTTTTATTAAAAATATCTTCATCCTCTGTTCTTCCTGCATCTTCTCCCACATCTTCCTCCTCCGGGCTTCTCCTTCTCCCGCTTCATCTTGTTTCTCCTGTCTTATTAGTCCGGTGTGCTTCTTCCTCTGCCACCAGTCCTGCGAACGACCCTCCTCTGATGCTGCTTCCAGGTGATCTGTCCGCTCCGATGTCAAGCATATCCAAGATAACGATATGGGGTGTGGCCATCAGATTACATAATACGGAGGCCCTGCCCCTTGTGACATCACCGCCAAGGTCATGATGGGTCAGTGACGTCACTAGGGGGTGGGGTGTCTTGATGATGTCATCCAATGGCCACGCCCCATCATTATCTAAGAAATACTTTACATTGGCGTGGACAGATTAGCGGGACGCATCGTCAGAGGAGGGTTAGCGGCAGCAGAAGAAGTAGAACACTGGACAAAGAAGAAGAGTGGAAGAAGAAGCAGGAGAAGGAGAAGCCCGGAGGAGGAAGATGCAGAAGAAGATGGAAGAAGACCGGAGGAAGAAGTGGGAGAAGATATTTTTAATAAAAGACTTGTCAAAAACTGTCTACTGTATTTTTTCACACTACCTTACTTTTTTTTGGTGAATGGGTAGGGGTACAATGTACCCTATACTCATTCACATAGGGGGGAGGCCAGGATCTGTGGGCCCCCTTGTTAAAAGGGGCTTCCAGATGCCGATAAGCCCCCCAACCATCGACCAGGGTTGTCGGGAAGAGGCCCTTGTTTCCATCAACATGGGGGCAAGTTGCTTTGGGGTGGGAGGGCACAGCCCCCCCCATGTTGAGAGCATGTGGCCTGGTATGGTTCAGGGGGGCACTCGCTTGTCCCCTCCCTTTCCTGACCTGCCAGGATGCATGCTTGAATAGGGGTCTGCTAGATACCCCCAAAGTATCCTGGGTTCTTACTGCCCCACATACTTTACTTCTTTAGGACCTTACCACTCCCACTTCTCCCCCAACAATTGGGGAAACTACATGCTTTTGTGACTTTGATCATATGGAACAGAAAGCAACCTCATATAATATATTCCCTCTTCTGTACTCCTTCCTCTGTGGCAGGCCTTGGTGCATTAAACATAGTAACTACAAAGTGGTTATCTTACATCAGACTATATATTGGTGGCTCTCCTCAGACCCACCTTCCTGGATTCAGATCAAGAGCTCATTCCTCCTTTTTCCTCAACTAAAGATACTCTCTCCACAATACTACTAAGTATTACCCCCCTCATCTCAACCTGAGGAAAACTGTTTCTACCACATGCATATGGTCCCCTTGATGCAACCAGCTGCAAGCTCCCCACTCAACATTCTTAATTTCTTTCCTCTAGAAGCTACACTGCTCCTATCTCCAGACCTTGACGTTAGTACTTGGATTCAGAGTGGTATAAGACAGATTGGCAACCTCTACAATAACTCTCACTTTCTCTCCTTTCATAAGCTCCAGCAAAAATTCAATGACTTCTTCAAATACCTTTTCCAAAAATGTAAGATAATGACCTTCTTTAAGACATTCTACCTTTTTATAACTCTCCTTCTGTATCCAGGAAAGGAATTTCCTACCTATACTGCTTGATCACTACAGCTCCCATTGAAATTCTCCAAATGTGTTTGCAAATAAAAATCCTTGCACCAAATTTTTTCACAAATGGTAATATTCCCTGACAAGACTCCCATCCATTATCCCAGACCATTCCCCAAACTGTTGGAGAAACTGTAGACAAAATGGCACCCTTCTTCATATCTGGTGGGAATGCCCAAATATCTCCTGTTACTGGTCAGAGGTCGCAAACTTTACGTCTACAGTAACATCCTATCCCTTGTCCCTCCCTCCACCAATGGCTTTATTGGGAGTAGGTATTTTGGACCTGCTTTTACATCTCAGATCCTTCCTCTCCCACACTCTCATTGCAGCCATACTAGTACTCGCACACCATTGGAAACAGAATTCTTCCCCACCTCTTGATGAAGTGATTCAAACTCTTAATAGTCACTTTCTAATTGAATGTGCATATGCCAAGGCTAATTTAACGCTCCCTGCTTTCTTGGAAAACTGGCAAATCTGGATCAACGACTGAAAAAGTCCCACCCCCCATTAATTAATCTTCTTCACTATTACCCTTCTGGACCCTGCTGCCTAACTTAACACCCTTCAACCCCTTTTTCATCTCGGCTTACCACCTCTCGGACCTGTATCATTCTGATCATAAGCACAGAAAGCTCAGTGTTTACCACACCTTGAAGTGGCACTTACACAGAGAAACCATCCACTTTATCCTGCCCCAGGCTTTCATTATCACTAATCCATTACCTACAAATGCCAGGACCTCCATCTGACCCCTCAATGCCAAAGCTCTTCTTACACACCTTATTAGAGCCACCTTGCCACAGTATATGTACGGCAGGTGGTCGGGAAGTGGAAAAAAAGATTGTTTTTAAAGGAGCAGTGATTTTAATGATGCTTGAAATGAAACAATATAAATTAAAAATTCCTTAAATATAGTTTGGGGTGGGGGCGGGGGTCCCTTAGTCTGCCTGTAAAGTGGCTGGCGCATCTATGCTTTTCATAGAACCTGCTGCATCAAAACTGACATTTATAAAGAAAAAGAAAAATGACATTTAAAGTGATTTTCGCTGTAAGCTTTCTTTATTTAGACAAGCTGAAATTTAGATGCTGGGCATGTAGAAGGCAGGGAGTGTATTTATTTATATTTGTTCAATGCAGCAGCTGGGGCAGAGAAATTTGTCTGCTATACCCTTGTCAGGGACATGGCCATCACAGAACTGGTAATGTTGCCCAGAACCTACATGGATGCTCACAGTGGGTTCTGAGAAGTGGAGGAGGATGCACCGCACATCAGAACACACTGGCACGCACACACGCGTGCACGCCAGCATGCAAGTGGCGTGGCAAACGCCGGCGCCAACGACCCTATTTAAGCCAGCCATTTACAACAGGACATTGTTGGATTATATCAGCTTCCCTGTGTGCCTTGTGACCCTGTTTCCTGATCGGTGATTACCCGTTGTTGACCCGGCTTGCATTGACCTCGCTTCCTGATCACCCGGTTTGACCCATGGCTTGCATCTGGACCCTGCTTCTGTTCCTGATTACGTGGCTTGACCTGCGGCTTGCATCAGGACTCCACTTGTTCCTGTCTCCCGTGTATGGCCTTGGCTCACCCCTGTTTATGCTCTGGACTGACTTAACCGTGTATGACCTCTGGCCTGGCTCCTGGTTCCTCTGCTTACCAGGCACAGCAAGTTCAGCCCAGCCTGCTTCAGTCATCCCTCAGTGGCCAAGTTCAGCTGACTGCAAACAAGCACCTGGCAAACCGTGCTTCTTTGAGCACCATGCTCCCTGTTCCCAACTCCAAGGGTGCGATACAGCTGGATAGACGCTTACAAGAACGTCACTCCGAAAAGTCTCAGACTTCTCAACCAGCCCAAAGATTGCCTGAAATTTTCTTCCCTCTTGCACCCAGTTCCTCCAGTTTTCCAGTGTCTGAAGTCAAGCCCAGACAAATTGACCTGGTCCACCCTGCTCTGCGCCTGAAGAAAGGCTCCACCACCAACGAGTGAACCTTTGCTTCTACTGTGGAGGTAATGGACATTTCTTGCAAAATTGCCACATCAGGCCAAAGAAGCCATCCTATAAGCTCCCAATGCACTGCCAATTTTCCCTGTTGGTGGAGGAGAAGGAGGTCCGACTCTCATAACCTTGGCAAAAGGACTGAGAATTTTCCTTGTTACCAAGAAGCAGCAGTTAACAGTGCATTTGGCAGATGGATCTCTACCCAGCTCTGGACTGATTACTCAACAGACTCTGCCAATTCACATGACCACCAATTCTGGCCATAAAGAACTGGTATGTTTTCATGTGTTATGCTCTCCTATGTTTCTGGTCATTCTGGGGGTCCCCTGGTTACGAGCACACAACCCTCACATCGACTGGCTCAAGAATGAAGTTCTGTTTTCATCTATCTATTGTCAGCACCATTGCCTTGCCCCTACTCCTAAAGACTTCACCAGCTGCCTGACCCTGCAACCTGTTTCTAATACCAACCCATGTATACCCTCTGCCTATCAAGAATTTATGGATGTCTTCGACAAGAAAGGAGCTGACTCCCTTCCACCCTATCATCCCTACGACTGCCCTATTGAATTGCTTCCAGGTTCCAAAATTCCCTTTGGTCGTATATTTCCTCCGTCAGAGACTGAACTTGAGACGTTATGACAGTATATCAATGAAAACCTGGAAAAGGGGTTCTTCATCCCCTGCAAGTGCTGGCATTTTCTTAATTGAAAAGAAGGATAAAACATTAAGACCTTGTGTAGACTATAGAGAGCTGAATAAAATTGCCGTCAAAAATCACTACCCACTTCCACTCATCCCAAAACTCTTCCAATGATTTTGTTCTGCTCAAGTCTTCTCTAAACTGGAGTTACGGGGTGCTTATAATCTGGTTTCCATTCGTGAGGGGGGTGAGTGGAAGACAGCATTCCGAAATCATTTCGGACACTTTGAATATTTGGTGATGCCGTTTGGACTCTGTAATGCTCCAGCCACGTTTCGGCATTTTGTGAACGATATTTTTTGTGACTATCTTGACCACTTAATCATTGTGTATCTGGATGATATCCTTGTTTTCTCAGTCACCCTGGAAATCCATCGAGTCCATATGAAGAAGGTGCTAACTATTCTAAGAACGCGTGGACTGTACGTAGACTGTAGCTGAAGAATGCGACTTTAAAAAAGACTCAATCCAGTTCCTGGGACTTGTCATCTTTACTAGGGGTGTGGCCATGGAGCCCCAAAAAGTGAAAGTGATCCTTGAATGGCCTGCTCCCTCGGACAAGAAGGGTGTTCAAACTTATTAAGAACTTTTCAACCATTATAGCACCCATTACCCAACTAACCCACTTGCACTCCAGATTCCAGTGGTCCTTGGAGGCTCAGACAGCTTTTGACAGGCTTAAAGCTGTGTTTGTTCCAAAATAGCAAATGACAGCCGTGTCACCTCCTGGGTGTGGATACTCTGTCTTATTGGCTGTCAATTACTATTTTGGAATAAACATGTTGGAACGTTCCTTTGGTGTGCAGCCATTCTTTCTTTCTCATTGATCATCGGTGGCGAGGCGTAGCACATCCGGACTGTAGTAATTGTTCACCTGGAGCTGTGTTTTCCTTCTTTGAACACTAACACACTACACTGACACACTATACTCACACACTATATGATCATTACATTAACATGCTACACTCAGAGTCACAATAAGTGAACACACTTACTCACAATTAGCAAACTGAGCCCCGCTCTATCTCCACAACACAACGTAAAAGCTTCCCATGGGAAGTTACCTTTTATAATGTGGGGTGGGACTATGAGCACTGAGCTGTTATTGGAGAAAGTCTTTATCACTTTGTCCAATCAGGGCTCTGACTGTGCTAATTGGCGAAGCCTTGCACCTGACCAGCAGTTAAGTGCAAGGCTTTATCCAATTAGGGCCCTAGAATGCACTGCGAACTACACAGTGCATTGTGGATCACTCGGTGGGCGAGGATCCTGCTGAGCACCCCGAAAATTTGGGTGTTTGCCAAATGGGCTAACTGGCGATGTTCTGGCCAAACTTTTGCTTGGTTCAAACTTTTCACCCAGCACTACTCTACACCCATCATTTGTTACAGCTCCAATTAGTAAGGTGTTGTCTTGGCTATAAATAAGCTAAGTTCCCTAAGGACTCATTGGTGTTTTTTTTTTTCCAACCATAGTGATACTTAATCAAACATTACTGTTAAGACTATAAATCCCATCTTTTTTATCTGTACAAACTAACAAGAAAAGATTATATATTACATTAGTCTTATTTAATACACATACCTTTTCCCTGTCAATTGTAACCAAATTCCCATGTATATGTGTTATGGGGTTGTTATGTTCTTTTTATAATCCTTTTTCTATTGATATATTTAAAAATAGTTGGATTTGTTTTACCTGCTATAGCAATGTGTTCCCCACAGAAGAAATACAAAGACCTCACTGCATCAAGGCTGCCCAATTGTTCCTCTGCTTTGCAGCCAGCCAGGTGCAAACCTCAAGAAGCTCATTCTCACTCTATGTAAGACACACCGCCGTAAAATAAAGGACAACGCATCAGTGAAATCACAAAGCCCAACAAGTTTGTTGATGGACAGCATGCACCACATCCTTTCTCCCTAGGTCCACCCATCTAATACATTCTACCCATCTGCCATAGAGATAATTGTGCCTGGATGGGTAAAACTTGTTAGAGAGGAGGGTCTATGGTGGAAGTATATGATGTGTGCTGGCCATCAATAAACTTGTCAAACTTTTTTAACATCATTGGAGCGCAGCCCTTCCTTTTATAATGTGTTCTTCTGTTTGAAATAAATATAGATCCAACAAAGCCTTTTTCTTTGGAGCTTCCACCATCTGCTATATGAAATTGTCCTGCTATAAGTTTAAGAAATGACAAGCCATTGTTAAATGTGCAGGTCCATGCGCCCAATTAATATGAAGATGATTAACATCACCCATGATAATAATTTTACCATGCTTCCCAGCCAATTGAAATCTGTTAAAAAATGTTGACTCTTCTTTATGTTAGAGGGCTATAACATACTCCTACAAGCAATTTATCATTTATTGCACTCATGTGGAGCTCCAGCCTTAAGGACTTTGCACCATAACAGTTCTCATTGGTGATATCTCTCAAATGTATTTTCAGATTGCTCTTCACATACATACCACCATTTCCCCAGTGTCATATGTATCATCAGTGTTCGCAGTGTCCTTCCTGCCCATGCATTCCAGCTCGTACCTTGCTTTTTGGATCCTGCGCACTTCAACTTTGCTGGGAACACTGATGCAGCCTTTAGTCCAGTGTAACCCATATCTCCCATCAGGCACTCTAAGGAAGACCAGACAGCTCCTTAGATCCTTGGACTTGGCAATTCTAAGGGCTTTCACCTTTGTTAATTGAACAAGTACAACCAGTGGCGTTTGAGGGGAGGCTGACCCAGCCTATAGCCCAGAGTGGGCCCCCCAAAAGCCTGGGTCTTGTATTGGGTATTGCCAAGTATTACCCCCGAGTCCCAAGGCCTGAGTTGGCAGGGAACTTGGGGCTATACAGGGCCAGACTGGCCTGCCGGGATAGCCGTGGGACCACTTTAAAGGGTACATCCTGGACAGGTGCACAGGCTGCCTCTGAAGGGAAGGGGAAGGTAAGTGCCACCGGATTACACAGAGCGAGGATCTCCCATTTACCCAGCGCAGCCACAGTGTCATACAAAGTCCTTCCTCCTTGACCGGCTCCTATGATGGATGTCACACTGGTCCAATCTCAGCACCTTTGACATTCATCATACCAACTGGTCCAGGAGACAGGACTTAGTTGACACTGCAGAAACACTGGGTAAGCGGGGGATCCCTGCTCTGTGTATACCGGCAGCTCTCCTCTCCCCATTCACTAGCAAGGCTGTGCTGATGGGCACTGGCAAGGCTGTGCTGATGGGCACTGGCAAGACAGCTCTGATGAGCACTGGCAAAGCTTCACTGATGGGCACTGGTGAGGCTGAATTGATGGACACAGGTAAGGCTGCACTGATGGGCACTTATCAGGCTTAATTGTAGGTCACTGGTAAAGCTGCATTGATGGGCATTGATGAGGCTGCATTGATGGGCACTGTTGAAGCTGCATTAATGGGCACTGCTCAGGCTGCATTGATGGGCACTGATCAGGCTGTACTAATGGGCACTGGTGATGCTGCATTGATGGGCACTAATCAGCCAGCTCAAGTGATCCCTCAGCCCAGACTCAGCGTGCTGTCACTGAGGCCCACCGGACAGCACTGGAACAGGCCGCAGCCCAACCAGACAGCAACCATCAAGTGAGCCTGACCCCCCCCCCCCATAATGCCAGGCTTGGGCTGGACTTACTTTAAAATGTGGGAGAGGTTAGTTATGAAATTTACCTTTGGGCTGAAGCCCTTGGTCTTTTTCTCACCTAGCAACAACCCTGAGGTACACTAAGCTTGCAAGCGCTCAATATCTCCTCTATGACCTCCTTGCCTATCCTGATTGGCCTATCTACCCCCTAGTAGGAACAAACTCCCATCCATGACTGCTTGACATGTACATATTTAAACCGATTCTCTGGGTCCTATGGGTTACTTAAATGGTTAGTTATAATTTTTTTACCATTTCCCTCTGTTTTTAAAGCTCAGATAGAAGGAGCCGCTACTGTGACTCATTCACTTGACATAAATTTTATCTTGAGCTACTTGCTTTTCTCAGGAAATATTTATTTGCCTGACAGCTCTAGTCCCCAATGATGAGATCAGAGTGATCAGAGTGATCAGAGTTACCACAATATCATAAAATTGTAATTACATGCAAGCTAAAAATTTAAGGGGTTGTAACGAAGATGTGTTACTTTAATGCATTCTCTGCATTAAGGTACTAAAAAAACATCTGCAGGCAGCCCCCTCCCCCTCCATCAGCCATCTCCAAACGTAGGGAAGGCAGCTTGCTTTGGGGGCACTTAGCAGGGGGAGGAGCCAGCAGTGAAGGCGGGGGACCCAAGAAAATGAGAATTAGGGCTGCTCTGTGCAAAACCATTGCATACAGCCTGTAAGTATACCATGATTATTGTTTTAATTTAACAAAAAATCCAAAGCTTTACAGTCACTTTAAAGCCTGACTCCCGACTTTGAGCTTGAAGATAACAGTGTGCATCTGCTTAAAGAGGAGCTGCACCTAAAAAAAAAATATTAAAAGCCAGCAGCTACTAATATTGCAGCTGCTGACTTTTAATAATATCACACTTACCTGTCCCAGGTTCCAGCGATGTCGGCGGCAGATAACGAGCGATCGCTCGTCTCGCTGCAGCCACCGCCGCCATCCTCTGTCAGGGAATCGGGAAGTGAAGCATGAGGGCTTCACTGCCCGGTTCCCTACTGCGCATGTGCGAGTTGCGCTGCGCTTCTCTTATGGTCCCCCGCTGTGTCTCTGGGAACTGTGTGTTTCCCAGAACACAATGGGGGGGGGGGGCGGAGCCATGCGGCGGTCTGGCCGGAAGTGGGTGCAGATACCTGGATTATCCAGGTAACTGCACCCCCCTCCCCCCCGAAAGGTGCCGATTGTGGCACCGGAGGGGGGGAGGGATAATACTAGCGGAACTTCCCCTTTAGGGTGAAGAACCGCTTTAAACTCGTAACAGTAGACTGCAATTACTTTATTAAAATTATAGTTGACTAATTAAAATAACATAATGAGATTTTGCTTTAATTTTGAAAAACAAATTGCAAAACATGTTTTAAAAACATAAAAAATGGCCTGGCATGTCCTTAAAATAAAAACGTAAATATTATTTTGGTAGGCAAATTAGGTGTTAAAATCAAGTTTACTAATGCTTCTAGGTTCGATCTGGGCATCTGTGCTTCAATGGCTTTTGGTCACAAAGGGGTTAAAGCACAGCACAAATATAGAAAACTATAAATATATAAATTATCCTCTGTTGATGCTGTGATGTCTCTCTCTGCCGGACCACTATGTGTGCTCTATTTATATACTATTCTACAATATACCTTTCAACTTTCTACCGCTTCTATTTCCATAATTTGATCAGATAAGAGACAGGGATGAAATGGCCATATCCAGCTATATTTTATCATAAGAAAAAATGGAATAATTCTGGGAAATTCTGATGAACCAGTTATCCATGCATCAGTAAAATCACTTACTTCATCTAAAACATCTAGGCATACAAGAAAAAAAAAAAGACAAAAAGTAGGATAAAACCTTTCATATAACTTAAAAAAACACTGTTTCTACTATGTACTTGACCTTTGGTTAGATGCTGTGCTAGAGAAAAGTGTTTGAGTGGTGAATTAGTGTAGATTGGCCCAAGTTCATGTTAAAGATAACATGAAAAGGATTTGAAACAAAAGTGGTTTAACCCCTGAATGATGAAGGTAAAGCAAACTTTAATGCCTGAATTTCGTTTTGCAACTTTTGCAAGAGTTAGTAAAACTGTACAAATTTTTGCAGCCAATTATTATATCCAGGTGGATATAACTGGATCCTTAATTTGGTGGCAAATATTAGTGGGTATTTTCTGTTTTTTTAATCAAATAACAAACTGTCCCAAAGAAGCTTAAAAATATATTTTTTGAAATTTAGCTATGTATTTTTTCCATTGATCCACCACCAAAATTAAAACCAAAATAAAATCTCCTACTCCTACTGTGCATGAGTATACCACATATGTGAGCATTATATGTTTGTAGTCATAGTATGGCCAGGAACAATATGGCACATTTTGCTTCAGAGACTAATTTATCCAAATTAGATTTTCAGGTCATACATGCAAACACTTTGAGTGTGAAATTGTTCAAAGTACTCTCTAATTACTTCCTTTAGACAACATAGTGGTTTCTAACAATGTGGGACAGCATGGTAGATTTCTTCACAAGGCTGCATGCGGAAACCTGGATTGGATGGACAGATGGAACAACGGTGACAGGTTTCATGTCTTATTTCAGTTTCCCTGCACAAGTGGAACCTTTTCCTTTGGTCTCTAATGGGGGTTGGGGCATAAACCAAAAAAATACCTTCTGTGAGTTACCTAAGCTCTTCTCACTTGCAGGATATCTGTCTTTCTGAAGCATAAGATGCTCTACTGTATACTATTTTTCTTGGTACTTCAGAAATCTTAGCAGTATTTTTCCCAAATGAGCTGTAGAGGGTCACCTTGTTCAGGCATATTGTAATCTTTTTAATAGTCCTCATTTTCCTTTTGACCAGCTAAGACTGTATTATCTGGTCAGATTGATCAATCCCATCCATGTACTTGTTCTTTTAGTAATAAAGAATAGCTTTTGCTTTGGTATACAAAAATAAATAAATAAACTGTATGGCCCTTGCTGGATCTGAAATGAATATCAAATATGCAAAGAGAAAGTCCATGACTCACTCTCCTGTTGTTCTTCTGTAACACAACTAAGCAAAGTTAAAGCGAAAAGAAAGTTGTATCCATAAACAAAGCACACAAGAAAAAAATAAATAAATTAGGGAAAATTCCAGAAAAGAATATGATTAATAAACCACTTGAAAGGCTGTCATCAGCAATATTAGGTACAGTCAATAAGAAACTTGCTCAAGAATCCAGATGCAGTATGGAACTATAAGTGTGCTCCAATGGATGAAAAAACAGTCATATCATGGAAAAAAAACATGGACAGTTGGATAAAATGATAAAGCCAAAGGACAGAAATATATATCATAAATAGAATTCCATTTTATTGTGGTATAATCATGGTAAAAACATATCCACTTCCGCATTCTTACTAGATAGTTAACTTATTTACAAGAAAGTTTACATATACTGTACCTCGGTGGTTTTGCGGTGTGCTACGGCCATCTGGAACAAACAAAAGTAGGTGCCACACAAAGTGACCAATTTTGTATGAGCACCCACTGAAAAAGATAGTAAATAAGGTCTCCTGATAACAGGGTGAAGCTAATGTAAACACTGGTATGGCAGCCAGAACCAAATACCTGGAAACAGCATGATTGGAAGTTGTGTCACACCAAGCCACTTCACTATGAAGATATGGAGGTGTACAGGTTGGATTGAAACATCTCCAGGAGATGTGTTTTGAAGCATGGCCTTTTTGTTAAATCCTGTCATTATCATTTTATCCAACTAGCCATGGGGATATGACTGTTTTTTTACATAATGGGCCACACTTACAGTTTAATATGGCAGCAGGGTTGACTGCACCTTATATTGAAAACAGCTTTTTGAGTGGGTCATAATGAACCAAGGGCAGCCCGTCCATAAGGGGCGCCCCCCCCCCCCCCCTCCAGGCAGTCAAAAAAAGTAAATTAAATATATAAATATTTTTTTTTCATGCTGCTGCAATTGATGATGACACATGCTGCTACAATTTGGTGGTGACACATGCTGCTGCAATTGATGGTGACACGTGCTGCTGCAATTTGGTGGTGACACATGCTGCTGCAATTGATGGTGACACATGCTGCTGCAATTTGATGGTGACACATGCTGCTGCAATTTGATGGTGACACATGCTGCTGCAATTTGGTGGTGACACATGCTGCTGCAATTTGGTGGGACACATGCTGCTGCAATTTGGTGGTGACACATGCTGCTGCAATTGATGGTGACACATGCTGCTGCAATTTGGTGGTGACACATGCTGCTAAAATTTTGCGGTGACACATGCAGCTGCAATTTGGTGGTGCCACATGCTGCTGCAATTGATGGTGACACATGCTGCTGCAATTGATGGTGACACATGCTGCTGCAATTTCGTGGTGACTAGGGATGAGCCGAACACCCCCCGGTTCGGTTCGCACCAGAACTTTCGAACGGACCCCAAATTCGAACGAACTTTAGAACCCCATTGAAGTCTATGGGACTCGAACGTTCGAAATGAAAAGTGCTAATTTTAACGGCTAATATGCAAGATACTGTCCTAAAAAGGGTTTGGGGACCTGGCTCCTGCCCCAGGGGACATGGGTCAATGCCTAAAATGTTTTTAAAAATGGCGGGAGCACTGATTTTAATGACGATTAAAGTGAAAAAAAAAGTGAAATATTCCTTTAAATATGGTGCCTGGGGGGTGTCTGTAGTATGCCTGTGAAGTGCCACGTGTTTCCCGTGTTTAGAACAGTCCCTGCACAAAATGACATTAAACGGAAATAACACCATTTAAAACTGCTTGCGGTTTTAATGTTATATCTGGTTCCTGCAATATGGTTGAAAATCATTGAGAAAAATGGCATGGGTAGCCCTCCCTGCCCATTACCAGCCTATTTTGGTCTTGTACGCATATTAAGGGGAACCCCGTACCCATATTAAAAAAAGGAAATGCGTGTGGCCCCCAGGCCCTATATACTCAGAACAGCAGTATACAGGCGGTGCAAACAAGACAGGGACTATGTAGGTTTGTTGTGTTAAGTTGAATCTGTTTGTAATTTTCAACTGGTACATTTTTAAAGTGTAGCTCCAGTCAAAAAAACTATTTTTAAGCTTTTTGGAAAACATAGGGAAAGGTTATCTACCCTGTATAATTTGTTTTGTCATCCATCTTTTTTCATCTCACTTGCTGTTGTCTCCTTCCGTTTGCAAGTAGGAGATGTTTGTAAATTGGATGTTTGAAAGTAGGGGCCTGCCCTATATGCTCTGCAGAAATGGCGGAACAAGGTGTTGGTTTTGCCACAACATTGTAAGCCCTCAAAGTGACTCTTGGTGGGTGCTGGAGCACCCTGCTGTGAACGATTATATCAAGAATTGTAATTACATGCCATTGTTGAACAGTGGTAGAAAAATTGACCTTTGGTGGTTGTGGTGCTGGTGCCACAACACTATAAGTCCTCACCGTTACTCTGGGTGGGCACAGGAAGGGGCCCTCCAGTGAAATATTATATCAAGAATTGTAATTACATGTCCCTGTTAAACAGGGGCAGAAAAATTTGGCCTTAGGCACTGCTGCTGGTGCCACCACACTGCAACCTCTTCCATATACTCTAGTTTTATTGCAGGAATTAGCCCTGCTGCAAAGCATTGCATCAAAAATTGTACTTAAACGCCCCTGTTAAACAGGGGCAGAAAAATTTGGCCTTAGGCACTGCTGCTGGTGCCACCACACTGCAACCTCTTCCATATACTCTAGTTTTATTGCAGGAATTAGCCCTGCTGCAAAGCATTGCATCAAAAATTGTACTTAAACGCCCCTGTTAAACAGGGGCAGAAAAATTGGGCCTTAGGCACTGGTGCTGGTGCCACCACACTGCAACCTCTGCCATATACTCTAGTTTTATTGCAGGAATTAGCCCTGCTGCAAAGCATTGCATCAAAAATTGTAATTAAACGCCCCTGTTAAACAGGGGCAGAAAAATTGGGCCTTAGGCACTGGTGCTGGTGCCACCACACTGCAACCTCTGCCATATACTCTAGTTTTATTGCAGGAATTAGCCCTGCTGCAAAGCATTGCATCAAAAATTGTACTTAAACGCCCCTGTTAAACAGGGGCAGAAAAATTGGGCTGCTGGCATCACCCAGAACCAGAAATGTTCTTCCAACATATCAGCGGAGGAAGAAGAGGATAGACAATCAACATAACAGGACAGTCACTCAGCATCAGCATAGGCAGTCTTGAAGGGATGTGATATTTCAAAAAAAATTATTCTGTTACATCAGCTTCAGGTGCTTGGTAGCTGTGGGTGATCCAAGACTGATTCATCTTGATGAAGGTCAGTCGATCAACTGATTCGGTGGACAGGCGCACCCTGTGATCGGTAACAAAGCCACCAGCAGCACTGAAGGTGCGTTCTGAAAGAACGCTGGATGCAGGACAGGCCAGTAGCTCAATTGCATACTGTGCAAGCTCTGGCCAGTGATCCATCCTCAAGACCCAGTAAGCCAGAGGATTTTCGGTGGGAAAGGTGTCCAAGTCTGACCTTGCCCCTAGGTATTCCTGCACCATGTAAATCAGACGCTGGCGATGGTTGCTGGAACCGATCATACCTTGGGGCTGCGGACTAAAAAATTGTCTGAAAGCATCAGTCAGACGGCCACCTTCTCCACCGCTCCTTCTGACCGATGCCTCAGCAACACGTTGTCTAGGACCAGGAGTTTGTAACCTCCCAGTCTCTGGGAACGCGTTGCACAGACCTTTCTGCAAGGCCTCCCGGAGATGTCTCATCCTCTGCTCCCTCTGCGATGGCAAGATAAGGTCGGCAACCTTACCCTTGTACCGTGGATCAAGGAGAGTGGCCAGCCAGTAATGGTCCCTCTCCTTGATCCGAAGAATACGAGGATCCTTCCGCAGGCTTTGCAGGATCAGGGAGGCCATGCAGCATAGGTTAGCTGAGGCATTCGGTCCGGAGTCCTCTGGGTCACTAAGGACAACATGATCCGCAGCTACCTCCTCCCAGCCACGTACAAGTCCACGTGTTTCTTGGGACTGTAAATCATCCCTACAAGACTGCTGCTGCTGCTGCTGCTGCTGCTGCTGCTGCTGATGCTGAGTGCCAGCCTCCACCTCCATGCTGACACAATCATCCTCCTCCTCCTCATCCTCTTCCTGTGTGATGGGTGGCACAGCAGGAACACTGTCTGGATAAAGGGGGCCTTGAGAGGCAAGGAAGTCCTCCTCTTCCTGCCTCTGTTCTGCCTCAAGTGCCCTGTCCATTATTCCACGCAGCGTATGCTCCAAGAGGTGGACAAGAGGTACAGTGTCACTGATGCATGCACTGTCACTGCTCACCATCCTTGTGGCCTCCTCAAATGGTGACAGGACAGTGCATGCATCCCTGATCATGCCCCACTGGCGTGGTGAGAAAAAACCGAGTTCCTATGACCCTATCCTGGTGCCGTAGTCGCACAGGTACTCATTGATGGCCCTCTGCTGCGTGTGCAGCCGCTGCAGCATGGCCAATGTTGAGTTCCATCTGGTGGGCATGTCACATATAAGGCGGTTCTTGGGCAGGTTCAACTCCTTTTGGAGCTCAGCCATCCGAGCACAGGCATTAAATGATCGGCGGAAATGCACACAGACTTTCCTGGCCTGCTTCAGGACATCCTGTAAGCCGGGGGTACCTGCCCAAGAACCGCTGCACCACCAGGTTAAGGACGTGAGCTACACAGGGCACATGGGTCAGTTGTCCCTGTCGGAGGGCGGAGAGGAGGTTGGTGCCATTGTCGCAAACCACCATTCCTGGCTTAAGCTGGCGTGGCGTCAACCACCTCTCGGCCTGCCCCTGCAGAGCTGACAAAACATCCACCCCAGTGTGGCTCCTGTCCCACAAACAAACCAGCGCAAGCACGGCATGGCATCATTTTGCCTGCGTACTTGCGTAGCCCCTGGAACGCCTATGGAGCATGGCTGGGTCTGAGGACAGAGCACTGGAAGAGGCCATGGAGGAAGAAGAAGAGGAGGGGGTGGAGGAGAGAGGTGTGTCACAACCAATAGTAGCATTTTGGAGGCGTGGTGGTGGAACAACCTCCAACACTACTGCACCTTGTCCTGCATCCTTCCCAGCTGCCAGAAGAGTGACCCAATGGGCCGTGAAAGACAGGTAACGTCCCTGTCCATGCCTGCTGGACCATGAGTCAGCGGTAATATGCACCTTACCGCTGACTGCCCTGTCCGGCGAGGCAAGGACATTGCCTTCCACATGCCGGTAGAGAGCCGGAATCGCTTTTGGGGACCTGCCACTGAGGAACCGCACATTGTACAAACTCACGTAAGGGGGCCGAGTCTACCAACTGAAAAGGCAGCAGTTGAAGTGCTAGCAATTTAGCCAAGCTAGCATTCAACCGCTGGGCATGTGGATGGCTGGGAGTGAACTTCTTTCGCCGGTCCAGCAGCTGGGACAGGGACATTTGCCTGCTATAATCGGACGTGGGTGTACCGTTAGCAGAGTTCCCGGAAGCACTTGGCTGTGACACACCTAATTCTACACCTTCATTCCTCTCAGAGCAGGTTTCAGAGAGGACTGAAGGTCTAGTGGGGTTGGAGATGCCAGCTGATGAGGAGCAAGGAGAGGTCCGCTTTGTTCTTTGGTGTGGGTCTTTGAGGTACGCTTGCCAACGAACTGCATGGCAGGTCAACATATGTCTGGTCAAGCATGTGGTGCCCAAGCGGCTGATGTTTTGGCCACGTGAGATACGCTTGAGACATTTGCAAATAGCAGCGGTGCGATCTGATGCACTCGTCTCAAAAAAGGCCCACACCAAAGAACTTTTAGAATAACGCGCAGAGGCAGCGCTCTGCACAGGCGGAGCTCTGCGGTGTGATTCAGTCGGTGTGCTGCCCCTAAGCTGGCCCCCGGAGGGCATCCTGCCTCGTTGGACATGTGCCTCCTCCTCCTCCTCCTCCTCCTCCTCCTCTCTCCTTCCAGGCACCCACGTGGAGTCAGTGCCCTCATCATCCCCTCCCTCTTCATCGCTGTAGCAAACCTGGCAGTATGCTGCAGCTTGTGGAACATGACTGCCAGATTGCTGTCCTTCTTGAGCATCCCTTCTCTCTGCGCTCACGCTACTGCCTTCCTCTAGCTGAGTGTCATCATCAGAGCCCACAAAACACTGGGCATCCTCCTGGAGCATGTACCCAACACTGTGCTCAAAGAGTTCAGGAGACTCCTCAGGAGGATGTGGTGGGTCTAGGGAAGGAGTCACTGATGATGACATTGAGAGGAGGGAAGACGATGCATTGGCAGCTGCTTTGCTAGTACCCTGAGACTGGGTGAGAGAGGATGAGGAGGATGAAGAGGGCTTGGTCATCCACTCTACCAAGTCATTGGCATGTTGCGGTTCAACATGTCCAGCTGCCGAAAAGAAGGACAAGCGTGTCCCATGGCCACGTGCTGATGACAATGTACCGCGTCCACGACTAGCACTGTTGTCTCTAGACACAGAGCCTGCTTGCCCTGGATGAACTATTTTCATATTACTAGGTTTAGTAACACTTTAAAACATTGTGTATAAACAATAAACAGCTGTTATTTATTATCAAACACCTTGTTTTCATTATTTTTTCATCCTTCATTACACTAAGGCCACTTTCTCACTGAGGCATTTTACAGGCATTTCTGCACTAAAAATAGTGCCTGAAAAGTGCCTGTAAACTGCATCTTCTGCAGTCCCACTAAATCAATGGTAAAGCGCTGCTAAAACTAGCGGTGCTTTACCATTGACACGGCCGCCGCTTCAGTGTGAGGCCGGGTTCACACCGCTGCGATGCGTGAACGCCGCGAATCCGCTGCGTTTTCCCGCATCGCATTACTCCCGCCGGCAGTTCACACTGCCCTATGCGGACGGCTGGGAGTGTCAATGATATGTTAATGACACCCCCAGATCCGTCCGCATATCGCAGTGCGATCTGCCGACTCGCACAGGAATCGGATCGCATGGTGTGAACACCCATGCGATCCGATTCTGTTGCGGACCAAAAAAAGGGTCCCGTGCGAGTTTGCTGCGGGAGCAATGCGAATTCAGCCATACTATCTGTATGGCTGTACTCGCATCGCTACGGAGATCGGATGTGATTTGCCGTGCGAATCACATCCGGATCTCCCCCCGCAGCAGTGTGAACCCAGCCTGAAGGTGGCCTTAAAATGAATGTAAACGATCACCTTGTAAGACAACCCATTCCGTTTAAAATAGATATGAAATGCAAAACATTTTTTGTATAGGTATAAACATTATAAATACCTATTTCTCCATTTTTTTTTTATATAAGTGAACACATTCCCTCTGTTCTCAGCTGCATAAGAGCTGGGGGTTGGAGAAGCAGCATCACATTGAGCTTCCCAGTGACAGGTTGTGCAGCAGAGGGTTGTCAGGACAAGTCTGATCATTGGAGAAGAGTACACTGAGTTTCCAGCATAGCTTGAGAACTGACCACAGTGTGCGCTCCTGCTTAGTGTGGTCAGTTTGTTTAATAGGAAAGAAAGTTGACTAGCAGGAACACCAGGGATTTCACATAAGGGAAGAAATACAAAGAGAACAGGAAACTTTCTCATACTAGTACATGGTACAACAAGCACAGTGACACACGGTCAGCAGCAATCGTGAACCATGATTGCATAAGGTGTCCTAAAATAGCTACTTGAATTGGAAGCACATATGACAACACAGGGACACAATCGGCTTGTGTTGTCTCACTAAAGATATGTTGGTATTGCGCTGTCCCTATATTAAATAACCCTCCGAGGGTGATAAGTATAATGCCTAGTTACATAAATCAATAGTGTAATATAAAAATATATATCTATAAATGTCTACTGAATAGTATCAAAAAGTGCAAAGTGCTACATTAAATAAAATAAAATAAACACACCACAGAGGTGATAGAATGCAAATAAATGAAAATCAAGTGAACAAAGGTAAGTAACTAAAAACAGTCTCTTAAAAGATTACTATTTTGATAAAGTGCAGAAAAAATGCAAAAAAAAAAAAAAAAGTAAACGCACTACAGAGTCCATTGAAAACCTCCACAGAAACACAACTGTTTCAATTGAGTGCAAAGCCAAAAAACAGTGAATTGATCATAAAGTGCCAAGTGCGTCTTATAAATGTGCAAATAAGTCCAGAGGTGATATAAGTGAACCACCCTAATAATAAACAAATGATATACAAGAAAATAAGAAAGAGTATACCTAGACCAAAAAGAGGGTACCCTCTCCTGATCACATGGGAATAAACTTTAGAATAAACAAAAAATATATAGTAGTAAACGCACTACAGAGCCGGCTGTAACATACGTTATATCAGAATGGATCCGGCCTCTATAGATTAACCACTACAGATCCGCGCTATTGCCAAATGACGGCATCAGCGCGGACCTACATTTCCGGGACTACGTCTATTGACGTCGTCCCGGATACGAGCGGCCTGCGCGCCCCCTGAGGGGCGCGCGCGGCGCGCTCTGTGATCCGCGAGTCCGTGAGACTCGCCTGATCACCGATCCGTGCAAGGGGTCGATCCCGACCCCTTATCACGTGATCAGCTGTCAGCCAATGACAGCTGATCATGTGATAGAACGGAGCCGGTAATCGGCTATTATTCCTCCTCGCGCTGACAGCGCGAGGAGAGAAAAAAAAAGCCGATCACCGGCGGCCGTGATCGGGACATCAGTCCCGATCACGGCCAGCAATACAGCTGACCACCTGCCCCCTGCCAGTGCCCACCTGCCCACCGCCGTGCCATCCTGAATAAAAGTAAGTGCCCCCCATCAGTGCCCCCCATCAGTGCCCCCCATCAGTGCCCATAGTGCCCACAGTGCCACCTACAGTGCCACCCACAATGCCACCCACAGTGCCATCCAGCAGTGCCACCAACAGTGCCACCCACAGTGCCCACAATCTGCCTCAAAGGTGCTGCGACCCAGTGCCGCCCAGCAGTGCCGCCCATCAGTGCCCAGCAGTGCCGCCCATCAGTGCCCAGCAGTGCCACCTATCAGAGCCACCTATCAGTGCCACCTATCAGTGCCCATCAGTCCCATCTATCAGTGGTACCTATCAGTGCCCATCCGTGCCACCCATCCGTGCCACTTATCCGTGCCACCCATCCATGCCATCTTATCTGTGCCCATCTTTGCCCATCAGTGCCGCCTTATCTGTGCCCATCGGTGCCGCCTTATCTGTGCCTATTAGTGCCGCCTTAACTATGCCTATCAGTGCCCACCAGTGCAGCCCATCAGTGCCCACCAATGCAGCCCATCAGTGCCCACCAATGCAGCCCATCAGTGCCCACCAATGCAGCCATCAGTGCCGCCTAATCAGCGCACTTCAATGAAGGAGAAAAATGACCCGTTTGCAAAATTTTATAACAAACTATTAAAACATGATTTATTTATTTTTATTTTTTTGCATCTTTTTTTGTTTGTTTAGCAAAAAATAAAACTCCGAGCTGTAACTAAATACCACCAAAAGAAAGCTCTATTTGTGGGAAAAAAATGATAAAAATTTCATTTGGGTACAGTGTTGTATGCCCGCGCAATTGTCATTCAAAGTGCATCAGCGCTGAAAGCTGAAAATTGGTCTGGGACTGAGGGGGGTTTAAGTGCCCAGTAAGCAAGTGGTTAAATATACATATTGAAATCCATCAAAAATAAAAAGATATAAATATTCAAGTCCATAAATAAACAACAGTCTCCTTTAAGTGCAAGTGCTTTGTGCAAACTTGTGCAAATTCAACTGAGGTGTGGATCTCCCAGTGCTTAATCCCGCTGTGATCACACTTTAGTGGGCAGTGGCCCCTTACCTATAGCAAGGAGGGATTCGCATAGAGGTATATAGATTTCTTTATATCAAATAATTAGATTAGGAGGGGCCAGGCGCTACCTGTAGTGTCTCAGACGGGATGTACACAAATGTGTGTAAAAGCATACGTATATATCCCCACATACAACACCATCAACTAAAAAAATTGCCAATAAAAAATTACCAATAAATATATATATCGTCGCTGAAGACGTCCTATGACAAAACGCGTCTGACGTGATCACGCACACCACTTCCGGAAGTTTACTGAGCACAGGTGGAACGCAGGGTGGAACGCACGCTTATCCTCCTCGTAAGCGTGTCGGCTTTTCTCGCTCCTCACCGGGACTATCAGCTGGGTTCGCCCTGGAGGGAGATACCCCCGATAGCACCAGAAGCTTATTAGTTCTATCTGGGAAGCCACGGTCGGGAACTATCCTTACAGTGACCCCACGGCAGAGCTACTTATATTTAGGAGCTTCACCCTGCCTATACCTGCTCTATTTAGAAGCACCTTGGATCACACAAGCTGATTTCTTAGAAAAGGTGGACAAACAAAAAAACTCCCCTTTTTTTCTCTGTTTTTTCCTCTTTTTACTCTTTATTTTTTATTTTTATTTTTATTTTTTATAGTGTCTAAATAATGTTTTTGTGATTACCCCAATCATAAGACTTTGACTACGTATATGAACTGGGATTGTACTTGTATGTACCGTATATACTCGAGTATAAGCCGAGATTTTCAGCCTCTTTTTTGAGGCTGAAAGTGCCCCCCTCGGCTTATACTCGAGTCATCGCTGTCTGCCCGCTCGATCAGCGTGTCGAGCAGACAGACAGCGGCCATTCTATTCAAAAGCCGCGCCTCCGGCTCCGCCTTCGCCTGTGATAGGCGGAACACTGAATTTCCCAGCAGCCTGTGTTCCGCCTATCACGGACATCGTATCATCCTCGTACTACGGACGAGGATGATACGACGTCTGTGATAGGCGGAACACAGGCTGCTGGGAAATTCAGTGTTCCGCCTATCACAGGCGAAGGCGGCGGCGCAGCTTTTGAACTTTACAATGGCCGCCGACGAAGAGGGCACGGGACGGCACGGCACGGGACGGGACGGGACGGGGGCAAGGCAAGGCAAGGCACGACACGGGACGGATGCAAGGAGGCAAGGCACGGGACGGAGGCAAGGAGGCAAGGCACGGGACGGAGGCAAGGAGGCAAGGCACGGGACGGAGGCTCGGGACAAAGGTAGGCTGGACACACACACACACACACACACACACACACACACACACACACACACACACACATGGATGGAGACACACACAGGGATGGATGGATGGATGGATGGAGACACACACACACAGGGATGGATGGATGGATGGATGGAGACACACACACACAGGGATGGATGGATGGATGGATGGAGACACACACACACAGGGATGGATGGATGGATGGACACACACACACACAGGGATGGATGGACGGACACACAGGGATGGACGGACACACAGGGATGGACGGACACACAGGGATGGACGGACACACAGGGATGGACGGACACACACACAGGGATGGACAGGCATGTCTCACCCTCGGCTTATACACGAGTCAATAAGTTTGCCAGTTTTTTTGGGGGTAAATTGGGGGCCTCGGCTTATATTCGGGTCGGCCTATACTCGAGTATATACGGTATATCCCCCTAGGGGTTATGTCATTCTGATTGATTTTTTATCAATAAAGCTTATGTTTTTAAAAAAACATTACTTTTTTTGAGACCTGGAATCACTACACTATGAGGTCCCCCCTTTTTTCTTTCTGAGGATACTTCAATCTACCAACACCAGCCCTCCTTACATACCAAGAAAGGAGAAGAGAGTGGATAATCGCTTCCCCCTGGATCTTCCTTTTGTGGATCAGCTCCTGCCATTTGAGATCTACAGGCTTGATTGCCCTGTGTGGGCTTAAAGTTCTGGTGAGTGGGGAGCCGAGGGGGTGAGCACGGAAGTCACCTGAATTTTATCTGCACACCAGTCACTTTTATGTTGTATTCACTGAAGAATCTGAAGATACATATATATTTTCTCATCTGTTGTGGACTGTATTCTAAAGGACTTTATTTGGAGTATATATGCACTTACCCATGGATTTTATCTAAGTTATTATCATCCCCTTTTTTTGCTTGGCCCTGGTTCTTCCCTTTATGATTTGGCCGTTTGCACAATTATTTGTATTTTTAGTATATATATTTTTCTAGCACACATTGTTGCACATTTTTTGCACTTTTTGCACATTGCACACCTTTTGCACTCATTGCACATGTATGAGTTTACCTTGTAATTTTTTGCACATTTTTGTATATTTGCACATTCCGTGGCCATTATTGATATTCAGTGGCCTTCACCATACATCTGTATATCACTTAGTAGTCTCTGTTTAAATACACAACTATTTACATATAAGCTTGCACCTTACACATTTACATATTTGATGTTGAGTGATATCCGTTATCTGTGAACTGAGGACGTGGCTATATAAGTTGATAACAGTGGTTTACATGTGTGTGACACATTTACTCATCCTCTAGGCATTTATTACCTTAATGTATACTGCATTTACCATACATCTTTGGGGCACAGTTATAACACCGTGTTTAGTTGCTCTGTCCACTCCTTTCTTTCAATTATCTATAGCTGGGTGAGGGGTTTTACCCCCAATTTTTTATTTATTGGTAATTTTTTATTGGCAATTTTTTTAGTTGATGGTGTTGTATGTGGGGTTATATACGTATGCTTTTACACACATTTGTGTACATCCCGTCTGAGACACTACAGGTAGCGCCTGGCCCCTCCTAATCTAATTATTTGATCTTTGCCTTTACTTGCGATCTTTTTTAGGACTGCAAGATACAGGGGTGGCGACACCGTTCTTAGTGTTAATTTATACCGTGCCTAGCAGTACCCCCATAGCGTGGTCTGGTCTCGTGAGACCTGTGTATATTACTTTTAGATTTCTTTATATGTCTTCCCTCCTGGTAAATTCGGTCACCTTCTCCTTTGAATTTTATTCTTATTGCTCCAGAGGACCCAATAGATTAATAGAGAGGGAATACCATAGTGTAGTATTTCACAAATAGCATTTATTAAAAATTTTCATACACAGGGTACTCACACATTAATAGGTAGAAAAAAGCCTTTTTCTAGTAATCAGCAGCAAGTGCATCCACAGTCAGCTTCCTTCCCGTCCCTACGCTTGACATCACATCACGTGACTTCATCAGGGGATGCTGGGAAGGCATGCTATATCAGTATTTATAGTCATTTTGTCCTCATTCCGGGCGCCATTTTCTTGGTGGTTTACAATACATGTGTATACAGCCGCCATTTTTTTGGAGCCCTTGTAGCTGAGCCTACTATACACATACACTGTGCATCATTCTACCTCAGTTGTACTCTCTATAATCCCATGAGGCCAGTATAGTGTCATAGGAAGTGGCCATGTTTACTCTCATGCTAATGTGTCTCCCGAACGGGCGCCGCCATTTTGTGGGTTATAATAGAATACATAGGGGCTAATAATATGCTAATGTGTCGCCCGAACGGGTGCCGCCATTTTGTAGGTTATAATAGAATACATAGGGACAAATAATATGCTAATGTGTCGTTCGAACGGGAGACGCCATTTTGTGGGTTATAATAAAATACATAAGTTAAACGGCTGGTTAATATCCTATGCAGAAAAAGAGTAATTAAAACGTATATTTTATTATAGGAAAAGATAAAATCGAGTGGAAGGACACCAACATTACCTAAAATCACAACAAAAAAACATCAGAATGTATATATAAGAGAAAAAAATAATTATATATAAAATAAAAACTCTATAAAAATCTTTATTAAAATAGTAAAAAAATAATAATAATAAAAATATAAAAATCACCTAATTAGAATTATTGGTATCAAAAAAGGGGGGGGGGGGGGGTCGGAAATACGGTTGGTGGAGATTTGTCAAGATAGTATATTCCAATATCCACCATTAATCTAAATGTATTATTTGGGGGAATTCTTTCAGAAAAAAGGTATCCAGGTATCTACTATCACTCTAGAAATCATTAAGGAAACAGTTCAGATCGAATTCTATATTCATACCTCTAGGTGCAAAAGTGTCTAATGTAAAGATCCACCTCGACTCTAATTGGCTCAATGTCCTCACCTTGTGACCACCTCGCCAATGTTTAATATATGGCTCTATTCCCCAAAATTTCAACTCCGAGGGGTCTTTATCATGATGTAGAAGAAAGTGCTTGGACACGCTATGCTTATCATATCCCTTAAGGATATTTTGAACGTGCTCTTTAATACGCACTCTAAAGCCGCGTACACACGGGCGGACTGTCTGGCCAACTAAGTCCGTCAGACAATCCGACAGACAGTCCGTCCTACTTTTGAATGAACGGACTTGACCACACACGATGAACAGACAGTCCGTTGAAAGCTTGCGCGATGACGTGTACAGCACGTACGACGGGACTAGAAATACGACGTCCAATACACTGCAATGCAACCTTCGGCCATGTAAATCCTTTCTGAGCATGCGCCATACTTAGTCCGTCCAACTTGCCTACTCACGAGCGGACTGTCCGCTGAAACCAAAGTTGGACGGACAATATTACGGAAATTCCGAAAGACTTAGTCCGCCAGACTGTCCGCTGAAAAAGTCCGCTGAAGCCCACACACGAGCGGACTGTCCGCTGAAACACGTTTCAGCGGACTAAGTTGGACGGACAGTCCTCTCGTGTGTACGTGGCCTAAGTGGTCTTTTGGTCCGTCCTACATACTGTAGACCACAGCTGCACTCTAAAACGTATACTGCTCCTTCTGTATTGCAGCAAATAAAATTATTTATTTCATATGTGTCGCCCGTACTAGTCGATTTGAATTCAAATTTCTTTTCATTAGGACGTTTTGTTCTTTTACATGCATAACACCTTTTGCAAGAAAAAAAGCCTTTCCCAGAAAAAAAGGTGAAAGGTTTCTTGGGGGGATCTGGTATACTCTTCACTATTTTGTCTCGGAGTGTCGGTGCTCTCTTATATATAAATCTTGGATTCCTTGGTAAATTGTCACTCAGGTATCTATCAGCTAATAGTATATTCCAATGCCTACTAATAATCTTCTCAATTTTCCTATGTTGTATATTAAAATCGAAAATGAATGAGAATTCCTTCATATTCGCTTCTTGTTTATTCTTCTTCTTATCTCGGATCAAAACTCCACGGTCCATTTCTTTCACTTCTTCTATCTTTTTCTCAATCAGATCTTTACCGTACCCCTTTGTGATGAACCTTTGTCCAATTGTTTCTGCTTGACTCAAAAATGTTTCGATATTAGAACAGTTCCGTCTAAGTCGCATGAATTGCCCTTTGGGTATATTAAAAATCCAATTCTTGTGGTGACAGCTCTCTACTGGGAGGTAACTATTTCTATCTACATTTTTGAAGTGTGTTTGTGTTTTCAATCTTGATCCTTCTTGTAGAATTTCTAGGTCTAGAAATGTTACTTTTTCTTTGCTTATCTCCCATGTCAATTTTATATTTTTTCTATTCTGATTCAATTTTTCCAAAAATAAGTAAGCTTATCTTGGTCTCTTTTCCAAAATATACAGATATCATCTATATATCTTTTGTATATTATTCGTTCTGAAGGTTTATCGCTGAACACCATTTATTTTTCCCAATTTGCCATAAAGAGGCCTGCTACACTCGGAGCAAATTTTGCCCCCATTGCGACTCCGGTTCGTTGATGGTAATAATTCTTTCCATACCAAAAATAGTTATTTTTTAAACAAAAGTCTAAGCATTTTATAATGAACTTCCTCTGTATACATGGTAATTTGGTATGTGTTCTCAAACCCCACTTAGTATCTTCACATGCTTGGTAGTGGGGTATTATTGTATACAGTGAGGATACGTCTGCAGTAGCCAAGATCCAGGGGCCTTCTTCTTCCGAGATATTATTAATAATTTGAAGCATCTGTTTTGTATCTCTCAAATAGTCTTCTGTTTTCTGAACGGCTGGTTGTAAAAATGAGTCTATATATTGGCCCATTCTTGATGTTAAAGAATCAATTCCATTTACAATTGGCCTAAAGGGTGGATCCGTTTTGTTTTTGTGTACCTTCAGTAATGAGTATATGATTGGCGTGCGGCATGAGTCTGGTATTAGATACCTGGCTTCCTTTTTATTCAATATGTTCTTCTTGGCTCCAAGATGTACTATTTGTTCCAATGCATTTCTACACTTAAACATGGGGTTCCCTAATAATTTATCGTAAGTTTCTTCGTCTTTTAATAGGTCATTCATCCCTTGACAATAATGTTCCTTCGAGAGGATGACAATTGAACCCCCTTTGTCTGCTGGTCAAACTACCAGATCTTTTCTTTTCATTAATTTACGAATACCACTCTTGAGAAAGTTCGGTTCTGCCTTTTTCTTTATTTTTAGGTTCCTTAGTTCTTCTGTTACTACTTTTCTAAAAACTTCAATATGTTTATTATCCTTAATCTGTGGGTTAAAAGTCGATCTGTTCCTTAATGTACTATGTACTATGTTGCCTTCCTGACTTCCCGATGGTTTATGTACATAGGTATTTCCCATTATATATTTTTTAATGTTCAATTTCCGAATGAACTTTTGGATACCAATAAATGTTTCAAATTTGTCCAAATTTTTTACAGGTGCATATTTGAGGCCTTTATCAAGAACGCCTATCTCCTCGTGTGTCAATTCTTGACCACTGAGGTTAATAATCCCTTCTCCCTTTACTCTCTTTTTCTTTTGTTCTCTCTTGCCTGATCGTCGGCCTCTCTTTCTTGGCTTCTTCTTTGACTTCTTATTGCTTCTGGATTCCACAAGGGATAGTTCTCCCTGCCCCTGTCTAAAAAAGACTTGTTATATTCTTGATTTCTGTATTCTGCATACCCGTATTCTTCCTGATTCATTAAAGGTGCATAGTAGTTATATGTTCTTACTGGGCTCCTTTCTCTTTGATATTGATTACTGTTTTGAGGGTCTTTTCTCTCACCATATCTATAATCTCGGGCTGGGCTTCTTTCTCTTAACGTGTATTCATAGGGTGGTACCCTATTTTCTCTGTACTCCTGCGGAGGTCTTCTATATTCTGTTTGTTCCTGTGGCGGTCTGAAATCCCTCCGATCTTGTGGTGGTCCTCTGTATTCTTTATATTCATTTGGTGGTTTTCGCCAATAGTTACCATTTTGGGGTCTTCTATTCTGTTTCCCATAATATGGTTCCTTCCAATTATTCCGTGGTGTTCTATCATTATAGGGTCTTCTATCCAATCGATAGGGTGTCTTTTGGTAGTAATTTCCATATCTTTCTTCTCGATTCCCCTGTCTTGGAGTCATAACCCTATTGGTATCTCTTGGATCTTGATAGCCTGGATTCTGAACAGGTGCAGTATTATTATGTTCTACCTGCACCCTTGCTGTTTTCTCTGGGGTAGAGTATGTTGAAATAGTCCCTGTTTTACCTGTCTGTATCTGCCACTTGAATACTTGGTCTTTATGGAAGTCATTTATATCTCTCACATATTTTTTACCCTTTCTTTGTTGAACCTCTTTGTCTTTTTTTGTGAGGTCTTTATTTAGTTGCTGAGTGAGTGTTTTAAATTCTGCAGTATCTTTGAAAGTTTCTAATTCTTCTTTTATTTGGCTAATATTCTGATCAATTATCTTGCTTTTTCTGTTTTTTCTTTGTAATAAAAAACTCAACAGTTCAAGACCTTTCTCATTAAAAAATTTAAACCACTCATCGTTGGACTCTTCATCTATCAAGCCGTCATTTGGGGGAATATCCCACCTTAATCTTCTTGGGACTATGCTTTCTTTCAAATAAGTTTCAAAAGTATTAATGTCCCACCATAGGCTAATTTTTTTCTCCATATTATGTCCTAGTTTTCGCATTAGACTTTCTAAATCTCCATTTTAGTTCCTATTGACATTATTAATATTAAATACTTCTTCCAAATTTACTTTTCTCTTTTCCATAAAGAATTTATCTATTTATCAAAATAGTAATCTTTTAAGAGACTGTTTTTAGTTACTTACCTTTGTTCACTTGATTTTCATTTATTTGGATTCTATCACCTCTGTGGTGTGTTTATTTTATTTTATTTAATGTAGCACTTTGCACTTTTTGATACTATTCAGTAGACATTTATAGATATATATTTTTATATTACACTATTGATTTATGTAACTAGGCATTATACTTATCACCCTCGGAGGGTTATTTAATATAGGGACAGTGCAATACCAACATATCTTTAGTTTAATATTAAGTGGATACGGCGTGATCCATTCCGGTAGTAGCCCCTGACATTTGATAGATCACCAGTGGTAGCGCAGGAATAAAACACTATCATTTGTGTTGTCTCACTGTAACATGAAGTGCCTGAGCATCCATGGTAGAAGCACCGAGTATTGTTTTAATGAAAGGCACAGATTTTTATATATATATATATATATATATATATATATATATATATAAACCTTTTCACAACCTTAAAGAGGAAGTAAACTCTCCCACTCTGATGCTTCTTTTCATTTAGTCCATTATAATAAGTCATTATCAGACTATAGCCACTGTAATCCTGCCAAAATCTCATATTACTTACAGTTTAAAGAAACTTTAAAAAACTTGTTTCCAGGGGTTAAACAGCGCCATCTTAAGTATTGTTTTCTGAGTCCAATACTTCCTGTACTAAGCACTTCCTGTACTGTTTACCAAGCCTCCTTCTCAATCCAATGTTTCTATGGCAACCCTGCTTCCCTGTTCATAGCTTACTTGTTTATTTCATAGTATTTACTTGTGCCGATGTCTAATATTTCCCTTTGTCAGACTTATCAGCTTCAGCTGATAAGACTGCAGTGATGGCCAAGTTTAGACTGTATGTGAAGTCACATGGTCACATGGTGTGTAGGAGGAAGTTCTGAGTGATTAGCAGAGTTCAGTGTTATGCTGTAGGAAGTCCTGATAACAGATAGATAAGCACATAGAGAGTGTGCCTTAAATCAGGTGAGATCTGAGCATGCTCAGTGACTTCATTCTACAGAACAACAAGGATTACAACAATACTAAGCAAGTAAGGAGATATCTATAAGCAGTGTTCATTAGGGTTTTTTTATGCTGATTTACATGGGACAAAGTTGTGGGGGAGGGTTTACAACCACTTTAATTATGACCCAAAGGAAGGCATCACAAAGAGTTGAACTCAGGATGTCATGCTTGTTTGATAGGCACATTAACCAACTAATACCACATTCACACAACCGTTTTTTTCCGTCAGAATAAACTCTGCCGGTTTTTCCGACGGAGTTCCGCTGAAACGGACTTGCCTACACATGATTACACCAAAGTCTGATTGTTTAGAACATGGTGGCATACAACACGTACGATGGGACTAGAAAAAGGAAGTTCAGTAGCCAATAGCTGCCCTTTCTTAGTTTTTGGTCCGTCGGAACAGCATACAGACGGACGGTTTTCCCGATAGGAATTGATTCCATCTAAAAGATTTAAAACATGCTCTATTTCTATGTCCATCAGAATTTTCAAAAAAAAAGTTTGCTGAAGGCCATACATGATTGGAATATCCGATGAAATGATATCGTCTGACTTTTTCTGTCAGAAAGTCCAACCGCGTGTACACAGCATTAGCCACAGAACCATGCACAAGTACAATGCTCGCTCCACAAGCAGACTTGTTTTAGCACACGCACATAATAATTGTGAGAAAATTCTTGAGAGGTTTTACATAGATCAAGTTTCAAAATCTCTGCCACAGCATGAAAAGCAGAGAAAGTGCAAAGTTGACTATAAGATGCAGTTTTTTACTCATAACTCCTCAAAGGTTTTTTTTCTTTTCTTATGGTTATTTTTCTTACCTGTTTGGTGCCAATTAAAATTAGCTTATTTGTAGCATCAAAAGGTTCCAGCTTTGTAGATTTCTTTTTTTCCCCTAAAATGTTTAGGAGCCAAGGCTACAACTCTGATATTTCTTGAAAAGTTAAGAAGTAACAGCAGGCCGTCAAGCCTAATCTTGTTTTAAATATGCTGAGTCTATAATCTAGAGCTACTAAACAGGCTGAAAGTGAAAAAAAGTTGAGAAAAAAATAAGAAAGCTGTAATTTTTCATACATCCTCCTCCCTTGAAGTTTGAATTTATGTGTGAAAAAATAAGTTTGCAAATATAACTGTTTGTGGCACGACATCATGGATGTGTCTTTTACCTAATGGAGTCATTGTACAAAATGATGTCAAAGCAAATATACAGTATCCTTATCTTTTTAACTAGAACTCACCTGGCTGTGCTTTTGAATCATTAAATGTTCTACTTGAAAAGCTATAGCTGTTAATGAAAAGTGTTCATTTTGTGTCTTCCATACAGTACATGTTCAGTACTTCCATAGTTCACTTTTTATTTCTTATTTTTTAATTTGAACAGATAAAAAAGCTCTTCATCCAACCACAAACCAGCCATTTGGGCTGGTATCCTCATAGCTATGATGAAGAAACTGTACAAGTCCTGCCTATTATGCTAATATCAGAAAACATGTCCTACAGCATATGGAGGTGCTTTTTAAGGGTTTCCACAACAAATTGGCCTTCCTATTCCAATTTACAAGTGTGCAATGCTGAAAATCAGTTGTTTTTTTGAAACCCCAATCACCCACAGGAGGATGTATCAATGCAAAATAGGGATTATAGACCACTTCTCTCTCCCCCATAAGGGGGCATAAAAGTGGTCACCTTTTCCTAGGTGAATTGGTTTATCATAGTATCCCAAGGACCCTTAAAGAGGAAGTAAACTCTCCCACTCTGATGCTTCTTTTCATTTAGTCCATTATAATAAGTAATTATCAGACTATAGCCACTGTAATCCAGCCCACATCGCATATTACTTACTGTTTAAAGAAACTTTAAAAAAGTGGCAGCACCATCTTAAAGTGGTTGTAAACCCTTACAACACACTTTGACCTACAGGTAAGCCTAGATTAAGGCTTACCTGTAGGTCCAAGAAATATCTCCTAAGCCTACACGGTTTAGGAGATATTTGCCAAAAGACAGGCACTGCTGTCTACGGCGCGTAGACAGTGGCGCAACCAACGAAGATGCCGCGTGTGTCGGCTCCCGCGTGCATATGACGTCATCATGTGACACCCCACCGAGAAGATGGATGTGCCGGACTACAGGGGACAGCGGTGACATCGCTGGCTCCTGTGTCAGGTAAGTGACACATAATGGACTACTATGCGATGCATAGTAGTCCATTATGCTTTACCTTTGGAGGGAATGAAAGAGGAAGTAAACTCATCAGGGTTTACTTCCTCTTTAAGTATTGTTTTCTGAGTCCACAGTGGAGTGTATTTCCGCCTTTACATTGAGCTCTTCCTGCACTGTTAACCAAGCCTCCTTCTTAATCCAAAGTTTCTATGGCAACCCTCATTCCCTGTTCATAGCTTACTTGTTTATTTCATAGTATTTACTTGTGCTGATGTCTAATGTTTCCCTTTGTCAGACTTATCAGCTTCAGCTGATAAGACTGCAGTAATGGCCAATATTTAGACTGTATGTGAGGTCACATGGTCACATGTTATGTGGGAAGAAGCTCTGAGTGATTAGCAGAGTTCAGTGTTGTGCCGTAGGAAGTCTTGATAACAGATAGATAAGACATAGAGGGTGTGCCTTAAATCAGGGGAGATCTGGGCATGCTCAGTGACTTCATTCTACAGAACAACAAGGATTACAACAATACTAAGCAAGTAAGGAGATATCTACAAGCAGTGTTCATTAGGGTTTTTTAATGCTGATTTACATGGGACAAAGTTGTGGGGGAGGATTTACGACCACTTTAACCAGTCTATCATTTGTATTAAACATAAAATGAACACACCACACATTTTTCAAATGTTGTTAATAAACATAGCTTTACTTATATTTACCTTGCATCAACATCTATGAATTTGCATGAGCCCCCCCCCCCCCCCTTTAAAATGTATTTAAACCATTACAGTGTTTTCACTAGTTTTATTGCCCAGGAAACTCCAGGGGAGTTCCCTTTGACATCCCTAAAACCAGTAAGCAGAGAGAGTGAAATCGCCTTCTTGACCCTATGTAGGAATGAAATGCCTGATGAACATGGGTGAATGTCAGAAAGTGGAATTGTTATAACAGATTCACTAGTGAATTTGCCAGAGAATCCTTCAACAATATTTTCCTAAGTTGGCTAAAGCATTGTGTAATCTAAACTATTGTTTTTTCTCTTTTAGAACATACTGTTTTCATGTTTTTTTATATTTTTTTGGATCTCACTGCTATTACCCTCCAATTCACTTCCTGTCTAAATGCACCTGCTACAGGGGATATTGTACATTATTGGTCCGGGCAGGTTTCCTGATGATGACAGCAGTAAAACTCACATATGTAGTCAGGTTATAGTATCTTCATAATTGGCGAGCAAATTTGCATTCTGAGATATAAACAATTAAATAATTAATTGGTAGAAAAAAAAAATATTTGTGAAAGAAAAAGGAAAGAAACAATAAATGAGTCATGCTACAATCAACCGTAGTAAGTGGACAGCAATTATAACATATGTTCTCTTACTCTGATGAAAGTAAGAATAGAAAGTTTAATAAACAAAGTATAATGCTTGGTTGTTGATCATCAAGTAATTTGCTATGCCAAGTTCCTACTATCAAATCAATAATTTCTAGGAAAGAATTGATCTGCTTTTTGCTACGCTGTAAACATCTTTGCAAGGGTTTGATGGCTTGGTGCCAAACTGCTAGGCTGAAAGCACTTTTAAAAACCTCAGGATTCTAAATTCTTCTAACAAGCTGGAATGGCATTTTAGGGTAGTTGGAGGCATTAAACTTATTGTTTAAACAAATCTGGCTATGAATATGAAACTCAGTTTCAGAAAAAAAGAGTTTTACATCCATATTCTTTAAAATAAATAAATACTATTTAACTGAACATTACTTTTTACCTTTAGTCAATATATGTTTCTAAAATGTTGAAATACATTAACCAGTTGCCGACCGCCGCATACCGGTGTACGTCAGCAGAATGGCACGCGTGGGCAAATGGGCGTAGCTGTACATCCCTCCTTCCCACGTGGGCGGGGGCGCAATTGCACCCCCCCCATGCCTACAGCAGTCAGATTTGTTAGAGAACCTATCAGTCCTCAGGTCCTAGCCAATGTTTTCTGGCCTGGACCTGCTGATTGGTCCTAACGAATGGAAACCTTCTCATGTCTATGTAAGTGTAAACACAGATATGAGGAAGTGATGTCATCTCTAATGATGGCCGAACAGTTCGCCCGGCGGTCGTTTTGCTGCGAATTTTGGCTGTTCGCGATTCGACTATTGCCGCCGTTCGCCCGGCGGACTTCCGTGTTTTCTGTGAAAAAGAACTTTGACCTATGATGACACATCCATCATGGGGTACAGGACAGCCAATTGAGACATTACAGCACATGGACACTTGGACATTCCCCCTAACTTATAAATACACCCGATCTGGCGGCCATTTTACATTCTTTCTTCTGTCACTATAGGGATAGGTTGCTGTGTGGAGCAGGGAGAGATTGCAGTGACACAAATCGCTAGCTATTTGGTACACAAAAGTTATTTTCAGGACTGGTATAGGTGTTAGGTGTATATAGTCACAACCTACTTGTTCCACAAAGGTCCTTATAAGGACTGGTAAGGTCTAGGGTGCTACAGTACATAGGGTTGAGTGAGGTACAGTCTGCTATTCTATAAGGACTGTTATAGGTCCACAATACATAGGGTTGAGGTGCACTACTGATGACCGCTGCCCTATACTGCAGCAGTCCTTCATCAGTATAGGGACTGACGTACAGTCTGCTAATCAGTCACACATAACCCACTTGTTCCACAAAGGTCCTTATAAGGACTGGTAAGGTATAGGGTACTACAGTACATAGGGTTGAGTGAGGTACAGTCTGCCATTCTATAAGGATTGGTATAGGTCCACAATACATAGGGTTGAGGTACACTACTGCAGTCCTTTATCGGTATAGGGACTGAGAGTTTTGTCACAGGGTCATTTAAAAAATGACAGGCAGAGGAAGAGGCAGGCCCTTCCGCAGGGGTGGAAGGGGTAGGGCAGGAGCAACAGGCTTGAGCCAAAGTGGGAAGTTGCAGAAGGTGCGTTCAATTACTTTAAAGGACGCACCAGACTTGGTTGAGTGGCTCACTCAGCCTTACTCTTCTGCACCCTCCTCATACTCTCGATTTGCATCCTCTTCTTCACTCTCTGCTATGTGCACCCCCAAAGACACTACCACCAACAACACCACCACCACCACATACCTTCCGCTTGAGTCACAGGAATTATTTTCCAATCCATATCAAGACATTTCTGATGCGCAGCCACTCTTGGTATTGGATCAGGAAGAGGAGGTAGCAACAACCGCTACTCAGCAGTCTGACGACAGTACCCAGATCAGCCCAAGGAGGAGGTTGGTCCCCAGTGTTACAGAAAAAGAAAAAATCACAGCGCTATTTCAAAAGTGAAAAAAGTGAAGAAGAGTAGTGAAACTACAAAATTTCTGTGAGGAACACAGCCCAGCTGCTAGCACACAAACCAACCAAGTTCACATAACATATATAAATTAGAGCTGCGCTTAAAGGCACCTATTTAAATAGGTGAAAAAAATTGTGCACATCTGACAAACAAACAAGTGAATGGAAAGTCCATGAAATATTTAAGAACAGTCCCAAAATTAATCACTCTGGTGCATCTAGAGCTTAGTTAAAAGTCCCCAGATGGCATTCAAGATTAAATATCTTGTCACGTTCTCAGACTTCAAAGGCTCTTGAAAATGGGTTATAGGCAAGTAGAGAAAGTAGATACTCTTACCAGATGGGTTGGACACATCCACCGTATAGTAGTATGTCTTGCGAGCTTATGGGGGGGCTCCAGCCACTCACCCCAGTGCACCGACCAGATGTTATTTTCCTCTCAGGGTTCCTTGTGGTATCCAGATGGGGAAGATGAGTAGGGTTTCCATACCATAAACTACTGTAGAGCTTGGTGCCAGAAGTCTCGTGAGGGTTCACCATAAAAGGGACAAAGCATAAAAAACGCCTCGCATGGTGAAATACAACCAATGATGGTTTATTGAAAAAATTCTGATAGACAGAACTTAAAATATAAAATCACGTGATACATAAAAATAAAAATAAAAACAATAGCAATGTGGAGAGCAAACAAATGCTGGCCCTACGCGTTTCGACCTCTAAGTCATCAACAGCCTCACGAGACTTCTGGCACCAAGCTCTACAGTAGTTTATGGTACGGAAACTCTACTCATCTTCCCCATCTGGATACCGCAAGGAACCCTGAGAGGAAAATAACATCTGGTCGGTGCACTGGGGTGAGTGGCTGGAGCCCCCCCCATAAGCTCGCAAGACACACTACTATACGGTGGATGTGTCCAACCCATCTGGTAAGAGTATCTACTTTCTCTACTTGCCTATAACCCATTTTCAAGAGCCTTTGAAGTCTGAGAACGTGACAAGATATTTAACCTTGAATGCCATCTGAGGACTTTTAACTAAGCTCTAGATGCACCAGAGTGATTAATTTTGGTACTGTTCTTAAAGATTTCATGGACTTTCCATTCACTTGTTTGTTTGTCAGATATGGCCAATTTTTTTCACCTATTTAAATAGGTGCCTTTAAGCACAGCACTAATTTATATATGGTCCCTGGTGTTGTTGCCTACTCCGAGATCTCTACTTATAGCGGTGGGGAAGGTGACGTTGATGATGACGTGTCTAGTGATGTCACGTGGGTGCCCACAAGAGAGGAAGAGGAGGGGAGTTCAGAGGGAGATATGGACCAGCAGATAGGGAGAAGAAGCAGGCGGAACATAGATTGCACAGGAGGGACAAAGCAGACTGCTAATGTATCAAGAGCAAGGCATCAACCATGTACGGTCACATCTGGCGCTCTCAGGATGCAGGGACATGGCTCCGCAGTGTGGGCTTTTTTTAACGTGTCCGCTGCTGACAATAGCGTTGCCATCTGCAATCTTTGCAGTCAACGCATTAGTCGCGGTAAGCCCAACACTCACCTAGGGACGACCGCCTTAAGAAGGCACATGAGCAGCCATCACCGAGCCCAGTGGGAGCAACGGAATACACAAAGCCACACTGCAGGCTCTCACCGTCCAGCCTCGTCTTCTACTTCTCCTTCTCCTCTCTTCTCACAATTGTCCTCCACTCCACCTTCCATCACGCCAAGCTCATGTTTTTCTGCAAAAAGGCAGGCTTCTGTGTGCCTAATGTTCGAACGTAAAAAAATTATGACGCCGGATAACCCTCTTGCCTAACGGTTGACGGCTGGCTTGTCAGAACTGATAGCCCGCCAACTACTGCCATATAAACTGGTGGACTCGGAGGCCATTTGTAAATTTGTGGCCATTGGAACACCACAATGGAAGGTCCCAGGAAGGAAGTATTTCTCACAGAAGGGCATCCCAGAGCTATATGGCCATGTTCAGCGGCAAGTGAATGTATCTCTGGCTCACAGTGTCGGTGCCAAGATACATCTGACCACAGACACGTGGTCTAGCAAACACGGGCAGGGAAGGTATATCACTTTTACTGCCCACTGGGTGAACCTTCTGACGGCCGTCAAGCATGTAACCCGTGGCACCCGTGTAGATTTGGTTTTACCGCGACGGATTGCATGCAGGCCTGTCTCTTCTTCTCCTCCTCCTCCTCCTACTCCATCCTCCTCCCTCTCCTCCTCGGCTGACTCCTCCTTTTCTGCTGCTAGTGTCTCTTCTGCTGCGCCACCCAAGCTCCCCAGAACCTATTTGACATGCCAGGTGAGACGTTGCCATGCCGTGCTGCGTCTGTTGTGCCTGGAAGCCAAGAGCCACACTGGGCCGGCACTCCTTTCAGCTTTGCGTTCACAGGCAGATCAGTGGCTAACACCGCTCAATTTGACAGTTGGTAAAGTGGTGTGTGACAACGGTGCCAATCTGCTTAGCGCATTGAAACAGGGCAAAAGGACGCACGTGCCATGCATGGCACACGTCTTAAACTTGGTCGTGCAGGGATTCGTTGTCAAATACCCTGGGGTCCAGGACATCTTGCGGCAGGCAAGGAAAATCTCGGCCCATTTCAGAAGATCTTACACGGCCATGGCTCGCCTTGCTGACATTCAGCGGCGACACAATCTGCCGGTCAAACGTCTTATTTGCGATTGCCCGACGCGATGTAACTCAACCTTCTATATGCTTGATAGGCTGCTCCAGCAGAAACGTGCAGTTAACGTCTACCTGTATGAACTCTGCGGCAGAACAGGTTCTGGGGAGCTGGGGTTTTTTTCACCGCGCCAGTGGCTGCTCATGCGCGACGCATGCAGACTTCTGCAGCCATTTGAGGAGATCACCAAACTGGTCAGTCGCAGCCATGGCGCCATCAGTGACATGGTACCTTATGCCTTCTTTATGGAGCATGCATTGCGTCGTGTCATTGATCAAGCTGTGGAGGAGCAGGAGCGGGAAGATGAGGAAGTCGCAATGCTGGATGAATTCCCAGGGGGGGCTACTCTATCTGAGACAAGTCAACAACAGGAGTCTGAAGAGGAGTCAGAGGAGGATGGTGCCAGGGCGGATGAGGAGGAGCAAGAATAGCATGCTTTAAACCTTTCTGGGACCCCTGTTGTTGTGCGTGGATGGGGAGAGGAGAATGAAGAGGACGACATTATCCTGGATGATGAGCAGGAGCCAGGCCACCACACCGCTTCCAGTTTAGTGCAAATGGGGGCCTTCATGCTCCAGTGTTTTAATAGGGACCCCCGTATAAAAAGCATAGGGGTCAAGGACCAGTACTGGGTGGCAACGTACTTAGACCCCCGGTACAAACACAAAATGGGGGAAATGCTACCGCCGTCACAGAGGGCTGTCAGAATGCAGCACTTCCAGGCCTTGCTTCGAGAAATGCTGCATTCTGCTTTTGCGTGCACTGGCAGAGGAGCAATTCCCACTCCCAGAGAAGGAGTTGCGGGTACCAATCCAACAGCGCCTGCAAGAAGAGGCCGGTTTGAAGATGTGTTGGTGACTTTGGATATGAGGTCATTCTTTCAGCCGACCCATCGACAGGTGTCATCCGGATCCAGCATCAGGGAACGCCTAGACCGTCAGGTGTCCGACTACATCGGGTTAACGGCCGATGTGGACGCTCTGAGGAGTGATGAACCCCTGGACTACTGGGTGGGCAAGCTTGACCTCTGGCCAGAGCTTGCCCAATTTGCAATCGAACTGTTGGCTTGCCCCTCGTCCAGTGTCCTGTCCGAAAGGACGTTCAACGCAGCAGGGGGGATCGTGACCGATAAGCGTACTCGCCTAGCTCACAACAGTGTTAACTACCTCACATTTCTAAAAATGAATGAGGCATGGATCTCGGAGGAATTCAACACATGTGACCAGTAGACCATGTATATGTCTATAAACAATTTTTTTAATCGAGCACACAGACCTTCTTTCTTCATTTGGCTTACTTCCTTGTCCAAAAAAAGCACACCGTACTATATGTCCGTACCCTCCTCTTTGAAGAAGTTGAGCGGTGTCATATTTCTACTGGGGCTGCTTATTATGAGGGGCTCCCACCATCCCTGTGCTGTGCTTACTTCCTCCTGGGGCTGCTTATTATGAGGGGCTCCCACCATCCCTGTGCTATGCTTATTATGAGGGGCTCCCACCATCCCTGTGCTGTGCTGACTTCCTCCTGGGGCTGCTTATTATGAGGGGCTCCCACCATCCCTGTGCTATGCTAACATCTTCCTGGGGCTGCTTATTATGAGGGGCTCCCACCATCCATGTGCTGTGCTGACTTCCTCCTGGGGCTGCTTATTATGAGGGGCTCCCACCATCCCTGTGCTATGCTTATTATGAGGGGCTCCCACCATCCCTGTGCTGTGCTGACTTCCTCCTGGGGCTGCTTATTATGAGGGGCTCCCACCATCCCTGTGCTATGCTAACATCTTCCTGGGGCTGCTTATTATGAGGGGCTCCCACCATCCCTGTGCTATGCAGACATCCTCCTGGCGGTGCTTATTATGAGGGGCTCCCACCATCCCTGTGCTGTGCTGACTTCCTCCTGGGGCTGTACCTCTGCTGTGCATATTATGAGGGGCTCCCACCATCCCTGTGCTATGCTCATTATGAGGGGCTCCCGCCATCCCTGTGCTATGCTCATTATGAGGGGCTCCCACCATCCCTGTGCTATGCTCATTATGAGGGGCTCCCACCATCCCTGTGCTATGCTGACTTCCTCCTGGGGCTGCTTACGGTGCAGGTGTCAGTGCTGTATATGACAGTGCTGATGTCAGTACTCTCTATCACGGTGCTGATGTCAGTGCTGTATATCACGGTGCTGGTGTTAGTGCTTTATGTCACGCTGCTGATGTCAGTGCTCTCTATCGCAGTGCTGGTGTCAGATCACTCTATCACGGTGCAGGTGTCATTGCTATATGTCACGCTGCTGATGTCAGTGCTCTCTATCACGGTGCTGCTGTCAGTGCTGTATATCACGGTGCTGGTGTTAGTGCTTTATGTCACGCTGCTGATGTCAGTGCCCTCTATCACGGTGCTGGTGTCAGTGCTGTATGTCACGCTGCTGATGTCAGTGCTCTCTATCACGGTGCTGCTGTCAGTGCTGTATATCACGGTGCTGGTGTTAGTGCTTTATGTCACGCTGCTGATGTCAGTGCTCTCTATCACGGTGCTGGTGTCAGATCACTCTGTCACGATGCAGGTGTCATTGCTATATGTCACGCTGCTGATGTCAGTGCTCTCTATCACGGTGCTGCTGTCAGTGCTGTATATCACGGTGCTGGTGTTAGTGCTTTATGTCACGCTGCTGATGTCAGTGCTCTCTATCACGGTGCTGGTGTCAGATCACTCTATCACAGTGCAGGTGTCATTGCTGTATGTCACGCTGCTGATGTCAGTGCTCTCTATCACGGTGCTGCTGTCAGTGCTGTATATCACGGTGCTGGTGTTAGTGCTTTATGTCACGCTGCTAATGTCAGTGCTCTCTATCACGGTGCTGTTGTCAGATCACTCTATCACGGTGCAGGTGTCATTGCGGTATGTCACGCTGCTGATGTCAGTGCTCTCTATCACAGTGCTGGTGTCAGATGACTCTATCACGGTGCAGGTGTCATTGCTGTATGTCACGCTGCTGGTGATCATCTCCTGCACCCTCTTCTTTGCCTACCCTGGTCCCTGACCTTCCCTCTCCTCCATTGCCTTCATGCGCTCCACAGTCCTGAATTGTCACAACAATTTCCCATATAAAAAAAGAATGCTTGTAGTTGTCCATCCCAGATTCACCTCTTACATGTGTTATGTCATTGGCCATGTGGTGGGACTATGTTTGCACAGCTTTTAATTATTTTGTGGCTGCAAATTTGACCTGTAGGTTCGCCTCCCATTGAAGTCAATGGGGCCCGCCGCGAACGTTCCGGTTCGCGAATTATCGGCCGCGTTCGCAGGTCCGCGTTCGCAAAACGTCCCGTCGGAAGTTCGTCCATCACTAGTCATCTCTCCTCGTAGAGTCTTTTTGATTCCAGTGAGAGGAGAGAAGACATCTAACAGGGAGTTGCACAACACTACACTAACACCAGTACACACAGGTACACTTGCCACCTCCCGATTGCCCCCCCCCCCCAGTTAATCCATTCACTCTCTGTCACTGTGTCACCAATTGCAGTTTTCAGATTTTTCACAGATCACTGCATTGGTGCCATTTGTGACTAAAATAAATGTTAGGGCAGTTATTAGTAGGCCTGTTAGGTCTAGGGTACCTCCTAAACCCCCCTAATAAAGGTTTAACTTCCCAGTTAACGCTTTGACCACCTGCCTCCAGTGTCACTAATCGATCACCGTATTTGTGTCACAGGGACGTTAGTTAGCCAGTTAGCTGATTAGTTTCACTGTCAGGTTTTTATAGTGCCAGGTACCCCCATATATTAATTAACCCTTTCACCCCGTCACCAGTGATTATGGTATTATTGTTACAGGTGATGCTGGTTAGTTTCTTTGTTGTTTTTTATAGCATCAGGGCACCCGCCGTATATTACCCAATAAAAGTTTAACCCCTAATCGCCCGGCAGGTGATATCCATTTTTAGCATCAATTAGGGTCTGCGTCGCCCCAGGCAGCATCAGATTAGTGGCAGTAGCGCTAACACTCACACACACACCTTATTAGTATAGTGTCTGAATGGATCGATATCTTTGATCTGATCAGAACTATATTAGCATCCTCAATAGTTTAGGGTTCCCAAAAACTCAGCATTAGCGGAATCAGTCCAGATACCTGCTAGCACCATGCCTAGCCCAGCCCACCCAAGTGCATTATCCTTCGATCACTGTTACTTACAAAAACACAACACACATAACAGCAGCATTCGCAGAGTCAGGCCTGGTCCCTGCAAATGATAACAGTTTTTTTTGGTAGCATTTAAATCAGTCGCTGACAGTCAGGAGCTCTTTTTCCTGTGAGTCTCAATAGTTTACCAGTAAGTTTAGAGACCAAAATGTCAAATCAAAGGTACACTAGTGAAGAGGCCTACACGTTTCTGAGCATGACAGATAGTAAAGAGGAAGTCACTCATCTGTCAGATTCAGGCTCAGAATATGATCCTGTAAACAGCAGCGGCATTCTGACAGATAGCTCTGATGATGGAGTTATGGTCCCTGCCAAGGTCAGGCATAACCAACCCCGTTCTTCTGCCGTTGTTGAGGTGCAAGGACCACAGGGCTCTCGTATGGAGCACAGAGCCACCACCAGTGCCGCTCATCCTTCTAGTGAACTGGCAAGCATCAGCAGCCTAGGTCACCCTGGTCATAGTCAAACCAGCACTGCAGTATCAAAGGTGATGTGGTGAGTCCCATAAGGGCAGTTCAAGCTGGTGAGGTGGCTAGCACAACTAGTGTTCCATAGACATGTGCAAAAGGAAAAAATGTGTTTCGTTTCGTTTCGTTTTAATTCGTTAATTCATTAATTTCGTTTAGTTATATTCGTTAACTTCCTTAAATTCGTTTTCGAATTTCGAATTCGAAAAATCGGCCACATTCAAAAATATTTCAACCAAATTCGAAAATATTTCTACCGGATTCGAAATGATTTCAACATGATTCGACATTATTTCAACCGCATTCGAAATGATTTCAACATGATTCGACATTATTTCAACCGCATTCGAAAATATTTTGTGACCCGAATTTAGGGTCATGTATCTCAGGGTTACTTGGTGCTAGAAACTCCAATTGTCCATTTGGATATTTTGTAGTGCTAGTACTATTGTGTTTGCATATCAAATTTGGGGTTTCTAGCTATAAGTGACCCCGAGATATGTGGCCCCAAAATTGGGTCGCAAAATGTCATTCTCTGCTTTAATAACTAATAACATTTTGCGACCCGAATTTGGGGCCACATATCTCGGGGTCACTTATAGCTAGAAACCCCAAATTTGATATACAAACACAATAGTACTAGAACTACAATATATCCAAATTTGGAGTTTCTAGCACCAAGTGACCCCGAGATATATGATCCTATATTCGGGTCACAAAATATTTTCGAATGCGGTTGAAATAATGTCGAATCATGTTGAAATCATTTCGAATGCGGTTGAAATAATTTCGAATCATGTTGAAATCATTTAGTACTTAGGCTCAAATACAATACAACCTTCTAACTCAGTTCTCAGGAATGCACTTTGCCAGTAATCCATCCTCCAGCAAAAAATGAATTAGCTGATTGGACTATAAGATTTACTTTGAGCTGACCTTTTTTTTCATTAGATCTTTAAAAATTACAGAATCATGTCGAATTCATTCAAATTCATTCGTTATATTTCATTCGTATTCGTTGTAATTCGTTATTTTTTTATTCGGACATTCGGATGAATCCGAATGACCAGAAGATGCAAAATTCGGACGAATTTCGATTCGTTACGAAACAAATTGCACAAGCCTAGTGTTCCACAGCCACCAAGAAGACAAAGACAGGCCCATGGAGCCCATAGTGCTGCATTTGCCAATCCTAATTGGGAACCCACCACTTTTGCAGCACCTGTACTTCCCCCATTCACTGACCAACCAAGAATTCAGGTGGAAACAGTTGATTTTACATCACTTGATTTTTATTTGCTTTTTTTTCATGGAAGATCTCTATAGATCTATTGTGGACTAAATAAGTTTGTATGCTGGTCAATTCATTGCCGCTAATCCGCTTTTGACCCTTGCCAGAGACTGGAAACCTATTACGGTTTCTGAATTTAAGACCTTTCTGGGACTATCTCTCCTCATGGGTAAACCTAAAAAGAGTGAGTTGCAGTGATATTGGTCCACTGACCCAATTTACCATATGCCCATGTTCTCTGCCTCCATGGCCAGGGCATAATACGAGCAGATCATGCACTTCAATGATAATGAAGTCTGTCGTCCTGGGGGTGACCCTGGATATGATCAGCTCTACAAAATTCGACCCCTTGTAAACCAATTCAACCAACAGTTTGCAGCCTTGTTTACTCATTTACCAAGTTGTCTGCATTGATACGTCCCTGATTATGTTTTCTGGCCACTTGTCTTTCAAACAGTATCTTCCCAGCAAGTGTGCCAGATATGGGGTCAAGATGTATAAGCTCTGTGACAGAGCCACAGGCTATACATATAGTTTTTTGGTTTATGAGGGAAGAGATAATCACGTAGAGCCGGAGAACTGCCCAGATTACATAGGGAGCGCTGGTAAGATTGTGTGGGATTTGGTGTCGCCCTTATTCGGAAAGGGGTACCACTTGTATGACAACAATTTTATACAGCATGCCGCTTGCCACTCTGCTGAATGATTATATGCTATACAAAGCTTTAGGATGAACTGGATCCTTCCTTAAATTCCAGGAAGAGATCATCACAGCCCTTCTGTTGCCAGACGGTGCTGTGGTCCAACTTCCCAATCCAAATGCTGCAAGCCGGCTGCATGAGAGGCATTTCCATATGTCCTCCCTCGTACCCCTTTCCAATGAGCCCCCCAAAGAAAAAGTAATGTCTGTAGAAAGCACAGATATAGACTTGACACCCATTATTATTGTCCGTTCTGTCCTTATCATCCTGGTCTTTGCATTGGTGAATGTTTTGAACGCTACCACACACTAGTGGAGTATTAGCATAGGGTACAGCACTGCACAGACTAGGACAATAAAACAACAACTGTATATATATATATATATATATATATATATATATATATATAAACATATATTCTGACTGATCTAAGGAAGGGCGCGAACAAACCAGCCAATAATGTAATCTTGGTCTGAACAGATGATTGCAACCATTTTGTCTTGAATGACTCTACTAGCTTTGTAATTTTTATCTAAAGATTTGATGGAATAAAGCAACAAATTTTTAAGTGCAGCAACTTTTGGAACTTTTTTCTTATATATACAAGGTCGTTGGGAGGACCTGTTTGATGACACTAGATTGGAAGCCGTGTGCAGTTCTCCTTCATACTTCAACACACACACACACGCACATATATATATATATATATATATATATATATATATATATATATATATATATAAAAGTGGTTGTTGTTTTATTGTTCTCTCTCTCTCTCTCTCTCTCTCTCTCTCTCTCTCTCTCTCTCTCTCTCTCTATTCTCGCTATTGTTCTGCTCTTTTTTACTGTATTCTATAATACAATGTTTTATTGTTACTATGTTTTATATGTTTTATAATGTTTGTTTTTCAGATGTGTAATTCTTTTATACTTTATTGTTTATTGTGTTTTATTGTTAACCATTTTTTTGTGTTCAGGTACACCCTTCAGCAGCAGCACTGATTTATTTATCTTGACAGCAACAGGGTGTGCTCCCATGATACGTAAATCAGTGACTCCATCGCTGTAGAAGGTGGTTTCACTATCACAGTTTAAAAAAAAGAGCTATAATAATATTATGGATATAATATTATGGATATAAACAGCGCAATTGGGAAATTGGCAAAGCATTTTATCACACTGATTTTGGTGTGGTCAGATGCTTTAAGGGCAGAGCAGAAATCTAGGGTCTAATAGACCCAATTTTTTTCAAAAAAGAGTACCTGTAACTACCTATTGCTATCATAGGAAATATTTACATTCCCTGAGATAACAAAAAATGATTAAAAAAATTAAAGGAACAGTTTAAAAATATAATAAAAAAGCAAAATACACAATAAAAAAAAAAAAGCACCTCTGCCCCCGTGCTCACGTGCAAAGGTGAACATAAGCGTCGGTCTGGTGTCATATGTAAACAGCAATTGCACAATGCATGTGAGCAATAAATCTAAAATGGTAACCTGTAAAGGCTTTTAAAGGCTTTTAAAAATGTATGTGCGCAATTTTAAAGCATGTCGTGTTTGGTATTCATGTACTCGGCATAAGATCATCTTTTTTATTTCATCAAGCATTTGGGCAATATAGTGTGTTTTAGTGCATTAAAGTTTATAAAGTTTGTTATTTCCCAAAAAATTATGTTTGAAAAATCGCTGCGCAAATACTGTGTAAAAAAAATTGCAACACCCACCATTTTAATCTGTAGGGTCTTTACTTTAAAAGAAATATATAATGTTTGGGGTTCAAAGTAATTTTCTTGAAAAAAATAATATTTTTTCATGTAAACAAAAAGTGCCAGAAAGGGCTTTGTCTTCAAGTGGTTAGAAAAGTGGTTATACATATATACATTCTGCTGCTTCTCCTGTGTACGGGGATACCGCATGTGTGATCATTTTTTGGGAGCCTAGCTGCGTACAGGACCCCGAAAACCAAGCACCGCCTTCAGGCTTTCTAAAGGCGTAAAATTGTGATTTTATTCCTCACTACCTAACTCAGTTACGGAGGCCCTGAAATGTCCAGAAAGCAAAAAGAAAAAACAAATGGCCCCATTTTGGAAAGTAGACACCCCGAAGTATTTGCTAAGAGGCATGGTGAGTATTTTACAGATCGTATTTATTTTTAAAAATGAAGAAAGAAAATAATTTTTTTTTTTTTAAACTTTGTGACAAGAAGCAAAATCTGCAAAATACTCAACATGCCTCTCAGCAAATAGCTTGGGGTGTCTACTTTCCAAAATAGGGTAATTTAGGGGCTATCTGGAAACCCTGAAGGCGATGATTGGTTTTTGGGGACCTGTACGTGGTTAGACTTCCAAAAAGTCTCACACATGTGGTATCCCCATACTCAGGAGAAGCAGCAGAATGTATTTTGGGGTGTAATCCCACATATAACAATGCCATGTTTGAACAATATATAATTTTATGACAACTTTGTGTAATTTTTATTTATTTTTTGTCATTTTTCAATCACTTGTGACAAAAAAAAAAAATTCAATGGGCTCAACATGCCTCTCAGAAATTTCCTTGGGATGTCTACTTTCCAAAATGGGGTCATTTGGAGGGGGGTGTATCTGCCATTTTAGCACCTCAAGAAATTAGATGGGCAGTCATAAACTAAAAGTGCATACATTTCAGAAAATGTACCCTAGTTTGTAGAAGCTATAACTTTTGCATAAACAATTAGTGGTCTTTTTCCATTTATTTATACAAAATTAAAATGACATACCACGGTACATGAATCCATTCTGGACATTTGGATAACTGGTTACTGAGACATGCCTCTTGTATACTCATATCAACTTAATAGAACAATCTGACAAAAAAGGCTGTATCTTCAATGTATACAAATTGCCATAAAAAAATATTATGAGCCATAAATGGGTGCCATGCAGAGAGGTGTACTTGGAAGCTAAACCTTCGCATGGTACCCCAGCATCTATCCCTCTGCAATTTAAAAGGGACATGCACATTCTGCCCAGGTGCCTGTCTTTGTGTGTTTGATAAAACCTTAAAGTGATACGAAAGTCACCTTTTTTCATTAAAAGTAACAAACATGTTATACTTACCTGTTCTATACAGTGTTTCTACACAGAGCAGCCCAGATCCTCCTCTTCTCGGATCTCTCTGCCGTGCTCCTGGCCCCTCCCTCCTGTTGAGTTCCCCGACAGCAAGCAGCTTGCTATGGGGGCACTCGAGCCTAGCCAAAGCTCCCTGTGTCCATTCAGTCATGGAGCCGCGGCCCAGCCCCTCATGGCCTGACATTGATTGACAGCAGCAGAAGCCAATGGCACTGCAGTCTTTTGTGCATCATAACTGGATATAGATGGTCCTCAGGTAAGTATTGGGATGAGGGCTGCTGCACACAGAAGGCTTTTTATGCTAATGCATAGAATGCATTCAGTTAAAACATCTTTTGACTTTACAACCACTTTAATTAAAGGGCATATGATGAAAAGATGGCCCACAGGTGGGAAATTAATCTTATAAAATTGGGCATTATATGTTGACTTAGAGGATAACAGTGGGTTCTAAAAGGCTGACTATTCCAGGAGCTACATTTTGATAGCGGTACAACAAAACATTTGTTTCTGCTCACTGGAATGGTGGGCATCCCCCATATAAGCACAAGTTCACCAATGCCCATATATTCATAGATAAAACCACTGTAGCATTCAATGGCCAAAAAAAAAACATTTTAAGCAGTGCAGTGGTTCTCTACCTTTGAAACTACTTCCAAAGGGGGAGGGCTTGCATGAGGTTCGGCATGGCAGATACATCTTGCTAGAGCTTCACACTTCCCCCAGCATCAGTGAGGCATAACTCCAGTCTGATCTGACTCTGCTGGCTACTGTCCTCTTGCCAGTACCCCTAAAGAGAACACAGGATGGTGTTTATGGCCACAGGACTAAAAGCAAACCAAAAACACATCAAGGAGACTCTGACCCGCACTTCCCCCACTCTAAGGATATCCTATAGTTTCAAGCTAATACCTATCAAATATTTTCAGATTTGGCACCATCAACGATTGTGAAATGTTGGGCTATGAAGCCACAAATACACATTTTAATGATACATCAGCTAAAGTATACTTCACGGTTTTCTTTTGCTCTACAGTTTTCCTATCTGGGCAAACAGTATTCCTACTGCTTGTCAAGGGCTCTACAACACTTGCTGGGGAACTTACAGTTGGCAAATTCAGATCCTTTTTTTGAGTCAGCATTGCCCAGGACCCCAGCAAGTCCTGCACCTTATCCTTATTTTATCACCCAAAGGCCCTGCTTATGTTGACTAAGGGACCACAATGAAACCATCCCTTTAACATCCTTGTAACTTGTTCTCTGCCACACCTGTATGAGGGAACTGTCTGATCTGTTTTTTCACACCCTGACCATCCTAATGCTGTCCACATTGTGAGCATTTTTCACACTCAATTCATATTTCATCCTTTGCTTTTCTTTATGACCTGAAGCTCCTTCTTTGAGCTCCCTAGGGAGAAGTAACTTAAAGTGGTTGTATACCTGCACGCATTTTTTTATTTTTTTAAAGACAAAAAAGGCAAAAGACATAATGAGCTAGTATGCAAAGTATACTAGCTTATTGTGAAATACTTACCTTAGAATGAGGCCTCAGCAGCTGATCCCAGGGATCCGAGGGAGCTGACATTTCCCTTGGCGTGTCTTCTGGGTTCGCGGCTCTGGCCCTGTGAATGGCCGGAGCCGCGATGTTGTCACTCCGGCAAATGTGCGTGGGAGACTTCTTTCCAAAAAGGCCCGGCAGCGTCTACCAGACCTTCGGCTAGACCTTCACAGTGCATGTGTTGCTGACCTCAGCGGCTGCATGCAAAATTAATATCTTCTAAATCCTACGGGTTAGGAGATATTAATTTTACCTACAAGTAAGCCTTATTATAGGCTTACCTGTAGGTAAAAATATAAAAAACAGGTATACAACCACTTTAACTGTGTACTCTACTGTGCCACTTGTTTTTGTTCAGGCCAGCTAGCCTCACTTTAAATGCCTTGGCATATGTTGATATAAAAGTGCATCATTCAATGATCAAAAAATTTGAAAATGTATAAGGTTGTGTTGTCTCATAAACAAAGAAAAAACTCTTATCAAAAAATATAGCAAACACAGTGTATCAACTAGTGATAAATAAAGAGTTCAATAAACAAGTGTCCATATGTATCAAAAAGGATTCCATTAGTATTCCACCAGCTGGATGTGCTATCCACCATTCTCAGTGATAATAAAATATAACAATCCAATTGAAAATTAAATTGGCCTCTTACCAACTTCCGATGATCTCTAAATTATAAGAGACCATCTAACTCATGAGGTAAGTAAATGCCCAATGCATGGCCACATCCTCTGTGTGAACCCGACCTTCAAGATGGATGGATGGATGGATCAGGCAGCTTCAGGCTCAATGTCCTAACACCTCTCACTCTGGACTCTTGCTCCACACTGAAAGTATATTCCACAGCACTTCTTCAACAGTGTACTCAGGATGAATGGGAGTACAACTCTTAAATCCCTAGTTTACTTGAACTTACACATTTTTACATAATAAATGTTTGGAGGTTCCTAATACCGCTAGGTACAGGGGGTAGAAATAGGGACAAATTGAGCCCTGATGAGGAATTGTCAATACATCCGTGGCACTGGTATACCAATGCCTTTTATTGTTGTATTGAGGGACCCATGCAATTTGCTCAATGAATTCATAACCCATGTCAATGAGAACACATTTAATTTAAAGTTAACTATGTCATGTAATCAAAGTGAGATTCCCTCTCTGTTCTGGATGTACTGTTTCAAACAAAACAAGATTGCACTCTGGCCAGTGGTCTATTTAGAAAACCCACTGCTGGTAACACTATTCTACACAGCAGTAGCTCACATCCAGTACACTTATGCAGTAAATTCTCTAGAGCCAATGCCCAATACCTAGGATTAAAATAAATAGTTCCAATGATGCCAGCTTCAGATAGACCAATTATAATGCATGTTAAGAGCACTAGTAACTCTAGTCTAAAAAATATCCAGAGTGCATCAGAAAAATCATGAGAGTCACTAATAAATGGGCAAAAAAAACAAACAATACAAATAAACTTATAACCCAATACACCCGACACCATGGGTAAATTAGAAAGACGATTGAAAAATATTGTTTTTTATTGGAATTGCATCCTACATTAAAACAAATGATATATCCAAAGGCCTAGAAATTGTAATCAAAAGAGCCAGATTCTTGCTGAATAGTTTGGTGAAGAGCCACTATAGGGGGGTATGTCCATATTGTCAATACATCAATGATTAAAATTGGACCATATTGTCAAATAACTTTCTATTTAGAACCATGTTAGCTGTAATAGATGTTATCTACCGTATCTGTTCATCTGCCATTGAAGGGCCTACTATGTAGAAAAAAAACAAAAGAGATTTCTGAAGACAAATTTATGACCACAGCTATGCAATAGAAATTGCCAATTTAGGGTCCCCTATAAGGTGACACAGGGCTTTTTGTCATGTATATGTCCTAAGTATAGCATGGCAGAGGTCAAATGTATGGCTTTTGATAGGATACATTCTGATCCCCATGGAGTTTATTTAGGACAGGTCATTTTACAGAGATATGTTATTATTATGTGACTTTATTGTTTAAATGCTAATACATTTCCTGGTTTGAATTAAATAAGTTTCAAATCTTTTCTATGAGAAAAACATAGGCCACGTTTATTTTGATTAAATATATTAATTTTTACTACTATTTAAATGTGATATGTTGTTTGTTAATCTGACTTATAGTAACAGTATACAGTATATAAATATAGAACCTATTTGGATCATGTCTGTAACAATGTGTTTATACATTGTTTTTATATTGACAGATTTTTCCATGTGGACTTTGGTGTGATAGGTCTGGCACTAAAGGGAGCCTTTCCAGCATGTTTAGTGCCCATAGAATCTCCAAAGGGAATATAGTCCTAATGTTTTGGCTTACAGGCAGTCTGGTCCTAGGGTGCATAGTTACATAGTTAGTCCCAGGGCTCAAGTCCTGCGGGAACGCATGGGAACGGAGTTCCTGTACTTTTTCCACAACAGGAACTCAGTTCCCGTTAGCAGCCGTGTCCTGCAAGACTTTGAAGTATGTGAGCTGTGTGGCAGGTGCTACACCAGCAGCCGCCGACACAACTCACAATAGTAAGTGCTGCACACCTGACCGTTCAGGCATTGCCAGTAGGGGGCCCCATGACAGCTTCCGCTTCGATGTACCTACCAATCACAGCTAGCAGACGGGTAGATCAGGTCCCTGCTGCTAAGAGATTGTATTTAGTCAGACCTATCGTGATGCTGATTATTCAGAGAATTACCGTATTTATGTTTATTGAGGATTGTTTGTTTTTTATGTACTAACAGTTAAGCTTCATACACACAATACGAAAATTGGACGAAAAATATCACTTTTGAAGCTTTCGTGCACATGAGCGTATCATTTTCTTTTTTTTTGGTGGGCGAGTGGATCTTGGGTGGGAAATCTCTTTTTCTCTAGATGTAAGGCGTGCCCCCCTGTCCTCTTTGATAAACTTAAAGTGAATAACTTAACACCAAGTTCACTATATGGACCCCTTATGTATTTGTAAATGTTGATCATATCCCCGTTAATCTCCTCTTCTCAAAAAATAATAAATTCAGTTCTAATTTTTTCTTATAGCTGAGCTCCTCCATGCCTCTTATCTAGGGATGAGCTTCGTGTTCGAGTCGAACATACGTTCGACTCGAACATCGGCTGTTCACCCGTTCAGCGAATTCCAAACGTTATGGGCCGTTCCCGCCAAATTCGTGTGGCACTCACGGCCCACAATGCACTGGGTCATCGCAGTGCATTGCTGGCTCATGATTGGCCAAGCATGCACTGTGACCCCGCATGCTTGGCCAATCACTGCGCCAGCAGCGAGGAGAGCCATGATTGGCCACAGGCAGGATGCCTGTGGCCAATCATAGCTCAGGCTGTGTAGTACACGCCCCACACTATATAAGGCCGCCAGCGCGGCGGCCTAGTGTAGTGTGTTGGCGTCTGAAGCAGTTAGTGTGTGTTCTGTGTACCTTCAACACAGTACACACCGATCGTTTTCGGCCAATTTTCGATCTTGCTCTTCTGTAGTGGTTGTTGTCTGCTTGCCCTGACCGCAGTATACACCGCTATATTCACCTCACCTATATAGCTAGTGATCTATATTTTATAATAGAGCTTGCAGTCAGTAGTGTTAGGAGCTTGTGCGTGCTGTCTGTGTGCTCTGTACCCAGTACACACCGCTATATCCACCTACATAGCTCTTCTCTATTTGAGCCCACTTGCCATCTGCAGGAGTTATTGGAAGTTGTGTGTGCCTCCAGCACAGCACAGTATACATCTGTATATACCCCTTTATCTCTGGTGTTCTATAATAAAGGCATCTGCAGGAGTTAGTGGGTTTTTTGTGCCTCCAGCACAATATACAGCTGTATCTACCCTTTATTGCTGTTCTCTAATAGAGCCATCTGCAGGGCTTAGTGGGTGTTGTGTGACTCAATTACAGTACACCCCTTTATCTCTGGTGTTCTATAATAAAGGCATCTGCAGGGGTTAGTGGGTGTTGTGTGACTCCAGCACAATATACACCTGTATCTACCGTTTATTGCTGTTCTCTAATAGAGCCATCTGCAGGGCTTAGTGGGTGTTGTGTGACTCCATTACTGTATACCCCTTTATCTCTGGTGTTCTATAATAAAGGCATCTGCAGGAGTTAGTGGGTGTTGTGTGCCTCCAGCACAATATACACTACCCAACTGCTGTTTTACCCAACTCCCTTCAGGCCATTACCATGTCTGGAAGGACAGCAAGGAGAGGCAGACAGGCGCGAGCCAATAAAAGAGGGCAAGCAGGCTCTGTGTCTAGAGACAACAGTGCTGGTCGTGGACGCGGTGCATTGCCATCAGCACGTGGCTTGTCCTTCTTTTCGGCAGCTGGACATGTTGAACCGCAACATGCCAACGACTTGGTAGAGTGGATGACCAAGCCCTCTTCATCCTCCTCATCCTCTCTCACCCAGTCTCAGGGTACTAGCAAAGCAGCTGCCAACGCATCGTCTTCCCTCGTCTCAATGTCATCATCAGTGACTCCTTCCCTAGACCCACCACGTCCTCCTGAGGAGTCTCCTGAACTCTTTGAGTACAGTGTTGGGTACATGCTCCAGGAGGATGCCCAGTGTTTTGTAGGCTCTGATGATGACACTCAGCTAGAGGAAGGCAGTAGCATGAGCGCAGAGAGAGGGGATGCTCAAGAAGGACAGCAATCTGGCAGTCATGTTCCACAAGCTGAAGCATACTGCCAGGTTTGCTACAGCGATGAAGAGGGAGGGGATGATGAGGGCACTGACTCCACGTGGGTGCCTGGTAGGAGAGAGGAGGAGGAGGCACATGTCCAACGAGGCAGGATGCCCTCCGGGGGCCAGCTTAGGGGCAGCACACCGACTGAATCACACCGCAGAGCTCCGCCTGTGCAGGGCGCTGCCTCTGCGCGTTATTCTAAAAGTTCTTTGGTGTGGGCTTTTTTTTAGACGAGTGCATTAGATCGCACCGCTGCTATTTGCAACATATGTCTCAAGCGTATCTCGCGTGGCCAAAACATCAGCCGCTTGGGCACCACATGCTTGACCAGACATATGTTGACCTGCCATGCAGCTCGTTGGCAAGCGTACCTCAAAGACCCACACCAAAGAACAAAGCGGACCTCTCCTTGCTCCTCATCAGCTGGCATCTCCAACCCCACTAGTCCTTCAGTCCTCTCTGAAACCTGCTCTGAGAGGAATGAAGGTGTAGAATTAGGTGTGTCACAGCCAAGTGCTTCCGGGCACTCTGCTAGCAGTACACCCACGTCCGATTATAGCAGGCAAATGTCCCTGCCCCAGCTGCTGGACCGGCGAAAGAAGTTCACTCCCAGCCATCCACATGCCCAGCAGTTGAATGCTAGCTTGGCTAAATTGCTAGCACTTCAACTGCTGCCTTTTCAGTTGGTAGACTCAGCCCCCTTCCGTGAGTTTGTACAATGTGGCAGGTCCCCACACGCCACTTTTTCTCACGGAAGGCGATTCCGGCTCTCTACTGGCATGTGGAAGGCAATGTCCTTGCCTCGCTGGATAGGACGGTCAGCGGTAAGGTGAATATTACCGCTGACTCATGGTCCAGCAGGCATGGACAGGGACGTTACCTGTCTTTCACGGCCCATTGGGTCACTATTCTGGCAGCTGGGAAGGATGCAGGACAAGGTGCAGTAGTGTTGGAGGTTGTTCCGCCACCACGCCTCCAAAATGCTACTATTGGTTGTGACACACCTCTCTCCTCCACCCCCTCCTCTTCTTCTTCCTCCATGGCCTCTTCCAGTGCTCTGTCCTCAGAACCAGCGGTGCTCCGTAGGCGTTCCAGGGGCTACGCAAGTATGCAGGCAAAACTATGCCATGCCGTGCTTGCGCTGCTTTGTTTGGGGGACAGGAGCCACACTGGGGCGGATGTTTTGTCAGCTCTGCAGGGGCAGGCCGAGAGGTGGTTGACGCCACGCCAGCTTAAGCCAGGAATGGTGGTTTGTGACAATGGCACCAACCTCCTCTCCGCCCTCCAACAGGGACAACTGACCCATGTGCCCTGTGTAGCTCACGTCCTTAACCGGGTGGTGTAGCGATTCTTGGGCAGGTACCCGGGCTTACAGGATGTCCTGAAGCAGGCCAGGAAAGTCTGTGTGCATTTCCGCCGATCATTTAATGCCTGTGCTCGGCTGGCTGAGCTCCAAAAGGAGTTGAACCTGCCCAAGAACCGCCTTATATGTGACATGCCCACCAGGTGGAACTCAACGTAGGCCATGCTGCAGCGGCTGCACACGCAGCAGAGGGCCATCAATGAGTACCTGTGTGACTACGGCACCAGGACAGGGTCAGGGGAGCTCGGTTTTTTCTCACCACGCCAGTGGGCATGATCAGGGATGCATGCACTGTCCTGTCACCGTATGAGGAGGCCACAAGGATGGTGAGCAGTGACAGTGCATGCATCAGTGACACTGTACCTCTTGTCCACCTCTTGGAGCATACGCTGCGTGGAATAATGGACAGGGCACTTGAGGCAGAACAGAGGCAGGAAGAGGAGGACTTCCTTGCCTCTCAAGGCCCCCTTTATCCAGACAGTGTTCCTGCTGTGCCACCCATCACACAGGAAGAGGATGAGGAGGAGGAGGAAGAGGAGGAGGAGGATGATTGTGTCAGCATGGAGGTGGAGGCTGGCACTCAGCATCAGCAGCAGCAGTCTTGTAGGGATGATTTACAGTCCCAAGAAACACGTGGACTTGTACGTGGCTGGGAGGAGGTAGCTGCGGATCATGTTGCCCTTAGTGACCCAGAGGACTCCGGACCGAATGCCTCAGCTAACCTACGCTGCATGGCCTCCCTGATCCTGCAAAGGCTGCGGAAGGATCCTCGTATTCTTCGGATCAAGGAGAGGGACCATTACTGGCTGGCCACTCTCCTTGATCCACGGTACAAGGGTAAGGTTGTCGACCTTATCTTGCCATCGCAGAGGGAGCAGAGGATGAGACATCTCAGGGAGGCCTTGCAGAAAGGTCTGTGCAACGCGTTCCCAGAGACTGGGAGGTTACAAACTCCTGGTCCTGGACAACGTGTTGCTGAGGCATCGGTCAGAAGGAGCGGTGGAGAAGGTGGCCGTCTGACTGATGCTTTCAGACAATTTTTTAGTCCGCAGCCCCAAGGTATGATCGGTTCCAGCAACCATCGCCAGCGTCTGATTTACATGGTGCAGGAATACCTAGGGGCAAGGTCAGACTTGGACACCTTTCCCACCGAAAATCCTCTGGCTTACTGGGTCTTGAGGATGGATCACTGGCCAGAGCTTGCACAGTATGCAATTGAGCTACTGGCCTGTCCTGCATCCAGCGTTCTTTCGGAACGCACCTTCAGTGCTGCTGGTGGCTTTGTTACCGATCACAGGGTGCGCCTGTCCACCGAATCAGTTGATCAACTGACCTTCATCAAGATGAATCAGTCTTGGATCACCCACAGCTACCAAGCACCTGAAGCTGATGTAACCGAATAATTTTTTTTGAAATATCACATCCCTTCAAGACTGCCTATGCTGATGCTGAGTGACTGTCCTGTTATGTTGATTGTCTATCCTCTTCCTCCTCCGCTAATATGTTGGAAGAACATTTCTGGTTCTGGGTGATGCCATCAGCCCAATTTTTCTGCCCCTGTTTAACAGGGGCATTTAATTACAATTTTTGCAGCAGGGCTAATTCCTGCAATAAAACTAGAGTATATGGGAGAGGTTGCAGTGTGGTGGCACCAGCACCAGTGCCTAAGGCCCAATTTTTCTGCCCCTGTTTAACAGGGGCGTTTAATTACAATTTTTGATGCAATGCTTTGCAGCAGGGCTAATTCCTGCAATAAAACTAGAGTATATGGGAGAGGTTGCAGTGTCGTGGTACCAGCACCAGTGCCTAAGGCCCAATTTTCCTGCCCCTGTTTAACAGGGGCGTTTAATTACAATTTTTGATGCAATGCTTTGCAGCAGGGCTAATTCCTGCAATAAAACTAGAGTATATGGGAGAGGTTGCAGTGTCGTGGCACCAGCACCAGTGCCTAAGGCCCAATTTTTCTGCCCCTGTTTAACAGGGACATGTAATTACAATTCTTGATATAATATTTCACAGGAGGGCCCGTTCCTGTGCCCACCCAGAGTAACTGTGAGGACTTATAGTGTTGTGGCACCAGCACCACAACCACCAAAGGTCAATTTTTCTACCACTGTTCAACAATGGCATGTAATTACAATTTTTGATATAATCGTTCACAGCAGGGCGCTCCAGCACCCACCAAGAGTCACTTTGAGGGCTTACAATGTTGTGGCAAAACCAACACCTTGTTCCGCCATTTCTGCAGAGCATATAAGGCAGGCCCCTACTTTCAAACATCCAACTTGCAAACATCTCCTACTTGCAAACGGAAGGAGACAACAGCAAGTGAGATGAAAAAAGATGTACGACAAAACAAATTATACAGGGGTGATAACCCTTCCCTATGTTTTCCAAAAAGCTTAAAAATAGTTTTTTTGACTGGAGCTACACTTTAAAAATGTACCAGTTGAAAATTACAAACAGATTCAACTTAACACAACAAACCTACATAGTCCCTGTCTTGTTTGCACCGCCTGTATACTGCTGTTCTGAGTATATAGGGCCTGGGGGCCACACGCATTTCCTTTTTTTAATATGGGTACGGGGTTCCCCTTAATATGCGTACAAGACCCAAAGGGGCTGGTAATGGGCAGGGAGGGCTACCCATGCCATTTTTCTCAATGATTTTCAACCATATTGCAGGAACCAGATATAACATTAAAACCGCAAGCAGTTTTCAATGATGTTATTTCTGTTTAATGTCATTTTGTGTAGGGACTGTTCTAAACACGGGAAACACGTGGCACTTCACAGGCATACTACAGACACCCTCCAGGCACCATATTTAAAGGAATATTTCACTTTTTTTCACTTTAATCGTCATTAAAATCAGTGCTCCCGCCAAAGCGGCCATTTTTAAAAACATTTTAGGCATTGACCCATGTCCCCTGGGGCAGGAGCCAGGTCCCCAAACCCTTTTTAGGACAGTATCTTGCATATTAGCCGTTAAAATTAGCACTTTTAATTTCGAACGTTCGAGTCCCATAGACTTCAATGGGTTTCTAAAGTTCATTCGCATTTGGGGTCCGTTCGAAAGTTCTGGTGCGAACCGAACCGGGGGGTGTTCGGCTCATCCCGACTCTTATCAATTTGGTTGCCCTTCTCGGCACTTTCTCCAGTTCTCTGATACGCAAGTTCTCCATGTACTGCCCATTTTACAACTCCCAGCCAGTGGGTGCATTACAGTCTTTCCCACCCTGCCTGGATAGAGAGTTAGGGGAGGTGGTTGTGGGCAGATCGGTTTATGTGGCATCACAGGTAGCACCATCATGTGCCATTGCATGTGCAATGTGGAAACTTCATGTAAGGGCTCTGGCATTGACATGCATGGGCGCACACTCCAGGGGTATACTGTAAGTGAAGATTGAGCCCAATACTGGTGGTCATGCGGAAGTGGATACAGAGGACTTTGGAGATGGTATGTGTACAAGAGAGACCATTTGCAAATGCTGATTAGGTAGTGATGTGGGGGCTTGATTTCACAATGTTAAAGTAATATTCCAGGATAAACCCAACTAATCTTAAACATGCCCCCCCCAACCCCTATTATGACTCACTTGTAAAAGAAAGATCTGTATATATACCTATTTTACACGACAAAGGCTGGCAATGTCTTCACCCATAGGCTTACTATAGTCTATACCTTTTCAGCGCGCCCTCATCCTCCCTGCAAGTGCCATTGGCTAGCACAGAAACGCTGGATAATGTGACTTGATTGGACTTGCCTGAAAACAGTAAAGCCGCGTACACACGGGCGGACTGTCTGGCCAACTTAGTCCGTCGAAACACATTTCAGCGGACAGTCCGCTCGTGTGTGGGCTTCAGCTGACTTTTTCAGCGTGCAGTCTGGCGGACTAAGTATTTCGGAATTTCCGTAATATTATCCGTCGTACTTTGGTTTCAGCGGACAATCCGCTCGTGAGTAGGCTAGTTCGACGGACTAAGTATGGCGCATGCTCAGAAAGGATTTACACGGCGAAAGGTTGCATTGCTGTGTATTGGACTTCCTATTTCTAGTCCCGTCGTACGTGCTGTACACGTCATCGCGCAAACTTTCGACAGACTGTTTTACATCCGTGTGTGGTCAAGTCCGTTCATTCGAAAGTAGGACGGACTGTCCGTCGGATTGTCTGACGGACTAAGTTGGCCATACAGTCCGCCCGTGTGTACGCGGCTTTAGTATACAGATTTTTCTTGATACTAAGAAGGGGTGGGGGGGGGGGGCATTTTTTAAGATTAATTAGGTTTATCATGGAATTCTACTTTAATGTAGGATGTATTGTGTTTTTTTGTTCTGGGCTTTTTCAGCTTCTCACAGTGCCATCAGAAATTGTGGCTGCTGGCTGCAAGTCAAGGCCACTTCACTTGTAGCATGACACATATTGTATAAATTGCCTTATTGAAGTACATGAGATTGAATCAGTTGTTCTATGAATCTAATTGTCTCCAGTAGCTATCTCTATGTATACCGGAATCTCTCTTTTGAAGGCATGGATCGCATGTCATAGAAACAGGGGAAAAATCACCATAGGACAAGATTGAAAATGAGCAGAGCAACTACATTAGAGCAGTGCATCTGCTAATATAAGATTGGTTGGATCAATCATTTATTATTATCCTCTGTAGGCTTTTCACCAATGCCATCTTATTCATGAAAACACAGATTGGGGGAAAGATCTTTTTGAGGCAATAACAAGGCAAACATGTAGAGTGGAGTCTAAGATAAATCCCATCTTGAATCTAGTAGTTGAATTCAAGAGTCCCCACGGTAGTCCTTGTATGGAGAGCTTCTTTTGGCAAAGATACATTTTGTGCCATTTTGGAGCCTGCATTTACTGCCAGGACTGACCAGCTGTTCTGCCTTATACCTATTCAGTCCCCCTGCCCAGGATATGCACCTGTAAATGTTGTAAGCCCCTTGTACCAGATTGCCACATTGGAAAACATTTTTATAATTAAATTGTAGGCAAATCCCTGTATAACATATGTGTAAGTAACAAAGGATCAGAGCTTATCAATATAAATATACTCATCTGATGTGGTATTAATATAATTTTTTGAAAAAATCTTCTTCCACAAAAGTTTCCTCCTGAAAAAATGATTGTGCATAACAAAATGCGTAGCAGGAATGTTGGCCCCTGCACCAAATAATTATTTATTATTATGTAGCGCTGGTATCCTTGTCTACTAATGTGTATTAGCATTTATAATGGAAGTCTATGGACGTTTCGATGGCTTAGTGTTTGGCGCCATCTAGCGGCCGGCCAAACACTGATAGTGGACTTTAATTATTTTTGCTTTATCAAAGCATTGAACTTGGTACAGGAAGTGACTGTTATTTACACTGTAGAGTTGACCTTTTTATCCAGGATGCCGGGAGACCTACCCATGGACACCCTCTCTTGCACTGCATGCTGGGTAGGACATAAAAAGGGCCCCGAGTGGCCCTCTGATGTCTCTTGGGAATGCATGGCCTGCCTGTGAGTACTTGTGAGGAGGCCTCTTGGAGGAAGCGGCCTATTGCCCTTACGGAGCGCAACTCTGCTCGATTGTGTGAGTGACCTGAAGTGCCAGAGACACAGTGATTGGATTGGAAATATTCAGAGACACTCGTTTGAGCATCAGAAGACCAGGTCCACCTATTAGAAGGGAATGGAGTGACTGAGCCGGCTGACGTAGAAGCAAGCTGCAAACACTGGACAAAGTTACCATACTGAGCTTCCGATCCAGTTGGTAAGCGGGTTGTGGCCCACAGTTTTCTAAACTTTGCACCTAGTCAGACTTATATACAGGCCTCGCTGGGATCCATTAGACATGTGCATTCGTTTTCGTCCGAATGCATTTTCGTCCGAATTTCAGCTATTTTTGTTTTCCTTTTGACAAACGATAACAAAAGCACAGAATCCGAAAAACGAAAGATCCGACATAAATAAATGCTTTATTTTCGTTTTCATTGTTACAACAGTTCGATATAGAATAGGAGATTCGACGTGACTCTGACAATAACAATCTGTGTCTATAGAACCTGTGGTCGAATGTGCCTAACTTTACCTCTATTAGTCCAAGATTATATAGAGAAAATATTTGACAGAGAAAAAAGATTTGACAGAGAGAAAAGATTCTGCAAGTTACTGTCCTAAAAAGTGTTTGGGGACCCGGGTCCTGCCCCAGGGGACATGCATCAATGCAAAAAAAAGTTTTAAAAACTGCCGTTTTTTCGGGAGCAGTGATTTTAATAATGATTAAAGTGAGACAATAAAAGTGTAATATTCCTTTAAATTTCATACGGGGGGGGGGGGGTGTCTATAGTATGCCTGTGAAGGGGCGCATGTTTCTGGTGCTTAGAACTGTCCCTGCACAAAGTGTCATTTATGCAGGAAAAAAAGTCCTTTAAAATCACTCGCAGCTATTATGAATTGTCGGCTCCGTAATACAGAGAACACTCATTGAAAGTCGTTGATAAAAAATAAAAATAAAAAATAAAAAAAAAAGCGTGGGGGTCCCCCAAATTCAATTACCAGGCCCTTCAGGTCTGGTATGGATATTAAGGGGAACTCCGCGTCAAATTCAAAAAAAAATTGACGTGGGGGTCCCCCTAAAAATTCATACCAGACCCTTTATCCGAGCACCCAACCTGGCAGGCCGCAGGAAAAGAGGGGGGATGAGAGAGCGGCCCCCATTCCTCCTGAACTGTACCAGGCCACATGCCCTCAACATTGGGAGGATGCTTTGGGGGTCTGTGACCCCTCAAAGCACCTTGTTCCCATGTTGATGTGGAGAAGGGCCTCATCCCCACAACCCTGGCCGGTGGTTGTTGGGGTCTGCGGGCGGGGGGCTTATCAGAATCTGGAAGCCCCCTTTAACAAGGGGACCCCCAGATCCCTCCCCCCCCTGTTTGAAATGGTAAGGGGGTACAAAAGTACCCATACCATTTCACAAAGAAAGTGTAAAAAATAGTTAAATAAGACAAACACACCTTTGAAAAATTCCTTTATTAAAAAAAAAAAAAAAAAAAGATTCCAGCGGGGTTAATCCACTCTTGCTATCCAGTGACGGACGATCATCTCTCCGGGGTCCAGTGATGGCTGATCTGTATCAGCGCAGCGAATCCATCCATCTTCTGTCTCCACGAAGGAGACACTGCGGGGATTCCGGCAGCCTGACGTTTGTTATATGTGGAGGGCGGGGCCACCCGACACTAGGCCCCGCCCCCTCTGATGTAACACAGGCAGGTTTCCGTCACCCTACGTTTTTTACACATTTTTCGACTTGAGGGAACAGCTGACTGAACTCAAAAGGACGGGCATTATTGGAGAGTCCAGGAGTCCTTACGCCTCTCCAATAGTGGTGGTAAGGAAAAAAAATGGGTCCCTACGGCTGTGCATTGATTATAGGATCCTGAACCGGAGGACCATTCCTGACCAGTACACAACACCTCGGATAGAGGATGCCTTGCAGAGCCCTTCCCCTTTTTTTTTTCTCCTTCCCTCTCTTTCTCCCCCCTTCCCCCCTCCCTCTCCCCTCCCTCTCCCCTCCTTTCTTGTATTCCCCCATTTGCGCAACACTAAAACCACTTAATCGATATTGCTCAGGAAGTAGGTGAAGCTCCCCTAAGTGTTTGCAGCATCCCTCTATTCCCCTTGTCAAGGTGGTTGGCGCAGAGGTACTTTATACACTAATTGCTTGCAGAGCCTGTCAGGGGGCGAAGTGGTTCAGTGTGCTGGACCTAAAAAGCGGGTACTATCAGATTCCCATGTGTCCTGAAGATAGGGAAAAAACGCTTTTATCACTGCTGAGGGTTTCTTAGAGTTCAATCGGATGCCACAATGTCTGTCTGGAGCCCCAGCAACCTTTCAGAGATTGATGGAGAAGACAGCGGGTGACATGAACTTGATTGAAGTGCTGGTATACCTGGATGATATCAGTGTTTGGGAGAACGTTAGAAGAGCACGAAGAATGCCTGGAGAAAGTCCTGAAGAGGCTTCATGATGAAGGCCTGAAGCTCTCCATGGAAAAATGACAATTCTACCAACCCTCAGTGAACTACCAAGGACAGATTGTGTCTGAATATGGAGTGGCAACAGATCCTGAGAAATTGGAAGCTGTCACTTCTTGGCCCAGGCCTACAAACGTGACCGAACTCAGATTGTTCCTAGGTTTCTGCTCATACTACAGGAGGTTCATGGAAGGGTTTGCCAAAATAGTGCACCCACTCACTGAGCTTCTGAAGGACCAGGAAGAAGCTGGTGCAGACTCAGATCAGTCTGGGAAGCCAAAGGAAGGGCCCAGGAAGAAGAAAGAAGCCATCCAGGACCAGTGGACTCCACAATGTGAGGAAGCTTTCAGACAATTGAAGTGGAGCCTTACAACTGCTCCGGTTCTGGCCTATGCAGACCTGGCCAAACCTTACGAGCTACATGTGGATGCCAGCCGAGACAGGCTAGGAGGAGTGCTCTATCAGCAATATGACGGACGTCTATGGCCCATTGCCTATGGGAGCAGAAGTCTCCTTCCTGCTGAAAGAAACGATCCTGCTTACAAGCTTGCATTTCTGGTTCTGAAGCGGGCAGTGATAGACAAGTTGAAGGATTATCTTTACGGGGCAGAGTTTGTAGTTAAGACCGATAACAACCCCATCACATATTTGCTCACCACCGCGAACCTGGACGCCACCGGCCACAGGTGGTTGGCTGCTCTCTCTGCGTTTACCTTCAGCCTGAAGTACAGACCAGGGGTTGGTAACCGAGATGCGGACACCTTGTCGAGGAGGCCACATGACTCCCAAAGCCCCTCAGAAGACTGGACTTAACTTGAAGGAGTAAGAGCCCTCTGTGAAGGGACAGGCCAGCAAGAAAAAGGTGGTGCCCGAATGGGGGGCCCTACTGAGGTGGGAGTGTCCTCAGTAAGGGTGCCCAGGTGTTATTGTAACATCTCCCAGATTATGCAAGAGAGTCTTGCCAAGCTATCTAAAAAGGACCTCAGGAAAGACCAGGAGGAAGACTCACTCTGTGGGCTAGTACTGAAGGCGTTGGAGAACAAACAGCCTGATCTGCTGCAGAAGAGCCCCCGGAAAGAAGCCCGGATACTACTGAAAGAGTGGGATCAGTTACAACAAGGGGTGGTCTACCGAAGGGGCCCCTCTGAAGATCCTGAAGAGAAGTGGCAACTGCTCCTGCCGGAGAACAACAGAGAGGGTGCTGATCGCTCTGCATGACCACCACGGTCATCTGGGAGCTGAGAGGACTCTTCAACTCATAAGGGACAGGTTCTACTGGTCTCACATGAGGACCAAAGTGGAGAACTATTGTTATTCCTGCCTCAGGTGCATACAACGGAAGACTTTGCCCCAGAGGGCTGCCTCAATGGGCCACTTAGAGAGCCAAGGGCCAATGGATCTGGTCTGCATAGACTTTCTATGTTTGGAACCCGACCTGAGTGGGCAAGGGGACATCTTAGTAGTTACAGATCACTTTACCCGCTATGCCCAGGCGTTCCCTACTAAAGACCAACAAGCAACCACAGTAGCAAAGACTCTCGTGGAAAATTTCTTTGTCCATTATGGTCTATCTCGACAGATACATTCGGACCAAGGAAGAGACTTTGAGAGCACACTGATTAAAAGACCATTGGATCTACTAGGCATACAGAAGTCCAGGACCACTCCCTACCACCCACAAGGGGACCCTCAACAGGAAAGGTTCAACAGAACCCTCTTAACATGTTGGGTACTTTCTCTGCAGAGCAGAAGCCCCATTGGAGTAGACACATCCCTGCATTGGTTCATGCCTACAACAGTACCAAGAGTGACACTACTGGATATTCACTTTATAGGCTAATGTTCGGGCTTAAAGCCAAGTTACCAGTAAACCTAGCCTTTGGGACCTCTCTGGACCACACATCAGAGACCTCTCATCGAGGGTATGTGGAAAGACTGCGGAGGAACTTAAAGATAGCTTATGAGCAGGCTCAAGCTACCTCGAACACCAGAGAGAATAGGAATAAGAGGAACTTTGATTTAAAAGTAAGAGTTCAGGATCTCCAAACAGGTGACCATGTCCTACTAAGGAATCTGGGCATCCCAGGCAAACATAAGTTGGCTGACCGCTGGAGACCACAGCCATATATTGTGTGCCGGAAGCTCCCAGGACTCCCAGTGTACGAAATCAAGCCTGAAGGAAACACCGGGCCAGTGAAAACCTGGCATCGAAATCATCTCTTACCCCTCACAGAAGCAGTCAGGGTAAATCCAGAAGAGGATCTCCCCTCCATGTCCACTGCTGTGCGCAGACCAACAACCAGGTCTCAGCCTGCTCCCTCTGGAGATGAGGATGAGGAAATGGAGATGAGTTGGCTCTGGCCACCTGAGACATCAGAGACTGAAGTAGATGTTTCCCCAAAGACAGGAGAAGGCAGAGGCCCCAGGATTTGTGCCAATGACACAACAAGCGGAAGACCAAAATACTCCTGTCTACTCCCCATTACCAGCATCTGAAATGAGGAATGAGGATACTTGTTCAAGAATGGTGGATACACCAAAAAGGCAAAGAGAAAAGAGAGACATTCACCCACCAAAGAGACTGACTTATGATACATTGGGTGAATGCTCTGAAGCAACTCAACATACCAGCAAAAGAAACTCTGAAATGCCTGGTCCCTCTACTTCTGATTCAGTGAGGGACAACTCCAACTCACTGACACATCTGTACCAGACACTATAGTGTCAGCTGTGAGTGCACAGGACAGCTCCCCATCACAAGTGAACTGGTGGGAAGCTCCTCTGTCTGTATTGTGTAACCGTATAGAGACAAGAATACAGGATAGAGTCAAGATTTTTAACATCTTTGAGGACCAAAGAGACAAAGTAGGGGGCGTATGTAGCGCTGGTATCCTTGTCTACTAATGAGTATTAGCATTCATAATGGAAGTCTATGTACGTTTCTATGGCTTAGTGTTTGGCGCCATCTAGCGGCCAAACACTGATAGTGGACTTAAATGATTTTTGCTCTATCAAAGCATTGAACTTGGTACAGGAAGTGACTGTTATTTACACTGGATAGTTGACATTTTTACCCAGGATGCCGGGTGACCTACCCATGGACACCCTCTCTTTTACTACATGCTGGGTAGGACATAAAAGGACCCAGAGTAGCCATCTTAGTTTGGGAATGCATGGCCTGCCTGTGAGTATGTCAGGAAATGTTCCATCCGTTGATAATATCTGTCTTTTGGCGTGCAGTTCTGAGGTCCACCAGCAGGTGTCTCCTGGCAGTTTGGAACTGTCAGGAGAGCTTTTCCCTGCTGAGGTTATGTCATCTTTGGGCTGCAGTACTGGCGTCCACCAGTGGATGGATCCTGGCAGTGTGCAGCAGACAGCACCTCCTGCAATCAGGTGTCACTTGAGGCAAATCACAGGCCTATAAATAGCCAGCAAGCACTTACATGTTTGCCTTGGTATTGTCCTTGAACCCTGATCTGCTGCTTGTGATCCTGATCTTGATTCTGAACCTGTTCCTGTGCCCTGAACCTGTGACCCGTGTTTCTGATCCTGTTTCCCTGTCCTGGTCCCTACCCTGTATCACCTATTACCGTCATCCCTGCCCTGCAGTCTGATCCGTCCATCCTCTCCCTGTCCTGTGTTCCTTACCCCACCTGCTGATCTCCCCATGTATGACCTTCGCCTGGCTTGTGTCTCTGATTCTGGACTGCCCTTTGTTTATCTACTGATCCTCTGTGCATGACCCTGGCCTGGCTATCGTTTATGATCCTGGTATTTCACATTTATTGTACATATCTGTCTGTTGTTATTTGGGGGTCTGTGGTTGGTTGCACTGTGTGGTTGTATTTATATTATTCACTTCCCTTAATAAATCATATTTCACTTATATATGTTTGGGTATCCTCTGTTGCAGTCCACACAGTTCTGGTCTTATCTGGTACATGACAGAGTACTTGTGAGGAGGCCTCCCGGAGGAAGCGGCCTATTGCCCTTGCGGAGCGCAACTCTGCTAGATTGTGTGAGTGACCTGAAGTGCCAGAGGCACAGTGATTGGATTGGGGATATTCGGAGACAGTCGAGCATCGGAAGACCAGGTCCACCTATCGGAAAAAAGAGTGATGGAGCCAGCTGACGTAGAAGCAAGCTGCAAACACCGGAAAAAAGTTACCATACCGAGCTTCTGATCCAGTTGGTGAGTGGGTTGCAGCCCACAGTTTTCTAAACTTTGCACATAGACAGACTTATATACAGGCTTCGCTGGGATCCATAGTCTCACGGAGGAGGAACATAGCAACTGACACTAGGCAGGCATAAGGCCTACTTACTATCGTATCTTAAGTATTGTATTATAATTACGGAAGCAACACTCGGACCATCCTTAACTCAACTTTAATTACTTTAACCCTTGGATTACAAATTATAAGGAATTATCATTGCTAGCGAAGACAAGAAGACTAAAGACTGAGTACTTTAAGTGAGGTCTCACGCATAGCTAAAAAAAGTAGGGGTAGCTTCCATATTAGCAGAGTGCAGGCCCAAATCAAAACAGCAGCACCTTCGGGGGTCAGTGCTACAATTATATAGAGAATTTAAAGTCACTTATGCTAATGGAGAAGTAACTGATTCATGTTTGGTTGTTCATTTTGCAAAGGCTCGGTGTTGCTTTTTTTTTAAACTGTAATAGTATTGTGTTTCAAGAATTTGCAATAATGGATGTATACTTTTGTAAACCTATGGACACCTTTTTGGTACTCAATGGTCCCATGGGTTATATTTGGAATACAAATGTGTCTTTGGAATAAGATTATATGATGGTTTCATGGTTATATGAGGGATAAAGGTATCAGCCTCTATCTTATTGTTTGCCATAAGAACAGTGTATCAACAAGGAGTGGCCCAATTAATAGAAAAATGTAGTTAGGGTGCTGGCAGTTGAAGAGCTGGCTATCAGTCATTTGTTGTAGACAAATATTGAACTTTTGGATGTACAGATCTGTGCACAAAGGCAGGGCACACAAGAAAATGTACCCCAGCCCAGTACTGCAATTAAAGGAATTCAAGCACAGTTTGTTAAAGTAGATGTAAACCCAACCGCTACAATCTTATACAAGCTTTAATCTGATAATACTTGGAAACCCTATTTTATTTTAATCACTAGCTTTCGTGTAAAGTCTGGACAGCCACACTTCAATAAATAATAATTCCTTTATTAATGCAAATCCATACAGCAAGGATAAAACTCGAACGTGTTTCACACCATCAACGGTGTGAAACGTGTGTTTTCGTTTTTTATCCCTGCTGTTTTTATCCCTGATGTTTTTATCCCTGCTGTTATCCCTTTTGGAGTGCGGCCGTCCGGACTTTTGTTTTGCTTTCCTTGGATTTGATTGCATATTGAGCAGCCCCCACACCTGACGAGGGAGGAGATTTTTGAAAACAGACACCTGGAGCGGGTTCTTCTTTTTTTTTACTTTTGCCTAATGCTATATTAGTCTCATTATATTTTATATATAGATGTGCTGCGGTCAGCCGAACCAGCAGAGTGTAGACAGTTGTTTCGAAATCTGGAGCCCACAACCCATTAAGGTTGATGATCATAGACACAACGAGATGCAGCACGTTATTGCTCCATGATGTCTAACACAATAACACCTTCACCTCTCAGAGAGGTTTCTCATAACTCCCAGGGGTTAAACACCCCAGTGAAGCGACATCAAGTTTTTAGTTCATACCACTCTGACAGCACAGATGTGATCCTATTACAGGAAACACATTTCCCTTGGCAGTACAATCCCTCCTTCCTGCACCCCAAATATAGCGTCCCACAGATAGGAATTGGACCGAGCACACAGATTCCTGAGACCACCTAGAAAGCACAGTAACCCATGAAACATTATGGTGAAACCTAATTTCTATGCCGTGAAGGAAGAAATTATGAGAAGATCAAGAAAACAATCCCCACTGACCTGTATAGGTTTTCCCATACAGATTTTTGTTGACATTTCCCCCTCCAAAGAAGAAGATCCCTGAAACCCCTCCTCACTATTCTTTCACAAAAATAAATTAAATACTGGTGGGCCTTCCCATTCACTCTTAAATTTTCACATAAAGATAAAACCCACTCCTTCACTAACTTCCCAGAGGGAGAACACCTCTTTCTACAACTCAAGTCAAAAAACTGTTAGTCCACCCACTCCCCATGTACTCTAAATCTGGATGGATAGGAGGGTGCAAGTTCTGTGACCTCACCTCTGGAGGACTTTCAAAATTCTTAGTAGACACCCCATAAAGATGCCTCTATCTTTTATACTATTCTGATATCCTATCTAGCGGGTTTGGCTACTTCTACCACCTCAGCCTCCCTTTGGGAGCCTGGGAAGGTCGAAGATGGGGGCCACAAGTTGCTTAACATTGCTATATATTTACTTTTGTCTTTTTTTCCAGCACACTTCCCAACTAGCCAGCAAAAAATAAATAAAGAAATTACAATGTCCCAACAATTCTCTTTAAAATAGTAACTTGAAAGTAGGCTTTATTGCTTTATAGATTGAGGTAATTTATCATTATCATTTGAAGGTTTTTGGGAACCAAAGTACTGAGCTAACTTATTGAGATATAAGAATACGTACATTGTAATGTATTCCCCAAACAGCCTAACACTAAATGGAACATCTTCTGCATTAGCATTATGCCAAACTTGTTATTATTGCAGAAAATTAGTGTACACATTTCAAAGAATTGTAGGTGTTTTTTTTTTTAGCAGAACTGAAAGCCAAACAGATTGTTTAATGTTCTAGGTGTTCTTGTCACTTAACATTTTAGACATTTATAGGAGGAATGTTAATGTTATCAGTTCATATAAAGGTAATATATGCATAATTACATCTAAATGAGATAACTGTGCTTTGGTGACACAACACCTAATGATAAACAGTAGGTCTATCTCCAAAGTATGAAATCTAATGGCAGTTTATATTTCAGTGCATGCCCACACTGTACCCAATGTATTATGAAGTTAATAAAAAATATTTACATGAAAATTTCCTGAAGAATTTTAATACATGACCTGACTATCGATCTGCTGTCTTTATAGCTGAAGAAATAACTTTTGATTTTTCTCCTGTAAAAAAAGTATTGACAGACAGAATAACATAATACTACTGCTACTGCTACAACTTCTATTTCTACTACTACTAGCAATGATAATAATACTTAAAGCGGATCTTAACACTGTTTTTCAACTTTTCTACATTGACACACACACACACACAGAAAAAAAGACAAAATGCATGTTTATTTTCTAGTTAGTTAGGGACCTTGCAATGTAAGCGCCTTGAAGGGCAGGGACTGGCGTGTATATACTGCATAAATTGACATTGCTAAATAAGATCCCGAAATAAATAATACATACATGTTGCTTGTTTACTTATTTTATGCCCCCCCTCCCCCGGGACTTCCTCCTTTCTCATCTAGGTGACAGTAATGTACCTCAACCATTCACAGCTCACCTGGGATATCCATGTCCTGTATTCCACAAAGCTTCAGGCATGTACTGTAAGTCTGATGTTTTGCAATATTTAAAGTGACCTTGCCCTATTGTTGCATTGTTGCTGACATCATTGCAATGAGTAAATAACTGATGGCCAGCTAGACCTCCATGTTCACATATTTGAGCTCTAGGGACATGTCACATGATAGGTGGGTTATAAATGTTAAGTAACAGCCAGCTTACCATATACAGGATCCAAAATTGCAGCATGGGAGTAGCACGGCAGGGGGAGACTACAGCTATGAGTAGAACATTAAGGGACTACATGCTGGTAAGTATATCTTTTTTATGTTGTAATCGTAATGTCCTAATGTGTATTGTAGCACCTTAGTTACAATTTTGGCAGATAGATGGAAGGATGGAAGGTCCTCTCAGTGGATAAAATGATACAATCAGTAATGCATTTAAAACAGAACATTAAATGATTATTTACTATATATATATATATATATATATATATATACATACACATACATACACACACAGTTTATATATACGCATGTTTAATTTGTCCTGCTAATTCTTTTATTTTTGGTCTCTTTTTTTTCTAATTGATGTCTTAAAGAGGAAGTAAGCTGCTCTGTGAGGAGGAAGAGAGCAAAGAGAGCCTCTGCTATCAAGCACATTGCTGGATCGAGAAAGGGCTCAGGTAAGTATTAGGGGGGCTTGGGTGGCCGCCGATGCAGAAAGGTTATATATATATATATATATATATATATATATATATATATATATATATATATATATATATATATATATATATATATATACATACACATACACAGTTTATATATACGCATGTTTAATTTGTCCTGCTAATTCTTTTATTTTTGGTCTCTTTTTTTTCTAATTAATGTCTAAAAGAGGAAGTAAACCCTGATGGGTTTTACTTCCTCTTTATTCCCCTGCAAAGTAAAAGCATAATGGGCTAGTATGCATAGTATGCATACCGTACTAGCCCATTAGGTTGCACTTACCTGCAAACAAAGCCCGCAATGTCCTTGCTGGTGGCTGCATCCATCTTCACCCCTCTTCCTTTCAGGACCCTGGACTCTGGCTCTGTGACTGGCTAGATTCGCGTGCCTTCTCTTGCACGCGGGAACCTACAGTCACAACATGAGCCCTATAGAAACGGCACGATTGTGCCCTTTCTTTAGTGTGCATGTGCCAATGACATCGGGGCAAGCGTATACGGTAAATATCTCCTAAACCATGCAGGTTTAGGAGATATTTCCAATACCTACAGGCTCACCTGTAGGTAAAAGTGGTGTGTGAGAGTTTACAACCACTTTAAAGTGTATGAAAAAGGGAAAACCTTTTTTAGTTCTGAATAAAGTGGCCCCGCAGATATGTAAACCGGTTCCATAGAGAGTCGGTCACATTCTCCTGCTATGCGAATTGGATATGGGAAAATTTGCATCCAATTCGCATAGGTGTGAACCAAGCCTCATATTGTCTCCCTTTTTGTTGGGTCTATAGAACCAAAAATATCTCCAATAGGACATAGATGGCAAACATCCCCTACTCTATGTAAAAAAAAGAGTTAAGATATATATTTATCAAATATTTTCCCTGTACAGATATCAGTACACTGCAATGAGGTCCACAGGAAAAAAAATTTATTTTTTATGAAGCAACCAGCCAGACTTAGCTGCATGTGACATACAGCATTCACAACTGTCAAAAAAGGACATTTCTGCTACTGTTAAAAGTGTGAATCTTTTTCAGAAACTTTAATGTTGCTGAAATAATAACAGACAGAAATCACACTGTACTGAATCAGATGGGTTACATATGAAGCTCTACACAAAATATAGGCTATTGTGCTATCAGGAAAATGATATAAACAATGCATAGAAATGGGAAACTATATCTCCCTAGCCTACAATGTTTTAGAAATATGATAGAATTTATCCTTCAATTATGTTGATCTTGTCCAATGTTACACTGTTGCAGATCATCATTTGGATGTCAGTAAGTTGGATGCAGCAAAAGTAAAATTGATTAACCGGTAGAGATGTGTAACCATGGTTTTGTTTTATAAATACTTAGATTGAAGTATATTATTGGCTGTTACCTGACTGAATGCTTGTCATTGTCTGTCATAGCTCAGTCAGTACAGTGCATTCTATTTACAGTACCTTGTTATCCATTTTCAGGGCTAAGGCCTGATTCACACTTATACAGGTTGCAGTTTGCATATTCCAGGTACATTTTGCGTTTTTCATAGAAACCATGTTAATCACTTCCCCACTGGTGCACGACGATGTACGCTGGCAGAATGGTACGGGCAGGCAAATGGGCGTACAGGTACGTCCCGTTAAATTTGCCGCCGTGCCATCGCATGCACGCGCCGGCCGCACACACGCACGTGTCGGCCGGGACCTTCGTGAGTCCGATCGCGGGTCCCGCGGACTCGATCGCTGTGGGGATACCCGCAATTGTCTCACAGGGAGGAAGAACGGGGAGATGCTAATGTAAACAAGCATCTCCCCGTTCTGTCTAGTGACAGTGTCACTGATCTCTGCTCCCTGTGATCGGAGCAGAGATCAGTGATGCATCATACACAGCCACGCCCCCACAGTTAGAAACACTCCCCAGGGCTCACTTAACCCCTACACTGCCACCTAATAGTTAACTTCTTCACTGCCAGCATCATTTACACAGGAATCAGTGCATTTGTATAGCGCTGATTGCTGTATAAATGACAATGGTCCCAAAAATGTGTAAAAAATGTCCGATATGTATGCCATAATGTCGCAGTCACAATGGCCGCCATTACTAGTAAAAAAAAAACGATTAAAAAAAATGCCATAAAACTACCCCCTAATTTGTAAATGCTATAACTTTTGCGCAAACCAATCAATAAAGGTTTATTGCAATTTTTTTTACCAAAAATATGTAGAAGAAGAATACGCAATGGGCTAAACTGAGGAAAAAAATGTTTTTTTATATATTTTGGGGGGATATTTATTATAGCAAAATGTAAAAAATAATGCGTTTTTTACAAAATTGTTGCCCTTTTTTTTGTTTATAGCGCAAAAAATAAAAAATGCAGGGGCGATCAAATACCACCAAAAGAAAGCTCTATTTGTGGGAAAAAAAAAGACGTCAATTTTGTTTGGGGGCCATGTCGCACGACCACACAATTGTCAGTTAAAGCGATGTAGTGCCGAATCGCAAAAAGTGCTCTGGTCTTTGGCTAGCAAAATGGTCCGGGGCTTAAGTGGTTCAATGGACTGTAGTTTGTTTCTGCCAAACTGAAAGCGCACTAAAAAAATGCATACAGTGGTGTGAAAAAGTGTTTGCCCCCTTCCTCATTTCCTGTTCCTTTGCATGTTTGTCACACTTAAGTGTTTCGGAACATCAAACCAATTTAAACAATAGTCAAGGACAACACAAGTAAACACAAAATGCAATTTGTAAATGAAGGTGTTTATTATTAAAGGTGAAAAAAAATCCAAACCATCATGGCCCTGTGTGAAAAAGTGATTGCCCCCTAAACCTAATAACTGGTTGGGCCACCCTTAGCAGCAACAACTGCAACCAAGCATTTGCGATAACGTGCAATGAGGCTTTTACAGCGTCCTGGAGGAATTTTGGCCCACTCATCTTTGCAGAATTGTCCTTATTCAGTTACATTAGAGGGTTTTCGAGCATGAACGGCCTTTTTAAGGTCATACCACAACATCTCAATAGGATTCAGGTCAGGGCTTTGGCTAGGCCACTCCAAAGTCTTCATTTTGTTTTTCTTCAGCCATTCGGTGGTGGACTTGCTGGTGTGTTTAGGATCATTGTCCTGCTGCAGAACCCAAGTTCCTTTCAGCTTGAGTACACGAACAGATGGTCGGACATTCTCCTTCAGGATCTCTTGGTAGACAGCAGAATTCATAGTTCCTTTTATCACGGCAAGTCTTCCAGGTCCTGAAGCAGCAAAACAGCCCCAGACCATCACACTACCACCACCATATTTTACTGTTGGTATAATGTTCTTTTTATGAAATGCAGTGTTCCTTCTACGCCAGCTATACTTGGACACACACCTTCCAAAGAGTTCCACTTTTGTCTCATCGGTCCACAGAATGTTGTCCCAAAAGTCTTGGGGATCATCAAGATGTGTTGTGAAGAAATTGAGACGAGCTTTGATGTTCTTTTTGCTCAGCAGTGGTTTTCTCCTTGGAACTCTGCCATGCAGGCCATTTTTACCCAGTCTTTTCCTGATGGTGGAGGCATGAACGCTGACCTTAACTGAGGCAAGTGAGGCCTGCAGTTCCTTGGACGTTGTTGTGGGGTCTTTTGTGACCTCTTGGATGAGTCGTCGCTGTGCTCTTGGGGTAATTTTGGGCGGCCGGCCACTCCTGGGAAGGTTCACCACTGTTCCATGTCTTCGCCATTTGTGGATAATGGCTCTCACTGTGGTTCGCTGGATTCCCAAAGCTTTGGAAATGGCTTTATAACCCTTTCCAGACTGATAGATCTCAATTACTTTCTTTCTCAATTGTTCCTGAATTTCTTTGGGTCTCGGCATGATGTGTAGCTTTTAAGGATCTTCTGGTGGACCTTACTGTGTCAAGCAGCTCCTATTTAAGTGATGCCTTGATTGTGAACAGGTGTGGCAATAATCAGGCCTGGGTGTGGCTAGAGAAATTGAACTCAGGTGTGGACAACCACAGTTATAGTATGTTTTAACAGGGGGGGGGGGGCAATCACTTTTTCACACAGGGCCATGATGGTTTGGATTTTTTTTCACCTTTAATAATAAACACCTTCATTTACAAATTGCATTTTGTGTTTACTTGTGTTGTCCTTGACTATTGTTTAAATTGGTTTGATGTTCCGAAACACTTAAGTGTGACAAACATGCAAAGGAACAGGAAATGAGGAAGGGGGCAAACACTTTTTCACACCACTGTATATGTGAACCAGGCCTAAATCTGGAAACCTTTTTTTTATTGAATGTGCCTCTTAACTTTTTTTTTTAATATACACTCTTCTGCTCTGTGCAATGGTTTTGTACAGAGCAGCTCTGATCCTCTTCTTCTGGTCTTCTCTTCTCAGCTCCCATCTCCCCTTTACAAAATTTAATTGACAGGAGCAGGAGCCAGGGGCTCCTAATGCTATTAATCTGCTCTGTGAGGAGGAAGAGAGCAAAGAGAGCCTCTGCTATCAAGCACATTGCTGGATCGAGAAAGGGCTCAGGTAAGTTCTAGGGGGGCTTGGGTGGCCGCCGATGCAGAAAGGTTATTTACCTTAATGCAGAGAATGGGTTAAGGTGAAAAATCTTAAGACTCTAGAATCACTCGAAGGACATTGCTCATATCTGAATATGTAAAAAAAAAAATCAAGGGAGATTTCTGTGCCCACTGCAACAGTGTAAATTTTCTTGGGGGCGTTTCCTGGCGCGCGAGAGCGATGGAAGCCTGAGAAGGAGCTCCGGTGTAGAGCAACGGCTTTAGCAACTTTCCGGGACAAACCGAAGCACCATGGGCAGACTCTCCAAAGGGGGAACCCATCACAACCATCCCCGGACACCGGGAACGTCTAAAAACAAAGCGATCCCGGATATATTCCTGTCCCAAGGACAGGGAAGGAGAGGCCCGGCGGAGGCCAATATGGCGCAGGCGAGCACGAGGGAGGAGAAGGAAGAAGACTTTGACACAGAGTCCTTAGCAAACTCCGAGGAGCTGGTAAGACATCCTTTACCACCTGACCACCCTCTCACACATGCAGCAATGATGGAGATTGCTGCGGGCATTAAATCTTCTTTTTCCACGGCCATCACTGACCTAAAGCAGATATTATAATGCTGACTGAGCAAATGGCAGCGGGGGAGAGAGCGGGCAGACAGAGGGACAGAGCCATCCAAAGGCTTGAAGAGGTCTCACATTTAACATTCCCTACATTTAATTCACGTAAACAGACATTTAGAGGATTTGGACAACAGGGGACGAAGATCAAATATCAGAGTCAGAGGAATCCCTGAAACGATCGCCCCTGACCAAATTAAACTGCTCTTTGCTCAATATTCAACAGGCTCCTGGAAAGGCCTCAAGAATCCCCTATTGAATTCGATAGAGCACACAGGGCACTCAGGCCTAGAGCCCCCGACCCTGCGCCTCCTCGTGACATTATCTGTTGTCTCACAAGTTTTACCCTAAAAGAAGAAATCCTTCAAAAAGCGAGACAAAATGACCAGATATTTTTCAATGACGCTTCTATTCAGCTATTCCAGGACCTTTCCCCCATCACCCTCAGAAATAGGAAAGCTCTCAAACCACTACTCGATGTACTCAGGGAAAAGGGAATACAATACAGGTGGAAATTCTCCTTCGCCATTCAGGTCTCTCACAATGGGAAGGTTCATATGCTACGCACCCCGGATGAACTACCCACTTTTTGTAATTCCCTACAAATTGAGCACATTGAACTTCCAGACTGGTATCAAGAATTTAAGCTTCCCCCTCCGGCCACTGCCATGGCTTCCCCCTCTCACATCTCGCCGAGCAAATCGCCATTTGTTAAGGGGCTAGGTGGAAAGAAACAGAAGCTATATGACAACTTCAACCTCTCCACACCTCCGCATAAAGCCAGCAAAATTAGAGACAGTCGCTAAATTACCCTTAATCCTACTGGCCTGAAGACCTATTCATAACACCCTCTTTCCAATAACCTGCTATCTAATATTTTCCTATAAGCGAGGCAATCCTGAAAACTTGTCTCAATTCCTCATATACAACATGACTTTTTAAGTTCTAACTACTAGATGGCAGCATTTGGTCACAGAAGAATTCTTGAAACTGCACTTCCCTCATGTTCTTTCTTCCATGTATAGGCGATTCTAACCTTTTCTTTTCTTACAAGCCATACTTGAACAAATCACCGAAGACCCTCTATGAAACATCGGGTGTCCTTTCCCACACCACAGGAGAGATGATGTCTGATCAAGGGCCACCACTGCCTTTCATATCGAAGACTTGCTTGATTGAACAAGGATTCACTGAGGTATTTCACTGTGCTGACTGTGTCTTCAGATGGAACTTCAAGGTAAAAACTCTTATGTTTATCCTCCACACCATCTTTCATTCCTGTATCGAGTTGCAACATAACATGCATCTGAGTTCAACGTTTCCCACTCGATTAAGCTACAGGTCATGACCACTCAGGTATCCATTTTCAACTTGAAAAAACCCAAACCACCCCTATTCTATTTTTTCAAACTACTGAAGGTCCAAGCTTCCATCTTAGAGGACCTTAGTTATATTTTCACAGGCCTCACCTAAGTCACCATTCTGCTGACGAGAGACACAATAACTTAGATGCATAAGAAAAGTATCTACTACATCTTTGGAGTACACAAAACCCTGCAATCTTTTACTTACGGTTGGTCAGAAGTGTAACCTACCACACGGAACATGAGGGGAAACTTCTTCTATCCAGCATTTTTTATTACTAATCTCTATAGATACCAGGCTTAAGACACAGGCCTCTCCTATATCTTCAGGACCAGTGGGCATGCCCACAGTTTTGAACATTTTGTTCACCCGGACTGCATAACATGGTTTTTTCTCCTTTTTTCAGAGAGCCGTTGCTCTACCGGTTTTTTTATGACGTTTAATTGTTTTTTCTTTTACATACTGTTGTTGTTTACTTATTGATGTTATATAAGTAATTGTTCTCAGAGGGTTCACGCCACGTTCCCCACAGAGAACAACATTTCTCTTCACATACTTGCCTAAGGATTATTTCCTTTCATAAACATTCTTCACAGATTTACAGACGTTAAGTTGATCAATACTACACTTACGTCACATACGTTACTACTTTTTCTCCCCAATTAGTTATTCTTTTCCTTTCCTCTCTCTCGCTCAATACTCTCCTTCCTCCCACCCAACCTTTGCGCTTCTAATATCCTTTCTCTCATCCTTTCTCTCTTCTCTCTCTTCCCTTCTCATTCCAAACTCTAATTATGGCATACATAGAACTAGGCAAAACGCCTACTATAATATCACACAATGTGAATGGCTTAAACATTCCTGCGAAAAGACATAAATTACTACGTGAACTCCAAAAGAGTAATCCTCTGATTGTATTCTTACAAGAAACACATTTTATCAGCACACAGGTTCCCAAGTTAACAAACAACCTTTTCACACAAGCTAATCATGCAACAAACCCCCAAGCCAAGACTAAAGGAGTCTCTATACTCATAAACAAGAACTCTAAATTAGATATCCAACACCAACTAATAGACCCGGGAGGCAGGTGTCTATTTCTGAAGGGGACTATAGGCAATAAACCAATCACACTGGCAAACGTTTATTTCCCCAACTCCTCTCATGTAACCTTTTGCAAACTGATAGTAGACGAGCTCAAGGGGTTTGCAGAGGGTTGCATCATTTTAGGAGGCGATTTCAACATCCCCTTAGAACCACACCTGGACACTTCTTCAGGCAAATCAAGTATAGCTTATCCCACCCTAAAAAAAATCAAAGGTCTTTTAAAGTCCCTCACCCTCATTGACACATGGAGATCACTAAATCCCTCAGAAAAAGATTTTACGTTTTTCTCTCCTGTCCACAACAGATACTCCAGAATAGACCACCTTTTCATAACACAAAGAGACCTCCAAAACTTAGCTAAGGCCAGAATCGGCTCAATTGGCCTTTCTGACCATGCCCCGATAGCGATTAAACTCAATCTATACAACAACCGCCCCTCCTCCTTCAGTTGGCGACTAAATCCTTCACTTCTGGCTGACCCAGTTGTTCAGGCTCAAATTCTCAAAACACTAAAAGATTATTTCTCTGAGAATAACGACCATGAAATTTCCCCAATGACAGTGTGGGAAGCACACAAGAGTGTCATAAGAGGAGAACTGATCAGATGGGGAGCCAGAAAGAAGAAGGAGAAAGAAAAAAAAATATTTGATCTAGCCCAAAAAATTAACAGACTTGAAATGGTACATAAAAGATCTCTGGCCCTTTCAAGCTTAGCAGAACTTACATCAGCCAGGAAGGAACTTCAAGACTTACTTGACAATAAAACCAAACGAAACTTATATCTCCACAAATCCCTATATTACGAACACGGAGATAAAGGAGGGAAACTCCTAGCTAGAGCACTTAAAGACACCTTGAACTCAAACAACATCCATAGGATTCGCACTAGAAATGGTTCCATTACTCATGATACACGAAAAATAGCAGAAGCATTCCACAATTATTACTCAAACCTATATAATATACCGACACAAACAAGAAAACAACCAGGTTTCTCTACCAGAGATCAAGCAATCTCCTCTTACCTAACTAACTGCGCAATGCCTTCTATACTAGCAGCTGATACTGAATCTCTAGAATCATTGATCACCAAAGCGGAAGTTTCGAAAACTATCCACGACCTCACAATTGGGAAGAGTCCAGGCCCAGACGGTCTGACAGCCCAATATTATAAAACCTTTGAACATACCCTAGCAGAACACTTGGCCACAGCATTCAACTCCATTATCTCAGGCAGTAGACCTTCTAGTGAATTTCTTGCAGCACACATAACTATTATCCTCAAACCCAACAAAGACCCTTCAGAATGCACGAACTATAGACCCATATCACTCCTCAACCTAGACCTTAAAATTTTGACCAAAATTATTGCCAACAGACTTAGACCGCTCCTAGGAAATTTAATAGGACCTGAGCAGGTAGGTTTTATGCCCAACCGAGAGGCTAAAGATAATACTACAAAATCTATTAACCTGATTCACAGGATGGAGAGGGAGGGGATCGGAGGCCTTCTCCTGTCCACCGACGCGGAGAAGGCCTTCGATCGCGTCGCCTGGGACTTCATGTTCAGGGTGTGCGAACACGTGGGATTCGGACAAAACCTAATGAAGTGGATCCATGCCATATATGCAAATCCTAGTGCTAATATTAAAGTGAATGGCTCTCTTTCTAACAAAGTCTTAATCAAAAATGGCACAAGACAGGGATGTCCGCTCTCACCCTTGCTCTTTATCCTGTCGATTGAACCACTAATAAGAACGATAAACAAACAAGAAGCGATTCATGGAGTTAAGCTGAATAACAAAGAATACAAAATCGCGGCTTACGCGGATGATCTGCTTTTCTACATCACACAGCCACACATATCAATCCCCAATCTTTTGAAAACATTCCAAGACTTTACCCACCTCTCCAACTTCAAAATAAACCAAAAAAAATGTGAGGCTTTGGGTTTGAACCTAGACTCGAAAACAGAGAAGCTGACCAAGTCCAACTGCCCATTTAAATGGGAACCAAACTCCCTGACATACCTTGGGATCCATCTCTCCCAGAGTCCGCATTCATTATACTCAACTAACTTTCAACCTCTCCTGACAAAAATAGAAGCAGATCTAAAAAGATGGACAAAAGGGAGGTTTTCCTGGTTTGGCAGGGCTGCGATCCTAAAAATGGCAATACTGCCAAGGCTTCTATACCTGTTCCACACCCTCCCGATAGAATTACCAGAAATTTTCTTTACAAGACTTTCCCGAATACAAAGAAACTTCCTATGGGCAAACAAAAAACCACGCATTAAACTCACTTACCTATTTAAACTAAAACAAGAGGGAGGGATTGGATTACCGGACTTCAGGAAATATTACCAGGCTGCACAATTATCCAGAATTATAGATTGGCACTGCCATGCTTCTCACAAAGACTGGGTTAACCTGGAAAAAGCATATTCCACCCTAGACATAACACACCTTCCCTGGTCAAGCTATCTAAACCTCCCGCTCTCAATTAAACAACATCCCACTATTAACAACACACTCAACATTTTTCATAAGGTGGCAGTTCCCCTAGGATTATCCTCAAGCCCGAGCCCCCTCTCGACTCTAGCTAACAATCCAGACTTTATCCCCGGCCTTAATAACTCTAAGATGTACACTAACTTCCCCCCTGACCCACTATTAATAACAAACTGCTCTCAAAATAATAAACTGAGATCTAGACAGGATTTAAATAGGACTTTCCCCTCTCTTTCCCTATCCAAATGGTCATATTTGCAAGTACATGACTTTATATCCAATAATAAACACAAAGACGCAATTTTTAGATCCATGACTCCATTTGAACTTATCTGTCAAAAAAAAAATCCCAATCAGAAAAACAACCTCTATCCTATACAAATGGTTACTAACCCAAAATAAAAATGGAAGAGATACATACAAAGCCAAGTGGGAAAGGGATCTCAACATTCAGATCTCCAACAGCCAATGGGAAAAAGCAAACATTTTCACCCACAAATGTGCACTCAGCACACGTATGCAAGAAACTGCATATAAAGTTCGTACGCAGTGGTATATTACACCACTTATCAAACACCACTGGTCCCATCAGTATTCCAGGGTTTGTTGGAGATGTGAATCAGAGATTGGCACTTTTCTTCACATTTGGTGGAACTGTGAGAGACTGAAACCCTTCTGGAACCAAGTCCGACATTGGGCCAACCATATTTCAGGCTCTCAAGTGGTTCTCGATACGGCTTGGTGTCTGTTACACATAAATAACCTTTCTTACAGAACATATAAAAAATCCTTGATCAGACATTTTCTTAATGCAGCTAAACACCTGATCCCAATGCACTGGAACTCACGATCTCTACACTCCATTGGGGAATGGCTCCATAAAATTCAACATATCTGTGATATGGAAGAAATCATTGCCATCAAAAGGGGCTCTATTACTCAATTCATGCAAATATGGGAACCAAAACAAATACATTCCCTTACGACATGATATATAAACCCAAACTTTCCATTTTCTTACTCTTAGAATGTTTCTGAAACTGTGTTTCTAGGACCATTGATACTGGTCTACTAATGCTATATCTACTTTATTACTTGTAACTGGTAAAATTAATTTCACTACAACATTTCCAAGAGAATTACTGTGCATTGATATGATTAATCTCATTATACCTTTTTTTCTTATGTCATAGCTAATGTATCAGCCTTATTACGTGATCTCAGCTTTTAGATTGTTTTCTTGTAATTACAAGTTCAAGAGCTATGTCCATAATTTTCATAATGTTTTTCTTCATTTGATACAACCTATTTTTTGTATCTACTTTATTTCTTTCTAATAAACTTTATTGTGAAAAAAAAAAAAAAATTTTTTTTCTTCAGCTGATGGAAATAAATACGTTTGCAGTGAGGGCAATTATTACCCTAATGCTGTTTCTTTTAACCCCTTAAGGACCAGAAGGATTTGCCCCCTTAATGACCAGGCCATTTTTTGTGATACGGCACTGCGTTGCTTTAACTGACACATGAGCAGTCGTGTGATGCTGTACCCAAATAAAATGTATGTTCCCTTTTTCCCACAAACAGAGCTTTCTTTTGGTGGTATTTGATCACCTCTGCAGTTTTTATTTTTTGCGCTGTAAACAAAAACAGACTGACAAGTTTAAAAATAACTGTATTTTTTACATTTTATTATAATAATAAATATCCCCAAAAAAAACAAAAAAAAAGAATTTCTTCCTAAGTTTAGGCCAATATGTATTCTTCTACATATTTTTTGGTAAAAAAAATTGCAATAAGCGTATATTGATTGCTTTGCACAAAAGTTATTGCATCTACAAAATAGAGGATATATTTATGGCAATTTTATTAGTCTTTTTTTTTTTTACTAGTAATGGCGGTGATCTGCAATTTTTAGCGGGACTGCGACATTGAGGTGGACAGTTCAGACACTTTGCCACTGATTACTGTATAAATGTCACTGGCAGAGAAGGGGTTAACACTAGGGGGAGATCAAGGGGTAAATATGTGTCTTAGGGAGTGTTTCTAACTGTGGGGGGATGGGACTGACTGGAGGAAGAGACATATCGCTGTTCATAATCAGCATGAACAGCAGATTTGTCTCCTGACAGAAGGGAGATCGGTCAGTTTACATTGACAGATTTCCGTTCTGTCTCTCTCAGGAGCGATCGCGGGTGCCTGGGGGACATTGCGACCCCTGGGTACGGGCATCACACCGCAGGTGCCCCCTAGTGGTCTTAAAGCATCCGAAGTATGATTTTCCCAGGGGAGCCATCCTGCCGCAGTATAACTTTGGCGGCTGGTCCTTAAGTGGTTAATCACATTGTACACTATACTGACATTGGGGGTGTCAGTGTCTGGAGACTGCAGCTGCTACTGCTGGGAATCCCACTAATATGCTCTAATCTCTGCCATTTCAATTTTACAGCATCACAGTAGAATATATATTACACACCAATAATTGTAAATTATTTGTCCAATTATCTGCATATGTTAACTTCATAGAGTCAGTTTTTTCTTTCAGGCTAAAATAAACATGTTCACGTTCACTCCATCAGTGATTTTTGGCCATTTTCAACAAGATTCACCAAACATTCACCCATCCAAAATTATGGGATAATGGGAGAACTGCTTTTCTGAAATAATCAGCTTATTATAGGGATGATCTTAGTGTTTGGCCTGTACATTATGACGTTGCACAAACATGACAGCTTCTGTTGTCACCTGTCTCATTCTCTTACATAGCTGGAAAATCCTGGCTATGTAAGCAAAAGGGCAGGGAAAGGAGACTTAAATCATTGCCTAAATATCGCCACATGGCCATATTTGGACAATGCTGTCATCACAATATAGCTATTGACAGCTTGGGGAACTGTCATTTGGCTAGTGTTACTATTCATGTGAGGTGGGTCGTAGGTTTTTTTTTTTTTTTTTTTTTTGGTGAAGCAGTGGCTGTAGGCATTGTGATTGATTTAAAAGGGATTTTTCTTTCATTAAAATGTTTTTAATAAACGACTTGTCAAACATTTGGGTGTCTATTTTTTTAGGTTACAGATTTTTTTGTGTTTTTTTTTATGTACCCCATAGTCATTTATGTAGAGGGGGTATCTGGGACTCCCTTATTATTAATGGAGGCTTCATGATTCCAATAACATCCCCTACCTGCAGATCCTCACCCCTACCTGGCTTGGGGGGTAAGGTCCTTATCCTCACTAACATGAGGACAAGGCACTTTGCTGGGGGAGGGGATCTGTTGTTGGCACCCTACCATGTTGAGGGTACGGCCATGTGGCCTGGCATGATTCAGGAGAAGGGGGCAACACACTTATCCTCCTTTTTTCCGGGCCAGCCAGGCTGCCTGCTCAGATTAAGAATCTGGTATAGATTTTTACTTGGGCATGCACTTTTTCTTTTGTTTTTGCATGAAGTTCCCCTTTAAATTCATACCAGACACAAAGGCTCTCTTTTGTTTTGTTATGGTCTGGTATGCTTTTTTTTTTTTCGGGTGGGGGGGGGGGGTCTTTCATGGATGTGCTACAGCAAAAAATACTTTTACAAAGAATACACACAAAAAAAAATCCCAAGAAATTCTTTAAGTATATAAACAGTAAAAAAGGGAGGACAGACCATATTGGCCCCATGAAGAATGAGGAAGAACATCTGGTTACAAAGGATGGGGAGATGGCGAGGTTATTGAATGTATTCTTCTCCTCAGTCTTCATGAGGGAATCAGGGGGCTTCAGTAACCGAAACTGCAATGTTTGTCCTCATGACACATCACAGGAAGCAACTTCATGGCTAACAGAGGACAGAGTTAGAAATAGACTTAAGAAACTCAACCAGATGGCTTGCACCAGAGGGTACTTAGGAAACTCAGTCAAGTAATTGCCGGGCCATTTTTCATAATTTTCATGAACAGTCTACTGACTGAAATAGTACAAGCTGATTGGAGAAAAGACAATGTAGCACCAAAAAAAAGGCCAAAATAAATCCCTGGGAATAACAGACCAGTTAGCCTAACATCAATAGTATGCTAGCTCTTGGAGGGGATGATAAGGAACTATATAAAGATTTTAGTAATGAAAACGGTATCATTAGCAGTAATCAGCATGGATTCATGAAGAATCGTTCTTGCCAAACCAATCTATTACCCTTCTATGAGGAGATAAAGGAAGGCCCATAGACGTGGTGCATCTGGATTTTGCAAAAGCATTTGATACAGTTCCCCATAAACGTTTACTGTACAAGGTAAGGTCCATTGCAATGGACCATAGGGTGAGTACATGGATTGAAAACTGGCTACAAGGGCAAGTTCAGAGGGTGGTGATAAATGGGAAGTACTCAGAATGGTCAGGGGTGGGTAGTGCATCCCCCAGGGTTCTGTGCTGGGACCTATCCTATTTAATTTGTTCATAAATGACCCGGAGGATGGGGTAAACAGTTCAATCTCTGTATTTGTGGATGATACTAAGCCAAGCAGGGCAATAACTTCTCTGCAGGATGTGGAAACCTTGCAAAAAGATCTGAACAAATGAATGGGGTGGGAAACTACATGACAAATAAGGTTCAATGTAGAAAAATGTAAAATAATACATTTGGGTGGCAAAAATATGAATGCAATCTATACACTGGGGGGAGAACCTCTGGGGGAATCTAGGATGGAAAAGGACCTGGGGGTCCTAGTAGATGGTAGGCTCAGCAATGGCATGCAATGCCAAGCTGCTGCTAACAAAGCAAACAGAATATTGGCATTTATTCTCCCACTCTACAAGACTTTGGTCCGGCCTCACCTGGAGTATGCTGTCCAGTTCTGGGCACCAGTCCTCAAGAAGGATATGCTGGAAATGGAGCGACTACAATTAAGGGCAACAAAGCTAATAAAGGGTCTGGAGGATATTAGTTATGAAGAAAGGTTGCGAGCACTGAACTTATTCTCTCTGGAAAAGAGGTGCATGAGAGGGGATATGATTTAATTTGGCAAATACTGGTGACCCCACAATAGGGTTAACAAATTTTTGTGGAAAGGAGTTTAATAAGACACATGGCCACTCACTAAAATTAGAAGAAAAGAGGTTTAACCTTAAACTGCATAGAGGGTTTTTTACTGTAAGAGCGGTAAGGATGTGGAATTCCCTTCCACAGGTGGTGGTTTCAGCGGGGGGGCATCAATAGTTTCACAAAACTATTAGATAAGCACCTGAAGAATGACCGCAACATACAGGGATTTACAATGTAATACTGACAACCTCACCTACTATGTAACTGTGAAAATGACAGTTTAAATTGCTGGAAGAAACTGCATTGTCAGCTTAAAGAAGCAGCTAACAGACCCCCCCCCCCCTCCCAAGGTTCTCCTGTAATACAAAACAGAATCCTTTATTGGTCTGCCATGTATTTGGGTGACCCTTTAAAGTGCTAAAAAAAAACACTGCTCCTGATTGCATGGATTTTTTTTAAACATTTTTTTTTACATAGGTACGTGTTCCTCAGGGTAGTGCTGACCCCCTCTTCCTCATTTATTTTTCTTTTTTTTTGGGGGGGGGGGGGGGGGGTTGGATTAGGACATCCAAAGGTTTTTGAAATTCTGCTAATCCGTGTTAAAAAAAAGCCGAGGGCAGTTCATCACTACTTATTGTACATCATTCAGTGAATGGATATTTATTTTGAAATGTATCTGTCATTCACCTAGGTTTCACCTTGCACAATATTCAAACAATTCCCTGGTTTGGACTGGGTGAATGTCTAAAAAAAATAAAAAATACAAAAAATACTGAGGTCAGGGGCATGACTTTTGCCAAAGATGGCTTTTGGTTAAAGTCCCAGCTTAAACGCTATAAAATACTGCTATCGCAGCAGTCTTATGTCAGTGTTTTGAAGTTTCAAGGGAGTGAGGGACATCCTGACAGTGATTTTATAGAAGGAGGGGGGGGATTGATAGTGTGGTGTAGTACTACCCAGATAGGAAGGATAACTTGCCACAAATTTGTGGCTGTGTTGAATTGTAAAGCCGCGTACACACGGGGGGACTGTATGGCCAACTTAGTCAGTCAGACAATCCGACGGACAGTCCGTCCTACTTTAGAATAAACGGACTTGACCACACACGATGAACAAACAGTCCGTCGAAAGCTTGGCGGTGACGTGTACAGCACGTACGACGGGACTAGAAATAGGACGTCCAATACACAGCAATGCAACCTTTCGCCGTGTAAATCCTTTCTGAGCATGCGCCATACTTAGTCCGTCGAACTAGCCTACTCACGAGCGGACTGTCCGCTGAAACCAAAGTTGGACGGACAATATTACGGAAATTCCGAAATACTTAGTCCGCCAGACTGCACGCTGAAAAAGTCCGCTGAAGCCCACACACGAGTGGACTGTCCGCTGAAATGTACGCGGCTTAAGTCTGTTAACTTGCTGCACATTTTCACTGGCAAGTTGTACACTTCAAGAACACTTGAAGCACAAGTTCTAGTTAACACTTTTCCAATTTGTAACAAATTTGCATGCCAGTCTCTAGCAAGAACAAAGTTGCACTGGCGAGTCTACAGCAAGAGCTCTGCAAGTCACAGTGACCCCTGTGGTTGGATGACTAGTGTACAACATACCTGAACCAGAACTTTCAGCAGACTCGCAGAATGTTTGCAAAGAAGATCTGGAGTCATGCTATGTGGACTTGCTGCAATTGTGCAACAAACTTGTGAAGCCTGGCAAGTCTAGCAGTAGCTTAGCAAGTCATTTTCAAACTTGCAGCACAATTGCTACAATGCTACTTCAATATATACAGTGGGTATAGAAACAAATCACCCCCACTTTAAAATAATCACATATTTTGCTTTGCAGCCTGAAATGAAGACAGACACAGTTTGTGTTTTATCCAGCTGTATTTACTAAGTAAAAGATATAACACCAACATGTCAGAAAACAATACATTCTGTTATTTATTTGTTTTTAATTTTTGTTTATGACATGTTGGTGTTATATATTTCACTTGGATTTTATAAGCTGCAGTGAATAAATACAGTTGGATAAAACAAAAACAGTGTCTGTCTTCATGTCAGGCTGCAAAGCAACACAATTTGATTATTTTAAAGGTGGGGTGATTCTTTTCTATACCCACCGTACAATGCTTTATTAAGTATTTTATACTTGTCACCGATACATTGCAGTTATTTGCAGCTTGTGGGGCTAGAGAGAGTGGAGTGTAAGCCTACTTGCATTCACTGTGATTTGATAAGACCCAAATTGTGTTATCAATGATCTTAGTTTCTGTATTGCTACTGTTTCCCTTTTTGTTATCTTTTGTTATCTTTTGGGATGTTTTGTTGATTTTCTTTTCTTTTTTTTTTTTCTTACATGGTTTTAACATCCTGTTTTTCTATTTACATTTGTAAATTATAAAGATTTTTATGGTTAACGTATGGATTTGTTTTGCGATTTTAGTGTTTTTTTTTTTTTTCCCTTTTTTCATCAGCTGCAAAAGCTGCTATTTTTTCCTCCACATTTGCAGCTTCACCTGTTGTTGCCCAACAAACTGGAATATAGGAGTTGTTCGAATTTTTTGAACACAGCATCAACCACTTGCTGCAGAAGGATGCACAGCAAATACTTGAACTTGAGGTTGAGGAGGAGAGAGCCTGGAGCATAGAGGGAGGAAACAAAATGATGAGATAATGAGATCTTCAACTATACCAAGGTGCCATATTTATTAGAGGAGGAACATGAAAGAGAAAGGCACAACATAAGCAAGCCAGGATATCCATGGGAAGCTCACTGAGAAGTGGAGAGAGTAGCACTTCATTTTCTTGCCACCATTGCCATCTTCTACCCCCATGAGCACACCCTTCTACCATTAACACTTCTTTATATTGCTGCTGGCCTGACACTTTAACCATCTACTGCTACTGCTGTAGGCCTGCCACCATTACCATCTCATACTGGTCCCATTGCTGTTTGTATCAAACATTTGGATCTTTTAGAGTACACTGACATTATCCTACATTTTTTGTGATACACACTATTTTAACCACTTGCGGACCACCCCCAACACATATGCTGCAGCAGGGCAGCCGCTCTGTGCCAGATCACGTACATAGTATGTGATCTTACACTTACAGGTCTGGGGTGCGCAATGATTGGAAACAGTGGTAGCCAAGCAGCGGGTACGGCGAATGCAATGTCCACGACAATCATTTGAGAGGCAGGCAGAATGGCGGTCTACCTATGTAAATAAAGCAGATCGGCATTCTGAGAGAGGAGAATGTACTGATCCTGTGTTTCTGCTAAGCAAGAACATGGATCTTTACCTTCTCCTAGTCAAAGCACCTCCCACACAGTTAGTAAGCACTCTGTAGGAGCACAGTTAGACCTTTGATTGCCTCCGATTTTAACCTCTTGTTGCCAGCGGTTAAGACATTAATGGCTGTGTGTTGAGTTTTTTTTGAGAGGACAGGAAATTTACACTGTTATACGAGCTATACACTGACTACTTTATATTGTAGCAAAGAGTCATTTTTTAAAGTGTTGTCACATGAAAAGGTATAATTACATTTTTACAAAAATGTGAGGGGTGTAGTCACTTTTGTGAGATACTGTATATTGGTTCAGGTTGCACCAATGTAACTATGCTATAAATTCATATCTGGAATTCACCTTTAAGAATGTGTATTATAAGCTGGATGATCCACGTGTGAAAGCTAATAATGGGTCAGGTCTCACATTAAAGTCCATGTCCACTAGCCAAAAAACCCTCTGCAAATTCCGAAAGGACTTATAAATAAATAAATTAGCCTGGAGGGCGTGGCCTGGACGCGGCAGAAGATTGCAGCCTAAGCTCTTTACTCCGCTGCTCTTCGGTCAGAAACACAGCCTGAAAGGAGGACTACAACAGCCAGCATGGGCAAAAAGGACAGAGAACAATCCGCCACGAGATCCCGATCACCGCGGGATCACGAGATGCATCTGACAGGCAGAATTCCGGAGATCTTCAGGACACGCTCGCTGGAGTCAGCCCCAGCAGCACAGGCCTCAAATGAGGTAAGCGATAACCTTACGAGGCAGACGGCAGCTCATGGCGGGGAAGCACAGCCCACAGCACAGAACAGCCTCAGCATAGAAGACCTTAAAGCAGTAGCTGCTGATATTAAAAACACCTTAGCTGCAGTGATATCCGAGCTCAAAATTGACATTCAGGCTGTGGCTGGCCGCTTAGAAGAGGTGGAAGTGATTACTGAACGCCATGAAACTGCAATCATTATGGCACAACACTCCCTAACTACACACTCCATGCAGCTACAAGACCTACAGTGGCATATTGAAGATTTAGACAATAGGGGATGCCGTCATAACATTAGAATCAGAGGTCTCCCTGAATCGATCGATTCTAAGCACCTTCCTCAAGCAGTGACAAATGTCTTCAATGGCCTCCTAGGACACCCACCCGAAACACCTGTGGACATGGAGCGCCTTCACCGAGCACTCCGTCCTAGAGGCAGTGAAACGGACCTCCCAAGAGACGTGATAGGATGCCTTACCAACTTCAGATTAAAAGTGGAAATTATGAGACAAGCCAGACTCAGAGAACACATTTATTGCCAAGGCACAGAAATCAAACTCTATCAGGAGCTGTCTCAAATCACCCTGCACAAAAGAAGAGCTCTATGTCCACTTCTAGATGCGCTGAGGGACAGAAATATCCCATACAGGTGGAAATTTCCTTTCTGCATACAGGCAGGCTCCGGGGGAAGATTCTCCCTCCTACGTCACCTGGAAGAAGCGACTCCATTCTGCGAAAGCCTTGAAATCCCACTGATCACAATAGCAGACTGGAATTGAGACCCACGCACTGCTACTCCACCACAAGAGGAACCGATGGAAGTTCATCAACGAGAGAACTCCTCTGTGACCAGAAGACGTCGACTCTCCACCCGTACATCACCTACTCCAGCCAACCGTCGCTCACCGAGAGAAGGAAGCGTCCCAGCCTCACCGGCACACAGGAAAGCAAGAAAGGATTAAGGGTGATATCTGGATCCAGCGAAACGCTTCCTGTATTATATAACACCGCTCGACCTATATCGGTATAAACAAACAGCTCAACGAGTAAGTTAACCTGTACTTGAAAACCGTCAATTGCCAGATTACCACAGAAAATCCAAAACACTTGCAAAAAAGAGGCCTATGTCCCTTGTAACTGAGGTATTGTCAGGAAAGTGTCCGTCCGCTGGTAGGATCCATCATTTGGCGTGCAGTGCTGACGTCCACCAGCAGGTGTCTCCTGGCAGCTTGTAACTGTCAGGAGAGACTTTCCCTGCTGGTGTTATGTCATCATTGGGCCGCAGTACTGGTGTCCACCAGCGGATGGATCCTGGCAGTATGGAGCAGGCAACATTTCCTGCGCTCAGGTGTTACTTGAGGACAATTATTGCAGTCTTATAAATACCCAGCAAGCCCACACCTGCTTGCCTTCGTATCTCTCTCCCTGGGCCCTGACCTTGAGCCTGCTATCCTGACCTTGAGCCTGCATCTGTCCCAATCCTGGACCTGTCCCTCCTGTTTGCCTTGGATCCCTGCTCTGCAGTCCATCCATCCGCCTTGTCCTGTTGGTGCCCCATCCTTACCCATCTGCTGACTCCCATGTATATGACCTCGGCCTGTCTTTTGTTACAATTCCAGTATTTCCCATTATTTGTATATACCATTGTTGTTTGTGGGTTTGGGTTGGTTGTGCACTGTTATATTTACTTACTTATCACCTATGTAAATAAACACCATTATTATTCACTTACATGTGTTTCTGGTTTCCTCTGTGCAGTCCACACAATCTGGTCTACTAATTCCCTGACAGGTATGATAGATAAGCAGCACGAGGATATTGCTAACACATTTTCCACCACAAGCACAGAATCTTAAATAGAGCCCATATCTCTGCGTTAGAACTCTCACAAGTACTGTGCACTGTGGTCAGAGTTAGGTTAATCCTACCGCAAAAGCAGAAAGTCGCAAGTCAAGACTTAGTATATTAACTCTGAGGCCGCGTACACACGGGCGGACTGTTCGCCCAACCTTGTCCGCTGAACAGTGTTTGGGCGGACAGTCCGCTCGTGTGTGGGCTTTCAGCGGACAGTTTCAGCGGACAGTTGGACGGACAAAGTCTTTCGGAAATTCCGAAAAACTGTCCGCTGAAACTGTGTTTGAGCGAACAGTCCGCCCGTGTGTGGGCTTGTCCGCTGTACTTTCGAAATGAGCGGACTGTTCCCGCTCGGAAAGTCCGCCCATTTCGACTTCACTTATGCAAACCCTGGAGAACTTGGGATATACTTGGTACACAATTGTTATCTTTTACTGAACGTTTTACCACTAACGTAAAGTAGCTAAGTGTTATCTGTTCATATTATGAAAGTTTATAAGTTATATAAGTTTGGGCATTCCCTCTAACATACAAACACTGGAGAAACAAAGACAATATGTACATAAGTGCAAGATCCCAATGTTACCCTGCCCTATTACCTATAAGCTATTAACTATTAACATAGTGAATCTGTCCACACTCCTCATCTCAAATCACCACGCAGATAGACTCCAAGGCAAAAGGCCAACGAAACCAAATCAAAACATTGACAAACAGGAGTTTATAAAAAAATACCCCGGAAAAAGCACAAGATCCAAACACCCCTGCAGACACACCACTGTCACCACAAGCTGTTCTCCAACACATTCACTCATAGATAGCGACCGCATGAGCAGCCTTCATGAAGAACAAAACCTATCTTGACCACACACCACCTATAGTGTCTTTTCTGATCCTACCACACCTTACAACAGTACATTTCCTACTACTGTACTGACCTTATCCAGCATAAACAAACCTTTTGAAGGTAGGTTAGCGGGTCTATCCCTGCCGCCGGTATACATTTCAACTATACAAGCACAAACATCAGCTTTTCCAAAACCTCCCCACTACCCTTGACCCACCCGCCACCTCCCTATCACATTCTCTCCCCGCACACCATCAGCAGCCAGAAGTATAACCAAAACCGTACTACTCTCACAAAATACTACACACACCATAATGCCCAGGAATAACTCACTGCTCAGGAGAGCGAAGCTTAAAATAGTCTCCCTCAACACGCAAAGGCTTAATATACCCGAAAAAAGATCACAACTTTTACTACATATGAAAAAACTAAAAGCGGATATAATCCTACTACAGGAAACACATTTCAGAACTGAACAAATTCCAAATTTTCGAGCAAAGACTTTCCGAAAATCTTCCACGCGACTAATCCATTCGCGAAAATGAAAGGTGTCTCGATCTTAATATCCAAAAGGCTACCCCCTACAAATTACAGACTCGCAGATAGATGAATCTGGATGTTACGCATTCATTAAATGCACATTATGGAACAAACCAGTCACGATAGCAGACATATATAGCCCCAACTCGGGCCAAGTGAGCTTCTTCCGTGAAATAGCAATAGCCCTAACTTCTTTCCAATCAGGTATTCTATTACTCGGAGGAGACTTCAATGTAGCACTAAATCCGCTCGAAGATACCTCCTCTGGAATATCATCCCTGACATTTAAGGCCCTTAACCGAATCAAAACTCAATTACAGGACTTACTTTTACACGACTCATGGCGCACCCTACACCCCAGTGACAGAGATTTTTCCTTCCATTCCAAACCTCATGACCCTCACTCCAGAATTGACTATTTGTTTGTCACACAAAGGGACTTACCTCTTCTGTCAGAAGCAACCATAGAACCTGCATTTCTATCTGACCATAATCCCATTACCGCCACATTATCATTCCTCAAAGACACACAATGCACCAACATTTGGAGGCTCGACGCGTCGCTACTTACTAACCCCTTATACTTGGCCAAAGTTACAGAAACCATTAAAGACTTCTTTGAAATAAATAACCCTCCTGACACATCCCATTTAACCCAATGGGAAGCACACAAGTGTGTGACTAGGGGAGCATTAATTAAACTAGCCTCCACCCGCAAACGTAGTCAGCAAAAAACAACAAACGACCTACTAAATCGAATAAAGAAACTAGAACAAGCACACAAACTCAATATGACCCGATCCACTCTACGGGAATTGGAGCAAACCCGAAAGCAACTTAAAGATGAATTGGGGAAAAAAACACGGAAAAACGTCATCCTCTCCCAAAAGCTCTTTTATGAACATAGCAACAAAATTGGAAGACTCCTAGCTAGAGCATTACAAATAAAAAAAGCGAATACCGCAATACATAAAATCAGATCATCCCCGACAAGAACAGTATCTAAAAGCGATGACATTGCAAACCATTTTGCCCAATATTAAACAGAATTATACAACCTCCTACCCGAACAAAAACCACAAACAGATGGTAGCACACGTGAAGACATCATAACCAACTTTCTTACACAAAACAGCCCTAAACCCATTTCCTCGGAACAAGCGAAATCTATAGACGGTCCCTTGACAGAAGAAGAATTTCTTACAGCTATTAAACAAATGAAAATAGGCAAAAGCTCCGGCCCAGACGGGTTTTGCATGGCCTACTACAAAACATTCTCTAACTTACTTACAACCCCTTTTCTAAAAGCTTTCAACACACTTTCCCAACCTAAAATAACATCTAATACTCTATTTGAAGCACATATATGTGTAATGCCCAAACCTGGAAAAGACAATGAATTAGCCTCAAACTACCGTCTGATATCCCTATTTAACGCAGACTTAAAAATATTCACAAAAATCATAGCCAATCACAAACTCCCTCTAATTCCAAAACTTATATCAAAGGACCAGGTTGGGTTTGTTCCAGGAAAGGAAGCCAGGGACAACACCCTTAAAGCTATAAATATCCATCACTGGCTCTTTACCAATAAATCCCCTAGATTCTTCCTATCGTTAGATGCAGAGAAGGCCTTTGACAGGCTAGCCTGGGATTACCTCAGAGCTGTATTGCGAAAACTCGGCTTCGGTGAACGCCTGACAAACCTGATAGCATCCCTCTATGCTAATCCCAGTGCAAGAATTAGAGTAAATGAATCCCTGTCAAACGCCTTTCAAATAAAAAATGGCACTCACCAAGGATGCCCTCTCTCCCCCATCCTGTTTATCCTCACTATCGAGACTTTCCTACTCAAATTACGAAACAACCAAGACATACACGGTATCTCAATAGCCGGGAAAAAATATAAATTAGCTGCATTCGCGGACGATATTCTCCTATTTCTATCCAACCCCCTTATAACCATTCCTAACCTTCTTAAAGACTTCAAACTATTCCAATATTATAGCCCATCTCAAAATTAACTTTGTAAAATCGCACGCCCTCAATATAACAGAGCAACAAGTATCACATTGCAAACAGCACTTCCCTTTCACATGGGAAACAGATGCACTGACTTATCTAGGGATACAACTACCTAACTAATTATCAGACCTCTTTCTTAAAAATGACGTACCACTACTCAACCCCATTAGGAACGACCTAAAGAAATGGAATAAAGCACATTTCTCTTGGTTCGGGAAAATGGTGATAGTCAAAATTAATATATTACCATGCGTCCTTTACCTTCTCCAAACGATTCCTATTAAACTCCCTAATACATTCTTAAGAACCATCTCAAGTATCAACAGGTTTTTTATATGGAATCAAAAACGCCACAGAATTAGCTATAATCAGCTAATCAAGCCTAAAGCTAAAGGGGGAATAGGCTTACCCGACATACAGCACTATTATTGGGCATGTAACCTACAACAAATCATAGACTGGCACATACATCTAAAGACGAAAGATTGGATGGCCATAGAAATTCCTTCTTCTCACATCCCATAACTGGGACTCCGTGGATAAAATACAACCTCCAACCGCAAAACATGATGTACCACCCAACGATAGGCCCCACACTGGAATGCTTCAAACATGCCAACCGCAAACTTAACATCTCTAAAGTTCCTGGTCGTCTAACACCAGTCCTATCTAATGTACAGTTTCCACCAGGTATGACACATCATCCCCTAGCACATACGTAACCAGAAATAGGCTTGCGAATACACCATATAACATATGGAGGCAAATTGTTCACACAAGAACAAATAGAAACAACTTGGGCCGCACAAAGATTGAATGCACTAACATACTGGCAACTGAAGCACTATGTAGACAGTATTATAAACATGATGGACCTAGCGGAGACACTAACCAAATTCGAAAAGCTATGTCTTAGTAACACCCCGCAACGTCATGTCATCTCCAGGATATACAATCTATTTTGGAGTAATATCCAAGAGGATGATGGCAGAGCTTACAAAGCTTGGAATAAAGACTTGGACATAGAATTATCGAGCAGTGATTGGGACAAAATATACCGTAACACCCACAAAGGGTCTATAAATGTCTCCACTCAAGAGGCAAACTATAAAATAATCTCACGCTGGTACCGTACTCCCACTATTCTACATAGATTTGACGCATCCCACCCGGATAAATGTTGGAGATGTCAAGACACATCTGGTGGACGTGTCCAAACATCCAGTTATTCTGGAAACAAATACACAAACTAATTCAAAACATTACAACATACAAACCAGATTATTCACCCGCACAATACTTATTGCACCTCCTGAAATCAGACGAAATTCCATACTTCAAATCACTAGCCATGATGCTAGTCAATGCAGCCAAAATGTGCATCCCCCCTTTATGGGGTACCTCTAGAGTACCCTCCATCACAGACTGGTTTAAAAGAGTACAAAAAATCTAAGTAATGGAAGAACTCTTCGCAATTTCCCAAAGCATACCCCACAAATTCTCGAACACTCTGGGCCTGCTGGATGCATTTTAAATCAACCGAAGATTACCTTAAACATATGTACCCCCCACATATGAGAGACACCAGGTCATACGCAAACTATCTAAGTAGGAAAAGAACAAGCAACTGAATATTTTCTCAATATACTGATACACCACAGGGAGATAACTACCTGATACACTCTAATAACCTTCATACACAGAGAGACAACCCATCAGTAAACTCTAGAACCATAATACAAACTCCAAGACTTCTGGAGAATACTACAACCCCACACCCTCCTACCCCCTACTATACCTTCCCATCCTGCTCCCCACCTAGCCTCTGAACCAGGTCAGAACCACTATGTTGTGCTGGACACACGTAGGATTAGATAAATAAAACCACAAGAGGAAACACCGTACCTCTAATAGCATTCCTCAATAACAAGAGGAAAACACCACAACTGAAACAACATAGGAGATACAGTGAACAGTACTATTATATAACACACTATTTAACCCTAAGGAGTAAACTGCTGCTTTCACCTCCCCTTTATGCATAAATACTGGACCAATCTACCCCACACGCATCACAAACAATGTATAACACCCTCAATGTGGCACCAATCTTGGTCTAGTTCATTTCTCTGCAAGATGGACATGTAATCATCCTGGTTATGTACTTAAACAATTGTATTACATTCATACTGTATTGTTGTATCTGTCTGTACTTCTTTCAAGTTACCCAATAAAATAATTGTTGGGAAAAAAAAATAGCCTGGTTGTCCACTGGTGTTGCCTTTTAGGAAGAGATATCTGCCCATATCATCGCTTGGGAAAGCAGTCATGTTTCATTGAAGTGATCTGGGGATAAGGATACTCATCCCCTTGGATTTAGAGTCCCAATACACTGTATTTTCTACTTTCTAATTCATTTAAAACTTTTGCAAAAGAGAGGACTAAAGATTGACTGAGGCCATACAAGTTGGACAAGGGCTATGAATTGGGGTGCCAAGTGGTAACATTAGAAGAAAAAAACGAAACAGTTTCAACATTAACTTTAAACTTCAGCACGTTACACCAGGGTTTTTTAAACCAGAAGAGGTGGGAATATAACGAATTCTAATATTATACTGCGCTAGTAACAACTAAATTGAACAGCTGCAAGCACCACAATTTAACAAAACATTGTGTAATATTGTAAGAAGGAGAAGGTGCTGCGCTATAATTTGTGATATAAAGTGACTTATGCTAACTGAATAAAATAATTAAACACAGTATATACTTTGCACACATGTATCCATATCCAACATATCAGACACATATGTGTAGTGCTATTATATAAGAACAGTGAAGCCAAAAATCCATAAGAAGAGTTTATCATTAAACAAAACAGTCAAAAATAGTGAAGGGCATGGGTGTTTTAACTTAAATATATTAATAGGAGAAACCCTGAAGGTCCATTCTAGAGATGGTGTACATATCCGCCACCCACGCAGAGGGTTAAAAGCGCTTACCAAAATTTGTGGACTCCAATGCTATCAGCTCCGATTCAAGCAGGCATCAGGAGAATAAGCTCTCCAAGGCTATAATCTGTGCGATGGGTCAACCACTCAGATTCTGCATTATTCAGGGTAAAACCTTCTCTCTCAATTCAGCAGGTCAGCAATCATAGAAACAAAGAATATCTCCACATAGTGTAAAACAATTTATGTAACATTTATTAAATGGAATGAAACACTTATATCCAATAGGAAAAAACAGGCATTTCATCAAGTACTCCAATAAGATTGGTTGCAGATGTAGTATGGAACACAATGATATGGAAGAGCCAGAACCTGGCGTGTTTTGTCTAATAAGACATCATATGGGGTGTGAGCCCCCATCCTTCCTTGCATTTATATAAGAAAAATAATCTAAAATCAATTAAGGAACCTATGAATAAGCCCATATTGCTTGTCTTCCCGAAAATTACTTTCAAAATGGCGTTCGATGTGAATCTCACACCTCAATTCGATTCAAACGACTGCGCATGCGTCGGTCCAAGACTCAAACTCATAACAGATCTAGGGGCCGGGCATGCATTACTGCATCTACCATAAACTTAGCATTAAGAGCCTGACATAACGCTCTTGACCCGAAAGTGGTCCTCATCCATTCCTAGCCTCTATTAGGGGAGATGGCATACCTCAGGATAGTCGTTATCAAATGGCGGCCACTGTCCGAACATGGACTGAGCGAGTCCATGGGTCCTGATTTTGAGAACAGCCAGCATGCTGATTGGTCAGGTGTGTGCTGTTTTTTTTTTCCCCAATAGATTTTATTGAAAGAGAAAGCATTACAAAGTACATAACAGAGGTTATATACGTTTTCTCAAAAAAAAAGTGTCAGGGCTGGCTTAGCCCTTCCTTCTCTGGGCTGGCTGCTCAGCTGTCGGCTAATTGCCAGCTCTCATCTCTCTCCACAGTTACCAGCTGTTCCTGATCATGCTTGTCTGACCTGCCTACTTAAAGCTGTCCAGCTCACTTCTCCTCTGCCTTCGCCTTGGTCACATCACAAGAAACCATCTCCTGCGGTTCTGTTTAAAGACTGGCTTGCTGACATCCCTTCTTGCTCCTTATCCTGCTTGCTGTTGCTCTACTTGGATCCCTGACTTCTGGCCTGGCTGACTACTCGCTCAGGTTACTGGACTCTGGCTATGCTTTGACTACGCTTTTTCTATTTACCTTTTTATTTTTATTTAATAAACAAGTGTGATTTAATTGTACTTCTGTCTCGTCTGATTCATGGTTTCTGACAAAAAGAAACAATATGTACAACAAAAGCCGTAATCTAGTCTCTTACAGACATGGGTAAAACGAATAACAAATGTAGAGTACAACAGGTACAGTATCTCAGATATATTTACCATGACGAGGTAACTGGATGGATCAACACGTAAGGTCTCTAGAAAAAAGACTACTGGTGGTAACAAGGGGGATAGGGAAGAAAGAAAGGGAGGGGAGGGAGAGAGTGGAAAGTGGGGGGGGGGGGAAATAAAAAAAAATGATAAGGGGGGGGGGGAGAAAACACCAGTATGTTGTTCACCAATAAAAATAAATAAACCATATAATACAGAGATGCCATCTAGAGCTAATGGGTCGACATGTGTTGAATGTCCACATATGGGGCTGAGACTGTTGGAGTAGCCGGAGATAAGAGAGGGTGGATAGGTTGAATAGGAGTTGGAGCATCTAGATCCCTACTGTTGGGGTCAAAGCTGGAGATGTCATTATCAGGGGTAGTAGTAGTGAGAGTCTCATAGTAGGAGAATGAGAAGCTTTCAAAAGATTGCAACTCTGCTCGAGTCAGGGTCGCTTGCATAAAAGTCCACCATCTGGAGTAGAAACGAGTATGGACGTTTTCTTGTTTGAAATCGGTATTAATTTTATCCTTATGAAGCAAGTTTAGGAGCTCCCGTTTAAGTTGTGAGATCCGTGGGCTATGCGATGAAGTCCAGTTTTTTAAAATAAGTCGTCTAGCTAGTAAGCGACAGATCAATGCCCAGTCTTTATATAAGGGGCGGGTGGTTGGGGACCATGGTAGTAGTTGGTCACCCCAGTATCCAAAAATGAGAAGTAAGGGGTCTTTAGGTAATATAAGCAGTGTTATATCGAAAATGTAGGAGATAATTTGGTTCCAGAAGGTGGAGATAGAGGGACATGCCCAGTATCAGTGAGAGAGGGATGGTTTCAGCTGATGACACATGGGGCAGCTGGCTGCACCTTGGACCTTCTTATGTGAAAGGAAGGGTATGTGAGCGCGGTGCATGATCTTGAGATTTGTTTCTCTCCAGACCTCGTTGAGGTTAAGCTGGTGGGAATTTTTATAGCCTTGAAGGATCTTCTCCACTAAGTCTTGTTTGCTTGCTTTCTTCTCTACATGAATCTCTCATAAAGCTGACACATTGCATATAGTAGAAAGAATGGGATTGAGGGAGGGAGAATGTTTCTGTGATGACAGAGAAGTGAAGAGGGCATCCTGTTTCCATGTTGCATAGATTCGAAAATTTTGAGAGGCCTTTTTGCTGCCAGAAAGAGAAGGGTTTGTATTTCATTCCCGGTGGGAAGCTAGGGTTTCCTTGAATCGGGAGATGTCTGGATATAAAGGGCAAAAGCTTTATTGCTTTTCTTACTTCCCTCCATGCTATGGCTGTGTCTCTGAGGAGAAGACTGTGTTGTAAGGGTAGGGGAGTAGCTTTCCATCTGCAGTGAAGGAGGGCCGCCAAGGAGTAGGGATGTGCCATTGAAGATTCCATAGAATAATTGGAGTAGTGAGAGAGTTGCGAAATCCAGTCTAGACCTATCCTCAATAAGCAAGAAAGATTATATGCTCTGATATTTGGGAGACTAATGCCCCCTTCGCGCCTGGGAAGACAGTTTTGCAAAGGCTATACATGGTTTTCTGTTTTGCCATAAAAAATTTGAGATGGCTTTGTTTAGGATTGAGGTATCTTTGTGTTTCAAAAGCAAAGGGATTGTTTGGAGTGGGTATAGTAGTCAAGCAAAACTGACCATTTGTATAAGGTGGCATCTTCCCAGGAGCGAAAGGAGCAGATCCATCCAGTTACCCAATTCTTGAGTTATTTTCTTTATCAATGGGGGATAGTTGAGGTGATAGATAGAAGAAGGTATTTTCCCTATCTTAATACCTAGATATGTAATGTAGGAGTGGGCTACTGTGAGGGTGAGTGGTGAACCCATGGAGGGATAGCTAATGTGCCTATAGGGAGGATTTAGCTCTTGCTGTAGTTTATGCGGAGGCCCGAACAGAGCCTGAATTCATCAAAGGTTGTTTTGATGGTGGACATGTCGGAGGATGGGTTGGTCGAGAAACTTGTCATCCGCGAAGAGTGATGTGAGAGTTCTTGAGTCCCAATTTTGATGCCATGCAGAGGAGCCTGTTGGGTAAGATATTGTGAGAGGCTTTCTAGTGCAATGTTAAAGAGGAGAGGGGATAAGGTACAGTCCTGTCTCATGCCTTTATAGAGACGTAATTCATTCGAGAGGAGACCAGGCACCACCAACCTGGCCGTAGGGGAAGCGTACATGACATGTACGAGGTGCTTGAAGGGACCCGTAAAGCCCATCTTTGCTAGGACCATTGACAGCCAATCCAAGCTGACATTGTCAAAAGCCTTTTCTGCGTCCAGGGTGATGATAGCATGCTCCCCCCCGGGTTGTTCTTGCCATGTTCCAGTGCCAGCATCACCTTCCAAATGTTTATAGTAGCCGTTCTCCCTTTCACAAAACCTGACTGGGCTGGGTGGATCAGAGAGGGAATGATGGTGGCCAGTCTGGAAGCTGCTATTTTTGAGAGAATTTTTACATCTAGATTTAATAGTGAGATGGGTCAGTACGAGTCTGGATCTTGGGGGTCCTTGCCTTTTTTTGAAAGTAGTTTGATGATGGGCTGATTCCCGGTTGGCAGGTAGGGGCCACCAGACCATACACCATTATAGACCATGAATGGGCTCGGTTATGGATTGCAGGGTCTTATAGAATTCTCCTGTAAACCCGTTGGGGCCCAGATCTTTAGAGGAAGCAAAGTTCCGAATGGCGCTAGATAATTCGTACAGGGAGATAGGTGCATTGAGGGCTTCGAGTTGGGGGGGAGAAACCTTGGGCAGGGATATTCTGTCCAGGAAGGATTTGGCAGTGTTCTTGTCTGTGAGGTCTGTGGCATAAAGCAAGGAATAATATTGAAGCATAATTTTGTTTATGTCCTGTTGTGAGGATTTTATGTTACCTGCAGAGTCTCGTAGGGGAGCTAATGTGCGTCGGGCGAAAGGGGCCTTTGCAGAGTCTCGCTAACAATTTGCCGGCTTTATTGCCAAGTTTATGGAGGATGGCTTCCCAATGGGCCCTGTGTGTCCTTTTGAGGGTGTCTGCCCAGGTGTCGAATGTCCTATTTGCTGCCTGACAATTCTCCCTGTTTTCAGGGGAATCCCTAGAGCAAAGAGAGCATTGCGACAAGTGCATGTTAGCACTGGCTTTCTTGTAGTTTGCCAAGGTATTCCTTTTGAGAGAAGCAGCATAGGAAATAATGCGGCCTCTGAGGAAGGCTTTACCAGCTTCCCAGAAGAGGTTTGGGCTGTCAGTGTGGAGTTGGCTGCAGAGACATCAGACCAAGCTTCCTCCATGTAGTGTTGAAAGTCTGAATTGTTTTGGAGATATGAGGGAAAACGCCAGAGCTGGGGAGTGGGACGTAAGTCAGGGGTGTCTAGCAATACCAAGATGGGGTCATGATCAGATATGACAATATCATAAATATCTGCCCCTGAGACCATTGGAATGAGTCAGTACAAAATAGGAAGTCGATTCTAGTAAAGATGTTATGAGGGTTGGAGTAGAAGGTGTATTCTCTGTCAGCTGGATGGTAGAGCCGCCAGATGTCATGCAAATAAAGGGAGTCCATTGTGGATGCGAAGTGTGAAAGTACGGATGTCGTGGGTGATGGTCACATTCGTTTGGAGGGAGATCTGTCCTCCAACGGATGCGTGATAGTGTTGAAATTTCCCCCAACTATATGAGGGAGGTGCAGGTCACGTAGCAGCCAGGTGGTCATTTCACTGAGAAACTGCTTCCTGGGATTGCTCGGGCATATACATTGGAAATTACTAGTTCTCTATTTCCCAGTTTCATATGTATGGAGAAGAAGCAACCCTCGTTATCAGTATCCATGGTTAGCACCTTGCAAGGGAGGTTTTTGTGGATGAGAATGACAACCCCTGCTTTACGATTGAGTGAACTGGAGCCCAGAACAGTGCCCACCCAAAGCTTTCTCATATGGTGGAAGTCAGAGGGAGTAAGGTGAGTTTTTCTGAAGTAGGGAGATGTCTGTTTTCAGTCTTTTAAGGTGATGGAGTATTTTGAGTCTTTTAAAGGGGGACCTAAGCCCTTTCACATTCCAAGAGGTAACTCTCATGTGGGTGAGGAACATGGGTGTGGTATGGGATAGTATACTATTTACAGCATCTGAAGGGCTGAGGGGATGAATTAATCTGTCAGTATGTGTCAGGGTGGACTTGTTTTTAGACTTGAGACTTGTTTTTAGAAAGGGTTGATGGCTGTTCATCTGGTGTTTGATAGGTGCCGCTGAGAAGAGGGGGCGGTAGAGGGGGGCAGACAGAGAAGGTAGGAGCGGGTAAAAAAAACAATACAAAACATTGGAAGAACTTCACTTTTTTCACTGTGTGAACCAGCTCTCTTTGACGATCCAGCGTCAAGGTAGGTAGTCGCCCTTTGTAATTTAGTGAAATTAGCCGCTGGGATGGGTTGTACATAGGGGCCGGACCAGGTGAAGGGTAAACACAGTGAGGCCATAAGGGGAGGTGCACAACAGCAGTATGGAAGTGCAGAGAGATACAGTAAAATAGAAGACATGAGCAAGGCAGGAGAACAGACAGGTGCGTATGAATCAAATACCTGTTTAGTTAGTGTAATTAGGCTCAGGGATCATGGACTGAGCAGCGTTTGTGCCCATATGGAAGGCATGGCAGGTGCTGAGACTGTTCTTCAGCATGGAGTATTCTGGTGGGCAGGGAGTTGGAGTGTGTGTCAGCTCGCAATGAACACAGAAAGACTTCTGCCTCAGAGGGGTCTTGAAAAGATAGCTGGTCTCCATTGGGTGCTTTGAGGTGGAGGGTCGCAGGAAAGGCCAATATGAATTTTATTTGTCGCTGATGAAGCGCCGAACAGATATTTTGGAATGTTTTCCTTTTTTTTCAGACCTCCAAAGAATAGTCTGAAAAAAATCAGGATTTTAATGCCATCGATCTGAAGAGATCTGGTTTGCCTGAACTTTTGAATTGTCGTTTTGTCAGGGTAGTTAAGATATTTTGCAATTATCGTGCAAGGAGATTTGCGCTCGGGGGCGAAGGTGCCCATGCAATGGGCCCGCTCGACCATTCAAGGGCCAGGAAGTCCTAGCGCCTCTGGAATGCGTTTGGCACAGAAATCCGCAATGGGCTGCCGACTGTAAAGATTCTGGGACCCCTACAAATCTCAAATTGCTCCTTCTGGCTCTGTTTTCTAGGTCATCCAGTTTTTGGAGTATATATTGATTTGTCTTGTCCTGTGCTTGTTCGGTAGCTTGCGCCTGATATACCTCTTCTTCCAAATTTGAGAGGCGATGTTCCTCCTCATGTAGTCTAGTGGAATGTTCCCCTAGTTGGGCCTTAATTTGCCTCATCCTCGCATCCACAGCCTTTTCCACTGAAGCGGTTATCAGGAGGGATAGGAGTGCTGTTACTGCGTCTCCCAGGCTTGGTGAGGAGGCAGCAGGATGTGGGGAATGAGTGGTCTGGAGTTGGGAGGGGGTGCAGTATGAGTGTGAGTGCTCACCTCCATGGCTGGCTCGTTCCCCACGTTATTCAGGGAGGCTGAGGCCGGGGCCTCCAGTTGCCGCTGGCCATGGTGTACCATTGCGGTCATGAGAGAGTGTGGGCCAGTTTTCTCCACAAAGCGATCCATTGAGATAGTGGAGGGTACCCCAGGAGGTTGCTGCCAGCTGGGGGGGAGAGGTAGGCCGGTGTCTCCAGCCCCCTGTGAGGAAAGTGCTGTCGGTGTAGGCCGAGTCCTCAATTTGTGACTATGGCGGGAGGGATGTGGCGGCCTGGTCACTGGCCATTCAGTCGGCAGAGATCAGTCCAATGGAGGGTGGTGGGACTCCCGGTGAGGCTGCAGTGTGGGAGGCGTTGATGCTCTGTGAACAGGCCATGTAGTGAAGCAGGACTGCCCGTGAAGGTTGAATCCGGGGCCTCGATTTGCGGCCTGGCCGGAGGCAGATTAGCAGCAGCATTTTTGAGCGCGTCTGCGGTATTAAACTGTTCGGCAGGCAGCGGAGGGGGTGTCTGAGGTGGGCTGAGCTGAGATGAGGGAGACCCAGCTACTCCATGCGGCACTGGAACCGGAAGTGTGCTGGGTTTTTAGTAGTAACCTGACCATGGTTCTGGGCTCCACCCCGGCAGATAGGAAGTCTGAGTACCAGGAGTCAGGGGGGCTCCAGGTGGGAGCTAGTGCAGCAAGAGGCTGCTAGCTATATACACCAAGGTGGTTGGTGAAACAGTCTGTACGAGACAGACAAGGGCCTGGAGTGTAAGGCCAGAGCAGCAGTGCTGCAAGTGAGAGCCAACTAGGCATTTTGTTGATGGAAAAAGTAATGCTGAAAACCCCTGCGAGGCAAACCTATGTTTGTTTGCTGAACTTTCTTTTATTATTATTTTTTTTGATGCTAGTCCTTCACAATATATATATATATATATATATATATTGTGTGTGTGTGTATGTGAACCGACTATGGATGATGCCTATATAGCTGCATCACCACAACTTCGCCCCCAACGTCATGCATGTATACATAACAATGAAGAGAGGAATGCTTTCACCAGCGATTAGTATCTACCCAACTCTCCAGTGTGTTAGCCGATGTGTAACACTCCACTGGCTGTACCGCGCCATGAGGACGCTTCGCTCCCGGCATGCGCGACGTGATTTCGATACTTAGGGATCATACATCCACCCATCCCAGGGTCACAAGGAGGCTGAGAAAGGGGGGAGGCCCACAGTGTGCATCGCAGCTTCCAGATAGGAGGCAAAGACGGATGGATCAAAAAACCAATCACACAACCACCAATGCGCAGATGCCAACCCAAGATGAAAAAAATATAAAAATACACTGGTATATATAATAAAATAAACCTACTAAATAGATGGGAAAGGGAGAAGGTTGAATTAAAGAAATCACAAAGCCACTAGTGTCAACAGCCATGCGTATACTCAAGATAGTACATTAATTGACTACTGCCGTGTGCTTCCACCCCTGATTGTATTAATGAAAAAGAAAGGGGTTTTGGTACTTTATATGAAGCAAGAACCAAAGGGGTATCTATCCCAGTCATTGATTTACAGTATAGGAAGGAAGAGAGCGAGATGTGGGACTTTATATGAAGCATACAGCAGCAAATAAAGAAGTCTAGTGATGATCTAGTATGTCTAGTAGTATGATCTACTGAGTATTTGAGTATTATTATTATTATTATTATTATACACAATTTATATAGAGCCAACAGTTTACACAGCGCTTTACAATGTATAGGGGGGGCAACGCAATTACAGTACAGTTCAATACAAAAGGTACAGGAGGGCCCTGCTCGTAGAGCTTACATTCTAAAGGGAGGGGGTGGTGGTACAAAAGGTAATAGCTGCAGAGAATGATTTGATGGGGGTGGCTCAGGAACAGTTGTTAGGTGGGTGTGGGATAGGCTTCCCTGAATAAATGAGTTTTCAGGGATCTCCTAAAGGTGGACAGGGTGGGGGCTAATTGGCCAGACTGGGGCAGGGAGCTCCAGAGGATGGGAGTGTCTCTGGAGAAGTCTTGAAGGCGAGTATGAGAGAAGGTAACATGGTAGATAGAAAGCAGGAGTTCTTCGGAGAAGTGGAGGGGATGATTTGGGCGATATCTGCAGATGAGGTTGGTGATGTAGATAGGGGCGATGTTGTGGATGACTTTGTATGTTATGGTTAGCATTTTGAATTTTACACGGTGGGGTAGGGGAAGCCAGTGAAGGGATTGGCAGAGAGGGGCGGCAGTCACGTATTGATTAGTGAGGTGTATTAATCTAGCAGCTGCATTCATAATAGACTGAAGGGGGATAGATCTGCTTAAGGGTAGGCCATTAAGGAGAGAGTTGCAGTAGTCAAGGCGGGAAATAATCAAGGAGTGAACAAGTTGCTTTGTGGTGTCATTAGTCAGGAAGGGTCGAATTCTGGAGATATTGCAGAGGTAAAGGCGGCAGGATTTAGGCAGTGATTGGATATGGGGGCTGAAGGAGAAGTCAGAGTCAAGGATTACACCCAGATGAAGTAAGGAATTAAGGGCAGAAAAGAGTTGACATTGGATGAGATGATTTTGATGAAAGTGTTGTAATAGGTTTGTTTAGCAGTGTGGAGGCAGGAGTTGTATTTGAGTTGTATTTGAGAAGGGCAGATTTGTAGAGGTTAAAGTCTTGTAGGGACTTAGATTTACGCCATGCTCGCTCAAGAGCACAGCTGTGTCTCTTGAGACTTCTGGTGTCATCTGTTTGCTAGGGTTGTACCAGGCGGGGCCTTGTTCTGCGTGTAGAAAGAGGAGCAAATATGTCTAGGGAGGATGACAGCTTGTTGTGTAGATGGAAATGGTTAGGTCTGGACAGGACAGGGGTGCGATATTGTCATAAAGGCCATCAGTGGCAGAGCGAAGAAGGGAAGGGTTGAGGTTGGGTAGGTTTCTGCGGGTAGTGGTTTGTAGCTTGGCAGCATGGGATGTAGGAGACAAGAAGAGAGAGAAACAGATAAGGTTGTGTTCAGAGAGAGGAAAGGGTGTGTTAGAGAGATTGCAGGGAGTACAGCTATGGGAGAATACGAGGTTGAGAGTGTCACTGTTGGAGTGAGTGGTGGTTTGTGTCCATTGTGTTAGGTTAAAAGAGGAGGTTAGTTTGAATAGTTTAGAAGTGGTAGCAGTATTAACATTGATTGGAATGTTAAAGTCACCTAGGATGATGGTAGGCACTTCAGACGAGAGAAATAGGGTAGCCATGCAGAGAAGTCATCCAGAAAGCGTGACACTGGTCCAGGAGGTCAATAAATAACTGCAACTCTCAGACAACCTGCAGAGAAAAGACGAATGCAGTGCACTTTGAAAGAGCGGGGGAAAGAGAGGGAGGTGTGGGAAGTACCTGGAAGGTGCATTGTGGGGAGAGGATAAGTCCGACACCACCTCCTTTTCGTCCACTGGGTCTGGTTGAGTGAGTCCAAAGGAGGCCACTGTGGGACAGGGCAGCTGGAGAGGTAGTGTAGAATTCCTGGAGCCAGGTTTTGGTTATAGCAAATAGATTAAGGGATTTGGAGAGGAAAAGGTAATTGACAGAGGCTAGTTTGTTGAAGACTGAGCAGCTTTCCAGAGGGCACATGAAAGAGGTGGGCTGATTTGTGGAATGAGGGGAATTGGGATGAGAAGGTGGGAGTTATGATTGTTGGAGGAGGTAGACAGCATATTTTGGGGGTGGGAATTGGGTGTGGGAGGGCCAGGGTTTGGTGCAATGTCCCCAGACATTAGGAGTAGTAGGAGGGTGAGGGGGGTAAGGCAGGAGTGGGATTTATAGGAGGGCAGATGCTGTGGTGGAATGGATGTGGTGATACTGTGTGGGCTTAGAATGAGCAGGATGTGGTAAGTGGAGTGATATTGAGTGGGCAGAAGAGAGGGAGATATGTACAGATTGGGGGCTGGAGAAGGGGGATAAAGAAATGAGAGTTTGAGGAGAGAGGACGTTATAACAAATATTGTGTGAGCATGTTGGAGGGTGGGAAGAGGGGAATAGAAGAAAGGCTGAGGTAAATTAGAGTATTAAGAGGAACTTCCTGCCAAATAGCAGTGTAACAATAATGTCTGTACTTACTTTTCTGAAGCAGTGCCTTAGTCAAAGTGCCCATGTACAAGTGGCAAACACTTGTTGCCGGCGTGACCCTCTGTGCAGAAGTGACCAGCCTAAACTCTCGCCAGCCGTCCCAAGAAATGAACTACATTTATACTGGGAAGGTGTGGGGGATGATTCAAAATGATTCACTTAGAAGCTGATAAAACCAGGCTTCTAGGAGGGGGGGTTACAACTGGCCTGGACAGATTGCAGTGCAAGAGGGGGCAAATTAATAAGGTGAAATGTTTGATCTTGTTCAGGGCAGCATAATACAAAATAAGTGACACTATCAAAAACAAACAAATATAGACAGTAGTTTCAAATTCTTAGTAAGGCAGAATTAAAGTTCAGTTAGGCAATGTAGTCCAGTGTTTAAGAGTGGCCGGGGACCAGCGAAGGAAGCGTCGCTGGCCCCGTCACCTGGTATGGACTTAAAGGGGAATCCCTACGCCGTGGGGGTCCCCCCCTAGGTCCATATCAGACCCTTATCCGAGCATGCTACCCGGCCGCCCAGGAAAGGGGGTGGGGATGAGCGAGCAGCCCCCTCCTGAGCCGTACTAGGCCGCATGCCCTCAACATGGGGGGGTGCCTTGGGGAAGGCAGGTTTCCGTTACATCAGAGGGGGGCGGGGTCACCCATACGTCATTGGGGAACCCCTGGATTCCCTCTCTAGCATCAGAGGGGGCGGGGTCAGGTGACGGGTGGCCCCACCCTCCTAATATAATAAACGTCAGGCGCTGGGATCCCCGCAGTGTCTCCTCAGTGGAGATAGAAGATGGATGCATGGATTGACTGCGCTGGAATGAAAATCACCCATCGCTGGATCAGATCAGCCATCGCTGGACCCCAGAGAGATGATCATCCGTCGCTGGATAGCAAGAGTGGATTACCACCGCTGGAATCTTTTTTTTATTTTTTTTATTTTTAATAAAGGAATTTTTCAAAAGTGTGTTTGTCTTATTTAACCATTTTTTACATTTTCTTTGTGAAATGGTAGGGGTACAAGTACCCCCTTACCATTTCAAACAGGGGGGGGCTGGGATCTGGGTGTCCCCTTGTTCCAGATTCTGATAAGCCCCCCGCCCGCAGACCCCCACAACCACCGGCCAGGGTTTTGGGGATGAGGCCCTTGTCCCCATCAACATGACCCCCAAAGCATCCTCCCAATGTTGAGGGCATGTGGCCTGGTACGGTTCAGGAAGGGGGGTCGCTCTCTCGTCCCCCCTCTTTTCCTGCGGCCTGCCAGGTTGCGTGCTCGGATAAAGGGTCTGGTATGGATTTTTAGTGGGACCCCCACGTCAATTTTTTTTTTATTTGACGCGGGGTTCCCCTTAATATCCATACCAGACCTGAAGGGTCTGGTATGGATATTTAGGGGGAACCCCACGTAAAAAAAAAAATTTAAATTTGAAGCTTTTTTTTTTTTTTATCAATGAATGAATTGTCGGCTCCCGTAATACAGAGAACACTCATGTTACGGGAGCCGACAATTCATTATAGCTGCGAGTGATTTTAAAAGACTTTTTTTCCTGCAAAAATGACACTTTGTGCAGGGACAGTTCTAAGCAGGGGAAACATGCGCCCCTTCACAGGCATACTATAGACAACCTCCAGGTACGAAATTTTAAGGAATATTACACTTTTATTGTTTAATTTTAATCATTATTAAAATCACTGCTCCTGAAAAAACAACCGTTTTTAAAACTTTTTTTTTGCATTGATCCATGTCCCCTGGGGCAGGACCCAGGTCCCCAAACACTTTTTAGGACAGTAACTTGCATATTAGCCTTTAAAATTAGCACTTTAGATTTTGAACGTTCGAGTCCCATAGACTTTAATAGGGTTCTAACGTTCAAACGAAGTTTAGGTCTGTTCGCAGGTTCTGGTGCGAACTGAACAGGGGGGAGTTTGGTTCATAAGTGCATAAGCTTACTTTTTGTTTTACCCACAGAATGGCCCAAATCATATTACTCCACCTACTACCCTGACTATGATTTACATGTTTCCCAAAAATAAATTATCAGAACTGTTCAAGTCCCGTACGGTGCAAGACCCAAACTAGAGATGGATAAATTTCAAAAGAAAAAACAAGTGGCTTCTCATTAAAAGTTTTGTTTTAAAACAAAGAATTAAATAATTTTCATATGAGCTTGCTTTGTTTAGCACGTAATTGATTTGGTTGTCTTGTATATTAATTTTAATTGCCACAGATGTCATTCTTCTTGGATTGCTGTTTTGAACAGGTTAATAGCAGATGTGGTGAAAAAGCCTCAGTTTTTGCAACTGGACTGCTGACTCCTTTATTCGGCTGTCTCCACTCTAATTTGATATGAATACAGTGACATTCACTTTTTTGTATTTTCTGTCATCTACCTATTCCACACCTTGTCATTTGTCTTATCTATTTCTTGTCATTTATTTGTTACAAAACTTCAGTTCAAACATGGACAGTTAATAAGAACTGCATAAAAAGCTAATGAGAATTTCTTTATCTTTGCTTGATTGCAGTTTGTCATTCAAGTTCCCATTTCCACATGTCTGGTTCAAATATTATGCAAGCCACGTTTTGTACCTGGCATTCAACTTTACAGCAGACTCACTAAAATGTACATGTTTACTTCATTTTATTAAAATATAGTGCCAGTCTTCTTTTCCTCCTGCCATCATATTCTATTTACTTCCATCTAGCCTAATACATAGATAAGTAACACCAGATTACCATATGCATTAAGGATGAGCCAAACACCCCCCCCCCCCTCTCTCCCGGTCTCCCGGTTCAGTTCGCACCAGAATTGGCGAACAGACAAAAAAAGTGTGCGAACAAGCAAACACTGTTAAAGTCTATGGGACACAAACATAAAACATCAAAAGTGCTAATTTTGAAGGCTTATATGCAAACTATTGCCATGAAAAGTGTTTGGGGACCCGGATACTGCCCCAGGGGACATGTATTAATGCAAAAAAAAGTTTTAAAATGGCCGTTTTTTCTGGAGCAGTGATTTTAAGAGTGCTTAAAGTGAAACAATAAAAATGAAATATTCCTTTAAATATCGTTCCTGGGGGGGTTGGTCCCCTTAGTCTGCCTGTAAAGTAGCGCATTTGTTCCATGTTTAGAAAAGTACCGCAGCAAAATTACATTTCTAAAGGAAAAAATTTCATTTAAAATTGCTTACGGCAGTAATGTATTGCCAGATCCTGGCAATATACATAAAAAAAAAAGACGTGGGTTCCCTCCTCTCCCCACACCAGTCCATACCAGGCACTCTGGGTCGGGTATGGATATTAACCACCTCAATACAGTGCACTTACACCCCTTTCCTGACCAGACCAATTTTCAGCTTTCAGCGCTCTCACAGTTTGAATGACAATTACTCAGTCATGCAACACTGTACCCATATGAAACTTGCGCCCTTTTTTCCACACAAATAGAGCTTTCTTTTAGTGGTATTTAATCACTAGTGTTTTTTTTATTTTTTGTGCTATAAATAAAAAAAAAACTTACATTTTGTGAAAAAAATTCAGTTTTCTTTATTTCTGTCATAAAATTTTGCTAACTAGTAATTTTTTTTCATACATTTTGGCCAAAATTTATACTGCTACATATCTTTGGTAAAAATAACCCACATTAGTGTATATTATTTGGTCTTTGTGAAAGTTATAGAGTCTACAAACTATGGTGCCAATCACTGAAAATTGATCACATCTGATCAGGCCTTCAGTACATCAGGTGTATCTCATTTCTTGAGACACTAACAAGTCAGGAAAGTACAAATACCCCCCAAATGACCCCTTTTTAGAAAGTAAACATTCCAAGGTATTAAGTAAGTAGCATGGTGAGTTTTTTTTTTGTAATTTTTTCCCACAATTATTTGCAAAATGAAGAATTTTTTTATTATTATTGTTTTTTTTACAAAATAATTATAAAAAATAATTACAAAATTGTCATATTATCAGGTTATTTCTCACACACACCATATGCATACAACAAATTACACCCCAAAATACATTCTACTACTCTTCCCGAGTATGGTGATACCACATGTAAGAGACTTTTACACAGCCTGGCCACATACAGAACATCAACATTGAAGTAGTATCTTCAGGCGTTCTATGAGCAAAAATGACACATCTCATTTCACAACCACCTATTACACTTTTGACTTTTGAAAGACAATGGAATTGCCCATAAATTACCCCATTTTGGAAAGCAAACACCCCAACGTATAATCTGTGAGGCATAATGAGTCTTTTGAATGGTTCATGTTTTTCCAGAAGTTTTTTGAAAATGTGGAAAAAAATGAAAACCTTTTTTTTTACACAAAGTTGCCAAGTTATAAGATATTTATAACACATAGCATGTATATAGCGAAAATTACACCCCAAAACACATTCTGCTACTCCTCCCGAGTCTGGCAATACCACATGTGTAGGACTTTTACACAGCCTGGTCACATAGAGAGGCCAAACATTGAAGTAGTACCTTCAGGCATTCTAGGAGAATAAATGACACATCTTATTTCATTCCTATCACACTTTTGAAGGTCCTGGAGCACCAGGACAATTGAATTACCCACAAAATGATCCCATTTTGGAAAGCAAACAACCCAATGTATATTTTTGAGGCATGGGCTGCAAATAGGTCCTCAGATACTCTGATGGGCTGCAGATAGGTACTCTGGTACTCTGATGGCCTGGTGACAGTTACTCGGGTACTCTGATGGCCTGTTGACAGGTACTCTGGTACTCTGTTGACCTGGTGACTGGTATTTGGGTACTCTGAAGGGCGGTGATAGGTCCTCAGGTACTCATATGGACTGTGGCAGGTACTCGGATACTCAGATGAACTGTGACAGGTATTCAGGTACTCAGATGAACTGTGACAGGTACTCGGGTACTCAGATGGACTGGGACAGGTACTCGGGTACTCAGATGGACTGGGACAGGTACTCGGGTACTCAGATGGACTGGGACAGGTATTCGGGTACTCTGATGGGCTGTGACAGGTACTCGGGTACTCGGATGGACTGTGACAGGTACTTGAGTACTTTGATGGGCTGTGACAGGTACTCGGGTACTCAGATGGACTGTGACAGGTACTCGGGTACTCTGATGGGCTGTGACAGGTACTTGGTACATTGATGGACTATGACAGGTACTCGGGTACTCTGATGGACTGTGACAGGTACTATGATGGGTGGTGACAGGTCCTCTTTATTGGGGGGGGACAATCAGTGTGATTGGTGTGTACACTGTAAGTGGTAACGAGATGTTACCGCAATCTCTTCCTCACACGCGATCGGACAAGGAGGAGAACCTGGTAACATCTCATTACCGCGGTTTGTTTACATTTAGTGATCGGCTGTGGAACGATAACAGCCGATCACGTGGGTAAACAGCCGGCCAATGGCTGTTTACCAGCGTCAGTGACGAGCAGTGTTCCCGGGACTTCATCACGGCCAATCACATGGTAAACAGCTATACCCAATGGCTGTTCACCCACCTCGGTGGCGAGCTGCCACCGAAGGAACAGGGATGCACACGCACGATCACACGCATTCCCTGTTTAAATGGGAGGACGTCATATGATGCCCTCCCGCCACAAGAGCTGCTCCGCCTGGCCTTCATTTGACAGCCGGCAGTCGGCAAGTAGTTAAGGTGAACTCCACGCCAACATTTTTTTTAAAATGGCATGCCCCCCCCCCCCCCAAATCCATACCAAACCCAAAGGGCCTGGTATGGAGGGGGGGACCCATTTTTTCTTAATTCTGTCATAGCTCTCTACTTAACCACCTCAATACACTATATTATATATTCTACAATGCACTATATACCCTGAACTGTATTATATATACTACACTGAGTTCACTATATACTCTGAACTACAGTATATATACTATACAGACTGCAGCATATACTCTGAACTGAAGTATATACACTATACAGACACTATATACTCGCTGAAATATTGGGCATTAGGTGTTGGTGGTGGCAGAACATGGTAACCCCTCACAGTTACTCTTGTTGGGGCGCAGGAATGGTCCCTGCTGTTAAATATTATTTCAAAAATTGTAATTGCATGTCCCTGTTAAACAGGGGCAGAACCATTGGGCCTTAGGTGTTGATGGTGCCAGAACACTGCAACCCCCTCACAGAGACTCATGTTGGGTTCAAGAATGGTCCCTGCTGTTAAATATACTTTAAAAAATTGTATTTACGTGCCCCTGTTAAACAGGGACAGACACATTGAGTCTGAGGTGTTGGTGGTGCCAGAACACTGTAACCCCTCACAGTTACTCTTGTTGGGTGCAGGAACAGTCCCTGCTGTTAAATACTATTTAAAAAAAAATAATTGCATGCCCCTGTTAAACAAGATCAGAAACATTAGGCCTTAGGTGTTGGTGGTGCCAGAACACCACAACCCCTCACAGCTATTCTTGTTGGGTGCAGGAATGGCCCCTGCTGTTAAATATTAGATCAGAGGCTGCTTGCCCTCTTTTAGTGGCCTGTCAGCATCTGCCTCTCCTTTTTTTTAACACTGCACTATTTACTGTGTACACCGCCTGAAATGTATTTGAAACTGTATACATTGTATTATATATTGTGTACACCGCCTACACTGTATTACAAACTGTACACTGCCGAATGCACTGTATATATAGGCTATGCTGAATGCAGAGTATATAGCCTATATATACAGTGTAAACTCTATATTCAGTCAGTACAGACAGTGTTTTTGATATATATATATATATATATATATATATATGTATACAGACAGACTAATATATATAACTTGCCTGCCTGCCTAATCTAGCTCAATCTCTCTATCACTGTCCACTATAACACACTATATGGGCACTGTGTAAGCAGCCTTATATAGTGTGGGGCGTTGACTTTGTCCTCATGAGCCATGATTGGGCAATTATGGCTCTTGCTGAGGAGCGTGCTGTGATTGGCCAAAGCATGCAGGTCAGGTGTATGCTTTGGCCAATCATCGTACAGCAATGCACTGCAGGCTTGCAGTGCATTATGGGCGCTAAAATTTGCTGAGAATGCCCCATAAAATTTGCTCTTTGGCCAATAGGTGAACACCCGATGTTCGAGTTGAACTTATGTTCGACTCAAACTCAAAGATCATCCCTAATCTGCATACAGTGCATCCGGAACGTATTCACAGCACTTCACTTTTTCCATTTTTTTTTTTATGTTTCAGCCTTATTCCAAAATGGATTAAATGTATTATTTTCTTCAAAATTTTACAAACAATACTCCATAATGACAACGTGAAAGAAGTTTGTTTGAAATCTTAGCAAATTTATTAAAAGTAAAAAATGAAAAAAATAACATGTACATATGCACAGCCTTTGCTCAATACCTTGTTTAAGCACCTTTGGCACCAATTACAGCCTCAAGTAATTTTGAGTATGATGCTACAAGTTTGGTACACCTATTTTTGGGCAGTTTCTCCAATTCTTCTGTGCAGGACCTCTCAAGTTCCATCAGGTTGGATGGGGAATGTCGGTGCACAGCCATTTTCAGATCTCTCTGGAGATGTTCAATCGGGTTCAAGTTTGGGCTCTGGCTGGGCCATTCAAGGACATTCACAGAGTTGTCTTGTGGTCACTCCTTTGACATCTTGGCTGTGGGCTTAGGGTCATTGTCCTGTTGGAGGATGAACCTTCAACCCTGTCTGAGGTCCAAAGTGCTCTGGAGCAGGTTTCATCAGGGATGTCTCTGTGCATTGCTGCATTTATCTTTCCATTGATCCTGACTAGTCTCCCAGTTCCTGCTGCTGAAAAAATTCCCCATAGCATGATGCTGTCACCACCATGCTACACTGTAGGGATGGTAATGGCCAGGTGATGAGCGGTGCCTGGTTTCCTCCAGACACGATGCTTGCTATTCAAGCCAAAGAGTTCAATCTTTGTTTCATCAGACAAAAGAATTTTGCATCTCATGGTTTGAGAGTCCTTCAGGTGCCTTTTTGCAAACCCAAGGTGGGCTGTTATGTTCCTTTTACTAAGGAGTGGCTTCCATCAGGCCACTCTACCATACAGGCCTGATTGGTGAAGTGCTGCAGAGATGGTTTTCTTCTGGAAGGTTCTCCCCTCTGCTCTTCTGTGGAAGGTTCTCCACAGAGAAACACTGGAGCTCTGTCAGAGTGACCATTGTCCTTGGTCATCTCCCTGACTAAGGCCCTTCTCTCCAAATCGATGGGCTTGGACGGGCGGCCCGCTCTAGAAAGAGTCCTGGTGGTTCCAAACTTCTTCCATTTATGGATGATTGAGGCCACTGGGCTCATTGTGACCTTAAATGCTGCAGAAATTTTTCTGTACCCTTCCCCAGATCTGTGCCTCGATACAATTCTGTCTTGGAGGTCTATTGACAATTCCTTGGATTTCGTGGCTTGACATGCACGTTTAACTGTGGGACCTTATATAGACAGGTTTTTGCCTTTCCAAATCATGTCCAATCAACTAAATTTACCACAAGTAGACTCCAATCAAGTTGTAGAAACATCTTAAGGCTGATCAGTGGAAACAGAATGCACTTGTGCTCAATTTTGAGTGTCATGGCAAAGGCTGAGGATACTTATGAACAGGGTTCAAGTCCTGCGGGAACGCATGGGAACGGAGTTCCTGTACTTTTCCCACGACAGGAACTCAGTTCCCATTAGCAGCAAGACTCCTGTAAGACTTTGAAGTATGTGAGCTGTGTGCCAGGTGCTACACCAGCAGCTGCCAACACAGCTCGCAATAGTAAGTGCCGCACACCTGATCATTCAGGCATTGCCAGTAGGGGGCCCCATGACAGCTTCCGCTTCGATCTACCTGTCAATCACAACTAGCTGACGGGTAGATCAGGTCTAGGTCTAGCTGATGGGTAGATCAGCTATTCTGCTCATAGGACATGCAGGGAGAGAGGTGAGCTGAGGGAGGAACATCAGTTTGGGGTGGTAAGCTGAGCACAATACCTGGCAAAGTTTAATGCCAGGAGGGAAGTTTATGTGGAAATATGTGAAGGGTTGGAATAGCAGCGAGTGTGTGTTGGAGCCCTGCAGAGTTTGCAGCCTTCCCAAGTTAACATACATCTCCTAAGCAGGAACACATCACTATCTCCCCAAGCATTCTGTCCAGATAATGTGCAGCTAATTTATGACCTTTCCATTTAACCCTGTGTTATCCAAACTCTGTTCAATGAAAAGTGTAAACTCACCACATAAACACTCTATATACAAAATAAAATTCCCCAATAAAGATCAGAACACAATGTTCACATTTGCATGGAAGCACAATTGAATGAATGCTGATTATTCAGAGAATTACCGTATTTATGTTTATTGAGGATTGTTTTTTTTAATGTACTAACAGTCAAGCTTCATACACACAATACGAAAATTGGATGAAAAATACCACTTTTGAAGTGTTTGTGCATATGAGCGTATCATTATTTTTATTTTTTTGGTGGGGGAATGGATCTTGGGTCGGAGTTCCCATGATTTTTCCCCCTGCTTATGTACATTAAATTTTTTTTTTTTTATAAGATTTCAAACAACCTTCTTTCATGTTTTCATTATGGGATATTGTTTGTCGAATTTTGAGGAAAATAATGAATCGAATCCATTTTGGAACAAGGTTTTAACAACAAAATGTGGAAAAAGTGAATAGCTGTGAATACTTTCCAGATGCACTGTATATATAGAGCTCCCAGTATCTGCAATGTGTGATTCAAATTGCCCTTTCCTCTTTCATCTATTTCAAGTGCAATACAGGCCTCTCTTTACTACCTATCAACATTGATTGCTAGCTTTTAGAGACACTTCTTGAGCGTGAAACGTACATTGATGTACAGGTGCAAAAAGAAGTATGTGAACCATTTTTGAATGATATGGATTTCTGCACAAATTGGTAAAATGTGATCTGATCTTCATCAAGTCACAACAATAGACAATCACAGTTTTCTTAAACTAATAACACACAAATAATTAAATGTTACCATGTTTTTATTGAACACATCATGTAAACATTCACAGTGCAGGTGGAAAAAGTATGTGAACCCCTAGACTAATGAGATCTCCAAGAGCTAATTGGAGTGAGGTGTCATCCAACTGGAGTCCAATCAATGAGATGAGATTGGAGGTGTTGGTTACAGCTGCCCTGCCCTATAAAAAACGCACACCAGTTCTGGGTTTGCTTTTCACAAGAAGCATTGCCTGATGTGAATGATGCCTCACACAAAAGAGCTCTCAGAAGACCTACAATTAAGAATTGTTGACTTGCATAAAGCTGGAAAGGGTTATAAATGTATCTCCAAATGCCTTGCTGAAGTAGACAAATTCCCTATAAATGAAGAAAGTTCAGCACTGCTTCTACTCTCCCTAGGAGTGGGCGTCCTGTAAAGATGACTGCAAGAGCACAGTGCAGACAGCTCAATGAGGTGAAGAAGAATCCTAGAGTGTCAGATAAAGACTTACAGAAGTCTCTGGAATATCCTAACATCCCTGTTAGCGAATTTACAATCCGTAAAAACACTAAACAAGAATGGATTTCATGGAGGATACCACAGAGGAAGCCACTGCTGTCCAAAAAACATTGCTGCATGTTTACATTTTGCACAAGAGCAGTTGGATGTTACACAGCAGTACTGGCAAAATATTCTGTGGACAGATGAAACCATAGTTGAGTTGTTTGGAAGAAACATACAACACTATGTGTGGAAAAAAAGAGGCACAGCACACCAACATCAAAACCTCATCCCAAATGTGAAGTATGGTGGTGGGGGCATGATGATTTGGGGCTGCTTTGCTGCATCAGGGCCTGGACGGATTGCTATCATCAAAGGAAAAAATGAATTCTTAAGTTTATCAAGACATTTTTCAGGAGAACTTAAGGCCATCTGTCCACCAGCTGAAGCTCAACAGAAGATGGGTGTTGCAAAAGGACAACAACCCAAAGCATAGAAGTAAATCAACAACAGAATGGCTTAAACAGAAGAAAATATGCCTTCTGGAGTGGCCCAGTCAGAGTCCTGACTTCAACCCGATTGAGATGCTGTGGCATGACCTCAAGAAAGTGATTGACACCAGACATCCCAAGAATATTGCTGAACTGAAACAGTTCTGTAAAGAGGAATGGTCAAGAATTACTCCTGCCCGTTGTGCACGTTTGATCTGCAACTACAGGAAACGTTTGGTTGACGTTATTGCTGCCAAAAGGAGGTTCAACCAGGTATTAAATCCAAGGGTGCACATACTTTTTCCACCTGCACTGTAAATGCTTACATGGTGTGTTCAATAAAAACATGGTAACATTTAAGTCTTTGTGTGTTATTAGTTTAAGCAGACTGTGATTGTCTATTGTTGTTGTTACTTAGATGAAGATCAGATCACATAATTTGTGCAGAAATCCATATCATTCCAAAAGGGTTCATATACTTTTTTTTTGCAACTGTATATTTAATAAAGACTGTCAACCACCTTATAGCTTTTATTTTTATTTTTATTTTAAATAGCGGAAGTGAGGGTTAAATCCCTCTCAGGTTGTTATTTACTGTCCGTGTCCATGTCCTGTTGGGAACATTTCACTTCACTAAATTTGTAAAATGAAAAAATAAACTAACTGAAATCACAACATCAGTGCATAAAGAGCTAATGACATAATTATGAAACCATAAATTGGATTTCCTCAAAAAAATAAAAAACACAAATAATACATTCTAAATAATATGCAGCACTCCAGACAGCTAACTTTTCTAGCTGTTTAAATTTATGAAATGAAACCTTACCTTACCTACTATTTAACTATGAAACATGATATAAAGACAAAATAGTAAATTGTAGCATATGCACAAGATGAAACCACCATTCCTCTATCCAGACAGGGGCAAACTCTCAAGCATCATATACATTTTCATTAGAACAGGGAGGAGATCCAGGATGAAAGTACAGCAACTAAGGCCAGTCATGGACGGAGTGAATTTCTTTCCTGCAACCATGGAAGCCGTTCTCACCCAGAAAACACTGATTATTGCTAGTGACTACAACAGCCATTTGCATTAAAGGCATGTAAAATCTGGCAGGCTGGTTGTACCAAAGGTAATCGATCGACCAACTTGGGTACATTCAGCCTGCCCATACATGGATTTGAACGGTCTATGGCCGGCGTAAAGGAGTTGTAAAGGCAGACGTTTTTTTATCTTAATACATTCATCCATGTCTGAATGGATTTACGGAGGTCTGACTCAGCTCAGTAGCCCCTTATAGTAAGCTGATGGCTGATGGGGGCACTCGATAGGAGGGAGGGGCCAGGAGCAGCAAAGAGGGACTTGAGAAGAAGAGGATCTGGGCTGCTTTGTGCAAAACCAACTGCACAGAGAAGGTAAGTTTAACAAACTTTAACAACACTTTAACATACATCAATACACATGGTTCAACACCAGAAAAAAACCTACAGTTGGCATGTGGACACTCAGGTTCAGGTGGAGGTGGGAATCACAACCTTTTTGAGTACAAACCCCTTTCTCAGGGGAGTTTCCCAAAAGTAAGAGGCATTTCCATCTTGATAGTTTTCAGAATAAAACTGGTGTCCCCAATGGAATGTTTACCATCACCACTTGCTCTAGGGACAAGTTAACATTTTTGGATCACTCTCACTTTCTGTTTTAATGACAGTGGTCTCCAGAACAAATAAAGGGTGTCATCCCTCCAGTGCGGACACAGACTGCAACACAAACTAGACAGAGCATATAACCCATTCTCACTAAAAAATAAGTTTTGCTTTTACATATATGTAAAAAAAGAACATGCACTCAAGTGACATATACCATGTGACACCGCCCCATTGTCACTATATAAGTGACCGCACAGCGCGGCTCTGGCATTCCGGCCGGAGAGATCGTCGAGTCAACATCTCCTGGGGAAGAAGAAGAAGAAGAAGAACAAGAACGGAAGGCGGCGGCGACGGCGACAGAAGACCGGGCCACCGCCTGTAAAAGAGCTACAAGAAGGCGCGGTGGCCCGGCAGAAGAACCGAAGAGGGGGACAAGACCCCCGAAGTCGGGAGAAGAGGCCGGCGGCGGGGAGGAAGAAAGCCGGACTCCTCCGCTAGTAAAAGAGCTACACACAGATAGCGGAGGAGTCCGGCGAGAAGACCCCCGAAGACGGAAGACCCCCGGAGCTGTGCAATAAAATTTTTTTTCCCTGTGTTGTGTTTTTTTTTGTACTTTATTTCACAGGTGAATGGGTAGGGGTACATTGTACCCCATACTCATTCACATAGGGTGGGGGGCCGGTATCCGGGGGCCCCCTTCTTAAAGGGGGCTCCCGGATTCCGATAAGCCCCCCGCCCGCAGACCCCGACAACCAACGGCCAGGGTTGTCGGGAAGAGGCCCTTGTCCTCATCAACATGGGGACAAGGTGCTTTGGGCCGCGCGGCCCCCCCTTCCCCAAGGCACCCCCCATGTTGAGGGCACGCGGCCTGGTACGGCTCAGGAGGGGGGGCGCGCTCGCTCGCCCCCCTTTCCTGGCCGGCCGGGTAGCGTGCTCGGACAAGGGTCTGGTCTGGACTTGGGGGGAACCCCCACGCCGATTTTTTTCGGCGTTGGGGTTCCCCTTTAAGCCCATTCCAGGCGGCGGAGCCCGCGACGTCTCCTTCGCGGGCCCCGCCTACCTGTACACGCGCTCGAAATGGGCGGACTTTCCGAGCGGGAACAGTCCGCTCATTTCGAAAGTACAGCGGACAAGCCCACACACGGGCGGACTGTTCGCTCAAACACAGTTTCAGCGGACAGTTTTTCGGAATTTCCGAAAGACTTTGTCCGTCCAACTGTCCGCTGAAACTGTCCGCTGAAAGCCCACACACGAGCGGACTGTCCGCCCAAACACTGTTCAGCGGACAAGGTTGGGCGAACAGTCCGCCCGTGTGTACGCGGCCTCAGATGCCTATGCCCCCTCACACAGTGATTGCGTCTTTCAACACCTTTGCCAATGCAGAGTCCTATAGTGGAGCAGGAATAAGAGGATGAAACTACAGTGTATGGATTTCATAGTAAGTAAATAACTTCTCTTGCAGGCAACTTTTTTTGAATTTGCTATAAGATTTACTATTGCTGCAGTTCTTGAAGTAAATCCTAATGCCGCGTACACATGACCGGACTTTCCGGCAGACTAGGTCTGACGGAATCAGTCCGTTGGACATTCCGATCATGTGTGGGCTAATCCAATCGTTTTTCATTAAAAAAATCAGACGGACCTAGAAATAGACCATGTTTCATGCTGGTCCGACGGACCAAATACAACACAAGGGAAGCTATTGGCTACTGGCTATTGAACTTCCTTTTTTAGTCCCGTCTTACATCATCACTAATCCAATCGTTTTTCATTAAAAAAATCAGATGGACCTAGAAATAGACCATGTTTCAAATCTGTCCAACGGACTCAATAGCTATCGGGAAAACCGTTCATCTGTATGCTGGTCCGACGGACCAAATATGACGCAAGGGAAGCTATTGGCTACTGGCTATTGAACTTCCTTTTTTAGTCCCGTCTTACATCATCACGTTCAAAACGAACAGACTTTCGAATGGACTTAGTCCGTTCATGTGTGTCGGGAAGACCGACGGACCTAGTCTGCCTGAAAGTCCAGTTGTGTGTATGCGGCATAAGTACTTTGTTGATTGCTGCATCACTACTAAGGGGGAACCAACATATTTACTTCCATTATGAATTTTAGTGTTGAAACACATTTTTCTTTTCTTGGGAGTTTAAATGTATTACTGGAGGGGGTGTGGCCTAGTGCGCGAGCTGGACGGACATGTGAGTCCGGAGCTCCAGTGTAATAGGGACGACAGCGGTAAAAAAATGACCCACCCACGGTTAAATCCACTGGATCTAGCAGCAGGCACTGTACAGGGACTCCTCGATTATGTCCGGGAAGTGGAGGAAGGAAGGAAAACCACAATGTCTGATGGACTTTTTTCCACCAAACGGCAAAGCAGATGGGCAAAATGACGCTGAGGCCTAGTCATCTCCAGCAGCCTCTTCACAGCAACAGCCATCACAAAAAGGTAATCACTCCCAAAATAAAGGCTCCCCTGAGGATAGAATGTACTTCCCACCTACCCCATCCTCACGTAGCCCGGCCAAAACAAAACCCAGGCTAGATGCTGACAGATTGAACAGGGCAGGGAGTCCGGCCTCAGACCCAAGGGAACTACCAGAGTTTTTCCCCATACAAAACCAACCAGTGTTAGACACGGTACTAAAAGATATGCTTCTCCCCCTAAGAAGTACACTGCAATCTGACATGGCTGTATACATGCACCGTGTGAACAGAGACATTCAAGATGTGGGAAACAGAGTGAATCTGTAAGAGAAGTCCAGCTAACAGATGCATGCCTGCGCATAAATACGGGCACACCAGTGTAAAGAAGGACTTGCTGTCAGGAAAGGCTGGCTGGGGACAGTGGTCCGTCACCTGTCTGTGCGCGCCTGCGGGTGCCTGGGCGTGTCCGTGCTGGTGTGCGCATATGCGGTCGCGTGGTCGCGTGGGTGTGCGCGTGCACGCTTACCGGCACCAGGCGGGCTATTTAAACCCAGTTCTCCCTTCAGATCTTGCTGCTTGATCTACAGCGTTCCTGAGACTATTACCTGAATCAGATCTGTTTGTGTATTGACCCGGCCTGACCTGTGATCTTCCCTGCCTTCTGCCTGCCTCTGACCACCGGCTTGTCTATGACTCTGCACCTGTCTCATCCTCTGGTCCATCCGTGCTCATCCGTTACCGACCCGGCCTGCTCCACGTTCCTGCCTCTGCCTGCTGCATCTGTTCCTGTACTGACTGTCTGGTTTGACCCGGCTTGCCCGACTCTTCTGCGTGCCTGCCCCTGAGTGATCCACCTGTTCCTGTTGGTCTCCTGCTGTCTACTGGTTCCTGTCCGCTGCCACTGGGGCCTGCTTGTCCAGCTACAGTTCCTGAAGTCAGCCTGATCCATCCTCTGGCTGTTGATCCTGCCAGGCACTCGTGCTACCTTTGACTCCCGTGCCTCCTGTCACCACTATCAGGGGCCGTGAGTCGGGGACGCAAGAGAGGTCTCCTTCTGCATTCGGCTCACCACTAGGTACGTGACACTTGCATTGGCGTGTGCGCACACAGGTGCCCTCCAATGCGCACACACAGGTGCACGCTAATGCGCACATGTGCACACAGATGTGCGCCAATGCGTGCAAATAGTTATTTAAACTGAGCACTGACACATGAACCTTGCTGAGTGGTCTTTCAGCTAGTGCTCTTTAACCCGATTTGTTCCTGTTCCTGTTTCCAGTATCTTGACCCGGCTTCACCTGAACCTTCTCCTTGACCTCAGCCTGCCTACCTGATCCCGGCTTGTGTTTGACTCTGCTATTGCCTGATGCTCTTGTACCTTGCTGCCTGCCTGTGTCCCGTCTCTGCCTCTGCCTTTCGTTCCGGTACCTGCTCTGTCCATCTGTGGATGACCTCCTGGCTTACGTCCCGACTACGTCTTCATCTGCTGACCCAGCGATATGGAGCTCCGATCCTCAGAGCCTGTCCAGCGCTCTACAGCCATCTGGTTCCTGTCAAGGTCCGGCCAGCACCGTCCACTACATCGGCCCTTGTGCCACTCTGTGTCCTTCACTCCCTGTCACCACTAACAGGGGTGTCGGACAGGAGGTGCAAGAGAAGCCCTCTCTACAACTCAATCTTCACTAGGTTCATGACAGAATCACAGAGTCAAAAATGGAGGAATACACTTCCACCATTAATGATTTGGTTGAGGCTCATGATGAAAAAGAGGCAGACAATGAATGGATTAAAGCAAAGTTGGCAGACATGGAGGACAGGTCCAGAAGGAATAACTTAAAGATTAGGGGGATCCCTGAATCTGTGCAGCAACAAGGTCTGGCCCTTTATACTGCTACCCTGTTCAAGTCCCTTATACCGAGTCTAAAGGCCCGTACACACGGTCGGACTTTTTGACAACAAACATGCAAATTAGCTGTTTTGGAGCAACATCCGACTGTGTGTACGCTCCATCGGACAAACTTTTTCTGTTTTCATCGGACTTTTGTTGGCTCTGCGAACGGACAAACTTTTTGACAACAGAAGTCCGATGGAGCAAAGTCCTACCGTGTGTATGCAAAAGCATCGGACTTTTGTACAAGGTACAAACACGCATGCTCAGAACCATTGCAAACGATCAGACTACAATACAGAAGTTGACCAAAGGTGGCGCTGGAGTCATTGAACGTCCTCTTTTGAAGCGGCGTCAGTACGTTGTGACGTCACCACGTTCGTGTTTGTTGTCAAAAAGTCCGACCGTGTGTATGCAATACAAACTTGTGGACAACACACTTTGTACAAAAGTCCACGGAAAAGTTTGTACAAGTCCGACCGTGTGTATGGGGCTTTACAGACTTAGACATAACTGCCAGTTCAAGTTCCTAGAGACGTAATACTCAGACTGCATTTCTTTCATGTTAAGGGACAACTCGTGACCATAATGAGAAAGCAAGAACAAATTCCGTCACAGTATCAAAGTCTACAATTTTTATCGAAACGCACTCTGCAAAAACGTAAAAGCCTGAATACTGTGACGAAAATGCTACGCAAATACAGATGGGGTTACCCAACAAAAATAGCTATCACTAAGGATAACCTTACCTACAAATTGACATCCCTTAAAAAAGGCATCAATCTGATGAAAGAATGGGGTATAATGCCTGACCCCCAGGCTGAAAGTAATGCTACCAGCACCCGACGCCAACTCACGCAGGAATGGAAAAAAGTCACAGCAAAGAATGCTACCTCTCACGCATAATCAAATAGCTCATAGCAGCCGTTTACCACGTGATTGCTCCGTCAAATGACGGAGTGATCACTTGGAAACAAACCGGCGTCATGTTATGACGCCTGTTCCTACCTCCCCTTTCTGTACCGATCGGTACAGCGGAGGGGAAAGAGATCGGTGTCAGCAGCGATGTGGGCTGCATCTGCAGTGCCCACATCGCTGCTCACCGAATTTAACCCCTCAATTCCCTGCCAATACTCAATACCAGTGCATACTCTGCAGTACCCTGCCATTACTCTGCAGTACCCCGCCATTACTCTGCAGTACCCCGCCATTACTCTGCAGTGCAGTACCCCGCCATTACTCTGCAGTGCAGTACCCTGCCATTACTCTGCAGTGCAGTACCCTGCTATTACTCTGTAGTACCCCGCCATTACTCTGCAGTGCAGTACCCCGCCATTACTCTGCAGTGCAGTACCCCGCCATTACTCTGCAGTGCAGTACCCTGCCATTACTCTGCAGTGCAGTACCCCGCCATTACTCTGCAGTACCCCGCCATTACTCTGCAGTGCAGTACCCCGCCATTACTCTGCAGTGCAGTACCCCGCCATTACTCTGCAGTGCAGTACCCTGCCATTACTCTGCAGTGCAGTACCCTGCTATTACTCTGTAGTACCCCGCCATTACTCTGCAGTGCAGTACCCCGCCATTACTCTGCAGTGCAGTACCCCGCCATTACTCTGCAGTGCAGTACCCTGCCATTACTCTGCAGTGCAGTACCCCGCCATTACTCTGCAGTACCCCGCCATTACTCTGCAGTGCAGTACCCCGCCATTACTCTGCAGTGCAGTACCCCGCCATTACTCTGCAGTGCAGTACCCTGCCATTACTCTGCAGTGCAGTACCCTGCTATTACTCTGTAGTACCCCGCCATTACTCTGCAGTGCAGTACCCCGCCATTACTCTGCAGTGCAGTACCCCGCCATTACTCTGCAGTGTAGTACCCTGCCATTACTCTGCAGTGCAGTACCCCGCCATTACTCTGCAGTACCCCGCCATTACTCTGCAGTGCAGTACCCCGCCATTACTCTGCAGTGCAGTACCCCGCCATTACTCTGCAGTGCAGTACCCTGCCATTACTCTGCAGTGCAGTACCCTGCTATTACTCTGTAGTACCCCGCCAATACCCCGCCAATACTCTGTAATACCCTGCCATAAATTGCCATACCCAGCCATACTCAGAGATACCCAGCCATACTCGGTGATACCCTGAAATACCCAGCCATAGACGCCCCCCACCCCTCACCGCCCTCCGGTGCTTCTACCAACTCGCCAGTACGATCAAAGCCAGAATCTTTTTTTTATTTTTTATTTCAGGCTTCCCAGCCTAGAGGTGAGATGTGGGGTCATATTGACCCCCCAGATTTCACTGTAAAGAGGACCTGTCACCCCATATTCCTATTACAAGGGATGTTTACATTTCTTGTAATAGGAATAAAAGTGATCAAAAATATATTTTTGGGAAAAAAAATGTCAAACTAAAATAAATAAAGTAAAATGAACAATAAAAAAATAAAATAAAAATTAAAGCGCCCATGTCCCCATGTGCTCGCATGTGCCACACATGTGAGGTATCGCCGAGAATGTTAGAGCGAGAGCAATAATTCTAGTCCTAGACCTCCTCTGCAACTCAAAACATGTAACCAGTAAAAAAATATTTAAAGCGTCGCCTATGGGGATTTTTTAAGTAGCGACGTTTGGCGCCATTCCACGGGCATGTGCAATTTTGAAGAGTGACATGTTTGATATCTATTTACTCAGCATAACTTCATCTTTCACTTTATGCAAACATTGGGCTAACAAGTGGTTAATAATAGAGCTTGCAGTCAGTAGTGTTAGGAGATAGTGCGTGCTGTCTGCGTGCTCTGTACCCAGTACATACCGCTATAATATAGGGCAGGCCCCTACTTTCAAACATCCAACTTACAAACATCTCCTACTTGCAAACGCAAGGAGACAGCAGCAAGTAAGATGAAAAAAGATGGACGACAAAACAAATTATACAGGGGTGATAACCCTTCCCTATGTTTTCCAAAAAGCTTAAAGATAGTTTTTTTGACTGGAGCTACACTTTAAAAATGTACCGGTTGAAAATGACAAACAGATTCAACTTAACACAACAAACCTACACAGTCCCTGTCTTGTTTGCACCGCCTGTATACTGCTGTTCTGAGTATATAGGGCCTGGGGGCCACACGCATTTCCTTTTTTTAATATGGGTACGGGGTTCCCCTTAATATGCGTACAAGACCCAAATAGGCTGGTAATGGGCAGGGAGGGCTACCCATGCCATGTTTCTCAATGATTTTCAACCATATTGCAGGAACCAGATATAACATTAAAACCGCAAGCAGTTTTAAATGGTGTTATTTCCGTTTAATGTCATTTTGTGCAGGGACTGTTCTAAACACGGGAAACATGTGGCACTTCACAGGCATACTACAGACACCCCGCAGGCACCATATTTAAATGAATATTTCACTTTTTTTTTTCACTTTAATCGTCATTAAAATCAGTGCTCCCGCCAAAACGGTAGTTTTTAAAACTTTTTTTTGCAGTGACCCATGTCCCCTGAGGCAGGAGGCAGGTCGCCAAACCCTTTTTAGAAAACTATCTTGCATATTAGCCGTTAAAATGAGCACTTTCCAATTCGAACGTTCGAGTCCCATAGACTTCAATGGGGTTCTAACGTTCGTACCGAACGCGGGGGTCGATCGCAAGTTCTGGTGCGAACCGAACCGGGGGGTGTTCGGCTCATCCCTAGTCCCTAACTAATGAAGTCTCCAGTATTGAACCTATCCCCCAGTTATATGAAGCAGCACAATGCTGTCTTTGGGTGTTTTTCACCCCCTTACCAGTTGCATTAAATATGGTGTAACCATGTTGAGCATTACTATTTTATTGTTTACTCTCTTGTTTTTTCCTATATTTTTTCTGTGTTTCCGTTTTTCATTCTTAGGATATAGACAGCACCAAACTATCCACAGGTCTTCACCTACGCTACAGGAACGACAACTGAATCCTCCAATAAGAGAGTCATCTTTGAACTTGGCCCCCAAGGCCAAACAGTCTCTTCTGTGCCACTGTGTGAACCATCATAAGACCTACTCAAGTAAGTCCACTCTTATACATAACACATCAATGGTACCAACTATCAGTGGCTTAAGTATTTAAATGGAGATGACATCCGCTTACCTCCTATAGAACAATGCCTATGAACATACTTTCCATCAACACTAAAGGGCTTAACCACCCAATGAAATGCAAATCGCTTTGGCAAGAAGCACTTTCACACCATGGAGATATTCTTTGCACTCAAGAGACCCACTTTTGCCACCAGGCACCACCGAAATGTAACCACAAAAATTATCCGCATGTTTTCACCACCACCGCAGACTCTAAAACTAAAGGCGTTTTAATAGCTATACTAGACTCTGTAGCTTTTACCCTACATCAGGAAATCCAAGACCCGCTAGGTAGATACCTGATTCTGGTATTGCCACTGATCTCTACATTGTACACTCTAGTGAACGTTTATTCTCCCAACAAGCACCAAGTGCACTTGTTTAATAAACAAATGAAGAAAGTCAGAAATCATCAAAAAGGCCCACTTGCACTTTGTGGAGATTTTAATACCACCCCAGACTCTAAAATGGACTCTACATCTAAAACCACCCATCATATTCCCATGCTTTCAACTTCCTTTCACAAGCACAATATGTACGATGCTGGCGTTGTTTCCATGCTGATGAAAAGGACTTTCTCCACCTCATCGGGTGTATACGAGAATCAACCTCTTTGTGGTGGACCAACAGGTTTTATTAAATACCAAATCTGTTACTATTAATTCCATAACATGGTCTGGCCATGCGTCATTAGTTCTATCACTATCAGACTCTGCTTCTCCTAGACCTAGCCCAATCTGGAGGATCAACACTTGTTGCAGCACCAAGAAATGAAGGAACAGATCTATAAACATTTGACTATTTTTTTTGTAGACAATGCAGGCTCAGTACAAAGCCAATTTATGTTATGGAATGCCCATAAAGCATTCATATGGGACAGTTTTATACAAATGGGGGTGAGGGTTAAGAGGCAGAGGCAGCGAAGCATGACTGAACTAACAAAACAATTTTCAGAACTCAAAGCCCAACACAAACAACATTTCTCTACAACTATCTCCCTAAAACTGACACAATTTAGATCTGACTTTAGACTTCACCTATTAGAAAACTTTGAAAAAACCTCAATGACTTATTATTCTAATGGAAATAAAGCAGGGAAACTTCTAGCACAGAATCTTCAGGGTCATAGATACAAATCTAGAATACCATACGTAATCCATCCTTCCACGAAACAAAAAATATACCATCCACAAAAAATAGCAGACGCTTTTAGCCCCTATTATGGATCCCTGTACAACTTATAGAATGACCCATCCACCTTTCAAACCACTCCCGACAGAATGAATGACTTCCTAGAAATGTTATCCATACCTAAACTAACTCCAAACCAGCTCTAATCCCTTAAGCAACCATTTACTGAAGCAGAGATACAAAAAACATTGATTCCCTACCTGTGAATAAATCACCGGGACCCAGCAGCTTTTGTGGAGAATACTACAAAGAATGTAAGACCTTATTGTCCCACTTTTTACTACAATTGTTTGGGTCAGCAGCTGCCTCTGCCTCCTTTCCACCAGAAATGCCTCAAAGCTTTAGTTGTGGCCTTGCCAAAGCCAGGAAAGGAGCCCACCTCTCCTTCAAATTTCAGACCAATATCTTTACTAAACATTGATCTAAAATTTTATGCCAAACTCATAGCTTTACGCCTTGTTGATATTTTGCCTACCCTTATTCACCCTGACCAGACAGGCTTCACAAAACATATACAAACCTCAGATGTGACTAGGCGAATGACTAATATCATCCATATTGCACAACTACAACAGAGTCCTTTTCTGCTCCTGACATTGGATGCAGAGAAGGCCTTTAACCACATACATTGGCTATATTTAGCCAGGGTATTGGATTCTTTTGGCTTTGAAGGTTCTATCCTTTCTGCCATTATGGCTCTATATTCTAATCCATCCGCCAAAGTCTATATGTCTGGTACTATCTCAACTTCATTCATTATATCTAATGAAACAAGGTAAGAGTGCCCCCTTTCCCCCCTAATATTTAACTTGCTAATGGAGCCATTAGCCATCTATCTTAGAAACCACCCAAATATAAAAGGTTTTCCAATAGGCAATAGTACCCATTCAATAAGTCTCTTTGCAGATTACATTATTATGATAATGACGGAGGTGGGCTCTTTCCTTGCAGTGGCACATGAGGCCTTGAACTTGTTTAACCAAATCTCTTATTACAGGATTAATGAAAGTAAATATTATATATTAGGTCTGAGGATTGAAACTACCACCTGCAATAGGCTAAAATCTCAATGTCTGTACACTTGGACCACAGAAGGGATAAAATACCTGGGAATAACACTGACAGCAAATACTGAAAGCATGGTGGAGGCCAATTACACTCCATTTTTGAAAAAAATTAAACCAGAAACTACAAGGTATAACTAAAACAGAATCAACATGGTTTGGTCGCTTTGCAGCCTTCAAAATGATGTTACTTCCTTAATTCATTTGTTCAGGACTAAGGATGAGCCGAACAACCCCCCCCCCCCCGGTTCGGTTCGCACCAGAACCTGTGAACAGACCTAAACTTCATGTGAACTTTAGAACCCTATTATGGCCTCTACACTAATATGCAAGTTATTGTCCTAAAAAGTGTTTAGGGACCTGGGTCCTGCCCCATGGGACATGTATCAATGCAAAAAAAGTTTTAAAAACATTTTTTCGGGAGCAGTGATTTTAATAATGCTTAAAGTGAAACAATAAAAGTGTAATATTCCTTTAAATTTCATACCTGGGGGGTGTTTATACTATGCCTGTAAAGGGGCGCATGTTTCCCATGCTTAGAACTGTCCCTACACAAAGTGTAATTTCTGCAGGAAAAAAAGTAATTTAAAATCACTCGCAGCTATAATGAATTGTCGGCTCCCCGTAATACAGAGAATAGTCATTGAAAGTCATTGATTAAAAAAAAACGCGGGGTTCCCCCAAATTCAATTACCAGGCCCTTCAGGTCTGGTATGGCTTTTAAGGGGATCTCCATGCCAAATAAAAAAAAAAATTGAGTGGAGTTCACCCTAAAAATCCATGTCAGACCCTTTATCCGAGCAGGCCGCAGGAAAAGAGGGGGGGATGAGAGAGCGCCCCCCCTGAACCGTACCAGGCCACATGCCCTCAACATTGGGAGGATGCTTTGGGGGTCGGTGACCCATTAAAAGCACCTTGTCCCCATGTTGATGAGGACAAGGGCCTCATCCCCACAACCCTGGCCAGTGGTTGTGGGGGTCTGCGGGCGGGGGACTTATCAGAACCTGGAAGCCCCCTTTAACAAGGAGACCCCCAGATCCCACCCCCAACCCTGAATGGTAAGGGGGTACAAAAGTACCCCTACCATTTCACAAAGAAAGTGTAAAAGAATGTTAAAAAAGACACACCACCATTGAAAAAGTCCTTTATTAAAAAAAGATTTCAGCGGTGGTAATCCACTCTTATCCAGCGACCGATGATCATCTCTCCAGGGTCCAGCGATGGCTGATCTGATCCAACGATGGGTAATCTCTCTCTCCAGTGCAGCGCAGTCCATCCATCCTCTGTCTCCACTGGCGGAGACACTGCGGGGATCCCGGGAGCATTACGGAGGTAACATGTGTGTATTTTTTAACATTCTTTTACACTTTCTTTGTGAAATGGTAGGGATACTTTTGTACCCCCTTACCATATCAAACGGGGAGGGTGGGATCTGGGGGTCCTCTTGTTAAAGGGGCTTCCAGATTCTGATAAGCCCCCCACCCATAGACCCCCACAACCACCGGGCAGGGTTGTGGGGATGAGGCCCTTGTCCCCATCAACATGGGGACATGGTGCTTTCAGGGGTCACAGACCCCCAAAGCATCCTCCCAATGTTGAGGGCATGTGGCCTGGTATGGTTCAGGAGGGGGGGCGCTCTCTTGTCCCCCCTCTTTTCCTGTGGCCTGCCAGGTTGCGTGCTCGGATAAAGGGTCTGGTATGGATATTTAGGGGGAACCCCACATCATTTTTTTTTTATTTGACGCAGGGTTCCCTTTAATATCCATACCAGACCTGAAGGGCCTGGTAATTGAATTTGGGGGAACCCCACGCTTTTTTTTTTTTATCAATGACTTTCAATGACTATTCTCTGTATTACGGGGAGCCGACAATTCATTATAGCCACGAGTGATTTTAAATGACTTTTTTTCCTGCAGAAATGACACTTTGTGCAGGGAGAGTTCTTAGCATGGGAAACATGCGCCCCTTCACAGGCATATTATAGACACTCCCTAGGTTCAAAATTTAAAGGAATAATACACTTATATTGTTTCACTTTAAGCATTATTAAAATCACTGCTCCCGAAAAAACGGACGCTTTTAAAACTTTTTTTTGCATTGATACATGTCCCCTGGGGCAGGACCCATGTCCCCAAACACTTTTTAGGACAATAACTTGCATACTAGCCTTTAAAATTAGCACTTTTGATTTCTCCCATAGACTTGTACAGGGTGTTCCGCAGCTTTTCGCATTCGAACACCCCAAATTGTTAACTGTTTGCTGTTGAACATGAGTTTGACTCGAACTCGAAGCTCATCCCTATTCAGGACTCTCCCTATACCAGTTCCTGACAGTTTCTTAGCCAGAGAACAGTCTATTGTAAATGGATTTCTCTGGCAAGAAATGAAAGCTAGAACTGCCTTTCAAAAACAAATAACATCCAGGATAGCAGGGGAAGTGGGGCATGTTCTACTGAAGAACTACTATGTACAGTAGCAGCAATTTTGGCCCAGCTGAAGCATTTGTTTCCTGGAAGCCATGCCTCAAGATGGTGTGAATTAGAATCATATCAATCCCCATAATCACAGATTATATGACCTGCTATTAACCAGCAGATTTATGCCACACCCCCCCTCCAAAATCTCTCCCACAATGGAGGCTTCTATTCAAATGTGGAAGTTACTTCTAAACACCCCCATAACTGATACACCTTCGAAATCCATTCCCTTTCCCATTACCAGCTTACAGATACTGATACCAAACCTTAAAATTAGACACTGGGAATCAAAAGGTCTCATAATAACTGAAGACTTATATATAGGCCCACACTTAAAACCTTTAGAGCAACTCAGCTTGAATATAACCTAGAGCCCAAAGAGTATTATACATATATGCAAATTTCACATCTATTGACCTCTATCAGCAACATGACTATTTCTTGGAGAATATATCTATATTTCACAAATCCTGTACTACAATTTCTTGCACCAGGCCAGAATCAGTCTCTTGGCGTGGATATTAGTCTCTGGATCCCAAGAGTTCTCTTCTGGCCCATACCCCTTCCATTTCACCAGATACTGGACTTGGTTGTGTCTCCTTCTGCAATTTAAGATCGCTTCGACCTCAAATTCCTCCTCAGCGTTGATGAGCACAGGTTCAGGGGGACCGATGTTCTGATTGGTGAAAGGATCCTGGACTGAGGGTTTTAGGAGGGCCACATGGAAAACTGGGTGGATACGAAACAATTCTGGTAGTTTTAATTCATAGGCCACATTATTCATTTTTCTTGTTACCAGGAAGCTAATTTCTTGGATGGGCATGCCAGCTTCAGATTCAGGGTAGACAGCCAGACTAGATCACGTTCCTGGGTCTTTGCCATTGTCTCTTGAAGCAACATGTTATTCGTGCTGAAAAAGTTCAAGGTTTCCTGGGCCGCCGTCTCTGTGCATTCTGGAATGTTGTTGGATAGGAACAGAAGATGAAAACCATAGTTCGCAAAAAATGGAGACTGATTAGTTGCAGAATGGACAGAGTTATTGTAGGCAAACTCTGTGAGGCATAAAAGGGGTACCCAATCATCTTAAGAGAAGGAAGAATAACATCGCAAATACTGCTCGAGGGTCTGATTTGTTTGTTCGTCTGGTCGTTAGTCTGGGGATGGTAGGCAGAGGAGAATGAAAGGTCAATCTTCAGGGAATCACACAAAGCTCTCCAGAATATAGATGTAAATTGCACCCCCCGATAGGATACAATGTTTGCAGGTATACCATGAATTTTTTTTAGCTGCACTGAAAAAAATATCAACAAATATGTGATAACAACTGATCATGCTGAAAAAATGTAATACGAGTGAACCATTCAATATAACTAATATAGTGATGTAACTTAAAAATCTCTTTTTAGGAAGATCTCCAACAGCTTGTGGCTTTTTCCTCAGCCATGGTTTCTATATAGAACCATGAGAGTGGTCCCCGCTATGCCATATCTGATGGCATCAATAGGTTTAGGCAATGCTCATCCCCCATGCAAGAGACAGAAAAGCCTCCATAGTGTAACTCTTAAAAACTTTTTATTTTAAAACATAAAATAGTGCACTTACAAAATCTTCTTAGTTCAAAAAGCCTCTCTAATACCGAGCCGGCCGGCTCTCGATCACTGCCTGTGTCTTCTGGGACCAGTGCGGTATGCGGTGATGTCAGAATGTCGCTCCTCCCTACACCGTTTCGTCACAGATGACTTCTTCCAGGGGCACGGGCGGCGTGCTGACTCACTGCCATATAAGCAAACAAATACACGGAAGGTAATGCCCAGCACTGAACTCCTGCCAATCCTCCACCAATCCGCCATTCAGAAAGTGGGCAATCGCCATCACAGCAACACTGCCACCAATTGTAAACATCTTATGGCTTGTGTGCAGCCCAATGCGTAAATCCATAGTAAAAGAAATAAACATACTGGGACTAGATTAAAGCTACAAAAATTACTAATTAAATAATGTCGCTCTATATATAAAATTCCTTCTGGACTATTAAAAAAAAATTGTAAATACAAGACATGAATTGACTGTCTTAATTCTAAAAAGAAAAAAACAAAAACGAAAGGAAAAAGGCAGTCTTCCATTCGTCTCCGCTTCGGATACGGACCAAATTGTAGGCTCCGTGAAGATCCAGTTTGGTGAAAATAACAGCTGTTCCAAGTCTCTGAAATAGTTTGGGTACCAAAGGCAGTGGATGCCGGTTTTTGATTGTAATTTTATTTAAGTCCCGATAATCTACGCAAGGGCGTAGGGAATGATCTTTTTTCTCTAAAAAGAGAACCCCTGCTCCCGCTGGGGAGGTAGAAGGGCTTATAAACCCTTTTCTCAGATTATCATCGATGTAGGTTTTAAGAGTCTCTAGTTCCAATTCCGTTAAGGGAAATATTCTCCCAAAAGGGATCTCAGCTCCGGGGTGGAGTTCAATCTGACAGTCATAGGGTCTATGGGGAGGAAGCGTTTCTGCCTCCTTTTTGCTGAACACATCCAAGAAACTGTGGTAAACCTCTGGAACAGACTGGCGAGCTTCAACATCGGTCTCCAGACACATTAAGGAGGGAGAGACATCAATCTTTTCATGCAGGCAGTGCTGACGGCAATAGGGAGAGGGGAAGGCAATACTTCCAGTAGACCAGTCGATTTGCGGGTTATGAGCCCTGAGCCAGGGCATGCCCAGTATAATGGGAAAAAGGGGAGATTCAATAATGTCCAGGCAGAGTAGTTCCCGATGGTTGCCGGCAATGGTTCAAAGGAACCGTCTCTTGTGTTGCAGGCCCAGATTTAATAGCCGATCCGTTGGCTAGATGTACTTACAGTCCCTTCGCTCTGGGCCATAGAGGAACTAGGAATTTATGGGCAAAAGACAAGTCCATAAACTCGCTGCAAGCTCCAGAGTCAATTATTGCGGTGACTTGAGTATACCCTCCTAGAGAAATGGGGATAGCCAAGTGAGAGACATTGTTAAGCACAGCAGGTAAGACAGCAGAAGACAAGGTAGAGTGCTTACAGAGCTTTGCGGGACAAGTCCTCACATAGTGTCCAGACTCCCCACCATATAGGCACAGGTTGTTGGCCCGTCAGCATTGTGGTGAGGAATGGTCGGAGCAAGCCCAGCTGCATGGGCTCAGGAGCATTATCCGAAGGATGTGCAGGAGGGTTGGGTACACAGGGTAGCATCCAAACTGGTCGGGAAGGACCGGACGTTCACTCTGCTCTTCGTTCTCTCAGACGTCTGTCTATCTGGAAGGACAAATTGATAAGGTCTTCAAGCGTTGCCGGAATACCGACCCGGGCCAACTCATCTTTAAATGGTTCAGAGAGTCCCCTGCGAAACTGGTAGCGTAGGGTGGTGTCGTTCCAGTTTGTGTGGGAACTCCAGCGCCTAAATTTAGACACATAGTCCTCTGCCGCCCTACGACCCTGCTGGAGTGATTATAGTGCTGCTTCAGTGGTAGCTGCTTGTTGTGGATCCTCGTTGAGAATGCCCATTGCTTGGAAGAAGGTACTCAGGTTGTTAAGGCATGCGTCCTTTTGATTCAAGAGGCGGTGGGCCCATGCCTGGGGTTCAGAGGCAGTGTACCCATGCCTGGGGTTCACCCAGTAAGAGGGAAATGACAAAACCCACCTTGGTGGACTCAAGTGAAAAAATAGTTTGAAGTGCAAAAAAAAGTTCACAGGCGTTACGGAATGCCCTATACTTGCTGCGATTCCCAGAAAACCTTTATGGAGTAGGGACTTTAGGCTCTGGAGGCATCATAACCACTGAGGGAGCAGTAGATGTTCCTGGCACGGTAGGGGCCGTGTTAGTTAAGGCCTGGACACACTCTTCCAATCGGGAATACCCCTCTTGCAAGGTTTTGACAACCTGGGTGAGTCCAGCAAGATGATGGCATAAGTCCTCCATAGCAGAAGCTCCCTGTGTGGGCTCAGACATGGCTGCCGGATACTGTCACATACCGTAAGGCAGAGCCCAGAGTACAGGGAGCGGCCTCTCGTAAACCTCTGACTCTGGAACCCCGGAAGAGATAAAGGAGCACAAGCGTCTGACTGGGTGGCTGGTGTAGAAGGCAGGAAACCGTAGGTGGTAGGGAGGTGTCCTGTAGTCCAGCAGCAGGATGAAGATGACAGAAGGATGCAGCAGACAGCACCAGATGGATACAACAGACAGCAGGGAGGTGTCTTGTAGCCCATGCAGGATACAGCGGACAAAAAGGAGAGGTCCTGTAGTCCAGCCGCAGGATACAGCAGGTGGCACCAGCCGGATAAAGCGGACAGCAGCAAGGTGTCTTGCAACCCAGTAGCAGAATGCAGACAGCAAGGCGGGTACAGCGGGCAACAAGAAGGTGTCCTGTAGTCCAGCAGCGGTAAGCAGGTAACTGGCAGGTTGCAGAGTAGGTAAACAGTTCGGGTCAAACACAGGCAGGCAGATCAGGCAGATCAGGCAGATCAGGTACCAAAACAAAAGTAGTCAAGTCCAGAAGCCAGGGTCGGGACAGGCAGCAAGCAGAGAAGTCAGGAACAGGCCAAGTCAAGTTAAATAGCGCACATATTTGCACCAATTGCCATTGAGACAAACGGGCGTGCCGCATATTGCGCTATTGCGCATGTGCGTGCGCAAAGCGGTTTTCTTGCGCACAGGTGTTCTTCTGACCCTCAGACTATTTTGACGTTTGCTGGAAAGGCTTTCCTGACACGCATGTCTAGAAGGTGTGAGAAGATGGCAAAAAATTTAGATACACACCCTTAGAGAAGTAGTCAGCACTACTAACCTTCATATCACATACAAACTTATGTTCGCTGCTTCCCAGGGTTCCTACACATCCAGACATTTGATCTGGAAACCCTGGACAAGCCGGTATGAAAAAAATTGAATCACATAAAAATCCCCTATTGTGACCAATAGACTACTAGAATACCGAAATATAAATGTAAACATACCTCCCAAAAGTTGCTGTCACATCCTAATCCCTTATCCAATTTTTACACCCTACATATCTCTACATTTTATATCTTTCCCCAATTAAAAGCTGTTTACATTTCATCTCTTTTTATACTAATAGTTATACACAAAAATGAACAATAACCAACTCATTATAACACCACCTGAAATACCCAGCTTGGATCATAAAGTGCTAATAACTTATAGGAAGAGAACAAGTCCCATGTGAACCCACCTTCCAGAGTTTTCTCATTGGGTCACCAGGAGGGTGTAGAGGCACGACAATAAGCATACAAAAATGAATCCATGTTTTACTGCTGCATATATGCATACAACCATTTAGGATCCAAACAAAGATAAATCCTATGGCTATATTTGATAATGATACTACAATGTTCAATTCTGTGAAACTGACTCTTACCTGTAAGGCCGCGTACACACGGGCGGACTGTTCGCCCAACCTTGTTCGTCAAACAGTTTCGGCAAACAGTCCGCTCAAAATTTGCATGAGCGGACTTGCCCACACACGAGCGGACTGTTTGACGAACAAGGTTGGGCAAACAGTTCGCTCAACTTTTGAAATGAACGGACTCGCCCACGTAAGGAGGAGGCAAATCCGCCCATTTCGAGCGCGTGTACAGGTAGGCGGGGCCCGCGAAGGAGACGTCGCGGGCTCCGCCGCCTGGAATGGGCTTAAAGGGGAACCCCAACGCCGAAAAAAATCGGCGTGGGGGTTCCCCCCAAGTCCACACCAGACCCTTGTCCGAGCACGCTACCCGGCCGGCCAGGAAAGGGGGGCGAGCGAGCGCGCCCCCCCTCCTGAGCCGTACCAGGCCGCGTGCCCTCAACATGGGGGGTGCCTTGGGGAAGGGGGGGCCGCGCGGCCCCCCCACCCCAAAGCACCTTGTCCCCATGTTGATGAGGACAAGGGCCTCTTCCCGACAACCCTGGCCGTTGGTTGTCGGGGTCTGCGGGCGGGGGGCTTATCGGAATCCGGGAGCCCCCTTTAAGAAGGGGGCCCCCGGATACCGGCCCCCCACCCTATGTGAATGAGTATGGGGTACAATGTACCCCTACCCATTCACCTGTGAAATAAAGTACAAAAAAAAACACAACACATGGAAAAAGTATTTTATTGCACAGCTCCGGGGGTCTTCCGTCTTCGGGGGTCTTCTCGCCGGACTCCTCCGCTATGTGTGTGTAGCTCTTTTACTAGCAGAGGAGTCCGGCTTTCTTCCTCCCCGCCGCCGGCCTCTTCTCCCGACTTCGGGGGTCTTGTCCCCCTCTTCGGTTCTTCTGCCGGGCCACCGCGCCTGGTCCGGTGGCCCGGTCTTCTGTCGCCGTCTTCCGTTCTTCTGTCGCCGCCTTCGGTTCTTCTGCCGGGCCACCGCGCCTTCTTGTAGCTCTTTTACAGGCGGTGGCCCGGTCTTCTGTCGCCGCTGTCGTCGTCGCCGCCGCCGCCGCCTTCCGTTCTTGTTCTTCTTCTTCTTCTCCTGGAGATGTTGACTCGACGAGCTCTCCGGCCGGAATGCCAGGGACACGCTCCGCTGCCACTTATATAGTGACAATGGGGCGGTGTCACATGGTATATGTCACATGGGTTGGTCACATGGTGACCCCGCCCCCTTACGATGTCATAGTCCCCATGTGACATCAACCCATGTGACCAACCCATGTGACATATACCATGTGACACCGCCCCATTGTCACTATATAAGTGGCAGCGGAGCGTGTCCCTGGCATTCCGGCCGGAGAGCTCGTCGAGTCAACATCTCCAGGAGAAGAAGAAGAAGAACAAGAACGGAAGGCGGCGGCGGCGGCGGCGGCGGCGGCGGCGGCGACGACGACAGCGGCGACAGAAGACCGGGCCACCGCCTGTAAAAGAGCTACAAGAAGGCGCGGTGGCCCGGCAGAAGAACCGAAGGCGGCGACAGAAGAACGGAAGACGGCGACAGAAGACCGGGCCACCGGACCAGGCGCGGTGGCCCGGCAGAAGAACCGAAGAGGGGGACAAGACCCCCGAAGTCGGGAGAAGAGGCCGGCGGCGGGGAGGAAGAAAGCCGGACTCCTCCGCTAGTAAAAGAACTACACACACATAGCGGAGGAGTCCGGCGAGAAGACCCCCGAAGACGGAAGACCCCCGGAGCTGTGCAATAAAATACTTTTTCCATGTGTTGTGTTTTTTTTTGTACTTTATTTCACAGGTGAATGGGTAGGGGTACATTGTACCCCATACTCATTCACATAGGGTGGGGGGCCGGTATCCGGGGGCCCCCTTCTTAAAGGGGGCTCCCGGATTCCGATAAGCCCCCCGCCCGCAGACCCCGACAACCAACGGCCAGGGTTGTCGGGAAGAGGCCCTTGTCCTCATCAACATGGGGACAAGGTGCTTTGGGGTGGGGGGGCCGCGCGGCCCCCCCTTCCCCAAGGCACCCCCCATGTTGAGGGCACGCGGCCTGGTACGGCTCAGGAGGGGGGGCGCGCTCGCTCGCCCCCCTTTCCTGGCCGGCCGGGTAGCGTGCTCGGACAAGGGTCTGGTGTGGACTTGGGGGGAACCCCCACGCCGATTTTTTTCGGCGTTGGGGTTCCCCTTTAAGCCCATTCCAGGCGGCGGAGCCCGCGACGTCTCCTTCGCGGGCCCCGCCTACCTGTACACGCGCTTGAAATGGGCGGACTTTCCGAGCGGGAACAGTCCGCTCATTTCGAAAGTACAGCGGACAAGCCCACACACGGGCGGACTGTTCGCTCAAACACAGTTTCAGCGGACAGTTTTTCGGAATTTCCGAAAGACTTTGTCCGTCCAACTGTCCGCTGAAACTGTCCGCTGAAAGCCCACACACGAGCGGACTGTCCGCCCAAACACTGTTCAGCGGACAAGGTTGGGCGAACAGTCCGCCCGTGTGTACGCGGCCTAAGTCTTCTTTCATTTTTTTGTTGTTACCAATCTTTATATATTTCAATAAAAATCTATTGAAATTAAATGTATTACTAGTGTGGCCTAGGGGTATTTAGGGCGTTGTGGGCAATACCTAATGGAAAAAAGGTCTGGTAACTGCTACTGTACATAATCCTATAGCAAGAAGAAATTGTAACAACTCGTATAAACCCTCAATTTGCATGAGCAATAGATAATGGGGTCTTAATACACTGCAATGGGCGTTGCCAGCTCACCAGTGCCATGAACACCACCTTGGCTGATGGGTGAGGGCATGCATTCACACAGGAACAATGGAATAACTTAAAAGGATTGGAGAGTGCACCAAAGTATTAATGGCACTTTATGATACTAATTGCCAAATGTTCATAGATGACAAAATGGATTCAGGACTGATTATGTCAGGTTTGTTTCAAATGGTGCACTTTTTTCTATTCAGATTCAGAGGTCCTCATTGTATCATGAATACTGAATGCATCACATTCCAAGAGCACGTTGCTTTACATTAAAATATTATATTGGCATTTCTCTGTTTTCATTCTTATATTTACATTTTCATTCACTTTGTAAAATACAAATTTTGTTCTGCATTCATAAATTAGTTCATATTGTCTGTTTTTGTTTCAATGCAGGATGTGAACATCATTTCTTCTGGACAAGACATTGTTCAATTCAAATTATGCAATGTCATGCAAGGTTAATAAAGACTTTGTCAGTTTTAGTACATACAACACAGTTGAGCAGAGCATACATCTCTTGAGCTGAATCACAAAGAATATGTAATGTAATCTTGGAATAGCTCAGAAAAATACATACAAAATTATAAGGAGCTATTCAATACTTCATATTACAAGTTTGCAGAAATAAACTTCTAACATGAAAATAAGTGTGTCTTTTTGCATTTATGTGTGTGCATACAGTATATATATATATATATATATATATATATATATATATATATATATATAGTATCTCACAAAAGTGAGTACACCCCTCACATTTTTGTAATTTTTTTATTATATCTCTTCATCTGACAACACTGAAGAAATGACACTTTGCAGCAATATAAAGTAGTGAGTGTACAGCTTGTATAACAGTGTAAATTTGCTGTCTCCTCCAAATAACTCAACACACAGCCATTAATGTCTAAACCGCTGACAACAAAAGTGAATACACCCCTAAATGAAAATGTCCAAATTGGGCCCAATTAGCCATTTTCCCTCCCCGGTGTCATGTGACATGTTAGTGTCACAAGGTCTCAGGTGTGAATGGGGAGCAGGTGTTATTGCTCTCACTCTCTCATGCTGGTCATTGGAAGTTCAACATGGCATGTCAGGGCAAAGAACTCTCTGTGGATCTGAAAAAAAGAATTGTTGTTCTACATAAAGAGGGCCTAGGCTATAAGAAGATTGGCAAGATCCTGAAACTGAGCTGCAGCACAGTGGCCAAGACCATACAGTGCTTTAACAGGACAGATTCCACTCAGAACAGGCCTTGCCATGGTCGACCAAAGAAGTTGAATGCATGTGCTCAGCGTCATAGCCAGAGGTGGCTTTGTAAAATACACATATAAGTGCTGCCAGCATTGCTGCAGAGGTTGAAGCAGTGGGGGGTCAGCTTGTCAGTGCTCAGACCATACGCTGCACACTGAATCAATTTGGTCTGCATGGCTGTAGTCCCAGAAGGAAGCTTCTTCGAAATATCACAAGAAAGACCAAACAGTTTGTCTGAAGACAAGGACATGGATTACTGGAACCATGTCCTGTGGTCTGATGATGACCAAGATAAACTTATTTGGTTTAGATTGTGTCAAACGTGTGTGGCAGCAACCATGTGAGGAGTACAAAGACAAGTGTGTGACTCCGGAAATGATGTTTATATCATCCAAGCTCGCTGCTCATTTGTATACACTGCACTATTGCTATTTTTAAATGTGAGTACCCTATTTTTTGCTTCTTGTTGAATAAACTTACATTGAGTGTTAAACATACTACACCAGAGAGCCTCTCCTATGTTTTTCTATTCTACCTGCTTGACACACTGGGAGCAAACCACTCTGCTGAGTACCTGGCCCTGGAAACAAGCTGTGAACCTTTAGGTCCCTTAAAGTTGAGAAGAGAGTAAAGAGGCTCCTTCCTATCTGCCCCAGAGTGACCCACTGGCTTTACTATATGCTGCTTACCTGGCAGCTGTAAGGTAATAAGTTAGTACACCTGCTGGTGACATTTCTCACTGAAGATTCACCTAAATTTACTGTGTCACTTTATTGATGCTACCCCACATCCTGCACCCTGTACCTTAATATTAAGAAGTTTACATTACATTATTACAAGTTTACATTATTTCTTATCCGAGTGGAATCTACACCACTAGTTACACCTTTGTACATTTGGACATTTTGAAGCTTTGTTTTTATTAATGGTGTGATTATTATTGTCTTGTGAGATGTGAAGGAATTTTCAACCACTTTATTTTGATAGTTTGCACTTCAATTTTCTTTAGGAAAGAGAAAACTGTGCTAGACCTAAAAATTAATTAATTAAAAAATATATAAATTCAAAAAAAAAATATGCAGGCACCAGTTCAAATGTGGGCTACGCACACAATAACAGAAAGGACATATATGAAGCTGCGCCAGTGTTCAACAATTAATCATTAATAAAAAATAATTATTGTATATATAAAAAAGTAATTATCAGCAAAAATGAATGATTGCACCTAAGCCCACAATGGTTAATCATCCAATGACACCTTGGTGACTCCACACATATAAGGAAAGTGCCCACCACCGAGATATAAATTTGCTTACCAGATGGCAAAGCGTAAGCAGCGTTCAGCTATAACCCAGCCGCAGCCTTTAGCTTGCAATGAAGACACTTTAAACCATACAGAAACAGAACACACCATGACAGGGAAAGCCACTTTTTTCATATATATATATATATATATATATATATATATATATATATATATATATATATATATATATATATATATATATATATATATATACATATATATATATATATATATACATATATATATACATATACATATATACATATACATATATACATATACATATACATATATACATATACATATATACATATACATATATATATATATATATATATATATATATATATATATATATATATATATATATATATATATACATATATATATATATATATATATATATATATATATATATATATATTGTAAGGGATCTTCCCAGGGTAGGGTGTGTTTGGACACAGTTCACAGCAGACTTGGAATTTGATAAAGCAGATCTTGGCGTTTATTCGTGGTACAAACAGTCCAGCAAACAAAATATACAGCAACACCGTGCTTTTCTAAGTACAACAAAAATAAAAGTCCTAGCCCGGCTGGGCGCTTACTAACAGGTTCTGCTCACCTATCTGACACTTACAAACACAGCGTCTTTCGCCTGGATGTCGCAGGGTGAGTTTTAGCTCCAGCAGTGGCTGTGCTTGCAGCTTCCTTCAACACACAGATTGTTCATTCCCTGGCTGAGAAGCAATCACCTGCAGACCCTACAGAGCCTTTAGCTTCCCAGGCTAATTAGGATCCAAGCTCACCTGATCCCAAACCCAGAACTGGATCGGGGGATGTGGAATGACAGGTCCCTCTACCAAACCTACCTGCCATTCCATATAAACCCAGGCCCGGCAAAATTAAATAACAACTCAGCAGCATATCGCTGCTGAGAAACTGATCCATCCTGGATTTACCATCTCACACTGTGTAGCAACCTAGGTGAGATGTACACCCCCTCGATCACTTCTCCAGTGACATGTCTACATATCCCCCCCCTCTTTTTCAGACCGGAGGGCTGAGCCTTTTGTCCCCACAGACAACTTACCCTTGACAATGCGTCAGCATTTGCCTGTAATTTCCCTGGCCTGTGTTCCACAGTGAAATTAAAGTTTTGTAGGGAGAGAAACCATCTAGTCACTCTTGCATTTCTCTCCTTGTTTAACTTCATCCATGTTAGGGGGGCATGGTCTGTCACCAACTTGAATTTCCTGCCTAGCAAGTAATACTTTAAAGATTCTAGGGCCCACTTCACTGCCAAACATTCTCGCTCCACAATGGCATAATTTTTCTCGGCCGGGGTTAGTTTTCTACTCAAGTACGTCACCGGATGCTCCTCACCATTCACTACTTGTGAGAGTACTGCACCTAAGCCTGTGCTAGAGGCATCTGTCTGGACCAGAAATTCTCGCCTGAAATCGGGGGTGACTAACACAGGTGGTTGGCACAAGGCAGACTTAAGGCTTTGGAAAGCCTCCTCGGCCTCTGGGGTCCACGTGACCATTGCTGTCTTTCCGCCCTTTGTCAAGTCAGTTAGCGGAGCAGCAACTGAGGCAAAGTTCGGCACAAATCTACGGTAATAACCCGTAATACCCAGGAAAGCTCTAACCTGTTTCCTTGTCAGGGGTCTAGGCCAATTCTGTATTGCCTCAATTTTATTTAGCTGTGGCCTAACCAATCCTCTTCCAACAATGTAGCCCAGATATTTGGCCTCTTCTAGGGCTAGAGCACACTTCTCGGCATTTATGGTCAACCCTGCATCACTTATGGCATCCAACACGGCCTGTACCTTACAGAGGTGACTTTCCCAATCAGGGCTAAAAATGACCACATCATCGAGGTAGGCGGCTGAGTAATCACGATGTGGTCGCAGAATCAAGTCCATCAACCTCTGGAAAGTTGCAGGCGCTCCATGTAACCCGAACGGCATCACTACATACTGGAATAGCCCATCAGGGGTGGAGAAAGCAGTTTTCTCTTTAGCCTCGTCAGAAAGTGGAATCTGCCAATAGCCCTTTGTGAGATCGAGGGTGGTTATGTACCTGGCGTTACCCAACTTCTCAATCAACTCATCTACCCTGGGCATAGGATACGCATCGAACTTGGAGATCTCATTCAACTTTCTGAAATCGTTACAGAACCTCCAAGTTCCATTGGGCTTTGGGATTAGCACAATTGGGCTGGACCATTCACTCTGTGACACCTCAATTACCCCCAGAGCAAGCATACGTTTTACCTCGGCAGATACGGCTTCCCTACGTGCCTCGGGTATCCTATAGGGCTTAAGGTTTACTCTGCTTCTAGGCTCAGTTTCAATGTGATGATGGATGAGGTGTGTACGCCCTGGGAGGTCAGAGAACTTGTTTTTGTTTTTCTGTAAAAATTCCTGAGCCTCCTGTTTCTGTGACACTGATAGAGTATCACCTACCTTGACTGGAGGGATTGGTTGTGACAAATTATTAACAGTATTTGTCGCCCCCAAGGATTCCCTGTCTTTCCAGGGCTTGATCAAGTTTATGTGATAAACTTGGAAAGGCTTCCTTCTACCTGGTTGGTGCACCTTGTAGTTCACCTCACTGATCTTTTCAACAATTTCATAAGGACCTTGCCACTTCGCCAAGAATTTACTCTCAACAGTGGGGACTAGTATAAGGACCCTATCGCCTGGGTTGAATGTCCTGATTCTTGCGGACCGGTTGTAAATTCTACTTTGGGCCTCTTGAGCTCTCTGGAGGTGTTCCCTTACCAGGGGCATTACAGTGGCTATACGGTCCTGCATTTGTGCTACATGCTCAATAACACTCTTGTATGGGGTGGACTCATTCTCCCATGTCTCTTTTGCAATGTCTAGTAGACCCCTAGGGTGATGACCATAGACCAACTCGAATGGTGAGAACCCTGTGGACGCTTGGGGCACCTCCCTAATAGCAAACATGAGGTAGGGTAATAAATGATCCCAGTCACGACCATCTTTTGCCACCACTTTCTTCAACATATGTTTCAAAGTTTTATTAAATCTCTCCACCAATCCGTCCGTCTGGGGGTGGTACACAGAGGTACAGATGTGTGAGATTTTAAATAGTCTGCATAATTCCTTCATTACTTTCGACATAAATGGCGTACCTTGGTCAGTTAGGATTTCTTTGGGGATCCCAGTCCTAGAGAACATATAAAACAACTCACGTGCAATTGTTTTAGATGCAGTGTTTCTTAAGGGTACAGCCTCAGGATAGCGGGTCGCATAATCCAGGACTACCAAAATATACTGGTGTCCTCTAGCTGACTTTACAATGGGACCCACTAAATCCATGGCAATACGCTCAAAAGGCACCTCTATAATAGGGAGCGAAACCAAAGGACTGCGAAAATGTGACACTGGGGCACTAACCTGACATGTGGGGCACGACTCACAGTATTTTTTAATGTCATCATATATGGCCGGCCAAAAAAACCTCTGGAGAACCCTCTCTCGCGTTTTGTCAGTCCCCAAGTGTCCCCCAAGAACATGGTTATGTGCCATGTCAAGCACCTGACGCCGGTACGGCTTAGGTACCAGAAGCTGTTCCACAATCTCATCCTTAACCTTATTAACCCTATAGAAAAGATCATTAGTCACCGAAAAATGTGGAAATCTTTTTTCAGCATCTGGTTCCTGAGGTACCCCATTCATTACAGCAACCTGCTCTCTCGCATTTTTGAGAGTGGGGTCCTGTAATTGTGCAGCCCCAAAATTATCTCTAGACACCTCTAAGTCTAGTATATTTTGCTCAGTGGGAGGAGCCTCCTCCTCCCCAGCCAGGACCTGCAAAGGAGAACAATCATTTTCATCCTGCATACTTTTATCATTCACAGTGGACAAGGCAACCCCCTTAGAGGTATCCTCACTCCTTTTGGGGATTTTTCTTTTTTCCCAGAGAGCCCAGAATAATGGAAAATCGCGCCCCAATATTACATTATGCATGAGGTTTTTAACCACACCCACTTCATATTGTACGGTGCCTTGTTCAGTCCCGACTTTAGCCAGCACTATAGGGTACATTTTTGTATCACCATGTATGCACACAACACTCATATGCTTTTTAGACTCTAAGTCCCCAGTCACCAGGCTAGCATGCACCAAGGTTACAAGGCTTCCTGAGTCCATTAACGCTTTAACAGGAAAGTCATTGATTGTAATATCGCAGATTTGCGGTTCAGTCTCTAGTCCAGGAACTGCAGCACAAGATGGTTCCGCAAATAGCGACTGACGCCGGCTAGCGTCACATTCCATGGGTTCAGAGGTAAGAGGGCAATGGGCCGACACGTGTCCCGCCTCATGGCATCTCCAACACTGGATAGGGCCTGGTCTCTTTGGCAAGGAGTCCTTTTCAGAGCCCCTTAGCCACCCGGGACCATCACCAGTCTTTTGTCCCTGAGACACCACTTGAGCCCTTTTTCCCCCATCAGCACCCCTCCACACTCCCCCAATAGATGGAAGTCTCTTACCAGCTGACGGCACAGATCTGGCGCTCCGGGGAGGTGAAGATGCTGCAGGAACATCACGGAGGTAGTCCTCAGTCGCCTGGAACCTCTCCACAAGGTTGACAAGTTCGTTTGCATTCTTAGGATCACCTTGTCCCACCCAGCGTTGCAAGTCAGTAGGAAGGGCTCGGAGGTAGCGATCCATCACGACCTTCTCTAGGATTTGTGCAGGAGTAGAAGTGTCTGGCTCCAACCACTTTCTTGCCAAATGGATTAGGTCATACATCTGGGACCTCGCTGATTTGTCCAGACTGTAGCTCCAGTTGCGTACCCTCCGGGCACGGACTGCAGTAGTAACTCCTAGTCGGGCAAGCATCTCCTCTTTTAGCCGAGTATAGTCCTTAACCTCTTGCTCACTGAGGTCATAGTAGGCCTTTTGAGGTTCACCTGTTAAATAGGGCGCAATTACCTCTGCCCACTCAGCGGCTGGTAACTTCTCTCGCTCAGCCACGCGCTCAAATACTGTTAGATAGGCCTCAACATCGTCCTCAGCAGTCATCTTTTGCAGCGCTTTCTGCACAGTCCTTCTCCCAGAAAAAATCTCTGGAGCGGCTCCCATCACCACAGGCGCCTCTCGATTTGCTATCAGGTGCTCAATAAGTTGTTGTTGTGCAGCCATGGACTGTTCATGTCGTCTATTGGCCTCTATCTGAGCCTGCTGTTGTGCAGCCATCATCTGCTGTTGTTCAGCCATGGACTGTTCATGTCGTCTATTGGCCTCTGTCTGAGCCTGCTGTTGTTGCAAACTCACTTGCATAAACTGCTTCAGCATCTCCTCCATGTTGCTGGACTGTTTTTGGAGTGTAGTTGCAGCTTTCACCCAGGACATCAGCAGCTGTAGCCAAGTCTGTCCACACCGTTGCCCCTAGCAACCGCGTTGCCCGCTACCTCCACCAATTGTAAGGGATCTTCCCGGGGTAGGGTGTGTTTGGACACAGTTCACAGCAGACTTGGAATTTGATAAAGCAGATCTTGGCGTTTATTTGTGGTACAAACAGTCCAGCAAACAAAATATACAGCAACACCGTGCTTTTCTAAGTACAACAAAAATAAAAGTCCTAGCCCGGCTGGGCGCTTACTAACAGGTTCTGCTCACCTATCTGACACTTACAAACACAGCGTCTTTCGCCTGGATGTCGCAGGGTGAGTTTTAGCTCCAGCAGTGGCTGTGCTTGCAGCTTCCTTCAACACACAGATTGTTCATTCCCTGGCTGAGAAGCAATCACCTGCAGACCCTACAGAGCCTTTAGCTTCCCAGGCTAATTAGGATCCAAGCTCACCTGATCCCAAACCCAGAACTGGATCGGGGGATGTGGAATGACAGGTCCCTCTACCAAACCTACCTGCCATTCCATATAAACCCAGGCCCGGCAAAATTAAATAACAACTCAGCAGCATATCGCTGCTGAGAAACTGATCCATCCTGGATTTACCATCTCACACTGTGTAGCAACCTAGGTGAGATGTACACCCCCTCGATCACTTCTCCAGTGACATGTCTACAATATATATATATATATATATATATATATATATATATATATATATATATATATATATATATACATATATATATATATATATATATATACATATATATATATATATATATATATATATACATATATATATATATATATATATATATATATATATACATATATATATATATATATATATATACATACAGTGCATATACATACATACATATACAGTATATATATAGGGCTTTTTGCAGAAGGAACTAGGGGGAACTTAGTTCCACCACCTCTGGTCATTTCTCCTGCGCAGATCCCACTGAGTGACGGACAGGGACAAGGAAGATACAGAACAGGTACCCAGGGTTCAGTGCAGTCATGGGCAGGAGAGGGTGCATGGTAGGCTGCACCTTCTGTGGTCTCAGTCTCCATTTTTTCCCTGGTGACCAGTTGATGCTCCTACTGCATGATCTCCCTTGCAAGTGACTGTAGTATAGTATAGTATGCTGGGAGGTACTATAGCCAGATAAGTGTTCCAGCTTAATATTGCAACAAAGGTAAGACATATGACAGATGGTGGAGCTTTTAAGGAGGGGGGTTGAGGGCAGTAGGGGGAGATGAGGGCAGTAGGGGGAGATGAGGGCAGTAGGGGGAGATGAGGGCAGTGGAGGGAGGGGGTTATATGCAGATGGGAGAGCTACTATTTGATTCCATTTGGCAGGTATGTGTGTGTGGCAGGCATGGTTGAGTTCCTGAACCTATTCTCTGAGAAAAAAAGCCCTGTATATATATATATATATATATATATATATATATATATATATATATATATATATACAGTGGTGTGAAAAAGTGTTTGCCCCCTTCCTCATTTCCTGTTCCTTTGCATGTTTGTCACACTTAAGTGTTTCGGAACATCAAACCAATTTAAACAATAGTCAAGGACAACACAAGTAAACACAAAATGCAATTTGTAAATGAAGGTGTTTATTATTAAAGGTGAAAAAAAATCCAAACCATCATGGCCCTGTGTGAAAAAGTGATTGCCCCCCTTGTTAAAACATACTATAACTGTGGTTGTCCACACCTGAGTTCAATTTCTCTAGCCACACCCAGGCCTGATTATTGCCACACCTGTTCACAATCAAGGCATCACTTAAATAGGAGCTGCTTGACACAGTAAGGTCCACCAGAAGATCCTTAAAAGCTACACATCATGCCGAGACCCAAAGAAATTCAGGAAAAATTGAGAAAGAAAGTAATTGAGATCTATCAGTCTGGAAAGGGTTATAAAGCCATTTCCAAAGCTTTGGGAATCCAGCGAACCACAGTGAGAGCCATTATCCACAAATGGCGAAGACATGGAACAGTGGTGAACCTTCCCAGGAGTGGCCGGCCGCCCAAAATTACCCCAAGAGCTCAGCGACGACTCATCCAAGAGGTCACAAAAGACCCCACAACAACGTCCAAGGAACTGCAGGCCTCACTTGCCTCAGTTAAGGTCAGCGTTCATGCCTCCACCATCAGGAAAAGACTGGGCAAAAATGGCCTGCATGGCAGAGTTCCAAGGAGAAAACCACTGCTGAGCAAAAAGAACATCAAAGCTCGTCTCAATTTCTCCACAACACATCTTGATGATCCCCAAGACTTTTGGGACAACATTCTGTGGACCGATGAGACAAAAGTGGAACTCTTTGGAAGGTGTGTGTCCAAGTATATCTGGCGTAGAAGGAACACTGCATTTCATAAAAAGAACATTATACCAACAGTAAAATATGGTGGTGGTAGTGTGATGGTCTGGGGCTGTTTTGCTGCTTCAGGACCTGGAAGACTTGCCGTGATAAAAGGAACTATGAATTCTGCTGTCTACCAAGAGATCCTGAAGGAGAATGTCCGACCATCTGTTCGTGTACTCAAGCTGAAACGAACTTGGGTTCTGCAGCAGGACAATGATCCTAAACACACCAGCAAGTCCACCACCGAATGGCTGAAGAAAAACAAAATGAAGACTTTGGAGTGGCCTAGCCAAAGTCCTGACCTGAATCCTATTGAGATGTTGTGGTATGACCTTCAAAAATGCCGTACATGCTCGAAAACCCTCTAATGTAACTGAATTAGGACAATTCTGCAAAGATGAGTGGGCCAAAATTCCTCCAGGACGCTGTAAAAGCCTCATTGCACGTTATCGCAAACGCTTGGTTGCAGTTGTTGCTGCTAAGGGAGGCCCAACCAGTTATTAGGTTTAGGGGGCAATCACTTTTTCACACAGGGCCATGATGGTTTGGATTTTTTTTCACCTTTAATAATAAACACCTTCATTTACAAATTGCATTTTGTGTTTACTTGTGTTGTCCTTGACTATTGTTTAAATTGGTTTGATGTTCTGAAACACTTAAGTGTGACAAACATGCAAAGGAACAGGAAATGAGGAAGGGGGCAAACACTTTTTCACACCACTGTATATATATATATATGTGTGTGTGTGTGTGTGTGTTTGTGTGTGTCTATTCTGCATCTAGTGTAGCTTATATCTACAGTGCATTCTGGGGTGTACTGTTTCTAATACACTTCAGGCAGTGTACACAGTATCTAATACAGTGTTTACAGTTTCTACTACACTTCTGGTGGTGTGCACAGTATGCAATAGAGTGCAGCAGTTGTATAAAATATAAGTATATAAGTATATAAGTATAAAATACAGTGCAGCCATTGTACAGTTTCTAATACAGTGCAGGCAGTGTACACAGTATCTAATACAGTGTGTACTATTTCCACTACACTTCTGGTGGTGTGCACAGTATGCAATAGAGTGCAGCAGTTGTACAGTTTCTAATACAATGCAGGCGGTGCACAGTATCTATTACAGTGTTTACAGTTTATAATACACTTCAGGTGGTGTACACAGTATCTAATACAGTGTAGTGTGGTGTTGAAAAACAAAATACACCAGAGGCAGACACTGACAGGGCACTAAAAGAGAGCAAGCAGCCTCTGTGTCTACAGTCAACAGCAGTGGTGGTGGACATGATGCACCCTCTGCAGATGGTCGTGGGGCACGCTTGTCCTTTTTTTTCTGCTGCTGGCCATGTTATTGAGCCACAACATGCAGAAGAGTTGGTTGAGTAGATAAAAAAGCTGTCCTCATACTCCTCATCCTCTGTTGCCCAGGTTCAGAGTAGCTTTCCTTCCAACACAGCTGCCAAAGTGTCTGTCATGGTTATGCAGTGATCTTCCTGTGTTTGCTTACCTCCCCTCATGTGTTCAGACTAAGAGGATAGCCACTTCCACCTGGTGGTTTTTATAACCTCTCCTCTAAGCATGGCTCCGCCCCAGGCCCTATCAGGGAGCCCTATATTAACCTGTGCACTGCAGGCCATCAGTGCTGATCAACCATTGTGTATTCCTTTGTGTGTTTGGCTTCCTGTTACCTGCCGTGTGCTCTTCTGTTGTTCCATTACCGACTTTGGCGTGTCTTTGCCTATCCCTGTTTGCCTGTGATCCTGACCTTTTGGCATGTCCCTGACTATTTCTGTCTGCTTGTGGCCCCGACCTTGGCTTTGTCCCTTACCATCCCTATCCTCCTGTTGCCTACTGTGGGTGTGAGCTGGGGGACCCTGGGGGTCGCGACCTGGAGCCAGTTGCAGTCAAGTCCATCCTCACCACTCGAGGCTCTGGTGAACACCTGCTGGCTCTTAGACTCCGCGCCCCAGGGAATCTTACGCTCTAACCCCTGGGGGACCTGTCTCCCCTCCGCAGCAGTCAGCCGTAGGGTCCACAACCTTGTGGTGCACTCCTGATCCCTACGGTGTGCATCTGTCACCTCGCCTCAAGGTGACCTGACAGTGGCCTATTTGTACACAGTCACTCCTTCTGTAGCCCCACCATCATGCCCGGAAGAATCCCCAGAATTATTCGACCACAGTGTCGGGTACATGCTGCTGGAGAATGCTCAGCGATTTGAAGGCTCCAATGTTGGTTCCCAGGTTGAGGAAGGGAGTAACATGAACCTAGAGGGAGGGGGTGCCACAGAAGGACAAGAAACTGGCAGTCATGTTCCCCCAGCTGCAGCATACTGCCAAGTTTGCTCCAGTGATGAGGAGGGAGGGGTTGATGAGGTCACTGACTGTACTTGGGTGCATGAGAGAAGAGAAGAGGAGGAGGCACAACTCCAATGAGGCAGGATGTTCTCTAGGGAGCAGCTCAAGGTCAGCCACCCTATTGCATCACACCGCAGATCTCCGCAGGTGCAGGACGCTGCTGACTCCCCACTGACTTTTAAATGTTCCTTGGTGTGGGCATTTTTCCATACATGTGCAGCAGATCACACTGTTGCTGCTTGCAACCTATGTCTGAAGCGGATCAAGCATGGCCAGAACAGCAGCCTCTTGGGCACCACATGCTTGGCCAGACATATGACGACAGCACTTGAAAGACCCACATCAAAGAAACAGACCTCTCCTTGCTCCTCATCTAGGATCTCCAACCCTACTATACCTCCACTCATCTCAAAAATCTGCACTGAGAGGAATGAAGGTATAGCAATAGGTATCCCAAGTATTTGCAGCCAGTCTGCTAGCAGTACACCACCATCTGATTTTAGCAGGCAAATTTCCCTACACCAGTTGGTGAACCATAAAAAGAAATTTGGTCCCAGTCATCCACATGCTCAGTGTCTAAATGCTAGCTTGGCCAATTTGCTAGCACTGCAACTGCTGTATTTTCAGCTGGTAGACTCTTATGAATTTGTGGAATGGGCTCAGAGGTGGTTGACGCCACACCAGCTTCAGCCAGGAATGGTTGCATGCAACAATGGCACCAACCTTCTCTCCGCCCTCTGACAGGGACACTTGACTCATGCTCCATGTTTGGTACAAGTCCTAAATTTGGTGGCGCAGCAATTCTTGAGCAGGTGCCCAGGCTTACAGGATCTCCTGAGGCAGGCCAGAAAAGTCTGTGGTCATTTGCGCCGGTCATACAATGCCAGTGCTTGGCAGGCTGATGTTCAAAGGGAATGCAACCTGCTCACCAACCGCCTCATTTGTGACATTCCCACCAGGTGGAACTCAACGTTGGCAATGCTGCAGCAGCTGCACACACAGCAGAAGGCCATCAGTGAGTACCTGTGTGAGTATGGCACCAGGACAGGGTCAGGGGAGCTTGGCTTTTTTTCGTCACACCAGTGACTACTGATCAAGGATGCATGCACTGTCCTGTCACCATTTGAGGAGGCCACAAGGATGGTTAGCAGTGACAATGCATGCATCAGTGACACTGTCCCTCTAGTCTTCCTGTTGAGGCACATGCTTCATGGAATCATGGACAGGGCACTTGAGGCAGAAGAGTGGGAGGAAGAGGAGGACTTCCTTACCTCTCAAGGCCCCCTTTATCTAGATAGTAATGAAACACATAAGAAGAAGAGGAGGAGGATTGTGTCAGCATGTGTCAGAAACCATGAAATCAGGCCGAGACAGAAGTACAGTTAAATCACACTTGTTTAATAATAAAAGTAAAATGAACTTAGTCAAAACATAGCCAAAGTTCAGTAACCGGAATGGAAAGTTAATCAACCCAGAAGTCAGGGATCGATGTAATGGAACAGCAATCAGGATCTGGAGCCAGAAGGGATGTCAGCACAGCAAGTCTTTAACAGGACTGCATGCGATAGTTTCTGTGATGTTAACCAAGGCGAAGGCAGAGCTCTTCTGGACTGGACGTCTTAAGAAGGCAGGACTGACGAGCAGAATATTATCAACAGTTGAGTAACTGTGGAGAGATAGGAGCTGGCAATTAGCCAACAGCTGAGTGGCTAGCTCAGTGAAGGAAGGGCTGAGCCGAGCCCTGCCAGTACCCCCTCCTTAATGACCCCTCCCCACTCGGAGGACCACCAGGCTTGAGGAGAAAACATCTATGGAAATCATGGAGGAGGACAGGGGCATATACGTCTGAGGATGAGACCCAAGAGCATTCCTCCAGAGTGTACCCCTTTCCAATGCACCTGGTACTGTATGCGCCCACAGGACCTACAGAAGTCAACAATGGACTGTACTTCATACTCCTCATGGTTTTCAACCCATATAGGGTGAGGATGTGGCACTGAGGTGGTAAAGCGGTTACAGACCAAAGGTTTTAATAAGGAGACATGAAATACATTCGAAATATGCATATTAGAAGGAAGGTCTAATGCATAAGCCACTGGGTTAATCTTGCGAAGAAAATGGAAAGGCCCAATAAACCGAGGTGCAAACTTCAGTGAGGGAACACGAAGTCAGAGGTTGCAAGATGACAGCCAAACCCTGTTCTCAACCTGGTAGGAATTGCGCAAGCAGGCATCTGCAGTCAGCATGGAGTCTGTACCTATGATTAGCATGTCGCGAAGCATCCTGGATTTATGTTCAAGTGGAACAAAGACCACGGAGATGCTCCTCTGATGCAGGAGTACTCTGCGGAACAAATGAGTCAGGCAGCATGAAAGGTTGGAGACCATAATTTGCCATAAATGGGGACAATTGAGAAGCAGAATTCAAGGCACTGTTGTGAGAAAACTCTGCCCACGGTAATAGGTCTGAACAGTTGCTATGATGGTCAGAAATATAGCAACGTAGGATTTGCTACAAGGACTGATTGGCTCGTTCTGCGGCCCCATTAACCTGCGGGTGATACACAGAGGAGAAAGCAAGGTGAATTCCCAACTGTGCACAAAAAGCTCGCCAGGACCGGGACACAAACTGACTACCCCTGTCCGGAACAATCGCCTTGGGTAGCCCACACAAAAGAAAGATTTCCTGAGCAAAAAATGGAAGCCAGTTCCTTAGAAGTGGGCAACTTCTTAAGTGGAATACAATGACACATATTATAGAACCAGTCAACCACCATTAGGATAAATGTCTTGCCCTGGGGGTTGGGTAACTCCACAATGAATTCCATAGACAGGTGGGTCCAGGGCCTCTCTCCATTGCCTATGGGTTGTAGCAGGCCCACTGGAAGGTGTTGTGGAGTCTTACTCTTAGCGAACATGGAACAGGCAGCTATGAATGCAGTTACATCAGCATGTAGACTAGGCCACCATAATTGTTGGGAAGTGGCCCAAAACAGTTGATTTTTTTCCCAGGGTGGCCAGCAGCCTTGGGAGAATGGTAAGTCTGGAGCATGGCAGTACAGATACTCTCTGGAACAAAGCAGCGTTCACAAGGTTTCTCAGGAGGAGCATGGATCTGAGCAGCAAGAATTTTGTCACCCAAAGGAGAAGTGAGACTGGTGCGAACCGTAGCCAGAATACAATCAGGAGGAATTACAGGAACCGGAACCAACTCCAACTTGGAAGTGGAGGAAAATTGTTGTGACAAGATGCCCTTACATTCTTACTACCAGGTAAGAATGAGACAATGAGAACCGGCACAGTGGTACCTTCGAGGAAATGTCTCCATTCTTTCAGGGTTAAATTGATCACCAAGAGCTCTCTGTCAGCAATCTCACAATTTCTTAAAAAAGTAGTCACAAGGACGAATAGCGCTCTCAGAGGTAGGACATTGAGACAGAAGGGCGCCAATACCAGTCTCAGAAGCATCAACCTCAAGGATAAAAGGTAGCGTAGGATCAGGATGTGCCAACAAAGGAGCAGAAACAAAGGCAGCCTTGAGACTCTCAAAGGTCTTAATGGACTCCGGAGACCAACTCTGTGGGTTACCGTCCTTTCTGGTCATATCAGTCAGGTGCTTGACCAGAGACGAGAAGTTACAAATAAACTTCCGATAATAGTTGGCAAAGCTAAGGAACCGCTGCAGAGGATGTGAACCCATGGGTCAGGGCCACTGTAGAACTGCCCGAAAGTTTCTCTGGGTTCATTGAAAAAACAGCAGTGAAAATGACATAACCCAGGAATTTAACCTGGTCACGATGGAACTCGCACTTCTCCAGTTTGCAATAGAGATTGTTCTCTCTTAGTTTCTGAAGCACACAACAGATATCTGTGTGGTGGCTCTCCAAGGACTTGGAAAATATGAGGATATCATTGAGATAAATCACCACAAGCCTATGGCTTGATTACCAGGTAAATTTTTGAGGGTATTCAGGTCCCCTATCCTAGAACCCCTACCTTTTACTCGCTCCCCAAAATACACACAAATCCTAAAAACCCACCAGGATGTCTTATAGTCTCTGGGGTGGACTCAAAAACAGAAAGAGAGAGTAAATTTGTTGACAAATATTTACTCCCATATTTTTTTACACTACCCTCCTATATTAAGGACACCCCAGACCTTTTGAGAAATCTGGATCTTTTCATTGTGCCACCTGGATGCTCTTTGGTAGCCACAGACTTGAGCCCCTATATTCATCGATCCCACATAAACATGGCATGGAGGTGATCGCTAGATTCTTAAGCAAAAGGGTACCAAAGTCTGTAGGCCTGAATGGTTTTGTTTTAGAGTTACTATCCCACATTCTTACCAAGAATGTCTTTTCTTTTGATGGGTCCCACTTCCTCCAGGTATATGGAGTCGCTATGGGCACATGTTGTACACCTTCATATGTGAACCTGTACCTGGGGGGTGGGAACAAGACCTGTTCTCCAATGACAAGCATTCTGATCTTTTTTCATTTGTTTTGCAGTGGTTCTGGTACATAGATGACATTTTAGTACTATGGGTGGGACCACTAGCAGAACTGAATCTGAAATTTACAATGCAATCCAGTCTTACCACCATTGCTTATCTGGACATTACTATTAGCATCACTACGGATGGCCTGATTAGTACATCATATATCGTAAACCCACTGCGGGTAATACAATTTTACACGCTGTGCACATCCCCAGTCCCTTATTCAAAGTATTCCCTTTGGCTAATATTTGCGCCTGAAGTGCAACTGTTCCAGTGACACTGACTTCAGACAAGAAGCAGACTGTCTATATGAATAGTTATTGGCTAGGGGTTATAGCAAAACAAGCCTCAAAAAGTAGTTTCAAAAAGCTATGGCTAGACCTAGAAGTACCATTCTGTTTCCAGGAAACAGATCCCAGTGCAGTGCGGTTTATTAATACATACTCGGACCAACATCAGAAAATACGATTGACAATTCAAAAACACTGGCACATTCTACTAGCAGATCCTATATTAACAAAATATTTAGGACCTAGACCTGAAATTACTTTCGGATGCTCAGGATCAGTCAGAGACCGGTTAGTACGGAGCCACTATTGCAAAACTTCAGATGAATCTCAAAATCCACAGGGCCTATTTTGCTATGGTACATGTGACTTCTGTGACATGCTCATAGTGGGATCATCCATTCCTCTTCCAGATGGCCGGATTCATTCCTTACAACATCATTTCACCTGTCAAACTAAAGGAGTGATATATATCATTCTATGCCAATGTGGCGCTTTCTACATTGGGAATACAATCAGGCCATTCTGGAAGAGGATAAAGGACTATGTCTACTATGCCACCAATGGCCTTTTAAACACCACTATGGGCTATCATATAGCCTTCAAGCATAAATACGACCAACAGGTTTTCAAGTTTGCCGCCCTCGACTGTATCCGGGAGGACCCTCGAGGAGTCAATTTGACCAAAAGGTCCTTCAAAGAGAGACCCAATGGGTGCATCATTTTTTTTTTTTTTTAGATTTTTTATTAGATTTTCACATATAACAGAATATAAAACAAAGTATAACGTTTCAATATCAGACATTAGACTGAACAGCCATGTAATCTTGTCTCGTTACAGGGAGGTGAATATTTAGTAGCAGTACATATAGCTCTGTTGTTACTCATTACTAAGGGAGGTAGGGACCTCCTCCTTTCCACATCAACACCCCCAAATGGGTCCTTGCTATGCCAATGGGATCAGATTTGGTCACCCATCTCCAGATCTTATCCGAATTGCTATATACCGAACCTCATATACTATGTATGCAGTGCTTGTTCAACCTTTACAGATGTCCTCATGTCTCTACATGTTGAAGACTTAATCATTTACATCTCATTGATTACTTTTTATACCACTCTTTCCAGCATTTTCAACTCTTATCAAAGGTTGTGCAAGAGTTGTTCCTAATGGCTAAAATTCTCTCAAAGTGATAAGTGTCTGGCGATTACTAGTTTGGTTGTGTTTGAAAGGTGAATAATTACGGTACAGAATGTTGGTGGATATTCATCAATACCTAGATGGAGGATTTTCAGGGACTTTCAAAATTCCTGTGACTTCTGACATGATACTAAATATTTTCCTCCAGTAGCTGGAGAGGTTTTTACAATTCCAAAAAATATGGTAAATCGTTCCTGAATTGCCACATTCTCTCCAGCATAAAGAAGAGTATGTGGGATATATCTTCGCAAGTTGGTTGTACCATCTCACCAGGACTTTTTGTGCTAGTTCCCAAAGGTTGATACAATGTGAGGATGAATAAGTGTTTTTTAACATTGCTGACCATTTAGCGGAGGTGAAATTTTGGTTTAGATCTTTTTCCCATGCCGTCATGGGTGGAGTTTTAATAAACTCCTGTTTTTGGTGCAGTGTTGTAAAACAGACCTATACCTTTCTGTTTGTGTTCAGGTGTTGTGGGATGAATATTGATTGGAGGTGGTGGACATCTAGATATTAGTGATGTAAGTTGTGATGTAAGATGTAAGTTGTCTGTTGAGGTGTATACTGGTGTTAGGTAGATCATATTTTACCTGTAGGGATTTAAATGGTATAATAGTATCCTGCTCCATTAATTTGTCTATCCAATGTATCCCTTTGTCATTTGGAGAATGAGCTGTAGGGGAGGAGAATTTTTAATGTTTCCAATGGTATTCTAATAGAGGGTGTGGGAGTCTCATGTTGCGAGTATGAACTTAGATGTCTCCAGGCTAGTATTGACGCATGTATGGTAGGGGGAAAGTGTGCTAAAGTGGTTGGTTTCCAACTATCAGCCAGTAGTAAGTGGCCTATGTTCATAACATTAGTTATGGCCAATTCTATGCCCACCCAATGTGGTGTATCTTACGTTTTAAACCCTTGTTTGATTTTAGTTAAAAGATTGGCCCAATAATAGTCTCTGATATCTGGCATTCCTATTCCTCCTACTTTCCGGTGCTGAATGAGATGAATATGGGGGCAACACGCTCTCTTCCCTTGCCATAAATATTGTTTAAGCCATTTTTGTATGTCAGTCAAATGTAATGACTTGAGTGGGATTGGGAGTGTGCGAAAGATATACAAATTTTTTGGTAGGGCTAGCATTTTGAGGGCTGAAATTTTTCCTACCCAAGAAACCTCTGTCTTCGCTATTTGAGCCAAAAGTGCACATATATCAATTATAAGAGGTTTGATGTTAGTGTCAGTGAGTTGTGACACTTTGGCTGTAATTGATATGCCTAAGTATGAAATGGATTTTTCTGCCCAACTACCGTATATACTCGAGTATAGGCCGACCCGAGTATAAGCCGAGGCCCCCAATTTACCCCCAAAAAACTGGGAAACCTATTGACTCGTGTATAAGCCGAGGGTGAGATATGCCTGTCCATCCCTGTGTGTGTGTGTCCATCCATCCATCCATCCCTGTGTGTGTGTGTGTCCATCCATCCCTGTGTGTGTGTGTGTCCATCCATCCATCCATCCCTGTGTGTGTGTGTGTCCATCCATGTGTGTGTGTGTGTCCATCCGTGTGTGTGTGTGTGTCCATCCGTGTGTGTGTGTGTGTGTGTGTGTGTGTGTGTGTGTGTGTGTGTGTACATTTTCTACATTCCCTAAAAGAGAGAACATGCAAATAAAGCATTGCATAGGGGGAGGATGCATGAAGTTGAGAGTTCCTGGGACATTAAGGCAGTGGACTGTGGAACTGGAGGAAGTAGGAATGTCAGCAGCACTTGCCAAACAGGTGTGGTAGTGATCAAAGTATGCAGATGGCACATAATGTGTGTGTGTGGCCTTGTGTGTCCAGCCTACCTGTGTCCCGAGCCTCCGTCCGGTCCCGAGCCTCCGTCCGGTCCCGTCCCGTCCCGAGCCTCCGTCCGGTCCCGTCCCGTCCCGAGACTCCGTCCGGTCCCGTCCCGTCCCGAGACTCCGTCCGGTCCCGTCCCGTCCCGAGCCGAGCCGAGCCTCCGTCCGGTCCCGTCCCAGGATCACCGCTCTTCGTCGGCGCCCATTCCCCTGTTCAAATGCCGCGCCTCCCTGTCTGTGATAGGCGGAACACAATTTCCCAGCAGTCTGTGTTCCGCCTATCACGGACATCCTCTGATCCTCGTCCATAGTATGAGGATGAGCGGATGTCCGTGATAGGCGGAACACAGACTGCTGGGAAATTGTGTTCCGCCTATCACAGACAGGGAGGCGCGGCTTTTGAAAGTTAGAATGGCCGCTGTCTGTCTGCTCGACACGCTGTTCGGGCAGACAGACGGCGATGACTCGAGTATAAGCCGAGGGGGGCACTTTCAGCCTCAAAAAAGAGGCTGAAAATCTCGGCTTATACTCGAGTATATACGGTATATGGGAATTGCTATTTTAGGTGAATGCGGATGTGTTGGTTTATTCCCAAATCTAGAATGACCGATTTGTTGAAATTAACCTTATAATATGAGATTTTGCTGAAAGTGTTAACCACTTGACCACTGGGCACTTAAACACCCTTAATAACCAGACCAATGTTCAGCTTTCGGTACTCTCACATTTTGAATGACAATTACTCAGTCATGCAACACTGGACCTATATGAAATTGTTGTCCTTTTTTTCACACAAATTGAGCTTTCTTTTGGTGGTATTTAATCACTGCTCGTTTTTCTATTTTTTGTGCTATAAAAGAAAAAATACAGAAAATTCTGTAAAAAAATGAATTTTTCTTTGTTTCTGTTATAAAATTTAGCAGATTAGTAATTTTTTCTTCATAAATTTTGGCCAAAATTTATACTACTACATATCTTTGGTAAAAAAAAGTACAAATTGGTGGATATTATTTGGTCTTTGTGAAAGTTATAGAGTCCACAAGCTATGATGCCAATATCTGAAAATTGATCACACCTGAAGTACTGACAAATTGATCACACCTGAAGTACTGATGGCCTGTTTCAATTCTTGAGACCCTAACATGCCAGAAAAGTACAAATACCCCCCAAATGACCCCTTTTTGGAAAGAAGACATTCCAAGGTATTTAGTAAGAGGCATGATGAGTTTTTTAAAGTTGTAATTTTTTCCCACAATTCTTTGCAAAATCAAGATTTTTTTTACTTTTTTTTCACAAAATTGTCATATTATCAGTTTATTTCTCACACACAGCATATGCATACCACAAATTACACACCAAAACACATTCTGCTATTACTCCCGAGTACGACCATACCACATGTGTGAGACTTTTACACAGTGTGGCCACATACAGAGGCCCAACATGCAGGGAGCGCCATCAGGCGTTCTTGAGCACCCAGGACAATTCTGACATTTCTCTCCTACATGTAAAAATCATCATTTATTTGTTGGAAAATTACATAGAATCCCAAAACATTATATATGTTTTTTTAGCAAACACCCTGCAGAATACAATGGTGTTCGTTGCAACTTTTTATCTCGCACGGTATTTGCGCAGCAATTTTTTGAATGCTTTTTTTTGGAAAAAAAACTGTTTTGTGCTTAAAAAAAAAAACACAGTAAAATTAGCCCAATTTTTGCATAATGTGAAAGATGAAGTTACGCTGAGTAAATAGATACCTAACATGTCACTCTTCAAAATTGCACACGCTCGTGGAATGGCACCAAACGTCGCTACTTAAAAATCCCCATAGGCGACGATTCAATTTTTTTTACTGGTTATATGTTTTGAGTTACAGAGGAGGTCTAGGGCTAGAATTATTGCTCTCGCTCTAACGTTCCCAGCGATACCTCACATGTGTGGTTTGAACACCGTTTTCACATGTGGGCGGGACTTACGTATGCGTTCGCTTCTGCATGTGAGCACATGGGGACAGGGGCGCTTTAAAAAAAATTAATGTTTTTTTATTGTTCATTTTACTTTATTTATTTTAGTTTGACATTTTTTTCCCCAAAAATTAATTTTTTAATCACTTTTATTCCTATTACAAGGAATGTAAACATCCCTTGTAATAGGAATATGGCATGACAGGTCCTCTTTACAGTGAGATATGGGGTCAATAAGACCCCACATCTCACCTCTAAGCTGGGAAGCCTGAAAAAAAAAAAAGATTCTGGCTTTGATCGTATTGGCGAGTCGGTAGAAGCACCGGAGGGCGGCGGGGGAGGGGGATGTCTATGGCTGGGTATTGCAGGGTATCACCGACTATGGCTGGGTATGGATGGGTATCTCAGAGTATGGCGTTGCAGAGTATTGCATTGCAGAGCATTGCAGGATATTGGCGGGTGTTGCAGAGCATTGCAGAGTGTTACAGGGTATTGGCGGGTGTTGCAGAGCATTGCAGAGTGTTGCAGGGTATTAGCGGGTGTTGCAGAGCATTGCAGAGTGTTGCAGGGTATTGGCGGGTGTTGCAGAGTGTTGCAGGGTATTGGTGGGTGTTGCAGAGCATTGCAGAGTGTTGCAGGGTATTGGCGGGTGTTGTAGAGTGTTGCAGGGTATTGGTGGGTGTTGCAGAGCATTGCAGAGTGTTGCAGGGTATTGCAGTGTTGCAGAGTGTTGCAGGGTATTGCAGAGTGTTGCAGGGTATTGCAGAGTAATGCAGAGTAATGCAGAGTATTGCACAGTATTGCAGAGTATTGCACAGTAATGCAGAGTATTGCAGAGTATTGCAGAGTATTGCAGAGTAATGCAGAGTAATGCAGAGTATTGGCAGGGAATTGAGGGGTTAAATTTCGGTGAGCAGCGATGTGGGCACTGCAGATGCAGCCCACATCGCTGCTGACACTGATATCTTCCCCCTACGCTGTTCCGATCGGTACAGAGAGGGGGAGGGAGGAACCGGCGTCATAACATGACGCCGGTTTGTTTACAAGTGATCACTCCGTCATTTGACGGAGCGATCACGTGGTAAACAACCGCAATGAGTGGGCGTTTACCGTGATCCGTGATGCGCCGGGTCCTGTGGACCCAGCGGTCACGGATGCTCTCGAGTGCGCGCCCCAGGGGGCGTGGGATAGCGGAATTCTGGGAGGACGTCATATGACGGCCTCCCAGAGTTAAACAACCGCCCTGTAGCCGTCATTCGGCTATGGGCCGGTTGTTAAGTGGTTAAGGATATCATGTGAAAAAGGTAACGAAACGAAAGGATAAGTTTATTGTGTGTGTTGCCTGATGGATTTTAAAACCTGAAACATGTGGGTGGATCCTAACAGTTTCCGCCAGGGTGAAAGTGTACATCCTTGGCGGGTTCCATTCGAGATCGTGAATTTTTTCGATAATAATCCGGATGTGAGGACTTGTGCAGATGGGTTTGAATATAAGGCTAAAATTGCAGACAAAATTTGAAATTTGATCTCTAAAACCAAATTTATGTAGGACTTTTTCCATATATCCCCAATGGATCCTGTCAAACTCCTTCTCTGCATCCAAGGAGAGGAGCATAAAAGGCGTTTTTTTGGACTCAGCGTAGTGGATGATGTTTATAAGGCGTCTTGTGGCGTCTTTGGCATATAGCTTAACATCCATATTTAAAAGGAAGATTGGGCGGAAGTTAGCTGGGACATCTGGGTTTTTGCCTGGTTTGGAGAGGGTAATAATATAAGCTCTTAACATCTCCTCTGGCAGCGTGCCTGTATCCATAATCTTGTTGAATAAAAGAGTAAGATTTGGAAGGAGCGTTTGTCTAAATTTTTTATAATAAGCATTGGTTAGGCCATCTGGGCCTGGGGCTTTATCTGGTGGTAAGGAGAGGATTGTCCTTTCTATTTAATCCGAAGATAAAGGGGCGTTTAATGCTTTCAGATGGGTGTCTGATAATGTTGGAAGATTTAGTTTGGAGAGAAATTGTTCTATATCTCCTGATAGAGGTTGTGGAGTGTTAGTATCTGTTTTTAGGTTATAAAGTGCTGAGTAGTATTCTGCAAAAGCATCAGCTATTTCTTGTGGATTCATTAATTTAGATGATGTGGTTGGATGAAAAATGTGAGGTATTCTAGTTTTAGTTCTCTGTATTTTCAGGCGGTTGGCCAGTAATCTACCCATTTTGTTGTTATTTGCATAATAATTTTGTTTTAATTTCCTCATATAGTTGTCATGTTGGGTGCTTAGTGTTTCTCTTAAAGTGTTTCTCAAGTCTGATAGTTTGGACGCTAAGGATGGGGAGGGATCTACTTGATTTTGTGTTTCCAATAATTGAATTTTACTCAGGAGATCTGACATTTTGGATGATTGAATGCGCTTTAATCTAGCATTGACTTTGGTGAGGATGCCCCTCATATATGCCTTGTGAGCATTCCAGTTGGTAAACATGCTGGTGTTCTCATTAGTATTAAAGGCAAAATATATTTCTATGTTGTGGGAAATGTCCCTATAATAATCTGGGTCCTGTATCACCCTCTCATTACACCTCCAAATGCGAGTTGTGGCAAAGGAGTTCCGACCCTCAATTGGAATCGAAATTGGGGCATGGTCTGACCATGTTATTCACTTTATTTCAGAATTGGAAATCCTTTGCAACAAAATCTTGTCAGCTAAGAACAAATCTATCGTAGAATAGGAATTATGCCTGGGAGAATAAAAAATATATGATTTGTCAATAGCGTTTTTACACCTCCATACATCATAGAGTTCTTCCTTGGCGAGGAGGTCCCTAAAATGGGGATAATGTCTCCTCGTCAGTGAAGTAGTGTCTAAAGTGCCATCTAATATTGTGTTGAAATCCCCGCATATTAATATGTTCCCCTCTCGCACCTGGGATATTTTTTTTAAGATTTTTGTTTTAAATTTGATTTGATGCGAGTTTGGAACATAAACATTAGTTAAAGTTATGGGCATATTGTCAATGATGCAGATCAAAATTATAAAACGTCCATCTGGGTCAATTACTGCTCGTTTAAGAACAAAGGATATGGTGTCCCTTATGGCTAGCTTCACTCCTTTCTTTTTCGCTGAGGCTGAGGCCTGGGAAATATGTGGAAAGTTTGGGTGGGAACACTTCGGAGTAGCTAGTTTGTGAAAGTGGGTTTCCTGTATAGCCAACTTTTTGGGTGGTAGCTTCTGTCCATATCAATCTCCTCTTGACGGGATGATTTAGGCCTCTTGCGTTTATAGACAAAACCTTAATTCCCGTTTTTGTTGGTCCAGGTGTAGTTAATATTCATGTTGGATAGTCCTGTGAGAAGAGAATGATGGGTCTTTTGGTTTGGAGTGGTATAAGAGATATTTGGTTTCCTGCTACTTGTGGAGAATGGATGAATGAACTTGCTGCCTCTCTCCTTGTGTCCATTTAGTATACTCAGTCCGTGCCATAGCTGATAATTCCACGTTTTGGATACAGATTGAGAAGAAACTGCTGCGTTCCCAACGGGGAACATAAAAAACATTGTAACTTGTAGGAAAGAAAAAAAAAGACAACTTATGCCGCGTACACACGTAGCCAACTATCCGGCGGACTTCCCACCGGACTGTCCGCCGGACTTTCCGAACGAGCTACTTGCTCACACACGGCACTTTTTCAGCGGACTAATACGGCGTACTAAGTCCGCCGGACTATCCGCCGTACTTTTGAAATGAATGGACTCGCCCACACAGAGGATGCTGGGACTGTGACATCATCAATGGGCGGAGACATCATCCGGTGATGTCACTATATAAGTCGCCACGCGCCGCGTCCCTGTCATTGTGAGCGGAGACAGCGACGAGGCAACATTTGAAGAGAAGAACAGAAGAGGGCAACAGCGGTGACAGCAGACCGGGCCAACGCTTGTAAAAGAGCTAGAAGAAGGCGCGGTGGCCCGGCAAGAAGAACCAAAGAGGGGGACAAGACCCCCGAAGAAGGGGAACAAGACCCCTGAAGTCGGAAGAAGAGGGCGGCGGCGAAGAAGAAAGCCGGGCTCCTCCGCTAGTGAAAGAGCTAGCAAAAGAGCAGAAGATAGTGGAGGAGTCCGGCGAGAAGACCCCCGAAGACGGACAGAAGACCCCCGGAGCTGTGCAAGAAACTATTTTAAACCTTGTGTGTTGTGTTTTTTTTTACTTTTTTTTACAGGTGAATGGGTAGGGGTACATTGTACCCCATACTCATTCACATAGGGTGGGGGGCCAGTATCTGGGGGCCCACTTATTAAAGGGGGCTCCCGGATTTCGATAAGCCCCCCGCCCGCAGACCCCGAAACCAACGGCCAGGGTTGTTGGGAAGAGCCCCTTGTCCTCATCAACATGGGGACAAGGTTCTTTGGGGTGGGGGGGCGTGCGGCCCCCCCTTCCCCAATGCACCCCCCATGTTGAGGGCACACGGCCTGGCACAGCTCAGGAGGGGGGGGCGCTCACTCGTCCCCACCCCCTTTCCTGGCCGGCCGGGTAGCGTGCTCGGACAAGGGTCTGATATGGACCTGGGGGGACCCCACGCCGATTTTTCAGGGTAGGGGTTCCCCTTTAAGTCCATACCAGGTGATGGGGCCAGCGACGCCTCCTTCGCTGGACCCGACTACCTGGAGACGCGCTCAAAATTAGCGGACTTTTCTCTGCGTTGGAAAAGTCAATTTCAAAAGTACGGCGGACTAGCACACACGGCCGTACTGTCTGCCGAAAAGCGAGTCCGGCGGACATATTGGAGTGCAAAAATACTTTCTTAGTCCGCCGGACTTTTGGGTAAAAGAAGTCCGCCGGAGGCTACACACGGGCGGATTGTCCGGCGGACTTGAGTTTGCCGGACTTTTCCACTGTATTGTTTGATCGTGTGTACGTGGCATAAGAAAAGGTCCAAAGGACAGGCAGCACTTGCCTATTTCAGTGGGGTTTTGGTATGGTGTTAGGCACCACAGTATTTAGTTCACTGGGTGAATTCTACTTAACTTGAAGCACTTATATCAGGGCTTGGTTATGATCATTTGTGTTTAGTAGATGCCCTGCATTGTGGCATGACTTTCCAATCTTGCATAATCTTCCCACTAGGAGGATGATGTGGTGGGATTGTAGGCAAACCCTGGTTTTGTTCCGGGATCAGGATTTGCCATTTATGCAGGAGCTGGATCCCTTCTTCCAGAGAATTGATTGTATGATTGGAGCCTTTATAGGAGATGATAAGCTTGGCTGGGTATTTCCATCAGTGCATTATCTTGTGATTTCTTAAAGCTTTAGTGAGCATCGCCATATTACGGCGTTGTTGGAGAGTATGCTGTGACAGGTCTGGCAAAACTTGAATGTTGAGGGCATGAGCACGCAGGTTTTCCACTCTACGGAAAGTCTTTAGAAGTTTTTCTTTCACCTGAAAGAAATGGATTCTTAATAGAACATCTCTGGTTATCTCTTGGGGTAGGAATGCAGGTTTTAATACTCTGTGGATCCTGTCGATCGTAAGATATCTTTGGGATAGGGATGGAACAACTGCGTGAAACAGATCTTGGACAAATTGCGGGAGTTGTTGTGCCAAGATGGATTCGGGTATCCCTCTGAGTTTCAAATTATTCTGCGTGAACGATCTTCGAGGTCTGCCAATTTAGTTAGCATTTTTGAGATCGCTTGTTGCTGTGCTGTGTGGGAGTCCACAAGAGCATTAAAGGAAGATGTAACGTCACACATACAGGTTTCAACCTGGTGCACTCGTTCCCCTATGTCTCGTATTTCCTCTCTGCACTGTTGTACACATGCAATCATATCAGACTGAATGGAGGAGTATAAAGAAAGCAACATCTCTTTCATTGTGCTGACCTGTAGTAGGGATTTGTGCCATGGGATCAGTGTATGCTCTAACATGCGACTCATGCTGTTGTGCTTCGCTCACCTCCATTGATAATGTGGATTCATTAAAACCTGGCAGTGTTTCTGTATCCAGCCTAGGTTTGGATTTCACCGTACTCCGCGCTGACGGTGAACCACATGAAGATGAGGATGTGCTAGAATCAGTGTCCTCAGTTATGCCCTGTTATCCCTCTGTGCTCTGGGCGATGTTATTTGGCTCTGCAGAGCATACCTGTGGGGGATCGCTATGCGGTGGAGCTGTGTGTCTCCCGTCGCCATTTTGTGGAAGCCCACGCTGTACCGCCGGGAAAAATTCTGGCAGTTTAAAGGCTTGTGGCAGTTCGGTTTGCCTTTTCCCCATGGTCGGATGGCAGTGGGGTCTCCCGGAGGGCTGCGGAGATTGATATCTTACTCCGATGTTTCCTATAGCCGCCGTGTATCAGCTAATTCCCCCAGCACCGAACGGAGCTCTCTCCTATGCGGCCATCTCGTACAGCGGTCACCACACCCCCCAATGGGTGCATAATTTACCTGCTACTATACACCCAGGTCTCAATGACGTGATGAGCTTCAGACCTTTCTTGTGATAATTACTAGTATTATTCAAGTTATTAGTAAATTTGTTATACCTTATGCATATCCCGTCTCTCTCCACTTCGGTTCCCCCTTTTTTTTAAACTATTTGACCGGATTTGTTTTCTACATGACAATACAGTAATATATCTATATTATAAATCGTCTTTGGTAGTTTCTGTTTTATTTACTGGTTTCCGCCTTTTCTTATAGTGTTTGTTTACTCAACAAGCAAAGGATTCCATAACTGGATGAATGAGATGTTACATGACATTATATTAATGTATCTTATACATCTTTTTTTGTGAGTTTTTTTGTGATTAAATTTACTATTCAAATTAAATTTCTGAACAATGTAGTAAGATCTCTAAATCTGTATCTAATAGGTATGGTAGTATTCATGTGTTTTTATTTGGCTTATGCTTTCTATCTATGGAAATCGATGGTGACTGGATCTGATACTTGCCTACCAGATACCTTAATACTGCCCTGCTTTCTAGTGGAAGAGCAAGCAGGATCTGGAGCCAGAAGGAATGTCAGCCCAGCATGTATTGAACAGAATCGCAGGGGATGGTTTCTGTGATGTTGACCAGGCCGAAGGCAGTCCTGGAAAGCTTAAGTAGGTAGGACTGATGAGCAGGATACTATCAACAGCTGAGTAACTATGGAGAGATAGGAGCTGGCAATTAGCAGACAGCTGAGCGGCCAGCTCAGTGAAGGAAGGGCTGAGTCCAGCCCTGACAGCATATATGTAGAGGATAACACTCAGACAGCAGTCTTCAAGGGATGGTTTTCAGTCCCCAGAAACCCAAGGAGTTGTACATGGCTGGGAGGAGGTAGTCAAGGATCATCTGATCCTTAGTGACCCAGAGGATTCCGAATTGAATGCCTCTGCGAATTTACACTGCATGGACTCCCTGATTCTGCAAAGCCTGCGAAAGGACCCTAGAATTCCTGGTATCAAGGAGAGGGATCATTGGGGGGTGTGGCCGGATGGAGATGGGTGTGAGTGAGTAAGAGGGAGTGAGAGTGAGTGTCCGAACTCTCTGCCTCCGCCCTGTGATTAGAGGAATGTAAGCCGCTGGTGGCTACAGCTGTTGTTTCCTGACTCCCCTTGCTGGGGTTACGTATTGAGCGTCCGGACCTGGAAAGCGTGTACTACCACTATTGTCGGCCGGCGCTGTCGGAGATTGCCGAGATTACCCGAGGAGGGTCCCGTGGACGGCTCAGTTATCGCGAGATCTCGGCCGGAGATCCGAAGTCAATACGAACCTATGTGACGCTGCACGAGGACACGCAGGGAGGGCTCTGTGACTGCCCCGGACTGATACAAGATCTCTCGGTGGCATTCGTTAGACTAGCCGATGGCAACCCTGGCTCTGGAATGGTGAGGTATGCTGGGTAGTTTAGCGGGACTGATGACAGAAGCTGTGTGGCGGAGACTGTGGTCTTGTCAATAATAGACAGTGGGGAGGTGCACTGGTGTCCCCTGCCTGGACGGAACGCTTGTTTTTCCCCCCTGCTTTTCTCTTGCTGACCGACAGTCGGAGAGAGCTTGCTCCATAACATAGTTAATGTGGGACCTCGGCACTGTGTGGCTGGCAGATTGGCTGGTTCCCCCCCTCAGGCTCTTTGAATTAAAAGCTGGGTTTTTGCTGAGGGGATTTGATTCAGCGATATATACCATCATATTATTACCCTCTGCTGGCTTAGCGTTTCTTCACGCGGACTTTACCATGCTTAGTAAAAGAGCTGTGGAGGATATGTCCCATGGGGAGGGGAATCAAAAAACGCGTGCTGCCAAGGAAAAATTAAATCAAGCCTCTGCGGCTTCGAAACTCGAGCGCTTTGCACATGCGACTTCTCCAGGCAGGAAAGTACAACACCATCCGCCAGGCCAACTTAAAACGCAGGGGATACTGGGGGATAGGAGAAGTGCAGGTCATTTTGCACCAGATCCTGGTACCCTACCTCCAGGAGGGGAGGTAGGTGAGTTACCCCAGGAGGAAAACAAGATGGCCCAAAGATCTGTGGGGGGCGGTGAACCTACTCTACGAGAGATATTGTTGGCGGTCAATGAGTGCAAGAGCTCTATCTCTGGCCTGGACAGTCAATTAAGAAATATTCAAAATGAACTGCATTCTATGAGCCAACTATTAAGTAATACCATCGACAGAACAAATGCTCTAGAGGGAAGATTAAGTATGGTGGAAGATGAACTATCCCCCCTGCAGGAAAAAATAGTCACACTCCAGAAACAAATTATCGCACAGGCATCCAAAATTGACGACATGGACAATAAGAACCGCAGGAATAATGTGCGATTAATTGGCCTGCCAGAGGGAAGCAAGGGTCCTAACCCCATAAGCTTTTTGGAAAATTGGTTTAAGGAATTACTGTCTCCTTCTCCTCGCTCTCCTGCATCGAAAGAGCCCACAGAGTTCCTCCTAGATCTCATCTATCAGGCCAATGATACTGAAATTTATCAATTATAATGATCGAATGATTTTGATGCAGAGAGTTAGGGGATTAGGAGACATCTTCTATAAGGGGACCAGGGTATCATTTTATCCAGATTTTTCATCGGATTTACAGAAACAGAGAGCGGAGTTTATTCCTGTTAAGCGCACCTTGCAAAAGTATAAGATAATTTATGCCTTATTGTACAAAGCCCGACTCCGTGTGTCTGCTTTGGGTTCAATATTATTTTTTAACTCCCCGCAGGAGGTTGTGAACTGGCTGGAGGAACATAAGGAGACTCTTTAGCGACGCTTAGAGTCGGCCTGTATTAGTCCTTGTGGGGGTGGGGGTGGGGAGGGGGGGATTTTTTATTTATTTTTTGTCTTTTTCCAAAGGAATTATTATTTTTTTTTTTTTTTCAGTTTTGTTTTGCTTTGTTTTGTCCTATGTTATCAATGGTTAATAGGGTGGGGTAGGGAAGTAGATGGACACAATGAATAGATTAGAGATTGGGGTTAATGTATCACGAGCTATTGAACACTATAGGGTGAGTCATATTGCGTATAAAGTTTGTGTAAGATATGGTTATAGTTGAGGTGGGAAGGTGGGGGTGTGGGGTGGGGGGGGTGCAAGGGGGAATGCAAATTTGTGTATATAAATTACCAGAAATAACTTTATTTATGAATTCATCTCAATGAAGGAATGGGCAGCTATAACGCTACTGCTCGTTACTTGAGTGAGGTGGGTAAAACGATATAATAAATTGATTAGGGAAGGGGTAAGCACTATGGATTATAGAGCACTGTGATCTCACATGGCGAATTATTATTTTACACAATCTTATATTAGCTGTGGTAAATGAGGTTCTATAGCTGAGTTGGGAGGGTGGGATTTGAGGGGAGGGTTGGGGGGGGGTCGGGGGAGTGGGGATATATATATATACTTTGAGGGTAAACAATATTATAACCACCGAGTTTTTGAAGTTACAGCAGTACCTTCCCTCCCCCTCCCCCCTTTTTTTTTTCTTTCTCTCCCCTACCCTCCCCTTCCTGTCCTTTTTATAGAGGGGCATAATTGGTGTCATGGAGGGATTACGATCCCACCTTAGAAAGTGTGTTAAACGGGTATGGTAGGACCATGTGGGGGGGCGGTGAGCATGGACACTCTTGAATGGGGTATGATTATACCAGCTACAATCGAGACCCCTAGGGGTTGCTCTGATGGGCAGGGTTGGGTGGGTGGGGGGAGGGAGGTGAGTCTTCGAACACGTGCTGTGAGTAACGGGGTGGTGACGGGGGACAGGTTGGGATGGGGAGTGGCGTTGGGGAGAGGAAGCGGTTCCCTCCCCCCTCGTCCTCTCCCCTCCCTGGGTATACCAATCACTGGAGCTGATGGGTAGGTGGAACATAATTTCGTGGAATGTGAGGGGCCTGGGAGACCCTAAGAAAAGGGGGTCTGTGATGTTGGAGACGGAGGGAAAGGGACCTGGTTTGCTTTTTCTACAGGAAACCCACCTAACCCCAACCACGGCCGCTCAGTTACATAACCGGAAATTCCAGGCATATTATCATTCCTTCTATTCATCGTATTCTCGCGGCGTGAGTGTGCTAGTTTGGAAGGGTACAGATTTTTTATGTAAAGAGTCTCATATAGATGGGGAGGGGAGATTTGTCTTTTTGCATTGCCTGGTGGATGGGCAAGAATATGTCTTAGCCAATATTTATATACCTCCTCCCTTTAAGTTAGAGGTTATGGATAAACTTCTCATGTTTAGCTTGGGTAAATTGGGCGTCCCGTGGATAATAGCCGGAGATTTTAATGAAATCATAGATAAGCGCTTGGCTAGATTCCCTTGTCCAGCTGGGAATAGAACAGGTCGATTACATGAATTTTTAATAGAAGTCGGATTAAGGGATATCTGGCACGCGCGACATCCTCAGGATAGGCAGTATTCTTGCTTTTCCAGTACCCACCAGACGCTATCAAGAATAGACATGGGCCTGGGGAACAAAGAGGCAGCTGGGTTGGTGGCAGACATAGAATATGGGGTACATGGGATTTCAGATCATTCCCCTTTAGTTATAACCTTGAATACGGGAGAGAGTGTCCCACTGGGAGAGTGGAGAATAAACCCCGCTTGGTTGGAACTAATTGATAGCTCTAACCTCCTAGTGGATCGAATAGGGGAATTTCTCCAAACTAACAGAGGGACAGCGGCACCTGGAATAGTCTGGGATTCCCTAAAAGCCTTTCTTAGAGGAATACTCATACAGAAAATTGCAATAACAAAACGGGAAGCTCGAGACCAAGAGAAAAAAATTAGAAATTATGTTATCCAGGCTGAGAGAGAGTTTGTGGAGGACCCATCGCCGGGGAAACAACAGGCCTGGGTGGATAGCTAACAGGTATATAAAATAGCACTTTTAAAAAAGGTAGAGAATCAACGCATCTTCCAACGTCAATATTATTTTGGCGAAGGAGAGAGGGTGGGTCGAGTTCTTTCCCTATTAGTTCAATCTAATGGCCCCTCTACAGTAATACAGGCAATTAAAACACAGAAGGGCGATCTTGTCTCCAGGCCCCCTGAGATTATGAAGGTACTCAGTGACTATTATAGAACCTTATATAAATCAACTACACAGGATTATGAGGGTTTGGCCACTAATTTTTTGCATCAAACAGCTATCCCTATGCTTTCAGACCAGGATAAATTTAACCTAGACTTACCACTTACTTTGGAAGAACTAAAAAGTGCGATGATTAGTATGCCCAACTATAAATCTCCTGGCCCCGGTGGGCTTTCAGTAGAAATTTATAAACGCTATAGTGAACAGCTGATGCCGGCACTACTGGAAACGTTAAACCATGCATTAGAGGCGGGGGAGCTCCCCGCTTCAATGCTGGAGGCTAATATCACTTTAATTCTCAAAGAGGGGAAGGATCAACAAGAGGTCTCGTCATACCGGCCGATATCCCTGTTATGCTCCGATGTAAAAATCCTAGCCAAGGTCCTAGCAACTCGTTTAAATAGCTATATCCATAAATTAATACATCCAGATCAGTCCGGGTTTATCCCGGGCAGAGCAACTAACACTAATATCAGGAGGGTTTTTTTAAATTTACAAATACCTAGAGACAATGATAGCCCAGGCGCCATACTAGCTTTAGACGCTACTAAAGCCTTTGATAGCCTGGGGCTATCTCTGGGGCGTATTGGAACGTTTCGGCTTTGGCCCCTTATTTATCCAATGGGTAAAATTACTTTATAGGGGACCTAGGGCCAAGATTAAAATGGGGACCCTATTTTCCGATATGTTTCATTTAGAAAGGGGTACGAGGCAGGGGTGCCCGTTGTCTCCCCTCCTGTTCGTACTGGCTATGGAACCCCTGGCTGTGCTGGCGAGATCGCGCCCGGACATCCAGGGATTCCGGCACGGACCAGAGGAGGAGAAGTTGGCCTTATTTGCAGATGATGTCCTGTTTTTTATCGGCGATGTGGGCTCTACTCTGAACAATGTAGTGCGGCTGATGGAGGAATTTGGGCAACAATCAGGTTTGGTCATTAACTGGAGCAAATCAGCCCTTATGCCATTGTCGGGGTCTGGAGACTTAACATCGCCTACAGTTTTGGGACTAGAAGTGGTACCCAAGCTGAAATACTTGGGTGTCTGGATTCCTAGAGATATAAATCAGTATGTTGAGGAGAACCTGGTACCATTACTGGCGAAATTGAAGCAGAAGGTCAATAACTGGTGTCGTCTCCCCCTGTCTGCGGCGGGACGCTGCAACTTAGTAAAAATGATTTGGCAGCCACAGATTTTATACATTCTCCATAATTCCCCAATCTGGATTAATCAGAAGTGGTTCAACAGATTGGAGGGACTGATTCGTGAATTAATATATTAATCCAAGGACATACTTTCTATCAGCCCAGCTCCAGCATTTAACTGGGGCTGGACTTGAAGGGGGTGGTTGTCCAAATCATAAATTGATGATCAATAAAGCATATCACAAAACCTTATTTGAAGTTTTGGAGGCCAACTCATTTGCTTGTAAATGCCCTACTAATGTTCTGGCGAGGAAAGTATGGCAGATAGCCAAGCAACTCCTGGGCTATGAGGGAGTAACTGAGTATACCCCCTTATGGAACAATGGAGAATTGGCTGAATTAAATAGTATAGACCGGCCCCTGGAGTGGGAGAGGGGGGGGGGATTAACAGGCTGGTGCATCTCTATCAGGGGAACATTATGAAATCTTTTGAAGATCTTCGGCAGGAATTTGGTATCTCTAACAAAACGTTTTATATATATTTGCAAGTGAGACATGGGATACAAGCACAGTATGGCACACTCATTATTGAGAGGATGAAGACCCCCCCTGTTTCAGGGATTCCTCGAGCGAGGGCAAACAAAGGGTCAGATTTCTAGTTTATATATAAAACTCAAGGATAAAGTCTTGAAAGGAGAGGGACCCGACAAGAGTAGGAGGGGATGGGTGGCAGACCTGGGACCAATTAGGCAAGAGCAATGGGATGAGACCCTAGCACAGGGGAACCTGGTGTCTATCTCCCCATCGCAGCGCATGTCCCACAAGCTTTTCTTATACAGGGCATACTATACCCCTAAAAAAATGTGGAAGATAAGTAGAAAGTTTAATGGTGATTGCCCCAGATGTGGAGCACCAGGGGACCTTCTTCACATGGTATGGAAGTGCCCAAAATTATATCGGTACTGGATAGAAATTGTACATAGAATTAACAGGACCTTTAATACCACCTTGAAACCAGAAGCTAAGACTTGTCTATTAGGGATTATGGAAGGGGGTAGAATTTCTGCTGTAACAAAGATATCTATATTAAGATGCCTGTATCAGGCCAGACGGCTAATTGCGATGAACTGGCAGGCAAAAAGCCCCCCAGCACTACAAGCATGGGTAAATGCCATAAATTCTACAATTTGGTGTGAACGAGCAATGCTTATTAGATGAAACAACTTAAAAAAATTCAAGGTGCTATGAAATCCATGGTTGAGAGACATTGGTTACCCCCTGGGTGAGATAGCGGAGGATAAGACTTAAGGTGCACTCACTCAGCTTAGGCTTGGTGTGGCTTGGGAGTTTCCCTGATGCTCCTTACTCCTGTTCCTGAAGTGACCTGCCATCCCCTTGCCGGCTAGCCAGAATAGGCTTGGCCGGACTTAGCAGCACGTGTTCGTAGAATGGGGTTTTGGGGGGGGGGATAGCTTTGCAGGCGGGTCAGGGACAACTAGAGTGTCATGTATGACTATGCCTGTGGTGCTAGGTAAATTTTTGAGGAAAGAATTTGTATTTCTTGTTGTGATATATATTTTTTTCCTATGTTTGGGACATTATGTTTTATTTATGTAAAAAAATCATTTTTCAATAAAAAGTAATTAAATTAAGGAGAGGGATCATTACTGGCTGGGAACCCTTTTTAATCCATGTTACAAGAGTAAAGTTGCAGAACTCATCCTGCCTTCATAGAAGGAGCAGAGGATGAAATATCTTCAGGAGGCATTGAAGAAAGGTTTGTGCAACGCATTTCCAGACCCTGGGAGGTTACAATTTCCTGGTTCTGGACAACCTGTTGCTGAGGCTTCATTCAGTCAGATGAGTGGTGGAGAAGGTGGCCGGCTGACCAATGCCTTTAAACAATTTTTCAGTTCTCAGCGCCAATTTCTGATCGGTTCAACCAACCACAGTCAGCATCTGCATTACATGGAACAAGAATATCTAGGTGAAAGACCAGAATTGGAGACCTGTCCAACAGAGCATCCACTAGGTTACTGGGTCTTGAGGATGGACCATTGGCCAGAACTTGTTCAATATGCAATTGAGCTACAGGCCTGTCCTGCATCCAGCGTGCTTGCTAAACACACATTCAGTGCTGCTGGAGGGTTTGTAATGGATCAAAAAGTGCACCTGACCACAGACTCTGTTTATAGGCTAACATTCATAAACATGAATCAGTCTTGGATCAGCAGCTATCATGCACCTGATGCTGATGTAACTAATTGAATTTGCTATGGATGTGGGATCTGTTGAATACTGCTTATGCTGATTATGCTTATCCTTTTCCTCCTCAATCTTGATGATGCTAGCTTCCAACAATATTTTTGTTTTAGGGCACCTCCACCATCACCCCAGGCCCAATCTTTTTGCCCCTGTTTAACAGGGGCACGCAATTACAATTTTTGATATAATATTTCAACACAGGGCCCGTTCCTGCACCCAACAAGAGTAACTGTGAGGGCCTATAGTGTTGTGGCACCACCACCACTACCCAAGGCCAGCTTTTTTTCTGCCCCTGCTAAACAGGAGCACGTAATTACAATTTTTGATATAATATTTCAACCCAGGGCCTGTTCCTGCACCCAACAAGAGTAATTATGAGGGCTTACAGTTTTGTGGCACCTCCACCAAACCCCAAGGCCCAATTTTTCTGTCCCTGTTTAACAGGGGCATGTAATTACAATTTTTGATATAATATTTCAATGCAGGGCCCGTTCCTGCGCCCAACAAGAGTAATTGTGAGGGCCTACAGTGTTGTGGCACCACCACCACTACCCAAGGCCAGCTTTTTTTCTGCCCCTGCTAAACAGGAGCATGTAATTAAAATTTTTGATATAATATTTAAACCCGGGGCCTGTTCCTGCACCCAACACAACACTGTAAGCCCACTGCAAGGCCCAATTTTTCTGCCCCTGTTTAACAGGGGCATGTAATTACACTTTTTGATATAATATTTCAACGCAGAGCCCGTTCCTGCGCCCAACAAGAGTAACTGTGAGGGTTTACAGTGTTGTGGCACCACCACCAAAGGCCCAATTTTTCTGCCCCTGTTTAACAGGGGCATGTAACTACAACTTTTGATACGATATTTCACAGCAGGGCCCGTTCCTGCACCCAACAAGAGTATCTGTAAGGGGTTTCAGTGTTGAGGCACCACCACCACTGCCCAAGGTCCAATTTTGTTTCCCTTGTTTAACAAGGGCATGCAATTACAATTCTTGATCTAATATTTCACAGCAGGGCTCGTTCCTGTGCCCAACAAGAGTAACTATGAGGTCTTACAGTGTTGTGGCACCACCACCACCACGCAAGGCCCAATTTTTCTGCCCCTGTTTAACAGGGGCATGTAATTAAAATTTTTGATATAATATTTCAATGCAGAGCCCGTTCCTGCACCCAACAAGAGTAACTGTGAGAGTTTACAGTGTTGTGGCACCACCACCACCACCACCCAAGGCCCAATTTTTCTGCCCTTGTTTAACAGGGGCATGTAATTACAATTCTTGGTCTAATATTTCACAGCAGAGCTTGTTTCTGCACCCAACAAGAGTAACTGTGAGTGCTTACAGTGTTCTGGTACCACCGACACCTAAAGCCAAATTTTCTGCAGAGTATATAGGGCAGGCCGTATAGTATATATACTGCTGTTCAGAGTATATAGTGCTTTGGGGCCTGGCGGATCCCCACACCATTCTTTAAAACATTTGGGTGTGGGGTTCCCCTTAATATTCATACCAGACCTGAAGGGCCTGGTATGGATTTTGGGGGTGACATCCAAGTAATTTAACGGCCGTGCCATAGCTGAATGATGGCTACAGTATGGCTCGATAACTCTGGGAGGGCATACGTTGACGTCCTTCCAGAATCCCACTCCTGCGTGCCCCCTGGGGCGCGCACCCAGGAATATCCATGACCCGGCACATTACGGATCACGTTCCTGCACCCAACAAGAGTAACTGCAAGGACTTACAGTGTTCTGGTACCACCAACACCTAAAGCCCAATTTTCTGCAGAGTATATAGGGCAGGCCGTATAGTATATATACTGCTGTTCAGAGTATATAGGGCTTTGAGGCCTGGGGGATCCCCACGCCATTATTTAAAAAATTTGGGTGTGGGGTTCCCCTTAATATTCATACCAGACCTGAAGGGCCTGGTATGGATTTTGGGGGTGACATCCAAGCCATTTCTTTTGTATTTGTATTTTTGGTATTTTTATCTATATTGCCAGGATCCAACAATACATTACAGCGGTGAGCCGTTTTAAATTACCTTTTTTCTTTTAGAAACTGACTTTAAGTATTATTAAAATCACTGCTCCCGAAAAAAAATTCAGTTTCTAAAACTTTTTTTTGCATTGATACATGTCCCATGGGGGCAAGACCCGGGTCCCCAAACACTTTTTAAGGCAGTAACTTGCATATAAGTCTTTAAAATTAGCACTCTTGATTTTTCACGTTAGTGTCCCATAGACTTTAAAGGTGTTTGCATGTTTGAAGTTTTTTGCCTGTTCGCATGTGCGGCTCATCCCTAATTACTACCTGTGTATATGCAGTTGTGTTTGGCAAAATATCTATACCATTAATGTTGTGGTCCCATTGGCCATACCTGCACCCCCTCTCCCTCTCCCGCTACCCATTATCCTTGTTTTTTCTTTGGAATATCCGTGACTTGGCGCATTACGGATCACTGTAAATGGCCGCTGACAGCGGCCATTTACCATGTGATCGCTCCATCAAATGACGGAGCGATCACTTGTAGACAAGCCAGCGTCATGTTCGGTTCCTCTCTCCCCTCTCTGCTGCTCTGTACAGTGTGATCGGAGAGGGGAGAGATTGGGTGCCGCAGCGCTGTGGGCTGGATCTGTAGTGCCCAGCCCACATCGCTGATCTGTGCCCATTGCAGCCTCATTCATCCATGCTCAACCTTCCATGATGTCATACTCATCCAGCAATCCATCACTACTCAGCAATACTCATCCATCCATCCATACTCCGCAATACTCATCCATCCCTCCATGCTCAGCCATCCCATCCACCCCATCCATACTCAGCCATACCCAGCAATACTCAGCCATACTCAGCCGTACTCAGCCATACCCAGCCATACTCAGCCGTACTCAGCCATATCCAGCCGTACCCAGCCATACCCAGAAATACTCAGCCATACCCAGCCATAATCAGCCATACCCAGCCATACTCAGCCGTACCCAGCCATACTCAGCCATACCCAGCCATACTCAGCCGTACCCAGCCATACTCAGCCAGACCCAGCCGTACGCAGCCATACTCAGCTGGCCCCAGCTGTACTCAGTTGTACCCAGCCGTACTCAGTCGTACTCAGCCATACTCATTCATGCTCAGTCATCCCATTAATATTCAGCCATCCCCATCCACAGCTCATCCATCCCCATTCATGCTGATCCATGCCACATCAGTTCTCATCCATGCCACTATAGTGCCTCACGAAAGTGTAATAGGTAGTCAAATTAGATTTGAAACTTATGCCCCTAGAACACCTGATGGTGCTCCCTGCATGTTGGGCCTGTCTATGTGGCCAGGCTGTGTAAAAGTCTCCCACATGTGGTATCGCCATTCTCAGGAGGAGTAGGAGAACCTATTTTGTTGTGTAATTTTGTATAAATGGACAACTTTGTGAAAAAAAAATGGGTTTTCATTTTCTTTACACATTTTCCAAATACTTGTAGAAAAAAATTACATGTTCAAAAGACTAATTATGCCTCATAGATTAAACGTTGGATTGTTTTCTTTCCAAAATTGGGTCATTTTTGGGGCATTTCCATTGCCCTGGTGCTCCAGGGGCTTCAAAATTTAAGAGGTAGTCAAGAAATGATATGTGTAATTTATGCTCCAAGAACACCTGATGGCACTCCCTGCATGTTGGGCCACGCTATGTAAAAGTCTCACACATGGGGTATTGCCGTACTCAGGTGGAATAGTATAATGTGTTTTTGGGTGTAATTTGTGCTATGAATATGCTGTGAATGAAAAATAACCTGCTAATATAACAATTTTATGAAAAAAAGAAAAAGAAAATCTTGATTTTGCAAAGAATTGTTGGAGAACTTCAAAAAACTCACCATGCCCTTACTAAATACCTTGGAATGTCTACTTTCCAAAAAGAGGTCATGTGGGTTTTCCTGGCTTTTTAGGGTCTCAAGAAATTAGTTCGTCAGTGCATCAGGTGTGACCAATTTTCAGAGATTGGCACCATAGCTTGTGGACTATAACTTTACAAAGACCAAATAATATACACCGGTTTGGGTTATTCAGATATGTAGCAGTACACATTTTTGCCAAAATTTATGAAGCAAAATTACTAATTTGCTAAATTTTATAACAGAAATGAAGAAAACTGAATTTTTTTACAGAATTTTTGCTCTTTTTTCTTTTATATCGCAAAATAAAAAACTCAGCTGTGATTAAATAGCGCCAAAAGAAAGCTCCATTTGTGTGAAAAAAGTACAAACATTTCATATAGGTACAGTGTTGCCTGACTGAGTACTTGTCATTCAAAATGTGAGCGCACCGAAAGCTGAAAATTGGTCTGGTTAGGAAGGGGGTTTAAGTGCCCAGTGGTCAAGTGGTTATGGTATCCTGAGCTAGTGAGTAGATTTATTATTTTCTTTTTTTTGTTCACATGTGAAACATGCGTTTGCTGTGAAAGTGACTTTTGTCATTATATGAACTGTTCCAGCTTGCCTATCCAAGTACCTGAATACTATATATGGGGATATCTAATGCTTAGTGGGGAGATTATCTTCTATGGACTTCCTTGAAAGGTACCTGTTGTGTGTGCTACAGATGTCATTCGGATATGACAATGATCCATTTTAAATATGTGTTGTTACTATACAAAGCCTTATCTATGTGTTTTATCTATCTATCGCTTAGATAGTGACATAGTGACCTGTTCCTTCCAACAACCCCTGAATGTGTCATAATGAAGCCAAGCAGTGAAACACATTGACATACACGGGCTCACTGCTACATATATAATGCATGTCCTTCCATGCCATGTATTATGTTTAGTGTGTGTTATATATTTTTAAAATTTTTTTTTTTTTTGCTCTGTCTGTACTATGTATTGTCATAAATAAAATATTGTTTATACTTACTATTGTCCAATGTGCCTCTAAAGTCTGACCCTAGACTATTCCTTGCCCATGTTTTTTTTTAATTACTGAATTTCCTATATGGATGTGGCCATAGGAGTACTTTCTTTGTGTTAATGTACATGTGCCATGTGCCAAGGGAAGACATGAGTGTCAAGGGAGAACACGAGTAGCTAGTGAGGCATTCAGAAGAAAGAAACTGGGCACTTGGTGTCTGTTGGTTCTGGGAATAAAGTGGTTAATGCCTTGGAAACTGAAGTGTGGAGAATACCTTTAATGGCTTGTGGTTTTTGACCAACCCACTAGGGAGTGTGCTCTCTTTCTTGGAAACCCTTATGCCACGGCATTACAGCGGGAGAGAGTGTCGTGTCAACATCGGAAGAACAGAAGAAGGAAGAAGAAGAAGAAGATGACGATGGCGACGACGATGAAGGAGAAAGACCCCGACAACCAACGGCCAGGGTTGTCTGGAAGAGGCAAACTTGGGGACAAAGTGCTTTGGGGTGGAGGGCCCCCTTCCCCAAAGCACCCACCCCACCATGTTGAGGTCATGTGGCCTGGTACGGCTCAGGAGGGGGAGCGCTCGCTCGTTCCCATCCCCTTTCCTGATCGGCCAGGCTGCATGCTCGGATAAGGGTCTGGTATGAATTTTGGGGGGACCCCACGCCGTTTTTTCGCCATAGGGGGTCCCCTTAAAATCCATACCAGCCAATGGGGCTCGCAAGGGGTCAATCTCACCGATAAAAGTGGCGAGATTGACTTCCTTTTCTAGTCCCGTCGTAACTCATCACGTTCAAAATGAACGGAATTTAGTCCGTGTGTGGGCAAATCGATTCATTTGAAAGTCCGTCGGAACTTCGTCGGGAAGTCCGGTCATGTGTGGGCAAGTCCATTTGTTCGGAAAGTCTGCCGGAACTGCACCGGAATTCTGGCGGAAGTCCGTCGGGCCCTAGTCTGATGGAAAGTCCAGTCATGTGTACAGGGCATCAGAGTTTATTATGATGGAAAGCCCCGTCGTGTGTATGTGCCATAAGAGAAGGAGGATTCTAATCTCAAGATTATCAGCAAAGGAATAAATTACAAATCCCCAGAGAGGGACAAAAGTGCATATAGACCATTGGTTGGCCTTATCCCCCAGTTAAGGTGAACATCAGATTATCACTAAGGATGAGCTGGCACCATAACTTGCAAACAGGCAAAGAATTGGGACGAACACGTTAACACCATTAAAGTCTATAGGACACAATCATGAAGAATTAAAAGTGCTAATTTTAAAGGCTTATATGTAAATTGTCATAAAAAGTGTTTGGGGACCCGGGTCCTGCCCCAATGGACATGAATCAATGCAAAAAAAAATGCAAAAATTACTTTTTTTTCCTTTAGAAATTTAATTTTGCTGTGGTAATGTTTTAAATTAAAACTGTGCCACTTTACAGGCCTACTATTGTCATGGTTATGCAGTGATCTTCCTGTGTTTGCTTACCTCCCCTCATGTCTTCAGACTAAGAGGCCAGCCACTTCCACCTGGTGGTTTTTATAACCTCTCCTCTAAGCATGGCTCCACCCCAGGCCCTATCAGGGAGCCCTATATTAACCTGTGCACTGCAGGCCATCAGTGCTGATCAACCATTGTGTATTCCTTTGTGTGTTAGCTTCCTGTTTCCTGCCGTGTGCGCTTCTACTATTTTCCGTTACCGACTTTGGCGTGTTTTGACTATCCCTGTTTGCCTGTGATCCTGACCTTTTGGTGTGTCCCCGACTATTCTTGTCTGCTTGTGGCCCTGACCTTGGCTTTGTCCCTCACCATCCCTATCCTCCTGTTGCCTACTGTGGGTGTGAGCTGGGGGACCCTGGGGGTCGCGACCTGGAGCCAGTTACAGCCAAATCCATCCTCACCACCAGAGGCGCTGGTGAACTCCTGCTGGCTCTTAGACTCCACGCCCCAGGGAATCTTACGCTCTAACCCCAGTGGGATCTGTCCCCCGTCTGCAGCAGTCAGCCGTAGGGTCCACGACCTTGCGGTGCTCTCCTTATCCTATGGTGTGCACCTGTCACCTCGCCTGAAGGTGACCTGACAACTATACTACTCCCCAGGCACAATATTTAAAGGAATATTTCATTTTTATTGTTTCACTTTAAGCATTATTAAAATCCCTGCTCCTGAAAAAACCTCTGATATTAAAACTTTTTATTTGCATTGATATATGTCCCCTGGGGCAGGACCCAGGTCCCCAAACACTTTTTATAACAATAACTTACATATAAGCCTTTAAATGAGCACTTTTGGTTTTTTGTTCAATAATGATTATTGGTTTTAATAGGTACGATAACAAGGTATAATCAAAAATAAAGCATTTGAGGCGTAATATATAAGAAAATATATGTACAGGCCAACATGGCCAGGTAAGGAGCGTAACATTTTTTTTCATACTCTGAGAATACGGTAGGTCTTGTACAGGGAATGGTTAATTAAATGCATCTCTTAGTATATGATCTGAGCTCTGATGTGGTTTGGCTTTATCTTGGAAGTCTTAACAATGGGATATGGCTGGGAGAGGGGGCCAGGAGAGTGGTTCCCAGTCAGGGGGAGAGAAGAGGGTGGGAGAGGGTTCCCCCAGCACTGTTAAAACATAACATCAGGCCCAATTGGGTGAACCATGTGAAGCTGTTCAATGAGTTGTGCTGGGATCTGGGGTCAGAGCAGTAATGAAATTGAGTAGGAGTGCAGTTGGGTAGCTCAGTCCTACCAAGACCATACTATTCCTCATCGCTGTTCCTTCCGTAAACTAGTATGCATTATAGGATTCGGGACCAGCCATGTCTTGTACAAATATCTATGGGACAGGTGAGGGTGGGCCAGAGGAAGAAGAGAGTAAAGAAATGATTCTGGAGAGAGAGGGAGGGAGGGTGAGAGAGAGGATGGGGGAAGGAGGGTCAGATGGGTCACCCAGAGTAAAAGTTATCGTGGGGAGTTGTCTCCTGGGTATAAAGGCTTCCCAGGTGGGTTCAAAGACACAGGTTTTGTCTTCTATAAAACTTACTATCTTCTCCTGCGCCATAATCCAGGATATTTTGTGCTTCACCGCTGAGATTGGGACTGAGGTTTTTACCAGTGAGATGCTATTTTAATTTTGGTACCCAAGAGAATGAAGAAGATTAATGCTTGTGTGTATTTATCTACTTTTTCAACTTTGAGGTTAAAGAGTGCTATGTCTGGGGTTTGGGGGACCTGGGTGGTCGTTACCCTTCATATCAGAGAGAAAATGTTATTCCAAAGGCCTCTTATTCGTGGACAGGTCCACCATATGTGGAGTATTGTGCCCACATGGTTGCATTTCCTAAAGCACAGTGGGGATGCATCTGGATAGATTCTGGCGGTTGTGAGGGCTGTGCTCAGCCTTTCCTTCTCAGATCAGGCTGCTCAGCTGTCTGCTAATTGCCAGCTCCTATCTCTCCACAGTTACTCAGCTGTTGATGATATCCTGCTCATCAATCTTGCCTACTTAAACCGTTCAGCCCATTGAATCTCGGCCTTTGTCTTGGTCAACATCACAGACACTCTCTTACGTTCCTGTTTAAAGACTTGCTTGCTGACATCCCTTCAGGCTCCAGATCCTGCTTGGAGTTCCACTACATTGATCCCTGATTCTGGCTTTGCTGATTATCCGTTCTGGTTACTGAACTTTGGCTATGTTTTGACTACGTTCTTTTTACTTTTATTATTAAACAAGTGTGATTTAATTGTACTTCTGTTTCGGTCTGATTTCATGGTTTCTGACAGTAGGCAAAGGCCATGAATTCAGAAGACACAGTCAATCCACTTGTTGGCAGATTGGATGAGGAAGATCACTGCATGAATCAGTTTGCCATGGCGTTACAAACGCTCCTGAGTCGCTCCCCTGGAATCTCCCACTGTGGCCGCCACTGTACAACCTATGTTGCAGGCCATCCCTGCTGCTGCTTCAGTCTCTGTGCAGGCATTTTTTTTTAAATTGTAAAAATCATTCACAATCCAATCACTGAAAATAACATTACTAAAAGAGCACTGATATTAGTCCAATATTGATAATGTGTAGTCTTCCATACACCGTGAAAATGAAATATGATGTATAGCAGAGTAAAACACAGTTTAAACGTGGAGTTGGTTATATAGACTTCAGGATAAAAAAAGTGCACCTGTCACCCGAATTAACAGTCCAACACGTGTTGCACACACCCCTAGGGGCAAACTCACCAGATTTTTCTGGTAAAGAGGCACTCAATCAAATAGCCTCATGCTATTTCCTCGTCCTCATGAGAAATTTTCGGCTGGGCAAGGGTTAAGGATTTCTCTCATACATTAAACTCCCAGTGCAATCCAAGTTTAAGAAATACGTCTCACTGCATCATCATCAAACACTTCCAGGAATGCAGGGGTTAACATGAAGAGCAAACAAAGTCCTCATATAGTGTAATTCCTTTTATTATATCAAAAACCCCCCTGCGTTAATAAACCCCTTAGTAAAAGCTGCGTACATCACATAGATAAGAAAACAGCATCAATACAATCATGCTCTCGCTATACTCAGCCTGTCCAAGATGTATCACGCTTGTCCCGCAAGAAGTTGCCAACACTGCCGTTTACAGCATTGAAGGGCTGTGGTGCGCAGAGCGTCAGTGTTAGAGTGTCGTTTAAGCCATGCCCTGACCGGTTTCGTCACTAAGGACTTCGACAGAGGGCTATTATTTATTACTTATTCTATAAGAGGTATGTCTGGTTCCACTCTGCTTCCCTAGTGATTTGGGGGTGATCCAGTCCAATTCAGAAGGTTCCAGGCTGCATGCTCGAAAAAAGGGTCTGCTATGGACTTTCGGCGTAGGGCTTCCCCTTTAAATCCATAACAGGTGACAGGGCTAGCGAGGTGTCAATCTCGCCGATGGAGGTGGCGACATTGACTTCCTGTCAGGGAACTCACCGTACGTATGCCTGTCCCCGTATAGCAGCAGTTCCCCTTCGTTCCAGGCGCCATGCTCGGTGTCCCCGTCAGAGACGTACGAGTTCCGGGACGAACGGACGTATGCTAATCCGAACACGTGGACGTACGCCAATCCGAACACACGGAGGCACCCGCGCAAACTGAACGTGTGTACGTAGTCACGCACGGACGGCCACCTCCACCAATCCTGGCTCACTTCCCTCTATATAAACAGGATCTTGGCCTGACACCAATGCTGGATCGTCTTCAGCTACTCCTGAAAGACCTGATCGTTGCTCCTGTGACCTTGTTCCTGTGATCCTTGTTCCTGTGATCCTTGTTCCTGTGACCTTGCTCCTGTGATCCTTGTTCCTGTGACCTTGCTCCTGTGATCCTTGTTCCTGTGACCTTGTTCCTGCTACCCATTCCTTGGATACCTCGTGTTTAGATCTCCTGGACTACCTCTGACCTCGGCTTGGACTTTCGACTTTGGCTTGCTTCCTGATTCTGTACCTCATTTGCTAGCACATTACCAGACCCTTGCTCGTCCTTGACTACGCACCTGCCTCCTGTACTTGTACCGCATTGCCCGCCAGTTGCCGACCTTGCCTGTTACAGACACGTAGTGCTTCCTGCACACCTGCTGGACTTCCGCTGCCTACCTCCGTGACCAGTCTACACCTCTTCTCCCGTGAGGACCCAGCGTCTCCAAGGTCTTCAACTTCCACCTGCAGGCACCTGCACCCTTTCGTTGTCCTCACGCTCCCTGTTCCCATCTCCAGGAGCGTGGAGACCGGAACCGTGCGAGAGGCCACCCTCAGCAGTCTGACTCCGCTGTAAGGTACGTGACACTTCCTTTGCTAGTTCCGTCTACCTCAAGTCACAGACTTTACTCTGTGTGTGGGCAAGTCCGTTCATTTCAAAAGTCCAGCAGACTAGCAGGCAGACGGGAGGATTGTCCGCTGGACTGCTGAGTCCGGTGGACAATTTTGAGTGAAAACTTCTTTCTAAGTCTGCCAAACTTTTGGGAACAAAAAGTCTACTGGAGCCCACACACGGTTGAATTGTCTGGCGGACTCTGGTCCGCCGGATAATATGATCGTGTGTACGCGGCATAAGAATCTCACATTCTTGTCTGAGGCTGAATGCCTCTCTCCCAGAATGGTGCAATGGGCTCTATTCTTGTCAAGTTTCAATGACATTGTCTCATTCTTACCCGGTACTAAGAATATAAGGACTGACGCTTTGTCACAACAATTTTCCTCCACCTCCAAGATGGAGTCAGTTCCTGTGATTCCTCTTGATTGTATTCTGGCTATGGTTCGCACCAGTCTCACTTCTGCTTTGGGTGACAAAATTCTTGCTGCTCAGGTTCATGCTGCTCCTGAGAAACCTTGTGACTGCTGCTTTGTCCCAGAGAGTCTCTGTAGTGCTGTGCTCCAGACTTACCATTCTCCTGGGAAGAATTAACTCCTGTGGGCCATTTCCAAACAATTCTGGTGGCCTAGTCTACGTGCTGATGTAACCACCTTTGTCTGTTCCGTGGGCTCAGAGTAAGAGTCCACAACATCTTTCAGTGGGCCTCCTACAACTCATACCCAATGGAGAGAGGCCCTGGACCCACTGGTCAATGGATTTAATTGTGGAGTTACCCGACTCCAAGGGAAAAATGTCTTATTGTATTCCACTTAAGAATTTGCCCACTTCTAAGGAACTGGCTTCCATTTTTGCTCGGGAGATCTTTTGCTTACATTGGCTGCCCAAGGTGATTGTCTCAGACAGAGATAGTCAGTTTGTGTCCCGGTTCTGGTGAGCCTTTTGTGCACAGTTGGGAATTCAGCTTGCCTTTTCCTCTGTGTATCACCCGCAGTCTAATGGGGCCACAGAACAAGCCAATCAGTCCTTGGAGCAATTCCTATGTTGCTGTATTTCTGACCAAATTTTTTTATGACAGTTTGCTCAAATAGTGCCTTGAATTCTGCTTCCTGATAGTCCCCGTTTATGGCGCAGTGGTCAAATGCAAGCTTTATGTCTCCTCCCATAATTATTTTCCCCTCCAGATGTGGACCCAGTGGGGACATTATGGAGGAGAAGAAGGTTGCTTGGCCTTTATTAGGAGAGTAATACGAAATAAGGGATAGGTTGTGCCATCTATGGAGCCTTTTACTAATATGTATCTGCCTGCTTGATCTCTGATAGTGCCTAAAGGGGAAAATTTCAGGTTTTTAGAAAAGCATATGGATACACCTTTTGTTTGTTCCCTGCATTGGCGAGGTAGAACTGGGGGTAGTTGCTATGTAGGAAGGAGGGATTATAGGTGGAAGTAATAAAAGGATTTCAATCTGTTGTGATTGATAGTGTTTGAAAAATGTCAGACTTTTAACTGGGTAATTAATCCCCTGAACGTTGTGGGTGGCTATACAAAGGGGGGCGGTGGGCAGATGTGGTATTGTCAGCATGCATAGATCAGAGGGTGGGATAAATGTGACAACCATTGGGATCTTACCCTAACCCATGGGGGTGAGTGCTGGTTCTTAGCATCTTCCATCCAAAGCTCTCGAGGGTGGAGTGTAGATAGCAGAGTTGAGCCTCTGGGTGACCTGGAACAAAGGGGAGAGGGGTTAGAGGGGCGTGGTATGGTCCGGTCCTGAGAAGAGAAGACACTGCAAGTCAAAAAATTGGTACAGAACAGTATAACAAACAATATAAAAGCAGCAAAGGAGAAACCCCAACCCCTTTGCAGGAAGACTGTGCTGCAACCGTCTTACTGCAAGTCTTTTCTCAGAAAACAACCCCAAACAGGGGGGGGGGGTGTAGCACAGTCCTCGAGTGGAGAAAAAAATGGCACTCTGAGACAGTTGGAGGCCAAGTGCAGCCGCTCCAGCCTCCCTGCCAATTAAAAACTAAAAATAAAGGTGGAGACCTGGATCTGGATGCAGACAAAAGAAAGAGAAAAAAAACCTAAAAAGGGGGGGGGGGGTTGTTATAAACATATGAGTGTGATGTATTCATTCACCCTTGGTTGGGCATTTCTGCCTCCCCTTGCTGGTCACTTAGTGAGGGGGTAGAGAGAAATCCACTGTAGAATAACCAGATAATTTAGCACAGGTTAGGATAGACTGTCAGTGTGGACCCTGAGTTCCTGGGGAGGAGAATATTACCATCCCCCATGAAAACGCAATGACTTTGGGTAGAGATACTCAGGGTGTCTGGTCGGTGTCCAGGGCAGATGACAACTGTTCAGAGTAGTTGTAGAAGGTACAGTTTGTTACTTAGTTTTCATAGGTGTGGTAGAAGAAATGGGCCAGAACAAGTTTGTGTCAAGGTAGGAGGAAGTGACTTGAGGACTCAGCTGACCAGAGTTTGGTGAACAAGATCCTAGAAGATGAAGAAGGGTGTAGTAGGAGCCACTTTAATGGGGTCAATCGTCCTTAGATCTCTTTGCTTGTTGCTTTTGCCACATAAGTTTAATAGGGCTTGTGGGGAGGCCTTTTTGTAGAGATGGAGGCTCTGGGATCCAATGCAGTTGCTGGTACCTGGGAGATGAGGCCCAGTAGCAGAAGCAGACACTCTCCATCTGTAAATGTTGAGAAGCTGTAAGATTTGTTCATGTGGTCAAAATTTAAGTGGAAAGGAAAGGACCATGTATAGGTGATAGATTTTTGTGACAAGACCTGGAGAAGAGGCTTTAAAGATCTTCTTCTTTGTATTGTATAAGGTGACAGGTCTGCATATATTTGAATGGGGTGTCCTTGTATAGTAAGGTTTTCGATTCCCAGGCTGGTCCCATAACCTCTTTTTTAACCTTGTACCACTACTTTACCCTTATGTCGCTGGGAGTGCCGTACTGGCGTGGGGGCTGAAGGGCCCAATGGGCATGATCCATTTCCAGGCAATGATCTGGAATATCTGGGATCAGATTTTTAATAAACATGCATACAATCTTGTCAGTTTCTTTGAAAGATTCAGGGAGGCCTCTGAGTCTAAAATTACACCTGAGGGATCTATTTTCAAGATCATCCAATTTTGAGAACGCAATGTTCAATTGTTCATTCAATTCCTGAATCCTGTCAGTATTCTGGTTAGCTTTGGCAATGGTTTGGTCAGTTTTGGCTTTGATCGCTTCTATTCTGGCCCCTAGGTGATGCAGGTCTGCTTGGATAATAGATGTGATCTGTGTAACAGTTTGGTCCAGGCATTTTAAAGAATGTCTCAATTAATGATATTAAATCAGTGGGAGTCACAGGGATTACCTGTTGTGAGCTCCGGGGTGTTCTGTAATGTTGATTATGAAAATTGCTATGCAAACAGATTTAAAGGGATACTAGCACATTAGCACCAGTTTTGAATACCATTTTGTACATTGATACACGTTTAGAGAGTGTGTATAGGTGTGAGCGATCTGCTTAATATAATTTGTAGCACTCAATAGCGCAACATAGCAGAGTGCAAGTACACCTATTTTTCATACACCTGACCATTGCACTCTGCACAACAGGCTGTTTATGACATGCTCCTGACTACTGCACCCTGTATGATGGGCTGTACAGGACATATATTAGCTTTCACCACTAAACTCTGTACGCTAGGCTGTACAGGTATATGACATGCTCTTTACAACTGCACTCTGTACATTGTGCAGTATATGAAATACTTCTGATTATTCTTTTTTTGTACTCTGGGCTGTGTATGAAATGCCCCTGACCACATAATTTAGGCTGGGCAATATATGACATATTCTTGATCACTGCACTCTGTAAGACAGGCTGTATATGACATACTTCTTACTTTTGTGCTCTGTAAGCTAAGCTGTATGTGACATATTCCGGGCCATAGCTTAGTTTAAATTGTATCTTCCTACACTGTGCACATGCTATATACTCTTTATATAAACTTCCAAATGGACAAACTTCACTTTAACAGAGGAAAAAATATATATATTACTGCAATGACTACAGAAGAACGTGCCAGCACACTAACAGATGGCACACTTGGTTGTAATCCTACTTGGAAGTGCTCAGCTAAGGGTGACAGTTCTAAAGCTTTACTATTTAATCAGTTTCACACTAGGAAAGGAAGGGCTTGTGGATATACTGTGCCTTGGTGTTGGGATAACCAGGAATGATTTAATTTAAAGAAGAAAATATAGAAAAATTTACCTTTTTTGATATACAAGAGCAACATATTTGGTTTAGTTTACAATTAACTAATGCTTTTTTTTTTTTTTTTTGATTAAATGAACTTGGTCCCAGAACTCTTCCATTTTTAATAGCAGCATAATAAAGTTAACAAGAACTGTTGATATTTGCTTTATTTTTGGGCTACAATTTGAAGCATTATAGTAACAACTGTATAACTACAGTAACTATACTTTTCCTCCATATGCCCTCTTGAGAGATTTACCTCACTGTCTGCACCTAAACCTTCTAAAGTTAAGCAGCTGTGCTATCTCGGTTATTATTTTTGCCACCAATTCACTTGAGCTCCATAGTGGCATTTGTTTTATTGTCACTCTTTCAAATGCCTACTAATGTTTCCCATTTGAAGAAATGTCTAGCTAAAAATAAAACACAGCTGCGGTGCCTTCAATTCTATGCCAACATACTCTTGCTAATTTTTCATTAAATATTACCTGTACCTTCAAGAAAATTTACTTTCTGTCATCATTTATACACTTCCAAATTATACGTCTATTACATGGCAAATGGCATTTAAAGTAGTTCAAAACACTTTAGTAATTTTTATATATTTACTTCAAAATGCCATAAAGGAGCCAAAAATATCTCTCGCGCTCTTTCTGTCTAGGGTGTAGTTATCCATGTTTTCAACTTCATATAAGATTTCATCATAGATTCACATACTTTCACTCAATGTTCAGTTGGAAAAAAATATACTTTTTGGTGAAAATATTTAGAAATATGATGTTAAGAAAACACAAAAAAAAAGTTATCGAAGAGGTTTACAGTTTTCTTACATGTTTACCATATATCTTAAAATTATTTAGATTGGTATAGATATACTTAGAAAGCAAAGATTAATTAAGCAAACTTTAAATATGTGCCATGTATTGGACGTGTACACTATATGATTTTGAAAAGACAGTGTGTTGATTTACAGAAGTAGCAAAAATCAATGTTCACTTTTGTAAAGTGTATGTTCACTTTACAAATGATGGGTATTCAAAGTGAACACAGGTTCATCCTATTTACTAATATTAATTTTGGTAGGTCACAGCCTACCTAAACGGAGACTCCTTTAGTAAATGTTATATTTATTAGAAACATGCATTGTTATAAGTGTATTAGACTTATAAAGTTCTACAAAAGCAAAATTTAGTTTTATGACTGATTATATGTAGAATTTAGCAAACTAATTACAGAATCTGTTGAACTCTGCAAATCGAATATATTTAGACAACTACATTTACAAAGCATTGATTACAGAAAGATAGATCTGTCCAATATACAGAGATAAATACCATTTATGAATGTCTGCCTCTACATAATTAATTAAATCAAACCTTTTTGGCAAATTTTGCTAAATTTCTATATATGCCAAATCCAAAGATTTGCTTAGCTCTAATTAAACTGACTCCTATTACAATGTAGTATGTCATAATTATATGGAAAAGATGTTTTCTATAGCTAATAGTGAAAAAAGCAAGTACATGATATACCTGTCAGTTTATTGCCCTTGGCTGATAGTGTTCTAGTTCTTTAGAGAAGCTATGAAATAGAAGTACTGTCTACAAGTTAATTTTAAAAATCTTTTCTATGCCCTTTTCTGCTATTTCTTTGGTTCAAATAAAAGGCTTTAATATGTTTCACTGAGTTATTTTAACAAGGTTCAATGTCTTATCTGTTCATGTAATTCATTTTTGGTAATATGCATGTTACGAAAATAAAATGCTATTCTTTTTCCTCCAGCTTTCAGATCAACAGATGAACTTTGCCTGTCACACAGTTTCCTTTATTGTCAAGTATAAATAATTTTATGCAACTTAATCCATATTTTAGCCTAGAGAAATATGAGCTTTTGACTGCTGAATAATATGATTGTGCTAGTGCCATATATGTGGGGATGGACCCACTATATAAAAAGGTTGATTGACACAAAATAATAATGAAATCATTCACTGTCTCATACTTATGCATTAGCACGTCTATTGTTAATAGATGTTTAATTCAAAATTAAATTAAAAAGGTTTAAAGTTTATTATAATAAGAGGTGCGTTGTACATTTTTTAACCCTTTTTGTATGCTCAGAAGTGTAGAAATAAGTGTATAGAAACAGGGGTGTACCTAGGGCATTTGGAATCCGGCCAGATCCTATCTGGCACCGACACCCCCCCCCCTACAAAATTGCAGCGCGCAAAGCTTGACGCTCAAAAAGGAGCAGTAGCTTCTTTTGAGCATCAGTGTTGCGTTGTGGGATTTTCCGCAAATGCAGCACAGTTTATCGCACCATGATTGGGGTACCATAAAGGAGGTTAAGGTATTATAGTGGCAGGTGAAAGAAAAAAGTGCAGCGCTAATATACAATGAAAATCAATGTAAGTGGAACCAACACTAAAAGACGTATAGGTGAAAAGTATTGGATAGATGTGTACCGATATTAAAGTGCAAAAGTGTTAAACATATCATACATACAAAGTCAATTGCTAGTGGCAGAAAAATAAAGACGGACAAAAATCAATAAACAATGAAGCTCAATTAAAGATGGAATATTCTCCGACATCAACAAATAAAAGTTCATATGGGAAACCTAACAAATGTAGAAAATAAATAAAAAAATCTGGAAAATAGTGGCAGGTCTGGACAGTATAAGGTATTATAGTGGCAGGCTAGGGCTGTATAGGGTATTATGGTGGGAGGCTAGGGCTGTATAGGGATATATGGGGGCAGGTTTGTGTAGTATAGGGTATTATAGTGGCAGGTTAGGGCTGTATACAGTAACATTGTGATCAGTCACTTACAGCATGCCTAGTGATGCAGACACCCGTGGCTCCTGTGTGCTCTCCTCTTTATCCTCCTTTAGCTGCAGGATCAGCCAGTGAATGAGTCTTTGAGAGGAGTGGAGGAGGCAGCCACACCACTAGCTCCACCCACCAACTCCAGCTGCCTCGGGACTCAGGAGATATTGAATATCCTGAGAGACAGCCTGCCTGATTGGATGACTGGGGAGACTGATGTTTACAAAGCTGTGAAAGTGCAGGGGCACCCGATCATTAAGATGGCCCTGCTGCGATCTCCTCTCTGGAACTCTCCCACACTGCACACCCCTGTGCTGAAACCCCCCCAAGTGTGGCACCTGGGGTGGACCGCACCCCCACCCCCCCATATACTACTCTATAGAAATATTAATGTAATCTAACAATCAATTATGAGACAAGTGTTGAAGCCAATATTTTGTTAATCTCTGGTATCATTTTTTATTTAAAGGCAACCTGTTGGAAATGTAAAATTTTACGTTTAGTTTTGGATACAGTGGGGAAGTTAAAGCTTCACCCGGTTTTTGTAGTTGTGTTGCCATCGCAAAGATTTACCTGCACTTCCTGAGAACAGAGAATGATGGGAAGATCTCTTGGATCTTTATTAAACACACAGGCAAAGCACATATTAGAGTGGACAAGTCTTAGAACTTATAAAAATGTTTTTATTGCTATCTGTGTCTTCCTGTCCTAGGGACTATGCAATCTTGCAGGTGTCACCGGGACAGAAGGTGATGGAAAATCACCTCTATGGGGGTAACAGAGAATAAAAGACATGTCTGACATTTTCCCTTTTCCACATTCTATATAAAATGAACTAATATAGTCTTGAGCTAGGCTTTACATTTTTTAATTGCAAATGGCTGCATATTGCTGTATTGACCAAAAAATACTCCTCTTTGACTAGCTGCCTGCAATCTCTGACTTGTGGCCACCCTGTCCAAGAAGAATGAATGGTCGGTGAAGTGCTTTTGCTAGACAGTGAAATTACATTTCTTCTCTGAGCTGGCCGCTCAGCTGTCTGCTAATTTCCAGCTCGTATCTCTCCACAGTTACTCAGCTGTTGATGATATCCTGCTCATCAGTCCTGCCTACTTAAGCCATTCAGCCCAGTGGATCTCTGCCTTCACCTCTCTGCCGTCAACATCACAGAAACTATCTCCTATGATCCTGTTAAGAAAGACATCCTGGTAATCCAGCTGTATGTGGAAGACCTGTCCGCAGAATCCCTTTCAAAAAAGCCAACCGGCACACGCGGGTGTACGTTACTGCAAACAGATGCACGCTGGTGCGCGATAGCACCAACAGGCGTGCATAGTGCGAATGGGCACACGCAGGTGAGCGATGGTGCAAGCGTACGTGCGCAAATGCGCGGGTGCATGCAGATGTGCCGCTTGACAGCACTCGGCGCCAAGAGGTTTATTTAAAGGAGTCTGTCACTGTGCCTTCTTGCTGTCCAGTCTACAGCGTTTCCTGAGACCCTTGCTCTTGCTACCTGCTGAACTGATTCCTGTCTACCCAGCCTGTTCCTAACTATGTCTGTTTGCTGCCTGCCCCGACTACTCTTCTGCCTCTTCCTTTGGTTTGATCGTTGCCCGCTTGTTACTGACCCAGCCTGCACCTTGACTACCCTCCTGCTTCCGTTTGACCCGGCCTGTCTGACCTTGCCAGTGTTCCTGCCTGACCACAGAGCACCTGCTTGCAGCCTGCTGACCCAGCATTCCTGCCAAACTACAGAACACCTCCTCGCTGTCTGCTGTTCCAGAGTTCCTGCCAAGCTACAGAGCACCTCTGAACTGGCTGTTCCAGTGTTCCTGCCAGTTTCCAGCGCACCTCCTTGCAGCCTGCATATCTAGTATTCCTGCTGTACTACAGAACACCTCCGTGCTACCGGTTGCTCCGTCTGTACTACAGAACTCCTCCCAACTAGCCCCACACCTGCCACTGGGGATGAGCCGAACACCCCCCCAGGTTCGGTTTGCACCAGAACTTTCGAACAGACCGAAAATTTGTGCGAACTTTAGAACCCCATTGAAGTCTATGGGACTCGAACATTCGAAATAAAAAGTGCTAATTTTAATGGCTAATATGCAAGATATTATCCTAAAAAAGGGTTTGGGGACCCGGCTCCTGCCTCAGGGGACATGGGTCAATGCCAATTTTTTTTTTTTAAATGGCCATTTTTTTGGGAGCACTGATTTTAATGACGATTCCCGTGTTTAGAACAGTCCCTGCACAAAATGACATTTAACGGGAAAAAAGTCATTTAAAACTGCTTGCGGTTTTAATGTCATGTCTGGTTCTGGCAATACGGATGAAAAGCATTGAGAAAAAAATGGCATGAGTAGCCCCCCTGCCCATTAGCAGCCCCTTTGGGTCTTGTATGGATATTAAGGGGAACCCCGTACCAAAATTAAAAAAAGGAAATTCGTTGGGGCCCCAAGGCTCTATATACTCAGAACAGCAGTATACAGGTGGTGCAAACAAGACAGGGACTGTGTAGGTTTGTTGTGTTAAGTAGAATCTGTTTGTAATTTTGAACTGGTATATTTTTAAAGTGTAGCTCCAGTCAAAAAATTTTATTTTTAAGCTTTTTGGAAACATAGAGAAGGGTTATCCCCCCTGTAAAAAAAAATTGCCGGCCGTCTTTTTTCATCTCATTTCCTGTTGTCTACTTCCGTTTGCAAGGAGGAGACGTTTGTAAGTTAGATGTTTGAAAATAGGGGCCTGCCCTATATGCTCTGCAGAAATGGGGGCATAAGGTGTTGGTGTTGCCACAACACTGTAAGCCCTCAAAGTGACTCTTGGTGGGTCCTGGAGCACCCTGCTGTGAACAATTATATCAATAATTGTAATTACATGCCATTGTTGGACAGTGGTAGAAAAATTTGGCCTTTGGTGGTTATGGTGGTGATGCTGGTGCCACAACACTATAAGTCCTCACAGTTACTCTTGGTGGGCGCAGGAACGGGCCCTGCTGTGAAACATTATATCAAGAATTGTAATTACATGCCCTTGTTAAAATTGGGCCTTAGGCACTGCTTGCTGGTGCCATGACACTGAAACCTCTCCCAGATACTCTAGTTGGAGTGCAGGAATGAGCCCTGCTGCAAAGCATTGCATCAAAAATTGTAATTACATGCCCCTGTTAAACAGGGGCTGGAAAATTGGGCCTTAGGCACTGGTGCTGGTGCCACGACACTGCAACCTCTCCCATATATTCTAGTTGAAGTGCAGGAATCAGCCCTGCTCCAAAGCATTGCATCCAAAATTGTAATTAGACGCCCCTGTTAAACAGGGGCTGGTGGCGTCACCCATATCCAAAAATGTTCTTCCAACCTATCAGCAGGATCATTGAGGGGGAAGAGGATAGTCAGTCAACATAACAGGACAGTCACTCAGCATCAGCATAGGCAGTCTTGAAGGGATGTGACATTTAAAAAAAAAATGATTCGGTTACATAAGCTTCAGGTGCTTGGTAGCTGGTGGTGATCCAAGACTGATTTATCTTTATGAAGGTCAGTCGATTGGTGGACAGACACACCCTGTGATCTGTTACAAAGCCTCTAGTAGCACTGAAGGTGCATTCCGAAAGAATGCTGGATGCAGGACAGGCCAGTAGCTCAATTGCATACCGTGCAAGCTCTGGCCAGTGATCCATCCTCAAGACCCAGTAAGCCAGAGGATTTTCGGTGGGAAAGGTGTCCAAGTCTGACCTTGCCCCTAGGTATTCCTGCACCATGTAAATCAGACGCTGGCGATGGTTGCTGGAACCGAACATACCTTGGGGCTGCGGACTAAAAAATTGTCTGAACGCATCTGTCAGATGGCCACCTTCTCCACCGCTCCTTCTGTGACTGACCGTAGCCTCAGCAACACGTTGTCCAGGACCAGGAGTTTGTAATCTCCCAGTCTCTGGGAACGCATTGCACAGACCTTTCCCTTGTACCGTGGATCAAGGAGTGTGGCCAGCCAGTAAAGGTCCCTCTCCTTGATCCGCAGAATACTAGGGTCCTTCCGCAGGCTTTGCAGGATCAGGGAGGCCATGCAGCGTAGGTTAGCTGAGGCATTCGGTCCGGAGTCCTCTGGGTCACTAAAGACAACATGATCTGCAGCCACCTCCTCCCAGCCACGTACAAGTCCATGGGTTTCTTGGGACTGTAAATCATCCCTAAAAGACTGCTGATGCTGAATGCCAGGCTCCACCTCCATGCTGACACAAGCCACCCCCTCCTCCTCCTTCTCCTCCTCCTCCTCCTTCTCTTCCTGTGTGATGGGTGGGACAGCAGGAACACTGTCTGGATAAAGGGGGCCTTGAGAGACAAGGAAGTCCTCATTTTCCTGTCTATGTTCTGCCTCAAGTGCCCTGTCCATTATTCCCCGCAGCGTATGCTCCAACAGGTGGACAAGAGGTACAGTGTCACCGATGCATTCACTGTCACTGCTCATCATCCTCGTGGCCTCCTCAAATGGTGATAGGACAGTGCATACATCCCTGATCATGCCCCACTAGCGTGGTGAAAAAAAAACAAGCTTCCCTGACCCTGTCCTGGTGCCGTAATCGCAAAGGTACTCAATGATGGCCCTCTGCTGCGTGGGCAGCCGCTGCAGCATGGCCAAAGTTGAGTTCCACCTGGTGAGCATGTCACATATAAGGCGGTTCTTGGGCAGGTTCAACTCCTTTTGGAGTTCAGCCAGCTGAGCACTGGTAATAAATGATCGGCGGAAATGCACACAGACTTTCCCGGCCTGCCTCAGGACATCCTGTAAGCCCGGGTACCTGCCCAAGAACCGCTACATCACCAGGTTGAGGACGTGAGACACACAGAGCACATGGGTCAGTTGTCCCTTTCGGATGGCGGAGAGGAGGTTGGTGCCATTGTCACAAACCACTATTCCTGGCTTAAGCTGGCGTGGCGTCAACCACTTCTCGGCCTGCCCCTGCAGAGCTGACAAAATCTGCTCCAGTGTGACTCCTGTCCCCCAAACAAACCATCGCAAGCACGGCATGGCATCTTTTTGCCTGCGTACTTGCGTAGCCCCTTGAACGCCTACTGAACACCTCTGGTTCCAAAGACAATGCACTGGAAGAGGCCATGGAGGAAGAAGAAGAAGAGGAGGGTGTGGAGGAGAGAGGTGTGTCACAACCAGTAGTAGCATTTTGGAGGCGTGGTGGCGGAACAACCTCCAACACTACTGCACCTGGTCCTGCATCCTTCCCAGCTGCCAAAAGAGTGACCCAATGGGCTGTGAAGGATAGATAACGTCCCTGTCCATGCCTGCTGGACCATGAGTCAGTGGTAATATGCACCTTAACGCTGACCGCCCTGTCCAGCGAGGCATGGACATTGCTTTCCACATGCCGGTAGACAGCCGGAATTGCCTTCTGTGAGAAAAAGTGGCATTTGGGGACCTGCCACTGAGGAACCACATGTTGCACAAACTCACGGAAGGGGGCCGAGTCTACCAACTGAGAAGGCAGCAGTTGAAGTGCTAGCAATTTAGCCAAGCTAGCATTCAACCGCTGGGCATGTGGATGGCTTGGAGTGAACTTCTTTCGACAGTCCAGCAGCTGGGTCAGGGAAATTTGCCTGCTACTATTGGATGTCGGTGTACTGCTAGCAGAGTGCCGCAAGTACTTGGCTGTGACACACCTAATTCTACACCTTCATTCCTCTCAGTGCAGGTTTTAGAGAAGACTGAAAGTCTAGTGGGGTTGGAGATCCCAGCTGATGAGGAGCAAGGAGAAGTCTGCTTTGTTCTTTGGTGTGGGTCTTTAAGGTACACTTGCCAATGAGCTGCATGGCAGGTCAACATATGTCTGGTCAAGCATTTGGTGCCCAATCGGCTGATGTTTTGGCCACGCGAGTTAGGCTTGAGACATATGTTGCAGATAGCAGAGGTGCGATCTGATGCACTTGTCTTAAAAAAAAGTGTTTGGAATAATGCACAGAGGCAGCGCCCTGCACAGGCGGAGCTCTGCGGTGTGATTCATTCGGTGTGCTGCCCCTAAGCTGGCCGCCGGAGGGCATCCTGCCTCATTGGAGATGTGCCTCTTCCTCCTTCTCCTCCTCCTCCTCTCTCCTATCAGGCACCTATGTGGAGTCAGTGACCTCATCATCCCCTCCCTCTTCATCACTGGAGCAAACCTGGCAGTATGCTACAGCTGGTAGAACATGACTGCCAGATTGCTGTCCTTCTTGAGCATCTCCTCTCTCTGCACTCACGCTACTGCCTTCCTCTAGCTGGGTATCATCATCAGAGCTTTCAAAACGCTGGGCATCCTCCTGGAGCATGTACTCAATACTGTGCTCAAACAGTTAGGGGGACTCCTCAGGAGGACATGGTGGGTCTAGGGAAGGAGTGACTGATGACATTGAGACGAGGGAAGAGGACGCGTTGACAGCTGCTTTGCTAGTACCCTGAGGCTAGGTTTAGAGAGGATGAGGGGGGCTTGGTCATCCACTCTACCAAGTCTTCGGCATGATGCGGCTCAACGCGTCCAGCTGCCGAAAATAAGGACAAGCGTGTCGCATAGCCACGTGCTGATGACGATGCACTCTGTCCACGACCAGCACTGTTGTCTCTAGACACAGAGCCTGCTTGCCCTCTTTTATTGGCTCCTGACTGTCTGCCTCTCCTTGTTGGCTCCTTGTGGGAGCCTCTCATAATATGCACAGCAGAGGTACAGCCCCAGGAGGAAGTTAGCACAGCACAGGGATGGTGGGAGCCCCTCATAATAAGCAGCCCCAGGAGGAAGTCAGCATAGCACAGGGATGGTGGGAGCCCCTCATAATAAGCAGCCCCAGGAGGAAGTCAGCACAGCACAGGGATGGTGGGAGCCCCTCATAATAAGCAGCCCCAGGAGGAAGTCAGCATATCACAGGGATGGTGGGAGCCCCTCATAATAAGCAGCCCCAGGAGCAAGTCAGCATAGCACAGGGATGGTGGGAGCCCCTCATAATAAGCAGCCCCAGGAGGAGCAGGCGCAAACTGGACCAGCGGTGCATGGCAGACAATCCGCTTCTCTCTTTCTCATCTAATGAAACTTCGTATTTCGGATAGGAAATTCTTCAACGGAATTTCGTATTTTGGATAAAAGCCAAACTTCCATCAGCATCGACTGTCATATTGAGGTATATTTTTGCCTTCAAATTTATCATAAAGAACGTTCGTACACGTTAACGACAATTCATATTTCGTACGAAACGGAATTTCAGACACGAAATACGAAGTACGAATTAATTTTAATATGAATCGTAACGGAACAGAACGAAACTAATTTATTGACAGTGCACATGTCTAGCAGATGCCTGTATTACAGAACACCAGCAATAAAGGGTAGCTACAGGTGTATACTGTGCTGGAGGCACACAACACCCACTTTAACTCCTGCAGATGCCTGTATTACAGAACACCAGCAATAAGGGGTATCTTCAGGTGTATACTGTGCTGGTGGCACACAACACCCACTTTAACTCCTGCAGATGCCAGTATTAGAGAACACCAGCAATAAGAGGTATCTTCAGGTGTATACTGTGCTGGAGGCACACAACACCCACTTTAACTCCTGCAGATGCCTGTATTACAGAACACCAGAAATACGGGGTATATTCAGGTGTATACTGTGCTGGAGGCACACAACACCCAGTTTAACTCTTGCAGATTCCTGTATTAGAGAACACCAGCAATAAAGGGTAGCTACAGGTGTATACTGTGCTGGAGGCACACACCACCCATTTTAACTCCTGCAGATGCCTGTATTAGAGAACACCAGCAATAAAGGGTAGCTACAGGTGTATACTGTGCTGGAGGCACACAACACCCACATTAACTCCTGCAGATGCCTTTATTAGAGAACACCAGCAATAAAGGGTAGCTACAGGTGTATACTGTGCTGGAGGCACACAACACCCATATTAACTCCTGCAGATGCCTTTATTAGAGAACACCAGCAATAAAGGGTAGCTACAGGTGTATACTGTGCTGGAGGCACTTAACACCCACTTTAACTCCTGCAGATGCCTGTATTACAGAACACCAGCAATAAGGGGTATGTTCAGGTGTATACTGTGCTGGAGGCACACGACACCCACTTTAACTCCTGCAGATGCCTGTATTACAGAACACCAGCAATAAAGGGTTTCTTTAGGTGTATACTGTGCTGGAGGCACACACCACCCACTTTACCTCCTGCAGATGCCTGTATTTGAGAACACCAGCAATAAAGGGTAGCTACAGGTGTATACTGTGCTGGAGGTACACAGCACCCACTTTAACTCCTGCAGAAGCCTGTATTACAGAACACCAGCAATAATGGGTATCTTCAGGTGTAGACCGTACTGGAGGCACACAACACCCACTTTAGCTCCTGCAGATGCCTGTATTAGAGAACACCAGCAATAAAGGGTATCTACAGGTGTATACTTTGCTGGAGGCACACAACAACCCACTTTAACTCCTGCAGATGCCAGTATTAGAGAACACCAGCAATAAAGGGTAGCTACAGGTGTATAATGTATCCGGCCTGTGGCCAATTATGGCTCTCCTCGCTGCCGGCACTGTGATTGGTCAAGCAAGCGGGGTCACAGTGCATGCTTGGCCAATCATGAGCCAGCAATGCACTGCGATGCCACAGTGCATCGTGGGCCGTGAGCGCCACACGAATATGGCACGAATGGCCCACAGAGTTCTGGCTTCACCGAATGGGCGAACAGCCGGAGTTCGAGTCGAACATGCGTTCAACTCGAACATCAAGCTCACCCCCTACCTGCCACCTGTCAGGCACTTGTGCTCCTCTGAACTCTTGAGTCCCTGTCTCCACTACCAGGGGTTCTCGAGCCAGAGGCTTATGAGAGGCCACTCTCTGCATTCTGGGCTCCATTACCAGGTACGTAAGTTATTGAAAAATCTTGACCTAGGGAGGATGGAATGGAAAGGGAATGCCGTTCACTAAGCCTCCAGACCTTAACAGGTTCTCCCGTCCTACTATGAACTCTCAGGTGCTGGCTATGCACAAGTCTGTAGAAACAAGAAAGGTCCTGGACTGCCGCACTCCGTGGAAAGGCATCTTTATTGGGGAAAGTAAAAATCCAAAAAACAGTCACATCAAGCAAGGACAAGACAGGAATCAATAGCTGATGCGTTTCACATCGTTAGATGCTTACTCATAGCAGCTATGAGTAAGTATATAACGATGTGAAACGCATCAGCTATTGAGCCCTGTCTTGTCTTTGCTTGATGTGACTGTTACGTTGGATTTTTACTTTTCACAATAAAGATGCATTTCCACAGATTCTGGCAGTACAGGACGTTTCTTGTTTCTAGGGAGGGTGGAAAAGGCTCTTTTGCACCTCTGGTAGGTCTTCTATGATAATGAGAATAAAGCACACACACTATTAGCTTATAAGCTTTGTAGGCATAATCACGGAACAGTCCCTCAGGCGCTGCGTGACACTCAGGATGCTCTACATTTATACCTGAGTGTATAGTCCTGATTTTCTGGGATTATTTTTTCGACCTTTACAATATTTCCCACATTTTCCATTGTCAGACGCTTTTTGGGAACATGTCCGAGCGTACTTGTCTCATAGTGGGGTGTCCGCGTTACCTGCCTTTGCTCTGGGGTTGTTGAATACCCCGATTACCGAGGAAGAAATACTGGAATCTCTTAAATTATTGCCTAGCAGTATGTCCCCAGGGCCAGATGGTCTTCCCTATGAGCATTATAAGGCCTTCTTGGCCATCCTCATCCCCCACATGGCCCGGCTGTTTAATGGCTTTATGTGGGATGAGGAGATCCCGAAAGATATGCAATCTTCCTTTCTTATGCTAATACCCAAATCGGGCAAGGACCATACCCTTTCCAGGAATTATAGGCCTATAGCCCTTTTGAAATCTGTTCTTAAATTCTTCACGAAATTGCTTTCCCTGAGACTGAATGAAATCCTCCCATCTCTGATCCACAATGATCAAGTGGGTTTAGTCCCCTGGAGACAGGCAGGCAATAACACTAGGACAGGGGTGTCCAAACTTTTTTCAAAGTGGGCCGGATTTGATGAAGTGAACATGCCTGAGGGCCGACCATTTTGCCTGACATTCTTTGAACCATTGAAAATTCGGTCTAAGTGTGTCCATCCGAGCACTAATACACGGCCCAACAAGAATTCTCTTGCCTTTGTCGCACTCGTTCCCAACACACAGACGAATGCTCTGCACTTTAGGGGGCACCGTTAATTCTTAATGGTACCCCACACATTGGAAAATGTAGGGTGCTTTTGGTGCAGTGCAATAAAAAAAAACACACACACAGACACATGTACACACACGCACACACACACACATGTGCACACACACACATACAGACACATGTGCACACACACACATACAGACACATGTGCACACACACACATACAGACACATGTGCACACACACACACACGCACACACACACATACAGACACATGTGCACACACACACACACGCACACACACACATACAGACACATGTGCACACACACATACAAACACATGTGCACACACACAGACACATGTGCACACACACACATACAGACACATGTGCACACACACATACAGACACATGTGCGCACACACACACAGACACATGTGCACACACACACACACACACACACAGACACATGTGCACACACACATACAGACACATGTGCACACACACACAGACACATGTGCACACACACAGACACATGTGCACACATACAGACACATGTGCACACACACACATACAGACACATGTGTGCACACACACACATACAGACACATGTGCGCACACACACACATACAGACACATGTGCGCACACACACACATACAGACACGTGCACACACACACACACACACACACACACACACACACACACACACACACACATACAGACACATGTGCACACACACATACAGACACATGTGCACACACACAGACACATGTGCACACACACAGACACATGTGCACACACACACATACAGACACATGTGCACACACACACACATACACACACATGTGCACACACACATACAGACACATGTGCGCACACACATACAGACACATGTGCGCACACACACACATACAGACACATGTGCGCACACACACACATACAGACACATGTGCACACACACATACAGACACATGTGCGCACACACACACATACAGACACGTGCACACACACACACATATACAGACACATGTGCACACACACATACAGACACATGTGCACACACACATACAGACACATGTGCACACACACATACAGACACATGTGCACACACACAGACACATATGCACACACACAGACACATGTGCACACACACACACACATACAGACACATGTGCACACACACACATACAGACACATGTGCACACACACACATACAGACACATGTGCGCACACACATACAGACACATGTGCGCACACACATACAGACACATGTGCGCACACACACACATACAGACACATGTGCGCACACACACATACAGACACGTGTGCACACACACACATACAGACAAGTGTGCACACACACAGACACATGTGCACACACACACACATACAGACACATGTGCACACACACACAGACACATGTGCACACACACACACACACACAGACACATGTGCACACACACAGACACATGTGCACACACACACATACAGACACATGTGCGCACACACACATACAGACACATGTGCGCACACACACATACAGACACATGTGCGCACACACACATACAGACACATGTGCACACACACACATACAGACACATGTGCACACACACACATACAGACACATGTGCGCACACACACACACACATACAGACACATGTGCACACACACACACATACAGACACATGTGCACACACACATACAGACACATGTGCACACACACATACAAACACATGTGCACATACACAGACACATGTGCACACACACAGACACATGTGCACACACACAGACACATGTGCACTCACACAGACACATGTGCACACACACATACAGACACATGTGCACATACACACACACATACAGACAGACATACATGCACACAAATACAGACACATGCATACACATACATACATGCACACACATGAATAAAGGCCTTTTTAACACAAATCTAGCTTGTAGTACAGTACCTTTGCAGCTTCCTCATTCAGCCGGGTACTGCACTGTAGGGGGAAGCAGAGAGCACAGCACAATCCTCTGCACTTTACTTTCACTTTTGAAGCTCACGGAGCTTCTCACAGTGCCGGGGATCGGCTGATCTGACAGCCCTGCTCCCATGGCACAATAAATTGAGAAAGAGCAGGCGGGCCGTTCAAAACCGGACCGCGGGCCGCAACTGGCCCGCGGGCCGGACTTTGGACATGCCTGCACTAGGATAATCATTAACCTAATAGATATAGCTAATGGACAAAACATGCAGGCACTACGTTAAGTCTAGATGCAAAGAAAGCTTTTGATAGGCTTAGTTGGCCCTTTTTGTTTACAACCATGGAGTATCTGGGGTTTCGGGGCTCCTTCTTCAGAGCAACTAAAAACTTATACCAAGCCCCCACCACTTGCATTATGACTCTTTTTGCTACATCTTCTCCCTTAATGTTAACTAATGGGACGTGTCAGGGCTGTCCGCTTTCTCCTTTACAGTTTGCTCTGTATTTTTTGGCCCCTTGCAGCCCAGATTCACTAGGTATGAACATTATGGGCTTTCAGTCAAGGGTAGAGAATTTAAGAACTCTCTGTATGTGAATGATGTCCGCCTCATTCTATCACAGCTTCAGGTGACACTACCCAATCTGCATAAACTTCTAGTTGAATTTGGGTCTCTGTCAGGCTATAAGATTAATCCTCATGCCACAAAAATCTGTGGTACAATTCGGTTAAAATAAGATAATTTTGTAGAAAAAACGCACCATATATATGAAAACAACAAATCTGGTGTAAGCCTTTACAAAGCAGTATTAAAAAGACAACGTTGTCATTAAAAAGTGATCTCAGCTGCGCATGCATCCATTAAAACAGTCACACAATTATCTTAAGGTGTTGAGAAGTGATGATAAACGTGGTTAAACTTCTTATATTATTACATTTCCTAACAGTTTCAAACTTCCATTAGGCCAGGAAAAAAGAATGTGCGTCTAGCTACTTAGTGAATGTTGATGCAGATAGGCGGATACAGTGTTTTTTGGTGAGGCGTTTTTTGGCAACTGACTGGTATAGATTGTAATGTCCAGGGAAAAACTGGAGAGGATCACCCTGTAGGGGACTGTGTTCTATTAGAAGAAAGTTAATCAATGAAAGGGAGGATGGGGAGGGAGGGTTGTGTGCAGGGGGATAAAAGGTGCCACACACCTGTGCAGCACTAACAACTTCTGTTAGCTCCGTATAGTCGTTGGCAAACTATAGCACTCTGACCACTTCCGCTGTCTCCTCTGAACCACCACCCATCACTCCAAACTCAGCTCCACTCTGCGGGTCTCCAAAGATGAGCTCCAAAGATGCCTGTTCAGCTGCTGTATAGTGTGGTATCACCACCTCCAGTGTAGTTTCCAGAGTTCACTTCACCTCCACCTCACCTTGCTGCTTGTACTGCAAGCTGTGATCCCATGATTGTCATGGACCTGCTGAAAGATAATCCTTCCAAAGCAGAAGCCCTTAACCTCCCCTTTCAGAGGTTCAGTGTCCCTCAAGTTCTTTCCCCTATGCGTGAAAATCCTGATCCATTAAATATCTGGCAGTTTACATTACCCAGCGCTACAAAACCCTATATGATGTTAACTTTAGACCCCTTTTCACATCAATTAAAACCCTTTTGGCGAAGTAGAAACATTTCCACATCTCTTGGCTAGGCTATATCGCCTTGATTAAAATTACAATTTTACCTAAGATCCTATAACTTTTTACAACTCTTCCCGTTCCAGTCCCTCTTCTCCAATTACTCCACGCATAATCTTCAGGTAGATCTTTAAAATTTTGCATGGAACTATAAACAGCACAGGGTCGGTAATAAGGTGCTTTTTGCCTCTCAGAGTGATGGTGATCTAGCCTTCCTCTATTTGATATAGTACTGCCACGCCACTCAATTGGAAGCTATAGCTTCCTGGGTGACATTGCTTGCATATAACCGCTGAATCAAAATGGATAAATTATGGCTGTCTCCCATCCACCCTAATACCTTGCTCTGGAATGCTGATGATCTCTTTGCTTCGATAATTGGTATGCTCTTGTCTTACCCAGGAGTGCGGAACTCAGCCTCTCTTTTCTTTTCTCCTTTCTCCTTTCCTTTTTTCACCTTTTGTAACTGTTTTTGGTTTGTTTAGATTTGTACTATGGGATACTGTGTTCCTTCTCAGGGCTCTTGAAATTGGGTTGCTAAAACCTAGGCTGGTCCCTTTAGGGCCTAACCTTGACTGATGACTGGATTTTGTCATTCTGCTTATCATTTTGCAATGTTTCGTGGTCATTTTTATTATGATACAGTTGAAAATTTCTATTAGGCCGCGTACACACGGGCGGACTGTTCGCCCAACTTTGTCCGCTGAACAGTGTTTCAGCGGACAGTCCGCTCGTGTGTGGGCTTCAGCGGACAGTTTCAGTGGACAGTCTGACGAACAAAGTTTTTCCGAATTTCCGTAAGACTGTCTGCTGAAACTTGGTTTGAGCGGACAGTCCGCCCGTGTGTAGGCTTGTTCGATAAACTAAGTCTCGCGCATGCTCAGAAAGAATTTACACGGCGAAGGTTGCATTGCAGTGTATTGGACTTCGAATTTCTCGTCCCGTCGTACGTGCCGTTCACGTCATCGCGCAAGTTTTCAGCGGACTGTTCGTTTGTCGTGTGTGGTCAAGTCCGTTCATGCTAATTTTGAACGGACTGTTTGTCAAACTGTTTGACGAACCTAATTGGGCGGACAGTCCGCCCGTGTGTATGCGGCCTTAGTCTCAGTTTATTGAATGAATTGAACTTCGGTCAGCAGTGCACTGTAAACAAGCTCTGGACTGCCGCACTCTTCAGAAAACCACTTTCTTTTATTGGAAAATCACATCACAGCTCAACAAACACAGCGAACAAGGAAAAATTGCTGACGTTTCCCACTAGCTGTAGTGCTTAATGGCTATGATTAAGCATTACAGCGTGATCACGGCCGCCGGTGATCGGCTCTTTTTTTTTCTCCTCGCGCTGACAGCGCGAGGAGGAATAATAGCCGATTACCGGCTCCGTTGTATCACATGATCAGCTGTCATTGGCTGACAGCTGATCACGTGGTAAGGGGTCAGGATCGACCCCTTGCTCGGATCTGTGATCAGGCGAGTCTCATAGGCTCGCCGTTCACAGAACGCGACGTGCGCACCCATCAGGGGGCCCGCAGGCCGCTCGTGCACGGGACAACGTCAATAGACGTCGTCCCGGCAAAGGAGATCCGCACTGTAGCCATCATTTGGCTATAGCGCGGATCTCAACTGGTTAGAAAACACTTTGAGTACCAATGTGATAAATTAAATTAATTAATTAATTAATTAATGTGCCCAATAAAGTGCTCCAGAAAAAAGAGTGCAACTTTCAGTAGATTTTAGTGCACATGGTATATATATGTCAATATAGGTGTAAATTATTTTTGGGGTAGAGATTTGTTAGGATAGCGCAGTTATATTTTTTGTTTTATATTGATCCTTGATGTATATCACATCATAATAATTGCAGCTTTAAATAATTAGAGTATCTTTGGGTGTTGTTTCTAGGTAAGCGCAGTATTTTTCCTGTTTTTATTTGCTAGTGGTAATAGCCAGCTCCTGTGGCTTCCCAGCCGAAGAGGACAGTTTACAGCCTGCATGGGTGCTCCTGGAGCGGTGAGATCCCTTCTCCAGCAATGCACTGTATCAACTGTCCTTGTTTGTTGTATTTGTTTTTCTGGAACATCTCTTTTGATTCCCTTTTTTCCTAAATTGTTGTAAAATGGAAAATTTTATAAAAATTGTCAATTAAAAAACTGAACACAGAGTGTACCCATGATGGGGTCCCAGAACATTGTTAGGATTTGTAAAGGCAAGACTCAGAAAAGGCCATTTGCCTTCAGACTCAGGGAGTTGATTTACCAAAACTGGAGAATGCAACATATGGTGCAGCTGTGCATGGTAGCCAACCAGCTTCTAACTTCAGCTTGTTCAATTAAGCTTTGACAAAGAAAACTGGAAGCTGTTTGGTTTCTATGCAGAGCTGCACCAGATTTTTCACCCTCCAGTTTTAGTAAATCAACCCCTGTATCTCTCTCTGAATGAAAAAAAAGCTTGCTTTGAAAAAGGGGCTGGGGGAAGGAAGTCACATTCAATTGTGGGAAATTTTCAGCTTTAGCTACTGAGCTCTAAAAATAATAGGCTTTTTATTTTTTTTTAGGAAAGCAAGAAAGTCCAAAATGTTAAAATTGTGCCCAGAGGAGGTCTACCTGATGGCAAAATATGTAACCATATAATGTTAATTGGCTATATTTTATATTATATTTATATTGACATTCTTTCAGGCCTGAACATAATAAATAAATCACAAAATCTACAGAGAAACAGTATAATTCTCCTTAAAATATGTAATAGCTATTTTTTCAAAACCAAAGTGCATCAGGGTTTAGTAAAAAAAAAAAAAAAATAGCTTGACTAAGCTTAGCATTCTTCAATCGTCTTTAAATATTTGACCTTTACCATTAACACTTCTCCCTGTGTTTAGGAAAGGAGTTACCCTCACCATGTAGGAATTATCACTTTCTATCGCATCTCTAGGAATTGAAGGGGAATCTCCTCAACAGGACACAGTAAATAAGAAATTCACAAGGGTTTTAACTGTTCTTACTAAAAAACCTAAAGCGGAGTTGGATGTGAAATTCCCTTCCACAGGTGGTGGTCTCAGTGGGGAACATTGATAGTTTCAAGAAACTATTAGATAAGTGCCTGAACAACCGCAACGTACAGGGATATGCAATGTAATACTGACATATAATCACACAAATGGTTTGGACTTGATGGACTTGTGTCTTTTGTTCAACCTCACCTACTATGTAAATGTGAGTTCCAGGATTAAATGCAACTAGGTTTTAAACATTAGAGCAGTCCACCCCTTCATTTTTGAATATCTTTTTTTTTAAATCTTTTTGGTATTTTTTCTGACATTTTTCAGGTAGACTTCCGTCCTATGTTGCCACGGCAAGGTACGTCACTTTCACGATTTCATCGGGCATTCCTCCTTTCCCCTGCCACCTTCTGGGACCTGTGTGTCCCCCAAAAGATGAATGGACCTTTCAGAATGTGCAGTGCAATATGAAACTGGCTGTGAAGCCTGAGGTCAGTTTCCCTTACTAGCAATACCGGTGCCTGCACCCAAAGCCAAGGTACGGATTGGCTCAGGTGCTGACATCACGGGAACTCTGGACAGGTAAGTGTCCTTATATTAAAAGTATTTGTAGCTGCTTACTTCATTTTTTTTATACAGGCTGTAACTCCACTTTAAAAAACAAAACTGGCAATACATACACTTTATTTTTATTCTAATACTTAAATTGAACTGCATAACATATGATTAAAAATCTGTTGAAATTGAAGCATTGCAGTATTTCAATTGCACAACTTAATTCATTCCCATCTGTCAGAAACTATTTTGATTACATTTTTCTATTTCTTAGAATATTTCATTTGAAATACAGAAAATTGGAGTCATTAGGGAAAATTAACTGAAGATTCATAAGCGAATAGAAATGCTGTACTTTAATACTACCGTTAATTACGTTCCTCCTTAGACTGCACTTCTACATGCTCTAGCGAGTCTGTAAATATTGTATTCTGAAACAACATAACCCCAAAAACGTCATTATTTTCTAAGTTTTTTTTGCAAAAGATATATTTTGTGAAGATTTCATTTCTATCTTAGACTTCATTTAATTGTGATATAGTAATATTAACAAGTTCAGGACCAACCACTGAGGAAATACTTTGCACATCCTACAGTCAATTCTGCTAAGTCCAGGCCCAAATGTATATTACCCTCAATTGAAGTCAATTTGACAGCTGAGATCTTGATCTCTGTAAAAGTACATAAGACCTCAGCTTTCTAATTGACAGCAAGTTAAAATCTGACCACACAATCTTTGTACAAATAACTTTAGATCTGACTAACCTATCAAATCGAATTGTATCCAATCATGCAGGCAGTTGCACAACATAGTTGTTGGTTAGAGATGAGCTCAAGTGTCCTTCAAACTGATTGCTGTGGGCCAGATCATATATGGCCTTGTTGCACATGTAAAAAAAGGGTGGGATTCTGGTGGCATCAGTGCCCTTTTATGAACACATGTCCATATTTAGGCATATTTAACATTAACTAAATATGGTCATGTGCCCTTATACGAGCACCGAGCACAGATGTCACTAGTATCCCACATCTTTGTTTAAGTATGCTGCAGGACAAGGAATGACCCATCACTGCAGTGGATTAAAGCAAAAAAAACACAATTTTGATTTTGGATAGAGATAGCCCTTGTACACACGGTCGGAGAATCCGTCGGAATGTGTCCTATCGGACCGTGTTGTCGGATAATCTGACTGTGTGTGGTATGCATCGGACTGATTCCGTCTGATTTTTCGACAACTTAGTCCGACCGTGTGTATGCAACAGTTTCGGACAAGATCCGACGGACAAAATCCGACGGATTTGGTTGTCGAAATCTCCGACCGTGTGTACAGGGGCATAGAGTTCTGAGGACATCTAAACTATTGTTGGCAGGTCCAAACAAGATTGTATAATCAGACTGCAATGTGATGAGATTAAAAGAAATGTTATTGCAACTCTAATGTCCTGTCCATGTTTGTTATACTAACATATACAAAACTGTGCAAAAGTCTTAGGCTGTAAATGAAGAATGCTTTCAGAAATAGAAGTGTAAGTAATTTATGTTTTATAAATAAAATAATTGGAAATTAAATGAACAAAATGAAAAGTAAATGATCAGCAGAGAAATCAGAATCAAATCAATATTTGATGTGAGCACCCTTTGCCTTTAACCGCTTAAGGACCGCCACCTGCACATAAACGTCGGCAGAATGGCACGGCTGGGCACAAACACGTACCTGTATGTTGCTCTTTAAGTGCCCAGCCATGGGTCAGGAGCACGCCGGCGGCAATGCGCTCCCGACCCGGTCCTGAGCTCCATGACCGTGGACGCTGGACCAGGGGATCCGATCACCGCTGGTGTCCCACGATGGAGTCACAGAGCTGAAGAACGAGGAGAGGTCTATGAAAAAAAACCTCTCCCCGTGCTTCCTACTGAGCATGTTACTGATTGTCTGTTCCCTGTTATAGGGAAAGACGATCAGTGACGTCAGACGCCAAGCCACGCCCCCCTACAGTTAAAAAAAAAACACACACACACACACACACTTAATTCCTCCCCGCCCCCTAGTGGTTAACTCCTTCACTGCCAGTGTCATTTACACAGGAATCAGTGGATTTAAATAGCACTGATTGCTGCATAAATGACAATGGTCCCAAAAATGTGTCAAAAATGTCCGATGCGTCCGCCATAATGTTGCAGTCACAATAAAAATCGCTGATCGCCGCCATTACTAGTAAAAAAAAAATATTAATAAAAATGCTATAAAACTATCCCCTATTTTGTAAACTCTATAACTTTTACGCAAACCAATCAATAATCACTAATTGTGATTTTTTTAACAAAAAATAAGTAGAAGAATATGTATCAGCCTAAACTGAGGAAAAAAAAGTGTTTTATATATTTTTGGGGGATATTTATTATAGCAAAAAGTAAAAAATATTGCATTTTTTTCAAAATTGTCGCTCTATTTTTGTTTATAGGGCAAAAAATAAAAACCGCAGAGGTGATCAAATAGCACCAAAAGAAAGCTCTATTTGTGGGAAAAAAGGACACCAATTTTGTTTGGGATCCACATCGCACAACCGTGCAATTGTTAGTTAAAGCGACGCAGTGCCAAATTGCAAAAAGGGCCTGGTCCTTTGACACTGAAGATTATTATTAATATTATTATTATTATTATTATTATTATTGTACAGGATTTATATATTGCTCACAGTTTATGCAGCACTTTCCAACTTGAAGGGTAGACAGTACAAATACAATACACTTTAATACAGTAGGAATCAGATGGCCCCACTTGTTAGAGCTTACAATCTAATGCCCCATACACGCGGTCGGACATTCCGACAACAAAATCCATCAGATTTTTTCCGACGGATGTTGGCTCAAACTTGCCTTGCATACACATGGTCGCACAAAGTTGTTGGAATTTCCCATCGTCAACAACACAGTGACATACAACACATACGACGGGACTATAAAAGGGAGGTTCAGCACCATGTGCAGCACCCTTTGGGCTCCTTTGGCTGATCTCATGTTTATCGCATGTTAGTAGAAGTTTGTGGTTAGAGACGATTTGTGCTTTTCAGACTTGTGCTTCATATTGTTACTGCTCTTCAGTTTATGCTTGTGGGTTCGTATCTGCTTTTCAGTGCATGTAGTCAGTTTACATTTGTTTGTCAATGCGTGCTATTTATAGTAGTACAGTAATTGATATTCAGTGTGTTCTTGTCCGCGCGTTGCCGTTTTTCAGTGCTTTCTGTTAGTCTGTTCTGACCAGCCGACCATTTTGAAGCCATGTTGCATGTACGTACTCATCGTAGAGTTCGTGCTAGGTGTTGGGCTTTGAACAGGGCGAGGAGGAGTTCATGAAGCAAGAATTGGTTGCTCCAGCGTGACCAATTCTCGCACATGCCTTTGCTTCGTGAGATTCAGGAGAATAATCTTGATGATTTCAGGAATTATCTCCGAAAGACGGACCCCGTTTTTGGCGTTGCTGTCCCCTTATATCAGCAGGCAGGATACCTGCATGCCGCAAGCCATCACTGCGGAGCAGAGGCTAGTTGCCACATTGTGGTACTTGGCGACTGGGTAGAAGCCTGCAGGACCTCAAGTTCTCCACAGGCATCTCCACCCAGGCTCTGGGGATCATTATTCCAGTGACCTGTTCTGCCATAATTCAAGTTCTGCAGAAGGACTATATTGAGGTAAGTTTTCTCCTTTAACTTCACATTATATGTATTTAATGTTTGCTAATGTATTGTATTTATTTCATCATTTCATAATTACCACGATTGTAATATGCTGTAATATGCTGTGTCCTTTTGTCCTCATGCATGCTGGAAGCTTTTAAAGTTCCTTTTTCGTGAAGCATTTGCGGCCATTCTCGATGAGGACCCTCATGCCGGACCAGAGGGTTTTTAATTACGGGCTAGCCAGAGCAAGAAGAGTGGTGAAGAACACTTTTGGGATAATAGCCAGCCAGTTCCGCCTATATTTGACACCCATCCACATGGCAGAATATAAACTGAACCATATAGTGCTTTCCTGCTGCATTTTGCACAATTTTCTCAAAAGAAACTCAACAAACTATGTGGCCTCAGTTGGGCCTGAGGCAGGCTTTTCAGAACTTTCCAACCTAACGGCACTTGAAGCTGGCCATCCTGGCCTGCCCCCCCCCCCCCCCAAGTACCTGCAAGGTCAGAAACAGATACATGGAGTACTTTGAGGGTAGGGGGCCATTGATATGCCAGACAATGTCTGAGAGGCATTTTTTAAATAAATTTATATTTGAAACTGCAATAATATTTGTTTTAATTTACTGCTTGGGTTTGTTTTAGCTGTCTCCTAGGTTTTTATTTTGAATTTTTTTGGTCCCTTTTCTTCAACAGTGCAAACCAAATTTCTTTGAGAGATGAGGTGACCGTCTCTTCTTCAGATAATTATTATGTTGTGGGTCTGCCACACACACCTTGTTTTTGTTGTTAATGTATGTAGTGCATTACTGACAAAAATATTCAACATTTTCAGCAACATGACAGAAATGTGTGGAGTCATGAAAATGGCATGATTGGGGAAAATTAAAAAGCACTATGGGTGTTATTTACTGAAGGCAAATCCACTATGCACTATGAGTGCACTGTAAAAGTGCACTTGAAATTGCACTTGGAGTGCAAAGTGGATTTGCCTTTAGTAAATAACCCCCATTGCCACAGAAAACACCAACTTTACTACAAAAAATGCTTTTGAGCATTGAAAGAAGAAGCCACACATTGTTGATGATAATAAAATTTTTTACTCAAAGCACATTCACATGTGCGTTTATCAAAGGGTTTTACAACAAATCAACATATTTGGTGTATATAACATTATTTTTGGTAACATTAATATAACTAGCTGTTTTTTATGAAACAGCCATGTTTCAAAGCATAACATACAGAACTCAGGAACTTACCAAGTTCAACTTTGAAAAGGGAAGACAATATCAGACATGAGTATGTCCATACTGTGTTGATATTGCCTTCATCACATGGGGTGTCACCCCTGTAAAAGCCAAATTAGAAAGATGCACACAAATTGTGATTCCAACTGGGCATTTTCCTCCTGATTCCATGCCTAATGTCAACATGTGCTATCTCCCATCATGGGGGATCAATGTATGTGTTTTGGGGGTTGAACCCCTTCATCTCAGCCACTTTAGTAGCGAGGAAGGGGTTGCACCCACAAAATACATACATTGATCCCCTATGATGGGAGATAGCACATGTTGACACACTGTGTGCATCTTCCATATCTGGCTTTTCAAAAAAGATAAAACTGTTTTTTAAAATCGCAAATCGATGCTAGCTAGTTTTGTGTGTTTTAGATTCTCATTTTTTGTTGAACATCATTGATGCTTTTCTTGAGATTTTCTAAATTGCGATTGTACCCCATTATCTCCCTGATGAGGATCTGGGCACTTTCACTGGTAAAATTGCATTATTCTTCCACAACATCCACATCACCTAAAAATAAACAAAAAACACACCATGTATTATAAATATGCAGGCATACATCTATTACCTGAAGCTGTGGTCTCAGACACTCACCTGTTGCGATGCCAATTTTGCCAATTTCAATAACCTCTCCTTCCTTCTCCTCCTCTGTTTCAGATGTTGGTATTTCCCTTCTTTGGGAGGTGGGGGGTCCCTGGTGTCCTCAGATGTCCCGAGTCTTCAAAGTTGAAAACATTATTTTTGACACTTTCTAAAGCTGGAATATTTACCTGTTTTGTGCAGGTTTCACAGATGGAGACACCCCTATAGTATCCACCGGAACACGTGTGTGGGACACCCTAATAAAAAGGGTGTCCTGGTGTCCCACACTAGTGCTCCTGAGTCCAGATGTGTAAACAGCTGCTCAGTGTCCTCTCCTTTACACTGAATCAAGTTTGCATTTCATTCTAGTTACAAACCCATCTAGACAAAAAAACTTCCTTTGACTAGAAATAGGCCTGAACAAATGTAGTTAACTGTAACTTCCCAAAACATTGTATTTTAGTGGGTGAACCAACGATGTTTACTATTAATGATTGAACCCATGAACATGAAAGTGACCATTTAAAACTGTACAATACTAAAGAAAAGCACACGGAGCAGTATGCAAGTCATAATAATAATTTGAACTCCCTCAGTTTCAGATATGACCAGCGTTTCCTTAGTTGATCCTTGGATCGTCGTACCCCAAAATTCCTCTGCAGACTCTTCACAAATTTTGTCATGATCTTGACCTTTCTGATATTTGGGTTTGGGTAAGGTCCATACTTCCCATCATAGTCATTCCTCTTCAATATGTCCACCATCTCCTCCATCTCTACAAAGAACATATTTGAGGCCTTAAATCTTCTCCTCTGGAATCTGGACATTTCTGGCTCTGGGCTTTCGTCGTCCTCCTTGTTGCTGTAATTAGCATGCACCTGCTGTGTCTCTGCCATGTGCTTGCCCTACTGCACCGAAAGACAAGAGACTAGAAAGAACGTCAGGGCAGGAGGAGTTTCACGCATGCGCAGTGTATATAAAATGTACCACGTGTGCTACGTACGTACGATCTGTGAGCTGAGGAAGGAGTAGCGGAAGTGCACATCGTTCGAACAAAGGTACAATTTTAACAGGGTACATCACTGGCCTATACTGCTTCTAGATTGAGGCCTAGATTGGGACAAGATTAAAAGAGTTTAGCCTGACATTAGGGTTTGTCTTGTGTTGTGTCTTGCAGAGAATATGGATCCATTCAAAGATAGGGAATTTATCCATATCTTCATTGATATGTTCAAGGAGCTGCCCTGCCTGTGGCAGGTGAACCACCCCTTTTACAAGAACCTAAGAAAGAGGCAGGCAGCACTGGAGAAACTGCTTGCATTTGTGAAGCCGGTGGTCCCCACCGTTTGATCATCTTTCATCACCTGTTTGAAGGCCAAAATTGGCATTATCATGAGGCGTACATATCTGAGGGAGAGTAAGAAGGTCCAGAATTCCCTGAGATCAGGAGCTGCAGATGTTTATGTTCATGTTTATAAACATGTTTATGTTTATATGATGTACCCAGGCTGTGGTACTATGACAGGCTGCATTTTCTGGCAGACCAGAGGGAACCTAGGCCAGCACTCTCCACTCTTCGTTCAAGGCTTCCTTCTCCCCCAGCTGAGGCTTCCGATTTCAAACCTGGGCCTTCCAGGCAGCAACATGTGGAGGAGCCCAGCTTGAGTCAGGTAGAGCGTTGTTCAACATATTTATTGTCGTAAATATAATGATGCTAACTAGATGTTATTATTGATCAGTAAGTTCTAATTTAACAAAGTGGTTTACATATCAATAGACAGTAGTGACCAAAAATGATTGGAACAAGAATTAAAAATGCTGGGCTCAGAATGATAGTCTGTTCTATTTATTAACATTCAATTTGCAACAGTCATGAGCACAAAACTGAGCGATTGATGAACAAAAAACTAAAACTATGTCCCTTTTTCATACACAGGAGGACCTCAGCCAGGAGGTGGTAGGGGTAAGTGGCAGCCGGGAGGTCGACCATCGCCCTCCTCTTCCTCCACCTCCTGCCACAACTATAACAGCAGAGCTGCAGCCTGGAAGGAACCCTGGAAGGAAGTGCATAAGGAAGACAAGAATGTGATGGCCTGGGTTCAGTCTGGTCTGACAAAATATGCAGGCTGTTATATGACCACAGCCTGGGAACAAAGATGTCATCCTTTGCTGTTGCTGATCTCTTGGACTTCTGGACCAGACTGTACTCCCTTATATATGGACTCTTCAGGCCACCAATTTTGCCTTTCAATAGTTGATGTGTACCCTGGGGTACAAAGGCTTCACCGATTTCAGCAATTTCTCCAGCATTGCCTTCCTCTTTATTTTCTTATGACCCCCTAATAAAGATATATTTATTTTTCAAAAATACATGCATATGTGTTTTCAAAAAGCACAGTTTATTTGTGAGTAGGCAGGTACATTTCCTAAATACAATGTGAAATTAACAAGGGACACCAACCAACCACTTTGAGTTTTCAAAATACATGATAATAATGGTGTTGTGGAAACGTGACACACAAAACTAAAAAAACAAGCACAAAATACTTAAAAATATTAAAAACAAAACCAAAAAAAAATATTCGGGAGCTCTGAAGAGTAAAAATATTATATTCATGAAATCAGGAGAAATAATAAAGAAATAAGTTTGTGAGAAGTCTGTGTGAATATGAGCAGCAAAACAACTTCATTCTTCTAGCATTATTAAGAAAAAAGAATGCGCTGCATTAAACAATTTTTAACATTGCAGCGTGATGAATGTGCTATATCCATTATGAACGCTCATTTTACCAGACCGAGCGCTTCCGTCTCGTAATTTATTCTGAGCATGCGTGGCACTTTGTGCGTCGGTCTTGTCTACACACGATCGGAATTTACGCAACCGGATTTTGTTGTCGGAAAATTTTAGATCCAGCTCTCAAACTTTGTCGTAGACAAAATAGGAGATAGTCAGACAGATTGGAATAGAGCATTCCAGAGGATGAGAGAGGCTCAGAAAAAGACATCCTGGAGGTGAGCATTAGATGAGGTGACAAAGGAGCTAGAGAGCAGGAGGTCATGGGAGGAGCGAAGAGGACAATTTGGTTGGTATTTTGAGACCAGGTTAGTGATTTAGCTGGGGGCCAGGTTGTGGATATCTTTGTAAGTTATTGTTAGTATCTTGAATTTAATTCATTGGTTGATTGGCAGCCAATGGAAGGATTGGCAGAGAGGGATAGCAGCTGTTTTTCAATGCGTTCTGGTCCGCTCCTTACTGATTTTCAGCTCGCTCTTCACAGGCCTTGCTGTTCTTCAGTGCGTTCTGTTAGGTTCGTTCTGACCAGCCGACCATTTTGAAACCATGGTGTGGGTACGTACTCATTGTAGAGTTCGTGCTGTGTGGGGGCTTGGTGTTGGGGTTCATGCTTTAACTCAAGCCCTGTCCATGAACAGGGCGAGGAGTTCATGGACCAATAATTGGTTACTCCGGTGTGACCAATTCTCGCACATGCCTTTGCTTCATGAGATCCAGGAGAATAATTCTGATGATTTCAGGAATTATCTCTGGATGACAGACCCCATTTTTCACCGTCTGTTGGCTTTGCTCACCCCTTATATCAGCAGGCAGGATACCTACATGCAGCAAGCCATCACTCTGGAGCAGAGGCTAGTCGCCATCTTGCGGTACTTGGCGACTGGGAGAAGCCTGCAGGACTTCAAGTTCTCTACAGGCATCTCCCCCCAGGCTCTGGGGATCATTATTCCAGAGACCTGTACTGCCATCATTCAGGTCCTGCAGGAGGACTATATTAAGGTAAGTTTTCTCCTTTAACATCACATTATATGTATTTAATGTTTGCTAATGTATTGTATTTATTTCATCATTCCCTAATTACTATGATTGGAATATGCTGTGAATGTCCCCTTTATACTCATGCATGCTGGAAGCTTTTAATGCTCCTTTTTTGGCCTACATGCATATTTGCCTTCACTAACCTCCACAGCATGCTATCCTGGGCCCATATACACCTATAGCTTAATCCTTTTAACAATGTATATTGTCAGCTCCGTTGTACTGCTTTCCCTGAAACACCCCCTAAAATGTGTCCAAATGTCATGTGTGTCCTTAAATTCAGGCAGAGTGCTGGAGGCTTTTTTTTTGGCTCCCAAAGTCACCTCAAACCCTTCCCCCACCCATACAATTTTTTCAATGGGCCATCAGACGCGGTGAGGAATCTGATAAGTGGGCCTTATATTTTTGTCTTTTTAAATACTCCTTAAAATAAATTTTATACTGATGTTGTGCAAGAATGTTTTTGTGTAATCTGCTTGCAATGTTATGTGCAAAAGTACTTATATTTTTCTTCTTGTTTGACTCCACAGTTTCCTTCAACACCACAGCAATGGCAGACTGGGGCCTCCCATTTTGCCACCCATTGGGACTTTTCCAACTGTGGAGGGGCTATAGGTGGGAAGCATGTCCACATTGTGCCACCACTCCATTTGGGGTCTTACTATTATAACTATAAGGGGTTTAATAGTGTAGTGTTAATGGCGGTGGTGTTGGCACACTATGAGTTGCTCAATGTGGACGTGGGAAAGAATGGCTGGATGTCAGATGGAGGAGTTTTTGCCCAGACAGAGTTTTACCAGCATCTCCAGACCGATGGCTTGGCATTGCCACCTGATGCGGATAACATGGAAGGACTCCCCTTCCTCTTTATTGCAGATGAAGCCTTCGGTCTGGGCAAGCACCCAATGATGCTATACCCCCAAAAGACCCCCACCCCGGAGAGGAGGGTTTTTAACTACCGGCTAGCCAGAGCGTGAAGACTCGTTGAGAATACCTTCGGGATAGTGGCCAGCTGGTTCTGCCTATTTCTGACAGCAATCCATATGGCGGATTACAAAATCAACCATATCATCCTATGCTGCTTCATACTGCACAATTATTTAAGAACAAATTCCCTGAATTATCTAGCCTCAGTTGGGCCTGAGGCTGGACTTATTACAGACAATTACTGGACGGGCCTGGATACTGGCCGTACTGGCTTGGCACCCCAAAGTGCCCGTGAAGTTTTGGAGATTATTATTATTATTATTAAATATTATTTTATGGGTAGGGGGGCCGTTGCAATGCCAGACAATGTCTAATATTTTTAGTAATAAAACAAAATTTTCAGATAAAATCTAGAATTTTCTTTATTGCTTTCTTTTCTTTTTGACTGTCTCCTAGGTTCTTCTAGGGCACTTGTAGTGCCAAATGGATTTTCCTTTAGTAAATAAGCCCCATTGTCACTGTAAACACAAAACTACTTAAAAAACTGGTATTGAGCATTGAAAAAAGAAGCCACACATTGTTGTATTTCAAAATGTTTACTCTGTGCACATCCACACATGTGCGTTTTGAAAATTTGTTAACATTTATTTTTATTTTTTTACAAACACGCATGTTTTAAAACATAACATACACAACTCTGGAACTTACAAAGTTCAACGTATAAAATCTGAAGGCAATATCAGACATTATAGTGTCAAAAATGTCTTGCTATTGCTATAAATCTGATGGGGTGATGTCACCCCTGTAAAAGCCAAATTTTGAAGATGCACATAAATTGAGAGTTCAAATGGGTAATGTCAACATGGGCTATCTCCCATCATGGGGGATCAATGGACATATTTTGGGGATGCAACCCACAAAACGCACACATTGAGATCCCCTGATGGAAGATAGCACATGTTAACACACCATGTGCATCTTCAAAATTTGGCTTTTAAAATGTACAATAAAAAACTTTTTTGGGAATATAAAAAAAAAACAGGATGTGATTAGGGAAAAAGTTATAAGATTCTCCCCAACATCATGTTCTTCATTTGCTGTTCCATAATGTTGAGTCTATTTCTCATAGAGTCGATTTCCCCATTCCAGGTCATTATTTGCTGGATGAGACTTTGGGCGCTGGCCCTAGTGAAAGGTTAGGCCGCTTCCTCTTCCACAACCAGCACATCACCTAAAAATTGTTTAAAAAACATGTATTTAGAAATATTCAGGCATACATATATTACCTGAAGCTGGGGTGTCAGACACTCACCTCTTGGGGTGCCCATCTTGCCCACTTCCTCCACCTCTCCTTCTTCCAGATCCTTGGGCTAATTTGCCAATCAGGTTGGCAATGTTGGGGGTCCCTGGTGTCTGAGTCTTTTCTCCCCTATGAGAATGAAACAAAAGGTGTAATTAGTATACAGATATTTGAGTCCAGAAATAGGAATATGAAACATTGCTTTGAAGTTGTGTACAATTGTCTGTTTGGGCAGAGATCCAAGTTGAAGACATGATTAAAATCCCCTTTTAACCAAACTGCAATACTTACCTTTTTTGAAGAACCTTCTTTATTTTTCGATACTGATCCAGCTCCCTCAGTTTAATGTCGGACGATCGCTTCCTTAATTGGTCTTTGGACCGTCGTACCACAAACTTATGTTCAAGAGTGTTCACAACTGTTGTTATGATTTGGTCCTTGCGCAAATTGGGATGGGTTTACGGCTCATGTTTCCCATCATAATCTTCCCTCCGCAAGATCTCCACCATCACCACCATTTGCTCAAAGGCCATGTTAGTCACCTTAAATCTCCTCCTCCTGGATCTGGACGTTTGGGGCTCCAGGCTTTCCTCCTCACTAGATGACAAATTGCCAACCACCTGTGTCGCTGCCATGTTGCTCCTACTGCGTACCGAAGAGAGAAGGGGCGGGAAATATTTTTGAAAAAGAACGCCAGGGGCGTGTGACACGGGCGAAGTTTGACACATGTGCAGTGTATATAAAGATAATACGCATCTGTCCTACGTATGATCTGAGTGTGTGTGTGTAGGAAGAATGTGTAGGAAGAATGAACGACAGTGGCGAGCATGCTAAACGAAGGTAAAAGAGAGTATAGGCTGACGTTGTTTGTCTTGTGTATTGTCTTACAGCAAAGGTGAATCAGTTTAAGGATACGGAATTCATGGGCAGTTTCACAGACAGATACAAGGAGATGGGGAATTTGTGGGAGATGAAACACAACTTATATTATAATAAACAAGCTAGGAGGTCATCGCTGAAGAAACTTCTGGAATTTGTGAAGACTCAGGTCCCCAAAACAAACATGATGTTTTTGGAAAATAAAATTGGGATCTTGAGGAACATGTATCCAGAAATATCTCCGAACAGGAGCATCAGCAGAGAATGTTTATGCCCCCAGGCTGTGGTACTTCTGTTTTTTTGTACCGGAATGATGTCTGTAATTTCCAGTCCAGAGTCTGAACAAGGTCACTTCCAGTTGCCGTGGAACGCACACTGGTTACGGCGTTCCCAATTCAGAGTTTTTGCTCTTTACAGGCCTGTCTTTTACTGATGTCCTGTAAGCACAATTTGTATGTGCAATAAACCTACCAGGTTTTGCAATGTTTCACTATTGGTCCCTTTTCTTGTTCTGATTTTGGTGAACATCTTGAGTCCTGTTGAATCATGTTGGAGGGAGATCCCTATTGAACTGTCATCTCTTGCCCGTCACCAGATTAAAGCCTGTTTGACCCCTAGACTGAAAAGCTTTGAGTCCATGATTTCTGCTGAGTAGGGATGCAAGAGGGGTGTGTGCTACATCAGAGTGAAGTTTTTGAGCGCTTCAGCACTTTTATGAATATTGGAACACAAGAACACTTTATTTGGGACTTTATTTGGGACTATATTAGCAGAGGCATACACTTTTGGATTATTTCACAATTTGGTTAAATTTTTGCAAGCACTGTAATTATATCTTACTCAATGAATAGTAATCTAATGCCATTCATTGTAAGGCTCTACAATGAATGCGCATTGGAGTGTCCTTAGAAATGTATGTGTTGTTGTAATCCATGCATTCTCGCAATAGAAATACTGTATGTGAACAGAGCCTATGCACCATTTTCTGCTCGGCAGTAGTCAGTATTTCCCCTTGTGCTGTTTATTGTGCCCCCAAGGTAGTAATCAATAGGAGCAGTATACTCTCCAGTGGTGGCTGGTGACTTTTATGATGAGAGGGGCAACCAGACCCTGCCCTTCCTTTTTGATCCCTCCCACTTCTCATAAACCCCACCCCTTATAGAATCTGCCCACTCCCTTCCCTGTAGTGCATCATATACCAGGCTGTACATTTTAAACAGGACTCTGTACATCATATAACAGACTCTACATTATACACAGGACTCTATATCATATACCAGGCTCTACATTATACACAGGGTTCTGTACATCACATACCAAGCTCTACATTATACAGAGGGTTCTGTAGATCATATACCATGTTCTACATCATACACAGGGCTCTGTACATTATATACCATGCTCTACTTTATACACAGGGCTCTGTACATAATATAACAGACTCTACATTATACACAGGGCTCTGTACATCATATATCAGGCTCTACATTATACACAGGGCTCTGTACATCATATACCGGGCTCTACATTATACACAGGACTCTGTATATCATATATCAGGCTCTACATTATACTGTCAGAAACCATGAAATCCGATTGAGACAGACGTACAGTTAAATCACACTTATTTAACAATAAAAGTTTAATAATAAAAGTAAAAGAACAAACATAGTCAAAACATTGTCAAAGTTCAGTAACCGGAATGGGTAGTCAGACAAGCCAGAAGTCAGGGATTAATGTAGTAGAATAGCAAGCAGGATCTGGAGCCAGAAGGGAGGTCAGCAAAGTAAGTCTTGAACAGGATTGCAGGCGATTTCTGTGATGTTGACCAAGGCGAAGGCAGAGCTCCTCTGGACTGGATGGCTTAAGTAGGCAGGACTGACGAGCAGGATATCATCAACAGCTGAGTAACTGTGGAGAGATAGGAACTGACAGTTAGCTGACAGCTGAGCGGCCAGCTCAGAGAAGGAAGGGCTGAGCCCAGCCCTTACAGTACCCCCTCCTCAACGACCCCTCCCCCTCGGAGGACCCTCAGGTTTGAGGCGAAAACATCTAAGGAAATCATGGACGAGGACAGGGGCATGTACGTCCAAGGATGAGACCCAAGAGCGTTCCTCCAGACCATACCCTTTCCAATGCACCAGGTACTGTATACACCCACAGAACCTACGGGAGTCAACAATGGACTGCACTTCATACTCCTCATGGTTCTCAAACTGTACAGGGTGAGAACATGACATAGAGGTGGTAAAGCGGTTGCAGACCAAAGGTTTTAATAAGGAGACATGAAATACGTTTGAAATATGCATATTAGTAAACCACTGGGTTAATCTTGTGAAGAATACGGAAAAGCCCAATAAACTGAGGTGCGAACTTCAGTGAGGGAACACAAAGTTGGAGGTTGTGAGATGACAGCCAGACCCTGTCCCCAACCTGGTACGAAGGTCACAGGCAGGTGTCTGCAGTCAGCATGGAGTCTGTACCTATCATTTGCATGTCACAAAGCCTCCTTGACTTGTGCCCAAGTGGAATGAAGACCACGGAGATGCTCCTCTAACACAGGAGTACTCTGCAGAACAAACAAGTCAGGCAGCATGGAAGGTTGGAGACCATAATTTGCCATAAATAGGGACAATTGAGAAGCAGAATTCAAGGCACTGTTGTGAGCAAACTCTGCCCATGGTAATAGGTCTGACCAGTTGCTATGATGGTCAGAAATATAGCAACATAGAAATTGTTACAAAGGACTGATTGGCTTGTTCTGTGGACCCATTAGACTGCGGGTGATTCGCAGAGGAGAAAGCAAACTGAATTCCTAACTGCGCACAAAAGGCTCACCAGAACCGGGACACAAACTGACTACTCCTGTCCAAGACAATCACCTTGGGTAGCCTTGTAAGCGAAATATCTCCCGAGCAAAAATGTAAGCCAGTTCCTTAGAAGTGGGCAACTTAAGTGGAATACAATGGCACATCTTTGAGAACCGATCAACCACCATAAGGATAACTGTGTTGCCCTGGGAGTTGGGTAACTCCACAATGAAATCCATAGACGGGTGGGACCAGGGCCTCTCTCCACTGGGTATGGATTGTAGGAGGCCCACTGGAAGTTGTCATGGAGTCTTACACTTAGCACACATGGAACAGGCAGCAATGCAGGCAGTTACATCAGCACGTAGACTAGGCCACCAGAATTGTTGCGAAATGGCCCAAAACAGTTGATTCTTCCCAGTGTGGCCAGCAGCTTTGAGAGAATGGTGAGTCTGGAGCACAGCAGTACAGAGACTCTCTGGGACAAAGTAGCGGTCACAAGGTTACACAGGAGGAGTATAGACCCGAGCAGTAAGAATTTTGTCACTCAAAGGAGAAGTGAGACTGGTGCGAACCATAGCTAGAATACGATCAGGAGGAATCACAGGAACCGCAACCAACTCCATCTTGGAAGTGGAGGAAAATTGTCGTGACAAGCCGTCAGCCCTTACATTGTTAGTACCAGGTAAGAATGAGACAATGTAATTCAATTTGACAAGAAAATAGCCCATTGTGCCCCTTCTGGGAGAGAGGCGTTTAGCCTCAGACAGGAATGTGAGTTTCTTATGGTCAGTAAGAATGAGAACGAGCACAGTGGTACCTTCGAGGAGATGTCTCCATTCTTTGAGGGCTAAAATGATCGCCAACAGCTCTTTGTCACCAATCTCATAATTGCACTCCACATGTGACAATTTCTTGGAAAAGTAGCCACAAGGATGCATAGCGCAAGGTAGGACGTTGAGACAGAAGGGCGCCAACACCAGTCTCGGCAGCATCAACCTCAAGGATAAAAGATAACGTAGGATCAGGATGTGCCAACACAGGAGCAGAAACAAAGGCAGCCTTGAGACTCACAAAAGTCTTAATGGACTCAGGAGATGAACTCTGTGGGTTACCTTCCTTTCTGGTCATATCAGTCAGGGGCTTGACCAGAGACGAGAAGTTACAAATAAACTTCATTGGCAAGGCCCAGGAAATGCTGCAGAGGATGTAAACCCATGGGACGAGGCCACTGTAGGACTGCCGAACATTTCTCTGGGTCCATCGAAAAACCAGCAGTGGAAATGACATGGAATTTAACCTGTTCACAATGTAACTCACACTTCTCCAGTTTACAATAGAGATTGTTCTCTCTTAAGCCGCGTACACACGGGCGGACTGTCTGGCCAACTAAGTCCGTCAGACAATCCGACAGACAGTCCGTCCTACTTTTGAATGAACGGACTTGACCACACACGATGAACAGACAGTCCGTTGAAAGCTTGCGCGATGACGTGTACAGCACGTACGACGGGACTAGAAATAGGACGTCCAATACACAGCAATGCAACCTTTCGCCGTGTAAATCCTTTCTGAGCATGCGCCATACTTAGTCCGTCCAACTTGCCTACTCACGAGCGGACTGTCCGCTGAAACCAAAGTTGGACGGACAATATTACGGAAATTCCGAAAGACTTAGTCCGCCAGACTGTCCGCTGAAAAAGTCCGCTGAAGCCCCCACACGAGCGGACTGTCCACTGAAATGTGTTTCAGCGGACTAAGTTGGACAGACAGTGTACGCGGCCTTAGTTTCTGAAGCACATGACAGACATCTGACTCTCCAGAAACTTTTGAAATATGAGCATACTATGGAGACAAACCACCCCACATCACTAAAACTAACTTCAGAGGACATCGATAGTAAATTCCTTGAAAACTGCCGGGGTGTTACAAAGGCAAAAAGGCATTAAGAGGTACTCATAATGGCCTGTTCTTGTATTAAACACAGTTTTCCACTTGTTGCCCTCCTTAATCCTCACAAGATTGTGTGCCCCTCTCAAATCAAGCTTTGTGAAAACCTTTGCTCCCTTGAGGTGGTCAAATAATTCTGTAATCAATGAAATTGGATAGGCATTCTTAATCGTGAAACGATTGAGACCCCTATAATCAATACAAGGTCTCAGTTCACCACTCTTCTTCTTCACAAAGAAGGTCAATTGAACAATCATGCAGCCGGTGTGGAGGCAAACTACCAGTTTGACCTTTGTCAAAGAGATCACTAAGATCACTAACTCCTCCGGCAGGGAGGAGAGTGAATAGGTGCACAGGACCTTGGCTACCTTCTGGAAGCATGTCACACTGCATTGTGGTGACCAGGAGAGAACCTCAGCACAGAGTCAATCAAAAGAGAATAACCAATAACCAGCATAAACTTAGGTGAGGAAATAGCTTGGAATTGGATTATCTCATGGTGAGAAGCCCCTACGGCCATGGACAATGGAACAGTCTCATGGAATCGAGTGCTTCGATACAAAGGCAGAATCAATGAACAGGCCTGCAGCCCAGAATCGATTAGAGCCTGTATCTCGACGGACGACTCAGCCCAAGAAAGGGTGACAAAAAACAGGAACTTACCCTTCTGGATAACTGGGGATGAAACAATGCCACCCAAGGTCTGTCCATGACAGGAGCTCCTCTTGACTGGATGGTTTAAGTAGGCAGGACTGATGAGCAGGATATCATCAACAGCTGATTAACTATGGAGAGGTAGGAGCTGGCAATTAGCCAACAGCTGAGCGACCAGCCCAGAGAAGAAATGGCTGAGCCCAGCCCTGACATATACACAGGGCTCTGTATATCATATACCAGGCTGTACATTATGCAGAGGTCTCTGTACATCATGTACCAGACTCTACATTATACACACAGCTCTGTACATCATATACCAGGCTCTACATTATACACTGTACATCATACAAACTTGCCCCTATAGTATATTCTTCTGAGAGACAGAAAAGTTGCTCACAATCCTGTGGCAAACAACCTGCAAGTCACTCAGCAGAACATGGAAAAACTTGAAGAATCTGATTATATAAGACAATAACGACAGGGAAAATTGATCAAACTTTCTGATATATGCAGACACAATGTTTTCAGGATAATATGCATACACAATGACCTATTTTTTGCTCTTAAGGACATTGGCTTCCATTATCTCTGGGAAGATAAAGCTACTTTTGTGTCAGCAATTTTAACCAAACTGTATACCTAACATAAAAGGAGATTATGCTAAGTGGGCAGTGCAACAAATTTATTAGCATCTAAAGCCCCATACACACTATCATCTTTTCTGCTGATTTTTTCCTTCAGATTTACCAAAAACATATAATAACCTTAAGCCCTTGTACACACGGTCGAAGAATCTGTCGGAATGTGTCCTATCGGACCGTGTCGTCGGATAATCCGACTGTGTTTGGTATGCATCGGACTGATTCGGTCCGAATATCCGTCTGACCCAATTTTCCAACATGTTGGAAATATTTCCCGACCAACTGGTTCGATCGGACATACTCCGATCATGTGTAGAGAATTTTGATCGGACCAAGTGCCATGCATGCTCAGATAAAATTCCTACATCAAAGCTATTGGCTACTAGCCTGAATGTAGTCCCATCGTAACGAAATTACGTCATCACGTTCTGAAAGATCGGATTTTTCGACAACTTAGTCCGACCGTGTGTATGCAACAGTTTCGGACACAATCCATCGGACTAAATCCAACGGACAAAATCAGACGGATTTGGTTGGCAGAATCTCCGACCGTGTGTACAGGGGCTAAGAGTTTTAATTTGTATGCAATCAGGCAGGCCCTTGCACTACATGGTTTTGGTAAGTCTGAAGGAAAAAATCTGCAGAAAAACTGACAGTGTGTATGGGGCTTAAGACAGCAACAAGGTTGCGGTAATTACCAAGATAATATTATTTTTTTTAATTGTAATGTTTTTTTATTTTTATCATGCTTATTCCATACAAAAGAAAAAAAAGAGGATTTTTAACCACTTTCAGACTGGACCATTTTGCTAGCCAAAGACCAAACCACTTTTTGCGATTCGGAAACTCCTTTGCTTTAACCCCCCTGACAGTATTCCCGAGTCTGGCTCGGGGTGGAATTTTTATACCAAAAGCGGTAACCCCGAGCGAGACTCGTGACTGCATCACTGGATCCAGGAGGACGTTTACTTACCTTCTCCCGTGGATCCAGCGATGTCCCCCCCCCGCTGTACGAGCGAGCCGCGTCTCACTCGATCTATCACGGAGGCGATCTCCTGCGAGCGACACACGGGGACGGAGATCGGCGCCAAATTCAAAAAGTGAAACACTCACTATACATACGGTATAATGTAATCTTACAGATTACATTGCTGTATGTAATAATTTCACATCCCCTTTGTCCCTAGTGTTCTGTCCAGTGTCCTGCATGCAGTTTTATATAATAAAAACTGTTCTTTATGCCTGCAAACTGGAGATTGTCCATAGCAACCAAAACTGTCCCTTTACATCAAAAATTATTTTAGACCAGCTAGAAAACGAGAAAAAGGCCGCGTACACACGCGCGGACTGTTCGCCCAACTTTGTCCGTCCAACAGTTTCGGCAAACAGTCCGCTCAAAATTAGCATGGACGGACATGCCCACACACGACGAACGAACAGTTTGCTGAAACCGTGCGCGATGACGTGAACGGCACGTACGACGGGACGAAAAATACGACGTCCTATACACTGCATTATAACTTTCGGCGTGTAAATCCTTTCTGAGCATGCGCGGAACTTAGTTTGACGAACAAGCCTACACACGGGCGGACTGTTCGCTCAAACAAGGTTTCAGCGGACAGTTTTACGGAATTTCCGAAAAACCTTGTTCGTCAAACTGTCCGCTGAAACTGTCCGCTGAAAGCCCACACACGAGCGGACTGTCCGCCCAAACACTGTTCAGCGGACAAAGCTGGGCGAACAGTCCGCCCGTGTGTACGCGGCCTAAATTGTAATCACTCGCAGAATTGAGCGATAGCGATTTGTGGGGAGATCCGTCATCAAACACTGAAAATAATGACAGTGACAATTCTGCAACTGAGCAAATTTCAGTGTTTTTGATTTGATTACATTATTGAATAATTTTTATTATTGTTATATTATTATTTGGTACAATTATTTATAATTATTTATTATATTATAATTTATGATTTCATTTTTCAAACTTTATCATACCCGGGATGTCTGCTAGACTCTGGTTTGGACAGATTTAAGTGAGTTATTGCTAAGAATTACAGGACTACAATATAAAACGCCAAATTTTCATGCAAAATAATTGTACCGCTTTTAGCACCTAAAATCCGAAATAATCATACCGCCAGGGAGGTTGATTGATAATGGCGTGGCTCCCAAACAAAATTGACGTACTTTTTTTCCCACAAATAGAGCTTTCTTTTGGTGGTATTTGATCACCCCTGCGGTTTTTATTTTAAGCGCTATAAACAAAAAAAAGCAACAATTAAAAAAAAAAACTTGATTTTTTACTTTTTTGCTATAATAAATATCCCCCACAATTTAAAAAAAAAACAATTTTTCCTCAGTTTAGGCTGATACCTATTCTTCTACATATTTTTGGTAAAAAAATCGCAATAACCATTTATTGATTGGTTTGCGCAAAAGTTATAGCAGTTGCAAAATAGGGGATCATTTTTTATGGCATTTTTATTAATAATTTTCTTTTTACTAGTAATGGCGGCGATCAATGATTTTTATTGTGACTCATCGGACATTTTTGACAAATTTTTGGGACCATTGTCATTTATACAGCAATCAGTGCTATACAAATGCACTGATTCCCGTGTAAATTACACTAGCAGTGAAGGGGTTAACCACTAGGTGGCAATGTGGGGGTTAAGTGTGTCCTAGGGGTGTGTTGCTAACTGTGGGGGGTGTGGCTGTGTTTTACAAGTCACTGATCTCTGCTCCAATCACAGGGAGCAGAGATCAGTGACACTGTTGCTAGGCAGAACGGGGAGATGCTTGTTTACTTTAGCGTCTCCCCTTTCTTCCTCCCACGGGACCCGTGATCTGACTCATGGAGGACCCGAGCGGCACGCGCGCATGCCGCTGGCTGTGCGCACACAATGGCATGGTGGCAAATTTAAAGGGACGTACCTGTATGCCCATTTGCCTGTCATTCCATTACTTAATATACATATAGATATAGAAAAACAACAAAAAATAGCAAGACAAAACAACAACAAACATACCCCTATTTTTTCCATTGCATTTGTATTATACACTTCTCATCATATTGAATTGTTATAGATCGATCTCCTCCCCCCCATCTCCCCCCTCCCCCTCCCCTCCACATGAGCCATCATACAGCGGGTTAATCGAGTCAAACCAATAATGAAAAATTTTAACAAATTTTTGAGGGGCTCGTCTGTGTTTGTATGCTAATCTTTTCTTAATATATAGTTTATTTTATTACCCCATTGCTTATGGGTTGGAGGAGTATTAGCAATCCACTTTTGTAGATTGAGTTTATGAGCTAGATACAAAGATCTGGTCCACATTACATGCATGTCTACTTGTAGAATTCCATCTGGAATTATTCCCAGTAATGATAGTTTGGAGGTATTTATTATTTCTATCCGTGATATTTTATTTAGGGTCAAAAACACTTTCTCCCAGTATCCACGAAACTTGGGGCAATGCCAAAGCATATGAATAAGGGAGCCATTGGATACAGAGCATCTCAGACAAGGGTGAGGCGTATGTTCCCCAAGCAAATCATTTTTGTGGGGTATAGTGGGTTCTTTGTAGAATAAAAAGCTGGGTGAATTGCTGGCAAGGTGAGATAGATACCTCGGGTAAGATCTCCATAGCTCTAATCCATTCATCCTCATTAAGATCAATCAGGTCCTTTTGCCAATGAATAAGACTCTTAGCCTGTCCATCTACCTTCTCTGTATTTAATAAAATATGGTAAATATCTCCTATTAGTCCTCTTTTAATAACCCATACTGAAGTGGCTTTCAATAAAATCTATTAAGGATTATATTGTAGTTGGAATCTTAGGGCTTGGCTTTGTAGAGCATGATGAATCTGAAGATACTGATAGAAGTTGCTCTTTGATAGTAGGAAATGTTCTTTCAGTATACTGAAGGGCAATAAAATATCCCCTTAAAATAACTGATAAAGAAGGGTTAGTCCCGCCTTTTCCATTCCAAGAATTCTGATATTTTATTCAATTCAGGTAAGCAGTAATTCTGCGATATTACCAAATGTCTTGTATACCCCTTATGCTGCGTAAGGATGCATATTGTTTCACATAGTTTATGGATTAAACAGAAAGTTGGAAATGTTCTCTTCTCGTAAAAACCATGAGAGACAATTTGCTGTACTAATGGTAATGGTTTAATTGAGTCATTACTATGTTCTGTATGGGGTCTTGGTTATCTAGCTCCTCCCATCCACACCAATGTTGAAGTTGAGCAGCCATGAAATATAGTCTCCAGTTAAGAACCGCTATTCCCCCTCTATCTTTTGCCTGTTGCAGGGTTTCAAGTTTAATTCTTGGTTTACCATGTTTCCATATGAGGTCTCTAAAAGTCGAATCTATTGTCCTAAATAATTTTAATGTCAACCAAACTGGAGAGTTATGTAGTAAAAATAGCAGTTGGGGGAGCCACACCATCTTCACCAGGTTTGCTCTCCCTATCATAGTCAATGGGAATTTACAGATTGTACTTTGTTGCCTAAATTTACCTAGAAAAATAAGTATATTGATGTTTATATACACTTTAACATTTTGGGTTATTATCACCGCTAAGTTCTTAAATGAGGAAACATACTTCATCTGATGGTTCTGGTGTGGAAGCTCCAACTGTGTGGAATCCATTGGATCAATGGGCATTATTATGGACTTATCCCTATTTATATTGAATCCTGAGAACATACCAAAATAGTCAATAAGTGATGTAACGCTAGACAATGAATTATATGTATCCCCTAGAAAGACTAGGGCATTGTTTGCGAAGAGTGCTATTTTTTCCTCTCCTGTACTTTTCTGAAATCCCACTATATCTGGACATTCATGAAAAACCTCCGCCAGGGGTTCTATGGCCAGTGCAAAAAGGAGGGGAGACATGGGACATTGCTGCCTTGTTCCTCTCGTCAACAAAAAGGGTAGTGAGATTGATCCATTAATCTGTACTCTTGCACTCGGAGAGCTATATAGCAGTTGTATCCACTTTATAAATTTCGGCCCTATTCCAAAGTGTTTTAGGGAGGTCCACAAATAATCCCACTCAATACTATCAAATGCTTTGGTCGCATCCAAAGGCACGATGGCTCTATTTCCAGTAGTGTCTATGGGTAGTTGTAAGTTTAGAAATAAACGTGTGATGTTATTGGCTACTGATCTGTTAGGGATAAACCCTGATTGGTCACAATGTATTAATTTACCAATATACTTTGAAAGTCTGATTGCCATTATCTTTTCCAAAAGCTTGACATCTGATGTCAGCAATGAGATTGGACGGAATGCATCAGCCCTTGTTTGATCCTTACACGGTTTCAGAATAGAGATAATCACAGCCTAATTCATCAAGGGGGCAAAGACCCTACCTTATAAGCATGATTAAAAACTATTAGGAGATCAGGTAGTAGCACATCTCCATGTTTTATATATTTCTCCTGGTAGGCTGTCTGACTCAGAAGAATTATTGTTGGATAAATTGGTGCCTCCATCAGTTAGTTCTTCCAATGTTAATGGTTTCTCCAATATCTCCCTCTCATCATCCGGTAACTTTGGCAAATTAATAGATTCAAAAAACTTTTTCATGTCCCCCTCCTGGTCCCCCTCCTGGTCTCTTGTTCTACTTTTATATAACTCCTGATAGAAAGCCCAAGCACTTCCACAGTCTCTGGGGGTTTGGCAGAGACCCCCTGCCCCAAAGCATCCCCCATGTTGAGGGCATGTGGGCAGTGACTTATCCCCTGTGGAGATGCATGCTCAGATAAGGGTGCAGTATGGATTTTGGGGGCCCTACACAATTTTTCTTTTTTAAATATGGCCATTTTTTTTTATTATTGTCGGCAATCTTTCTTTTAGATTCAGCTTTCAGCTGAACGCCGCTGACAGTTGATGACTCATCAGTTTTTAAGGCTGCGGTGGCCAATCATTCCTTAAAAAACATGATTTTTACTGGTTGTTAAAAAGCAAGTAAATGTCATTTACCTAAAGGTAACATTTGACATTTACTATAGGTAAGCCTATAATAAGTGAAAATAACTCCTAAACTTGTACTGTTTAGGAGATATTTACATTACATGCAGACATTGACATCACTAGAGCATGCACTCTGAAGGAATGGCCATGGGTAGCGTTCCTTCCGTGCCCCTTGCCGTGAACGGCAACTCCCACATGCATGTGTGGGAGTGAAGTCATTGTGGCTCCAATATCAGCGCCGGAGCCCTCTAACCTGGAAGCAGTCTCAGCAGTTTATCTATATATATATATATATATATATATATATATATATATATATATATAGTTTGTGCTGTAGTACATGTACATGCTTTAGCAAGAATGAAAAAGTATCGAGTATTACCCAAAATGGATACCATACCTTTGGAGACCCTTTTTTTATAAAGACTTGTCAAATATTTGGGTGTCTTTATTTCTAGGTTACAACTTTTTTTTAACATGACTAGGGATTTCCAGTGATGTAAGTGAATGAAGTCAATGACATCACTGATGGTAAAGGAATAGGCAAAGCCTCACCTACAGGCATCCTTAACAATCATTAGCAGCTGGAAGCTGTCATGTGTAATAGCAGAAGTAATACCACCATTAAAAATGATGTTTGGCTCCCACCAAACAGATAAATGTTTTGGCATTCATCTGAAATCCTGAACAGCCAAAATTCAGTCCAAACTTGTGATCTCACCAGGCCCTGAGCCCTTCCCTAATCATGAGGTACTTAGGTACTTGGCCCTTTCACATGAAAGAGAGGGAATTGCTATAGCTTTCCCAAAGTCAGAAGTGCCAGCGCTTGAGTTGACAGACGTGCAACTAGGAGAAGTAAATATTTGCTGCTAAGAAATGATGGTTGAGGAGGTTAAAGTATAAGGTCAGCAAAAACTTTTTAATTTGATTTGGATAGAGGTGGAGAGATTAGAATCCTTTTCAAGTTTTCTGCTGTCGGAAATTTAGAAATATTTTCCCTCAAATGCCTGATATCATAGCTGATCACTAGTGATGGAGTAATCTGCTTCGGTTCGATTTATGGAAGTGTTTGATGAATTCCACCAAAAATCCACAAATTGAAAACTTTATTGCAGACCCATTGAAGTAAATGGGATATGAATCTTAAAAATCAATCATGTCTATTTCAAGACGAATAGGCAATGGATTGTCCATCAAAGGGCATGGGGAGCTGGGCAATGCCTCAGGGGACATGTAACAATACAAGTTTAAAAAAATGCAGTTTAACACAGGACAGCTCTTTTAATAAGGCTTAAAGTGGAACAATAAAAATACCCAATTCCTTTAAATAACATCCTATGGGGGATGCCTCAAACGTGCCTATGAAGTAGCACATCTGTAGGGTGTACTAAAGCGAAAGTGATATTTAGAAAGATAACAAATTCTATTTGCTGCTAATTGATATTTCCCAAAAACTTTTGGTTTGTTTGTAATAAGCCATTTCCAAGACAAATGGACAAGTGGGTGTGAAACAAAGGACATGGGAAGCTGTGCACTGCTTTGGGGAATAGAGATGGACGAACTTCCAACGTAACGTCTCGCGGACGCGAACCGCGAACGCGGCCGAAAGTTCGCGAACCGCAAAGTTTGCTGCGGGTCCCATTGACTTCAATGGCAGGCGAACTTTAAAAACCTACAGGTCATATTTCCAGCTACAAAATAATTACTAGCTATGCACAAGTCCCACCACATGGCCACTGACATAACACATGTATGAAGTAAATCTGGGATCGACAAATACAAGCATTCTTTTTTATATGTGAAATTTTGGCTCAGGAGCGCATGAATGCAATGGAGGAGAGGAAAGGTCAGGGTAGGCTATGACGAGGGTGCAGGAGATGATCACCAGCACCGTGATATAGAGCACTGACACCAGCACCGTGATAGAGTGCACTGACACCAGCACCGTGATATAGAGCACTGACACCAGCACCGTTATAGAGTGCACTGACACCAGCACCATGATATAGAGCTCTGACACTAGCACCGTGATAGAGTGCACTGACACCAGTACCGTGATATAGAGCACTGATACCAGCACCGTGATAGAGTGCACTGACACCAGCACTGTGATAGAGTGCACTGGCACCAGCACCGTGATATATAGAGCACTGACACCAGCACCGTGATATAGAGCACTGACACCAGCACCGTGATATAGAGCACTGACACCAGCACCGTGATATAGAGCACTGACACCAGCACCGTGATAGAGTGCACTGACACCAGCAACATGATATAGAGCACTGACACCAGCACTGAGATAGAGAGAACTGACAGCAGCACTGATACCAACAACTCGCTGCTGGGCCCCAAAATATGACACCGCTCTACCCTTTCAAACAGGAGGGTACGAGCATATAGTACGGTGTGCTTTTTTTGTACAAGGAAGTGAGCCGAATGAAGAAAAAAGGTCTGTGTGCTCGATTAAATAAATTGTTTATAGAGATATACATGGTCTACTGGTCACATGTGTTGAATTCCTCCGAGATCCATGCCTCATTCATTTTCAGAAATGTGAGGTAGTCAACACTGTCGTGAGCTAGGCGAGTGCGCTTATCGGTCACGATCCCCCCCTGCTGCGCTGAATGTCCTTTCAGACAGGACACTGGACACTGGACGAGGGGCAAGCCAACAGTTCCATTGCAAATTGGGCAAGCTCTGGCCAGAGCTCAAGCCTGCCCACCCCATAGTCCAGGGGTTCATCACTCCTCAGAGCGTCCACATCGGCCGTTAACCTGATGTAGTCGGACACCTGTCGGTCTAGGCGTTCCCTGATGCTGGATCCGAATGAGACCTGTCGATGGGTCGGCTGAAAGAACGACCTCATATCAGAAGTCACCAACACATCTTCAAACTGCCCTCTTGCAGGCGCTGTTGGATTGGTACCCACAACTCTTTCTCTGGGAGTGGGAATTGCTCCTCTGCCAGCGCACGCAAAAGCAGAATGCAGCATTTCTCGAAGCAAGGCCTGGAAGTGCTCCATTCTGACAGCCCTCTGTGACGGTGGTAACATTTCCGCCATTTTGTGTTTGTACCGGGGGTCTAAGTACATTGCCACCCAGTACTGGTCCTTGACCCTTATGCTTTTTATACGGGGCCCCTGTTAAAACACTGGAGCATGAAGGCCCCCATTTGCACTAAACTGGAAGCGGTGTTGTTGCCTGGCTCCTGCTCATCATCCAGGATAATGTCGTCCTCCTCGTTCTCCTCTCCCCATCCACGCACAACAACAGGGATCCCAGAAATGTTTAAAGCATGCTCTTCTTGCTCCTCCTCATCCATCCTCCTCTGACTCTTCTTCAGACTCCTGTTGTTGACTTGTCTCAGATAGAGTTGCCCCCCTGGGAATTCATCCAGCATTGCGACTTCCTAATCTTCCCGCTCCTGCTCCTCTATGGCTTGATCAATGACACGAAGCAATGCACGCTCCATAAAGAAGGCATAAGGTACGATGTCACTGATGGCACCATGGCTGCGACTGACCGGTTTGGTGATCTCATCAAATGGCCGCAGAAGTCTGCATGCGTCACGCATGAGCAGCCACGGTGAAAAAAAACCCAGCTCCCCAGAACCTGTTCTGCCTCAGAGTTCATACAGGTAGACGTTAACTGCACGTTTCTGCTGGAGCAGCCTATCAAGCATATAGAAGGTTGAGTTCCATCGGGTCGGGCAATCGCAAATAAGACCTCTGACTGGCAGATTGTGTCACCACTGAATGTCAGCAAGGCGAGCCATGGCAATGTAAGATCTTCTGAAATGGGCCGAGATTTTCCTTGTCTGCCGCAAGATGTCCTGGACTCCAGGGTATTTGACAACGAATCGCTGCACGACCAAGTTTAAGATGTGTGCCATGCATGGCATGTGCGTAATTTTGCCCTGTTTCAATGCGCTAAGCAGATTGGCACCATTGTCACACACCACTTTACCAACTGTCAAATTGAGCGGTGTTAGCCCCTGATCTGGCTGTGAACGCAAAGCTGAAAGGAGTGCAGGGCCAGTGTGGCTCTTAGCTTCCAGGCACAACAGACGCAGCACGGCATGGCAACGTCTCACCTGGCATGTCGAATAGGTTCTGGGGAGCTTGGGCGGCGCAGCGGAAGAGACGCTAGCAGCGGAAAAGGAGGAGTCAGCTGAGGAGGAGAGGGAGAAGGATGGAGTAGGAGGAGGAGGAGAAAACCAAATCTACACGGGTGCCACGGATTACATGCTTGACGGCTGTCGGAAGGTTCACCCAGTGGGCAGTAAAAGTCATATACCTTCCCTGCCCATGTTTGCTAGACCACCTGTCTGTGGTCAGATGTATCTTGGCACCGACACTGTGTGCCAGAGATACATTCACTTGCCGCTGAACATGGCCATATAGCTCTGGGATGCCCTTCTGTGAGAAATACTTCCTTCCTGGGACCTTCCAATGGCCAAACATTTTTGAAAGGCCTCTGAGTCCACCAGTTTATATGGCAGTAGTTGGGGGAATGAGTTCTGACAAGCCAGCCGTCAACCGTTGGGCAAGAGGGTTATCCGGCGTCATCATTTTTTATGCTCGAACATTTGGCCCACGGAAGCCTGCCTTCTGGCTGAAAAACGTGAGCTTGCCGTGATGGAAGGTGGAGTTGAGGACAATTGTGAGGAGAGAGGAGAAGGAGAAGTAGAAGACGAGGCTGGACGGTGAGAGCCTGGAGTGTGGCTTTGTGTGTTCCGTTGCTCCCACTGGGCTCGGTGATGGCAGCTCATGTGCCTTCTTAAGGCGGTCGTCCCTAGGTGAGTGTTGGGCTTACCGCGACTTATGCGTTGACTGCAAAGATTGCAGATGGCAACACTATTGTCATTAGCGGACACGTTAAAAAAAGCCCACACTGCGGAGCCATGTGCCGGCGTCCTGGGAGCGCCAGATGTGACCGTACATGGTTGATGCCTTGCTCCTGATACATTTGCATTCTGCTTTGTCCCTCCTGTGCAATCTAAGTTCTTCCTGCTTCTCCTCCCTATCTGCTGGTCCATATCTCCCTCTGAACTCCCCTCCTCTTCCTCTCTTGTGGGCACCCACGTGGCATCACTAGACACATCATCATCAACGTCACCTTCCCCACCACTATAATTAGAGTAGGCAGCAACAGCGGGGACAAACCTCCTCCTTGGGCTGATCTGGGTACTGTTGTCAGACTGCTGAGCGGCGGTTGTTGCTACCTCCTCTTTCTGATCCAATGCCAAGAGTGACTGTGCATCGGAAATGTCTTGATATGGATCAGAAAATAATTCCTGTGACTCAAGTGGAATGTATATGGTGGTGGTGGTGTTGGTGGTAGTGTCGTTGGGGGTGCACATAGCAGAGAGTGAAGAAGAGGGTGCAGATCGAGAGGATGAAGAGGGTGCAGAAGAGTAAGGCTGAGTGAGCCACTCAACCAAGTCTGGTGCGTCCTTTGACGTAATGGCATGCACCTTCTGCAATTTGCCACTTTGGCTCAAGTCTGTTGCTCCTGCCCTACCCCTACCACCCCTGCGGAAGGGCCTGCCTCTTCCTCTGCCTGTCATTTTTCAAATGTCTCTGTGGCAAAAGTCTCTAGAGAAGTGCATTATGTATGTGGAAGCTTCAATCTGTTGTTTTTGGGGGCCACTGGTCTATCACACCAGTTATAATACTTTTTTTTATTGCGTTTGTCACCCTCCAAATAGTACACCTATACCAGTCCTTACAAGGACCTTTGTGTACCAAGTAGCTATTGATGTACAGACTGTACCTCAGTCCCTACACTGATAAAGGACTGCTGCAGAATAGGGCAGCAATCTGCAGCAGCGCACCACAACCCTCCAAATAGTACACCTACACCAGTCCTTACAAGGACCTTTGTGGATCAAGTAGCTAGTGATTTTCAGACTGTACCTCAGTCCCTACACTGATAAAGGAGTGCTGAAGAAAAGGGCAGCAATCTGCAGCAGTGCACCACAACCCTCCAAATAGTACACCTATACCAGTCCTTACAAGGACCTTTGTGGACCAAGTAGCTAGTGATTTGCAGACTGTACCTCAGTCCCTACACTGATAAAGAACTGCTGCAGAATAGGGCAGCAATCTGCAGCAGCGCACCACAACCCTACAAATAGTACACCTATACCAGTCCTTACAAGGACCTTTGTGGATCAAGTAGCTAGTGATTTGCAGACTGTACCTCAGTCCCTACACTGATAAAGGACTGCTGAAGAATAGGGCAGCAATCTGCAGCAGTGCACCACAACCCTCCAAATAGTACACCTATACCAGTCCTTACAAGGACCTTTGTGGACCAAGTAGCTAGTGATTTGCAGACTGTACCTCAGTCCCTACACTGATAAAGAACTGATGCAGAATAGGGCAGCAATCTGCAGCAGTGCACCACAACCCTATATATTGTACACCTATACCAGTCCTTACAAGGACCTTTGTGGACCAAGTAGCTAGTGATTTGCAGACTGTACCTCAGTCCCTACACTGATAAAGGACTGCTGCAGAATAGGGCAGCAGTCAAGTATAATATTCTTTCTATATTTGGAAGAAAGTATATTATACGTGTACAACCCTATATACTGTACACCTATACCAGTCCTTAAAAGGACCTTTGTGGACCTAATAGTAATAGCTAGCTAGTGATTAAACTGACTGTCCCTACTGCACACAGCGTCCTGTCCCTCCCTGCACTGACAAACGACAGGCTGCTGCAATCACCAGCACAGCAGTGCACTCAACCCTATATACTGTACTACACCTATACCATACCAGTCCTTAAAAGGACTTTTGTGGACCTAATAGCTAGCGATTTGTGTCACTACAGTCTCTCCCTGCTCCACACAGCGTCCTGTCCCTACTCTGAAATAAGACAGAATGTAAAATGGCCGCCAGATCAGGTCTATTTATAAGGTAGGGGGAATGTCCAATTGTCCATGTGCTGAAATGTCTCAATTGGCTGTCCTGTACCCCATGATGGATGTGTCATGGGTCAAAGTTCTTTAACACTGTAAACACATATGTCCGCCGGGTGAACAGCGGCAATAGTCTGCCGATCGGGCGAATCGCAAACACGCAAAATTCGCCGCAAAACGACCGCCAGGCGAACAGTTCGGCCATCCCTATTGGGGAACATATACCAATGGAAAAAAAAAGATCATTTAGTAAGATTTAAAGGGCAATAATAAAATGACTTTTAAATAACACATTAGGGGGGTGCCTTAAACCTACACATAAAGTAGCACACCAGTACAGTGTACTAATGCAAAAGTATAATTTAATTTGTCTCTAAATAGCATTTCTCAGCCTACTTCTTCTGTGGCAGCGAGCATGTGCCCCCCCCCCCCCCCCCAAATCATACCATGCCACTAGCCCTCAACACAAGTCCTATCCCCAACCCCTGCTCCAAGGCAACTTGTCCTCATGTTATTGGAGACAAGGGCCCCATGTTAATGGAGACAAGGGCCTTTTTACAGCCATGGGTTTATATGTGGGAATGTATCACAATCTGGAATCCTTTAAATGAAGGGGGCTCACAGAAATCCAGCTTCAGTCATGTCTTCTAGCAGTGTAGATTCACACATCCATCTCGATAAACAATACCTGCTGACCCATTGATATGATGCTCTTCTGACAAACAGATGAATTCATCTTGGTTCACACTGGGGCAGCTTCAAAGTCGCCCAACTCTGAAGCTGTCCTGCGCAGTGCGACTTGCTAGCAACTTCTTTAACCACTTCAGCCCTGAAAGGTTTTACCCACTTCCTGACCAGGCAATTTTTTGTGACACAGCACTGCGTCACTTTAACTGGCAATTGTGTGGTCGTGCGACGTTGTACCCAAATAAAATGAATGTCCCTTTTTTCCCACAAATAGAGCTTTCTTTTGGTGGTATTTGATTTTGATTTTTTGCGCTATGAACAAAAAAAGACAGACGATGTTGAAAAAAAATATATTTTTTTTTACATTTTGCTATAATAAATATGTAAAAAAAAACTAATTTATTTATCAATTTAGGCCAATATGTATTCTGCTGCATATTTTTGGTAAAGAAAATCCCAATAAGCGTATATTGATTGGTTTGTGCAAAAGTTATAGCATCTACAAAATTGGGGATTGATTTAGGGAATTTTTTTATTGTTGTTACTGGTAATGGCGGCTATCTGTGATTTTTAACAGGACTTCGACATTGCGGCAGACAAATATGACCCTAAGTGGCACTTTTTGGGGACCAGTGACACCAATACAGTGGTCAATGCTAAAAAAATGCACTGATCCCTGTATAAATGACACTGGCAGGGAAGGGATTAACTACAGGGGCGATCAAGGGTTTATATGTGTTCCCTGAGAGGTGCTTTCTAACTGTGGGGGAAGTGGGTTCACTAGAGGAAAAGAGAGATAATGATTCAGCTTAGCTGAAACACCATAGCTCTCTTTTCTTCCCTGACAGATCTGCGGTGTGCATCGGCTGCTCCATCTCTCCTGTGAACGATCGGCAGTGGCAGCGGCCATCATTGCCCGGCCCTGCTGATTGGCACCCGTTGTGTCCAATCACAGCGAGAGCTGCGTGCCCCCTAAACCACGTGCACAAAATCACTTACAGGTACGTGATGTTGCGCACCCAGGCCATCCTGCCGTAGTAAATGTACAGTCCGAAAGCCGTTAATAGAAGTCAATGCAAGCCATCCTAAAGTCACCCCAAAGTAGTACAGAAACCTCTTTCTAAGTTGGAGCGACTTGAGTTGCTCCAATTACAACAGTTCCATTGTACTGAGTGGAGCGTGACTTGTCAGGCGGCTAAGTCACCTGACAGGTCACCCCAAGCCTTTCATTTCCTACTCCAGCAACTTAATGTAAACAAAGGGTGGGGATCTCTGGTGACATCATTGAGTAAATATGGTTGTGATGATAGTTGGTCAATCATCCAGTGTATTGAAATGTAACATATACTGTATGTGATAAGCATTGTAGGGAAATAGACATGGTTCTATAGATAGCCATTCAATATTACCCATACTGTGTAAGTTATGCTGTATTTCTTTTGTTAGAAAATTCTCACCTTTCCATGCCAATTTTATACAACTTCCCACTGTGATATTTTGAAATCCATATATATATATATATATATATATATATATATATATATATATATATATACAGTATATATACAGCCATGGCCAAAATATTTTTTAAGAATGACACAAATATTATAAATTTTCACACAGTCTGCTTCTTTGGTGTATTCAGATCTTTTGTCAGATGTTACTATATACAGAAGCATAATTACAAGTATTTAATAAGTGTCAAAGGCTTTTATTACATTAAGTTTATGCAAAGAGTCAATATTTACAGTATTGACCCTTCTTTTTCAAGACCTCTGCAATTCACCCTGGCATGCTGTCAATCAATTTTGGGTCACATCCTCACTGAAAGCAGCCCATTCTTGCATAATCAATGCTTGGAGTTTGTCAGAATTTTTTTTTTTTTCACCTGCTTCTTGAGGATTGACTATAAGTTCTCAATGGGAATAAGGTCTGGGGAGTTACCTGGCTATGGACCTAAAATGTTGATGTTTTGTTCCCCAAGCCAATTAGGTATCACTTTTGCCTTATGGCAAGGTGGTCCATCATGCTGGAAAAGGCATTTTTTTTCACCAAACTGTTATTGGATGGTTGGGAGAAGTTGCTCTCGGAGGATGTTTTTGTACCATTCTTTAGGCAAAATTGTGAGTGAGCCCACTCTCCTGGCTGAGAAGCAACTCCACACATGAATGGTCTCAGGATGATTTACTGTTGGCATGACACAGGACTGATGGTAGCGCTTACCTTATCTTCTCCAGACAAGGTTTTTTTAGAATGCCCCAAACAATCAAAAAGGGGATTCATCAGAGAAAATTACTTTACCCCAGTCCTCAGCAGTCCAATGCCTGTACCTTTTGCAGAATATCAGTCTGTCCCTGATGTTTTTCCTGGAGAAAAGTAGCTTCTTTGTTGGCCTTCTTGACACCAGGCCATCATCCTAAAGTCTTTGCCTCACTGTGCACACAGATGCACTCACACCTGCCTGCTGCCATTCCTGAGCAAGCTCTGCACTGGTGGTGCCCCCATCCCACAGCTGAATCAACTGTAGGAGACAGTCCTGGAGCTTGCTGGATTTTCTTGGGTGCCTTCTTCTCAAATGCAGTGGAAATTATTTTTTGGGGATTATGTTAATTTTCATAGCAAAGAGGGACTTTACAATTAATTCATCTGATCACTCTATATAACATTATGGAGTATATGCAAAATGCCATCATATACACTGAGCCACTAGACTTTGTGAAAATTAACATTTGAGTCATTCTCAAAACTTGTGGCCATGGCTGTGTATACTGTATATACAGTATCTCACAAAAGTACACCTCTCACATGTTTGTAAATATTTTATTATATCTTTTCATGTGACAATACTGAAGAAATTACACTTTGCTACAATGTAAAGTAATAAGTGTACAGCTTGCTTACCAGTGTAACTGGTAAATGTGACCATACGATGACCAGCAGTTTAACAGGACAGGTTCCACACAGAACAGGCCACATACACGGGTAGATACGTACGCTTATCAGTGTTTTAATGTAATTAATAATGTTATTCTAAGCGTATTGTATACAATAAAATGAGAATTAAAAAACAGAAGTATAATCAGGAAAGCACACATATATGCCTACATGGACACATGTGTGTATGTGTGTGAGCACATACATGAGTGTGGGGCGCGGAGATAGGAAAAAAAGGGGGGGAGGGGAGGAAATAAAAATGGGGGGGGGCCCCACACTCATGTATGTGCTCACACACATACACACATGTGTACATGTAGGCATATATGTGTGCTTTCCTGATTATACTTCTGTTTTTTAATTCTCATTTTATTGTATACAATACGCTTCAAATAACATTATTAATTACATTAAAACACTGATAAGCGTACGTATCTACACGTGTATGTGTATATACACATACACTATTTTTATTTTTATTCCCTTATAACACATATGTCCTGCACGTCCAATCTCCAATATAATTATATCTACACACTCCATGTATGCTCCTCTCTTTTACCTTCCTTTCTAAGTTTTTTAAGCCTTTTTACCCATTTTTAATATATATTTTTTATCTTCCTTCCATCCCCCTTTGTTTACTCATTCTTCCATCCATTCTTTGATTTTTTCCAAATAGGATTTTATCCCATAGATATCTTTACCGATATGTACATAAGATTTCACCATAGACGTTGACTTCCTCCTTATACTAAGCCGCTCCAGCTCCCTCTCTCTCCCACTTCCCTCTCCCCTCATTACTCATCCCACTTCCCTCTCCCCTCATTACTCATTTTTTTCCTTCTCATACTCGATCGTAGCCATGCCCCTTCACTTGCTCCTAGTCCACCTCCAGCCCCGCCCACTGCCCTTAGCCTGCCCCTATTTATATCCTGAGTCCCCTGCATTTTTTTCTGATTCTGCCTGATGAAAGAGCGCGGTCGTCCGACAATCTCGACCCGCGCGCTCAAGAAACGCGTTGCATACCCGCTGACGTCACAGCCCCGCGCCCTGGTCGTCTCTGCCTCCCAAGCCTCGTTTTGAAGACCGCACATCTCGTGTCCACCACAAGCCGGCTGCTTCATACAAAACACCTGCAGTGGACAGCATGTGAGAGGAACAGGAACAACGCGATGAGATGACAGATGTGGACCGGACCACTGGCTGACGTCCCAAAAATCAGATATACCAGATGACCCCTGGTGTTTAATGCTTACTTTTTGCCTACTAAATGTGAGTGCAAAATTTTATGTTTTTTACACTGAAAATAAAACCTTTTAAAAAAATCTGCACCCAGAGGCGCCCCTTTCTCTCCTTTTTCTCCTTTATCTACAGCAATCCAGGAGCTCAAGTTTCAGCTCTTTTAAGGTGGCAGCCCTGCATGCGGATCCATCCCCCCCTCCCCATCCCTTTTCCCCTCCCCCTCTCCTTTCCCCTCCCCCTCTCCATGAACTAAAGAACATTTATTCCCTCCTTTTTTTTGGTCTGGACAAAGTAGTGCATTCCCTGCACTCACCATATGTAACCTTATAGACTCCCTTTTTTTCAAGTGGGAACCTAATATCTTTGATTTGCGCCAAATACTTTTCCTGTGGTCTAATGAGACCAAGATAAATATATTTGGTTCAGATGGTGTCAAGTGTGTGTGGCAGCAACCAGGTGAGGAGTACAAAGACAAATGTGTCTTGCCTACAGTCAAGCATGGTGGTAATGGAGTGTCATGATCTGGGCTGCATGAGTGCTGCCGACACTGGGAAGCTATAGCTCATAGTTCATTGAGGGAACGATGAAGGCCAACATGTACTGTGACATACTGAAGCCAAGCATGATCCCCTCCCTTTGGAGACTGGGCTGCAGGGCAGTATTCCAACATGTTAATGACCCCAAACACACCTCCAAGATGACCACTGCCTTGCTAAAGACGCTGAGGGTAAAAGATAATGAACTGGCCAAGCATGTCTCCAGACCTAAACCCTATTGAGCATCTGTGGGGTATCGTCAAATGGAAGGTGGAGGAGCTCAAGGTCTCTAACATCCACCAGCTTCATGATGTCGTCAAGGAGGAGTGGAAGAGGACTTCAGCAGCACCCTGTGAAGCTCTGGTGAACTCCATGCCCAAGAGGGTTAGGGTAGTGCTGGAAAATAATGGTGGCCACACAAAATATTGACACTTTGGGCTAAATTTGGACATTTTCTCTTAGGGCTGTACTCACTTTTGTTGCCAGCGGTTTAGACATTAATGGCTGTGTGTTCAGTTATTTGAGGGGACAGCACATTTACACTGTTATACAAGCTGTACACTCACTACATTGTGGCAAAGTGTAATTTCTTCAGTGTTGTCACATGAAAAGGTATAATAACATATTTACAAAAATGTGAGGGGTGCACTCAATTTTGTGACTGTGTATATGTATATATATATATATATATATATATATATATATATATATATATATATAATGTCAGAGACGATTGAAGATGGCCTTCAGAGTGTGAAATTGATGGCACCAAAGAAAAGCAATGAACATATTTCTGTCCTTCAGAGAATGAACTCGATGACACTACACAACAGCAATGAATATTATTCTGACAGCTTAGTAACAAGGCTGCCACATTAAAATATGTTAACCATTTCTGTATGGGGAATAAGAAAATTGCAACAATTTATAAACACTAATGCAATAAGAGGTTGTATCCTACAACACTGTATTTATTATTTTAGAGCTTCCAGAAGCATAATACATTTTGCCTAACTAGATTTAGATGACCAACAAATGAATGGGCTCATATCTTTAAAAAAACTGTTTTATATAATGAACTTTAATGTTTTAATAACATAATTTCCTTTTGCGTCCAAATGTCATTCATGCCTAGGTATCCAGGTCAAATTTAGCAGTCAAAAGACTTGAGTTGAAGTGCTAATTTTGACATCAAATTTTGATTTAGTTTTAGTTATAGTCTCTTGACTAAAATGCCATTTTAGATTTAGTCATATTTAGTCTTTTGACTAAAATGCTATTTTCGTTTTAATTGTCTTTTAGTTGACTAAAATCTCCAGTACATTTTAGTCGATTAAAATCTAATGTATTTAGTTAAATTGTAATGCATTATTTCTTTAGAACTGCTAAACATTATATACTTCTAGAGTAAAAATCTAACAACATGTTTATTATTCATGGTATTAAGGTTTAAACATGCGCTACAGACACAGATTTAGTTGTTGTGATATAAATTCTATTTAGTTTTAGTCATAGTCTTTTAACTAAAATGTCATTTTAATTTTAGTCTTATTATAGTCTTTTGACTAAAATATCATTTTAGTTTTAATTGCATTTTAGTCATCTGAACTGTTTTCATTTTAGTTGTATTTTAATCGACCAAAATATTTAAGTTGTCGCAATTAACACTGCTGAGTTGTCAATAGTGTCTCTTCAAGCAACACTCTTAAAGTGGTTGTAAACCTCCCCCACAACTTTGTCCCATGTAAATCAGCATAAAAATCTATAATGAACACTGCTTGTAGATATCTCCTTACTTGTTTAGTATTGTAATCCTTTTTGTTCTTTAGAGTGACGTCACTGAGCATGCCCAGATCTCCCCTGATTTACTGCACACTCTCTATACTATGTCTTATCTATCTGTTATCAGGACTTCCTACAGCACAACACTGAACTCCCAGGAGGCTTCATAATCACTCAGAGCTTCCTTCTACACACTATGTGACACAAGCAGTGTAAAGCATGGCATGGGACAGCATTACTGCACTCTTATCAGCTGGAGCTGATAGGACTCACACAGGCAAACACTAGATAAGTAGCACAAGTAAATACTATGAAATAATACAAGTCAGCTATGAACAGGGAAGCAGGGTTGCCATAGAAATGTTGGATTGAGAAGGAGGCTTGGTAAACAGTACAGGAAGTGCTCAATGTAAAGGCGGAAATACACTCCACTGTGGACTCAGAAAACAATACTTAAGATGGCGCTGCCTAACCCCGAAAACCAAGCACCGCCTTCAGGCTTTCTAAGGGCGTAAATTTTTGATTTCACTTCTCACTACCTATTACAGTTTTGAAGGCCATAAAATGCCAAGATGGCACAAAACCCCCACAAATGACCCCATTTTAGAAAGTAGACACCCCAAGCTATTTGCTGAGAGGCATGTTGAGTCCATGGAATATTTTATATTTTGCCACAAGTTGCGGGAAAATTACAAACCTTTTTTTTTTTTCACAAAGTTGTCACTAAATGATATATTGCTCACGCATGCCATGGGCATATGTGAAATGACACCCCAAAATAAATTCTGCTGCTTCTCCTGAGTATGGGGATACCACATATGTGGGACTTTTTGGGAGCCTAGCCGCGTACGGGGCCCCGAAAACCAAGCACCGCCTTCAGGCTTTCTAAGGGCGTTACAGTTTTGAAGGCCATAAAATGCCAAGATGGCACAAACCCCCCCCCAAATGACCCCATTTTGGAAAGTAGACACCCCTAAATTTAGGGGTACACTAGTGAGACTAGGTAATAAATGGCGGGTGCCCTGAAACTATAAAAAAATAACTAACCAACCAGCGTCACCTGTAACAGTTATATGGCGATCACTGGTGAAAGGGTTAACTAGGGGGCAATCAGGGGGCTTTATGCGGTAATATATGGGGGTCCCTGGCGCTATAAAAAGCTGCGGTGAACCTAAATACCTACCTGCCTAACTAGCGTCACCTGTGACACTAATACAGCGATCAGAAAAACGATCGCTTATTAGGCTGGGTTCACACTGGAGCGATGCGGGAACGCCACGAATCCGCGGCGGGTTCCCGCATCGCATGCCTCCCGGCGGCAGTTCACACTGCCCTATGCGAACTGCTGGGAGTGTCAGTGAAATGTTAATGACACCCCCAGATCAGTTCGCATATCGCAGTGCGATCTGCAAACTCGGATCGCATGGTGTGAACACCCATGCGATCCGATTCTGCTGCGGACCAAAAAAAGGGTCCCGTGCGAATTTGCGGTGGGTGCGGCGGGTGCGGCGCGAATTCAGCCATACTATCTGTATGGCAGAACTCGAATCGCACAGAGATCGGATGTGATTTGCACTGCAGTGCATTGAAGACATTGAAGTCTATGGGACTCGAACGTTCGAAATGGAAAGTGCTAATTTTAACGGCTAATATGCAAGATACTATCCTAAAAAGGGTTTGGGGACCTGACTCCTGCCTCAGGGGACATGGGTCAATGCAAAAAAAGGTTTTAAAAACGGCCGTTTTGGCGGGAGCACTGATTTTAATGACGATTAAAGTGAAAAAAAAAATTGAAATATTCCTTTAAATATGGTGCCTGGGGGGTGTCTGTAGTATGCCTGTGAAGTGCCACGTGTTTCCCGTGTTTAGAACATTCCCTGCACAAAATGACATTAAACGGAAATAACACCATTTAAAACTGCTTGCGGTTTTAATGTTATATCTGGTTCCTGCAATATGGTTGAAAATCATTCAGAAAAATGGAATGGGTAGCCCTCCCTGCCCATTACCAGCCTATTTGGGTCTTGTACGCATATTAAGGGGAACCCCGTACCCATATTAAAAAAAGGAAATGCGTGTGGCCCCCAGGCCCTATATACTCAGAACAGCAGTATACAGGCGGTGCAAACAAGACAGGGACTGTGTAGGTTTGTAGTGTTAAGTTGAATCTGTTTGTAATTTTCAACTGGTACATTTTTAAAGTGTAGCTCCAGTCAAAAAATACTATTTTTAAGCTTTTTGGAAAACATAGGGAAGGGTTATCACCCCTGTATAATTTGTTTTGTCGTCCATCTTTTTTCATCTCACTTGCTGCTGTCTGATGTTTGTAAGTTGGATGTTAGTAAGTAGGGGCCTGCCCTATATGCTCTGCAGAAATGGCGGAACAAGGTGTTGGTTTTGCCACAACATTGTAAGCCCTGAAAGTGACTTTTGGTGGGCGCTGGAGCGCCCTGCTGTGAACGATTATATCAAGAATTGTAATTACATGCCATTGTTGAACAGTGGTAGAAAAATTGACCTTTGGTGGTTGTGGTGCTGGTGCCACAACACTATAAGTCCTCACCGTTACTCTCGGTGGGCACAGGAAGGGGCCCTCCTGTGAAATATTATATCAATTACATGTCCCTGTTAAACAGGGGCAGAAAAATTGGGCCATAGGCACTGGTGCCATCACACTGCAACCTCTGCCATATACTCTAGTTTTATTGCAGGAATTAGCCCTGCTGCAAAGCATTGCATCAAAAATTGTACTTAAACGCCCCTGTTAAACAGGGGCAGAAAAATTGGGCCTTAGGCACTGGTGCTGGTGCCACCACACTCCAACCTCTGCCATATACTCTAGTTTTATTGCAGGAATTAGCCCTGCTGCAAAGCATTGCATCAAAAATTGTAATTAAACGCCCCTGTTAAACAGGGGCAGAAAAATTGGGCTGCTGGCATCACCCAGAACCAAAAATGTTCTTCCAACATATCAGCGGAGGAGGAAGAGGATAGACAATCAACATAACAGGACAGTCACTCAGCATCAGCATAGGCAGTCTTGAAGGGATGTGGTATTTCAAAAAAAATTATTCGGTTACATCAGCTTCAGGTGCTTGGTAGCTGTGGGTGATCCAAGACTGATTCATCTTGATGAAGGTCAGTCGATCAACTGATTCGGTGGACAGGCGCACCCTGTGATCGGTAACAAAGCCACCAGCAGCACTGAAGGTGCGTTCCGAAAGAACGCTGGATGCAGGACAGGACAGTAGCTCAATTGCATACTGTGCAAGCTCTGGCCAGTGATCCATCCTCAAGACCCAGTAAGCCAGAGGATTTTCAGTGGGAAAGGTGTCCAAGTCTGACCTTGCCCCTAGGTATTCCTGCACCATGTAAATTAGACGCTGGCGCTGGGTGCTGGAACCAATCATACCTTGGGGCTGCGGACTAAAAAATTGTCTGAAAGCATCAGTCAGACGGCCACCTTCTCCACCGCTCCTTCTGACTGATGCCTCAGCAACACGTTGTCCAGGACCAGGAGTTTGTGACCTCCCAGTCTCTGGAAACGCGTTGCACAGAGCTTTCTGCAAGGCCTCCCGGAGATGTCTCATCCTCTGCTCCCTCTGCGATGGCAAGATAAGGTCGGGAACCTTACCCTTGTACTGTGGATCAAGGAGAGTGGCCAGCCAGTAATGGTCCCTCTCCTTGATCCGAAGAATACGAGGATCCTTCCGCAGGCTTTGCAGGATCAGGGAGGTCATGCAGCGTAGGTTAGCTGAGGCATTCGGTCCGGAGTCCTCTGGGTCACTAAGGACAACATGACCTGCAGCTACCTCCTCCCAGCCACGTACAAGTCCACGTGTTTCTTGGGACTGTAAATCATCCCTATAAGACTGCTGCTGCTGATGCTGATGCTGAGTGCCAGCCTCCACCTCCATGCTGACACAATCATCCTCCTCCTCCTCTTCCTCCTCCTCACCCTCTTCCTGTGTGATGGGTGGCACAGCAGGAACACTGTCTGGATAAAGGGGGCCTTGAGAGGCAAGGAAGTCCTCCTCTTCCTGCCTCTGTTCTGCCTCAAGTGCCCTGTCCATTATTCCACGCAGCGTATGCTCCAAGAGGTGGACAAGAGGTACAGTGTCACTGATGCATGCACTGTCACTGCTCACCATCCTTGTGGCCTCCTCAAATGGTGACAGGACAGTGCATGCATCCCTGATCATGCCCCACTGTCATGGTGAGAAAAAACCAAGCTCCCCTGACCCTGTCCTGGTGCCGTAGTCGCACAGGTACTCATTGATGGCCCTCTGCTGCGTGTGCAGCCGCTGCAGCATGGCCAATGTTGAGTTCCATCTGGTGGGCATGTCACATATAAGGCGGTTCTTGGGCAGGTTCAACTCCTTTTGGAGCTCAGCCAGCCGAGCACAGGCATTAAATGATCGGCGGAAATGCACACAGACTTTCCTGGCCTGCTTCAGGACATCATGTAAGCCGGGGTACCTGCCCAAGAACCGCTGCACCACCAGGTTAAGGACGTGAGCTACACAGGGCACATGGGTCAGTTGTCCCTGTCGGAGGGCGGAGAGGAGGTTGGTGCCATTGTCGCAAACCACCATTCCTGGCTTAAGCTGGCGTGGCGTCAACCACCTCTCGGCCTGCCCCTGCAGAGCTGACAAAACATCCACCCCAGTGTGGCTCCTGTCCCCCAAACAAACCAGCGCAAGCACGGCATGGCATCGTTTTGCCTGCGTACTTGCGTAGCCCCTGCAACGCCTACGGAGCACCGCTGGTTCTGAGGACAGAGCACTGGAAGAGGCCATGGAGGAAGAAGAAGAGGAGGGGGTGGAGGAGAGAGGTGTGTCACAACCAATAGTAGCATTTTGGAGGCGTGGTGGCGGAACAACCTCCAACACTACTGCACCTTGTCCTGCATCCTTCCCAGCTGCCAGAAGAGTGACCCAATGGGCCGTGAAAGACAGGTAACGTCCCTGTCCATGCCTGCTGGACCATGAGTCAGCGGTAATATGCACCTTACCGCTGACCGCCCTGTCCAGCGAGGCAAGGACATTGCCTTCCACATGCCGGTAGAGAGCCGGAATCGCCTTCCGTGAGAAAAAGTGGCGTTTGGGGACCTGCCACTGAGGAACCGCACATTGTACAAACTCACGGAAGGGGGCCGAGTCTACCAACTGAAAAGGCAGCAGTTGAAGTGCTAGCAATTTAGCCAAGCTAGCATTCAACCGCTGGGCATGTGGATGGCTGGGAGTAAACTTCTTCCGCCGGTCCAGCAGCTGGGGCAGGGACATTTGCCTGCTATAATCGGATGTGGATGTACCACTAGCAGAGTTCCCGGAAGCACTTGGCTGTGACACACCTAATTCTACACCTTCATTCCTCTCAGAGCAGGTTTCAGAGAGGACTGAAGGTCTAGTGGGGTTGGAGATGCCAGCTGATGAGGAGCAAGGAGAGGTCCGCTTTGTTCTTTGGTGTGGGTCTTTGAGGTACGCTTGCCAACGAGCTGCATGGCAGGTCAACATATGTCTGGTCAAGCATGTGGTGCCCAAGCGGCTGATGTTTTGGCCACGTGAGATACGCTTGAGACATATGTTGCAAATAGCAGCGGTGCGATCTGATGCACTCGTCTCAAAAAAGGCCCATACCAAAGAACTTTTAGAATAACGCGCAGAGGAAGCGCTCTGCGCAGGCGGAGCTCTGCGGTGTGATTCAGTTGGTGTGCTGCCCCTAAGCTGACCCCCGGAGGGCATCCTGCCTCGTTGGACATGTGCCTCCTCCTCCTCCTCCTCCTCCCTCCTTCCAGGCACCCACGTGGAGTCAGTGACCTCATCATCCCCTCCCTCTTCATCGCTGTAGCAAACTTGGCAGTATGCTGCAGCTTGTGGAACATGACTGCCAGATTGCTGTCCTTCTTGAGCATCCCCTCTCTCTGCGCTCACGCTACTGCCTTCCTCTAGCTGAGTGTCATCATCAGAGCCCACCAAACACTGGGCATCCTCCTGGAGCATGTACCCAACACTGTGCTCAAAGAGTTCAGGAGACTCCTCAGGAGGACGTGGTGGGTCTAGGGAAGGAGTCACTGATGATGACATTGAGAGGAGGGAAGACGATGTGTTGGCAGCTGCTTTGCTACTACCCTGAGACTGGGTGAGAGAGGATGAGGAGGATGAAGAGGGCTTGGTCATCCACTCTACCAAGTCGTTGGCATGTTGCGGTTCAACATGTCCAGCTGCAGAAAAGAAGGACAAGCATGTCCCATGGCCACGTGCTGATGACAATGCACCGCGTCCATGACCAGCACTGTTGTCTCTAGACACAGAGCCTGCTTGCCCTCTTTTATCGGCTCACGCCTGTCTGCCTCTCCTTGCTGGCCTTCCAGACATGGTAATGGCCTGAAGGGAGTTGGGTAAAACAGTAGTTGGGTAGTTTATATTGTGCTGGAGGCACACAACACCCACTAACTCCTGCAGATGCCTTTTTTATAGAACAGCAGAGATAAAGGGGTATATACAGATGTATACTGTGCTGTGCTGGAAGCACACACAACTTCCAATAACTCCTGCAGATGGCAATTGGGCTCAAATAGAGAACAGCTATGTAGGTGGATTATAGTGGTATGTACTGGGTACAGAGCACGCAGACAGCACGCACTCCTAACACTACTGACTGCAAGCTCTATTATTAAAGCTAGATCACTAGCTATATAGGTGAGGTGAATATAGTGGTGTATACTGCGGTCAGGGCACAGACAGTAACCACTACACGAGAGCAAGATAGGAAATCAGCCAAAAACGATTGGTGTGTAACTGTGTTGAAGGTACACAGAACACCCACTGCTTCAGATGCCAACACACTACACGAGGCCGCCTCAAAGGCGGCCTTATATAGTGTGGGGCGTGCACTACACAGCCTGAGCTATGATTGGCCACAGGCAGGACGCCCGTGGCCAATCATGGCTCTCCTCGCTGCTGGCGCTGCGATTGGCCAAGCATGCGGGGTCACAGTGCATGCTTGGCCAATCATGAGCCAGCAATGCACTGCGCCATCGCAGTGCATTGTGGGCCACACGAATTTTGCCGCGAACGGCCCAAACGTTCGGAATTCGGCGAACGCCCGAACGACCAATGTTCGAGTCGAACGTACGTTCGACTCGAACACGAAGCTCATCCCTATTCCCCACCATGCTCTTCTTGGCCCCTAAAACTATAGTCTAGTCACTTAACAATGTCTTTTGGCAGCTCCATAGTATTGCTTTCCCCTAAACACCCCCTAAAATCTCTACAAATGTGATGTGTGTGCTTCAATTCATGCAAAGTGACCTTTTTTGGATTTTTAGAGTTGTGCCAAACTCATTAGTAACCCCCCTCTCCCCAACTGCTAGCTCAGCTGATATCAATCTGCTATCTGATGACTTGACCCAACCCAATGCACACTCTAAATACCTTTTTCATGATCACATTTATGGACAAATTCACCAAAGCATGTAGTGTAAGGGCCTGCCTCAATACTTTCAACTGCTATTTTTATTTTTTTAACACATGAATTTTCTTGCTATGTAATAGCAGAATGTCAAAATGTGCTTCCATTTTGTTATTATGACACTTCTTACCTGTCCGGTGGGCTGCCAATAGTGTAACTAAGGAGGGGCTTCCCAAAGTATCACACATTATTTAGGCATTCAGCTCTCAATCAAGTGGAGAGGGTTACCTGTCCTAAACATCCCCCCTCATTTTTTAGCAAGGGCCCATCAGCGGACAGTCCGCTCGTGTGTGGGCTTCAGCGGACTTTTTCAGCGTGCAGTCTGGCGTACTAAGTATTTCGGATTTTTCGAAATTCTGTCCGTCATACTTTGGTTTCAGCGGACAATCCGCTCGTCAGTAGGCTAGTTCGACGGACTAAGAATGGTGCATGCTCAGAAAGGATTTACACGGCGAAAGGTTGCATTGCTGTGTATTGGACTTCCTATTTCTAGTCCCGTCGTACGTGCTGTACACGTCATCGCGCAAGCTTTCGACGGACTGTTTGTGCATCCGTGTGTGGTCAAGTCCGTTCATTCGAAAGTAGGACGGACTGTCCGTCGGATTGTATGACAGACTAAGTAGGCCATACAGTCCGCCCGTGTGTACGCGGCTTAAGAGAGCATTTTCACATATTCTTATTTAAGATGTCACGCTTGAAAGACCCATTACAGCATTTCTTTACCACGATAAAATGTTTTTCTTCAGTTTGAACTATTCCATTATTGATTTACTGTGTGTTGGATCATAGCTGCTTTGCAGATGTCAGGTATACATAAAGCAGCCACAGAAATCAGTGTCAGGAGAATGGGTTCAGGTGCATGGCAAGCAGGTACTGGCAGCAGGACAGCAGAGAGTAGATCACTAGTATAAGTGATTGGTTTTTGCATCATTCCATGGAGTGGATGAATTAGCCATCTTCAACAGACAAGAAAAAAATAAATACATTACAAATTTAAAACAAAATAAATGCAAGTAAAATACACACCCTCTATTATCATTGTCACCTTCCCACACATTCTAAAAAATTATTCATGATTATACTAGTGCTGAACTAATAATTTTACACAGATTTTCCACTTGTCAAGGGACTTTGGGCATTACTGCTAGTCTGTTTTATAAACATCATAAGTATATGGTATACTTTAAGTATGGGGGACTTTGTTGATTATATTTAAGGCATAATGTATATTTGTCACTAAAATATTTCTAGAAAAATTAAAATCTTATCAGTCCCAAGACAAAAAGCTGTATGACCTGTCACGATAGACAACAACAGGATAGACTACAAATACAAAAAGTATTTAAACCAAAACCAACAAATAACCAGAACATGAAAAAATTGTGGCCATAGAAATGCTTAAGGGAGCTTAAAGTATAACTAAAGGCAAAACCTTTTTTTATTTTAGATTAGAACCCTTGTCATGCTTTTATTGTTGTCTGTTCCCTCATTAAAGTGAAGGGCCACCCTGAAAAAAAAAAAAATATATAAAAAATTACAAAAAAATCGAAAAAAAAAAAAATGAAAAAAATATTTTTTTTTTACTTACCAGAAATGCCTGTTGCTAGGCACATAATCCTAATCTTCCTCTTCCTCCTCCGCGGAGATCTTCTTTCTTCTCTCCTCGTCGCGTTGTCTTCTGGGTAATGGGTCGCGCTGTGTTCTGGGAACTGTGTGTCCCAGAACACAGCGCGTCCCATTCACAAAGCGCTGTGCGACTCGCGCATGCGCAGTAGGAAACGGGCAGTGAAGCCATAAGGCTCCACTGCCTGTTTCCCTTAGAAGGAATGGCGGCGCCGGGACCCGAGAGCCGAGGGACGGGTCGGCCTCGGGCGGCCGACATCGCGGGCACCATGGACAGGTAAGTGTGCTTATTAAGTCAGCAGCTGCAGTGTTTGCAGCTGCTGACTTTTATTTATTTTTTTAAACGGCCCTCCTCTTTAAGGAGATTCACCCTCTCTATTTGTTCTGTTCAACATTATCATTGAAAGTGAAAGTAAAAAAAAATCCCAAATTTTGGGTTGTCCGCAGAAAAGTAATAGAGGGGAAATCTTCTAATGGGGATACTAGATCTGGTGACCTGGGGGTCCCCAAGGAATTCTGTTCATTTTCAGGGATTTCCTCTAACTTCCTGTTTGGCTATGTGGCCTGAAGTAAAGGGAATGAGATACAGCTGGCAAAAAAAAAAAGGTTTTGCCTATAGTTCTACTTTAAGGTCTGGCAGTTAAAGAGATACTACATGCACACTATTTAACCACTTGCCGCCCCCCCTATAACAAAAGCATGGCGGCAAAGTAGTTTCAAAATCCTGACCGGACGTCATATGACGTGATCAGGATTTTGAGCAGCTGAGCGCCCCCGGGGGCGCGCCCCTGGGGGCGCGCATCGCGGCGATCGTTGATGCGGGGTGTCAGTCTGACACCCCGCAACTACGATCTCAGTAAAGAGTCTCCGACGGAGACTCTTTACCACGTGATCAGCCGTGTCCAATCACGGCTGATCACAGTGTAAATAGGAAGAGCTGGTGATCGGCTTTTCCTCACTCGCGTCTGTCAGCCGCGAGTAGAGGAGAGCCGATCGGCTGCTCCTCTGACGGGGGTCTGTGCTGATCGATTATCAGCACAACCCCCCCAAGGATGCCCACACTGGACCACCAGGGACGCCACCAGACCACCAGGGATACCCAGCACAAGGTAGGCCACCCTAGACCACCAGGGATTCCAGTCAGTGCCCACAATGGATGCCAATCAGTGCCCACAATGGATGCCAATCAGTGCCCACAATGGGCATCACTGATTGGCATGCATTATTGTTTGGCACTGATTGGCATCCATTAGTACAGTATAAAACAATACAATGCCGCCAATCAGTGCCCATCCATGCTGCCTATGAGTGCCCATCCGTGCCACCTATCAGTGCCCAACCGTACCCATCTGTGCCGCCTATCCATGCCCATCTGTGCCACCTATCCATGCCCATCTGTACCGCCTATCCATGCCCATCCGTACTGCCTATCCATGCCAAGCTGTGCCAGCTATCAGTGCCAATTTGTGCTACCTATCAGTGCCCATCCCCTTGCCCGGTGGCTGTGGGGTTCTGTGGGTGGGGGCTTATCAGAATCTGGAACCCCCTTTAACATACAAATGTACCCCTATCATTTCACAAAAAAAGTGACAAAAAGGTTAAAAAAGGTTAAATTCTTCTTCTTTGCGCTTCTTGTTTCATCTTCTCTCTTCTGGTCTTCCTTTGGTGTTGTTCTACTTCTCCATCTTCTTCTTCATCTTCTTCTTCCTCCGCTCTTCTCTGACTTCTTCTCTGCGCCGTCAACACGATCCGCCTCTGTGGGTGTCTTCAGCAGTGTGACGCTTCGCTTCTTCTGACACTTCTTAAATAATGAAGGGTAGGGCCACTCAGTGACCCCGCCCTCATCTGACGCACGGGGACTTCCCTGTGTTGTCAGAGGGGGGAGGGGTCACCCGTTTACGTAAAGATGCAGGACGAAGAAGAAGAATTTAATTAAGGACTTGTCAAAAACTGTCTTTTGTCTTTTTTAACCTTTTTGTCACTTTTTTTGTGAAATGGTAGGGGTACATATGTACCCCATTACCAATTCACACAGGGGGGTGGGATCTGGGCGGCCCTTGTTAAAGGGGGCGCCCTGATTCTGATAAGCCCCCCACCTACAGACCCCCACAACCACCGGGCAAGGGTTGTGGGGATGAGACCCTTCTCCCCATCAACATGGGGACAAGGGGCTTTGAGGGGCTACCTCAAATTACCCTCCCAATGTTGAGCGTATGTGGCCTGGTACGGTTCAGGAGGGGGGCACTCTATCGTCCCCCCTCTTTTCCTGCAGCCTGCCATTTTGTGTGCTCAGATGCTGGCAATGTTGTCCCAGGAGGGGGAGGGCTGTTTACTGTGCAGAGGTGGGGGGTTGTGTACTGTGCATAGGTGGGGGAGGGGCTGTGTACTGTGCAGATGTGGGGGGCTGTATACCATGTAGAGGTGGGGGGTGTGTACTGTGCAGAGGTGGGGGGCTGTGAACTGTGCAGAGATGGGGGGGCTGTGTACTGTGCAGAGGTGGGGGCTGTGTATTGGTCAGAGGTACAGTAGGAGCTGTGTAATGTAAAGGGGGTTGTTTTTTTTCCCTAAAACTTCCCTCTTAAAATTAGGGTGCATGTTATATGCTGATAAGTATGGTAAATAATATCCATAAGCTGTTTTAAATTGTCATACAAATGTATCTTTGACATAAAATCTTTATATATATATATATATATATATATATATATATATATTTTTTTTGTCAATAACATAGTGTGGGCAGATTTCTGCCAGTCACAGGCTGTGTCACGCCCCTCCAGTCTGTGTCCTAGAACAGTTGTGGTTTCTCAACTCCAGTCCTCAAGGCGGCCCAACAGGTCAGATTTTCAGGATTTCCCTCAGATGAAACGCCAGTGGTAATTACTAAGGCAGTGAAACTGATCAAATCACCTGTGTAAAAATAATGGTAAGCCTGAAAACATGACCTGCTGGAGCACCTTGAGGACTGGAGTTGAGAAACACTGTCTAAGAATAAGAGGTAGGTGAAGCCTCCATCAATCTATATGTAATAGCCTGGCTCCATTGTGTTTAGCTGGTTAGTGGGCATGGAGCAGGAGGGAGGGATTGGGTTTTCGTTTACCACTGTGTATGTACCCACACGTATGACTCTGTAGTCACATGACCTGCTCAAATGTGATAGAGAGGAAATGCTCAGTATAGAAACTCACTGATAACTGAACATGTTCAGAGCTGCCAACACTGCTCTGCAAAATCCCTAGCTTAATTGGGGACTTGGACAGAAGGGGGAAATAGAGAACAGCAGGGTCAACCAAGTTTTTGGAAGTCTACAGCAAACAGATCGCATTGTGACTGAGTGAGTATGAACATCAAGTAATACACCATTTATTGATATTTAAAAATATTGTATTCTACTAGCAAGGTTATGAGTGGAAAATGTGGTGCTCCTTTTCCATATCAATATTATTTTTATATGTAAGACATGGCATGTTGAAAATGAACATCATAGAGTATGCAGAGTAGAGGAAAAATATAATACATATTGAAACCAATACTGTATGCAGGCAGGTTTGCTCACAAAATTCTTCACTTGAAAATGAAATCACATTGCAGAAACAAGAACACATCAAAGGCTGTCATGCATAACTGATTTATTTTCTGTAGAAAAGACAAATGTCATTACATAATATTTTCAACCACTCTTGTAGAAATGTAATAAGGGGAGCAAGTGACAGCACAAGAAGTTGATAGCAGTAAAACAACTGACAGTATCAAGAAACAAGATTGCACTGAGAAGTTGAATAACAATGAAGAGAAAAACAATGAAACAGGTCATGAAGCATTTTTTCAGTATGCAATCATCCTTAGTATTACAGGTATTAATTAGCCTATGGTGGTCCACTAAAGACCTGCATAGTATGGTGAACTTTCAAGATAAACTCAACCTGTTGCCAGTCATCTTAGGTTTTCCCAGAAATAGCTGCCTACGTTTTCCCAGAAGCTGCCCTAACATTGGAACAGGAGGGAACTTTATATACATGTGCCAAAGCATTTAGGAAAGTTAGGAATGCCCTTTTTAATTTGCCTACAGGGCAGTTTCACCCCCTTCCTGCCCAGGCCAATTTTCAGCTTTCAGCACTGTCACAATTGAGCGCTCATGCTAGACTATAACCATGTGAAATTTTTGTTGTTTTCTTCACACAAATAGAGCTTTCTTTTGGGGGCATTTAACTGCCGGGTTTTTTATTTTTTACAAAAAAAAGACCAAAACTTTTGAAGAAAAAAAAAGGTTTTCTTAGTTTCTAGTGCAAGTATTAGGGTAAATGGCGCTACCTATATAATGAAAGGCGACAGACCCTGTTCACTTGTTAGGAGCTATGTGCCTCTATAGTGACCAATAAAAGTCCATATACCAATAGTGCAATCCTAATAAATTATCAATGTGCATATACCAGTGGTGAAAACCTCACTTGCCAAATAGATATGAACTTGATATAAATAAATGTTTAAAAGTGATACATAAACCGTGATAATCCAATACCAAAAATGCAAGTATATAAAAAATAAATAAATAAAAATGAATGTATATATAAAAAAGTCCCAAAAGTGTAAGACAAATATTAAATAATAAAAAATAGTGGAAATGATATAAAATGACCCCCAAAAAATTAGCATGTCAAGTCCAAAAAATACATAAAAAAATCAATCCAACCAAAGTCCTATGTAATAATTAAGTGCTTATTGACAATAAACACAGTAACAAAATCCAGGTGACTTTTAAGTGCCCCCCTCTTGGGTCCCGACTCCCCAGCTCCAATAACCCCTACAGGGGTATCTCGCATAGCATATAGGCTTGATGTACCAATACTGTTTCCCAAGATAGGTTATGCAGCCAGGCTCCAATCTTTCCAACCAGTATCCAGCTCCTATGGACTTTCCAAGGATATCCCACAGCTGGACCAAATTAGGTGTTCAAAAGATCTCTATCCAAGCCCAGATCAACCAGCTGTGCTCCTCTCCTAATGCTCTCTCCGATATCCAGTATTGATAAGGTTTTCATGCAAAAAAGTAGAACTGGGCTCCCATAGTGTAGTATTTAAATAAGGAAATAATTTTATTCCAAAATTAAGACAGTAAAAAAAGAGAGACAAAAAAGTAAAAGTAAAAAATAAAAACAAATGTTCCATACTATGGAAACTCCTCACAAAGTCCTACAACTATGGGAGAAATGACAGCCCCATGGTATGTCTGACTTGCAGCGTGCACTCCAGCTGTGTTCCACAGGCTCACTGACCGCTATCACACCCGGAAATTACATCAGTGCGTGACTCCGCCTCCAGAATTATCTCCAGATGACGGACCCCATCTATCACGGGCTTTGCTGTCCCCCTATATTACCAAGCAGGACAACTGCATGCGGCAAGTCATAACTCCCGAACAAAGGCTCGTCGCCACCTTGTGGTACTTAGCAACAGGGAGAAGTCTCTAGGATATAAAGTTCACCACTGTGATCTCCCCACAGGCTCTGGGAATCATTATTCCAGAGACCTGTTCTGCTATCATTCAGGTCCTGCCGAAGGACTATATTAAGGTAAGTTTTATCCTTTAACATCACATTATATGTATTTAATGTTTGCTAATGTGTTGTATTCATTTCGTCATTCCATAATTACCATGATTGTAATATGCTGTGAATGTCGTCTTTGTCCTCATGCATGCTGTAAGCTTTTAATGCTCCTTTTTTGTCTTTCATGCATATATGCCTTCACTAACCTCCCAAGCATGATATCATGGGCCCATGCACACCTAGCCTAGTCACTTAACAATGTGTTTTGTCAGCTCCATTTTACTGCTTACCCTAAATACCCCGTAAAATGTGTACAGATGTTATTGTTGTCCTTAAATTCAGGTTGAGTGCAAGAGCCTTTTTTGGGGGGCCAAAATTCATTTGGAATCCTCCTTCCCCCAAAGTCAACCAATACCAATATTCTATCTACTGACTTTGCCAAACCCATAAACACTATACGTACCTCTTTTTGTGTTCATATTTATGGATGAATTCACCAAAGCATGTAGTGCAAGTGCCTGCCTGAATACTTTCAAATGGTACTGTTTAATGTTTTGTTCTCCTATTATCTTGAAAGGTCATTGCAGAATGTAAAAATGTGCTTCAATTTGGACAGTGTGTATTCATATTTTTGGATTATGACACTTCATACCAGTCCAGTGGGCTGCCAATAGTGTAAGAGAGGAGGGGCTGGACAAAGTAACTCACATTATTTATGCATTCAGCTCTCAATGAAGTAGAGATGGTTACCTGTCCAAAACATTCCCCCCATTCTAAAATGTTTACAATGGGCCATCAGAGGGGGTGAGAAATATGATAAGTGGACCTTATACTTTTGTCTTTAAATACTAATTTCAATAAATTTATACTTATGTTGGCCAATGTTTGTAGAATGTTAGTGGCCAATCTGCTTGCAATGTTATGTGCAAAAGTAAATTAATTTTTCTTGTTTAACTCCAAAGTTTCCTTCCAACCCAGTGGAATGGCAGATTGTGGCCTCCCAATTCAATCAGAAGTGGAACTTTCCCAACTGTGGTGCTGCAATACATGGGAAGCACTTCCGGATCATCCCACCCCCAACTCAGGGTCATACTACTACAACTACAAGGGGTACAGTAGTATTGCGATGTTGGTGGTGTTGTCGGTGACTTACGAGTTCCTCTATCTGGACATGGGGAAGAATGGCCGTATGTCAGATGGTTAAGTCATCCCCAAGAGAGAATTTTACAGGCATCTCCAGAATGGCAGCTTGGGATTGCCTCCTCCAACGTGGCGGCCTCCCATTTGTTTTTGTTACGGATGAGGCCTTTGTGCTGGGGAGCATTTGATGAGGCCGTTCCCCATGAGGACTCTGACCCCAGAGCAGAGGGTTTTTAACTACCGACTGGCCAGAGCCATAAGAGTGGTCGAGAATGCCTGTGGCATAATGGCCAGCAGGTTCCGTCTTTTTCAAACGGCCATAAACATGGCCGAATACAAACTGAACCACATAATTTTAAGCTGCTGCATTCTACATCATTTTCTGCATAAGAATGCAGCCAACTATCTGGCTTCAGTTGCAACTGAGGCTGACTTTTCACCCACAGAAACAATGATGGCTCTTGAAACTGGCTGTCCTGGCTTACCCCCCTAAAGTGCCACGAAGTACGGCAAAGCTATGTGGAGTACTTTGTGGGTAGGGGGGCAATTGGTATACTAGAGAATCTGGGAGCTCAGTAAAATCAATTTTATTTGAAAAACTAAACTGATATTTCATTTGATTTATTGCTTGTATTTCTTATAAGTCTCCAAGGTTCTCCAATGGCCTTTTAATTTTTTCCATTTTCTTAGTGCAAACCTAACTTATTTGATACATGAGGTGACAATCTCTTCTTCAGCTAACTATTATGTTGTGCTGTGGGTCTGCTACAAACACACAATTTTTTGTTGTTGTTAATGTGTGTAATGCATTAATGATAAAAATATTCATCCTTTTCAAATCCATACATTCATTGATTGTAGTCCCTAAAATGGCCTGATTTTGGCATAATTTACAGCACAGTGGGGGCTATTTACTAAAGGCAAATCCACTTTAGTAGCTAACCCACAATGTCACTGTTACTATGCCAACTTACTAAAAAAAAACTGGTATTGAGCATTGAAAGAAGAAGCCACACATTGTTGAGTAAAAAACATTTTACTCCAAGCACATTCACATGTACGTTTTAAAAGGGTTTTATTACAAACCAACATCTTTGGTGTATAACATGCATGTTTGACAGTATATAACCTTTTTTGTGGCTAAACAGGCATGTTTAAAACCATAACATACACATCCCCAACTCAGGAACTTACAAAGTTCAACTTTGATAAAGTGAAGGTCATATGAGACATTAGTATGTCAAAGCTGTGTTGATTGTGCCTGCATCAGATGGGGTGATCTCATCCCTGTAAAAGCCACATTTTGAAGACGCACACAAATTGGAACTCAAAATTTACATTTCCCTCATGATCCCCTGCCTATAATGTGTTTCTTTTCCCTACATCTATTTTTCTAAAGCCACAAAACACACAGTGTCTCAACATGTGGTATCTGCCATCGTGGGATATCAATGTACATGTTTTGTGGGTGCAACACCTTCCTCAAAACTAAAGTAGGTGAAAGGAAGGGTTTCACCCCAGAAACACATCCATTGATCCATCATGATGGAAGCTAGCACATGTTGACACACTGGGCGTTATTTCAGAAAGGTCAATCCAATTTGCCCTACAAGTGCACTTTCAAGTGCACTTGCATTGCACTTGTAGTGCAAAATGGTTTTGCTTTTTTAAATAACCCCCAGTGTGTCAAGATGTGGTAGCTCCCATCATGGGGGATCAATGGACATGTTTTGGGGTGCAATCCCTTCCTCACCTACTTTTGTTTCTAGGAAGGGGTTACACACACAAAACGCGTACATTGATATCCCATAATGGCAGATAGCACATGTTGACACACTGTGTGCATCTTCAAAATTTGACTTTAATTAATTAAAAACTTTTAAATAACGTACAACAATAACGACAGCATTTACTTTTTTAGTGCTTAGATTTTACATAAAACATCAATGATGTTGCTCAGTCTTTTTTGAACATCATTGCTGTTTTGCTTCAGCTTTTTTAAATCCCAATTGCACACCATGATCTCACTGATGAGGACTAGTGCACTTGCACTGCCAAAGTAAGTTTCTTCTTCCACAACATCCACATCATCTAAGAAAAAAAAAAAACACACCATGTATTATAAATATGCAGGCATCCATCTTTTACCTGAAGCTGTGTTCTCAGACACTGACCTGTTGTGGACACCCTTTTGACCACTTCCTGAACCTCTGCATCCACATATTCAGGTTTTGCATCCACATCCTCAGGTTCTGCATCCACATCCTTAGGTTGTGTGGTGAGTTTCCCTTCTTTGGGAGGTGTGGGGTTCCTGGTGTCCTCAGATGTCCTGATTCTTTTCTCCCCTATGTAAATACAAAAAAGTTATACTTAGCAGACAGATATTTGAGGTGAGAAATAGTAATATGTAACATTGCTTTGTCATCCAATTGTCTGTTTTGGCAGAGTTCCAAGCTGAAGTCATGATTTTTTTCCTTTCCAAAGCTGGAATACCTACCTGTTTTGTGCAAGTTTCACACATGGAGAGACCCTTAGTATCCACTGGAGCACCTGCGTGGGACACCATAAAAAGGTTGTTATGGTGTCCCACACTAGTGCTCCTGCGTCCAGATGTGAAAACAGCTGCTGAGTGGCCTCTCCTTACACTGAATCAAGATGGCATTTCATTATAGTTTCAAACACATCTAGACAACAATGTAATAAACGTCTTTCAATAAAAATAGGCATGAACAAATATAGTTAACCTGCATCTGCCAAAAATGTTGTATTAGTGGTCAAACGAACAATGTTTAATACGAATGATTACTGTGCCCACGTCCCTCAAACTTGGCATTTTAAACTGTACAACAGTAAAGGAAAGCATATGTACCAGCACAAAAGTAATAATAATAATAGGAACACACAACAAATAGTTACTTTTTTGCAGCACTTTCCTGAACTTTCTATACTGATCCTGCTCCCCCAATTTCAGGTCTGACCAGCATTTCCTCAATTGCTCCATGGATCATCTTACCCCAAAAGTCATGTGCAGACTTCTCACAACTTTAGTCATCATCTTGGCCTTTCTCACACTTAGGTTTCTGTATGGTCCATACTTCCCATCATAGTTTGCCCTCTTCAAGATGTCCACCATCACCACCATCTCTTCAAAGAACATATTTGAGGCCTTATATCTCCTCCTAGATGTGAAACTGCCTTGCTCCTCATTGTTGCTGAGAACAGCACACACCTGCTGTGTCTCTACCATGTGCTCTCACACTGCCCCGAAAGAGAAAAGGCGAGAAATACAATGGAAAGAAGGAAAGGGGTAGAGTTTGATGCATGCACAGTATATATAAAGCATAACACACAGGCGTCGTACGTACAATCTGTGAGTGGAGGACAGAGGATCTTAAGTGCCGATTGTGAAAACAAAGGTACAATTGTAACTTGGGGCATCAGTGGTTAGTGGCCTATACTGCTTATAGATTGAGGCCTATATTGGAACAAGATTAGGAGAGTTTAGCCTGACATTAGTGTTTGTCTTGTGTTGTGTCTTGCAGCTAAAATGGTGGATAAATTCACTGACCCGGACTTCCTGTCCATATTCCTAGACATGTACAGGGAGCAGCCGTGTCTCTGGCAAGTCCAAAACAGGTACTACTCAAACGAGCAACAGAGGAAAGCAGCGCTGGATAAACTGTTGGAATTGGTGAAGCCGGTGTATCCCATGACAGACATCAACTATTTGAAGGCCAAAATTGGTAGCCTCAGGAGCACATATAATAGGGAGCGCAAGAAGGTCCAGGATTCCCAGAGATCTGGAGCAGCAGCAGATGTCCCCAGGCTGTGGTACTATGACAGACTGTTTTTTCTGTCAGAACAGACGGAACCCAGACCATCACTATCTACACTTTCTTCAACACTTCCTTCCACATCAGCTGAGGCTTCTGAAGTCCAACCTGGGCCTTCCACTGAAGAAGATGTGGAGGAGCCCAGCTTGAGCCAGGTATAGCATTGTTGAACATATTTCTTGAATGGTGTTACCTAGATGTTATTGATCAGAAGGATGGTCTTTTCTATTTGGTAACATTCAGTTTGCAACAGTCATGAGCTCAAAATTTTGTGTAATTGATGACCAAAAACCTAACACTATGTACCATTTTCATACGCAGGGAAGTCTCAGCCGCAGCCAAGAGGAGCCTGTGACAAGCAGCCTGACAGAATCCCAGGTTCCTCCCCTCCACCCCCCAACCAAAAGGACAAGGAAGGTGAGGAACCTGGAGAAGTCAGCAGCTCTTTTCCTTCGCCAGGCTACTGTGGCACTTAACACGACCCCTGGTGGCAACGAGGCATTTGACTGTGTCACAGTGTGAGTTAAACCATACTACTCCACCACCTCCAGCAACACCACAGCCACCCAACCCTCCACAGCAGCATGGAAGGAAGTGTGGAAGGAAGTGTTGAGAGTGATGACCTAGGTGTGGCCTTGGAAAAAACGCAGGCTGTTGTAAGACCACAGTGAAAAAAGGTTGGGGAAGAAACTGCACTACAGTGTGAATTATAGGTAATCTCATGACAGATTAAATTAAATGAAAGCTGCGGTTCTATTCTATACCAAAAATACAAACTTAAATGAAACTAAAAATTATGAGAACTGCGCTAACCCGTGATGAAGTAATATTAGGTTGAGGAATATCCTCACTAATTGGGGCCACGCTCCCCCCCACCAACTATCAATTATCTCAAAAATAATTCATAAATTCGTGACCAAAGCTATAATGCAAAAAATTATATTACATGTGTATGAATTACTCCGAACCTGTAAATAAAAACGTGACTAACAACACATACTAAAGTCCTCTGAAATGAAAGTCCAACAAAAGATATGTACACCACTTGTGACCATAAATGTGACAAATTCAAATAAATAAATAAATAAATAAAAGTCCATCAACAAAAATCTCGATATGGATACACCATCAGAGCAGATGTTGATCACGCGAGATCCATCCAAGCGTCTGCCAGACGACAGATATGGGCAACATTCGCAACGTAAAAAAAAAACGTAAAAATAAGACATACATAAAAATAAAATATTCAACATAAAATTACCCTATGTATATGTCCTACTCTAAGCATCAAGGCTACCCCCAAAAATGGATATCCAGACCTTAATATATTCTTCCATGGTGGTGACTTACAGTTCAACCACCGGAAGTGAAACGAACACCAGTCTCGGGGACAGCCATGTCGTACCAAAAACAGGCCATTCGCCAAACCAGATAACATAATAAAAGTTTTCATAAAAATTTACAAAAGAAATCAACTGACCCCGGGCTATTATAGGCCGGAGACCAATATTGGGGACAACTACAATCTCCAAATTATATAACTAAATATCTCCAAAAAGCTGAATGGGCATCCAATTCAAACAGAAGAAAGAAACATTCTTCTCTGCTTTGGATCCCGGTGTGTGCCCCTCAACTAACAGGCACACACATACACACACACACTCCCAAATGACATTACTGTAGGGCATAAAAATAAAATAAAATGTATATATAAAAAAAAGTGTATATATAAAAATGTGTAACAATGTAAAGAAAATTTCTACAAAACCACAACCAAATAATAGGAAGTCGCGAGTAAAAATACTCCACCACCCCCCTATACAGCTAGGTTCCACACTTTTGGAAACCATATCATAGAGCACTTTTTTATATTTTTTTAAAGATTGATGGACCAGATACTTAAAGTGGTTGTAAACACTTACAACACACTTTGACCTACAGGTAGATTAAGGCTTACCTGTAGGTCCAAGAAATATCTCCTAAACCTACACGGTTTAGGAGATATTTGCCAAAAGACAGGCACCGCTGTCTATGGCGCATGCACCGTAGACAGCGGCGCGCAGGTGCACTGAGTGCGCTGCCTTCAATGGCGATATACCACGCATGTCAGCTCATCATCGCCGCTTTGCCGAATGACAGCGGCGGAGCAGCGAGACCCACCGAGAAGATGGATGTGCTGGAAGACAGGGGACAGCGATGCATAGTAGTCCATTATGCTTTACCTTTGCAGGGAATGAAAGAGGAAGTAAACTCATCAGGGTTTACTTCCTCTTTAATATTCTTATGTCCTATTGAAGTAAAGAAAAATTGGATTTAAGTTAATACATTGAAACCATCCCCCTTCAGAAAATTCTCCTACCTCCACAACAACTCTGTACAAGCGGATGACCAAGCAGCAGAGACTAGAAGTAACTATATTCTATATTCCCCATGTATCACAGTAACATTTCAATGGGTTATCAGCTATCTATAACCTCTATATTAAGTACTGTCTAATATAATCCCATAAACATGTGAATATAATCATGTATGTATCAACATCATATTCCAACTAAAGGGAGGAAATTGACGTCATAATGGACCACCTATTATGAATTATTAATAAAGGCGTTGACTTCCGTATCCACATTCAATGTAATATATATCTTAAGTCTGTAAATTCAGGCCATTTCTAGGCGGGATATTTCCCTCACTAATTATCCCCCCTCCAATGTGGTTTATATTTATCAATATCCATGTATAATGTGTTGGAAGGATCTCTGTTATATACCTGGTCATAGGGCCTTGACAATGGATGTTTATTGAAACCCTGTCTAATATTGCCAGGTATCTGCAGCTGTTAGAGCAGGTGTTGTGAGCCTCATGCACAGTATACAGTTGAAGCTACCCTTTATTACGGGTGTTCTTTTTCTGTAATACAGGCATCTGCAGAAGTTAGAGTTGGTGTTGTGTGCCTCCTGCACAATATACACCTGAAGCTACCCCTTATTGCTGGTGTTGTTCTGTTTCTTTAATACAGGCATCTGCAGCAGTTAAAGTGGGTGTTGTTTGCCTCCTGCATAGTATACACCTGAAGCTACCCCTTATTGCTGGTGTTGTTCTGTTTCTGTAATACAGGCATCTGCAGCATTTACAGTGGGTGTTGTGTGCCTCCTGCACAGTATACACCTGAAGCTACCCCTTATTTCTGGTGTTGTTCTGTTTGTGTAATACAGGCATCTGCAGCAGTTAAAGTGGGTGCTGTGTGCCTCCTGCACAGTATACACCTGAAGCTACCCCTTAATGCTGGTGTTGTTCTGTTTCTGTAATACAGGCATCTGCAGCAGTTAGAGTGGGTGTTGTGTGCCTCCTGCACAGTATACACCTGAAGCTACCCCTTATTGATGGTTTTGTTCTGTTTCTGTAATACAGGCATCTGCAGCATTTACAGTGGGTGTTGTGTGTCTCCTGCACAGTATACACCTGAAGCTACCTCTTATTTCTGGTGTTGTTCTGTTTCTGTAATACAGGCATCTGCAGCAGTTAAAGTGGGTGCTGTGTGCCTCCTGCACAGTATACACCTGAAACTACCAATTATTGCTGGTGTTGTTCTGTTTCTGTAATAGAGGCACCTGCAGCAGTTAAAGTGGGTGTTGTGTGCCTCCTGCACAGTATGCACCTAATGCTAACCCTTGTTGTTGGTGTTCTGTTTCTGTAAAATAGGCAGGCAGCTGCAGTAATTACAGTCAGTGTACTGTGTCATCTGCTCAGTGTGCACCTAAAGCTACCCCAATCTCCCTGCAGGCCATTACTATGTCTGGAAGGCCAACAAGGAGAGGCAGACAGTCATGAGCCAATAAAAGAGGGCAAGCAGGCTCTGTGTCTAGAGACAACAGTGCTGGTTGTGGACGCGGTGCATCGTCATCAGCATGTGGCCATGGGATACGCTTGTCCTTATTTTCGCCAGCTGGACATGTTGAGTCGCATCATGCCGAAGACTTGGTAGAGTGGATGACCAAGCCCTCCTCATCCTCTCTCACCCAGGCTCAGGGTATTAGCAAAGCATCTGGCAACGCATCCTCTTCCCTCATCTCAATGTCATCAGTCACTCCTTCCCTAGACCCACCATGTCCTCAAGAGGAGTCCCCCAAACTATTTGAGCACAGTGTTGGGTACATGCTCCTGGAGGGTGCCCAGCATTTTGAAGGCTCTGATGATGATACCCAGCTAGAGGAAGGCAGTAGCGTGAGCTCAGAGAGAGGGGATGCTCAAGAAGGACAGCAATCTGGCAGTCATGTTCCACCAGCTGCAGCATACTGCCAGGTTTGCTCCAGTGATGAAGAGGGAGGGGATGATGAGGTCACTGACTCCACTTTGGGTGCCTGATAGGAGAGAGGAGGAGGAGACACATCTCCAACAAGGCGGGATGCCCTCCGGGGGCCAGCTTAAGGGCAGCACACTGACTGAATCACTGAATCACACCGCAGAGCTCCGCCTGTGCAGGGCGCTGCCTCTGCGCGTTATTCCAAAATTTCTTTGGTGTGGGCCTTTTTTGAAACGAGTGCATCAGATCGCACCTCTGCTATTTGCAACATATGTCTCAAGCGTATCTCACGTGGCTAAAACATCAGCCGCTTGGGCACCACATGCTTGACCAGACATATGTTGACCTGCCATGCAGCTCGTTCACAAGCGTACCTTAAAGACCCACACCAAAGAACAAAGCGGACCTCTCCTTGCTCCTCATAAGCTGGGATCTCCAACCCCACTAGACCTTCAGTCCTCTCTGAAACCTGCAATGAGAGGAATTAAGGTGTAGAATTAGGTGTGTCCCAGCCAAGTACTTGCGGGCATTCTGCTAGCAGTACACCCACATCCGATTGTAGCAGGCAAATTTCCCTGCCCCAGCTGCTGGACCATCGAAAGAAGTTCACTTCCAGCCATCCACATGCCCAGCATTTGAATGCTAGCTTGGCTAAATTGCTAGCACTTCAACTGCTGCCTTTTCAGTTGGTAGACTCGGCCCCCTTCCGTGTGCGGTTCCTCAGTGGCAGGTTCCCAAGCGCCACTTTTTTTCACAGAAGGTGATTTTGTCTCTCTACCGGCATGTGGAAGGCAATGTCCAAGCCTCGCTTGACAGGGCGGTCAGTGGTAAGGTGCATATTACCGCTGACTCATGGTCCAGCAGGCATGGACATTTTTGCCTATCTTTCACAGCCCATTGGATCACTCTTCTGGCAGCTGGGAAGGATGCAGGACAAGGTGCAGTAGTGTTAGAGGTTTTTCCACCACCACACCTCCAAAATGCTACTACTGGTTGTGACACACCTCTCTCCTCCACCCTCTCCTCTTCTTCTGCCTCCATGGCCTCTTCCAGTGCTTTGTCCTTGGAACCAGCGGTGCTCCATAGGCGTTCAAGGGGCTACGCAAGTACACAGGCAAAACGATGCCATGCTGTGCTTGCACTGGTTTGTGTGGGGGACAGGAGCCACACTATTTTGTCAGCTCTGCAGGGGCAGGCCAAGAGGTGGTTGACGCCACACCAGCTTAAGCCAGGAATGGTGGTTTGCAACAATGGCTCCAACCTCCTCCCTGCCCTCTGACTGGGACAACTAACCTATGTGCCCTGTGTGGCTCACATCCTTAACCTGGTGGTGCAGCAGTTCTTGGGCAGGTGCTCAGGCTTACAGGAGGCAGGCCAGGAAAGTCTGCGTGCATTTCCACCAATCATATAATGCCAGTGCTCGGCTGGCTGAGCTCCAAAAGGAGTTGAACCTGCCCAAGAACTGCCTTATGTGTGACATGCCCACCAGGTGGAACTCAACATTGGCCATGCTGCAGCAGCTGCACATGCAGCAGAGGGCCATCAATGAGTACCTGTGCGACTATGGCACCTGGACAGGGTCAGGGGAGCTTGTTTTTTTTCACCACGTCAGTGGGGCATGATCAGGGATGCATGCACTGTCCTGTCACCATTTGATGGTGGGCAGTGACAGTGCATGCATCAGTGACACTGTACCTCTTTTCCACCTGTTTGAGCATACACTGCGTGGAATAATGGACAGGGCACTTGAGGCAGAACAGAGGCAGGACGAAGATGACTTCCTTGCCTCTCAAGGCCCCCTTTATCCAGACAGTGTTCCTGCTGTCCCACCCATCACACAGGAAGAGGACAAGGAGGAGGAGGAGGATTGTGTCAGCATGGAGGTGGAGCCTGGCACTCAACATCAGCAGCAGCAGTCTAAGAGCTTATCAAATACGGGAGCTAAATTCTTGACCAATGCCACATTCTCTGCATACGTGAACTTCAGTTATCAACCATCTGAATGTTTATCTTGTCAAGGGGACAATGCTTTCTGGAACTTTCACAATGTCTGCTTTTCTGGAATCTTGAGAAAATGCCCTTCGTGCAAGCATCACTGCTGTCAGCTGAGGGATCCTCCACACAGGGCATGTAAGTTTGGTCTGCACCCTCATCATCCACTTCTGTATTGCTATCTATGTAGTTGACATGGATCAGAGTTAAATGTTGTTTTCTTCTTTCTTGAGTAGTGGACTTTTGGGACTCCTTTTCTTTGTCACTTGTCAAGATGGTGGAAACGTGCGAATGACAGATCTGCTGAGAGATTTACAGGACATTAAGAACATGGTTTACTTGTTTGACTTGCATTCTCAGAGGTTTATACTGGTCTTGCTTTTGTTCCTTCCAGATGAGCGAGACTTGCTGGGTGATCTGTGGATTCCATGAAGGCTTGCTTCTGGGTCAAAGTTGTCTTTGGGGCACTATGAAAAACACAAAAATGCTTTTAAGTTGCTGATTAATTCACTTTACATATGACATGTAAAAATACCATGTATTGCAGGGGTCTGAAACCCACGGCCCATGGTCCGCACCCAGCCCACCGCCACTAAATCTTCTGCCCGTCAGTGCCCTTAATTAATTCAAAGGCACCCAGCCAGTGAACAAGTGATTGGATGTTTCATACTGTTATCTGCAAAAGTGTCTGTTATATGATAGCTATATACCTCATTAAGAGTGCCACTTGGCACTAGAGATGAGCTTGATGTTCTAGTTGAACATAAGTTTGACTCGAACATCGGGTGTTCGCCTGTTCGTCGAACATGAACAATATGACAAATTTGAAAGCTGCCGGAACACCGTTAAAGTCTATGGGACACTAACATGAAAAACCAAAAGTGATAATTTTAAAGGCTTATAAGCAATTCATTATCATAAAAAGTGTTTGGGAACCTGGGTCCTGCCCCAGGGGACATGTTTCAACTGGGTGATTTTTTTTGAATGCTTAAAGTGAAACAATAAAAATGAAATATTCCTTTAAATATTGTGCCTGGGGGTGTCTATAGTATGCCTGCAAAGTGGTGCATTTTTACCGTGTTTAGAACAGTACCAGAGCAAAATGACACCTCTAAAGTAAAAATTGTCATTTAAAACTGATCGCGGCTGTAATGAATTGTCTGGTCTCGGCAATAGAGATACAGATAATTGAAAAAAAGAAAGAGAATGGGATCCCCTCCCATCCATTACCAGGCCCTTTGGATCTGATATGGAAATTAAATGGAACCCTGTGCCAAATTTAAAAAAAAAATGGCATAGGGGTCCCCCCAAAATCCCTACCAGACCCTTCAGGTCTGGTAGGGATTTTAAGGGGAACACTGCGCCAAAATGTAAAAAAGAGGCGTAGGGGTCCCCACAAAATACATACCAGACCCTTATCTGAGCACGTAACCTGCAGGAGCGTCCCTCCTTCTGAACCGGACCAGGCCACATACCCTCAACATGGGGAGGGTGCTATGGGGTAGCCCCCAAAGCACCTTGTCCCCATGTTGATGGGGACAAGGGCCTCATCCCCACAACCCTTGCTCAGTGGTTGTGGGGGTCTTTGGGCGGGGGAGCTTATCGTAATCTGGAAGCCCCCTTTAACAAGGGGACCCCCAGATCCCGGCCTCCCCCCATGTGAAATGGTATCGGGGTTCAAGTACCCCTACCATTTCACAAAAAAGTATTAAAATGTTAAAAAAGACAAGACACAGCTTGGGACAAGTCCTTTATTAAAAAAAAAAAAATGTCCCACGATGTCAATTCTTCTTCTTCTATCACAATGCCCGACAGACCGAAAAAGAAAAAGCCACGACTGAACCGCCTCCATGGGAGGCTCCCGCCGTGTGCTGCTTCTGCGCTGTGACAGTTCTTATATAACTGAGGGAGCCACCCAGTGATGCCACCCCCTCTGACGACACAGGGACTTCCCTATGGCTTCCCCATGGTGTCAGAGGGGGCGGGGTCATCCATTTTAAATTTTGGTTTGGGGTTCCCATAAATATTCATACCAGACCCAAAGGGCCTGGTAATGGACTGGGGGGATCCTATGCTCTTTTTTTCAATGAGTTTTATCGATATTGCCAAGACCCGACAATTCATTACAGCCACGATCAGTTTTAAATTACTTTTTTTCCTTTAGAAGTGTAATTTTGCTGTGGTACTGTTCTAAACACAGGAAAACAGCGCCACTTTACAGGCGTACTATAGACACCCCCTAAGCACAATATTTAAAGGAATATTTCATTTTTATTGTTTCACTTTAAGCATTTAAAAAAATCACTGCTCCCGGAAAAACTTTTTTTTGCCTCGATACATGTCCCCTGGGGCAGGACCCAGGTCCCCAAACACTTTTTATGGCAATAACTTGCAAATAAGCCTTTAAAATTAGCACTTTTGATTATTCATGTTTGTGTGCCACAGATTTTAACGGTGTTCGTGTGTTCTGCTGAATTTTTTGCCTGTTTGCATGTTCTGCTGCAAACCGAACAGGAGGGTGTTCGCTCTTCCCTACTCGGCACTTAGATTACTCACCACCTCTCTCCTTCCCCCCTCCTCCCCTCCCGACTGAAGTCATTCTCGTCCCCACCTACTGAATTATATGAGGAGAAGAGAGGCGGCGAGTAATCTGAGTGCCAAGCGGCGCTCTTAATGAGGTATATAGCTGCAGTTTTATCATATGACAGACACTTTTGCAGATAACAGTATGAAACACAGTGACTAATAGGAGGAATGTTCAGGGCCATTTTTAGTATCGTTTGGACCCTGTCCCCTGTCCACAGCAACCACTGTACCCGCTAATCAACAGCCACTACTGTACCCCCAGTACACAGCCACCACTGTACCTCCCAGTCCACAACCACCACTGTACCCCCCAATCCACAGCCACCTCTGTACCCCCAGTAAATAGCCACCTCTGTACCCCTCAGTACACAGCCACCTCTGTACCCCCCAGTCCACAGCTACCACTGTACCCCCCCAGCCCGCAGCCACCACTGTACCCCCCAGCCACCACTGAACCCCCAGCCCGCAGCCTCCACTGTACCCCCCAGTACACAGCCACCCCTGTACACCCCAGTACACAGCCTCCACTGTACCATCCCCAGTCCACAGCCACCACTGTATCCCCCCTGTCCACAGCCACCTCTGAACCCCCAGTACACAGCCACCTCTCTAGTCCACAGCCACCACTGTACCCCCACTGTCCACAGCCACCACTGTACCCCCCAGTCCACAGCCACCTTTGTACCCCCCTGTCCACAGCCACCACTGTACCCCCTTGTCCACAGCCACCACTGTACCCCCCAGTCCACAGCCACCTCTGTATCCCCCCTATCCGCCTCTGTACTCCCTGTCCACAGCCACCTCTGCATCCCCCCATCCACAGCCACCTCTGTATCCCTTCCATCCACAGCCACCACTGTATCCCCCATGTCCACAGCCACCTCTGTACCCCCCTTACCACAGCCACTACTGTACACCTCCTGTCCACAGCCACCTCTGTATGCCTCCTAGTCCACATCCACCTCCGTACATTCAAACTTCATTAAATAGCAGGTGAATGCATTCATGCATTCACATACATTGAATCTGGCCCTTAAGTGGAAAAAGGTTGCTGATCCCTGATGTATTGTTTGCCATGAACTTTGCTCATTTTACCAAGCCCATCCTTCCTGTATTTTTTGGGGGGAATAATTAACTACAAGAGAATCACAAAGTTGTGCACAGTTAGATTGTTAAATGTGAAGTATATTGGGATTGACAAGAGTAAATACCTTCACAATTTCCATCCGGAGGTGTTTTTCCCCTTGGTATTTTTTGTGTTGAATAGTTTTGGTGTCTACAAAGGAAAGAAAACGAAGATGCTTATTGTATCCTGAAATTCCTTCAAACAACACTAGGCACATATTTGCATCGAACTAGGCACATATGAGAGTATTTGAAGACATGCTTTTTAGGATTGAAAGGAAGCTATCATAACATGCTTCCTTGTCCCCCTGCCTTGCCCCAGCTCAATTTGGGATGTAGCATTTATTGGACACAATAAAAACATGTTAGGTTCAAATTCTGGCCATATGCATGTGAAGGTAGGGATAATAGATATATACTTTTTGAATAGAAGTTCCCTCAGTGTTTTTTTTTAGCAGCAAGGAGGTATTTTGGAAAACAAAATTATTTTTTCAAAAGTAGTATTTCTTTATTTTGGTTGTAAAAGTGCCATTGTGCTCTCCCTCCCCCTCCCTCATTCCCACATTCCCCTATGCCCAATAAGGGGTGACTCCTTGCAAGTTGTGTGGAGGTGGGGGTCTCTGTCTCTATCGATAGCAAGCAAATGTTTTCAGGTACATACTGGGATCTCCTGGGCTGGAGATGCTTTTAAAAGAACGGCAATTTATCTGACTATGACTCCTGAAGAAGACCATTACATATATAGGTCGAAACGCGCAGGGATATCATGTGAAACGCTTGTTAAGTTGTTTGTTTCTATACATAGAATGAGTTCATATGTGTTTTTTTCAATATTGACGAGATATGTGTTTTTTATGTCAAGACCAGAATTGCCTTTTATGACTCCTGTGCATCAATGCATTATATCTTCTTTTTGATACTACAACCAAAATAAAGAAATACTACTTAAAAAAAAAATCATTGTTGTTTGCCTAAATACCTCCTTGCTGCTAAAAAAAACCCTGAGGGAACTTCTATTAAATTCAATGAATTGGGGTGTGCAGCTTCAACAACTCACATCTATGTGTTACCTATTCTATAATAGATATATACTTACATTGGACCATCAATGCTTTAACCACTTCCCACCTGGGCCTACAGCAGAATGACAGCCGAGCAGTGGTTCTGTTATCCTGACTGGGAGTCAGTGTGTCAGTCTGAGGCGGGGATTTCACATGGTGACCCCGCCCCTTATGATGTCACAGCCCCATCATCTATTGGGACTGTAACATCATAAGGGGCGGGGTCGCCATGTGACATCACCCGGTGACCCCGCCTCTTATACCTATATAAGTCACCACACAGCATTCCTGGCATTATGGTTGGAGAGAGCTTTGTGCCAACATCAGAAGAAGAGAAGAAGGGAAGAAGGGAAGAAGAGGAAGAAGGCGGCGACAGTGACAGCAACAAGACCAGGCCAACACTAGTAAAAGAGCTGTAAGAAGATAGCGTTGGCCCGGCAGAAGAACCGAAGAGCGGGACAAGACCCCCGAAGTCAGAAGAAGACCCCCGAAGTCGGAAGAAGACCCCTGGATGGCGGCGGCGACGAAGGAGAGAGCCGGGCTCCTCCTCTAGTAAAAGAGTGGTAAAAGAGCAGAAGATAGTGGAGGAGCCCGGTGAGAAGACCGGAAGAAGACCTCCGGAGCTGTCTAATAAAGTACTTTAAAAACCTGTGTTTTTTTATTAACACTTTTTCCCTCAGGTGAATGGGTACTCATTCACATAGGGTGGGGGCCAGAATCTGGGGCCCCCTCATTAAAGGGGGCTCTGGGATTCCGATAAGCCCCCTGCCCGCAGACCCCGACAACCAACGGCCAGTGGTGTCGGGAAGAGGCCCTTGTCCTTATCAACATGGGGACAAGGTGCTTTGGGGTGAGGGGGCCTTCGGCTATCGGTGACAATCCATAGCATTCAACCAGGACCCATCCTCAGCATACTGTACAAATCCTTCCCCCTGCCTCAATGTGGAGGTGTTGGAGGCAAAATTTGACACCATGCATTCTACCAGAGAGAGGGCAGTTTGATGCTGTCTCCCAGGTCTGTTCTCCACTGCAACGTTGAACTCCTGAAAAGAGAGGAACCACCTAATCACTCTAGCTTTGGCCTGATTGGTTTGTCTTATCCAGAACAATGGGGCATGGTCTGACACCAGGCAAAATTTCCTGCCTAGAAAAAAATTCCACGGGGAGTCCAGAGCCCAATTTATGGCAAGATATTCTCGCTCCACCACAGCACAGTTTTTCTCAGCCACCATTGGTTTCCTACTGAGAAAAACTACTGGGTGCACTGACCACTTGAGACAGGACCGCTCCTAAGCCCTCACTCGAGGCATCTGTCTGCACTATAAATTCCTTGGCAAAATCATGAGCCACGAGCACTGGATGTTGGCACAACACAGCCTTAGGCCGCGTACACACGGGCGGATTGTCTGCCCAACTTAGTCCGCTGAACCGCGTTTCAGCGGACAATCCGCTCGTGTGTGGGCTTCAGTGGACTTTTTCAGCGGACAGTCTGACGGACTTTGTCTTTCGGAATTTCCGTAATTTTGTCCGTCCAAACTTGGTTTTGTCCGTCCAAACTTGGTTTCAGCGGACAGTCCGCTCGTGTTTAGGCAAGTTGGACGGACTAAGTATGGCGCATGCTCAGAAAGGATTTACACGGCCGAAGGTTGCATTGCAGTGTATTGGACGTCGTTTTTCTAGTCCCGTCGTACGTGCTGTACACGTCATAGCGCAAGTTTTCAGCGGACTGTCTGTTCATCGTGTGTGGTCAAGTCCGTTCATTCAAAATTTGGACGGACTGTCTGTCGGAATGTCTGACGAACTTAGTTGGGCAGACAATCCGCCCGTGTGTACGCGGCCTTAAACTTCTGAAAACCTTGATCAGCATCTGCTTTCCATTTTATCATTACTGAATTCCCGCCTTTTGTTAAGTCAGTTAATGATGCAGCAATGGTGGCAAAGTTGGGGGATGAACTTCCAATACTAGCCAACTATGCCCCAAAATGCTCTGACCTGTTTTTTTCTCAGGGGACAGGGCCAACCCTTTATGGCTTCTACTTTATTCATTTGGGGTTTTACTAGTCCCCTACTTTTACTAGTCCCCTACCCTGATGGGTTTACTTCCTCTTTGATTCCCTGCAAAGGTAAAGCATAATGGACTACTATGCATCGCATAGTAGTCCATTATGTGTCACTTACCTGACACAGGAGCCAGTGAAGTCACCGCTGTCCCCTGTAGTCTGGAGCATCCATCTTCTCGGTGGGTCTCGGTGCTCCGGCGCTGTCATTCGACGAAGCCACGATGACGTCACTCCCACGCATGCGCATATGAGCCGCCATTCGCATGGGAGCCGCCATTCGCGGCATAACGCCGTTGACAGCGGCGCGCTCAGTGCGCCTGCGTGCTGCTGTCTACGGCGCATGCGCCGTAGACAGCAGTGCCTGTCTTTCGCCAAATATCTCCTAAACTGCGTAGGTTTAGGAGATATTTCTTGGACCTACAGGTAAGCCTTAATCTAGGCTTACCTGTAGGTAAAAGGGGTTTGTAAGGGTTTACAACCATTTTAAGCTTCCTAAAGTCATTACAGAAACACAGAGTGCTGTTGGGATTTAGTACAAGCACAACTGGGCTTGTCCACTGATTCTGTGACTCTTTAATGACATCAAGCTTCCGTAGACACTACCTTTCTATGTGCTTCTTAGATCAGATACTGCTTTAAATTGATCTTTACATTGGGCTCTGTTATAATGCATTCCTGAAAACATCTCATTGTTTTTCTGCAGAAACTATTATGCTTGTTGGGATTGTGGCTAAACAGGGAAGTAGCAACTAGTACAAAGTCAACACCTCCAGGGTCCCCTGAATTGACACCTACCAGAATGAATACCTATTCTATGTCTCTCTAGTTTCTTAACAAGTTTACCTAATAAATCTGGTATGGTTTCCTTTTCCCAGACTGATGAGCCTTGTACTTCATGTCGCCCACTTTTCCACCACCTCAAATGGCCCCTGCCACCTTGGCCGAGAACTTACTTTCTACTGTGGAGATCAGAACAGCTACCCGGTCTTCCACTTGAAACTGTCTGATTTTACCAAGGGTCCCACGAGATCCATTCAAACAGCACCTCAATTATTGCCAAGGGTACCAGAGGGTTTCTAAAATGTGACACTGGGGTGGTTAACTAGAAAATGGGACAGGATGCACAGTACCTTTTAACCTCAGCCCTACCAGACTGAAGAAGGATCCTGTATTTGGGCAATGCTAAATGCATCCCTGGACACCTCCAATTCCAGGTGCATTAGCCTAGAGGATGTTTCTCCTTCATCCTCCTCAAACAGGATCTACAATGGAGAGATCCCCCTTCAGAGGACAGCTTGGTCTGGAGACCTGGAACGTGATCATCAACCACATCAACATTATTTGCAATGTCATACCCATCAATAGATAATTTTTTGTTGTGGGTGGTTCTGGACTGGATCAGTCAAAATTTGGCCCTGAAAGGCCCAAGGGCCCCAGTTCTATTGGCTGTCCAGGAAGTCATTCTGTACCTATTTCTACAGTTTGAGAAACAAAGGATAGTCCCATTCCACTATGATATCATGTATCAACATTTTCACCACCCCAACTTCTTGTGTCACTGAGGTAAAGCCACAGGCAGTGGACCCTGGAACCAGAAGGTACTCCCTGGTGTCCCCATGGATACATACTACCCAGAGAGTCCTACCTACCAGGCCGAGTCTCCCAATCACCCTGGTGTGTATCAGCATTACCATGCTTCCTATGCCCAGTAGAACCTTGGATGGGAGTTGGTTCATACACACTTTACATTCAAACTAACCTGCAGCCAGGTAGAGATTTGTGGCACATGCTTTTGGACATAAAACGAGGCTCTCCTACTGGTGCCACACTCCATGGGATCCTCCTAAAGTGGGCACTGTGTCTAGGTATGTCCCCAGGACCAGCATTGCCTTCACTGTATGTTCCCCATTCTTTTGACAGGGACCGACCTCCGAGCTTCTAAGAAAAATAAGGCAGGGATATGGGTTTGAGGATCTGGCAGGGCTTCCCTCCTAGGGGCCATAGCTGGCCATGGTGCCCTTGGTGTGGCCATCCAATGCGTGAAGGCCCAAGCAGGTTCTCTACCACTGTGTATCTCTTGTATCTCAGCTGGCCTGCTGTTTTAGAGTCTCCATGGCTGACCCAGTGCTGCAAGTCATCAGGCAAGGACCACAGGCACCAGTCCACAATGAGCCATTCCACCATTTGAGGGCCTGTCAACTTTTCTGGTTGCAGTCATTTCTTGACCAGCTGCAGCAGTTCATCTGGGACCTTGGTGGTCAGTCAGGTTGATATCTCCAATGATGCGCCCTCTGGGCCTGTACAGTCACCCCAAGGCAGGTCAGAATTTCTGACTTGTCGCTCATAATCCTGAATGTGCTCAGTTGGTAGGTCAAAGTAGGCCTTTGTGGATCACTGCTAAGAAAAGGGATGATGATGTCAGCCCATTGGTCATGGGGCCACCCCTCTCTCCCCGCTACCCTCTCAAAAGTAGTTAGAAAGGCCTCCACATAATAGCTGGGTTTACACAAGAAAGGGCTAGCCCTCATTGCTACATGGTTGCCCGGGACAACAGCCTCTTGCTCATGTCCTTGAGCAAGGCGCTGCACCATCTTCTGAAAAACCGCCACTTGTGCTTGTGTCTTCTCCTGCTGGGCTGTTAACTGGGTGGGTACTGTTGTGCAACTACAGCATGTGCCAGGGCCTGCTGCTCCTGAGCCATCATCTGCTCATAGCAACAGTTTGCCTCTATGGAGGCTTGCTGCTGGATCGCAATGGCTTAAACAAGCCTTGATAACCTCCTCCATATCTTTTCCTGCTGCTTGCAGTGCCTGAGTTGACTTCTTCCAAGACATGCCATAGGTACACTGTTTTTATTATTAATGCCAGTTTTCAATTTAAAGTGACAATAAAGGTTCTTAAAAATTAAAATAATTAATAATTAAATAACAAACATATCATACTTACCTCCACTGTGCAGCTCGTTTTGCACAGAGTGGCCCTGAACATGCTCTTCTGGTGTCCCTCAGTGGCTCTCTCGGCTCCTCCCCGCATCAGATAACCTCCTGGAAGGAGTGCTCTCCCAGGGGGTTACCTTGCGGGTGCACTCTTGAGTCCAGCATTCGGCGTCATTGTATTTGATTTACAGCAACAGGAGCCAATGGCTGCGCTGCTATCAATCTATCCAATAAACAGCTGAGAACCCCCTAGCAGAGAGACAACGTATCCCCGTGGGACAAGTTTGAGGGTTCAGGTAAGTAAAACAGGGGGGCTGGGGGCTGGTCACTGACAGGTGTTTTTTCACCTTAATGCATAGGACACATTAAGGTGAAAAAACACGTACCTTTACAACCCCTTTAAATGGCTTTTGTGGCTGCAATGCAGTCTGCCTGCATCTGAGTACAAGTTGTAAAGTTCAGGTGAATAGCACTTCGGGATCACATGCAAAGCCATTTTTCTTAAACATAAGAAGTCTTTATTTTTCTATAAAGCAAACAAAACAGAGCTTCCAGCAGCAAAACATAACTGACTCAACGTCAGAAAATACAACACAATAGTCTGCTTGTCTTCAGCACAAACAAAATACTGCATAAGACATGCAAAATCCAGGTAAGAGATTTACCTCAAAGTTAGCATAGGCTAGCTTCAGCTATTTGGTGGCTTCCAGCTTGCATGCAGCACTCAGACAGGTGTCCTCTCAAACTTCTACTGCTCCACACCCAGTACTAGGAGCTTCCTGGAGGCTGCTTAACCCTGAAGGGACTAGAGTCCCTGTAATCAGAGTTGGAGGTTCGTTCCCAACCCTCCAAACCTCAAAAGTTTTAGGTGGCAAATAAACAACTAACAAAGCAGAGAGGACTGAGAGCGCTGACATCACTGACGCAGATTGCATATTAAGTGATCAGTTCATAGTGAGCCTGAAGGTTGGCCCAGGCCTTGCAAGATAAAGATAAGGCACAGCCTGCCACCTCCTTCCACAATGTGGTGATGGATGTAATTTCATGGGAACAGGAAGAAATCTACGCAATGGTAGCAGTGACCAAGAACCTGCATACTTTAAAGTGGAAGCCCTGGCAACTTCACCCCCTTCTGACCTGCAAACTATGCTGACAAAACTAACTGAAGATGTGACCGCCTTGAAACAGGTGGTAGTCTCCTGTAAGAAGGTCTCAACCCCATCCCATAAGGGCGAGAACTGACTGTGCAGGGACCACCAGAAAGACTGAAAATGCTGGTGGTGTGACTCCTTTGGACATATATCCAAGAACTGTAGGTGGTCTGGATTCAGGAACCACTCCAGGCCGTGTTTAAACTACTGACTCCCAGGACACAGGGGGAACCCAAAGTCCCAGCAAGTCAGAGGACATGGAAACACTGAGCCCAGTGATAGCTGTCTTAGGTAATAGGTAAGAAGTCCTGTGCCTGATTGACACTGAGTTAGAGGTCACGGCCATAGTGTGCGATTTCTGTGTGCAAAGATTTGGAGAACTGTGCCAATAATCTACCCATCTTGGTTGAAGGCATCACCTCAGTGAGGATCAAAATTGAAGACAAGGTGGTGGAGCTGTTAGGGATAGTGATGAACCACAGCCCAACCAATCCAGCAGTACCTGCCAAGCTGGTCATGAATGTTTTCTAAGACCTGAACTTACCCTGCCTGTTTGCCAAATGTGGATACTTGTGGGGGTTGGTTGCGAGCTGTGTGCTGTGAGTACTCAAGGCCTATAAAGCCCAGCGCAGGGCAACCAAGAGAAAGTAGGTGTAGCCCTTAAACCCCCTAAGCAAAAGTTACTCTTGCCGCCCTACAATAAGTGGTCTGGTCGCTCCCTTTTGGGGCCCATGAAAAATTACAGGGGGCCAACATTATGGTTGAACCCCCCAAGAATCCAGTGATACAAGGTCTATTGAGGAAGAGTCTTGGTGCAACTTGTCAACCTAGGAACCATGCCAATATCGCCCAGACACATCATCTTGGCTGATCTCTACATGGTGATTCACCACTGTATCTCCCAAGCCCAACCAGGGGTGGAAGTGATACTGTATGTGGAGTGCTGGTCCCTTCTAGAGAAGCTGAACATTCACTTCAAAGACTTTTCCCTACATCAAGATTGCTCTATTACCTGCTGGTGTTCACCACCAGTCCAGAGGATTATGGGCTTGCTAAAGTCATTGAGCACCCCACACATGCAGCAGATGCACTGCTCAGTGGTACTGTTACATTCCCTGAGCATTGTGCCAAAAGGGTTACTCCATAACATGCTTTAGAGTAGAGTGATCTGTTGTCCAGGTATGAAAGAAGGATGGAAGTCTACGGTTCTGTATAGACTACCATAATCTAAACGCATGCACCAACTGGGATGCCAACCCACTTCCTTGCGTCGAGGAATCTCTGATGGTCCTTGGTCAAGCAAAGTTCTTCTCCACCCTGGACCTGTCCAGCAGCTACCAATAGAAGACTGCCCTTGGGACTATTTCAGTTTAATTTCATGCCGTCCAAACCCAGTAACGCCCCTAGCACCTTCAAGCACTTAATGGAGAGATGTCTTGGAGACTTTAATTTTGAGACCATCTTGAGGCAAAAGATAAGTGCTTAGAGCATATTGTCGAGGCCAAGGTGCAAGCTGTCCAGGACTGGCACCCTCTAAGGACTATCATTAGCTACACTCCTTCTTAGGTCTGATTGGTTTTGTCCCATGGTTCACTCAGATATTTGCCCTCATTACCCAGTAGTTGAGTAACACCCAAAGAGAAGGCAGACTGTCACTTTCTATATAGGCCCAATGTCACGAACCCCAGTAAAGGGCCTTTGAAACACTAAAGAAGAGACTGACCTCAGGTCCATGCTGGCCTACGCAGACTACACCCTGCCATTATGGGTGTATACAGATTGGAGCCTACAGGGTCTGGGGGCTGTCCTGACCCAAGTGTAGGATGGCCAGGAGAGGGTGATCACTTATTCTAGTCAGAGCCTAAGACCTACCAAAAAGAATCCTAACAATTACAGCTTTTTTAAGCTTGAGTTACTTGCTTTGGCCTGGGCCATCACAGAGAAATGCACTGAATATTGCACGGGGGCTAATATTGAAGTTTTCATAGACAACAACTCCCTTGAATATCTGGAAACCACTAAGTTGGGAGTCTTGGAACAGAGGTGAGCAGCCTGCTTGCCCCAATTCAAGCTCAAAATCCACTATCGGCCAGGGAAGCTTAACGTGCACACCAGTGCCTTGTCATGATTCTCGGTGGAGCACCCAGTGGGGGACATGGGCTTGAATTGGGAGGACATAGAAATCGTTCCTTTGTTGCCCATGTCAGCTGCTTTATGCACCATCAAGGAACAAGACAAGGACCTACCAACCAAGGTTGCCAAACTTTATAGTTGAGAGGAGTGGACACTGAACCAGCAGAAAGACCCAGACATAATACAGGTACATCGCTACTTTTCCCGGAAGTTCAGGTCCACTTCTAGAGAGTGCCCACTTCCCGAGAGTGTCAGTATTGCTCAAGTTATCCTGAGACATTGGAAGCGGCTAGAATCATAGGACAAGGTGCTCTAATGGCAGGCACATATCCCCTCTGAGCAGCAGGATATCCTCCAAGTTTTGATCCCTGTCGCATATTTTACAGGTCTGTCAAGTAATCTACAGAGCAGTCGGACATTTTGTGGGGGATTGGATGGAATCGCTGGTTCAAAAGTACTTATTCTGCCCATATTTGTCAGACTGGGTGCACAAGGCTTCCCAGGAGTTTGAAAGCTGCACTGTGCACAAGGAAAAGACCATTCCTATGACAATCACCACCTCCAAGCCTTTCGAATTGGTGACTATGGACTTTCTGACGAATGGCTCAGAACAATCCCATGGTGTAAAAAACAAAAAGGCAAAGAACGTCAATAGTGCAGGTCAAAAATTATCTAAAACTTTATTCACATCTTAAAGTATAACAGATGTGACATAAAATGTGATCACATAAAAAGATTAAAAGCAATGTGGGAAGCTTAAGATAAGCGTATCGCTTTTCTTGATACGCTTTTCTTTATTACGCTTTTCTTTATAATGCTACAAGAATGAAGTTGTTTTGCTGCTCATAGTCACACACACTTCTCCAAAACGTATTTCTTTATTATTTTTCCTGATTTCATGAATACAATATTTTAATTAGTCAGATCCCCCCAATCATTTTTGATTTTTTTTACTGTACATTTTGTGGTTGGTTTTTTAATCAAGATCAATTTTTAATATCATTTTAAAATATTTAAAAATTTTTGCACATAGATGCATTCTTTAGGATACCCATTATAACGCTTTTCATTAATGCATTTCACTATTCTATATTTATATTATTATTTTTTTATTCTTACCATTTGATTGGATCACAGACTTCACAGATGCCTTGGCCGTGGTCTCCTTTGACTGCATATCTACCTGTCACTCATCGTTCTAACATTGTCTGACACTCGTATCATTTGCTACCAACTCTTTTCGCATACTATTTCACGGTCTGCACTGATGAATTGGTTATTTTATTACAAAAGTAAACGACATGAAATCATTATATCATTCATATCAATAATTATTGTATATTCCATAGAAAAGCACGTATACAGACATTACCACTCAAGATGTTTCGCTTTTTGAAGCTTCTTCAGGAGATCTAGGTGAAATGTATCAATATGCTATGGATTACAGAAAAGACAAGAATGAAACCTCATGCTAGTTATTTTAATCGAAAAAAATACATCAATATTCTAAATATTGGCATAACATGGGTATGCATATAATCAACAATATAATGAAGGTCAAAATGGAATTAAATTATACAAAAAGTATATAAACATGTGAGAAAGACTGAATCCTACATGGACTGCATGGCCATATATATAAAGCTTGGTTTGAATGATAAAGAATATATATATATATGTGTCCCATATAAGTTCAGGGTGCCCCAACTCAGAGCTTGCTTAGGAATGATCGCAAGAGGGAAATAATTATAACGCATACATTCCTGAAAAGCAACAGGAAAAAATGTGAAAGGAATTGAATATCAAGTATTGTAATTTAAAAAAAAGCTAAAGGCAGTGCAAAAAAGAAAAATGCAATTACCGATGTTGAACGGATTAAATCAATATTTAAATCCTGCTGGTTGGTGATTAAAACAAGCATGGAAAATACATCTGAAGAATATCAAGCTAAAGTGTGCACATGCAGCTGGATCCACTTAACAGAGGATAGCACTATGAAAATAGTGCAGGTAGATGGAAAAATCTATAGGATACAAAGGAAAACAAAAAAATACTGTGCTTAGTAAGGATGGTTCAGGAGGGGGGGGGCACTCTCTCGTCCCCCCCTCTTTTCCTGCGGCCTGCCAGGTTGTGTGCTCGGATAAAGGGTCTGGTATGGATTTTTAGGGGGACCCCCACGTCAATTTTTTTTTAATTTGATGCAAGGTTCCCCTTAATATCCATACCAGACCTGAAGGGCCTGGTAATTGAATTTAGGGGAACCCCACGCTTTTTTTTTTTTATCACTGAATGAATTGTCGGCTCCCGTAATACATCATTGAGTGTTCTCTGTTTTACGGGAGCCGACAATTCATTATAGCCGCAAGTGATTTTAAAAGACTTTTTTTCCTGCAGAAATGACACTTTGTGCAGGGACAGTTCTAAGCACGGGACACATGCGCCCCTTCACAGGCATACTATAGACACCCCCCAGGTACCAAATTGAAAGGAATATTACACTTTTATTGTTCCACTTCAATCATTATTAAAATCACTGCTCCTGAAAAAACTGCAGTTTTTAAAACTTTTTTTTGCATTGATCCATGTCCCCTGGGGCAGGACCCAGGCCCCCAAACATTTTTTAGGACAGTAACTTGCATATTAGCCTTTAAAATGAGCACTTTAGATTTTGAACATTCGAGTCCCATAGACTTTAATAGGGTTCTAAAGTTCACACGAAGTTTATGTCTGTTCGCAGGTTCTGGTGCGAAATGAACAGGGGGGTGTTCGGCTCATCCTTAGTGCTTAGTATTGAAATCAACCAAGTCTAACATTAAATAGCAAGATTGACACAGTTTAGCTCACATGTATTAAAAGATTTTAAGCAAAGGGAAGGGAGAGATGTTGACTCTCCCTATCACATAGCACTCCTGACAGATTGTTGCAGCCGATAGCCACATTCATATACACCTCCCATCCCGGCGGCATCTGGCGAAAAGTAATAAGGAAGAATTAAAGAAAAAAAGAAAGATAAGTCATTTAAGAAAGGGTTTAAAACTCAAAGCATTTTTCAAACCTGGATGCTTAAGGGCAGATAACTTGTGTATCCAGCATGCCTCACAGTGTAATAACGTTTTGTCATAGTCACCACCTCTTTCGCCTGGGGGGACATGCTCCAGGGCAAAAAAGTGAATTTTGGAGCAGTCAAATTTATGGAACAAACCCATGTGCCAGCTTATAGGCGTCTCCATTTTTTGTTTAGATACAAGGCAAACATGATCCCTAATGCGGTCAAAAAACGGCTGCTTCGTTTTTCCCACATAAAAGGCTTTACATTCACATAGCATTATATATACAACACCAATAGATTGTCACGTTGCCATAAATTTGGGTTTGTATATGCATCCATTTTGAAGAGTTATTTGCCGTGCTGCATAAATGCAGCGACAAAAATTACATTTGTGACAAGGTTTTGTGCCTCTAGTTCCACGGGTGGTCTCTGTCTGAATGGTATAGTGGCTATGAACAAGGTTGTCCCTAAGGGTTTGAGATCTTTTAAAAGTGATCTCTGGATATTTTTTTTGATGTTTTGATACATTGTCATCTCCCATCAGGAGATACCATTGTTTTTGGATAATATCGCGCACAGTGAAACGTACGTCGGAATGGAAGATCCATCACTTCGGGGTCCTGTATGATATCCTACACAGGCTTTACCCCACAGAGCGAGACATGGATAGCACGCCACCACCAGAGGAATAGCCTTATCTGCATATGCTGTAAATACCTAGTGCCAGGAAAGGCACATATACATGTGAGTGCAACTTTTTACCATATTGCTTTTATATCATTATTAAACATACTACACTGTGAGACTTTTACCCATGTCTCTTGTGGAGTCACTTTTACACATCCTAGCTTTATCCTGAGGGGTCATTGGAGCGGAGTGGAGCTAACAGTGGAATCAATCTGGTATTCCAAATGCGCATCTTGATCATCCTGTAAAAGGGGGTTAAACACCTTTCGTGAGTTGCCACCTTCCCATTGAGTGGTGGAAGAACTAGAAGTCAACATTATAAGAACAACTTGTTAATGGTGTTGGGATTATCACACATGGACTCTATGCTTGCTATTTGCTAATCATTTTTTGATTTACTATTCAGTGTTGGACTTTCATGACATTGTTTAGATGTTGTTATCACAATTAATTTATCACCTATGAACACACTAAGGGCCATATAAAAAGGCAGTTTGATCCTGTCTTCGCTGATCATCTTCTCCTTCCACTGTCCCCAATATATTTCCTGATAACAAGGAGCCAGGGGCAGGCTAAACATGCTCAAGCTGGTTTTTGAAGCTGGGCAATGAAAGATCACCAATAGGTACCAGGGGTCCTGCATCCTGATAGGATAGTCAGTGCAGCATGAAAACTCCTCCTACAAGCTTTAACCAGACACTCATAGAAGTCACAATATACTGCTGGTGAGAAAAGGTATTTAGCAGTTTATATTTACTAAACTAATTGCATTTCCATGTTCTTTGTACTGTGGGAGGCCAGAAATAGTGAATGAAGAGTCCTGATTTTAGTAACACTTTAAACTGAGAAAAACAATAAGGTAATCTTGAAACTGATTGCAGCAACACAGCTTTAAAAATTTAGGGTGAGGGCAACAAAAAGCTGGCAAAATAAGTGGTACTAACAAGGAGCTGGAAGAACATTTTGCAGGTAGTTAGGTTAATTGGCAACAGGTCAGTAACCTGACTGAGTATAAAAAGAGCATCTTAGCCCCCGTACATGCGGTCAGACATTCCGCTGGAAAATGTCCAATCGGACCGCGTTGTCGGATAATCCGACCGTGTGTGGGCTCCATCTGACTTTTTCCATCAGAATGTCCGACCAACAAAGTTTGAGAGCTGGATATAAAATTTTCAAACAACATGATCCGATGCGCATAAATTCAGATCGTGTGTAGCCTAGTCTGAGACGGAAGCACTCGGTCAGGTAAAACTACTGTTCGTAATCGATATAGCACATTCGTCACGATGCAATTTTAAAAATTGTTTAATGCAGTGCATTCTCTTTTTCTTTATAATGCTACAAGAATGAAGTTGTTTTGCTGCTCATATTCACACACACTTATCCAACACTTATTTCTTTATTCTTTTTCCTCATTTCATGAATACAATATTTTAATTCATCAGATCTCCCCAATCATTTTTGTTTTTTTTTTTTGTAAATTTTGTGGTTGGTTTTTTAATCAAGAACTCATTTTTTGACATTTTGCTCATCTTTGTAATTTTTTGGTGTGTTTTGTGTGTCAAATTACCACAACACCATTATTATCTTTTTATTTTATTGTTTTCTTTTTTAATCTCTAGGAGGTTGTTTGGTGTTGGTGCCCCTTGTTATTAATTTGACTTAGTATTTTTGAAATGTACCTGCCTACTCACAAATAAACTGTCCTTTTTGAAGTAAAACACATAGGCAAGTATTTCTTGAACCAAAAAAAAAACCTATATTTAGGTGTCATAAACAAATAAACAGGAAGGCAACGCTGAAGAAACTGGTCAATTTGGCGAAGCCTTTGGCCCCCAGGGCAGACATCAATTATTTTTTAAATGCAAAATTGGTGGCCTGAGGAGTACATATCTAAAGGGAGAGCAGTCTGGTCCAGAAGTCCAAGAGATCAAGAAGAGCAGATGACATCTATGCCCCTAGGATGTGGTCATACAAGGGCCTACATCTTCTGTGAGACCAGACTGAACCCAGGCCATCACTCTCTGGTCTTCCTTAGGCACTTCCCCCCAGGCTTCCTTCCAGGCTGTGGCTCTGCTCTTTTAGTTATGGCAGGAGGTAAAGGAGGGCGATGGTCGACCTCCCGGCTGCCACTTGCCGCAGCCTCCTCCCGGCTGCCACTTGCCACAGCCTCCTCCCGGCTGAGGTCTTCCTGTGTATGAAAATGGGACATAGTTTTAGTTTCTTGGTCATCAATCACACAATTTTGTGCTCATGACTGTTGCAAATTGAATGTTACTAAATAGAACAGACTATCATTCTGAGCCCAGCATTCTTCATTCTTGTCCAAATCATTTTTGGTCACTACTGTCTATTGATATGTAAACCACTTTGTTAAATCACAACTTACCGATCAATAATAATATCTAGTTAACATCATTAAATGTATGACAATAAATATGTTGAACAATGCTATACCTGTCTCAAGCTGGGCCCCACCACATGTTGCTGCCTGGAAGGACCAGGTTGCACATTGGAAGCCTCAGCTGGGGGTGAAGGAAGCCTTGAAGGAAGACTGTAGAGTGCTGGCCTGGGTTCCCTCTGGTCTGCCAGAAAATGCAGCCTCTCATAGTACAACATCCTGGGGACATAAATGTTATCTGGATCTCCTGATCTCAGGGAATCCTGGAACTTCTTGCGCTCCCTCCGATATGTACTCCTCAGGGCACCAATTTTGGCCATCACATAGGCCATGTCTGCCATGGGGAACATGATCTTCACCAAACCAAGCAGTTTCTCCAGTGCTGCCTTCCTCTTTCTTAGGGGGGTTGTTCATCTGCCACAGGCAGGGCAGCTCCCTGAGCATATCAATGATTAGCTACAGAAAATGTTGTTCCTTGAAGGGATCCATCTTCTCTGCAAGACACAAGACAAACCCTAATAATGTCAGGCTAAACTCTCCTAATCTTGTCCCAATATAAGCCTCAATCTAGACACAGTATAGGCTAGTGATGTACCAAGTTCAAATTGTACCTTCGTTCAAATGATCGGTGCTTCAGCTCCTTCCTCCGCTCACAGATCGTACGTACGACGCACGCGTGTTGCGTTTTATATACAGTGTGCATGCATGAAACTCCGCCCACCCCTGACGTTCTTTCTAGTCTATTCCCCGCCCCTTCTCTTTCGGCGCAGTGGGGAGAGCACATGGCGGAGACACAGCAGGGGCATGATAATTCCACTAATGAGGAGGAGGAGGACGAGGAAAGCCCGGAGCCAGAAACGTCCCGATCCCAGAGGAGGAGAATTAAGGCCTCAATTATGTCTTTTGGAGAGATGTTGGAGATGGTGGACATATTGAAGAGGAACGACTGGTGGGAATGATGGACCTTACCCAAACCCAAATGTCGGACAGGCCAAGATCATGACTAAAGTTGTGAAGAGTCTTCAGAAGAATTTTGGGGTAGGACGATCCAAGGATCAACTAAGAAAATGCTGGTCAGACCTGAAACTGAGGGAGCATGATCAGTACAGAAGGATCAAGCGATTTCTTCAAAAAAGTAAGTAGTTGTCGTGTGTTCATATTATTATTGCTTGCATACTGCTTCATGTGCTTTGATTTAATGTTGTGCAGTTTAAAATGGCCACTTTCATGTTCATGGGTTCAATCGTTCGTAATAAACATTGTTCGTTAGCCAAACTCCAAAGACGATGTTTGGCAAGTTGCACTTGACTACATTTGTTCACACAACAGGTAAGTATTCCAGCTTCAGAAAGTGTCAAAAATAATGTTTTCAGCTTTGAACTCTGCCAAAAAACACAATTGTACGACACTTCCAAGCAATGTTTCATATTCCTATTTCTGTTCTCAAATATCTGTGTGCTAAGTATTGCTTTTTTACATTCTCATAGGGCAGAGAAGACTTGGAACGTCTGAGGACACCAGGGACCCCACACCTCCCAAAGAAGGGAAATACCAACACCAGAAGCAGTGGAGGAGGAGGAAGGAGAGATTGTAGAGATTGGTGAAATTGGCACCACAACAGGTGAGTGTCTGAGACCACAGCTTCAGGTAAGATAATGAATGTATGACTGCATAATTATACTACACTGTGTTTTTTTGGTTTATTTTTAGGTGATGTGGATGTTGTGAAAGAAGAATCACATTTTACCAGGGAATGTGCCCAGATCCTCATCGGGGAGATAATGGGGTGCAATCGCGATTTAGATAATATCAAGAAAAACATCAATGATGTTCAACAAAAAATGAAGAACATCATTGATGTTTTAGGGAGAATATGAAACACCCAAAACTAGCTAGCATCCATTTAAATTTTTCAAAAACCCTTTTATATTTTTAGAAAAGCCAAATTTGAAAGATGCACATAGTGTGCAACATGCGCTATCTCCCATCATGGGGGATCAATGTACGTGTTTTGTGGTAACAACCCCTTCCTTGCTACTAAAGTGCCTGAGATGAAGAGGTTGCACCCCCAAAACACGTACATTGATACCCGATGATGGGGCACGTGTTGACATTAGGCATGGGATCAGGAGGAAAATGGGCACTTTTTGATTCACAATTTGTGTACATTTTCCAAATTTGGCTTTTACAGGGGTGACACCCCATGTGATGAAGGCAATATCAATACAGTTTGTACATACTCATGTCTGATATTGTCTTCACTTTTCAAAGTTGAACTTTGTAAGTTCCTGTGTTCTGTATGTTATGCTTTGATACATGCCTGTTTACACAAAAACGCCAAGTTAGATAAATGTTACCAAAAATAATGTTTTATATACACCAAATATGTTGGTTTGTTGTAAAACCCTTTTCTAAACGCACATGTGAATGTGCTTTGAGTAAAAAGTTTAATTATCAACAATGTGTGGCTTCCTTTTTCAATGCGCAAAAGCAGTATTTTTAGTAAAGTTGTTGTTTTCTGTGGCAATGGGTGTTATTTACTAAAGGCAAATCCACTCTGCACTCCAAGTGCAGTTCCAGGTGCACTTTTGCAGTGCACTTGTAGTGCATAGTGGATGTGCTTTACTAATTAACACCCACAATGCTTTTTAAATTTCCCCAATCATGCCATTTTCATGACCCCACATATTTCTGCCATGATGCTGAAAATGAGCAATATTTTTGTCAGTAATGAACTACATACATTAACAACAAAAACAAGGTGTGTGTGTAGCAGACCCACAACATAATAAGATTATCTGAAGAAGAGACTGTCACCTCATCTCGCACAGAAATTGGGTTTGCACTGTTGTAGAAAAAGGCCCAAAAAAACAAAAAAACCTAGGAGACACATAAAACAAAGCCAAGCAGTAAATGAAAACAAAGATTATTGCAGTTTGAAAGAAAAATGTATTAAAAAATGCCTCTCAGACATTGTCTGGCATATCAATGGCCCCACTACCCAAAAAGTACTCCATATATCTTGTTATGACCACGCGGGCACTTTGGGGGGCAAGCCAGGATGGCCAGCTTCAAGGGCCGTCAGGTTAGCATGTTCAGGCAAGTCTGCATCAGGCCCAACTGAGGCGACATAGTTTGGTGAGTGTTTCTTCAAAAAATTGTGCAGAATGCAGCACGAAATATTCCGCCATGTGGATTGGAGTCAAAAATAGGTGGAACTGTCTGGCCATTATCCTGAAAGTGTTCTCCACTACTCTTCTGGCTCAGGCCAGCCGGAAATTAAAGATCCTCTGGTTCGGGGTGAGGGTCCTCATCGGTAAAGTCTGCATCAGATGATTTTCCAGAGCAAACGCCTCATCCGCAACAAAAACGAAGGGGAGTCCTTCCACATTCTCCTCTGACTGCTACTCTGGAGACGCCAGTAGAACTCCATCTGTGCAAACACTCCACCATCCAATATCCAGCCATTTTTCCCCACGTCCACAAACAGGAACTCGTAGGTAGCTGACACCACCGCCAACATCACAATACTATTAAACCCCTTGCAATTATAATAGTTGGACCCTGAGTTGGGGGTTGGGATGATGCGGACGTGTTTCCCATCAATTGCACCTCCACAATTGGGAAAGTCCCAATGGGTGGCAAAGTGGGAGGCCACAGTCTGCCATTCCTGTGGCGTTGAAGGAAACTGGAGTCAAACAAGAAAAAAAATAGTAATTTTGCACATCAACGTTGCAAGCAGATTAGACACAAACATTTTTGCCCAAGATCAGTATAACCTTTTTGGAAATGAGTATTTAAAGCCAAAAGTATAAGGGCCCCTTATCAAATTCTGGACAGGTAACCCTCTCCACTTCATTGAGAGCTGAATGCATAAATAATGTGTGATATTTTGGCCAGCCCCTCCATATTTACACTATTGGCAGCCCACTGGACAGGTAAGAAGTGTCATAATACAAAAAAATAAAAACTAACAAATGGAAGCACATTTTTACATTCTGCTATTACCTATCAAGATAATAATAGGAGAAAAAAAAACTTTAAACAGTAACATTTGAAAGTATTGAGGCAGGCCCTTGCACTACATGTTTTGGTGAATTCATCCATAAATCTTAGCACAAAAGAGGTAAGTATAGTATGTATTGGGTTTGGCAAAGTCAGCAGATAGAGGATTGCTATCAGCTGACCTAGCAGTTAGGGGGAGGGGGGTTCCTAATGAGTTTTGCCCACCAAAAAAAACCTCTGGCACTCTGCATGAATTTAAGCACACACATAACATTTGTACACATTTTAGGGGGTGTTTAAGGGAAAGCACTCCTATGGAGCTGACAAAATGCATTGCTAAGTGACTAGGCTAGAGGTGTATGGGCCCAGAACAGCATGCTGAAGAGGCTAGTGAAGGCAAATATGCATGAAGGGCAAAAAACTTTAAAAGCTTCCAGCATGCATGAGGACAAATGGGTACAGCATATCAATTACAGCATATTGCAATCATGGTAATTAGGGAATGAGGAAAGAAATACAATACATTAGCAAACATTAAATACATAGAATGTGATGTTAAAAGAGAAAACATACCTTAATATAGTCCTTCTGCAGGACCTGTATGATGGCAGAACAGGTCTCTGGAATAATGATTCCCAGAGCCTGGGGGGAGATGCCTGTTGAGAACTTGAGGTCCTGAAGACTTCTCCCTGTCGCCAAGTACCGCAACTTGGCGATATACCTCTGCTCCGGAGTGATGGCTTGCCACATGCAGGTATCCTGCCTGCTGATATAAGGGGACAGCAAAGCAAGCAGATGGTGAAAAATGGGGTCCGTCATCCTCAGATAATTCCTGAAATCATCAAGATTATTTTCCCGGATCTCACAAAGCAAAGGCATGTGTTAGAATTGGTCACGCTGGAGCAACCAATTCTTGCTACATGAACTCCTCCTCACCCTGTTCATGGACTGGGCTTGGGTCAAAGCTAAAAGCCCAACACCAAGCCCCTGCACAGCATGAACTCTACGATGAGTACATACACGAAACATGGCTTCAAAACGGTCGGGTGGTCAGAACGGACTAACAGAAAGCACAGATAAACAGCAAGGCCTGAAAGAACGAACTGAAAACAAGAAACTAGCGGACAAGAAGCACTGAAAATCAAAGCGTACTATACCAAGATATAGTCCGCAATGACCAACAGATGCAAACTGACTACACGCACTGATAAGCAGATACGATCCCACAAGCATAAACTGAAGAGCAGTAATGATCTGAAGCACAAATCTGAAAAGCGTGAATCGTCTCTAACCAAACTTCTACTAACACGCGATAAACATGAGATCAGCAGAAGGAGCCCAAAGGTTGCCGCACATGGTGCTGAACTTCACTTTTCTAGTCCCGTTGTACGTTGTTTACTTCACCGTGTTCTTGTCGACTGGAAATTCCAACAACTTTGTCTGACAGTGTGTATGCAACACCAGTTCCGGACTAAATCCGTTGGAAATTATCAGACGGATTTGGTGATCACCAATCTGACTAATCTGTGAAAAGCTGTGTCAATAAATTTTCAAACAATTGCAAAATAATGTTCCTCAACATAAAATTTCAAAGATTTTGAATACATCATTCATTATCTAAAGTACATCAAAAGATTCAGAGTATCTGGAGAAAGGGACAAGGTCTGAAATGCAATATTGGATGACAGTGATCTTTAGGCCCTCAGAAGGCACTGCGTTAAAAATAGGCATGATTCTGTAATGTACATCACTGCATGGACTCAGGAATATTTTGAAAAAATCACTGCCTGTGAACTCAGTTTTCTGTGCCATCCAAAAATGGAAATAAAGCTCATATCTAAACATGGCCTGGAAATTACTTATCTGGCTCAAAGCTAATTTCAAATGGTCAGTTGCAAAGTGGAAAACTGTTCTGTGGTCAGATCGATTAAAATTTGAATTTTTTTTGGCAACCATAGGTACCACCCCCTCCACACTAAAAATGCCTGCTTCTTTGATGATATGGGAGTGCATTAGTGCGTATGGAATGGGCTTCTTTGCACATATGGAAAGACACCATCAATGCTGAAAGATATATCCAAGTTTTAGAGCAGCATATGCTCTCATCTGGACAATGTCTTTTTCAGGGAAGGCCTTACTTATTTCAAGAGGACAATGTTAAGCCACAAACTGCATTTATGACAACAACATGACTTCATAGTAGAAGGGTCAGGGTGCTTAACTGGCCTGTCTGTAGTCCAAACCATTCAACAATTGAAAATATTCTCTTGAAATGAAAAATATGACCCAGGACTATTGACCAGTTAGAATCCTATATCAGGCAAGAATGAGAGAACAATTCTCTCCCTAAATTCCATCAACTGGTCTCCTCAGTTGCCAGGCATTTACAGAGGGTTTGCTAAAAGAAGAGGGCATGTTACACTGTTATAAACATGGCCTTTTTATCCACTTGCCGACCACCCCATAGCAGATTTACTGCTACAGAACGGCTGCTCTGTACAGAATCATATATATATATATATATATATATATATATATATATATATATATATATATATACATATATATATGACTGTGCACTTCTGGGTCGGGGGCACACCACTCCTGCTGTGATTTGTCACAGCAGAAGCCCGATCAGTGGGAAAACAATAAGTGTCCGCCGGCACCTGCCGATCATTGGGGAAAACACACAGAATGGAGCTTTACCTTTGTAAGCAATGCAGAGCTCCGTCCTGACAGTGGGTGCATTTTCTCAGTTTAAACATTTGATATTTTTCTATTTTTTATTGTGAATAAAATATGGGTTTATAGGATTTTCAGATCCCTGCATTTTGTTTTTATGCAGATTTTACACAACGGCCCAATCTTTTTGGAATTGGAGTTGATTCTCCAGCTGAGAATAACACTATTTCAATTTTGTCACAACATGTTATATGAAAACAAGTGACACTAAAAAGCAATAAACATAGATTTGATCTTGTAACATGTACCAGAGGCAGACAGGTACATTAGGTAAATAGTAAGTGGCTTGCCTAGATCCACTAGGCTTCTGATTGTTATACACATTTAACCCAAATCTCCAACAATATACACCAGTAATTACACTGGTAACAATTGTCATTACTAATCCACCCTCCTAGAGTTTATATGTGTCGGAAGATGTTTACTTTTGAATTCAAACAATCTACTGTGAAAGAAATCAACACACATTTTCGACTAAAAAGCTGAAATTACATGTTTTTTCATGTGCTGCTCGTATTCAGGTTTCCTTGACTGTCTACATTTAAAGTAACTATATAATATGAACTATAAGCAAGGTTAAATAAAATCAGATTTAAAAAGAAACCAAAAAAAGAAAACTATATATATGAAAATGAATAGTCTCTTTTCATATTCATATATAGCTATCAGGTCTACTTTACTAACATAAAACTGACCTGAGCGGATACTGTGACTTTCTTTATGCTGATCGACGAATATATTATAGGAAAAGGGAAAACATTCACACAGCTATATTTAGAATGCTGAAGACATAGAGGAAGCAGAATCATGAACAGTTTAACAAAGTACCACGTAAAATTGATTTATTTTAATTTTAACCCAGAATTATACAATCCACCCTTAATGATTAGACAGGCATCCTAATTTACACAACCATAAAATGCTTAAGAATACTGTTACTTGAACATATTAATATTTAAAAAAATGCACGGTAACATGGTCATAAAAAAAAGTCTAGATTAGAATGTATATGTTTTTTTTATGAAGAGAGACGAAAAAATTCTGGACAGCCGCACTCTAGAAAGAATATCTTTTCTTGTGCCTTTTTATTGCAAATTGGAGATCACATAGTACGGTCCACAGCAAAAGTGACACAGAAAAAGCCTCCGATGCGTTTCACACTATAATAATTGCTTACTCATATTTTATAGCATATGTAGAAGAAGGCTATGGGGGTACCTCATCCTGAATAACATTTACAAAAAAAAAGACCAACATGATGGATTATAATGGTACCTATGAGGAATGTAAACAAAAATACTTTCTAGTAATTTATTAAACAAAATAGATCATATACAGAATATTTTAAAATCAAGACAGATGTTCTTTACAGATTTAACAGTCGTAGTTACACTTTATTTCAAAATAAATGGTTGACATGTTTCGCAAATAGCTTCTTCAGAACCATATATCTACTGACTCGTGACCAAAGAACCTTAAAATTATAAACATAGGAGAAAAATGTCATTAAGTATATGCTTTATACAGGTTCAAATACATATAGTTATATAAATATATAAACATTCATCGTACTGATGTTTATGTATAGACATATATACCTAGTCAAGGCTCAGACAACAAAACTTATGTGTGTCCAGCCCCATAAAGACCAGGGGGGCCTGGAGATCAGAAGCGGTGTATAACCCACAGGATAGAATAAAGGGAGAAGTGGATGGTGTCCAAAGGATGCAGGGCTTAGACCAGAGTAGCCCCTGTGTTTTTATCTATTAAAGCGGGAGTAAACCCAGTTTCAAAAAACACTTACATTTCCGGCATGCCAGAAATGCTAACTTTCACATTGGTTGTGCTCTCAACCAAACTTTCAAACCATCCAATGGCTGGTTTCACAACTGATCACATGTGCGGCATTATGGCAGTTGAAGAATCATTAGAAGCCAAGATGGCAGATTCCTTGACTGAAAACGATAGAAGGGTTTACTTCCACTTTAATGGAAAACAGGTTTGTATCACATCAAAATGCCGTGGAATATGTGGAGAGGGTCACAACGGGACTACAATAAAGTCACAGAGTGGTAGTGGAATTAATGATAATAGCAAATACTTACACTGGTAAAGTGGCCCATTCGATCAAAAGTGGAACCAATAGATATCCCAGGTACTGAGTACTAATATCCAAACAAAAGACCTAAAGTTGAGATAAGGTTTCTTTAATAATTAAATTCAACCACCAAATTGACTAGATAAAAATAATAACAATAACTCAAAAGCCAAAAAGGACCAAGGCCGCAAACAAAAATGAATATTAATTTTAATTAAATACCTGTAACTAGCTGACAGCAGAGCCGTAGATCTCTCACACAATGATGAAAATCATTTTCAAAGATTGCTACACAGGTATCCAGATATTTAATAGTAAACCTATTACTGTTCCATATAGATCAAACAAACATATATAGAATCCAGTCAAGTAAATAGCCACTGAGAAAGGAAAGAGATAATACCAATCATAATATACACAGAGAGGCTTCCACAAGACCAGCATACTATTATCTATCTAACCATCAATACGCATATCTAACTGGCCTTTACCTTATCAGCTCATCCACTTAACACATACACCGCTCTCTGAATCAGTGGACCTGCACTGTATAAATAGGGCCTGTGGCACCAAAAACCGCCAAAAAGCCCATTATAGACATCAGCTGGAGCTGCTAGGCAATAGTCTGCTGCTGTATTCTTGGAAACATGACGCCATTCAAGCCAGCGTCAAAACGTAATCGCCGGCAGAGACATCAGACCAAAATAGGTGGCTGCATATGTTGGGCACAGTGGCCGTATTTGATGGGCTGTCCCTGGAGTGCCCATAGTGCTGATCTGTGCCCATCCATTCTCCATCCATCTCTGGCTCATCCATGCTCATATGAGCCTCATATGTGCCCATCCATGCTCCATATGTGCCCATCTATACTTTATCCATCCCTGGCTCATCTGTGATCCATCCATCTTTGCTCGCCCATGCTCTATCCATCCATCCCTGGCTCATCCGTGCTCATCCATGCTCAATCCATGCTCCATTCCTGGCTCATCAATGCTCCATTCATCCCTGGCTCATCCGTGCTCCATCCATCCCTGGCTCATCAGTGCTCCATCCATCCCTGGCTCACCTGTGCTTCATCTATCCATGCTCATCCATGCTCCATTCATCCCTGGCTCATCCGTGCTCCGTCCATCCATGCTCATTCATTCTCCATCTGTCCCTGGCTCATCTGTGCTCCATCCATCCCTGGCTCATCCATGCTCCATCCCTGTGCTCAATCCCTGGCTCATCCATGCTCCATCCATCCCTGACTTATCCATGCTCCACCTATCCATGCTCATCCATCCCTGGTTTATCTGTGCTCCATCTGTGCTCATCAATGCACCATCCATGCTTATCCATGCTCCACCCTTTCCTGGCTCATCCATGCTCCATCTATCCGTGCTCATTCATTCTCCATCCATCCCTGGCTCATCTGTGCTCCATCCATCCCTGGCTCATCCATGCTCCATCCCTGGCTCATCTGTGCTCCATCCGTGCTCATCCATGCTCCATCGATGCTTATCCATGCTCCATCCATCCCTGGCTCATCTGTGCTAATCAATACTCAATCTGTGCTCATCCATGCTCAATCCGTGTTCATCCATGCTCCATCTGTGCTCATCCTTGCTCCATCTGTGCTCATCCATACTCTATCTATCCCTAGCTCATCCATGCTCCATTTATCCCTAGCTCATCCATGTTCCATCCATGCTCATCCATGTTTATCCATGCTCCATCTGTGCTCATCCATGCCCATCCATGGCTCATTCATGCTCATCCATGCCCTTATCTGTGCTCATCCATGACACAGCAGTGCTCATCTTTTCCGCAGCCATGCCACATCAGTGTTAATCCATGCAAAATCATTTCTCATTCATGCCACATCCATGCCACATCAGTTCTCATCCATGCCGCATCCTTACCACTACAGTGCCCATTAGTGTAACAGGTAGTCAAATTAGAGTTGAAATGAATGTCCCTGATGGTGCTTCCTGCAGCCTCTGTATGTGGCAAGGCTGTGGAAAAGTCTCCCACATATGGTGTTGCCATACTAAGGAGGAGTAGCACAATATATTTTGGGGTGTCATTTTTGCTATGTGCGTGCTTTGTTTAAGAAATATCTTATAAATGGACAACTTCCGGTTGCAGACAACTTCTGGAAGTACACTTCCAGTGATTAATGACGGCCGAGGTGGGGGTAATGACAGTAATTAGGGTGTTTGGCGGTAAAACAGTGTATAAAAGAGGATGGATAGAGACAAGGGGCAGCTTCCTGATGAAGCAACAAACCTTGTGAAACCCGTAGAGGCTGCTGGGATCTCCGTTTACTATTACCGGTGTACGAGGGAGAAGTCTGTAGCGTACTCGTTTACTGTGGAACGCACATTGCTATCCAGAGGAAACTGGGAGTATAGGGACAGATTTTAACCCATATCACCACGTACACGGCTGGACATGCTTGGTGCCGGCTCAGGCACAAGCACATGTGAGTGTAAATCTTGTCATTTTAAAACTTTTAAATAAATTTGTTTGATATCCTGCACTATGATGGGCCCTTATATATTTTTGTGAGAAAAATTAGCACGAGAGGTTTGTATTTCCTGTTTGGAGAGGCAGTTGGTGGAACCCCTAAAAGGAGTGGTTATCCTAAATGAACTAAAGACGCATACACAGATTTGATCTGGTGAGTGGCCATTTCAACCTGTGGTGGTGGAATCACTTGATGGTGAATACAAGAAGCACCTTATACATAAGAACCACCTTACTTTAGGAGGAGTTGATCAGAACTGGAGTGATCGCGCATTTAGAATATGCATTGTGCACTTGAATTAACTGTTTAATACTTGAGTGGTCACTAACTTGAGATATTCATAGTACCCTGTAGTTAATTTCTTTGACTGTTTTGACATATAATTCTTTGTAGTTTGAGGCACTGTATTGCACTTTAATGACACCACAGCAGGGGTGGCGAGCCCCCAACACGGGTTAAGTGGGTAGCTCTGCAGTGGTGTCAATATTTTGTATGTGTTTGACTTATATTGGTATATAGCACTTTTGTAAGATTTAATATTTTCTAGGGAGGTTTTCATATATGCACGGCACTTTGTGGGGTTTGTAAAATAACGTAAAACAGTGTGAAATTGAAATAGTTAGTGCAACACACATTTAGAGATTGGAATTTCCTTTTTGCGCCGGTAGTTCATTGTTTTTTTTCTAAACTGTCATATATACCCATTCCCCACCCCTTAGAGCAGTGGTTCTCGGGGGTCGAATGAAGATTTTCCAGTGGTTACTGAATCCTGGGCTGTTCCTGAAGCCCGCACTGCTCTCCCAGCGCTTTTTCAGCTGCCCAGCAGAACTGTCCCTGGAGCCTGTAGCCACCCAGCTGGGCTGTTCCTGGAGCCTGCGGCCACCCACTCAGCCTCTTCGCAGCCACCCATTGAGTTCATGGCATGGCTGGGGGCAGAGACTAGGGGTCAGCTGACTGGTGAGGAATGTGAAGTGGGAGGGGCTGGGGGAGACTCTATCTCCTGACTTAAGCATAGGTGTCACTGCTGCGAGACACAACAAATTCGGAGACACAGTGAAGCCGGACATAGTGAGTAACACCACCTGTGATTATAGTTGCCATGAAAAGTCCCCACTACAGTTCTCAGATCAGCAGATGACCTTGATCAAGTGCACCTAAGTTGGCTGATCAGAACTCCCCCCATTACTGCCACTGATCCCACCCCCCACCAGCAATGCCACTGATCCCACCCCCCACCAGCACTGCCACTGATCCCACCCCCCACCAGCATTGCCACTCATCCCAACTCGCTACCAGCACTGCAACTCATTCCATCCCCACTAAGGAGTAAGAGAAGGAATAAAAAGAGAGAATAAATGGAAAGGAGAGGAAAAGAGGTGGGGAACAAAGAAAAAGGGAGAGAAAGAATACGAGAAAGAACAAGAAAGACTGCAAGAGAGGGATGGGGGAAAAAACAAGAAATTAGGATAGAGAGGGATAAAAGGGAAAGAAAAGACAACAGAGAGTAAGAGTGGTACATCCTAAAATGTATCATAAGGGGTTTTATTACTGTATGAGTGGAAGGGACTCAGGGAGCACTAGTTAGGGGGCGCAGATCTTGCTTTGGGTGCTGACAACTGCTACTAAAATTATTTTACTGTTGGGGGTCTTCACAATTTTATCAAGAGATCACGGCACTAGTAAGGTTGAGAAACATTGCCTTAGAGGGTGGTCAATTAACAAGATATACATTTTAAAACGGGAGTCCGCCGTTTTTTTTTTTTAAAAGCCAGCAGCTACAAATACTGCAGCTGCTGACTTTTAAAATAATGACACTTACCCGCCCAGCGCGCCCGCGATGTCGGCACCCGAAGCTGATCTCTCGATCGTCTCTCGGGTGCTGTCGCCGCTATTTGGCTATGGGAATCAGGAAGTGGAGCCTTGCGGCTTCATTTCCCGGTTCCCTACTGCGCATGCGCGAGTCACGCTGCGCAATAAGGATGGTCCCCGCTGTCTCTGGATCCGTGTGTTTCCCAGCAGACAGCGGGAGACCATCGGAAAGGGGCGTAGATATCTGCGGAAAGGGGCGTATATTCTGCAGATATCTATGCCGGAAGTGGGTGCAGATACCTGTACTGTACAGGTACCTGCACCCCCTCCCCCCTGAAAGGTGCCAATTGTGGCGCCGGAGGGGGGGAGGGTTCCAATGAGCGGAAGCTCCACTTTAGGGTGGATCTCTGCTTTAAAAACATGACAAAATTATACTAAACACAAATTAACTAGAAGAAAGCAGTACATATTTAAACACAACAACAAAAATAACGGATGATGCTAATGGAATATATTATAACATAATATATTATAGCAAAATGCATACATTCGTAATCAACTATTTATTAGCTAAGTTAATCACTTCAGCCCCGGAAGATTTGGCTGCTCAATGACCAGGCCATTTTTTGCGATACGGCACTGCGTCGTTTAACTGATAATTGCACTTTCATGTGATGCTTCTTCCAAACAAAATTGATGTCCTTTTTTTCTCACAAATAGAGCTTTCTTTTGGTGGTATTTGATCATCTCTGCAGTTTTTATATTTTGCACTATAAACAAAAGAATAGCGACAATTTTGAAAAAAACACAAATATCTTTTACTTTTTGCTATAATAAATATCCCACATTTGTTTTTTTCAAAAACACTATTTTTTTCCTAGGTTTAGGCAGATATGTATTCTTCTACATATTTTGGTTAAAAAAAATCGCAATAATATATTAATTGGTTTGCGTAAAAGTTATAGCATCTACAAAATAAAATTTTTTATCAGGACTATTGCGGCAGACAAATTGGACACATTTTTGGGACCATTGACAATTATACAGTGATCAGTGCTATAAAAATGCACTGATTACAGTTTAAATGTCACTGGCCGGGAAGGAGCTAATTAAGGGGTTAACTGTGTTCCATAGTGTGTGTTGGTACTGTGTGTTGTGTACTGTGGGGGGATGGGACTGTCTAGGAGGAGAGAGAGATCGGTGTTCATACTTAATATGAACACATGATCTGTCTCTACTCCCCTAAAAGAACCGGGATTTGTGTTTTTACACGCACAGATCCTGGTTCTCGTTCTGTCACAAGCGTTCGCGGGTGCCCGGCGGTCAGCTCGCAATGGCTCTGGCCACATACTGCAGTGCATTGTAGACTTCTAATTCTTGAAGTCTGCAATGTAAACTAAGCCCCCGTTCCCCACTCCCCCCCCCCCCCCCGTTCCCCTCTACAGGATGTCAAAGCTCTATCTATACCATGAAAATAAAAAGAGGGCATATCACCTCTATGTTCAATGAAAATGTCTCCAACACCAAACTGATGCGTCTTATGCACAGAAAATACTCCTGCACAGAAATACTCACCTATTTGTACTTGATTACTGCTTTTTCATAGTTAACAGATATAATTACGGTCATTTTGGTCTGAAATATGTAAGCAGCGTTTGTTTTTGTGCCATTACTAAGCTTCAATAAAGGTTATCTCAGGGGACTGAAGCGTATGCTGGATCCTTTTGTTTCAAAAGGAAAACATTGCTCTTATCTTTTAATTTAAAGCCAAAATTGTAGACTAAAAGCAGTAAATATACTTTTTTACATTAGCTGTGATTATGCCAGGCAACCTGTACAGTCTTCATGAATACAAAATGTTAATGTGTTGCCCTATCCAAAACATCACTATCTCTAAGTTTCACACCGAAAAATAGTATACTATTTTTTTAATCACAAAATTTTGACAGCTTATTGGGTTGTATAATTCAAAGAGATTAGCAAATGCCCATTTACAGCTGTCCAGTACTCTGTTCTAATTAATACATTTCTGACATACTTAGACGTATAGTATATGTCAAAGCAAAATCAATGACTTGCATTAAAGCATAAAAGCTAATGAATATGAATGCTTCTTAATTCAATGTTTAATTTCAAGCTAATTACTCTTCCCAGAGGTATACTTTTAATAGTCACTCTGGTAAAAAGGGAATGCTGATATCTTAGGAACTTACTGCATAAACACACTAATTAGGTAATAATTACGGACGTGGCAACATTCTTTTTAGTTGATTTTCAACATTAGCAAAGAAATACTGTAAGAGAAACTAGCATCCATGCCTTTTATTTTCAATCCACTTATCCATTTCATTCTCATAAATGGGACATTTTAGGTGCAAAATATATATAACACATTTGTATTTTCATAAAAATGTATAAACTTTTATTAAAACAAAATCAAAACCATACTAATTACTTCCATAAGTAATAAGTGGCATGATGATCATATCATGATGTCATAAGGGTTTTATGGATGTAACCAGTCTGGTTTTGATTTTGTATTGATAACATTTTATATGTTTTTCTATAAAAATACAAATTTATAATGTATATTTGGCACCTAAAAGTCCCATTTGCAGCAACTGTGTGGATTTTGATATGTTAAGGGATGTGGTACCCATGGACACCCACCAATCAGTATGATTTAGATCAGTGATGGCGAACCTTGGCACCCCAGATGTTTTGGAACTACATTGCCCATTTTGCACTGTGCGATGTAGTGGAGCATCATGGGAAATGTAGTTCCAAAACATCTGGGGTGCTAAGGTTCGCCATCACTGATTTCGATTCTTCTTTTTTCAGTCATGAATTGTAACCTAAAGCTTAACTGCAGCCCGGTTTTATTTTTCAGCTTTGCATAGAGTGGGGCAAACACAGAAAAGCTGCTTGTGTCTTTGATGGACCAATGTTCCCTCACTTCCTGTTCCTCTACCCATTGCCTGGACAGAACGTAAGGGAAATAAACCAATACAAATTAAGATGGAGGAGTTAACGCTTCTCTTGTCTACAAAAAAATATATATATTTTTATGGCTGTCTGTGTTGCCACAAGAAAATTCCTTCCAACTTCCTGGTATGTCTGACACCCATAAAATAAACAGGATGTGCTAGAAAATATTCTAGGCAGGACATAGCCAGCAACAAATAACTGTCAGTGGCTTTTTCACTTTCCTAAAAGTTTTAGCTGGAGTTAGGATTTTATTGTACAGACTGAGCAAAAATGGATTGTATTACGACATTACTCCCCTATGTAATCTCTGTCAACTTGGAAATATTCCATCGATCTAAAAGGTTAGTCCCAGGTCCTATGTGGGGCTTTAACTGCAGCGTTCTGTTAAACTCCTGAACAATTTTGCATCAGCTTGGCATACAAATCACTAGTAAAAGCTATGCTCCTTTCTGATGTGGGATTTCTCTTAAAAATAGACTGCCAATTGTGACAAAATTAAAGCCAGGATATCATGAACTGCTAAGCAAGGCTTTATTGTTTGGGCATACTTGAAATTAGTAAAAAGGATGCCATTTGCTGTCAGTATGACCTTGTGAAATAGCATTTTAAACAAACTAAAAAGATTCATTTTTAGCACTAGAAATAGGAAAAATGAACCAAGGAAAAGCGATAGATGGTAAATTAGGATTTTTCAAAAGAATCCATTACAATCTGCAACAGATTGGTGTTTATTAGTGATGGGCTTGATGTTCAAGTCGAACATAAGTTCGACTCGAACATCAGCTGTTCGTTTGTTCGTAGAACAAACAAACATAGGGGCGCTCACAGCAAGTTAGTCCGCCAAGGAGCGCCCCATAGTGCACTGCAAGATCGCAGTGCATTGACGGCTCCTGATTGGCCAAAGCATGCACCTGACCTGCATGCTTTGGCCAATCACAGCGCAATGTGCTCTGAGAGCCATGATTGCCCAAAGGCAGGGTGCCTTTGGCCTATCATGGCTCAGGGGCTAAGTTCACGCCCACACTATATAAGGCTGCTGCTTACATGGCGGCTGTATAAAGTGAATGAATGGAGATTAGGCGGGTAGTTAGTGTAATGTGGAGTCAGTCAGTGTAGTATATATAAAATACAGTTCCGAGTATATAGTGCAGTTAGTGTAGTATGTATTTTACAGTTCAGAGTATATAGGGCAGTTAGTGTATTATATATATAATACAGTTCAGAGTAAATAGTGCAGTTAGTGTAGTATATATAATACAGTTCAGAGTACATAGTGCAGTTGGTGTAGTATATATAATCCAGTGAAGAGTATATAGTGCAGAAATGGCACTTTGCTACAATGTAAAGTAGTGAGTGTACAGCTTGTATAAAAGTGTAAATTTGCTGTCCCCTCAAAATAACTCAACACACAGCCATTAATGTCTAAACTGCTGGCAAAAAAGTAAGTACACCCCTAAGTGAACATGTCAAAATTGGGCCAAATTAGCCATTTCCCTCCCTGTTGCCATGTGACTCGTTAGTGTTACAAGGTCTCAGGTTTGAATGGAGAGCAGGTGTGTTAAATCTAGTGTTATCGCTCTAACTCTCTCATGCTGGTCACTGGAAGTTCAACATGACACCGTATGGCAAAGAACTATCTAAGGATCTGAAAAAAAGAATTGTTGCTCTACATAAAGACGGCCTAGGCTATAAGAAGATTGCCAAGATACTGAACCTGAGCTGCAACACGGTGGCCAAGACTATACAGCGGTTTACAAGGATAGGTTTCACTTAGAACAGGCCTCACCATGGTCAACCAGTGTCATATCCAGAGGTTGTCTGTGGGAAATAGATGTATGAGTGTTGCCAGCATTGCTGCAGAGGTTGAAGGGGTGGGGGGGGGGTCAGCCTGTCAGTTCTGAGACCCGCACACTGCATCGAATTGGTCTGCCTGGCTGTCATCAAAGAAGGAAGCCTCTTCTAAGATGATGCACAAGAAAGGCAGCAAACAGTTTGCTGAAGACAAGCGGACTAAGGACATGGATTACTGGAACCATGTCCTGTGGTCTGATGAGACCAAGATAAACTTATTTGGTTCAGATGGTGTCAAGCACATGTGGCAGCAACCAGGTGAGGAGTACAAAGACAAGTGTGTCTTGCCTACAGTCAAGCATGGTGGTAGGAGTGTCATGGTCTGGGGATGCATGAGTTCCCGGCACTGGAGAGCTACAGTTCATTGAGGGAACCATGAATGCCAACATGCACGGTGACATACTGAAGCAGAGCCTGATCCTCTCCCTTCAGAGACTGGGCCGCAGGGCAGTATTCCAACATGATAATGACCCCAAACACCTCCAAGGCAACCACTGCCTTGCTAAAGAAGCTGAGGGTAAATGTGATGGACTGGCCAAGCATGTCTCCAGACCTAAACACTATTGCGCATCTCTAGAGCATCCTCAAACCGAAGGTGGAGGAGCACATGGTGTCTGACATCCACCAGCTCTGTGATGTTGTCATGGAGGAGTGGAAGAGGACTCCAGTGGCAACATGTGGAGTTCTGGTGAACTCCACGCCCAAGAGGGTTAAGGCAGTGCTGGAAAATAATGGTGGCCACACAATATATGAACACTTTGAGCCCAATTTTGACATTTTCACTTAGGGGTGTATTCACTTTTGTTGCCAGCTGTTTAGACATTAATGGCTGTGTGTTGAGTTATTTTGAGGGGACAGCAAATTTACGCTGTTTTACAAGCTGTACACTCACTACTTTACATTGTAGCAAGGTGTAATTTCTTCTGTGTTGTCACATAAAAAGGTAGAATAATATATTGACACAAATGTGAAGGGTGTACTCACTTTTGTGAGATACTGTATAATACAGTTCAGAGTATATAGTGAAATCAGTGTAGTATATATAATACAGTTCAGAGTATATAGTGCAGTCCATATAGTATAATTAAAGTTCAGAATATATAGTGTATTTAGTCTAGTATGTATTATACAGTTCAGAGTATATACTGCAGTCCGTATAATATATATAATACAGTTTAGAGTATATAGTGCAGTCCGTATAGTATATATAAAACAGTTCATAGTATATAGTGCAGTTTGTATAGTATATATAATACAGTTCAGAGTATATGATGCAGTCCGTATAGTATATATAATACAGTTTAGAGTATATAGTGAAGTCAGTGTAGTATATATAATACAGTTCAGAGTATATAGTGCAGTCCATATAGTATAATTAAAGTTCAGAATATATAGTGTATTTCGTCTAGTATGCATTATACAGTTCAGAGTATATAGTGCAGTCCGTATAATATATATAATACAGTTTAGAGTATATAGTGCAGTCCGTATAGTATATATAAAACAGTTCATAGTATATAGTGCAGTTTGTATAGTATATATAATACAGTTCAGAGTATATGATGCAGTCCGTATAGTATATATAATCAGGGCCGCTGATAGGGCAGTACAACCAGCCCTGTTGTACCGGGCCCCGCCAGCAGGGGGGAGGGGGCCGAGCAGCTTTTAACTTCTAGCTAAAAAAAAAAAAAAAAGCTTAATAACTATATTAACCCGCACCCACTTGATTACTAAGGTATATAAGGCATATATATTCATTTAAATCAGGTTACCAGAGGGGCCCAGGAGGTTAAAGCAGAAGAGGGACTTTTTTTCCATTTTCGAGTGCAGGGATACAATGCCGTGCCGCATGCTGCTCTCAGTATACATGCACAAACTAAAGTTCTTCCTGCTCACTGTATGCCTCTCCGGCGGATGGATATTACTGTTATACGGCTCCCTTCATTCAGTAAGTGCTGCAGCTTGAGGGACTTATCACTCAGGCGGCTGAGACAGACAGAGCAGCAAGAGTAATCTGGACAACGGCAGTGGTACACAGGCAAGCAGTCCCCTGCACAGACACACTGACAGGTCACACTATTGTATAATGTGCAGTCCCCAGACTGTGTGCTCATAGTCATTATCATTATGATTATCAGGGCACAGCAGGTGTGGTCTGGCTCTGTCAGTGTAACATGGCTGTTGGGTGCTGACTTTCCTCATATATGGATGTACTGTGTGTTACAGACTATAACTCAGCACAGCCATAACAAAGTCAGCACCACACAGTCATGTTACTCTGACAGAGCCATACAGCACCTGCTGTGCCCTGATCATCATAATGATAATGAACATGAGCACATAGTGAGATGCTACTTTTACACATGTGATGGGAGGGAAGGGGCAGTAAAAACACACAGCCAAGCTGCATTTTTACCACCCCCAAACCACTCCCCTTTGATAACCTTTCACCCAAGCTTTGCAATTAGGTCCTTTTTCATGCAGACCTGATTGAAAGCTCCATGTAGATTTACAGGTATGAACTGAGTTGTGTGCATTTAGATCCACCTTCCTCCGTGTCCATTCAGGTGGGAAAAAAAATTTGGAAAAGAATATCCTTTTCTATTTTTCCAGAGCTAAATGTGACAGATCAGAGGTAGCCTGATGTAAATGGACACAAGTCAGTGGTGTATGAAGACACAAACTGAATGGGCCCAGATGTCAAAACACTGACATCTCTCCCATTCAGATGCAGTTATGATTGGTGGGGCGCTGTAAATGTTACATGTTCCAGCTCCTGCCTCCAGACACACCCCCCCCCCCACCCTGACAGCGTGGAGGCGAGGGCGGGGTTGTGGGCGGAGCCAGGGTGGGTTGTGGGCGGGGTCAATGGGGCCCTGTCAGGAAGCTTGTATGGGGCCCCGTGATTTCTAACAGCGCCCTGTATATAATACAGTTTAGAGTATATAGTGAAGTCAGTGTAGTATATATAATACAGTTCAGAGTATATAGTGCAGTCCATATAGTATAATTAAAGTTCAGAATATATAGTGTATTTTGTCTAGTATGTATTATACAGTTCAGAGTATATAGTGCAGTCCGTATAATATATATAATACAGTTTAGAGTATATAGTGCAGTCCGTATAGTATATATAAAACAGTTCAGAGTATATAGTGCAGTTTGTATAGTATATATAATACAGTTCAGAGTATATGATGCAGTCTGTATAGTATATATAATACAGTTTAGAGTATATAGTGCAGTCAGTGTAGTATATATAATACAGCTTTGAATATATAGTGCAGTTCATATAGTATAATACAGTTCAGAATATATAGTGCAATCCGTGTAGTGTATATGATACAGTTCAGAGTATATAGTGCAGTCTGCATAGTATATATAATACAGTGTATATAATATAGTGCTATCAGTGTAGTATATATAATACATTGGCAGAGTATATAGTGCAGTCAGTGTAGCCTATATAATACAGTTCCGAGTATATAGTGCAATCAGTGTAGTATACATAACACAGGGGAGCATATATAGTGCAGTCAGTGTAGTATATATAATACAGTGCAGGGTATATAGTGCAGTGCAGAGTATATAATACAGTATATTGAAGTGGTTAAGAGGAACCCTATGACAGAATTAAGGAAAAAAACTGTGTGGTGTCCCCCCTAAAATTCATACCAGGCCCTTTGGGACTGGCATAGGTTTTTAGGGGAACTCCACTTCAAAAAAAAAAAAAAAGCTCTGCCTCAATGGAAGGCCTCCCACAAACTGCTGTCTCTTAGGTTTGTCAGCTGTTATATAGACAAGGGTGGGGTAACCCGGTGATGTAACCAAGTGATGCCAACCCTTTTGACATCATGTGACATCAGGGGGGTCATCCGGTTACATCAGTGTGTGGTCCTGCCCTAGCCTATATGAGAGCTGTCAAAGCTTAAAAAAAAACAGCAGCTGCCGGGAGGCCTCCCATGGAGGCAGAGTTTTTTCTTTTTTTCTATTTTTCAGGTCCGTCAGGCAGTGTGATTGATGATGGATGTACATTGCGTAAAACTTTTTTTTTCTTTTTTTTGAGCCCCCCGCCCCAAAGAACCCCCCCTATGTTGAGGGCATGTGGCCTGGTATGGGTTCAGGAGGGGGGGCTCACTCACCCCCCTACCCTGACCTCCAGGCTGCATGCTCAGATAAGGATCTGGTATGGATTTTTGGGGGGAACCTCATTCCAATTATTTTTTACATGTTGGTGTTTTACCTTGATTTTTCATCTATATTGCCAGGAGCCAGCAATACATTTCAGCCGCAAAAAAGTTTTAATGTCATTTTTTCCTTTAGAAATGTAATTATTGCTACGGCATGTTCTATACATTGCATATATATGCGCCACTTTACAGGCAGACTAAGGGGACCCCCCAGGCATGATATTTAAAGGAATATTTCATTTTTTTGTTTCACTTTAAGCATTATTTAAATTACTGCTCCTGAAAAAACGGTTGTTTTAAAAACGTTCTTTTGCATTGATGCATGTTCCTTAGGGCAGTACCCGGGTCCACACACACTTTTTATGGCAATAACTTGTATATAAGCCTTCAACCACTTCAATACAAGGCACTTATACACCTTCCTACCCAGGACAATTTTGAGCTTTCACACTGTCGCACTTTGAATGACAATTGCACAGTCATGCTACACTGTACCCAAACGAAATTTTTATCAATTTGTTCCCACAAATAGCACTTTCTTTTGGTGGTATTTGATCACCTCTGCGTTTTTTTTTGCTAAACAAATAAAAAAAGACTGAAAATTTTGAAAAAAATAAGTTTTAGTTTAGTTTCTGTTATAAAATTTTGTAAATAAGTAAGTTTTCTCTTTCACTGATGGGCACTGATAAGGCAGCACTGACGGGCACTGATAAAGCAGCACCAATGAGCGGGCACTGACGGGCACCGACGATGAGCACTGATATGTGGCACTGGTGTGCACTGATAGGTGGCACTGATGGGTGGCACTGATATGCAGCACTGATGGGCATTGATAGGTGGCACTGGTGGGCACTCATGGGTGGCACAGGTGGGCACTGATAGGTGAAACTGATGGGCACTGAAAGGATGAAAAGATGGGTATTTATGGGTGGCACTGATAGGCGGCACTGCTGGACACTGATAGGCGGCACTGAATGGCATTGATACGTGGCACTGATGGGCACTGATATGAGGCACTGATGGGCATTCCTGCTGGCACTGGTGGTCCTGGGTGGGATCTGAGGGGGGCTGCCCTGATAAACAATCAGCACAGACCCCCCTGTCAGGAGAGCCACCAATTGGCTCTCCTCTACTCAAGTCTGTCAGACATGAGTGAGGAAAAGCCGATCACCGCCTCTTCCTATTTACATCGTGATCAGCCATGATTGCGGGATCCCGGCGGCCTGGCGTTTGTTATAAGCGGAGGGCGGGACCACCCGTCACCTGACCCCGCCCCCCTCTGACGCAAAGGGGAAACCCGGGCTTCCCTGTGACGTATGGGTGACCCCGCCCCCCTCTGATGTAACGGAAACCTGTCTGTGTTACATCAGAGGGGGGCGGGGTCACCCATACGCCACGGGGAAGCCCGGATTTCCCCTTGCGTCAGAGGGGGGTGGGGTCTGATGACGGGTGGCCCCGCCCTCCGCATATAACAAACGTCAGGCCGCCGGGATCCCCGCAGTGTCTCCTCCGTGGAGACAGAAGATGTATGGATTCGCTGCGCTGATTCAGATCAGCCATCGCTGGACCCCGGAGAGATGATTATCTGTCGCTGGATAGCAAGAGTGGATTACCACCGCTGGAATCTTTTTTAATTTTTTTTTATTTTTAATAAAGGAATTTTTCAAAAGTGTGTTTGTCTTATTTAACTATTTTTTACACTTTCTTTGTGAAATGGTAAGGGTACTTTTGTACCCCCTTACCATTTCAAACAGGGGGGGCGGGATCTGGGGGTCCCCTTGTTAAAGGTGGCTTCCAGATTCTGATAAGCCCCCCGCCCGCAGACCCCTACAACCACCAGCCATGGTTGTGGGGATGAGGCCCTTCTCCACATCAACATGGGGACAAGGTGCTTTGAGGGGTCGCAGACCCCCAAAGCATCCTCCCAATGTTGAGGGCATGTGGCCTGGTACGGTTCAGGAGGGAGGGGGGCCACTCTCTCGGTCCCCCCTCTTTTCCTGCAGCCTGCCAGGTGTGTGCTCGGATAAAGGGTCTGGTATGGATTTTTAGGGGGAACCCCGCGTAATTTTTTTTGTTAATTTGACGCAGGGTTCCCCTTTATATCCATACCAGACTTGAAGGGTCTGGTACGGATATTTAGGGGGAACCCCATGTCAATTTTTTTTTAAATTTGACGCAGGGTTCCCCTTAATATCCATACCAGACCTGAAGGGCCTGGTAATTGAATTTGGGGGACCCCCATGCTTTTTTTTTTTTATCAATGACTTTCAATGAGTGTTCTCTGTATTACGGAGCCGACAATTCATAATAGCTGCGAGTGATTTTAAAGGACTTTTTTTTCCTGCATAAATGACACTTTGTGCAGGGACAGTTCTAAATTCTAAGCACCAGAAACATGCGCCCCTTCACAGGCATACTATAGACACCCCCCCCCCATACGAAATTTAAAGGAATATTACACTTTTATTGTTTCACTTTAATCATTATTAAAATCACTGCTCCCAAAAAAATGGCTGTTTTAAAACTTTTTTTTGCATTGATACATGTCCCCTGGGGCAGGACCCGGGTCCCCAAACACTTTTTAGGACAGTAACTTGCAGAATCTATTCTCTCTGTCAAATCTTTTTTCTCTGTCGAATATTTTCTCTATATAATCTTGGACTAATAGAGGTAAGGTTAGGCACATTCGACCACAGGTTCTATAGACACAGATTGTTATTGTCAGAGTCACGTCGAATCTCCTATTCTATATCGAACTGTTGTAACAACGAAAACGAAAATAAAGCATTTATTTATGTCGGATCTTTCGTTTTTCGGATTCTGTGCTTTCGTTATCATTTGTCAAAACTAAAACGAAAATAGCTGAAATTCGGACGAAAATGCATTCGGACTAAAACGAATGCACATGTCTACCTATCAATGCCCACCCGTGGTGCCAATCAGCGCCACCTAGAAGTGTTGTCTATCAGTGTAACCGATCATTGCCCATCACTGCCACCTATCAGTGCCCATCTGTGCTGCCTCATCAGCATACATCAATGATGGACAAAAATTACCCATTTTAAAATTTTATAACAAAATTAAAGAAAACTTTTTTTTTTTAATTCAGTCTTTTTACATTTTTTTAACAAAAAATCTAAATCACACAGGTGATGAAATACCACCAAAAGAAAGCTCTATTTGGGGGAAAAAAATTATAAAGGTTTCTTTTGGGTACAGTGTTGTATGACCGCGCAATTATCATTCAAAGTGCATCAGAGCTGAAAGCTCAAAATTGGTCTGGATAGGAGGGGGGTTTAAGTGCCCAGTAAGCAAGTGGTTAAAGATCTATCACTGTCTATATACCCAACATTTTAATGTAATTTGTTGACCAATCAAATGGGATTTCCTAAAAAAAAAGTACAATACCAATAGGGATAAAATATAAGCCAGGAAATGATAAACTGCAAAGCAAGATTTGTGTTTGTGCATACTTGAAATTAATATAAAGGGTGCCATTCAATGTCAATATGACCTTGTAAAGAAGCTAACTAATATGGTTCATTTTGAACGGGTCAAAAGTGAAAAACTGGACCAATATCAGGATTTTCAAAATAATTCATTACAACCTATAATATGTTAATGGTTGGAAATAGAACATTGTCTTAAAGATCTATAACTGCACACATGCAAAATATTTTAATATTAAAAATATTTTAACTTATAAAATGGCAATCTTACAGGATCTAAATAATTGTTAGTCCTGGGAGGGAATGACTTGGTTAAACTACAGTTAAATCTTGTTCTTTATGAAATGGCACACTATATTAAAAAGTCAATACCTGATTTTCTGGCAGGCAAACAATGAACTGCATTTTACATTGAAAAGGTAAGTTGATGATGAATAGATAGTAAATAGCTTGAGCTGGAATTGCTTTATTATTGAACTATAATGATTATGTCATTTGGGATCTGAGTTATTTGTAGCTTTATAATGATAATAATACAGTGAAAGTAAGACCCTGCAGTGAGTAAAAAGCTGAGCTAGTTAGACATGAAATGTCAAACTCAATTTATACACCATATCAAGATTCCTTACCTATGCATATATATTGGTTGTGTTATTAATTTATGAGTTTTTTGCTATGCTGTATACATATTCACAGTTCTTAACATTTTATGCCCATTAGAAACTAAAAATAGATATTAAAGGATGTAATTAAGGACATTAAATTATTTCAAATGCCATTTAATCCCTAAGGGTCCAAAATTTGTATTCTTAATTAAGAGAAATAATTTAAGGAGAAATTACAGCTAGTAATATAATATATCAGAAATTGTCCAGAAGTAATATTTACATAACATGGTTTTCACAATTGCACAGTAACCAGAAATAACTTAATTTTTATATCAGCAAGTATGTCCACCTGCCCAGGTGGTAATAGGCAAACTAAGTTTCTGTACTATAATGAATTAGACCCATATGATTTCATACTGATTTTGATTACCAGGTAGAAAGAGTTTATCAACAATGATTTGTCTACTCTCGTTGATTGAGTGGAAGCCAATGAACTATATGTTATTACAAGTGGACTCTAGGCAAGCAACTAAAATAAACAGTTGAAATAAATATTGTATATAGGGGAACTGCTTCACATGATAAAGCAATTTTAATTTAGTTCATTCAATCTTGCGATTTTCACTGTCCTGCCAGAGAGTGACAGTGACCCAATTTTTCACTACTGCATTTAAGCACTAAAAGTTGGTCACTGTGGCTGTGACTGGACAGTGAAAAGGCAGCATTCTTTTTAGCACAGCAGCATGTAAAACACCTGATTTTCTCCTAATGCCGCTCCTTCATTTATTAATCCTAATTCTTTAGAGAGAATCCCAGAAGGCTAAAATTAAGACACATCCAAGTACTTAAAGCATAACTCCACTTTTGTTGACAGAAAATATTCCCCCTTGGGTGATCTATATACATTGCAAGGATTATAACAACCTTTGCTGCAGAGTCCTACCTTTTGTTATTCTGAAGAAATCCCTGTGTGTTTGTCTGTGCCTCTGTACTGAGTGGGTCTAATGGGAGTAGTTTTATAATTAACTGTCAGGTGTGCAGCTGCAGGGCACTAATGAAGAAATCTGCTGGGCCTGCACCCCTTTAGCTGTGCTTGTATTAAAAGTATCTCTCCAAAAATAAAATTTTTGTTGCAGGGGATACCTGAAATCTGACTTGTATCTTAAGCAGATGTCTGGGAAAATTGGTGAGCCAATCACACAAGCAGGAAAGTATGTTCCTGGGGAGTGGTCACTACACACTCTATGTAAAGAACAACTCCAGGTAGCCATATTGCAATGTATTCTCAGAAAATTACAGTGGCTTCAGATTTAAAAGGAAAGGTAATTTTTTAATAAAATTCAATTACAACATGATTAGTGTCGCAATTATAGGTTCTATATTATTTTTTCTTTATTTGCAATTTTTCCCTCATGAAAGCAGAGTTACCCTTCAAGCTAGATGCATTTAAAAATCAGCTAGTGATTTTTTATTTTATTTTTATGAATACTTGACTTAAATAAACCGTTTTTTTTATATCTGATTGTAATTCAGATTCAAATTTGGAGATAATGGTAAAAGACAAGTCACAAACCCCCCCCCCCCATTCTTTCATTCTTTTCACTTTGACCAAACTGAAAACTATAAGGACCACACACTAATCTATTTATTGCAGTGCATGCAGTCTACTGTTGGCATCTTTACCACAGCTAAGTGTCCTTCTCAGTCAGTTTATATTTGAAGAATTAGTTAATACAGTTCTATTTACAATGTATAAATATATCAAATATCATTCTTTAATGCTAATATTTTAACACAAAGCATGCCATGATATTTATCAATTATTGGACAAAAACATAAAGGTTACATTTAAAGTTAACCTTTCTATTCAAAAGTATATAAATGGGGTGGTAGATTCTTAATCTGCTCCATCAGCTGTTTCAAATATAATCTTTTGTCCAAAACATGACAAAAAAGAAAACAATATTGCAATTGTTATTTATATGCTAACTCTGACTTTTTGAGGAAAGAAACAGCTAGGTCCACGTCCAACCCTTCCTTTCCTCTTACAGAGCCAGATCAAAGAAAGGAGGGGAAGAGAATGGTAGGAGCAAGCAAAGGCAGAGCTGATATTTATTCAAGATGGCGGGGTGGGGTATTAATGTGCCATTGACCGTCAATGATTGTGGCACTGTTTTTTTAAAGTTGGTGGGGAGGAGGTTGTTAAAATTCACTGATCGCCAATGAAGCAAGTTTAAAATACCACTGCCCACCAATAATTCGAAGGGGGGTTTTATTGTTATTATATTGGTATTATACTATTTTTACTAATCCTGTTTACAGGGATTCAGAATAACAGAGCCAAGATCATTTTTTGCCTGAATAATTCTGTTCCTCTGTTCTATTACTGTGTCAACCTACCGTTTTATATCAGGAAGCAACTCTAAATATTATCTATTCTAAATGAAAGTATATTATAGTTGAAAATATATTAAAAGTAAGTGTCAGCAATCCTCCTTTTTTCTATGTAGTAAAATATACCATCAAAAGAAAGCTCCATCCGGATTTCTTTGAGATCACTTTTGCAGGGCGAGTAATTGTCAAAGTATCAAAGCACTGAAAACTGAGATATTGTCTGTTAAGGAAGGGAATGTGGGCTGCACTTCAAGACAACTCCAAGCCCATATTAGAGAACATGGCAATAATATCAAAAGGGGTAAGAAATCACATTGTGTTTCTAAACATTTCAGAAAGTGCCTTAATCTTGGCATTTGAAAAGGTGATGAAACACTAGATGGGACATTTTCTTAGACAACGTAGTTGTAGGGAGTCTTACTGGATTTATGAAACCAAGGTTTTGGTACTGGGGGTCTCAATATTGACTAAATTGTTTCCTTAGCAACTCCTAAAGCTTCTCTCTGGTGCATTTTTACTATTGTTATTTTTAAATGTATACCCTGTTTCCCCTAAAATAAGACCGAGTGTGATTGTCGGTGATAGCTGCAATAAAAGCCCTACCCCCAAATAAGCCCTAGTTAAAGTCCTTGTAGGTCTTCTTTTCAGGGTAGGGCTTATTTTTGAGGAAACAGGGTGGGGCTCATTTGGGTGGTAGGGCTTATATTGCAGCCAACACCGACAATCAGGCTAGGTCTTATTTTAGGGGAAACAGGGTATATATATATAGATATATATATATATCTATATATATATATATATATATATATTCCTTTTCCTTTGCACCTATACCTACATTTGAAATTTGTACCCACAACATATTGTGTGTATATATATATATATATATATATATATATATATATATATATATATATATATATATATATATATATATATTGGAATGGGTGCATATTGTTTATTGTTTTGTTTTTATATGTTCTGAAATGTATATATAATATTTTTAAATGTATTTTCATATGTTCTGGAATTTATATGTTAGGATATATGCATTACAATCTATATATCTGTTTTGTATTTATGCAGGTGTAGTAGGGTATTTACGATTTGTATGCAGTGGTAGAGGATTATTGAGGATGGACATGATGCGTAAGGGTTAACTTGGGTGGAGCAATGCTGCACGGGATATTTTGATCTCTTCCATCGCTGTGACCAGTGTCCCAGGTCCAGATTAGAGCCTTTTTTTGTGCTCCTTCTGGGACTTATGGGAAAGCCACACCCCGGATGAACTCACTTCCCATTTTATAAAATATACAAATGAGCATGGCTGGTGGGCTCTGATGCTACTGAGGAAGCCTGTAACACCCTCATAACACATATTGTGTCCATCTGTGGGTCGGTAGAGTCTGAATGCTGAGGAGGAGATGGTTCATTTTGATGTACCATATTTATTGGCATATAACACACACACAGGTGTATAACACGCACTCTAGTTTTAAGAGGGAAGCTTGAGGAATTCTTTTTTAATTTTAAATAAAGAACTTTGAAGCAAAATAAGGGTCAGTGCCCATTACTGCAGTCTGTTCAGTGCCCATCTGCAGCCTTGCCATTGCCCATTAATGCAACTTGATTAGTGTCCATCGGTAGCCTCGCCATTGACCATCAGTGCAGCCTAATCAGTGCCCATCTGCCGCCTTGACAATGTCCATCAATGCAGCTTAATTGGTGCCCATCTGCAGCCTTGACAATGCCCATCAATGCAGCCTGATGAGTGCCCATTTGTAAACAGGAGATCCATCTATTTAATCTGAACCCGGTGGCTCTTGCCACTCCAAACCCACCCCCCCCCCTCCCCCAGGGACAAAGGAAAATGAGTGGGGTACCAATAACATGCACTGATGATTTTCCCTCTATTTTCAGGGGGAAAAGTGTGTCTTATACACTGATAAACACAGTATTTATGCATGTATCATAGCACTGTGTGTGTGTGTGTTTTAATTAAAATCACTTAACAATGTTTTGGCAGCAAATTTTGGGGTAATGATTTATGTATGTAGTGTATACAGGTGCATCTTCAAAAATGTGAATATCATCAAAAAGTTAATTTATTTCAGTAATTCAATTCAAAAAGTGAAACTCATATATTATATAGATTCCTTACACACAGAGTAATATATTTCAAGCATTTTCCATTCAATAGTTTTTTTATTGATATTTTCCATTTGTAACAGAAATAAACATACAAGTAAACAGATAGGTATAGACACAAATATTATCTGTTGAATATTATTAGATCATAGCACAGGACATCTGGATATAACTACATATTAGACACTATAATGGCTTCAACATAATAATGTCGTTATGCGGTTTTGCATTTGGTATCCGCTATGATGTGAAGGTAGGAGGATTGGCTACTATCCTGGGTGCAAAACTGTGTCCAAGGCGATGACAAACCCACATCTCTTAAAGGTTTCACCTTAATCTTGCAGTTCTGTATTTGTCAAGGTAATACGACTACTAAACATTAATCAATGAACAAGAACAACAACAATAAAGTGCCTTGACCGTAGCGGTGAGGTTAGGAATCAAGAGCCTTGACAATTCCCGGAAAGCTTACCCAGTTCGACCATAGTTGCCACGATCCAAAGGATTGATTTTTGTTTCTTAACCTTAATATTTGTTCATAAGTGAAGTGTACGTGGGTCGTATTGACCACGTCCCTTAGAGTGGGCGGGTCTGGTTCTTCCGCTGTCTGGTGATGTTGAGTCTTGCTGCCAATAATATATGTGTTGTGATGTATCTAATCATTGTTGGGAATTTTTCAATGTCAAGGGACAATAGTGCCAGTGTAAGTCTTATAGGGATTGTCATTTGTGTGATTTCAGAGAGTAACTGGAATATTTCTTTCCAGTAGTGTTTCAGTTTGGGGCATTGCCAGAAGATATGGAGCATATTGCCCCTTTGCCCACACAATCTCCAGCATCTATCTTCTATTTTTGTGTCAAAAGTGGATAATCTGTCAGAGGTAAGGTACCAGCGATGTGTCAGTTTTATTTATAGTTCCCAGAGGGTGAAGCAGCAGGTAACTTTGTATGTGGAGTTACAGGCTTTGGCCCATTGGCCACTGTGTAATTACACCCCAGATCCGATTCCCACCTAAGTAGTGGGGTTGTTTTGGCGAAGACATTTTTATGTTGAAGAAGATTATAGAACAATGATATCCCTTTTTGATGAGATATTTCAAGCATTTTGATGATTATGGCTTACAGCTAGTGAAAACCCAAAATTCTGTATCTCAGAAAATTTGATTACATAAGACCAATAAAAAAAAGTATTTTTAATACAGAAATGTTGGCTTACTAAAAAGTATGTCCATGTACAGTATAGTATGCATTCAATACTAGATCAGGGCTCCTTTTGCATGACTTATTGCATCAATGTGGCGTGGTATGGAAATGATCAGCCTGTGGCACTGCTGAGGTGTCATAGAAATCCAAGTTGCTGTGATAGTGGTCTTCAGCTCATCTGCATTGTTGGGTCTGGTGTCTCTCATCTTCCTCTTGACAATACCCCAAAGACTTTCTATGGGGTTTAGGTCAGGCGAGTTTGCTGGCCAATCAAGCACAGTGATACCATGATCATTAAACCAGGTATTGGTACATTTGGCAGTGTGGGCAGGTGTCAAATGCTGCTGGAAAATGAATTCAGCATCTCCATAAAGCTGGCCAGCAGAGGGAAGCATGAAGTTCTCTAGAATTTCCTGGTAGAGGGCTGCGCTGACTTTGGACTTGATAAAACACAGTGGACCAACACCAGCAGATGACATGGCTCCCCAAATTATCACAGACTGTGGAAACTTCACACTGGATTCCATGCAACTTGGATTCTGTGCCTCTCTTTGCCTCTACACTCTTCTTCCAGACTCTGGGACCTTGATTTCCAAATGAAATGCAACATTTACTTTCATCTGAAAAGAGGACTTTGGACCACTGAGCAACAGCAGTCCAGTAATTTTTCTCCTTAGCCCAGGTAAGACACTTCTGATATTATCTCTGGTTCAGGAGTGGCTTGTCACAAGGAATGTGACAGTTGTGGCCTATGTCCTGGATACATCTGTTTGTGCTGGCTCTCAAAGCACTGACACCAGCCGTAGTCCACTCCTTGTTAATCTCCCCCAAGTTCTTGAATGGGTATGCTTCACAATCCTCTCAGGGCTGTGGTTATCCCTGTTGCTTGTGCACCTTTCTCTACCACACTTTTTCCTACCACAGACTCACCGTTAATATGCTTGGATACAGCACTCTGTGAACAGCCAGCTTCTTTAGCAATGACGTTTAGTGACTTACCCTCCTTGTGGAGGGTGTGAATGACCATCTTCTAGACAACCGTCAAGTCGGTAGTCTACCCCATGATTGTGTAACCTACCAAAAAGACTGAGAGACCATTTAAAGGCTCAGGAAACCTTTACAGGTGTTTTAAGTTAATTAGCTGATTAGAGTGTGACACCACAAGTCTGCAATATTCAACTTTTTCACAATATTCAAATTTTCTGAGAATTTGGGGTTTTAACTAGCTGTAAGCCATAATCATCAAAATTAAAAGAAAGAAGGGATTGATATCTATCACTCTGTGTGTAATGCATCTATATAATATAAAGGTTTCACTTTTTTTAATTGAATTACTGATGATATTACATTTTTTTGAGATGTACCTGTATTTGGTTTGAAAATTTACTGTTGTTTGCTTTGGGGAGTTCAGTACATTATAGATGAAAATATATTAAAAGTAAATGTAAGCAATCCCCCATTTTTTTATATTTAGTAAAATACATTATCAAGCAAAATCTCCATCTGTCTAAAAAAAGAAATAACATTCCCTTTGGCCTCACTTTTTGCATGACCGAATAATTGTTAGGCGGCGTACACACGCGGGGACTGTTCGCCCAACTTTGTTCGTCAAACAGTTTGAGCGGACAGTCCGCTCAAAATTAGCATGGACGGACTTGGCCACACACGACGAACGAACAGTCCGCTAAAACTTGTGCGATGACGTGAACGGCACGTACGACGGGACTAGAAATACAACGTCCTATACACTGCAATGCAACCTTCGCCGTGTAAATCCTTTCTGAGCATGCGCGGAACTTAGTTTGACGAACAAGCCTACACACGGGCGGACTGTCCGCTCAAACTAAGTTTCAGCGGACAGTTTTACGGAATTTCCGAAAAACTTTGTTCGTCAGACTGTCCGCTGAAACTGTCCGCTGAAGCCCACACACGAGCGGACTGTCCGCTGAAACACTGTTCAGCGGACAAAGTTGAGCGAACAGTCCCCGCGTGTGTACGCGGCCTTAGTCAAACTACCACAGCACTGAAAACCGAAATATTGTCTGTTAAGGAATGGGTGTTACATGCTGGTATTGAGGTGGTTAACCCTTTCACTGACAGAGCCATTGTTTTGCTTTTTTACACATATTAAAATGCCTGTTTTAGGCATGGAGATTAGTTAAAACTCCCAAACAGTATACAGTATATTTTCTGAAAGCAGAGAACCTGGAAAATAACATGATGATAGTAAAAAATGTTCATGTCACATGATGTTAGAGCAATACTTTATTAAATGCATATTTTCAGTAAAAAATACATTAAAAGTAATTTTGGTGCACACAAATGCAATAAACTGGCCATTTGTTTTTGGTAAAAGACAAGGTTGCATCAAGTAAACCAAAGATACCCAACATGTCAAACTTTAAAATTGCATGTGAAATGGCAACACACTTTGGTATGCAAATGGTCCATAAGTGATGCTTACAGGTCATCGGTTTACAGCTAACTAAAAAAAAAAGACCCTAGAATTTTGGTTCTATTAGCTACTTCTCCAGCTATTGCTCCTGGGGGATGACAGCTCTAAACCAGGAAGTGACCTAATACATGTTGTTTCCTACTTCATTCCCACCCAGTGACATCCCTCATGCTGGTCCCTTGCCTTCAGGTGGGACAGCGGAGCCTGGGATATATGGTGTGGGGGGGGGCTTGTGTTCCAGTCCCTAAGGAAGTAATCAGGCCGTTTTACAGCCGATCACTTCCATGAGAAATCCTACAGTCAGACACATTACCGGTGGCTGTGTTTGTAGGAGCCACTGCTGCCATTGCTGTGGCAGCAAAAGGATTAAAGATTACAAAAAATTTAATTATAGCCTTTAGAAAGTCACTATTCTTCACTTTTGTGTGTCACCTGATTTTCTTCTGGTAGCCATTTCTATTGATTACAGCAAAATACCTAACTCACCTTATACAGGGAACAGTTACATGAATATTTCCATTCACACAATTAATATTATAAGCAGTTACAGAACATAATAAAAGACATAGCAACCCATACAGGCTGCTGTGGGTAGAAGGGGTCCCATTAGGGGGGTTGTTGAGACAAATTAAACATAGAAAATCTTGTGCATGTGAAGATAGCACATATCCTTCACTGTTTTATGAAGAATTGCATTGAATCCTGCAGACTCCAGTCAAGAAGAGCAGAAGCCATACATACAGGAGAAGACTTCACAATCATTGTTATTACTGTTGCTATGTACAGATCGACGTTTTAAAATGTTGCTCTGGGGTACTATGGTCTGTCATTACACACTTGATTGTAAGGAAGGGCTGATTTCAACAGATGCAGTGTGCTATACTGTATACCTGACAAGATAAGCCCATCATCATCATCACATTATGTTAATTAATTCCTGCCCTTTGCAAAAGTATATTCACTGGAAAGTGATCTGCCCCACAATTTCTCAACCATGTTAAAGAGAAAACCTTGACCTTTCATCTTTCTATCTGAACACATCTGTGCATTCCCACTACTGGCCACTTTTACTGATTGATGTTAGTTTCCCTGAATGAAAGTACATTCTATCTCTTAATCCATAGTGCTGAGTGGTTATGTATTTAGTAACCATACATAACTCTAGTAGCACCTTTTGTTAATGCTAAAGAAAGAGCTCTATAACCGCAAATTAGTAGGTGGAAATTGACTTTGCTGAGTGACACTGACATTCAGAAATGACAGAAGAAAGCAAACAATTTATTGAAAGGTATAATCAGCACTGATAGCTTCATTTAATAACTTCCTGATGCTCTTTAAATCCAGTCTCCTCCTGTGATACTTATCAACCGAAATAACATGAGAGAGATTCAGTATTCTAAGGCAGCTCCACACTGATTTGTTTTGCAAAACTGACACAAATTGAAAGATTTGTTCAGGAATTCAAAATCCATTGAAGAACCCTACTTGCACCTGCTCTAGTTTCACTCCTAACTAACTATTGGGCCCCTGGTCAAGGTGTCTGCATACAGGCTGTTGTATTGCCCTACTGTTGGACCTACTGCTCACATATTATAGATTGAAGTTGTGTATTAAAGTATTATTAGTGGCATCCTATGGATATATCAAAGCCGACCTCCAAGAAAACTAAAAATTCTCCCTTGCAATGGTGCTGCACTCGTACTGCAAAGATTTATTTGCAGAGGACAGAAAAAGCAATATAAATTAACTGATCCTCCACTTCCCAAGCAGACAGCATTCCCCTATGCTCCAGTAGTGGAATGTTTCTTTAATTTTCCTGGAATTTCCCTCTGATGTAAACCTGTGTTTTGTGATCTTCACATCCTAGAACTTATGGACTTACCAATTATATGGTAAGATAACTTATAGTGAGCTGTTTACAATTATGGGTGGATTATCACTAGTGATGTGCCGAACACCCCGGTTTGGTTTGCGGTAGAACATGCGAATGGACCGAAAGTTTGCGCGAACATTGGAACACTGCTAAAGTCTATGGGACCCAAACGTGAAAAATCAAAAGTGTGAATTTTAAAGGCTAATATGCAAGTTATTTTCCTAAATAGTGTTTGGGGACCCACATCTTGCCCAGGGGACATGTATCAATGCAAAAAAAGTTTTAAAACCTGCATTTTTCACCTGCATTTTTTTGGGAGCAGTGATTTTAATAATGCTTAAAGTGAAAAAATAAAAGTGAAATATTCCTTTAAATATCATACCTAGGGGTGACTATAGCATGCCTGTAAAGTGGCACTTGTTTCCCATGTTTAGAACAGTCCCTGCACAAAATGAAATTTTGAAAGGAATAAAAGTCATTTAAAACTGCTTGCAACTATAAGGTAGTGTAGGATCCCAGCAATATGGATGAAAATTATTGAGAAAAACGGCATGGGTACCCACCAGCCCATTGCCAGGCCATTTGGGTCCTGTATGGATATTAAGGGGAACCCCGAACCCAAATTAACTGCTTCCCGCTGTTCCACCGATTGATCGTTCTTACTGGAGGTGAGAGGAGAAGTCCCCCCGCCGTCCTCCGGTGCTTCTACCATCTCACCGATACGATCTGTGAGTCGGGCACAGGATCCGCCGGCCCTGGATGTTCATCATAGAGATTAACAGTGGACCAGATGGTTGCAGGATTCTCTATGATTGTCAGAGGCCAGGCGCGATGTTATGATGTCACGCCTAGCCTCTGCATTCAAACGAATGGCGCAGATTCAGCTGGGAAGCCAGGGACATTTTTTTTCTTTTTTTTTTATTTCAGGCTTGCCAGCCTAGAGATGAGAAGTGGGGTCTTATTGACCCCATATCTCACTGTAAAGAGGACCTGTCATGCCATATTCCTATTACAAGGGATGTTTACATTCCTTGCAATAGGAATAAAAGTGATCTAAAATTATTTTTTGGGGAATAAGTGTCAAGCTAAAATAAATAAAGTAAAATTAACAATAAAATGGGCTGGGCTCCGCTGATGCCACTGCGTTACTTGGTTTTATCCACATACTTTTAATGTCTTCTCAAATGCGAGTGACCATTTTATAATTTTTTCAATAAATGTTTTACATTTAAAATGGAATCATACTATGTGGCCCCATTTTTCTCCTTTTGCCATATGTCATATTGAGAGGAACCACTTATGAATTTCGGTCATTATACCTATGGCGGATACCTACTGATGTCACTACTTTAACAGATCCCTACCAGATTGTTCTATATTGGAAGTCGTGGTTGCTGTACCTTTCCTTGGGTGTGTTTCCCCAAAAGCTTGGTTGACCCATCAGGCATACACCTAGCTGGGTTCAACCTGTCTGGTAAGCCTCTTTCCTTACGGTGGTGGATTATCTACAGACAACCCGTTCACCCAGATTCACAGTCATATTATTCTTTGCCATACTATATGGACTATATGCCCTTTATATGCACTGACACTTTTGGTTTGCTTAAATTTTTCATTATTGTTGGGCAATCTTAATTTGTTGTGTATTTATCTGCACATTTGTATATTGTATACATTTTTATTGGAAGTAATCTAATTGTTTATTTCATTTTTCATCAGAGCTGCACTATATTACTTTATTGTCTACTTGTCTACAGATTATCTGATGTGCTGGTAGCTATCACTTTTTGTATGAGACAGTACGTTTTTTTTCCACATATTTTTTAAATTAACAATCAAAAAAACATTTTTAAAAATGCCCCTGTCCCCGTGAGCTTGCACACAGAAGTGAACACATATGTATGTCCCGCCCACATATGAAAACGGTGTTCAAAGCACACATGTAAGGTATCGTCATGAAATTTTTTTAAATCGTCGCCTATGGGGATTTTTAAATTGTGAAGTTTGGCGTCATTCCACGAGTGTGTGCAATTTTGAAGCGTGACATGTTAGGTATCTATTTACTCGGCGTAACTTCATCTTTCACATTATGCAAAACCATTGGGCTAACTTTACTGTTTTTTTTTTTTTTTAAAAAGCACAAAACTGTTTTTTCCAAAAAAAAAAAAAGCATTAAAAAAATTGCTGCACAAATAACGTGTAAGATAAAAAGTTTCAATGACCACCATTTTATTCGCTAGGGTCTTTGCTAAAAAACATATATAATGTTTGGAGGTTCTATGTAATTTTCTAGCAAAAAAATTATGATTTTTACATGTTTGAGAGAAATGTCAGAATTGGCCTGGTAGGCAAGTGGTTAAAAAAAAGAAAAGGCGTGGGGCCCCCAGGCCCTATATACTCTGAAAAGCAGTATACAGGTGGTCCAAACAAGACAGACTGTAGGTTTGTTCTTAAGTTGAATCTGTTTGGAATTTGGAACAGGTACATTTTGTAAGTGTAGCTCCAGCCCAAAAAAAAGTTTTTAAGCTTTTTGAATAACATAGGGAAGGGTTGTCACCCCTGTAACATTTGTTTTGCTGTCTGTGCCTCTGTTCAGTCCTGTCCCTGCAGTTGCGTTGCCTTGGGCTAGCCAGCCCCGAGACTTGAAATGCATGGTTCCGCACCCCAGGCCAGTAGGGCCATGGGGCTGGTCAGGAGGACCAGAACCAAACCAACAGAAAATATTCTCTGGAACAGAACCACGAAGCATGTGATGTCGGTACCTTAAATACCACCAGAATGCACCACGGAGAACACTCCCACTGGACTGGTTCCAAAAGACAGTGGCATTCAGTACACCCAGCTAGACTGCATTCTTACTCTTGCCAGCAGTGACAATGATGCCTGCAGTCAAGGAGAACCCAATACAACCCAGCTGGACTGGTACTGAAACCATAAATTCTGAGAATTAGCCCCAAAACCAAACTGTGGGTTCAGGAAAGTTTAACTTTGAAAAACAAAACATATAGCACCTGCTCGTCAGGAGTCAGTGTTACATACTCCCCCCTCCCATTTAGACGATGTCCTCATCATCTAGGAAGAAAGACCAAAAACAAAAAACTTTCAGTTCTGAGTACCTGAACTTAAAATTTTGGCATGGGGTATGGAAAGGAAAAACAAAAAAACATAGAACATGTAATACGTTTAACAGTTGACACAAAACAAGTCACATAGTACACAAACCCCAATGCCTGACTATCTACACCACCCACTCTCCGGTTGCTTGATAGACAATCTTGGTGATTCCTGAAAAGAAAACACACAAAAAGAACAACAAAACACATACTATCATAAAAACTGCAGGTATTCCAAAAATTTCCACCCTTTACTTAAATACCCACTGCTGTGCCTAGACAAAGCCTGCTCCCTCAACTAGAGAAAATCATATTTTACCTTTTAAAACTAAAATCAGAAAAAAAGGAAAAATAGTGGCACTTAACTATAAATTATAACTAACTCCAAGAAATGTGAAAACAATTAAATGGTATGAATAACATGTGTGAAAACAACAATTGTATCACCCTGTGATAAGTGAACCAAATAAATGTGTCACAGAACAAACAAAATTAAGATAAAGTTCATGAGAGTGTCCAAAAGTATCCTTTGAAGTAATGTCTCTTCTTATTCCATCCACCACACCAAAGTGATTCGTGATTCCACTCCGTTAAGAAATGCACTCACCGACTCCCAATGCCTGCACTCTTGTATCAGGCTTAAGCGCTTATCAGCAAACAGCAAGTAGTGAACCATTGCTCCAATCATCCATTATGCAAATTAAAATATTCCACATGTAAAATAATAAAGGTGCTCCAATAGTGTAAAACCGTAGGAATTAATTTATTAAAACACAAAAACACTTCAACCTTTACACTCACATTTCACAGTTCAAAAGCCAGAAAATAGATATCAAAGTCACAGCAAGCCTCACTCCTGAACAGCACAAACTTTGGACTGTGGCCACGGTGGACCAGAGGTGTGCGAGCTTGTAAGCGTTGTTCTCACCCTCGGTGCCCAGACACAGATGCGAATCACCACTTCCCTGTTCAGCTCCAAACACTGCACATTACTGGTGATGATTGCTACACAGCCACGCCCCCCAAGTTTCGTCATACACTGACTTCCTCATGGATTGGCTGCACAGCATGACAATCAAACCATTTATACCCTCCCATCCATCCCATTCACAAGATCCGCTACAGTGCTTGCACACATCTCGTGTCCCCACTGGTATAATCTACTGATGATCTATGTTCATAGTGAGCATTACACCCTAACTCAAGGTCAATGTAGTATCTGGTATGCGTTTAACATAATACATGTACCCTGCTATATATCCTTCAAACATTACTCCACATGGTTAATTTAAAGTAGGATGCTTTACAAACATGTACATGTTTTTCTTAACATAGTGCGCTCCCATCCTATCTTCTCATATGGATAATGATCACATTGTGAAGTTATACTCAATATACCCATCCGATGTACTAACATGGGGTCACCGAGCATGGGGTCACCGAGCAAATGCATCTCAAACCACATCCCGAGACTCCATAATTAGTCATCAACCAAAATTAATTGAACCCTAAATCCGACCCTGTGTAAAGTTAAATAAATATCCATAAAAATACACATAAAAAATTAACAACAATTAATGTATATACATCACATATTACCATTTAAAATTAGTAGTGGAGTAGTGGAGTTAACCCATATAATGCTAATTATTATTCGCCAAAACCTACCCAGTAGAGGAGTGGATACTCACAGGGAAATTACACTTATCAGTCAACACGCATGTACAGTGGTGTGAAAAAGTATTTGCCCCCTTCCTCATTTCCTGTTCCTTTGCATGTTTGTCACACTTAAGTGTTTCGGAACATCAAACCAATTTAAACAATAGTCAAGGACAACACAAGTAAACACAAAATGCAATTTGTAAATGAAGGTGTTTATTATTAAAGGTGGAAAAAAATCCAAACCATCATGGCCCTGTGTGAAAAAGTGATTGCCCCCTAAACCTAATAACTGGTTGGGCCACCCTTAGCAGCAACAACTGCAACCAAGCGTTTGCGATAACGTGCAATGAGGCTTTTACAGCGTCCTGGAGGAATTTTGGCCCACTCATCTTTGCAGAATTGTCCTAATTCAGTTACATTAGAGGGTTTTCGAGCATGAACGGCCTTTTTAAGGTCATACCACAACATCTCAATAGGATTCAGGTCAGGACTTTGGCTAGGCCACTCCAAAGTCTTCATTTTGTTTTTCTTCAGCCATTCGGTGGTGGACTTGCTGGTGTGTTTAGGATCATTGTCCTGCTGCAGAACCCAAGTTCGTTTCAGCTTGAGTACAAGAACAGATGGTCGGACATTCTCCTTCAGGATCTCTTGGTAGACAGCAGAATTCATAGTTCCTTTTATCACAGCAAGTCTTCCAGGTCCTGAAGCAGCAAAACAGCCCCAGACCATCACACTACCACCACCATATTTTACTGTTGGTATAATGTTCTTTTTATGAAATGCAGTGTTCCTTCTACGCCAGATATACTTGGACACACACCTTCCAAAGAGTTCCACTTTTGTCTCATCGGTCCACAGAATGTTGTCCCAAAAGTCTTGGGGATCATCAAGATGTGTTGTGGAGAAATTGAGACGAGCTTTGATGTTCTTTTTGCTCAGCAGTGGTTTTCTCCTTGGAACTCTGCCATGCAGGCCATTTTTGCCCAGTCTTTTCCTGATGGTGGAGGCATGAACGCTGACCTTAACTGAGGCAAGTGAGGCCTGCAGTTCCTTGGACGTTGTTGTGGGGTCTTTTGTGACCTCTTGGATGAGTCGTCGCTGCGCTCTTGGGGTAATTTTGGGCGGCCGGCCACTCCTGGGAAGGTTCACCACTGTTCCATGTCTTCGCCATTTGTGGATAATGGCTCTCACTGTGGTTCGCTGGATTCCCAAAGCTTTGGAAATGGCTTTATAACCCTTTCCAGACTGATAGATCTCAATTACTTTCTTTCTCAATTGTTCCTGAATTTCTTTGGGTCTCGGCATGATGTGTAGCTTTTAAGGATCTTGTGGTGGACCTTACTGTGTCAAGCAGCTCCTATTTAAGTGATGCCTTGATTGTGAACAGGTGTGGCAATAATCAGGCCTGGGTGTAGCTAGAGAAATTGAACTCAGGTGTGGACAACCACAGTTATAGTATGTTTTAACAAGGGGGGCAATCACTTTTTCACACAGGGCCATGATGGTTTGGATTTTTTTTCACCTTTAATAATAAACACCTTCATTTACAAATTGCATTTTGTGTTTACTTGTGTTGTCCTTGACTAATGTTTAAATTGGTTTGATGTTCCGAAACACTTAAGTGTGACAAACATGCAAAGGAACAGGAAATGAGGAAGGGGGCAAACACTTTTTCACACCACTGTATAGGGGTAACAATTCATATGGGTACAATTCTCAACCAAGTGCACCAAGAAGGAATCCTCATGGAATGAATCAGAGAGGGGGGGAAGGAATGGACTCCATATGTCCAAAACAAAGAGAATACTCCTTTTCGAAGAGAAGAAGGGGATGCAGGGCAGGGAGACGCAAATCTTCCAAAAAAAATAGATGAGGGATGCATAAATAGTGGCATCTATAATCTGAGTGAAGTGGAACTCAATCCTAAAGAGCTCAACATACTCAATTGAGGTTTAAAAGGCGCACAAAAGAAGGTAATGAACAAGTTTGAAGTCTATATTGACACACACAAGTTCATCGGGACTATGAACATGAAAAAATATTTTTTGAGCCATCCTAGTGATCCTATACCTAGAAGGAGTGTGGTGTCAAGTAGGATAGACAGTGGTTTAAAGAATAAATCTATCTTCAACCCCCAAAATCCGAGTAACCACTTTATAGAGGTGTTTAAAACCTTGGTACTGAAAGATATTTAGGATTTGACCCCCAAAAAAAAGAGTTAACCCTGAATACATTAGGGAGGGGATTAAATCTTTGGAGGACAGGAAGAATATTTTAATTCGTCCTGCAGATAAGGGAGGGGGAGTAGTAGTGATGGATAAATATTTTACCAAAATCAATTGATGGAATTGTGGGAGATGGGTCAACGTATAGGAAGTTGTCCTCTGATCCAACAGAGCCTTATATGATCCAATTGACAGCGCTGGTGGATTGGGGACACAGAACTAATGCTCTCAGTTTGAAAGAAAGGAGATACCATGTCTCTAGTGCCTGTAGGATACCAGTGTAGCAGCGGCTCCTGAAGAACATGTGCTATGCGTTTTTCAAAGTTAAAGTTATGCCTGAACTGCAGTTTGGTTTGGGTACAATTGTCTAAATTTGACTTCAGCATCAGTCTGACTGGACTGTGAGATGTTCAGCCTGGCCACAGGGGGCACTCTCTCTTCTGGCAGGCATGGAACTATGGTCTGGTTAGGTGCTTAAGTTACTCTCTCTCGGAGCCCGCCCAGTGGGAGTGGCGCTCTCACTGTGCTTTCTGGGAGAGGGAATTTAAGATGCGGATGTCACGTGGTTCGGGGTTCCGTTCCAGAATGATGTGCTGACTTCATGGTCCTGGTCCTCCTGACCAGCCCCCAAGAAAGGCTATGGCCTGGGGTGCGGATCCACCCAATTTTGATGTCTCGAGGCTGGCTATCCTGAGGCAATGAAACTAAAGAAGGATTCTGAGGTGGTTGGGTGCCATCTCCGGTTTGGGAGAGACCCAGTGACTTCAAGCATTCCAGGGGAGGACTCTTCAGAAGAAGACCATGTAGGGGTTGGTTTCTTAGTAAGAGCCTGGAAGGGCTGAGGTACCTGAGAGAATCCTGTCTTGTGGATATCGCCAAGCTGGCTGAAAGATCCAGGTATCCTACGAGTGTTTTCAAGCTTAAGTTTCCCTGCATGTTCTACAACAACGTCTGTGGCAGAGACATTATCTTGTACATTCTACAACAACTTCTGTGGCAGAGACTTGTTCCTGAGTAAGCACCTTGTTGGCTGCTAGGGTTTGTCCAGCTTGAGTGATCATCCAGTTGTGAATGGCTATTCTCTGGATGCAGTCAAAGTAAGCAATTTCCTTTCCAGCCCTCTGATCCCAATTTAAGAGACTGTTCATTATCTAAGTTTTGCAAATAAAATCCATTCAAGTGGATCTGTTGTCGGTCTCTCAAGTTACTGGGCCATTTACCACGGGACACCCCTAGATGTGCAACGAGGAAAACAGGAGGTAACGGTAAGCCCAAATCTAACCAGCAGCTCCTTCGGGGGTTAGTGCTACACCAGTTATCTACACGCTTCCTAAAATACACAAGGATATAAATGTTCCACCTGCGCGACCCATTGTTAATGGGATTGGTTCTGTAACAGCAAGGCTGGGAGAATATTTAGATACATTTCTCCAGCCTAGCGTTAGAGCAACTAAAGCCTATTTGAAAGATACTTCAGAACTGTTACAATTACTTCAAGGAGTTGAATTAGATAGATCTGCTACATCTTTCCTTGTAACGGCTGATGTATCTTCACTCTATACTATTATTCAACATGAGGATGCATCATTGGCTTTAAATTGGGTGTTAAGTAGATGTGAAGATATCCTACTTGCACAGAAATGTTTTTTGGGACAAGTTCTTGAATTTTGCATGTCGCATAATTATTTCTGGTTTAATGGACAGTTTTTTTCCCAACAGGTTGGCGTGGCGATGGAGCTAAATATGCTCCCAGCCTAGCCAACATGTTTATGGCACAGTGGGAGGACAGGCACGTCTTCAGCAGACAATTACCACAGTTGAAATTCTACCACAGATTTATAGATGACCTCGTGTTTATTTGGGAGGGGTCAGAAGAATCTGTGGTGGAATTTCTTGGAGATTTGAATCATAATGATAACAACATCAGATTAGAGTACCAGATCAGTGAGAAGTCGGTCAATTTTCTTGATGTTACAATAAATAAGGATTTGAATGTATTGAGCAGCACCAAAATATAGTTTAAACCAACGGACCGCAATAGTTACCTTTCCATCAGAAGTGGTCATCATCCTGCATGGATTAGGAACATCCCTAAAGGCCAAATATTGCGAGTCCGATAGTTGGAGGATTTCTTCTGACAAGCCAATGTACTTAGGGATAAATTTGTACAAAAGGGATATGAAAGTGAGACTTTAAATGAAATAATTCATGAAGTGGCTAATATTCCAAGACCATAATGCTTTAAGAAAAAAAAAACACAGGCATCTAATGGCCTACATCAAGTGGGTTTCATTTCAAGCTTCCATTGCCAGTATAGGGAAATTGAGAATATATACAAGAAACACTGGCATCATCTCTGTAAAGATAGGCACTTAGTAGAAATACTGCCCCAACAGCCTAAATTTATTTATAGGAGAGCCCCAAATTTTGGGGACCAAGTAGTGAAAAAAAATGTAGAGCCTCTAGGACAAGGCACCATAAAAACACATTTTAAAGGTTTTTTCTGTTGCAGAAAATGTATCTTTTGCAGAACGGTGAAAGAAAGTAATAGAGGAATTGCAAGTGTGACTAACAGAGTCGGTGAAACATTTGACATTAAGGAATTCATCACTTGCAACTCCTCTTTTATGGTATATTTAATGTGGTGTCCTTGCGACTTATTCTATGTAGGGAGAACAAAAAATCTTTTAAGAGTGCGCATAGCCAAACATCTGACAAATATAAAAAATGGGTTCAGATTTCACAGGATCCCTCTTTACTACAATTCATCGGAATTGATATTGTTCATCCTTCATGGAGAGGCTCAAACCGGGTGAGGGATTTGTCACAAAGGGAAACTCTGTGGATTTTTCTTTTAAAACGTCTGGCCCCCATGAGGTTAAATATTGAATTAGATCTCAACTGTTTTATCAATAATTTTTAATGAAGATAATCCCTCATCTTGAGGATTATGGTGTGACTCAAATTTAATCTGTTGGAGACTGGTAGTATCATATGAATTGTACACTCTTTTGTATGTGACTGTAATGAGAAAATAACTACAGAGGTTTAATGTAGGTAGAAAGTTGCACCCAATAGATTTATATTAGGAGATGGCACACTTAGTCCAAAAGAGGAGGGGAGTGAATTATTGTAATTATATGTAGCCACCACTAGGGGGTAGATGCTAACAGAGCTCAGCCCCGGGACTAGATGTGCAATTAGGGTGAACATTAGTATGTAGGGATTGCCTGATAAGAATTAATAAATATATATCATTTTAAAAAGATATATATTTTCTTAGTAGCTACATGTGACGGGTTATGAAACTCGCACTGCAGCTTACTTTCCAGCTTTGTTCATCCAGTTTTTTAGGTTTTAATACACTGTTTATTTTATAGTCCAATTTTAAATGGTAATATGTGATGCATATACATTAATTGTTGTTGATTTTTTTTATGTGTATTTTATGGATATTTATTTAACCTTACACAAGGTCGGATTTGGGGTTCTATTAATTCTGGTTGATGACTAATTATGGAGTCACGGGATGTGGTTTTGAGATTCATTTGCTCGGTGACCCCATGTTAGTACATCGGATTGGTATATTGAGTATAACTTCACAATGTGATCATTATCCATATGAGAAGATAGGATGGGAGCGCACTATGTTAAGAAAAACATGTACATGTTTGTAAAGCATCCTACTTTAAACTAACCATGTGGAGTAATGTTTGAAGGATATATAGCAGGGTACATGTATTATGTTAAATGCATACCAGATACTACATTGACCTTGAGTTAGGGTGTAATGCTCACTATGAACATAGATCATTGGTGGATTATACCAGCGGGGACACAAGATGTGCGCAAGCGCTGTTGCGGATCTTGTGAATGGGATGGATGGGAGGGTATAAATGGTTTGATTGTCATGCTGTGCAGCCAATCCCATGAGGAAGTCAGTGTATGACATCGGGGCGTGGCTGTGTAGCAATCATCACCAGTAATGTGCAGTGTTTGGAGCTGAACAGGGAAGTGGTGATTTGCATCTGTGTCTGGGCACCGAGGACAGGGTGAGAACAACGCTTACAAGCTCGCACACCTCGGGTCCGCCGTGGTCACAGTCCAAAGTTTGTGCTATTCAAGAGTGAGGCTTACTGTGACTTTGATATCTATTTGCTGGCTTTTGAACTGTGAAATGTGAGTGTAAAGGTTGAAGTGTTTTTGTGTTTTAACCACCTCAATACAGTGCACTTATACCCCCTTCCTGACCAGACCAATTTTCAGCTTTCAGCGCTCTCACAGTTTGAATGACAATTACTCAGTCATGCAACACTGTACCCATATGAAACTTGCGTCCTTTTTTCCACACAAATAGAGCTTTCTTTTAGTGGTATTTAATCACTAGTGAGTTTTTTTATTTTTTGTGCTATAAATAAAATAAAACGTAAATTTTGTGAAAAAAATGCCTTTTTCTTTGTTTCTGTCATAAATTTTTGCTAATTAGTAATTTTTCTTCATACATTTTGGCCAAATTTTATACTGCTACATATCTTTGGTAAAAATAACCCACATTAGTGTATATTATTTGGTCTTTGTGAAAGTTATAGAGTCTACAAACTATGGTGCCAATCACTGAAAATTGATCACTTCTGATCAGGCCTTCAGTACATCAGGTGCATCTCATTTCTTGAGACACTAACAAGTCAGGAATGTACAAATACCCCCCAAATGACCCCTTTTTACAAAGTAGACATTCCAAGGTATTAAGTAAGTAGCATGATGAGTTTTTTTAAGTTGTCATTTTTCCCACAATTCTTTGCAAAATGAAGATTTTTTTTTTATAATTTTTTTTTTTTTACAAAATTGTCATATTATCAGGTTATTTCTCACACACAGCATATGCATACAACAAATTGCACCCCAAAATACATTCTGCTACTCTTCCCGAGTACGGCGATACTACATGTGTGAGACTTTTACACAGCCTGGCTACATACAGAGCACCAACGTTAAAGTAGTACCTTCAGACGTTCTACGAGCAAAAATGACGCATCTCATTTCTCAACCACCTATTACATTTTTGAAGGCCCTAGAGTACCAGGACAATGGAATTGCCCATAAAATTACCCCATTTTGGAAAGCAAACACCCCAACGTATAATCTGTGAGGCATAATGAGTCTTTTGAACTGTTAATTTTTTTCCAGAAGTTTTTGGAATATGTGGAAAAAAATTAAAACGCATTTTTTTTTTTACACAAAATTGTCAATTTATAAGATATTTCTAACACATAGCATGTATATAGCAAAAATTACAACCCAAAACACATTCTGCTACTCCTCCCGAGTATGGCGATACCACATGTGTAGGACTTTTATACAGTCTGGTCACATAGAGAGGCCAAACATTGAAGTAGTACGTTCAGGCATTCTAGGAGCATAAATGACACATCTCATTTCATCCCTACCTATCACACTTTTGAAGGTCCTGGACCACCATGACAGTGCAATTACCCACAAAATGACCCCATTTTGGAAAGCAAACACCCCAACGTATATTCTATGAGACATGGGCTGCAAATAGGTACTCGGGTACTCTGATGGCCTGGTGACAGGTACTCGGGTACTCTGATGGCCTGGTGACAGGTACTCGGGTACTCTGATGGCCTGGTGACAGGTACTCGGGTACTCTGATGGCCTGGTGACAGGTACTCGGGTACTCTGATGGCCTGGTGACAGGTACTTGGGTATTCTGATGGCTTGGTGACTGGTATTTGGGTACTCTGAAGGGCGGTGACAGGTACTCATATGGACTGTGACAGGTACTCGGGTACTGAGATGAACTGTGACAGGTACTCGGGTACTCAGATGAACTGTGACAGGTACTCAGGCACTCAGATGAACTGTGACAGGTACTCAGGTAGTCAGATGAACTGTGACAGGTACTCGGGTACTCAGATGAACTGTGACAGGTACTCGGGTACTCAGATGGGCTGTGACAGGTACTCGGGTACTTTGATGGGCTGTGACAGGTACTCGGGTACACTGTTGGACCGTGACAGATACTTGGGTACCATGATGGACTGTGACAGGTACTCGGGTACTCTGATGGACCGTGACAGGTACTCGGGTACCCTGATGTGCCGTGACAGGTACTCGGGTACCCTGATGGGCCGTGACAGGTACTCGGGTACTCTGATGGGCCGTGACAGGTACTCGGTACTCTGATGGGCCGTGACAGGTACTTGGGTACTCTGATGGGCCGTGACAGGTACTCGGGTACTCTGATGTGCCGTGACAGGTACTCGGGTACTCTGATGTGCCGTGGCAGGTACTCGGGTACTCTGATGGGCCGGGACAGGTACTCGGGTACTCTGATGGGCTGGGACAGGTACTCGGGTACTCTGATGGACTGGGACAGGTACTCGGGTACTCTGATGGACTGGGACAGGTACTCGGGTACTCTAATGGACTGTGACAGGTACTCGGGTACTCAGATGGACTGGGACAGGTACTTGGGTACTCTGCTTGGCTGTGACAGGTACTCGGTACTCAGACAAACTGTGACAGGTACTCGGATGGGCTGGGACAGGTACTCGGGTACTCTGATGGGCTGTGACAGGTACTCAAATACTCTGATGGACTGTGACAGGTACTCTGATGGACTGTGATTGACAGGTACTATGAGGGGTGGTGACAGGTCCTCTTTATTTGGGGGGGACAGGCAGGCAATCAGTGTGATTGGTGTACACTAGGCGCTAACGAGATGTTACCGCAATCTCCTCCTCACACACGATCGGTGTGTGAGGAGGAGAACAACCCGGTAACATCTCATTACCGCGGTTTGTTTACATTTTAGTGATCGGCTGTGAAAGGATCACAGCCGATCACGTGGGTAAACAGCCAGCCAATGGCTGTTTACCAGCGTCGGTGACGAGCAGTGTTCCCGGGGAACACGCCGCCACCGACGTGCACGCGCAGCGCGCTCGCGCGCATTCGCCGTGCACAGCCGGGGTATGACCATCTGTGATCAGCCGTGACTTCATCACGGCCGATCACGTGGTAAACAGCCATAACCAATGGCTGTTCACCCCCTTCGGTGGCAAGCGGTGTCTCCGTGACACGCGGCCACCGAAGAAACAGGGATGTGCGCGCACGATCGCATGCATTCCCTGTTTAAACGGGAGGCCGTCATATGACGGCCTCCCGCCACAATAGGTGCGCTGCCTGGCCGTCATTGGACGGCCGGCGGTCAGGAACCAGTTAATAAATTAAGCACCTTTATTATTTTACATGTGGAATATTTGAATTTGCACAATGGATGATTGGAGCAACGGTTCACTACTTGCTGTTTGCTGATAAGCGCTTAAGCCTGATACGAAAGTAGGAGTCGGTGAGTGCATTTCTTAAGGGAGTGGAATCGCTGATCACTTTGGTGTGGTGGATGGAATAAGAAGAGACATTACTTCAAAGGATACTTTTGGACACTCATGAACTTTATCTTAATTTTGTTTGTTCTGTCACACATTTATTTGGTTCACTTATCACAAGGTGATACAATTGTTGTTCTCACACATGTTGCTCATACCATTTAATTGTTGTCACGTTTCTTGGAGTTAGTTACAGTGCCTTGCGAAAGTATTCGGCCCCCTTGAACATTTTTTTAACCTTTTGCCACATTTCAGGCTTCAAACGTAAAGATATAAAATTTTCATTTTTTGTGAAGAATCACCAACAAGTGGGACACAATTGTGAAGTGGAACGAAATCTATTGGATAATTTAAACTTTTTTAGCAAATAAAAAACTGAAAAGTGGTGCGTGCAAAATTATTCGGCCCCTTTCAGTGCAGCAAACTCACTCCAGAAGTTCAGCGAGGATCTCTGAATGATCTAATGTTGTCCTAAATGACTGATGGTGATAAATAGAATCCACCTGTGTGTAATAAATTCTCTGTATAAATGCACCTGCTCTGTGATAGTCTCAGGGTTCTGTTGAAGGCGCAGAGAGCATCATGAAGACCAAGGAACACACCAGGCAGGTCCGTAATACTGTTGTGGAGAAGTTTAAAGCCGGATTTGGATACAATAAGATTTCCCAAGCTTTAAACATCCCAAGGAGCACTGTGCAAGCAATCATTTTGAAATGGAAGGAGTATCAGACCACTGCAAATCTACCAAGACCTGGCCATGGGAGACACACCAAACATGTTGAAGAAGGTGCTCTGGTCAGATGAAACCAAAATCAAACTTTTTGCCCACAATGCAAAACGATATATTTGGCGTAAAAGCAACACAGCTCATCACCCTCAACACACCATCCCTACTGTCAAACATGGGGTGGCAGCATCATGGTTTGGGCCTGCTTTTCTTCAGCAGGGACAGGGAAGATGGTTAAAATTGAGGGGAAGATGGATGCAGCCAAATGCAGGACCATTCTGGATGAAAACCTGTTGGAGTCTGCAAAAGACCTGAAACTGGGACAGAGATTTATCTTCCAACAAGACAATGATCCCAAACATACAGCAAAATCTACAAAGGAATGGTTCACAAATAAACGTATCCAGGTTTTAGAATGGCCAAGTCAAAGTCCAGACCTGAATCCAATCGAGAATCTGTGGAAAGAGCTGAAAACTGTTGTTCACAAACGCTCTCCATCTAACCTCACTGAGCTCGAGCTGTTTTGCAAGGAAGAATGGGCAAGAATTTCAGTCTCTCGATGTGCAAAACTGATAGAGACAAGCGACTTGCAGCTGTAATCGCAGCAAAAGATGGCTCTACAAAGTATTAACGCAAGGGGGCCGAATAATTTAGCACACCCCACTTTTCATTTTTTTATTAGTTAAAAAAGTTTCAAAAATCCAATAGATTTCGTTCCACTTCACAATTGTGTCCCACTTGTTGGTGATTCTTCACAAAAAATAAAAATTTTATATCTTTATGTTTGAAGCCTGAAATGTGGCAAAAGGTTGAAAAGTTCAAGGGGGCCGAATACTTTCACAAAGCACTGTATAATTCATAGTTAAGCTCCACTATTTTTCCTTTTTTCTGATTTTAGTATTAAAAGGTAAAATGTGATTTGCACAAAACACATACTATGGCTACAATCCTAGGAGGCAAAAGCCCATTCTCAGCAGAAAATGAGACTCTCTCTCCAGTCCTGATAACCTACATGTCTGCGTGTAATAGTCCAAGTGTTTGTGCAGACCCCCACCACCTAGTGGTAAGAGTAAAAAAATGCAAGTCCTTTTAAACAAGTGCTTTGGTGGGTAGTTGACCTTGACAGGGAACTCTCTTCCTGTAGACCTAATAGTTGCTAATTAGCCCCGCAGTCCTTGTACTTCAAAAATTATTTTAAGCAGAGGGAAGCAAAACAGTCTCTATAATTGTTTTACCAATAAAACCGTGGATCAGGCAAAGTTAGTGTTTTCCCTTTAGCGTTCACTGTAGTGATGAAATAGACAACATTGTCCTTTCCTGGCCAGCAAATGACAACCTTGTTGGAGTATATTTATCTCACATAGCAGGGGAACATCCTTGCTTCCTAAAGGGCTTAGGCACTTTCAAGTAGTCCCACATGTCACTAGCATACCAATGCTCTTGATTTTTCTCAATTTCTTGCATAATCTCCTTTGGAACATAAGGGAACTTTAAACCGTATTCTGTAGCCACCCCACTTGTTCAGCAGCCGCTGGGACCGTGCGAGCCTAGGCAGAGCTCGAGCACTTCCATCCCCGGGAGGCACACAAGATTTTGGTGATTTGCGCACCATGGCAAAATACATTTTCTTAGGTTCTGGCAAACTAACAGGTTTAGGCAAAGTCAAGTCAATAGTTGTAGGGGTTCCCGCCCCGAGGAAATTCACTCCCCGAATTTAAGGCTAACCAGCCAGAAACATTGCAGATTGCGGCCACATCATCTGCATTGGCCCATATCATCTCTTGGGGCAAAGTCTCAAACAAATCATCATCCCCTGAGAAATCGGACAGGGAATCTATGTCCCGCAACTCCTCCGCTGGCAAATAGTTACGCACAGTCCCACTTAACACAATTTCCCCAGATTTCTCACCCGTATCTGTAGCGGATTCCTTGGCAGCGATCTCCTTCCCCTGATCTGATCCAGGCAAGTTCTGAGTTGAGCCTCTACTGAGGCCTTGACGTAACCCACTTTCTTCAGAGCAGGCACAGTAATTGTGGTAATAGTAAATGAGGTAGTGTCCATGACATCCAGAGTGGCTCCTCCGGTAACGGTGGTGACAGCATCTCCCTCCAGGACACTAGTTGTTGTAGACGATGTACAAGTTGTAGGCCTCGCCACTGGAGCATACACAGCAGACTCCTCAGTGACAACGCCCGTGGCCCAGTCCATGCAGTATGCCCGAGGAGGCACGGTGGGTTGCTCCACTTTAAACAGATATTCTCCACACTGCAGGCATCGGACAAATGGCCGGAGACTTTCGACCAGTCCCTAGCACTTGTTGCAGAGCATTGCCAATGCCTCGACATCTCCCATCGTGTACAGTACAAAACGCCCCTGCGGTCTCTGGCGAATTCCTGTATCCATTAGTAAATTACCAGGCAGTCCCACACTTGTGGGATTTCCCACCGAAGGCATCTTGGGTCCCATGATGGACGATGTTCCTGGTGTAGCGGATGACATTTTGGACAAAATGTCATACGCATGTAAATTTTGTTTTTTGCCTCAGAACAGTAAGGATTCTGAGGGTTAATTACGTAGGTTGGCCTTGACATCAGTCTGGCCCGGCTGTGTTGGAAGTTCTGCCTGGTCATGTGAGCAGTGAGGTGCACATGACAGGTCAGAATCAGGCCTGGTTGGACGTTTTGAGTATCAACCTTCTCGGAACCAATCAGTGGGAGTGCCGGGCCTGCTGAGGAGTCTGGGAAAGGGTACTTAAGATGTGTTGTCACATGTTGAGGGGGAGGAGTTTGTGAGACCCGTGTGGTCTGTTCTGGTTCCAGGACCAGGGTAGCCCCGTGAGTGGTCCCGGTCATGGGGTGTTCGACACCCCAAAACATGTTCCTGTTGGAGGCCCCTGATAGACCTGCCTGGTCTGGGGTAGGGATCCGTCTGTTACCGAGTCTTGGACCCTGCTGGTCCGAAGAACAGTAACTGAGGGAGGATTCAAGATGTCCGGGTTTGCTTTTGGCTTGGAGAGGCACCACAGCTCGTGGAAGTAACCAGGGGAGGACTCTTCGGAGGAGGGCCAGCAAGTGGCATCCTGGGAAGTGCCTGGTTACTGAGTTGGGAAGGACATTGACGAATTCACACTTTTCCAGTACCATTGAGGAGACGGGAAACGTTCCAGGTACTGAGGAAAATGTTCCTGTTCACCCTTAGTTACAACTTGTACACGTTCATAGGATCGCCTCCAGTTTTGAGTCAACGTGCTGACTGCCATGATCTCTGGCTAATGATCTGTTCAGCCTTGAAGTACCCAGCTGTGAGTGGCTGCTCTCTGGGTGGAATTAGAGACTTTGCTAGACCTGCAGTTCAAGGTGCCTGAGTTCTTCACCCGTGCCCTCTGTTCCCCTGAGAGACTGTGTTATTGGATGTTACTAATGCAAAATAAAACCTTTGTTAAAGGACTTTATCCGTGTCAGTGTTCAAGTCGGTGGGTATCTACCCTGGGAACCCCTAGACGTGGAAGAGCAGGCCAAGAGAAGGTAACCGGTAAGCCCAATAAGTCAAGGCCACCCTGCAAGGGTTGTGGCCGATACACTGGCATCTGGAACATTTTCTTTTTCCTTCCACAAAGAAAAAAAACACAACCTCTTCCTTTTTTCTCCTACGACACACTCATGCGGTGCCTCGTGCAGAGAAAAGAAACAGGCAAGACTCCTCCCACTGGTTACTCCGGTCACGCAACTCGCTGACTTTTTCTGACTCCACCCACAGTTTACACGCCAAACAGTGGCCATCAATCACTCATTGTACAAATGGTGCAGTCCAAAAATACAACCCTCTACATATAGATTCCACACGGACAGCTCCTTTTTAGTTGCACGAGGTAACGGTAAATCCCGGACTCGAGCCCCCACATGTATCACTGATCCCCGAAGGAGCTGCTAGTTTTATTGGGCTTACAGTTACCTTCTTGACTGCTTCTCCGTCTAGGGATTCCCGTGGTAGATGGCCCAAAGAAATGTGGAAAATGACACTGAATCTTCTTTTGGGTTATTTATTTAAACCAGAAACAGTCTCTCAGTTTAGGGTAGAGGGTTAGGAGTACGTTCAGGCACTTTAGACTGCAAAAAATATGATGAAATCTCTCATGAGAAAAATCCAGAGAATAGCAACCGTTTCACAGCTGGATTTTACAACCTCCAGATAGACCTTCTGTCACTAGGCCTAGCAGCCGGTAGGGCGTTAAGTAAAGTCTCTGCCACAGACTTGAGCGTAGAATATATGAGAAAGTCTCTGCCAAAGATTTGAGCGTATACTGAGGGACATAGACAAATTCAAAGAGCTATCATACAGTACCAGTATCTCTCAGCCGATCCGGCGATACCGTATGAGTGTAGATCCCTGTAGTTTCCTTCAACTAAACCTCCAGGCTCCTTCAGAGAAGTCAGCCTTGCGCACAGCCTTCTCCTGAAGAGTCCTCCCCTGGGGTTTCTCCAGTTTCTGGGCCTCTCCCTTGGATAAGACGGCATCGGACCACCTTTGGATCAATTGGTCCCGAAATCCATTCAAGCCTGTCCCTGCAGTTGCGATTCCTTGGGCTAGCCAGCCCCGAGACTTGAAATGCATGGTTCCGCACCCCAGGCCAGGAGGGCCATGGGGCTGGTCAGGAGGACCAGAACTAAACCGACAGAAAATATTCTCTGGAACAGAACCCCAAAGCATGTGATGTCGGTACCCTAAATACCACCTCCCAGAATGCACAGTAGAGAACACTCCCACTGGGCTGGTACCGAAAGACAGTGGCATTCAATACACCCAGCTAGATTGTGTTCTTACTCTTGCCGGCGGTGACAGCGACACCTGCGGTCAAGGAGAACCCAGTGCAAACCAGCTGGACTGGTACTGAAACCATAAATTGAGAGAATTAGCCCCAAAACCAAACTGTGGTTTCAGGAAAGTTTCACTTTAAAAAACATATAGCGCCTGCTTGTCAAGATCCAGCGCAACATATATATATATATATATATATGTAGGAGACTGTATATATATATATATATATATATATATATATATATAATGCACTGCAGCTCACTGATTCACCTTCATGCCAGAAGTATATTATAAACAGTACACCAGGAACGGCCTGCATTCAGATCTAGCTAAACTGGATACAGTGTATTTATATATATATATATATGTACAAACCTGGATGTATACTGGATGGATCCATTGTTATTGAATATGTAAATGATTCCATGCAGCTTTTACCAGCTCATTCAGGGAGGTCCATATCTGTGTATAGGATTTTTCATGGAATAACATTACATTTGTCTCTCCGTTTATGCAAAGATAGGAAATAGTCTGTTCAAATACAACTGTTAAATGGTATGGAAAATAGTATAATTGATAAGGTTACCATAAATACTTGAATCTTTCTTTAAAAGACTCATATTCATTATTACAATAATTATTTCAACAAAGTTCTCGTTTAGCTAATGAAGCTCGAAGGCCAGATCTCAGGGGCTTATTAATATTATTATTTTTTTATTACCATTATCTATATCAGCATCAGTACATATTCTATTTATATTCCATTGTGATGTTTCACGTTTACTTAAATAAAGTTTAAAGGTTTGAAGTAACAAACTTAGAGATTAATGCATAATCACATTTTATTAGGCAATCAAAGCCCTTAAAATACCTTTACTCCTTGGTCTTGTGTTACATCTTTCAGATGGGACAGACGTATGATTATGCAACGGCAACATCACCACCTTGTGTTTATTTTATGTTACTTCAACTAAGTTTTTACTGCTCAGTTTCAAAAGCTTAAAGCTTCTATTCCCTACAGGAAGAATAATATCTAATCATATCTAAGAATAATAAACATGTCAGCAAACTTAGGAACATTTATTGTTGCACTTTAATTTAGGAAGCTGGACCACATTTCTGTTTCAAAGTGTTAGGAGCTAACAATTCTTTAATAAAAGCAATACAAATCTCGCAGCAGCCATTCACCAATCCATAATTTCCTACAGCTTGGTACAAAACATAATACTTAATTTGTGTCAACAATGCTTACCTAGATCAACATAATATGTGTAACAAAGTGCTGAGCTATTGTAACAGTGATTCAATGAAATTAACCACCTAAATATAATAAGTGTGGTCAAAAACACAAACAATATTACACATATTTTTTTTTAGCAAAATGGTTTGTCTATTGTAGTGCTAGCAGATTCCTTTTTTTAACTACTAGCGCAGTATTTACCACAACAGATATATCCACAGAATAAATTAGATACAATATAAATATTAAGCGCCTTGAGGTGATTCAGTTTGCAGTTGTAGCGCTATATAAATCATTCATTCATTTAAATATATAAAATATATTTGCTATATTATTAGTGCAATAAAAACATTAACTGCTTGTTGACCAGCTACCGCCATTATACTGCGGCAGGTTGATGCTCCTTAACGAATCACCAAAGGTGTACGTTGGCCACTCTGAGAGCACTGGAGGGTGTGTGCGCACTCACGGCGCGATGCCGGAGCCAATGCGTGTGCGCTGGGCAATTGCAATCGACAAAACAGACAGATTCCCATTCTGTCAGGAAACTAGAGGGAGATCTGCTGTTCCTATTAATCAGGAACAGCAATCTCTCTCTACTCCCAGTCAGTCCCATCCCCCTAGCCCCCACAGTTAGAAACACCTCCCTAGGACACACTTAACCCCTTGATCACCCCCTAGTGTTAACCCTTTCCCTGCCAGTGACATTTATACAGTAATCAGTGGCTATTTTTATCTCTGTTTGCTGTATACATGTCAATGGTCCCAAAAAAGTGTCAAAAGTGTCCAATCTGTCCGTTGCAATGCCACAGTCCCGCTAAAAATCGCAGATCACCACCATTAGTAGTAAAAAAAAAAAAAATAATAATAAAAATGCCATAAATATATGCCCTATTTTTAACAAATCAATCAATATATGCTTATTTAGATTTTTTTTTAATCAAAAGTATATAGAAGAATACATATTGAAATCAAGAGAAAACAATCAGCGCTCACATGTATAATACAAAACAAACTAATTGCAAGCTGAACACCTAAGGGAGCAATACAAAAAACACCTTATTAACACATCAATTAATATAAATGGTGCAGCGCAAAATACAAAAGTCCACACGTATTGGTCATATATGACAACAGAAGAGCATGTAGAGCGGGAACACCACGTGGAAAGACCGCTAATTGCTTGTATGTGACACTCCTTCCACCAGTAGGAATAAACTCTTACCAGCTCTGATGGACCTCTGAATTTTTAGATGGTCAAATGCGCGTGTTCACACTCTCGGTGTGCAGGAGTCTTTATTTCCACATGCGAATAGAGCAGTAGTCCGAATCGTTTGATCACATGCAGCCGACTCCAGAAAAAACCCCAATGGATTCACTCCAGATGTAAGTAGGTAGGTATATGTGAACAGAAAAGTCCAGGAAAAAAAACGATCTAAGTGTAGCAATAAACAGATCGCTTTATTAAAATATTCATTTAAAAAATAAAGAGAATTAAGAAGTTTTTATATAACACAAAAATGAGGATGAGGAAATGGATAGGTTATTGGCCGATCGGTCTACCTACCAAGTTCTTACCAATGATCCAGTGTTTCAATATAAAAATTAACTACATGCTCTTGTACAACGTGGTAAGGATAGCGGGGTTCTCAATAAAAAAGAATCCCTCTACCTGGACCCTAGTGCGTGCAGAAGACCGATTATATATTTTTTACCCAAAATCCATAAGGATGCCCAGAAGCCACCGGGCAGACCCATAGTCAATGGCATTGATTTGGTCACCGCCCGGTTGGGTCAGTATATCGATTTTTTTCTGAAACCATTAGTGTGCAAAACTTTGGCATACCTTAAGGACACCAAACATGCTATACAGATTATTGAGTCGACGCCGGCCAGTGATAGGTGTCTCCTAGTCACGGCCGACGTCGGCTCTCTGTATACCATTATTAGTCATCAAGAGGCCATTCTCTCAGCGAGATGGGCCTTGGAAGGCTCTGACCTAGTAGCATCACAAAAGAATTTTCTTTTGGAAGCTCTTGATTTTTGTTTAACAAAAAATTATTTTTGGTATGATCATAAATTTTATGCACAGGTCCGTGGAGTTGCTATGGGTGCTCGTTTTGCACCCAGTGGTGCAAATCTCTTTATGGCCTTATGGGAGGAAGATACTATTTTTAAGAATATACCCACACAATTGAAATGCTACCAACAGTATATAGACGATCTGATCATGGTGTGGGAAGGTGACTTATTGAGCCTGAAGATGTTTATGTCCAGGCTCAATGGGAACACTAAGAACATCAAACTTACTTGGAATGCAGACCCTTTGAGTATTACCTTTCTAGTTCTAAAGATCTTTAAGGAAGGCTCTTGCTTTAAAACCAAAAACTATTTCAAACCGACAGACAGGAATGGATACATACCATTAGATAGTTGCCACCATCGCTCATGGTTATGTAACATTCCTAGGGGTCAGTTCATTCCATTGAGGTGCAATTGTTCCCGTATAGAGGATTATTGCTCACAATCCAATGTCCTGGCCAAACGTTTTTTGCAGAAGGGATATAATCCAGAAATTATAGATAGCCAAAAACTAAGTGTAGGTATTTTAGATAGAGCGGCCTTGGTCGCTAATCCTCCTAAGACTAGCGATAATTATAGCAAAAAGCATACGAATAATGAATTCAGGATGATCTTGGATTACAACACTCAATATAGAAAATTTGAGAAAATTATCATGAAACACTGGGATATTCTAAAGAAAGACCGTATTCTATCTAAGCCCAGTTCTACCACCCCGTCCGAGATTTATCTATAAGAAAGCTCCCACTCTGAGGGACATATTGGCCCCGAGTGTAGTCGATCCGCCCGTTATGAAGGAAAATGGGATCTTTTCCTTTCTCACAGGGTTTTATGCATGTGGCAAATGTCCTGCCTGCAAACAGTGTAAATTTAATATCAAGAGACGTAAGGAGTTTATGGCTTTTACTACGGAGATAATGTATCCAATTAAAAGTCTCATAACCTGCAACACTGAAGGGGTTGTTTACATGCTTGAATGCGATTGTGGTCTCCAATACATAGGGAGGACTTCTAGGTCCCTTGGAGTCCGCGTCTCAGAACATGTAAACAACATTAAAAAAGGCCTACGTTCCCACAATGTGTCCAAACATTTTAGATATTTTCATGATAGGGACCCCCGATGCCTTAAGTTTTGGGGCGTGGAAAAAGTGAAAAAACATTGGAGGGGAGGTAATTTTATTCGAAGCCTAAGTCAGCGCGAATCTTTTTGGATTCACGAGACTAGGGTTCTCATTCCTGGAGGACTGAATGTCGATTTCGACTTAAATTGTTTTATTTCTGATAAATTATATATTTGTTTTTTATTTATGATGGTTTTTTTATTTATTATTTTTTTTTTTCTCGACGGCGGGTGAAGTGTCCACAGGAATTTTTATTAAAATTGTATATACCTGTTAAAAATATACATATATTATTATATATTTTTTATAATTTTTTAACACATATACACTGTATAAGATAATGCTTATATAGCAATTTGGCAATGGTAACTATCTAGCAAGGCATATACAATTGGCTAATGCAGTTACCAATGCCTGTTTTGTTGTTTCTTTTTTATAAGTAATTTCTAACAAATCTATGGCGGTGCACTGTGTATGGACGCTCTGGTTAGGTGTCCCCAGGTGTTAAGCAAGCTTTTCTGGCACTAACATGGCGGCGGTCTTCCGTTTCTGGCCACCGCCGTCTGATAAGCTTCCAGGCTCACCATGGCAACAGAGCACTATATTAGTATGAAAGGTGACGCTGTATAGCTCCACCCACCGCTGACGAAGTCCTGATAGGACGTAACGTACGTACGGGGGAGGAGCTTATTGCGGACGTCACCCGCCGTCCACCCTGTGCTGTTTGTTTTTGCTTTACACATTGATTTCATTCTAAGTGTATCTTGTGCTGTAAATGACTCAGCTTTTGTCTCGATATGCTTATTGCCCACTACTGGCATCTTGTGGTGTAAATCAGTATTGACAGCAATTCACTGCTATTCAGTAATTCATTCACAGAACTGTGGACTTTGAAACTGAAAGATTTTTTTTTTTTTTGTGTTATATAAAAACTTCTTAATTCTCTTTATTTTTTAAATTAATATTTTAATAAAGCGATCTGTTTATTGCTACACTTAGATCGTTTTTTTTCCCTGGACTTTTCTGTTCACATATACCTACCTACTTACATCTGGAGTAAATCCATTGGGGTTTTTTCTGGAGTCGGCTGCATGTGATCAAACGATTCGGACTACTGCTCTATTCGCATGTGGAAATAAAGACTCCTGCACACCGAGAGTGTGAGCACGCTCATTTGACCATCTGAAAATTCAGAGGTCCATCAGAGCTGGTAAGAGTTTATTCCTACTGGTGGAAGGAGTGTCACATACAAGCAATTAGCGGTCTTTCCACGTGGTGTTCCCGCTCTACATGCTCTTCTGTTGTCATATATGACCAATACGTGTGGACTTTTGTATTTTGCGCTGCACCATTTATATTAAAAGAATACATATTGGCCTAAACTGATGAAGAAATGTGTGTTTTTGTTTTTTATTTGGGATATTCATTATAGCAAAAAGTTAAAAATACAGTTTTTTTTTAAATTTTCTTTTTTTTTTGTTTATAGCACAAAAACTAAAAACCGCAGAGGTCAACAAATACCATCAAAAGAAAGCTCTATTTGTGGGAAAAAAATGAGTTGATTTTGTCTGGGTACAGCATTGCACGACTGAGCAATTGTCAGTTAAAGCAATGCAGTGCCATATTGCAAAAACTGGCATGGTCAGGAAGGGGGCAAATCCTTCCGGGGCTGAAGTAGTTAAACATAAAAAAAAGTTCTTTTTTGACCTTGTGGTCTTGCCATTATCATACTTTTCTATTCTAGGATGATAGTGATTTTTTTCATCCTGAGTCACCCTTCTGATTATGACTAAAAACAGCTCCCCCTCTTCTCATCTCAATTAACTGAGGGAGGTTCTGTAGTTCTGCATTCTTTAGTTTAGATGCATTGTAAGGAGAACCCCAATAATTATTAATTTCTAAGACCAAGATATATGATACATACTTCAATATTAATTTTTGTATATATTTCTTGTTGTGTTGAAATGTTTATTTTTCTTAATTTTTACTGTATACGTTCTAAATAATTCTAAAATTGTGCAGCACTAGTGAAAAAAAATTCTGGAAGGCTACAGAAATCAATAACTATTAGTGCTCAGAAATCTATGAACAGAAATAGTGATCATATAATAATGTTCGCGAAAAGAGTCTATATAGTGCAAAAACGATGTGATCATATGTTAAAAAACTGGATCTAATATAAAAATTATAGTCTTATAAGACATGAATAAATGTGAAAAACAGCCACCACCAATTGCAGGAAGGCTTAGGCCGCGTACACACGGGCGGATTGTCTGCCCAACTAAGTTCGTCAGACAATCCGACAGACAGTCCGTCCAACATTTGAATGAACGGACTTGACCACACACGATGAACAGACAGTCCGCTGAAAGCTTGCGCGATGACGTGTACAGCACGTACAACGGGACTAGAAAAACGACGTCCAATACACTGTAATGCAACTTTCGGCCGTGTAAATCCTTTCTGAGCATGCGCCATACTTAGTCCGTCCAACTTGCCTACACACGAGCGGACTGTCCGCTGAAACCAAGTTTGGACGGACAAAACCAAGTTTGGACGGACAAAATTACGGAAATTCCGAAAGACTTAGTCCGTCAGACTGTCCGCTGAAAAAGTCAGCTGAAGCCCACACACGAGCAGATTGTCCGCTGAAACACGGTTCATCGGACTAAGTTGGGCAGACAATCCGCCCGTGTGTACGCGGCCTTACTGGGACAAATGGTCCCAAATGAGTCACCAAAGCTTGTGGTTTTAAGCTTCCCAAATGTGAGTTTTTCCAATTTTCTTTACATTTAGCTTAGTATACCTACAGGTTTATACTATGTGGAGTTTTCTGTTTCCTTCTCGGTCATACTGCATGTTACAAGGTTAAAGACACATCCCACCGAAACTTGTGGACACCGGTCTTTCTAAACGGAGCCCAGTCAGAGATATTTTCAGTTAATGGAAGCATCTACCATCTTAGCCCTTGTACACACGATTGGAGAATCCGTCGGAATGTGTCCTATCGGACCGTGTTGTTGGATAATGTGTGTGGTATGCATCGGACTGATTCCGTCGGAATATCCGTCGGACCCCATTTTCCAACATGTTGGAAATATTTCCCGACCAACTGGTTCGATCGGACATACTCCGATCATGTGTAGAGAATTTTGATCAGACCAAGTGCCATGCATGCTCAGATCAAATTCCTACATCAAAGCTATTGGCTACCAGCCTGAACGTAGTCCCATCGTAACGAAATTACGTCATCATGTTTCTGAATGATCGGATTTTTCAACAACTTAGTCCGACCGTGTGTATGCAACAGTTTCGGACAAGATCCGACGGACAAAATCCGACGGATTTGGTTGTCGAAATCTCCGACCATGTGTACAGGGGCTAAGCAAAAACCATAAGTGCGGATGATCCAACCTCTGGTGTTTACACCACAAACTTTGGCGACTCATTGGGCATATGCCCATTTGGGTCCATTTGTTCCGGTAAGCCTTCCTGCAATAATTGATGGCTGTCGTTAACATTTATTCATGTCTTAAAGGACTATAATTTTCCTATTAGATCCAGTTTTATCACATCTTTTCAGTCTTGGCACTATATGGACTTTTCAAGGACATTATTACCATATATATATATATTTATATATATATATATATATATAATCATTATTTCTGTTCATAGATTTATGCACTAATAGTTATTGATTTCTGTAGCCTTGCAGAAATTGTTTTCACTAGCACTGCACAATTGTTAGAATCACTAGCTTTGCATTTTTGTCTATTGTTTTGCTGGCTGTTGTCTATTTGGGTGTCAGCGCAATATATTTCTTACATAATTTTATACTGCATAAGTACCAACTCAAGAAGTCTAATTAGGACTTGTGCATTGTTTTGAAATTGTTATTTTATAGAAGGAAGCAGTAATGTGATTACATGGTAAAGTGTTAATTAATTATAGGAAAATGTTTTTTCCTTGTGCAATTGTTGTTGAAGATACTGTAACCGAATAGTGAATACAGTTGACTTATAAACATTGTAACCTTTACTTCATAGTAAAAGAAGTTTAGTACAACAATTAAAGGATGAAAATATACTTACTGGGAAAAAAAGAATACTTAATATCTGCTAGGCTTTAATTTGTGCCCTAATTATATTTGTAACTGATAGTATACCTATATTACTTGAAGTCACAGAAAACTTTTATATAAAACTTTAGAGCATCAAGGTCTCAAGACAAACACTTTATACTGCCCTCTGTTGGATGCCAGTGTGGTAACTTAGCAACACGTTAAACATGTTGCAAATGAAGATCAATTGGTCCACCTGACCTGTCTTTTTTGATCTTTAGTTAATTATTTTCAGGATAGATTTTTGCTTATCTAAACGTAGCATGTTTAATGAAAGTCAAACTTGCACATCTTATTTTCAATTATGTTTTAAGCAGGAGAAAAGTTTTGAGATTTGAGATACCCAAACTAATACCCATGGGAAAGTATAAAGCCAGGCACAACTAACAATAAACAATATAATAAAACTTTATTCAAGCATAATAAAATAATCATTTAATTTGTGGTTATGAACTTTAATATTGTAGTATACCATGATTTTAATGAACTTTGAAAATGAGGCTAGTCTGGAATGTTTTGTTACATTTTTCACAGAGGTGCGGGTAATCGGTTGGAGCTTGAATTCTGGGTCTAATTCCCACAAAAACACTGCATGCATGGAGTTATTATATGGTCTTTTGACATCCATTATTTAATTATAGTGATGAGTAGGAATGAGCCGAACACCCTCTGGTTTGTTTCGCAGCAGAACATGCGAACGGCAAAAAATTTGGGCAAACACATGAACACCGTTAAGGTCTATGGGACACGAACATGAATAATCAAAAGTCCTAATTTTAAAGGCTTATATGCAAGTTATCATCATAAAAAGTGTTTGGGGACCTGGGTCCTGCCCCAGGGGACATGTATTAATGCCATTTTTTTTTTTAAACAGAATTTTTTTCGGGAGCAGTGTTTTTTAATGCTTAAATTCAAACACTAAAAATGTAATATTCCTTTAAATATCGTGCTTGGCGGGTGTCTATAGTATGTATGCAAAGTGCTGCATTTTTCCCCTGTTTAGAAAAGTACCACAGCAAAATGAAATTTCTAAGGGCGTGGCCTCGGCACGGAAGAGTGAAGCCACATCTTCCTGAGGCTCCCGAGCCGCGGCTCTCCAGGTATCCAGCACAGCAGACATACCCCATTTACAGCTTCTCAATACTGTCCAGAGCTGTAGAGAAGTGGTGCCTTCACCCCAGGACTTCCGCAGCCTGAATGGAGCAGTACCTTGTGCCGATTCAGCCGCCGGCATCTACTCCGGACCCAGCCAAGATGGCGCCGGCATTGGCCATGAGGACAGAGCCTGGATTAATGGCGGGGAGAGGTGAGCGACCAGAGCTATGCAATGATATACCGTTGTTCTCCCCGCCTAGCGATCTGTCTCCCTGCTTCCCTGGCTCACTGCCCTTAACACCGCTGGGCAGCCCAGAGGGAGAACACAGCAGATCTATACAGTGGGGCCAGCCTCCTAGCAATACCATAGCCTCCCTGCAATCTATATCAGGCACACCGCTACCCCCTGTACAGCAGCAGCAACAAGCAGCAATTCTTTCACAGGCTTTGCTCTTGCAGGATCCCTCACCTATGTCATGTAACGAAAAAGCAATCTGGGCACTCCTGCAAAAACTACCCACCAGAGAGGACTTGGACTCAGTTGCATTCAGAATTGAGGGTGCACTGCGGGGGGGAGATTGTGAGGATCAGGCAGGAGGTGACAGAAGTGAGGGTGCGAGTCTCCACACTTGAAACAGGCACCTCAGTCCTCCGACAGGAGGTCTCAGATCTACAAAATATCAAGGAAGAGGTGACAGAACAAATCGCACAGCCTTACCTCAAATAGACGACCTGGAAAGTCGAATTCGCAGGCGTAACATAAGAATACGCGGCTTACCAGAAGCAACTTGACAGATTGACCTCAATGCGACTATAACAGCCATTTTCAATAACTGCCTATAGCAACCACCAGAGACGCCAATAGCAATTGACAGGGTCCATAGAACGCTAGGACCCAGGGGTCCCACGGAAGACAGACCCAGGGGCGTTCTTTGCTGCCTGCACAATTACACCGTTAAGGAAGACATTCTCCAAAAGGCTTGGCGCAGGGGGAGCATTGACTTTGATGGCGCTCAAATTGCCTTCCTGCTGGATGTCTCATGGAGGACTCTCCAGATGCGTCGCTGCATGAAACCCCTACTTGAGAGACTCAATGAATGGGGAATCACCTACAAGGGGGGTCACCCGTTCCACTTGATGGCAGATCATATGCCCTCCGGTATCCCGCAGATGTTCCTGACTTCCTCAGGGCTCTGGGACTACCCTCTCTACAACTACCCAACTGGTTGGCATTTGTTCTACTGACTAGCAATGAAAACCCACCAGCAAGCAATGCGGCTAGACCCCAGAGGTCACGACACAATCATCGTTCTCAGCGCAGAAGACCGCAGGATCCTCAGGACAACGAGCCCTGATTATTGCTTGCTGAGTTTTTCTGCTTTTCCCCACTTTTTTTTTTACAGGTCCAGCAAGCTTGCAACAACAACACAGAGATTAACCCTAATCGCAGAAGACCGCAGGCATTGCAGCACACTGAACTATGAGCCCCTGGACTAAGACTGGGATACTTCTGGTCGCTACTTTTTTATCTTGCTTTTTCACTTATTTTCTTCTTTGTGTTGTGTTATTTTTGGGGTACAGGCCCCCCTATAAATACAGGTCTACCTCTCAGGGCTATAGGGGTATCTCCCTGCCACCCTATGACTAGTAGAAGAATAGACTCTCTCAGGATAACCCCCCTGGCCCGATTAACCTAGCTGCCACAACCTGTTAGCCTCAAACTTCTTTACTCTGGCTCAACTCTATGTTGGGGGGGTGGGGAGGGGGCATGGAGAATGACCAGTTAGACCTACACGTAGGATTTATTTAAGGGGGGGTCAGGCCCACTTGGCCTTTACAGTCACAGAGTAATGCTAATAGACTACTCTAAAACTTAGGGGGAGACCCCCACCCTTGGGGGCCCTACCAGATTGAGGGGCCAGTTTCACAAAGGGGTAAAAATGGGTGTGCCTTGGCTAGGAAATCACCCATTGCTGGTGATTGGTGCTGGTAGGGGGTGCCCCCCAGGGGGCCTCGGCTGGACACGTACCGGTGGAGATTACATCGGAGTTCCCCTGTTCATGACACGGTTGTGTTGTGTCTGGGGCCCCCCTCCAGCTGGCGCAGAGCACTAGCACAATAGCCGGATTATATGCCTTCAGCTTTACTGAGACAGGGTGCTTTTGGCCCAATTAGGGAGGGCACTCCGCCATAGATGGCACTTTGCCCCCTCTTTCCCCGCTCCCCCCCTTTTTATTCCGGGTCTGCTCTATATGACGTCACCTGTGAGCCAGGGGACGAAAAGGCCATTGTTTTTTCACAAATGCCTCGCCTGGGATCACGGGGGTGGTCCTCTTTGAGACTTCACACATTCGGGAATGTGGGCCTGGAGATGGGGACATGGCTTGCTCTCGATGGGCTCTAGCCCGGGAGGGCGGGCGGTCTCTCCATCTGACAATGCCGTTAACAATGCAATGTGTTAGTTGAAGAATGTTATAATTTTGTTGTCATTCGAGGAACTAAGTTAAAATGCTGTTTAAAGGTTAATGTTACATCTTGTATTGCTTCCTGATGCTGTTTCTATAATGAGTAGCTGATTACTCCAAAGCGATTAATGAAAAGATCGCCTCCAGTAAGGAGTAACTGGAAGAGCCCCGTGCTTCGGGGGTTTGACCTCCGAAGTGCCCTACCGCTTCCCCCACTAGGCCCTTGCTGTCAAAATAGGCAGTAGTCCTCCGTTCGGGAGATCTAGTTTTCTCCCAAATCTCACCCTTATTTTATATTTCTCTACCCTCCCAGTCTTAAACTCCCTCTAAGTCTCTCTCCACCTCTTCTCTCCAGCTCCCCTAACCTGCCCACCTCCCTTCCTTCCCCCATACACTACCTACCATCCCAGCACCTGGCGAGATCCGGCTGCTCATCCCTGACTTGCCTGAGATGTCTCTGTAAATAGTGTCCTGGAATGTGAAGGGCTTGAATGTCCCAGAGAAGCGAACCAGCTGCCTCAAGGATCTCTGGAGACAAAGACCACAGGTGGTATTCTTGCAAGAGACCCATTTTCAGGCAGACAAGATCCCTAAAATTACCAGTAAACGTTTCCAAATAGTGTACCACAGTGCATCACCTTCCTCAAAATCAAAGGGCAGGAGTATCCTCCTGGCAGACACTTTGCCCTGGCAGCTGAAGGACCACCAAGCTGATCTTGAAGGCAGATACCTTTTTGTCAAGGGTACGCTGAAGTTGCAGACGTATACCTTCGCAAACCTCTACCTGCCGAATGTAGACCAATTGCCGGTACTCGAATCATGCCTGACCTCCCTGGCCTCCTTCACAGAGGGAACACTGGTGCTGGGAGGAGATCTCAGCCTTACCATCGATCCCCGGAGAGACTCTTCGATAGGATCTTCTGCCCTCTCCCTGAGAGCCTGAAACCGAATTAGGGATCTGCTACACTCCTATCGATTGGTTGACATCTGGCATATCCTTCAGCCACAAGAGAGGGATTATATCTTCTTCTCGCCAGTACATGGCTCCTACTTCAGGATAGACCTCTTCCTGGTCTCCCATGCTAGAATCCCACTTGTCTCTGTGGCTCAGATTGGGCATATCGCGCTCTCAGATCCTGCTCCGATCACCATAACCTTAGCCATGCAGTGCCCAACAACAAAAATGGCTACATGGCGGCTAAAGGAATCCATTATGCAAGATCCCAAGGTTAGAGTGGACATTGTACAAGAACTTGGACTGTTCTTCGTGAGTAACAAAGATTCGGTCCCTAATCCTCTATCCATTTGGTCAGCGCATAAATGTTACATAAGGGGCATATTCATAAAACATGGCCACAGACTTAAAAATAGCCAGAGAGAAAACATTGGCCGAGATGCTGGTAAAGCTTCACAAGTGTGAAAAATGCCATAAAACCCACCCAGACGGAGACCTCGAGGTAGAGGTAACTACCCTCCGAGAGCAGATCAAAGAGCATTCCTTGTTCCACTCCAGGAACAACCTTTTGAAGGTACACAGAACTTTTTATGAGTTTGGAGATAAATGCAGCAGAACCTTAGCGAACGCCATACGAACCCAACGTAAACTTTCCTATATTCCAGCCCTGTCTACTTCCACGGGAACTAAAATCCATGACTCAGCGGAAATGGCGTAGTCTTTCTGGGTCTTTTACGAAGCACTCTATATCCTACATTCTCACCCCCCAGGAGATCGGCCCCAGAGTAGTTTAGAAGCCATAGAGACATACCTGGAAGTGGCGGACTTCCCTTCTCTTAATGAAGAGGAGGCTGACTTGCTTCCGCAGGCTATAACCGCAGATGAACTCACAAATGCTTTGGCTAGAGCTCCGAGGGGAAAGGCATCTGGCCCCGACAGCTTCACAAACTCTTATTACAAAAATTTCCAAACTCAATTGGCAACCCACTTTATCACTGCCTTCAACGCAATACTGGATAATCATGCCGTACCGCCAGACCTGCTGTAAGCGAGCATCTCTGTTATTCCAAAGCTTCTCTGTGCAAGCTATAGGCCTATTTCCCTACTAAATTGCGACCTGAAATTGTTTACTAAAATATTGGCCGATCGAATAGGCTCTGTCCTCCAACGTATAATCCCTTTAGATCAGGTCGGCTTCATCCGTAACAGGCACGGGACAACACGATCAAGACGATTGATGTTGTGGCAAGGGCCAAACACCTCAATGTATCTTTCATCCTATTGTCGACGGACGCCGAAAAGGTGTTCGATAGGGTAAATTAGACTTTCCTATTAGCCACTCTGCGACGCCTTGGAATGCCAGCCTCCATCCTGCCCGGGGTATCGGCCATTTATTCTTGTCCTTCCGCATCAGTCAGAGTGAACGGGATGCCCTCTAACCCATTTAAGATTAGCAATGGGACGAGACAGGGGTGCCCACTTTCCCCACTTCTGTTCATAATCTCCCTAGAACCCCTGCTACAACACATTAGGCTTAACCCAGATATCAGATGACTTGAAACGAGCACATACCACCACAAAATTGCAGCATATGCAGACGACCTGCTATTTTAAATCTCAAATCCTCACACCTCGCTACCAATCTTGTTGGCGGCAATACGCCAATACAGGTTGCTCTCAGACTTTAAAATTAACCTCCAGAAATCAGAGGCACTGAACGTTTTCCCTATCCCCTGGCTCCCGGGCTTCCCTTAGTGACAACTTTCCCTTCCGGTGGTCTCCCCAGGCAATCAAGTACAAAAATTCCCACGGACTTGCACCTCATCTACCAACTTAATTTTCAACCACTCCTGAACACCTTTTCCTCAGACCTGGAGAGGTGGAAGAGCCTGGCAATCTCCTGGTTCGGTAGAAGCAATGTACTAAAGATGAATATCATGCCAAGATTGCTATACCTCATACAAGCTCTACTAGTAAGGATACCGCGGACCTTCTTCCGTAAATTGCGCACAATCTTTATTAAATATGTCTGACATGGTAAGCCCGCGCGGCTCAAAAGTTCCCTACTATACTGACCAAAACTCAGAGCGGGGATGGGTCTCCCTGACCCTGCCCTATACTGTACAGCAGTCCATATGAACAGGGTGGTAGACTGGTGCCGGCATAAATCACACAAGCTATTGGTCAGTCTGGAACAGGAATCAGTACCGACAACCTCTTGAAGGCTTGCTATGGAGTGGAACTGGGTCCCCCAGTTTCTCCCCTTCCCACCCGTTAATTGGACCCACTCTACAAGAGCTTCACAGATACTTTAGAATTGCAAACATGCCCAGTTTTCCCTCCCCACTGACACCTATAATTAGACATCCAGACTTTTTGCCGGGTCCTTTCAGCTTCGTCCAGACCTTCAGATTGGAGCGACCTTTCAAATATATATCCTAGCGTTGACTTATCAGGTCTGGGAAGATCCCTGCCGGAAACTGAGGGCTTCCGCAGACCACTCGCACCCTTTGAGGATTTGTGTCTGGGAGAGGAACGGGTACGGAAATCCCTTTCCTATTCATACAATATCTTGCAGACCAACACTTCCCTAGATGATCCCCTATACCTGAGGAAGTGGGAGAGGGATCTCAATGTCAAGTTCACAGAAGATCAAAAAAAATAGAATCCTCTTTTTTGCACATAAGTCCTCCCTATGTAGCAAATACCAAGAAATCTCTTACAAATTACTGACACATTGGTATAGGACCCCCTCGGTGTTAGCATCCATATTCCCAGGACATAGTCCCCTATGTTAGAGATGTGGCACTCAGAGCAGCACAATACTCCACATCTTCTGGCAATGTGCAGTGCTGATGCCCTTCTGGAGGCAGGTATTAGGAATCATCCACAAACTCACAGATGTGGATCTAAAAGACAACCCAGTGGCAATACTATTGAACCTGACCTCAATGCTATCGTAAATCCCTGCTGAAGCACCTCTTGAATGCGGCCAGGGCGTGTATTCCCAGTATGTGGAAGCAACGGTCCCCTCCGACAGAGATGCAGTGGTTTGCTAGGATTAGTGACATACAGCGGATGGAAAGCCTTACGGCTGCTATGGGGGAGAGAGAGGAGGAACACAATGCGTGGTGGACACATTGGGATCTGTTTAGATATTCAGAAAACTAAAGTCCTACATATAAACAGGCAGTCCTTGGGCGGACTGGGGCCCTGAATCGGCGGCCTCGCCGGTGCTTCACCCTTACCTCCTCCCCTCTTACCTCCCCATCCTTACTCCTCTTTATTGCTATCCTCTCTTTTCTCATGAGACACCAAGGGTGTCACCCATCTTTCTTTCCCATAAAAATGAAAACCCTCTGGAATGCGGTACCCCAGATTGGCACCACTCCCATACCTCGAGGAGTGAGTTCCATAGCCTATATAAGAAGACAACGACTAGATCCAGTTAATTAAAATAAGCTGTCTTGTTATCTGACCAACAGGGACAAGCTAGTCTTTCCCTCTGAGTCCCCCTCCACCTGGCCGGTCATAGTGCATATGCAGCACAGGTCTATGGGTATTATGTTCCGGATACCTAGATATTCCCTCCCAGACAGAGGATCGCCCTGACTGTTCTGGTTGAACTCCTAGATAACTATGGTTGAAATTTTATAACCACAACTTTTAGTGTTACCAGCATGTTTGGACGGATTACAGATTACTATCTTAACAGTATACATAGACTTGTGTCAGTTCTCATGAATAACTATTAAAAGTCACAGATGATTGTCATGTCATTTTACTTGTTTACTTGTATATTCAGCATTCTTTAAATAAAAAAATAAAAAAAAAAATAAAAATGAAATTTCTAAAGGAAAAACTGGATTATCGGGTCTTGGCAATATAGATAAAATTCATTGGAAAAAAAGAGTATGCCTCCCCCCAGTCCATTACCAGTCTGTTTGGGTCTGGTATGAATATTAAAGGGAACCCCGAATCAAAATAAAAAAATGTGTGGAGGTCCTTTAAGTGCCTGCAGGCACCAGACACACAGGTGTCTATGGGAAGCATGACGTTTCTGCAATCATGTGATTGCAGCTGGGAAGCTTCATTGGCTTCCTTTAGCATTTCCTCAGGGCGCAGAGCCATGTGCCCCAACACTCCCACTATACAATTATTCTTTATGATGGGTGGAGCCATGGAGGGCATAGAGGGGTGGTTTCAGCTGCATGTAATGGTCACAGTGAGGCTGCATTTGAGAGGCACAGTGAGGCTGCAATTGATGTGCACAGTGAGGTTGCATTTGATGGGCACAGCAAGACTGCATTTGACAGGCACAGTGAGGCTGCATTTGATGGGCACAGTGAGGCTACTGGTGATGGGTACAGTGAGACTGCATTTCACAGGCACAGCGAGGCTGCAATTGATGTGCACAGTGAGGTTGCATTTGATGGGCACAGTGAGGCTACATTTGACAGGCACAGTAAGGCTGCAATTGATGTGCACAGTGAGGTTGCATTTGACGGCACAGGGAGGCTGCAATTGATGTACACAGTGAGGTTGCATTTGATGGACACATTGAGGCTGAATTTGACAGGCACAGTGAGGCTGCATTTGACAGGCACAGTAAGGCTGCAATTGATGTGCACAGTGAGGCTGCATTTGACAGGCCCAGTGAGGCTGCATTTGACAGGCACAGTGAGGCTACAACTGATGTGCACAGTGAGGTAGCATTTGATGGGCACAGTGAGGCTGCATTTGATGGACACATTGGGACTGCAATTGATGGGCACAGTGAGGCTGCAATTGATGTGCACAGTGAGGCTGCAATTGACGGGCACAGTACATATTTAATACGATTTTAATTTTTTTTAAAGATATCTAAAATTGATATCTAACAACATATTGGTCCATAAACCCTAAAAAGAAAGGAAAACAAACATGGATCTTCTAAAGATGTACTCTATGGGATAATTTACTTACTACTGATCTCAGAACCACCACCCCAAGATAAAGCTATGCAATATACAGAATAATATGACCATAAGGCCGCGTACACACGGGCGTATTGTCTGCCCAACTTAGTCCGCTGAAACGTGTTTCAGCGGACAATCCGCTCGTGTGTGGGCTTCAGCGGACTTTTTCAGCGGACAGTCTGACGGACTAAGTCTTTCGGAATTTCCGTAATTTTGTCCGTCCAAACTTGGTTTCAGCGGACAGTCCGCTCGTGTGTAGGCAAGTTGGATGGACTAAGTATGGCGCATGCTCAGAAAGGATTTACACGCCGAAAGTTGCATTGCAGTGTATTGGACGTCGTATTTCTAGTCCCGTCGTACGTGCTGTACACGTCATCGTGCAAGCTTTCAGCGGACTGTCTGTTCATCGTGTGTGGTCAAGTCCGTTCATTCAAAAGTTGGACGGACTGTCTGTCGGATTGTCTGACGAACTTAGTTGGGCAGACAATCCGCCCGTGTGTACGTGGCCTAAGGGTCCGATGTAGGGAATAATAAATTGTATAATGAGAAATGGAACACCTACTCACTAAAGCAATTGTGGATTATGGAATTCTTTAATTATGTACATCTTGCCTTTAACTATGAAGCTTTTTTGACCATGCTCTATGAGCTGACAAGTCAGGCAGATTTTTTTCCTGCATTGAAACATGCCCACCAGAGGTAGCAAAGGGATATGGTTTCTATGTATGGATTGGGATGATTTCATTTTACTCGGTGCAATTTTCCCTTTAATATTTTTGGCCTTACGGTATGGTACTTTGGGTTTAGGTGTGATGACATCTTTTAAAAAGGGATCCTCATGTAGGATAGACCAGTGTTTGGCCAGTATACTTTCCATATTTCTATACTTAGCGTGAAACCATGTGGTAAAACACATGAATTGGGGTTGTTTGTTACCGTTTTTTTCCCTTTAAGGGTGGATGTTTACAGTGTTCAAAAGCATTGGACACTAAAGGGGGTGAATAACTTTTCTCAAGAAATGTATGGCTTAAAAACTCTCCCTGGCTATGGAAATCAATGTCCCGGATACAATTATTTTAGATTCTGTGAAATTGACTTTTTGGAATATTATTATTCCACTTAGGGTGATGACAGCTTTTATAGTGGTAGAATGAATTACCAGCCATGGGTTTTACATAACTGGAAGCATGAATGGTGGAACCATCATGGCAAAGCTCTAGATCCAAAAAGTTTTTCTGGATCCATAACATGGGTAAATACGTTAGTGTTACAGTAGAATAGAAATTTTTCTGCACGATCTGTGGAGCTATCCCAGATTATTATATCATTGATATAACATCCATAACAAACAACCTTGGAGGCGAAAGGATTTTGGTCAATGACATACTCCAGTTCCCAAAGGCCCATTGCTAAATTTGAATAGCTGGGACAAAATTTGGCCATTGGATTGCAGGTAGAATTCCCCATCAAATTCAAAATAGTTGTGTTTGTAAGCAGAAGGCAGTGGCCTCTAGTAAGAACTGGGATGGGAACTCACAGGTGGTACTGGTGGGCACTAATAGGCGACACTGATGGGCACTGAAAGGCCGCACTGATGGGCATTTATAGGTGGCACTGATGGGCACTTATAGGCAGCACTGTTGGGCACTGATGAGGGGGAACTGGCAGGCATTACTGATTGGCACCGATTGGCACCTCTAATGGGCACTGATTGGCACATCTAATGGGCACTGACAGGCAACCCTGTTGGCCATGGGCGGGCATACTTGGTGGTCCTGGGTAGGCATCCCTGGTGGGCATCTCTGACAGGCACGGGAAGGCATCAGAATAGCATAGTCAGGTGGCAAATTATTGTAATTGACAATCGACCTATATTACTGAATGTCATGACTGATGGTGGGGATTCCATCATGGGACCTCATTTTCTTTTTTAATTGCAATAAATTACTTTTTTATTATGTGTGTTTACATTTCACATTTTGTGTGGAATTAATAAGAAGGGGTATTAATCTAATACGTATAAATTTCCCTGTAAGTGGCAGCTGTAGGTGGCATAGGTGTTTTCAAGCTGCAAAAAAAAAAAAAAAACCCAGCTCCAGTGCATTCTGGAGCGGCAATGTTACAGCTGTAAAAATGCCTGATGCAGTTAAACGCGTGTTAAGCTGCATCAAGCATATTTAAACTGTAGTGACTGAATTTCGGAGTGGAAAATCAAAGAGGGTAGAGAAAAAGCTGCTAAATGCACATATACGCCAATATAAAGTGATTCTAAATGCGCGTTTTTACAGCTACTATTTTATCCTGGCTACGGTACTGGCTTTGCAGATAATTTTTTTTAATGCCCGGTGTGCATGAGGTGATGGACAACCTAACAAATAAATTCTGAGGACAGGACTGAAAAGAACAGCAACAAAACAGAAGAACCAGATCAGATAGAAACACACTTAAAAGCTTTTTAATTAAAACTATAGCAGGCATCCAGAGTATGGTCTCTGGTGCTCCCTAAAGGAGAATGGAGCAGTCAGAGTGAAAGTATTTGGCCATGTCCCTCCATGCACACAGCTAATTTGACTAGAATGCCCATGGACAAAATGGATATCTAGAGTTCAGAAAAGCCAAAAAGGAATTGCTGTACAGAAAGCAGTTCAAGAAGTACAACAGGTTTATACAACATTATCCAAACACACCACTCTTGAGCTGTTTGTGCTTGGGCTTGCTTTACAAAAAGTATTTTACCTTGACTGCCCTGGGTGCAAACATCACTTATTATCATGTTACACATGCATTGCTTGTTTGCCTTTAGATTATTTTTTCCCTTCCTCACTCTGTAGCTAGGATATGCTCTGTGTAGCTAGTCCAACCCTGTCTTTCATTTCTGTTCCGAGCACATATAATTGCTGGAGCTAGACATACTATGTTTTTAAAAAAAATCAATTTGATGTTCTTCTGTGAAGATCTGCAGAAGTTTTGGATTAAACCTTTTTATGATCTGCGTAGAGTTGCTACCTCATCCCTTTAAACCCGAACACATATTAATTACACAGCTTCTGTGGCTAATTGAATGCAGGTAAGGAAAGTGAGTTTAATTACCACTTTTATCAGCCACAGAACATGTGTAATTAATATGTGTTCAGGTTTAAAGGGATGAGGTGGCAACCCTAGATCTACAAGATGTCATTGTCTGCTAATTCTACTGAGACTGTAAAATACACCTATCTTGCTACAACTGGATTAGTTATAAAGATCACACTTTTAGTGCTTAGGCTGGAGAGGCAGCACACTAATTATGTTGTGCATATGGAAACCCCCACCAAAAAAAAATCACCTTTACTTAATGGTCCCACACATGGAAATTTTTTTCTAGAAAACTTTTAAAAAAAATATTCTATTGTTGCAAATCTTTCATGCATCGCTCCCTCTGCTCCCTTGCCACTGATTTTTTTTCTGGGGGGGTTTCTAGTTTTCTCCCATGGTCTTGGTCTTTAATTAACTCTTTTACACTCCTCAGTCATCTTGCCTTTTTCCATATGGATCCTGAATACTGATGAAAGATTTTTATAATGTTATATTGTTCATACCTGAAAAAGGAAAGGAGATTAATCTTTAGTCAAAACCCATAATGTTGTTTTACAGTGATGTGCTGGCACCTGTTTAACAAATCCATAAAATATTAATTTTTGTTCTCTCTTATTAAAGCTCTTTTTTCTTTCACCATTGATCCTCAATGTTCTTATTATTTATCATCAGCCTGTATGCGTAGTTGAAGTATGTTGTTGTGTTGTTTGTGGTATGCTGGTAACACTTTACAAGTGCTCTAAAGTCAATGCACTTACTTAGATGTGAAGAATATATGGGGTTGATTTTGTATATACTATACTCACTTGGTCTCACTGCTTTTGATCATCAAATAATGTATTAGAATTTCTCATACCATGATCTGCTAATGTTTCATCTGCTGTCACACAACAAAGTGCTGGGGAAATGCCAACACAAAAAAAAAGACTGCGTGGGTCTGTCTGGCACAGAAACAGACATGCTAAGCCCTTTTCTAGCTTGCTGACATCACAAATAACATAGCTTTGGACATTAATAAAAATACAGCTCTAGTGCTCCAATAGATTTTATGTGTGACTGTGGGAGAGATATTAGCCAATCAGTGAATAGGCAATAGTAATACACATTTCTCCATTAAGATTTAACACAAAACCTCTCTGCTTCCATGTCATCTTTATGTGCATAGTTTTTTGACTTGCAAATCTGTGCAATTTTTTGTTTTATTCCTATTTTTTTACCATACATATGCCATTGTTCAGAGTCCATTCATTGCCTCTTCTGAGTTTTAATTGGGATTGATTAAAGTAATGTTGCCACCTGAGGAAAGTGATAATTTTCTAACAGGAAGAGCTCCATAGGAACAGCTGGCATTCTTTGCCAAAATATATGCAAGTAATATGCCGCATACACAGGATCGCACATTCTGACAAGAAAATCCATGTTTTTTTTCTGACGGATGTTGGCTCAAACTTGTCTTGCATACACACGGTCACACAAAGTTGGTCAGAAATTCTGAACGCCAAGAACACGGTGACATACAACGTATGATGAGCCGAGAAAAATGAAGTTCAATAGCCAGTGCTGCTCTTCTGCTTGATTCCATGAGTGGCACTTTGTAAGTCGGAATTGTGTACACTCGATCAGAATTTCTGACAACGGACAATTTTGTGTGATGGATATTCCGATGGAAAATGTCCGATGGAGCCTACACATGGTCAGAATTTCCAACAAAAGGCTCCCATCGAACATTTTCCGTCTGAAAATCCGAATGTGTGTATGGGGCATTAGAGTGGTTCTATGTACACCCAATCTTCCCTCTCATCTGATTTTATCAGCTGATTGCTACTTGTTTTAATCAATGCAGCTGTCAACTAAATGAGAAGATACAACACAGGATGGGATTGGGAAAAGTCCAAAGGGGGGTTGTTAACAGTCTATGACCTCTGAGATGTGCATCCAGCATAGACTAAGCTAAGTGGTCATCATAAATTTTGGGTCATGCTGCTATGCCCGTGCATTGAGAAAGCCACAAAACACATTCTCTGCAATTCATAAAGAAGGTCATAGACCGCTTTAAGATTCTGTAATTCTCTTACACAGACATGTTGGTGTCTGGCAAATTCATGTATCTATCAGGAACAAGTACATGCATTTTTTGTCTGGGGGCATGGTAGGGGATGGCATTGAATGGATGAATGAATGAAATACTTATATAGCGCACAATGCGAACTGAATCGCCTCTAGGCATTGAGGCCAAATATGTACTGGATATTCAATCTCCAATGCAAGCTCAGCCTAATTCCCCTGTTCTCCACAACCTCTGCCCTCCCCTCCTTTCTCCCCCTTCACCACACAGCGGCATTGATTGCTTAGCTGCTGTGGGCTGTGCAGCTTACAGTGTTATAGCAACCATTGACCCGGCCCCAGCTTCATTCAGCTGCTTCCAGGAGATTTCCATGTTGACAGCTGAAAGTAAACTAAGAGTTAGGATCTAAATAAAATACATTTAAAACACTACATGAAAATTCAGCATCCCTTCTCATTATCAGCCCTGTCTGTACCTGCCTCCCCAAAATGCTACAGCATTACTTGTGCTCATTGTGGTTCTTCCCAATCAGCCACATTCTCGTATTTGGCATTCTCTGGGAAACCTTCAGAGCTGTGCGAGTAATTGTAACCTATGGAGAGTCATATATAGACAGAACTGGCATGGAGGAGGAGTGCTGAATTATCACTTTGTGTGTGATATTTATTTTATTTGGATTTGCACCCCTTTGTTTATTTTCAGCTGTCAGCAAGGAAATCTCCCAGCAAGCAGCTGAATGGGGCCTGTCCAGAAAACTGTCCGCAACTGTTGTAAGCCCTCCTAGAATTTGTTGCAGGTCTTTTTAAGGAAAATGTCTGTTCTGTTTTAAGAGTATTTAATAAAATAGTTTTTCACAGTATTTAATGACAACAGATAAAGATATTTACAATGAGCATCGCATTATCAGGTGGTTTTGTTGCCAACTACTGCTTATTATTCCAGTAAACCTGAACTGATATAGGCTGCCAATGTTGTCCATGTCTTCTAAAAATACCAGCATTAACAAATCAAGGTCAACAATGGTCAATACAAATTTTCCTTTCAGTTAATGTTGGTAAACACTCTTTTGCTTCCCATGTTTTGTGCTTCAGATCACAGCAGAAGTCTCTATCAAGAGAAGTAGGAAGTAAGGACGAAATAGAGGGAAATGAGGAGTGGTCTTAGCTCAAATTAATTGGAACCACCCCTCCTTCCCCTAATAGAAGTTAAACAGTTTAGATTCATATATATTCATAAACAATTACAAATCTCCAGTTTTCATTTAATGCATCATAGCAGCAGTATTCTCTTTGGGAATATACAGACGATTAACCAAGTGCAATGACATTGCAATATCTCTTTAGAGAGAAGACATTTTAAAGTTAAATACAGACAAAAAGACACAAAATAATGTAGCTCTGTATTCATTAATACATTAGTAAATGTATTTTTTATTACAAGCAGTGCACCTGAATTTGACTTGGTATACATGTCTTACAGTCCTTGCACAGCAGAACAGGAGTGTGAGCAAAATAAGCAACACAAAGAGCTAACCAGTTAATGTGCTGACAAAAAGTATGCTAATAGGAACAGAAAACAGTGAAAAAAATGAGCTCATCATGGTGCTGCTTTTCTTTTCACTGCCCATTCACAGAGGTCAGTCCAGGAGGACCTGGGCCCAGATAAAAATAGGTGAAATTATGCTGGCTATATAAACTAAAGATATCAAGTGGCAGAAAAATCAGAAGGGGAAATCTCTAGATTCAAGGTCAATATTGCAGCAAAGTCTGTTTTTTGCTGTTATCTTTTGTTGGGCTTTTCATTTTTTTATCTTGTTTTTGGCTGGAGTTCTGCTTTGTTTAGAGGGAAAGTTTCTTGAGACAACATTATTAAGAAAATTACCTACACATCAAGTAAATAAATTATTCAGCAAGCCTCTTTGTTGATTTCTACAGTACTGTTACAGGGTGACAAACTAAGTTAACTATTAAGTTAACAGGCCAGTGTTTTAACACTTAATGTAAGCTTTAAAGTTGTTGACATAAAAATGTAACCAAGCTTGTGAGCTCAGAGCTGAAACAAATATTTCTCACCTCCTCCACCTAATTCTCCTTCAATCTATTTTAATATATTTAGTAGCAGAATGAATAAGAAATTAATTTTGCAACAGCAAAACAAATTTCAACAATAATGTGTGACTTGCTAAAATAACATAATATTTTAATGTATTTTTGAAGTCATTTATAACGAACCTCATAACCTTAACCTTATAATAACACCTCCATGTGAAGATATTCTATTTTTACTTACAGGCATATCTTTTTAAGCCATGTAATGCTTAAGAATAAGTAAACATGAAGATGGTAACATTTCCTATGTGGATGTGGTATCCCGTATGATCTAAAGGTTTTGTAATATTCACTATTGCAGAATTTCATTTCTGCATGTGATGACTTATAGGAGCTCAGCCAAGCCAATGCTCATTGCTATTATTCATTATGTACATAAGCGGAGTGCTTGATTAGGAATACCTGTATATATCTGGTTAATATTGCATTTTTCTAAATAGCCAATCATGTGACAGCAGAAAAATGCATGAGATTACACGGAAACTGTTTCAGGAGGTTCAGCTATGTTCACATGAAATGCCAGAATACATTTTAATGCAACATCTTGATAGAACACTACTTTAACACCGATAACCACTCAGTTTTTCTGTGGTGAACAGAGAAGCATCTCAGAATAGACAACACGTTGACCGGTGGAATACAACATCCCGAGTTCCACTGTCAGTCAAGAAAATAAAACAGTTAAGGACTAAAAAAATGTAGCCTGGCCTGCTAATTCTATTTTTTTACTGAAGAACACAGATAGTAGGGTGAGAATTTGGTGTTGACAGCATGAATATATAGACCCAATCTGTCTTGTGTGAACAGTCAAGGCTGCTGGTATAATTGTTTGGCAAAGGTTTTCTTGGCACACTTTGGGGCCTGTTTATACAAATAAATAATAAATGAACACAGCGTATACGTGTTGTTGCTGACTATATGCATCCCTTTATGGTCACAATTTATTATACTATAGTGTTCCTCATAAAGTGCTTAGTTAGTGTATATATATGTACAAACAAAGATACATATACTGCTTTTGAAACAAAAAACTTGTTGCGTTGATTACAATCAATAAATGTAAGGCCTTTCATAGTATTAAAACAAAGGTTCTGTCATCATCTCAATGGCTGAGGCAGATGGAGATGATTTAATCAGAAATCATGGTCTCTTAAAGGAAACTTGTCCTGGTAGAAATTTGTAGGCTGCTATTGCTACCCTCCTTCTGAAAATATCAGTTCCCTGACTGTCCATGGTTTCAAATCTTCTACGACTCAGGAATTGGTAAAGTCAAAAGGCAAAACTGTAAACTTGTACACTTGTCCCAGGAAAGTGAGTCAAAGTATTGGAGCCAACGGATCAGCTAGGCAGCTAAAATTTTCAGAAGTAGAGGCCAATAATGGCAGGCTGTACGTTTCAATCAGTGAAAAGTTTATTTTAACAAATAAATAAAAACCATATAACTGGCCACAACTGAAATATTTACTGAAAACAAGGTACATATGTATACGTACACATAAAATGGCAATGCTTTAACTCTCTCCCAATAGTTTAGGTAAATTTGCGGTTTGCTTTATAACAGTCCCAGATTCAGATAAATAAACAATAAGTGAGATTTATCATTCAAGCGACAATAAAGATCAGACACCCATCTGGTGCCAATCAGGCTGTCCCTCATTTAGCAAAGGACTTCTGAGAGTGTTTGTGTCTGCATACAACCCCTGCACCTCCAATCCTAGACAGTTCACCCTGACAGTTTTGCAAACATTTAAAATATTTATCATATTACTTGTAATAAACAAACACCTAGGAATTAGTCATGGGCATGTTGTATATTGATGCAACATTTGAGCAGAAGAGGAGAAAATGGAGAGTCCAGTTATTATCCTGTTGTAAATACGCTTCATAAACTCTTATAATGCCTGTTTTGCATTGCCTATTTAGAAAAATGAATAAATCAAATTTATAATTTTTTTAGAAAGTTGATACTTTTAGGGTCCATTTACTCTGGTCTGTCTTGGTGTGTGGCTCAAATGTGTTGTTTTGCTTTGTGCTAACATACACTATATTACCAAATGTATTGGGACGTCTGCTGTTACACACACATGAACTTTAATGACATCCCATGGTCCATAGGGTTCAATATCAATTTGGCCCATCCTTTGCAGCTAAAACAGCTTCAACTCTTCTGGGAAGGCTGGCCACAAGGTTTAGGAGTGTGCCTATGGGAATGTTTGACCATTCTTCCAGAAGAACATTTGTGAGGTCAGGCACTGATGTGGATGGGAAGGTCTGACTTGCATTCTTTGCTCTAATTTATCCCTAAGGTGTTCCATTGGGTTGAGGTCAGGCCAGTCAAGTTCCTCCACTCCAAACCCACTCATTCATGTCTTTATGGACTTTGTTTGTGCACTGGTGCGCAGTCATGTTGGAACAGGAAGGGGCCATCCCCAAATTGTTCCCACAAAATTGGGAGCATGAAATTGTCTAAAATGTCTTGATATGCTGAACCCTCAACCTTCCTGGCGGTATTCCCGAGTGTGGCTCGGGGTTTATTTTCATTCCCATTAGCAGTAACCCCAAGCCACACTCGGGATTGCATCACAGGATCCTGGTCCAGGTTACTTATCTTGTCACCAGGATCCTGCGATGTCCCCCCGCTTTGTCCCCTGCCGGATCCTCTGTATGCCGGGCTCTGTTCCCTGTGAGTGGCACGACGCATGGGGGCAGAGCCTGACGACAAATTCAAAAAGTACAAAAAACATAACACATACAGTTCACTGTAATCTTACAGATTACATTACTGTATCAAATCATTTCACATCCCTTTTGTCCCTAATGCTTTGTCCAGTGCCCTGCATGCACTTTATATTATATATACTGTTCTTTCTGCCTCGAAACTTGAGATTGTCCATGGCAACCAAAAAGTGTCCCTTTATGTCAAAAGTGGTTTTAGACCAGCTAGAAAACAGCAATAGTAAATTAGAACACTTGCAGTAATTTGTGGGAAAATTAATTTTATTAGTATTATATTATTTTTTTTATAATTATTTATAGTTATTTATTATATTATAATTTATCATTTCGTATTTCAAACTTTATCATACCCAAGATGTCTACTAGACTCTTGTTTGGACAGATTTAAGTGTGTTATTACTAAGAATTACAGGTCTACAAAATAAAACGCCAAATTTCTATGCAAAACAATGTATCGCTTTGAGATTAAAAAATCTGACATAATCATACCGCCAGGGAGGTTAAGAGTTCCCTTCACTGCAACTAAGGGGCCAAGCTCAACCACTGAAAAACAACCCCCCACCACAATCCCCCCTACACCAAATGATTTGGACCAGTACACAAGCAAGGTCCATAAAGACATGGATGAGTGAGTTTGGGGTGGAGGAACTTGACTGACCTGCACAAAGTACTGACCTCAACCCGATAGAATATCTGTAGGATGAATTAGAGCAGAGACTGCAAGCCAGGCCTTCTTGTCCAACACCAGTGCCTGACTTTTACAAATGCGCTTTTGGAAGAATGGTCAAACATTCCCATAGACACACTCTTAAACCTTGTGGACAGCCTTTCCAGAAGAGTTGAAGCTGGTATAACTGCAAAGGGTGGGCCAACTTGATATTGAACCCTACGGACTACGACTGGGATGCCATTAAAGTTCATGTGCTTGTAAAAGCAGGGCTTCCAATATGTTTGGTAATATAGTGTATGTTGCATTAAGACAACCCAATTATTTGAACTGGCAAGCAACACACCAAAACAGACCAAAAATCTGATTTGCATTTTTTTTTCTCTAATGAAGCACACCACAGCTCACAGTAGTATGTTTAGCATGCATTGTAGTGTGCTGCAATGCATGCTCTTCGAAAGTATGTCAAGTTAGTGCACTGGCTTGCCATTAAAATGAATGACAAGGCATTGTACTATTCACACTTCTTCAGTGCAATGAGTTGTTGCAAAGTGCATTAGTGCATTGCGGTGCCATTTATTTTTAAGCACCTCCTACGCGCATGCGTTAAAGCACACCACAAAGCACAGTAACACATTATTGTGTCTGGTGGAGCACTGAGAAAAATGTTCCATGCCTGATTTTTGGTCTATTTTGCTGCATTGCCAGCCCATTCAAATGAATAGGCTGTCTTAATGCAATGCATGCTAACATGCTGTACAATGCATGTTAACGCGTATGTTTTAATGCCACACACCACAACAGACCAATGTTAATTTGCCCTAAAGTTTTGACACCTTGCATATTTTTAAACCTTTCTATGTCTGCTAAACAAAAGGAAGTCTCACGATAAGTGTAACATTTTCAGTGTTAGAAACTACACATGTTCCTCTACTAATACAAAGGTTTAATTAACACTTTTATCCAAAAATGGCCTAGGTATAGCAAGAATAAAATTAAGAGTTATGCTGTTGTCACTGTAGAAAAGCAGAGCTGCTCCTAAAGAGACCCTGTCACCCAGGGCCCAATGACAACTGCAATCATAACACACTAACACTCTCCTCTCTGGTGCTCAATTGCAGCTCTTTCCTCAGCCACAGCTGACTCAAAATATTAATTGATTCTGGGTATGGGGGAGCATGTGACTTTCGCCTATGAAGCAGAACTTGAGGCCAATTAATGTCCCAAGGCACTGTAGCATACCTAAGGGGATGACATCACCACTCCATCCTAGGCTCCAACACTAGGAAACATTAGGTATTTTGGTGGTGGCACTGACAGAGGAAGGAGCATCATTTGATCACTGGAGGTATCAGTGGGTGGGTGTGGGAATGATTTGCATCATTCACTTTGCCCTGAATAGGCAAGGTGACAATGGGGTTGATTTACCAAAACTGGTGAGTGCAAATTCTGGTGCAGATGTGCATGGTAGCCAAGCAGCTTCTGACTTGTTCAGCTTGTTCAATTGAGCTTTTGAGCTTTGACAAAAAAAAAAGGGGGGGGGAAAGCCGATTGGTTTGTAGAGCTGCACCAGATTTGTCACTCTCCAGTTTTAGTAAATCAATCCCAGCGTCTCTTTAAGCACTCATTTCTGGAACAGCTCTGGAGTTTCTGGAGCCTGGAGCTCGAAATTAGGGTTTTGTTAGGGTCTGATGCCGGCCTGGAGCATAAGGTCAACTCATATGCCCGTACACACGATCGGACATTCCGACAACAAAACCCATGGATTTTAGCCCAAACTTGTCTTACATACACAAGGTCGCACAAAGTTGTCGGAAAATCCAATCGTTCAGAATGCAGTGACGTAGAACACGTACGATGGGACTATAAAGAGGGCAGTAGCCAATAGCTTGTCCTAATCTATTCTGAGCATGCGTGGCACTTTGTCTTTCGGAATTGTCTGCACATGATCGGAATTTAAACGATCGGATTTTGTTGTAAGAAAATTTTAGATCCTGCTCTCAATTTTGTGTGTCTTAAATTCCGCCGAAAAAAGTCAGATGAAGCTCACACACGATTGGATTTCCCGACACCAAGATCCGATCACACATTTTCCGTCGGAAAGTCCGACCGTGTGCATGGGGCATTAGAGCTACCGCAAAGCAGAATCTGTCAAATTTAGAGCACTACCCATTCTAGATTACTGCCCTATGTACTGAAAATATTTGAAATCTTTATAATAAGTACCTGTCAGCAGTGAGCTATATTGAAGAAAAATTCCTCTCATAATAACTGATCAAGTTCTGCATAATTTGTCCATTTTCAGAGATGTATGCTTCAAGTTCAACAGGAAATTCATTTTGAATGTTAAAATATTCTGAAATGTTCTTTTGCTACAAAAATTCTTTGTAAAAACATAGAGCTCAAGCTATGGTAATGCTAACCGGTACATTTTCCGATGCCACCATATTAAATTAGAAACATCTGTTTTATTTATACAATTATTCAAATAGTTTAAAGGATAGAATCCTAAAAAATAATACATAAACCTTATAGCAAAAAATATACATATAATTATTTGTCTTTGCGTATATAAGTGATGTATAATTTTGTATTTATATTTATATCATATTTATATTAGTTGCTTGCGTCCATGTGTGTCAATGTGTCAGCACATATTCATTTTTACGAGTTCTGAGTTCAACAGTAGAGTCCTTCATTGGCTGAGAGCTTTTAAAAATAAAAAACTACCAGCTTTAAAAGTCCTTGATGAAAGATTTATGTCACCGCTGTGGACAGAGTGCTGGCTTGATGCATTTTCCTTTGTAAAGTACTAAATTAGCAGGGCAGTGACATCCTGCCACACACGGCCTGATGCATGGACCAATTTCGTTCCAGTTTTCACATGTCTTCAGGCATCCTGGACCACAGGTGTCATATACAGCTCCATGTTTACACTGAGTTGCTGAAAAAAGAAAAGCAAAGAAAATTACCTTAATAGGTCTTAATATCACTTTACATATTGCTGTTTTATGACTGGCAAGAGCATCCTTTATATAGCTGTCCAAGCACTAGCTTTAGTTCTCAGCAATAATGGAAGTTCAGTAAACAAAGAAAAACATGTACTCTTCTATTAATTGATGCGATTGGACAAAATATAAATTAATTGAATGATGCAGAATAATGTTTAGTGGGATTACCTTCCTGAAACAACATTAGAGAAGTAGAAGGTAAGATGGGCAAAGTACCTGTTGATATACATTTAGGCATCTGATGGCAGGCAAATATATTTTATTTGCATACCGTTTGTTTAACTGTTGGAAATGAATGCCCTTTTAAAGCAGACCCTGCACTACAAAGAAAGGTCTTCTTAAAGGAGATGTATGGGATACATAAAAAAACAAAAACCTTCATACTCACCTGTATGCTGCAGCATAGGTGTGATGTTGCAGCTGTCCCATATCAGTTCTAACACAGATAACTGAGCGATCACATGACTATTGCTTAGTTCCCTGACTGCTCAGAGCAGAGAGAAGTGACTGGCAGTCACCTCTCTCCGCTCTGCCCCTCCGGCACTCAATGGAGCGCCAGGCAGGAAAGGGGGCGGGTACAGTATGGCTTTGGCTCTCAGCCAAGTGCTGATAATCAGGCAGCTGGGTGGATCCTGACAATTTGGTTGGGATCCTTCCAGAGCCTGGAGCGGCTGTATGATGTCAGCTGATAGCGGGCAATAGCCTGCTATCAGCTGACTCTGGGTCACAGGAGAGCAAAACTAAGTGCACTACTATGACCCAGAACAGAAGTATGACCAAAAAGCTTCGGCCATGTTTCTCAAACTTAAGTGCAGACAAAATAAAAACAGAAAAATAAGCACAGGGGGCATTATTTTCATTCAGTAGGATGAGTCCCTTGTGCTGGTACCTTTTCTTTTAGTTGAAATCCTCCTTTGTCCATGTCTCCATAGGGGCTGTCACAGGCTGTCATCAGGAGAGCCCGGCTATGCCTGCTCTTTCTGCCCAGCTGCTCCATTCACAGAAGCCATACTACAGCTTCTATGAAACAGGATCTATGAATGGAGGAATGATAGATGATTGATGGATCAACCCCCTTAAATGCATAGATTGTGTTTCATTCAGGAAGGCCCGTACACACGATCAGACTTTTTGACAACAAACATGCAAATCAGCTGTTTTGGAGCAACATCCGACTGTGTGTATGCTCTATTGGACAAACTTTTTCGGTTTTCATCTGACTTTTGTTGGCTGTGCGAACGGACAAACTTTTTGACAACATAAGTCCGTTGGAGCAAAGTCTGATCGTGTGTACACAAAACCATTGCACTTTTGTACAAAGTACAAACACACATGCTCAGAACCAATGCAAAAGATCAGACAACAATACAGAAGTTGACCAAAGGTGGCACTGGAGTAATTGAACGCCCTCATTTGAAGTGTCGTCAGTACATTGAAACGTCACTACGTTCGTGTTTGTTGCCTAAAAAGTCAGATCGTGTGTATGCAATACAAACTTACGGCCAACGCCCTTTTGTACAAAAGTCCGATCGTGTTTATCAGGCTTTAGAAGCTGTAGTACAGCTTCTATGGATGGAGCAGCTGAACGGAAAGGGCGGGCATAGTTGGGTTCTCTTGATGACAGCTTGTGTAGCACATTACTTCTATTAACTCTTGCCACACCAGAATATTATGGTGGCTGAGGTGGGGGGAACATGGAGAGAGGACTATTTCAACTAAAAGAAGGGGCATCAGAAAAAGGAGCACTTTCTACTGACTGTAAGTTATGTCTTTTTCTGTTTTTGTTTTGTCTGCACTTAGGCTTTCATACATGGCAACCCCAAAGCAATTTGCTGCATTATATGAAAAAAGAACCAGGTGGGTTTTTCCTTTCACTTTATTGTGGCAATTTATTAAGGGAGAGGGGGGATTCTGGTGTATTAAGTGGACCTTGCTTTTAAGTGCAAGGTCCACTTTAACAATAATGGTGAAAAGGACAAACTCTTAAAACTACCATTAAAAACTGAGTGCCAAATCTAACTTCACTACAATAACACTAAAGATAGCGCAAATATAAAATAGGAAAACTAATGATTGAAAAATAACTTTTGCCAAGATGATATGTGTATCAAAATGCATCTGTGTTGGCATGATCTCTAAATTCTTAAATGTAGGAGCCACTAGGGCATTAAGATGCATAAGATTGTTATTTGGGCAGCCTGCCAAAGAGCACAGGAGACCAAGAGGGAAATGCAGAAAAGTTGAAGTAGCTGCAAAAGGTTAAAATACAAATTTGCCAAAGCAAATGAAACATTTGAAAGTGTGATTTACGTGGGGCAGAAGTTGAAATGATGTAAACGCAGTACTGTGTATATTATTTGTACAATGTCAACAATTCGTAAATTATACAGAAACAAAAGTCATCTGCAATGAGATAAATGGTTTCTGTCATGACTACATAATGCAATCAAATATTAACCAATTCAATACCGGGCACTTATACACCTTCCTGCCCAGACCAATTTTCAGCTTTCAGCACTGTCGTACTTTGAATGACAACTGTGCGGTCATGCTACACTGTACCCAAACTAAATTTTTATCATTTTGTTCCCACAATTAGAGCTTTCTTTTGGTGGTATTTGATCACCTCTGGGATTTTTATTTTCTGCTAAACAAATAAAAAAATGACTGAAAAGTGTGAAAAAATGTGTTTCTGTTACAACTTTGTAAATATGTAAGTTTTCTCCTTCACTGATGGGCACTGACGGGCACTGATAAGGTGGCACTGATGGGCACTGATGAGGTGGCACCAATGAGGTAGCACTGAAGAGGTGGCGCTGATGGGCAATGATGATGGGTGCTAATTTTTGGCACTGATGGGTACACATAGGTGGCACTGATGGGTACTGATGGGCACTGAAAGGCAGCACGGATGGGCACTGCTAGGCACTGAAAGGCAGCACAGATGGGCACTGATAGGCAGCACAGATTGCCACTGATAGGTGGCATGGATGGGCACTGATTGGTGGCATGGATGGGCCTGGATGGGCACTGATAGGTGGCACTGATGTACACTAAATGACGGTAATGATGGATGCCAATCAGTGCCAAACAATAATCCCTGGTGGTCTGGGATGGCATACTTGGTGACTAGTGGTGGTATCCCTGGTGGTCCTTGTGGCATCCCTGGTGGTCCAGTGTGGGCATCCTCGGGGGGCTGCACTGATAATCAATCAGCACAGACCCCCCTGTCAGAGGAGCAGCCAATCGGCTCACTGACACGAGTGATTAAAAGCCGATCGATGGCTCTTTCTGTTTACATCGTGATCAGCCGTGTTTGGACATGGCTGATCATGTGGTAAAGAGTCTCTGTCAGAGCTGCGGTGTGTCAGACGGACATACCGCAACAACGATCGCGCAGCAGCTTAATATCCGGGCGACATCATATGACGTCTGGTCAGGATATCGCAACCATTTTGCCGATGTCATATTGCTATATGGTGGGCGGCAAGTGGTTAAATAGCACTGCTCTCTATTCAGTTTGAAAAATAAACGTTACTTATCTCTTCAAACAGCAGACAATATTATCACAGCACCCCCTAATCTATCAATATTCAACAAAGAACCTGACGTTTGGAGTATCTGCTGATATTAGGAATATTCTGATGTGACAGATAAAAACAACATGCTAAGTGGGCTCCTTAGGACATATAAAAAAAGGCTTTGGGATCATTGTTCTATGTGCCACCCAAGTGAAGCTCATGGCTATTGCTGGGCACCTGTACATTACGGTTAGGGCTGTCACATAAAGTATAGTTACATATTTAGAAAGATTGAAAAAATACAAAAAGTCTATCTAGTTCAATCAATAGAAAAAATTAAATAGAATAAGTAAATAGAAACAAATAGAAAACCTCCATATACAGAATCCTATACCTGCAGAAGAGCCAGGGAAAGGCACAACACCTACAATGCATGGTCAAATTTGCTCCAGCAAGGGAAAAATACATTTCTTTCCAATTCCCCAAAACTTCAATCAGATATTCCCTGGATCCTAGACATTATTTTAGTGGCCTGGCTGGTTAAAATGGTAATTTATGCTATATCATTAACCACATGCCAACCACCGCACACCGATTTACGTCGGCAGAATAGCACAGGTAGGCAAAAAGGAGTTTACCCATACGTCCCTTTGCAATTCCTGCCTAGCGGGGGTGTGCCGCTGGAGCATGCTTGCGGGTCACGCAAACTCAGTGTTCGCCTGCAGCCCACGATTGCAGTGAGGAGAGTCAGAACAGGGAGATCTCTATGTAAACAAGCCATTTCCCTGTTCTTCCTAGCAACATGACAGGGAACTACTGCTGCTTGTCATCAGGAGTAGCGATCTCTGTCATGTTGTAGTGAGCCCATCCCCCCTACAGTTAGAACACATCAAAGGAAAACACTTAACCCCTTGATCACCCCCTAGTGTTTAACCCCTTCCCTGCCAGTGACATTTATAAAGTAATCAGTGGGAATTTTTAGCCCTGATCGCTGTATAATTGTCAATGGTCTCATTTTTTTAAATATATTTTTTGGGGATATTTAAACCACAGAGTTGATCAAATACCACCAAAAGAAAGCTCCATTTGTGGGAAAAAAGGACATCAATTTTGTTTGGGAGCCACGTTGCACGACCGTGCAATTGCCAGCTAAAGTGGTTAATAGAAAAGAGATCATAAATCCAGTGATTTCCCTAAAAAAATTTAGTGACTTTAATTACAACTCTTAACTTTATGAACACAATCAGACATTATCTATTGCATTGACAGGTATTAATCACAATATATCTGCAGTAGCTTTTGGTCTATTGGTCAAAAAGGCAATCTATCATGCTAATTGAGCAATAGGTATATATGAAGGGAATGGGTGGGAGTGGGCAACCTTCGACACTACAGCGGCTGTAGTACATAACTACGATTGACACAAAACAAACCAAAATATCCATTAAATGAGCATAGTTCATTAGACAATGATTGTGAATGTTAAAAATGATCCATGAGTGTGTATATATAAATACGTGTTCATATTTTGCAAGAATGTGTATCTTTTTCTTTTTTACAATAGAAGCTGAAAGTTGCAAGTGCCTTTTCAGCAGCTATCTTTTTTTCTAATTAAAGTAATTATGCCATGAGCCAAAATACTTGTGTGATCATAGAAGCAGTCTTCCTTGACTCAAGTGCCACATTCTAGCTTTAGGGTCGTGACTCAATGAATAGACCTAGCTTTACTGCCTTCTCTGACTGCTAATATAATTGTCTGTAAAATATTTTTGTATTATTTCCCATGTTCTGCACAGTTGAAATCAGAATGAGTGGGAGATTATGCAATATTAGCCCTTGTACACACGGTCGGAGATTCCGACAACCAAATCCGTCGGATTTTGTCCGAAACTGTTGTATACACACGGTCGGACAAAGTTGTCGGAAAATCCGACATGATGATGTTATTTTGTTACGACGGGACTATGTTCACGCTAGTAGCCAAAAGTTTTGGTGTAGGAATTTGATCTGAGCATGCGTGGCACTTTGATCGGAATTCTCTACACATGATCGGAGTATGTCCGATCGGAGCATTTTGTCGGAAAATATTTCCGGCAAGTTGGAAAAGTTGGTCCGACAGATATTCAGACGGAAACAGTCTGATGCAGACCACACACAGTCGGAATATCCGACAAAACGCTCCGATCGGACACATTCCGACGGAATCTCCGACCGTGTGTACAAGGGCTAAGGCTACCAGGGCTGTACTGTATTGTACAATGCTGACAATTGAATGTGTATTTTTAGACTGTAGAGTCTTTCTGTGTTCCTTGTGACACAGAAAACTGTCTACACTAAAATTTACTTGGGGTACATAAAAGAACTATGGAGGAGGAAGGTCATGAAGCATGCTGAAGAATGGGTTTGGCATGATGTAGTCATGTTTTGAGGAAGTAATTAAATAGCAACGGGCTTTTCACACATGGCATGCTTTCCCATGGTCCTGGCCACTGTTGTTGCCCAGCCACAGGCAATCTCATTTTCGGCAACCAGAAAAAGGTCTATTCTTCACCAGATTGATTGTATGAAACTTGAACAGGAGTGCAACTGGCAACTGTACAGAGGCCAATCCTTGTAAAATCAAGGTGCCTGGTAATATACATTTCTGCTTCTTTACACATAATAACTAACAATATTGTAACTCACTACCAACAGTAGCGCAAACATTGTGAAAATTTTGAACCAGAGGGATCAGGAGATGCAGAGATTTAAAATATTTTTTACTATGACGCTGAAAAGGAAGAAGACTGATTATAGTATTTTCCAAAGACGTATCTGGAAGGCAGCCCAGACAGCTTGGGACCAAGAAGTTCTAGGATACATTATGTTAAAGCATGTGTAAAACCCAAATCTATTTTTCAGTATGTTAGGTAGTATACTTTATTTTTATTTTTTCTTACTGAATACCATTTTCTTTAAAAAGAAAAGAAAAATATTTTTTTTGTGACTCTGTTGCAGAGTTTCTTACTTGAAGATCTTACAAGTAACAGCATGTTCACTCTCAATTAGTGTTGCCAGCTGCCCTGCGTGCTCCTTTAGTCATTGGGCTACTCTCAGGTCCTATGGTTAGGTAGCCCCATGGCCAACTGAAGGAGCGAACATGGCAGGCTGACAATGCTGCTGGTAATTGTTGAGGCAGTGGTTTAGTGTAGTCAGCCTACAACAGGAAGAGCTATTACTGGCAGGACCTCCAGACACTAAACTTTCCAACAGATTGAAAAAAGATATTTTCTTCATTAAAAAATAGATTTTGGGTTTACATACACTTATTTTCAAATTTTGCAATGTAATATTTATTTGAATAATCAGTTGCATTTTGGCTATGATATTTTCTTACAGCCAACAATCAGATTCAAATCTGCCCTGGAAGTTTAAATATCATTGGTTATATAAAACAAAAACAAACAAAAAAAAAAAAGAATATGTTTCTCCATCCATATTGTGCTTTTGTAACCTGACAGCAGAGACTCCTCCTCTGTCAGAATACAATGATCAGCACTGCAGCCAATTGGCTACAGTGCTGATCAAACATCATTTTTCCAACATTCCCGCTAATGCTGAAGCTGATCATTAGACTGACTTCTCTTGAACAGGAATAGCATCAAATCAGTCTACTTGCTTCAGGATTTACACATCCTGGAAGATGATCTCTGACAAAAGTGGATTACAGAGAACTAGGCTTAAAGCAGAGCTCCACCCAATAGTGGAAGCTCTGCTTGTCTGCCTACCCCCCCCCCCCTTTGCTGCCACATTAGGCACCTTTTGGGGGGGAAAGAGGGTGTGGGTACCTGGTTTTGACAGGTTTGGCTGAAGACTGCGGCCCATTCATAAAGCGCAGCACGCTTCACGCATGCGTAGTAGGAAACCGTCTGAAGCCACAAGGTTTCCCTTAGTCAAGATGGTGGTGCCAGCACCCGATAGGTGATTGAATAATTGGTTCAGTGGAGGACACGGCTGGATGCCTGGACAGCAGCTACGGTATTTGTAGCTACTAAATTTAAATTTTTTTTTCTGAAGCAGCCTGGAGCTCCTGTTTAATGCAAACTGAGTGGACTTTCTGGCTTACACAGAGCTTCAGTGTTTGCCGAACAGCATTAGTAGCTTGCTAAATGCTATCATTTGTTGTCTGGAATTGTTCTTTAAAAGTCAGAATAGTCCAGGAGTCATCAAAGTACCTACAGCCCAAAAACTGCCAAAGAAAAAAACAGCTAACACTGATGCAAAACACATGAAATCATGTAAATCAAACTGGGCTTTGAACATGGTGCTCTTTTAAAGTTAATGTCTATAGATGATACTTGGAATAAAAGAGTGTTCTGTTTTCTTTATATGTTCTCAAAGTCATGTTTTACTGCCGACTCAGGCAACCCAGTGCCGGAGGTAAATGGTAAGCGTGCGCAATAAACAAGGGCTCAGCAACTAACAGGATTTACAGCCCAAAGTGCAGCAAACATGCAAATTTCCATTCCTGTAAATTGGTACCAGAATTTTGCCATTGATGGTTTGTATTGTGCCAGCGGAATCACATGTGTTGAAAGTGTTTGCGAACTTGAATAGGAGAAATAAAAGGAAATCTTGAATCCATCATAACTTTGCCTCACCCAGTTGTGGTTTTTTTCACAGTAATGAGGATCCTTCAAGCTGCTGTGTTTCAGCTGTCAGAATAAAGTCGGATGTGGTGAAAAGGAAATAAAGGCTTCAAGAAGACAGATGTGCGTAGCTGTGTATGTGTGATCAGGCAGATGTGAAAAGAGGTTTTTAGCTCTGCTAAAAAAAAAAAAAGTGGCAAAAGGGACCACTGGCACACTTAAGCACGAGCTGTTATTCAATTCCACTAAAATTAACACCTTCCAGCAATGAAAAATGCCAATGCCTAGCCAAATACAACAAACCATAAAATTCCTTGAGAAAAGCTCAATATAGCTCTCAAGTGACCTGGCCGGTTGCACGCGTCTTTTCTATAAGTCACCCGATCTACAGATGTATTTATTACCTCACTTATGTTCCATTATTTTCTCCTTAGCTGACCCAGCCATTCTAATCCCCATGTATCTGTTTTAGGTTTCTGATTGCAAGAAATCCTGTCAAGGAAAGTGGAAACCAATTGTGGGAGGACAGCTAGAGCGAGAATAAATAAATGTATCGCATGTGATACAAGCTAAATCATCCAAGTTGAGATGGGAAAAGTCTGACTTTTCCACTTGCTTAAACGTTCCTGTCTTATGATGGACTGCAGCACAGAACGAGGTAAAAGTATGACAACTGGGCTTACGTTAAGCATGTCAGACTCAAATAAAACAGAGGGCCGAATCGAGCAGATGAAAATCTGCAAGGTGTCGCGTTAGATCTTTTAACGTTTCACCTTCATAATTAAAAAAAATATTACAGGACTTTCTTAATTATTAATATCTATAGTGTTATAAAACCCAAAAAGAGACAAAAATGATATCTGAAGCACGTAAAGGGAATGTATGGCCATTTTCTATTGTTTCTAGACACACAAAGACAAAAGAGATCTGTTTGGTGCAAATATTGTTCTCAAAGGTGTTATTGGTTTAACCTCCCTGGTGGTACGATTATTTTGGATTTTAGGTGCTAAAAGCGGTACCATTATTTTGCATGAAAATTTGGCGTTTTATATTGTAGTCCTGTAATTCTTAGGAATAACTCTCTTAAATCTGTCCAAACCAGAGTCTAGCAGACATCCCGGGTATAATAAAGTTTGAAAAATGAAATCATAAATTATAATATAATAAATAATTATAAATAATTGTACCAAATAATAATATAACAATAATAAAAATTATTCAATAATGTAATCAAATCAAAAACACTGAAATTTGCTCAGTTGCAGAATTGTCACTGTCATTACTTTTCAGTATTTGATGACGGATCTCCCCACAAATCGCTATCACTCAATTCTGCGAGTGATTCCAATTTATTATCGCTGTTTTCTAGCTGGTCTAAAATCATTTTTGATGTAAAGGGACAGTTTTGGTTGCTATGGGCAATCTCCAGTTTCCAGGCATAAAGAACAGTTTTTATTGTATAAAACTGCATGCAGGACACTGGGCAGACCACTAGGGACAAAGGGGATGTGAAATATTTACATACAGCAATGTAATCTGTAAGGCCGCGTACACACGGGCGGACTGTCCGCCCAACTAGGTTCGTCAAATAGTTTGACAAACAGTCCGTTTAAAATTAGCATGAACGGACTTGACCACACACGACGAACGAACAGTCCGCTGAAAACTTGCGCGATGACATGAACGGCACGTACGACGGGACGAGAGATTCGAAGTCCAATACACTGCAATGCAACCTTCGGCGTGTAAATCCTTTCTGAGCATGCACGGAACTTAGTTTGACGAACAAGCCTACACACGAGCGGACTGTCCGCTCAAACCAAGTTTCAGCGGACAGTCTTACGGAAATTCCGAAAAACTTTGTTCGTCAGACTGTCCGCTGAAACTGTCCGCTGAAGCCCACACACGAGCGGACTGTCAATGTAATCTTAGGCCGCGTACACACGGGCGGACTGTTTGCCCAACTTTGTCCGCTGAACAGTGTTTCAGCGGACAAAGTTGGGCGAACAGTCCGCCCGTGTGTACGCGGCCTAAGATTACATTGTACTGTATGTATACTGTGTGTTTCACTTTTTGAATTTGGCAGCGATCTCCGTCCCCGTGCGTCGCAACGCTGGCAGGGCACGGAGATCGGCTCTGTGATAGATCGAGCGAGGCATGGCTCGCTCGTACAGCGGGGAGACAACGCTGGATCCGAGGGAGAAGGTAAGTAAACATCCTCCTGGATCCAGCGATGCAGTCCCGAGTCTGGCTCGGGGTTACCGCTAATGGTACAAAAATTCCACCCCGAGCCAGACTCGGGAAGACCGTCAGGGGGGTTAACTACTTCAGCCCGGAAGGATTTACCCCCATCCTGACCAAGCCATTTTTTGTGATTTGGCACTTTGTTGCTTTAACTGACAATTGGATGGTCGTGCAATGTTGAACCCAAACAAAATTGACGTCCTTTTTCCCACAAATAGAGCTTTGTGGGACACAAGGCCCGGGTACCATTTAAGTTGGCCTAAAAAGACACTTTGAATGGATTGGGTTGCATAGCTTGCCCCAGCAAAGGAATATTCCAGTGGAGTGGAGCATAGCACATCTTTACTCGTGACCAACACCTAAGACACTGGAGAAAAAAAACGGAGGTACTCCCAGTAAAGGGAGAGTTTATCTAGGGAGCTAAACTTCCTGTCCAGGGTGTGCCAGTGTCCATCACCTAAATGTGCCTATATAACCCATAGAGTAATTACTGTGGCTCTGTGTCTCATGCTGTATGATAACAAAATTTGCTTTTGTGGACAGCTTTAAATTACATTTTACATTCCTGAATCTTTTTTAGCCCAATGTAAGGCCTTATAGACTATTGATAAGCCACATATCTAAAGGGGGTAATTTATTTTATATATATGGTTCATCTACTTTCATACCCCTTTATAAAACCCTGTTACATCATTTGGAGAAAGCAATATTTTGTGAGATTTGGTGATACTGAGAACATGAAGGGGTATTCCCTGTATATCTAAAATCATTATAAAAAGTGACACACACACACACACACACACAGATATATATACCGGAAATCTGCAATTTTTATCGTGACTACGACATTGCGGCGGACAGCTCGGACACTTATGACATTATTTTGGGACCACTGGCATTTATACAGCAATCAGTGCTATAAAAATGCACAGATTGCTGTGTAAACATCTAGAACTAGGGCTCACTAGAACATGACAGAGAGCACTGCTCCCGATCACTGGTCACAGTAGATCTCTGTCATGTTGCTAGGCAGAACAGGGAAATGCCTTGTTTACATATGCTCGCGGGCCACTGGCGAACATCGAGTCCGCGGGACACGCGGGCATACTCCTGTGGAGTCATTTTGCACACCCATTCCACTTTGTCAACATATATCAGTGGGAGCCGGTCGGCAAGTGGTTAAAGAAACTTTTTTTCTGTATACATTTTATTTACACATATTTATTGAGACAGACATTTTTGCTCATTTAAAATGCAGGCTCTGATTTTTGCTATGAAATAGTTGTGCTTTGACGCTTAGAAACACAACATTCCCTGGGTGGGTGACAACCTTTGTTGTTAAAGTAACCTTGCTATTTGAAAGGTTGAATGCAGGGGGCGTGGCCTGGATCCGTTCCAAGATGGACGTGTAAGAGCAGAGCTCCGGCTCCACGAGGTCCAGCCTTACCGATATCCCGCAGCTACGAGGGTCAGTGATGGTGAGACCAGCCCGCAGCAACTCCGCTACCCGCTCCCGATCACCGCTGGGTCCCGAATCCACGAACGGCCGCCGCATCCCCGCGCTCTTCGGGCCGCGGCCTAGAGGCAGCACGCCAGCCTCCTCCTCACAGGCCTCACAGCCAGATACACCTCAGGGCACACGCGCTCCCAGTCGCAGCCCGTCCCGCTCAGGTGCCTGTAGATCTCTGGGAGCAGAGATGGAAGCTCCCAATCCCCCTCCTGTCAGCATAGAGGATCTCCGCAGCGTTGCGGCGGACATTAAATCCACCCTGATGGCAGCAATCACAGATATGAGGGCTGATATGCAGGCTATAGCTATCAGAGTGGAAGAGGTGGAGGAAGCACAACACCGCCATGACACTGCACTATGTCAAGTACAACAAGTGACTGAATCTCATTCTATTCATCTGAGAGAGATCAATCGCCACATGGAGGACCTTGACAATCGTGGGAGACAACGAAATCTGAGGGTAAGAGGCATCCCAGAATCCATTGATCCCACCCAACTATCACAATCTGTCACGGCCATATTTAATGATCTGCTGGAAAGACCCCTTGACACACCAATCTCCTTTGAACGGCTGCACAGAGCATTACGCCCGCGCGGCAGAGACACTGACCCACCGAGAGATGCAGTTTGTTGCCTCATTGATTATCATCTCAAGGAGGAAATACTCCGCAAAGCGAGGAATCGCAACCAGATATCATTTCAAGGAGCCTCCATTAAAATATACCAGGATCTATCCAGCATTACTTTGCAGCGCAGACGAGAACTGAAACCCCTCCTAGAAGTTCTACGGGCTAGATCAATTGTCTACCGCTGGAAATTCCCCTTTTGCTTGTCCGCAACACATCTAGGACGCACAGCGAACCTGAAGGTACCGGAAGACATCGACCACTTTTGCGAGATAATGGGCATACCACTAGTGGACTTGCCGGATTGGTATAGCGATTTCCGTCTACCCATACCCAGGAGAGCAACTTCTATGGATGGTATTCACGAGGAGGGCAACGCTAATGGTGGACGCAGAAGAACCCACCCACCACTGCCCCACACTCCACCGAAAGATCAGAGTGCACCAAGAAATGGCAGCCCCTTTGCCTCACCAGCACACCGTAAAGCACGTCTCAACTAACTTGACGCTGACCATCATCTGATACAGGGAGGTACTCAATTTGTGTCACTTGCTTTTTGATTCCCTCTGCACCTAACAGGGCTGCATCAATCTGTTTTGACCCACATTCTATTTCTACCCTCACCCACATATGTGACATGTATTGTGTCCCCCCCAGCTGGACTAAGACCCAGCTTACTTCAGGAGGAACGACTTGAAGTTTCACCCCAATGTGGACATATCCGTGCCCTAGAGTCTCGCTTATGATGACAAGACGGTTGTGCTCTACTGTCCCTGAGTTCGGTAACCAGCCTCTCCTAGGCCCTAGATATCATTGTTGTGTTTACAGCTACTTGTACACTAAGACGATGGAGGCATAAATGATTTATTAACCCGACAGATGAAGGTTATTCAACTTACACGAACTGGGGATCTCTGGTCCTTTTCTGACCAGACCCCCCTGTCCGTAACGTTTCTTTTGATAATTGGGTTCTCACATCACTTCTGCCCTGCTCCTTCTTATTTTCTAAAACTACCTCTGCTATTCCTCTCCTGATCTCTTCCTGCTTTCCACGCTCACACCCCTTTACTCTTCTTTCTAGTGAAAATGATAAAGTTGCCTTCAGCAGAATATTAGTAGGTTCCTCATGCCTTTGAGCCTCAATGGTTTATGCTCCTACATTAATGGAGATATCTAACCTAGGAACTACCTCTATAGTGTGTTCATTTTTTTTCTTTTTGTTTGTGTGGTTTTCTAGGTTCCGACTCGGTTGATGGGAGGTTCTTCTCTACGGCAGTAATATTTGCCCCCCTACTTGGTCTGGTCCTCTTCATTGTGAAGTGCAACTGTCTATTCTATCCGGTAAGGACCTCCCACCTTCCGATTCGGCCTTTATTGAGGCTGACAGACTACTACTCATGATGTCATGTATGAAATGCCTTTTTCACGGATTAGCACACCCTTCAGGTGCAATTTAAAAGGTTAGCACTGATGTTTCATCATTTATGTGCCTAGATTGTTATGTTATATACCCTAGTTTATAGGTATTTATCTGGTTTCATGATTGGGCACATTTTACCAATGCCCTTACTAGTTTGTGACATGACGTGACATGATCTCATTTCTTAGTACATGCATCTCATTACTCATAGCTGTCACTGTTATCCTTCTGTCAGTTACCGTTTAAACCTTCTGACCCCCTTCATTGGGATCCTGGTAGATCCATATGAATGATGGATCCGTTGCACCACCATACCATAATCACATGTATCTGTCTAAGCGATTGCCCCATCCGGCAATAGATCCTCTCTATACTCCCCCCATATTCTCACGCTATCCACCTCATCTCTCACCATGACTGTACCCTCGAAACTTAATTTTCCCAAATCTAGCCTTGAGCACTGCTCTGGGCTGAATACTAATTCAGACCGGTATTTTACCCCAAGCCATAAGCACCTTGACCTCACAGGAGCGAGGAACTCACCCACCTTGTGAGGCGTTTCCTACCACTCTCCCAAGAAGCGGTTTCTGTGGGAACCGCTGCCCTTATCGGTACCCCAGTAATATATAGTGGGGTTGCAGGCTAACCCCCACTTCCGTTTTCTCCCAAACTTCCCTTACCTGGGAAGCCCCCCTTCCCATTCCCACTCCCCCTGAACACTCCTTTACCTCTCTTACTCTACTTCTTCATCTCATTCTCTTACCCCCCCCCCCCCTTCTCCCCCCCCCCTTCTTTTTTTTTATTATTTTTTTTTTATTTTTTTTGTTGTTTTGTTGTTCGTCTCTGACTCCCCCTGACCCAGCCCCTTAGAAATAGTTTGTCACCCTCCCCACGGACATGGCGCCTCAGATGAATAAGACAATACACCAATCTCTGAAAGTGCTGACACTTAACGCCAATGGGCTGAATACGCCTGAAAAACGCTCGCAATTGTTCTCACTATTACGTTGCAAAAAAGCTGACGTGGTCTTCATACAAGAAACTCACTTCAGTTCCAGAAACATTCCTAAATTAACTAACAATCTCTACCCACACGTTTTTCATGCAACCTCCCCCATTTCTAAATCTAAAGGAGTCTCAATCCTCCTTTCCAAACGAACCCCGGTGCAGATTTCCGATAAATTGATTGATGAGCAAGGCAGGTTTCTTTTCCTTAAAGGTCACATTGGAAATAGACCGATTACCCTAGCAAATGTATACAGCCCAAATTCGAGCCAAGTTCCCTTCTTCCGTGATGTTTCCAGTAAATTGCTTTCCTTTCAAGCAGGAATCCTGATTTTTGGGGGAGACCTAAACGTCCCTCTTGACCCCTTGCTAGACACATCCTCTGGCAACTCCCACATACCTTATAGGGCAATCAAACAAATTAAGAAATGTCTATGGGAATTACTGCTCCATGACTCCTGGCGAACCATTAACCCTACTGTAAAAGACTTCACATACTTCTCTACTCCCCACAACAAATACTCACGATTAGACTACCTTTTCGTCACCCAACAAGACTTAGCATATCTGTCGACAGCTACCATTGATCAGATGACCTTTTCTGACCATCATCCCGTCACTATGACACTTACATTTCCAGAGACGCTAGAACACTCATACATATGGAGACTCAACCCAACTATTCTTACAAACCCGGTATTTGAACAACAGATTCGAGAATGTCTCACGAATTACTTTGCGGACAATGACACTCCTGACACATCCAAACTTACCCAATGGGAAGCACACAAATGTGTGATTAGAGGCAAAATGATCTCCCTGTCGGCCTCCATCAAAAAAGAAAAAAAAGCCAAACTTGCGGCCTTGTTTAAAAAATTAGCCAAACTGGAATCCACCCATAAGAGTTCTCTAGCTCAAACAACCCTTCTAGAACTGACCGAAACACGCCAGCTCATACGAGATGAGCTGAACAGTTCCATTAAGAAAAATTATGCACTATCTCAAAAACTCTTTTATGAATTTGGCAACAAAAGCAGCCATCTCCTCGCGCAAGCATTACGCAAAAAAAGAGCCCACAACACAATCCACCACTTACACTCCCCTGCAGGTACCCAATTGACCCATAATAGGGACATAGCTACAGAATTTGAAAGATACTACTCCTCGCTGTATAACTTAAAAGGCTCTGAACCCAACAAGCATCCAGATCCTCAACGAGATTCCGCTATCAAAGCGTTCCTGGAACTCTTTGCCCCGGATAAAATCTCTGCTGAGGTGGCCACCAATCTTGACTCGCCGATCACGGAGCAAGAATGGAATGACGCCCTAAAACAATCAAAAGCAGGCAAAAGCCCAGGCCCGGACGGCCTCCCTACCACTTATTATAAAACCTTCTCAGAAATCTTAAAAACCCCATTTTTACGAGCATTCAACTCCATCTCCCCCTCTAGTCCTTTCACGCAAGGCATGCTAGAAGCCCACGTTGTAGTCATTCCCAAAGAAGGTAAAGACCCCACCCTCCCATGTAACTACCGCCCGATTTCGCTCTTAAATGTTGATTTAAAAATATTCTCCAAAATATTAGCCAATCGATTGCTGCCCTACCTCCCCTCTCTCATATCCTATGACCAAGTAGGCTTTGTCCCTGGTAGAGAGGCCAGGGATAATACCCTTAAAGCCATTAATATACACCAACTTATTTCCCGGACCAAACAGAAGAGCTTTTTCCTTTCGCTAGATGCAGAGAAGGCATTCGACAGGGTAGCGTGGGATTATATGGGAGCAGTACTAGCAGCAATAGGACTCGGACCACGTATATCAGAAATGATTCTCTCCCTATACACGAACCCAACAGCTAAGGTAAGAGTCAACCGTACCCTGTCGAATGCCTTCCACATCGGTAATGGAACGAGACAGGGGTGCCCCTTATCCCCCATTCTTTTCATTCTCACGCTTGAGCCTCTTCTTAGACAACTAACACTCAATACTAACATCCAGGGCATCCAAGCACCCACCAGGGAATATAAATACGCTGCTTTCGCAGATGACATCTTACTTTTCCTTACGAACCCAATCATCTCTCTCCCGAACCTTTTACAAACGTTTCAAGAGTTCCAAGACTTGTCCAATCTCAAAATAAACTTTTCAAAATCTTTTGCCCTTAACATATCCCTCCCACAACACCTTGTAGATCAATGCAAGAGTAATTTCCCCTTCAGTTGGAAAAAGGAATCGATCACTTATCTAGGGATTCAACTTCCCACACAACTCACAGACTTATATGCCAAAAATCACCTCCCTCTTCTGTCCAAACTGGAATCTGACCTTCAATCATGGAATAAGTCCACAATTTCTTGGTTTGGTAGGGCCGCTGTTCTAAAAATGAATGCGTTACCTAGATTATTATATGTCTTGCAAACTATCCCTATAAAGATTCCCCCCTCATACTTCCGCACATACAACAGTATCTGCTCTAAATTTCTCTGGGGTGGTCGTTCACCTAGAACAAAATTTCTCACGCTTACTCGTCCAAAACATCTCGGAGGCATAGGCCTTCCTAATCTCTCTAACTATAATATAGCAGTACATCTCACAAGAATTCTTGATTGGAACCTGCACTCGGCTCGAAAAGACTGGATAAATCTAGAGGCTTCTTTTACTGACTTACATCTGAACACCCTCCCTTGGATACCCCTGAAACACGTCCCAAGAGATATACTGGTACACCCATTGATTGGCCCGACCTTGCAATATTTTCACCAAATATGTCGAAAAACATCCATATCCTCGACTCCGGGCCCAATGACTCCATTGAAACTGAACCCTGACTTTCCCCCGGGCATGCACGAACGGTACTTGACTAAACACTGGCCGGAAAAATACCCCAGAGCACACCAATTGTACCGTCGAGGCAAACTCCTTTCAGCTCAGCAATTATCCTTAACAGTTGAGCGTCCACCCATTCCTCCATGGGACTATCTCCTTATGACACAATACCTTAAATCCACTGACAAAGATGCACAATATTCCAGACCACTGACCTCTTTTGAAAGGCTTTGTATGCAAAAATCGCCCCAAACCCATCTTATCTCTCTAACCCACAATCTCTTATATGACAACTTAAAAGCTAACGATGGCGAAGCCTGCAAGCAGTGGGAAAAAGACTTAGCGACCCCGATCTCAGAAGAGAACTGGGAGAAGATTTTCCTAAACATCCACAAAGGCACGAGAAATGTGTATGCACAGGAAAATGGATACAAAATCCAGTCCAGATGGTATCGCACTCCAGTTATTCTTAATAAATTTAACCCAGAGGTTTCTACTGCTTGCTGGCGTTGCCATCAGTCCAAAGGCACCCTACTTCATATATGGTGGGAGTGTCCAGCCCTTCAGACGTTTTGGAAAACGGTTCATCAAACTATCTCCAATATCACCGATCTTGATATCCCATTCACGCCAGCACAATTTCTTCTCCACCTCTCGCCGCTTTCTCATAAACGGTATCATAAGTCTCTAACAATGCATTTAATCAACGCGGCAAAGCAATGTATACCCCCGCACTGGAAATCCTTGTCCACACCGTCAATCAGAGAATGGTTCGCCAGGATTCAGAGAATTGCAGACATGGAAAAACTTATTCACACTGCCCACGATACACCTGCCAAATTTAGCAAACAATGGGCGGATTGGTTATCCTTTCAAGCAACGACAACTTTTAACACCCTAGGTAATCCCGACACCTAGATCTACTAGGCCACCCAGGATAGAATAGACAACCCAACGAATAATGAGTTATTCGACCTCATCAGTCACATTTACAAGATATTGATATCCTTCTTTGTGCACCCACCCCTTTTTCACAGAACGCCAAATGTTTGGATCAGATTTGTAATCCCTTACGAATACAGAACATAAGAATCTATTGGATAGGCACACCTGCAAGGGAGTCAGAGACGAACAATCCCCACCCTCCCCCCTAGTACCCCTCCCCCCTCTATATTTTTTTGCCCATTTGTTCTATTCTATTTTTTTTTTTTTTTTATTCTTCTCCTCCCCCCCCCCTCTTCTTGCCCCCCCTCCCCCCCCCCTTCCCAACTGATCTGTCTTCTTACTATTTCCCCCCCCCTATGCACCTTGCCAACTTATTTATGCTCCGTTTCACATGCCGAGCTTGTCACACGAGCCTTCAACGTAGCCATCTCCTCTGTCTACAAAACACTTTATCTCCCTAACAGGCAATGTAGAACGAATACTCGAGGCCTCATACAGAGCTTCCCCACCATCTGTGCGACAATCTGTTTCTCGAGTCCATACCGCTCATTACTAGGAGGTGAGCTTATTGCTATGTATACGCATTGTTTCATTAATTGTACTCATAGGAGACTGAACAATCATTTTGGTTTATGTACTCGTGTCACTTTTCTTTTGCCTCTGTTGGCTTTTGTAATTACTGTTTGTTTGAATAAATAAAATACTTTTTGGAAAAAAAAAAGAAAGGTTGAATGCAACCATTGGTGACCTCTACTTTAAGGCTGGGTTCACACTGCTGCGGGGGGAGATCCGGATGTGATTCGCACAGCAAATCACATCCGATCTCCGTAGCACTGCGAGTTCAGCCATACAGATAGTATGGCTGAACTCGCAGCTGTCCCGCAGCAAACTCGCACAGGACCCTTTTTTGGGTCCGCAACGGAATCGGATCGCATGGGGGTTCACACCATGCGATCCGATTCCTGTGCGAGTCGGCAGATCGCACTGCGATATGCCGACGGATCTGGGGGTGTCATTAACATAACATTGACACCCCCAGCCGTCCGCATAGGGCAGTGTGAACTGCCGGCGGGAGGTGAGCGATGCGGGAAAACGCCGCGGATTCGCGGCGTTCCCGCATCGCAATAGTGTGAACCTAGCCTAAAAATGCAATTTTTCTAGATGCCATGTTGGTGCTTTGGATGCAATGAGTTCTGGGTCTCTGCAATAGAACAAACATATGGATAAGGTATATGACACAGCCCCTGTACTTTTTTACAACACTTTAAGGTTGGAGGCAGTCATTCCAAGTTGAGTGTTTGTTCCCTCTACTGGCTAATCAACAAATCTCTATATTTATAGATATACATACAGTATAGGTGAAATAAAGCATCACAACATAATGAGACAGCCGGTTGAAGCAGTTTCTTAAAGTGCTACTCTAGGCAAACTTTTTTTTTAATAGGGCAGATTTACCCCTCTGTTCGTACTGATAAGCATTGTCATCAAGAAGGAAAATTAGGTGAATTCCAAAATTTTAGATTTGTTCCTAGAACAAGAGATAAGGGGAAATCTTCCAATAGGAACACATGTTCCAGGGGCAAATCTCTAGGAAGGGAAATCCCTCACTTTTGGGGATTCCCTGTTGTGTCTCTCGTAAAGAAAGTAAAGCAAAATTTCTCCACTGGTACACAGACTGCTAAATTACCAAAGAGCACCTTCTTGCTGACCACTACTTAGTGACTCCCACAAAACTGTGGTAGTACTGTCAGTGTCTTATCAAAATGACTCGCTTGTACAAAAATTAAGGAAACGTACAAAACTTTGGGGGAGATTTACTAAAACTGTGCAAGTTCACTTAGTTTTGGTTCACACTGAGGCAGCACGACTTGCACCGTGACTGCCTCAGGCGACCTGGACCCGAACGCTGCGGTGACTTGCAAAACTAGTTCTCTATAGAAGTCCATGCAAGTTGCCTCAAGTCGCCCCCGAAGTCCTACAGGAACCTTTTTCTAAGTCGGAGTGACTTGTGTCGCTCCGGTTAGAACAATTCCATTGTACAGAATGGGACGCTACTTGTCAGGCGGCTAAGTGGCCTGACAAGTCGTCCCAGTGTGAACCAACCCTTAGAAGTAAAGTTGCTGTAGATCCAAGGGGGACATGCAAGGAAAATAAAAAACAGCATTTTACCTTTCACATGATTGGATGATAAAATCAGCAGAGCTTCCACTCATTTCAGATCTACCCCTTAGATTAAGAGCGACTGCACTTTCAAGTGCACTTGCAGTGCAAAGTGGATTTGCCTTTCGTAAATAACCCCAAGTATCTGGTGCAGCTGTGCATAGTAGCCAATCAGCTTCTAGGTTTTATTGTCAACACTTAAAGCAGAACTTTACTCTCTCAATCAGCATTGACTATTTTTAATCCTTTTGCTGATAGCATTACATAGGTTACATAGTAGGTAAGGTTGAATAAAGACACCAGCCCATTAAGTTCAACCTGTGTTGGTGTGTGTGTGTGTAGTGTGTAATCATTTCCCATATCCCTGTATATTGTGTTCGCTAAGATGCACATACAAGAGTCTTTTAAAACTATCAATGCTTCCTGCTGACACCACATATTGTGGAAGAGAGTTCCACATTCTTACCATCCTGGCAGTGAAGAAAAACCCCTATGCAGCTTAAGGGTAAACCGCTTCTCTTCCAGTCTCATTGTGTGGCTCTGTATCCTCTCACACTCCCTGGGACTGAAACCTTTCATATATACGCTGGGATCACCATTGAGATATTTGTATATCACTATCATAACCTCTCAAGCATCTCTTCTCCAAGGAGAATAAATGTAGTGCTTGTATTTGTTCCTCGTAATTGAGGTCCTCCAGTCGCCCTTCTCTGGACTCTCTCCAGCTCCTTTCTGAGAATTGGTGATGAGAACTTGACTGAATACTCCAGATGTGGTCAAACCAGAGTTTTATAAAGTGATGTGATTATTGTTTTATCTCTGGAGTATATTCACTTTTTAAAGGGATTATAAAGGCAGAAGGGTTTTTTTTTTATCTTAATGCATTTTATGCATTAAGCTAAGAAGCCTTCTGTATGCAGCAGCCCCCCTCAGCCCGCTAACACTTACCTGAGGTCCTTCTCTGTCCAGTGATGTGCACCAGTGTCTCAGCTGTCCGAGATTCTCCCTCCTGATTGGCTGAGACACAGAAGCAGCGCCATTGCCTGCCACTGCTGTCATTCAAAGTCAGCTAGGCAATCAGGAGAGAAAGAGGGGGCGGGCTGGGTCAGGGCTCTGTTTCTGAATGGACACATGGTGCTGTGACTCAGCTTCCCCCATATCAAGCTGCTTGCCGTGGGGGCACTGAACAGGAGGGAGGGGCCAGGATCACAGAAGAAGGACCCGAGAAGAGGAGGATCTGGGCTGCGCTGTGCAAATCCAATGCAACAGAGCAGGTAATTATTTTATTTTTTATAGGAAAAAAAACACTTTACAATCACTTTAATGCATGCTAATATTCTGCTAGCTTTGCTTGCTGCAGCTTGGCATTGTATGCTATTGCTCAGTCTGTCTTCTACTAGGACCCCCAGATTCCTTTCCATCCTGGAATCCCTCAGAGCTTGCATTTTCAACTCTAAAGTGCATTACCTTACATTTTTCAATGTTAAACCTCATTTGCCATCTAGTTGCCCACTCCATTAATTTATTCAGGTTCTCTTATAAGCACATCCTAATGCCTGCTTGCCTGAGCAGGAGCAAGGGCAGACATATTCCAGAAAGTAAATGGTACACAAATCATCTGCCTTTACTCAAGATGGCAACAGCCAGAAATTCTAATGGGATGTTTTTCAAAGTGATTGCCTAGCAAAATAAAGCATGGAGACATGGATGGATGGGGGAGTTTGGGAAAATATAAAAAAATTAATGAAATTGCAATGGTATGTGCTGCTCAGATGCAGTATAGTTCCACTTCAACTGAACAAGCTGAAGTTGATTGGCTACTATGTGCAGCTGCACCACATTCTGTGTGCACCAGTTTTAGTACATTTCCAAGTGAACACAATTGATAATATTACAATTTACTAATAAACACTGCATATGATACAATGTAAATTGCTACACATATGTTGTCTTAAGGGCCCCTAGTTACTGTAGATCCATGCATGTGTGTAGAGGTGCATTTAAAAAAAAATTTGATGGGTGCGTTATAATGCATCAGTGTGTGTGTTAGCTTTGTGGTTTGACATGCATTATTGATGCATGTTTTCCAACGCAATTTGGAATTAAAGATTTGGAATAGAAAGATTTAACAGCTGTTGACCAAGGTTTGAAAATGCCCATTGCCAATACATCAAAATGCATCAAAACAAACGTTAGATATATTTTGATGGATTTCAAATGACTTTCATAGGCCACGAGTGGGCCACCTGAACATAAGTATTTGAACGTGTTGTAATATGTGCGTTAACACACAACAATGCAAATGGGCTTTGTTTGAAGCTTTTTAGTCAGAGAAGACAACGCTACAACTGAAAACAAATAGGTCAGAAGGCACTGATGTTTATTACTTTTCATGTACTTTTTAGTGTTTTTCATTATGCCAAATGTGATTTATTATGCTGGCACAAAAATGTTGTTGAATTGTTACAATAAATTATATTTTTGGCATGCTACTGTAAGCCAATTAATTTCTGTAAATGCTTAGTAACAGTCCAGTTACATCAGCCTTTACAAAAAAAGAATGTTGTTTTATGGAGACATTTATACAAAGCCTCTGGGGAGTCATCATTTTTACATTTTCAATTCAAGCAGACTAAGAATTTGGGTTTATGGTGTCCTGAAGGTAATTTTTGTGGGATTTTCTTTGAACCTTTTATTTATTTTACTGGAGACACATGCCGCATTCATGTAAAAAAAAAAAAAAAAAAACGAATAACATGGGTACATGTTGAATACATCCTCAACTCTATAATAAATATGCTGTACGTAAAGTAAACTTGTGGGGGGTCTCACCTTCTAAGATCACTTCAGATACCTATATATGCTTGCATTCTGAAGTTATCTTCAGAGTGCCCCAAGATCCTGAAAACCTGGGAGCTCCATTATACATATATCAAGCACAAATTCCATCATCAAGCTCTAACCCACCTTGTCCTCTTTATATGGGTCACGAAAGGGTATAGGCAGCTTTATTAAGACAATAGGAAAGCACAGGAAAAGGAGGCAAGGCATAGACCAACCAAGGAAGTTTTGTTGATATCTGCATAATAGAGCACCCCATTTTCTGGGACTCCAGGCAAACTGCATATTTCCAGATTCAAGCAGGGATCTGAAGGTAACTGTTTGATGGGCATATGGCTTCCTTAGAAGATAAGAACCTCTCATACGTTTGCTTTGAAGTTTTAGCAATAGGAACTTAGATATGAACAAATCAAACTGACAATTCACATGGCTGATATGGGGTCTCTTCAGGACCATGCTGATGTCTTTTAAAATTGTTATGATTATACTAGTTCAATAAAGATAAGAGGAGCTTTACTCTTTATTCAGCTTCAGAGTAAAAAGCAATTTTTTTAAGCAACTTCAGATTCAATTGAATTAGTTTGTATCTATTATCTGAATGGGTCTTTAAAATGCACAATGCACATCAATTTTAAAAAACAATCTAGCCTCAGGTGGAGAGTCCAAGAAAAAGCAATTGCTTTTTTCACATTAAAGCATTGGGGTTGTTGTGTCAAAAATATAATTCAATAGCTCTATTAATAAACAATTAATAAACAATTTATTAATTTATATGCTAACGTTATGCTATATGACTAAATTGCGGTGCAGAATAATAATTAAAAAAGTAGTACATACAAGCAGAACACATTTTTGTCAGTTCCCAAATATTATTTTCATTTGTTATGAATTTAATGAACATAACAGCCAAGATGGTTTTGGCCGCAAACCAGTACTTTTCTGGCACAATTATATAATGCAGTTATTTTTTTCTGCCCAACATAATAATTAAATAGATTTATTTATTTGGACAAATGTACTGAACATAATGCAACCAGATTTAATGTAAAATACATCAGTGCATACTGCATGTCTGTGCTACAGTATATATTCTTTTTCAACAAAATCATATAAATAAAACTGTAGTGGGTAAGTGGGTACAGACAAGCTTCATAACAACCAGGAAGTCCCAAAGTTTTACCCAAGTGGAATGCAGAGGAGTTAAAGGATAAATTCACCTTTCGTAACATGTTATGTTACACTCATATTCAGGGTGTAACATATACCATGTTACGAATGGACCAGCCCCCACACCCCCCTGATCGGATAGTTAGATGTCACAGTTAAACAAAAAACGTGGCACATCATTCATTCACAGTCTCCTGTGAATGGAAAACTACAAGGTCGACTGTGGAGCGCCATGGTAGTTCTTAATTTCCTCCTGTCAGATTGTATCTGCTTGCCTATATGGAATGTATTGATAGTGCAATACTTTACAGGCTCCAAAAAAAAAATGTTTTATTTTTACCTGCAAAAAAATTTGTATTTATTATTTAGTATTTCTTTTTTCTAAAAAGTGAACTTTTCCCTTAAAGTGGGATCAAATTCAAAAATGAGGATTTGTTATGTTATAGATACCAATTAAAGATGGTCATTTTTAGTCTTACCTATACAATCGCCTATGACTATATCTGCCCTCCAAACAAAAATTCCTCCATCGCTTTTATTATACCCCTTATATTCTATGCAAGATATTATATCTGCTGTGTTAGCGCCAAGGCACGGATGTCTTTGATTGCTAGTTTTAGGAGATCTGGAGTGAGAGCTCATAATGTCACTACTGTGTTACTCATGGTTCTCCTTTCTAGAGGCTCTGACATACAGAAGCAAACCCCTGCCTTTACCAAGATGGCCACAGAGGCACACTCCTGAACAAGGCATGAGGGCAATGGTGCTTAATCACAGCTGCTATGATTAAGCACCAGATCCAGGTGTGAAACATGTAAGCTGCTTGCATCCCCCTCTTTTTTACAGTATGGATTGACTGCTGTACATTGGATTTTAACTGAATAAAGGTGTTGTATCTAAGTGCTGCCGTCCAGGCTTATTCATTTGCTCTCTGATCCCAGCAGGTGTGTATCATTTGGAACCCGTGCTTTGAGAGCAGCTTTTCTTTTTCTTCTATGGGAAATCTGGCTATTATAGAGAAAGGACTGGATTTCAGCTAACGTCGGCAAAACTTTAGAAGAGTACACATCAGCATAAAAATCATGGAACATTGTACGTATATCAGAGTGGGAAGAAACAAGGTCCCCTAAAGGGTTATAAATTGCTTCTATGTAGGAAGACCCTCTATGTGATCTTGCCATCATAGCCAGCATATGTCCTGTGCTTTCCCATTCCTTGAAAAAAGTATGTTGAAGAAAGAATCTTTTGTTTTCATCCTTTGTTAAAAACATATGTTTATCTATACGTTGAGCCTCAACCCAGGCTCTTTCAGTATTTACGAATGGGGAGTCAAGAAAGGTAGACTCAGCTCTCTCAACCTCTTGCGATACAGATTGGTCCCAGGATCTGGTCTTGGTCTCAATGGAGGAAATGTTTTGATAAATTGGCCACGTAAAAAGGCCTTCCCAGAAAATCCCTGGGCTGGCCGATTGCTTATTAAAACGAATAAACGTTGTAAGGGTGTTCACAATAGGATCAGGGTCAGGAAGTAGCAGCAACCAAAATGTGTTAATTTTCCAATATGCACGTTTAGTTATACCAGACGTGCGAATTTGGATACATAGTGGAGAATAGTCAGAGATAGTTCTCGCTTCATATCGTGAAGAAGACACTAGGGGGAGCATTTTGTCATTGCCCAGACAAGATCAATACGGGAAAGTCTGCCATGCGTGGCCGAATAAGATGAATAACACTTAACCTGTGGGTATTTGGTTCTCTATACATCCCTTAGACCCAGCTCCGACAGAGGCCTAGCAAAGGAGGTTGGACCCCCCCCCCCCCCCCCCCAGATCTTTGCTGTGGAACGGTATTAGAAAAATTGTCGAGGACTACATCCAGATAATTATTGAAATCCCCCACAACAAGTGCAGGAATATTGGGGTAATGTTCTAGGAAATTAGCAAGAATTTTAATGACTTCTGTGGAGAAGGGAAGAGGGATGTATATGTTAGCTATGATGCAGACTAGACCATCTAAATTACACAGTAAAAAAATATAGTGACCAATTGGGTCAATGAGTGATGCAGAGCATGAGAAGGGATCATTCAGACAAAGCAATGCGCTAACCCCTCTGGAGTAGGAAGAGAAGACAGAGTGAAATTGGGTTCTGAACACATGAGTGGAGAAAGGAGAGGCCTGGGTGGAAGACATATGAGTCTCTTGTAAACACACCAGGGAGGAGCCCAGGTGCTTAACCATGTGAGAGACAGACAATCTTTTTACCCTCCCTGTCTCCCAAACCTCTGACATTCCAACTTGTGATCACATTGTGCTTAGCCATAAAGCTTCAAAACAATAAAATATATCAACTAATGCCGCGTACACACGACCGGACTTTTCGAGGGACTAGGTCCGACAGACTTTCGACGGAGTTCTGACAGAGTTCTGACGGGCTTTCCGAATGAACAGACTTGGCCACACACAATCACACCAAAGCCCGACGGATTCTAACGTGATGACGTACGACCGGACTAGAATAAGGAAGTTCATAGCCAGTAGCCAATAGCTGCCCTCGCAACGGTTTTTGTCCGTCGGACTAGCATACACACGAGCGGATTTCTCGGTAGGAACTGGGTCCGGCGGAGTTCTGGCGGAAACATTTGAAACATTTTCCATTTCTAAAGTCTGTCGGATTTTTGCAAATCTAAAGTCCGCTGCAGCCCACACACGATCGAATGGTCTGCCGGAATTGTTCCGTCGGACCTTTGATGTCGAAAAGTCCGCTCGTGTGTATGGGGCATTACACATGAAAACGTAAACTTCTAAAAAGGCTGAGTTTGTGTTGTAACATAATAGGGCAAGTATATAATAGTGTATTTAATCCCATGAGTTATAGGCCCGCGACCGTACATTTCACACCTACAAAGAAAAGGTATAGTTAAGTAGAAAACATACAGACTGACAGAGTCCAACATTTTTAGTAGTCATCAGGTGATGTCCACGAGGGACCTGCAACCAAGGGGCTGAGTTTAAGAGCTGGCATAGAGAAGCCAACAGATGGTATATCATGTGCCCAATCAAAAGGCACAACTTGCAGTAGAGTGACTTGTATAAACAGTTAACCGCCTTTGCAGGAACAACGTGGAGAAAAAAGGAACAAACCACTACTGAAAAGGAAAAGGAATGGTTAGAAGCAATCAGGTTGCCCACTGGCTTCTCACAGTGAACGCTCCTCCCTGTCCAGCCATTGCACTGCCAATGCTGGCTTTTCAAAGAAATAGACTTCGTTTTTGGCCCCCCACTCATAGGAATGCAGGGTAAATCATGGCGTACTGCAATTTCAAGGAGCAAAGGCATTTCTTCACCTCAATAAACTGAGCCCTTTGTTTTTGTACCTATGCCGAGAAGTCTGGATACAATATCTTACAGTTTTCCCTATCAATCTAGCTTTATAAAGAATGACATCCGAGGCTTTGTAATGGAGCATTTTAAACAAGAATGATCTAAGAGGCTTACCTGGTGGTAGAGGCCTAGTAGGGACACGCTGTGCCCCCTCCACTGCCAACATTGGTGAGAAGGAGTCTTCCCCAAATGTAGCCAGCAGCCCTTGCTCAATAAAATGTGAAGGTTTTTTCCCTCAATATTTTCAGGAATACCTATGGCCCTACCATTTCTGCAGAACCTGTTCTCTAAATCATCAAGCAGAATGTTTAGCCACCAGCAGTTGTTGCATGAGATTCCCTTTGTAATGAGCCCAGCCATCCTCCGATGCCCATCAATAGCCTAGGTGCGGTGCCGAAGTTGTTGCATATCCTGATGGAGGAATGTTATTTCAATTTTTACCCCTTTAACCTCTGATGCAAGTGCTGAGATAGATGAATTGCACGAGGTAACTGCCAAGAAGATATTGTGCAGGTGGGTTCTGGCCCATCAGGGTCTGAGATTATAGCCATATGTGCTGCCAGTGCGGTGGGGGAAGTATCTCACTGTGTCCCATACAATTAATGTGGCCATCGGATCCTCAAGTGGCTCTGTGTCATCAGCTTCAGACTGAGAACCACTGCCATCATCCTGCATGTATACAGGCAGTGCAGAGAAGTCTTGCACTGCTGGCTTGGCGAATAACTTCTGAGCTGCCTCTTTGTATTTCTCCTTCGCAGATCTTTGTGGCAAGCCACTATCTTGGCCCGCATGGTCCGGAGCCAGGCAAGTGGTAGAGCTGTGCTTAGACATCTTTGCAGTGAGCAGGGAGCCCAGCTGTAGGTAGCCCAGAGGTTCAGCAAGCGCCCACAGTAAGTGTAACCCCCATGTTCAGGTGTCAACGATCGGTTCCACAGGATAATAGGTCGTATTTTCGGCGGAGCTCACAAATTGTGCATCTGGCTACATCTGCTTCCAAGCCACGCCCCCTAATGCAACTTTTTTTTAAGTCTAAGGACAGATGATCACCCATGGATCTTCCATTCTCTATAGGGCAGCAAAAGCAAGGCTATGACTATGACTAAGTTAAATATTCTGGCATGATAATTTCTTTTAAGGAAAACTGGAACTGCCTTGGAGACATTTTGCTAAGGAACAAGTCATATTTCATCCTTGAATTTTTTAATGACGAATCGTGGAAACTGTTTTTAAAGGTGTTATTTCTTATTAAGTAGCAATCTACATGTAGAAAAATGAATATTATAGTATGTAAACACAGCCTTTCCGTATTAAGAAGCTTTTGGAATAACACAGCAACACTGGATGTAGTTCATCTCTAATATGTTCCACATTATACGACCTTGGGTTACTGTATTATGTTGGAAGCATAATGATGATTACATATTAGTGATTGATTGCTCACTGGTGATTCACATACCTGCACAGCTGTTTTCTGGTTTCCAGTGAACTTTCACGCCTTCTCTTAGACATGCTCTGGCATAAGCTATTAATGATTCACAGTAGCAGTTTTTATGAACTGGGCATTCGCACATATCTGTCACACATGATCTAAAAATACAAGAGAAATTCAAATCAGAATAATGTTCATCGATTACAATAGTTATATTTTTTCTACAAGCTCAAACAGGATACTGCTCAATTGTGTAAAGATGGGTGTAAATTGACAATAGCGAGTACCACAGTTAGATGCTTTATTAGGTTTCATATCATGCAGCATATGATAAAACACAGTAAACAAGAGTCAGATATGTGTCAGTTTGAAAGAGTGCAAATGCACATCCCCAATGCTCCTAATAATGTACACATCTGGTATTATATAAGAATGATCTGGAAGAGCTGTGAAAGTATAAATTAGCTGAAATCTCTCTCATGTAAATTTACAACAATGACTACAGGCTGCCAATTTTACTCAGTTTTATAAAAGCTCAATCTTAGATAATATCACATGCCCAAAGGGAGTGTGGAGATGCTAACATTCCCACATACTTGCAGTCATCTGCTGCTGAACAGAATAGCTTTAAAGCAGTATTTAACTCATTGTTTCAAAAACGCTGACAGGTAGGGTTTTTATGACAGTGGTCTCTTCTGTCATAAATGCCTTTCCTGGCCTGTCAGTGGTAATGTAATCTGAGTCACTCCTGCACAGCTAAGACCACATTAATGCCACCATTGCTATGCAGTGGTCATGCAACTCCTGTGCATGTGTGGGAGTGACGGCATTGCGGCCTGCCATTCAAGTGGCCAAGAAAATGGAAGGAAGATTAGCATGGAAGTGTTTGGGACCCACTAGATCAGTGACAGTCCAGTACCGTAAGGTACATTTTGACAGGTAAGTCTGTTGGCATGTATCTGCACAGAGTTTATGTAAAAAAGGGAGAAAGGCTGGTGCCATGGAAGTTGGCTAAAACATCTTTTTACTAATGCAGGTGAACAGTCAAAAAATCCAACGCGTTTCAGCCATCAGGCCTTAATCATGACTCAATGATGGTTGAAACTCATTATCTTTTTGACTGTTGTTCACCTGCATTATTAAAACAATGTTTTAGCCGACTTCCATGGCACCAGCCTTTCTCCCTTTTTTGCACGTATTGTACATGGAGGTTTGCAGAGACTTTCCAGGCTGAGTGTCGTGTTCTTGAGACTAACCAGGCATTACACATGAGGTAGAAGCTTGAATGCACCTGTTCCTGCACAGGGTTTAGTTGAATTTTTTTTTATGGAGTTAACTACCACTTTAACTAGCAGAAGGGAAGAGCATTAGAAAAGAATACAACCAGATACAAAGCTGAACATCAGACATATATATATATAAAAAATATATATATATATTTATTACAAATCATTAAAGTGTATGTAAAGGGGTTCTATAGGCAAACTATTTTTTCACCTTAATGCATTCTCTGGATTAAAGTAAAAAACCTTCCAATGTCTGTGCCTCTCCCTAAACACTTACCTGACATCACTCTCGATAAAGCGTTGTCCCCGTTGGCAGAACCACACTGCTTTCGCCTTGTGTTCGCAGGCTTTACTGAGAGCAGAGGAAGCCATTGGCACCTGCTGCTGTCAGCCAAATCCCATGAGGAGGGATTGGGGCAAGGCCAAGCTGGGCTGTGTGTGCCTATGGAAGCACACAGCCCAGCTAGGGAGCACATCTGCATGGGTGCCCCATAACAAGAAGTTTTCTATGGGGGACTCAGAGAAGAGGAGGAGCAGACAGCACGGACAGGGCTTTCTGGGGTTGCAGGTAAGTATAACATGTTTGTTATTTCAATTGAAAATAACGAGTAAACAAAAATGGGGAGTAAAAATCCCCACCTTGTTATGAAAATGATGAGAGTGGGAGATATTCTTTAGCCCTTTCTTAGGATGGCAACAATGCTTCTTCATAGATAAGTACAGAGAGTAAGCGTTGTCACCGTAGTGCAAGAAGTGTGCTACGTTCAGGATCACAAGGTGAAAATAAAGAAATAAATGTCCTAGAAAAAAAAAATTGCAGACACCATATCTAATAACTTGTAAACTGCAATATATTGCATTTTGTTCTTGGATATTGATACGCTTGAAAGCTTCATGTACACTAGACTATATTTACCGCAGCAGTGGGAAAATGCAAAATGCGGCAGCTCCTAAACTCAGGTAAAAGCCTATGTGCACATTGACACATAGGCTTTTATGGAGCTGAGTTTGCGAGCTTTGACAAAAAAAATGCCAAAAGCTTTAAAAGTTTAGGAGCTGCCAGTGTAGGTTAGTGTACATGACGCTTAAATGTAATTTAAATGCAACTAAATGTGTCATAACATTAGCCTCCTAAGTACAGAAAAACTCAGCCTGGATGAGGGCCAGTACTAAGATCTCTTTAGATTTAGCTCAGTGCACATGTGTTACCAATGAACATGCTGACATATGTAGAGAGGAAAGTGGGTAATGACCCAGAATGAAAGCCTAACTCCATGTTTACCAAAACATAAAAAGCACTGCTCTAAAGTTCCTATCACCGATATCAACCAACATGGCATGTTATAAACCGGTGCAGGTTCTATATAACAGATTGCCAGGCCTCAATATGCTATAGAAAAATGGTGGCCAATCATATTTAGGATGCCAACTCACTGTGACTGAAACTAAATCAGGTAGTATGGGATGGCTTCAGCTCTTCTCCCCACCCAGGAGAGGTCCCTCAGACATGTTTCGACCCCCCAGTGGGCTTAATCGTCGTGGCCCAATGCCTAGTTCACACCTATGCAGTTGGCAGTTTGTATATTCCAGGTGCATTTTGCATTTTTCAATACGCATTTTTGATCCATTGAAGTCTATGGAACCAAAAAACAGAAAAAAGTCCCTGGCCCTTTCCATAAAGTGCAAAGATTTGAACATGACCTATAGGAAGACATGTTAAATGGACTGTATTATGTTTCTGCAAAACTGGAAATGCACTAAAAAATGCATAGGTGTGAACCAGGCCTTAACACATAGTCATATAGGGGTAGATTTACTAAAACGGGTGCACTCAGAATCTTGTGTAGCCAATCAGCTTCTAACTTCAGCTTGTTCAATTAACCTTTGGCAATAAAACCTGCAAGCTGATTGGTTCCTATGCAGAGTTGCACCAGATTTTGTACTGTTCAGTTTTAGTAAATCTACTCCATATTGTCTGAACTGCTATGGCCTTTACAACATTCCTTCCTGTTTTCCTAAACAAGAACACATTGGGCCACAATGCATAACTGACATACTTACAGAGACAAAACAAACCTTGCAATAATTCTATTTATTCATTATTAAAACAGAACTAGACCTAAAATGGAAGTTCTGCTTATCCTTCTCCTCCCCCCTCCTTATTGTGAACATTTTTTTTTTGGAAGCAGGTAACTAATTTTAACAGGTACCCGCTCCCACTTCCACTCATCTCCCCCATTGCTGCAACCTCCTGAAAAATTTCATAGGTCTGAGGAGGCTGTGGGACTGCACATTTGTAGTGGAGAGCTGGCTGTGAAATTCTACAAAGTCACAGCTGACTTAACGCAGTCAATAAGGTGGTGCAGAGGACCCGAAGACTGGCAAAGAACCGACCTGGGTGAAGACAGTCATGGATATCTGGGCTGGTAGGTGTCTTTTTATTTAAAGTCAGCAGCTAGTATGTGTAGCTGCTCACTCTTATTATTTAAAGCTGAATGAAACTCCTCTTTAAAGCGGAGTTCCACCCAAAAGTGGAAGCTCCACATATAGTGTCCGCACCCTCCGCACCCCCTACTTTACTGCCACATTTGGCACTTGGGGGGGGGGGCAGTTCCACTTCCAGGTAAGATTACCACACAATTGCGATAATCTACAAACTTTCTGGCCCCTCCTCCTTCCCCCACTGCCTTCTGGGAGACACGCAGGTCCCAGAAGACAGCAGGACCACTCAGAAAGTGCAGTGTGACTCACGCATGTGCAGAAGGAAATAGGCTTTTGAAGCCAATAGGCTTTGAAGCCACAAAACTTCACTTCCTGATTCCCTTAGTAAGAATGCTGGCGCCTGCACCTGAAGCCGATGACGAATCAGCTAGAGGTGCTGACATTGTGGGATACCTGGACAGGTAAGTGTCCTTATATTAAAAGTCAGCAGCTACAGTATTTGTAGCTGCTGCCTTTTAATTATTATTTTTTTATATACAGGCTGGAACTCCTCTTTAAGCACCTCTGATTCACAACTTGTTAGCAGTCTAATTTCACACCAACAGCCAGCTGTTGCTGAACTAAACCCCCAAAGGCATTTATAGCCATTTGGGATGAAAGCACAACAATTTGAAAATGTAAGTAATGATCCACTCTTTGCATGTACTGAGACCCAGTTGCTTAAGAGAAATCCATATGCAATTCATGTAATAACAGCTTGTTGCTAAGGATGTGATCCCAGTGAGTCATGGACAGCAGAATTATCAGCAATTATTTAAATGAAATAATGCAATGTAATTATAATAGCAAATTCCACATTACTATAGTATATACAGGATATTTATGTTTGCATGGGGCAGCTGGGATTATTTGGGAGAAACACAATTTCAGAATATAAAACTATTTCCTTATGTTAAAGACTGCATGAACGAAAACCGTTATAACAATTGTCAGTTAAGGGATAAGGAGGTACATCTTTTTAGACCTTAATTGAAGGCAAACCATGGGCATTTTAAGAAGTCAGTGGGCCTGTGTGCAAAATTATTAGCTGGGCCTCATTGCATGATAAAAAAAGTGGCATTCTTTGTGCACTGTGACAAAGAGTAGGCATGGTTTTCAATCTGGCTGGGGTGTTTCTAGTATTGTAAAAGACCGAGACGTGTTTGGCAACTTTACAGAGATATTAAAACCTTGTTTTTTAAACCTTTACAGAGATATTAAAACATTGTTTTTAAAACCTTCATGCATTTTACCTTCATAAAATGCATGAAGGTACAAAACCTTGTGCCTTTACAACCATTTTATGTTGAGCGGTAATGATGGGTGTAGCTATATTGTGTTAACATTGGGATGTTTAAAGGGTCATAATTAACTAAAGCAAAAGTATTTTTTACCCATAAAATAGACATCAGCCCCCAGCCAGCCACTCTCAGCTCCAGCAACAAGGATCTGTGTGTGACTAAGAGTTGAGTCATACAGATCCTCTATGACAGGAGCCATAAAGCGGGCAGTGACAGGCGTAACTGCAGTGCCCCAGGCTTGTCTCCTCCAGGGGTGTAGGAGTGTAGAAAAAGAAAGGCGAATGGCCTCCAGGGGTGTAGAGTGGGTGAGAGCACAGTGGGCTCCATCCCCCTGGGAGTCTGTGTGCTCCACACATATCGCACTTATGGATGATGTGCCAACCCTTTGGGCTCTATTTATAAATCAGTGAATGTAATCGCTGATTTATCAAACATTTACTAGTAGTGAATCCAACCCTGTTTTTTACAACCCATGTGCCTGGAAGATTCACCTGAAGTAAATTTTAATGAATGCAGGATTGATTTTATTATTCAATTGATACTTTATTCAATCAGTTTTATCTGCACACATTTGAATAACCATAACCTCTGATCAATTTAGACTCAATTTAGATCGGATTTGATCAAACTGAGTTGTTCGGGCAAGGCTTAAAATTATCAATCAGCAGCACTGAGATACATCATTTATGAATACGATTGTATTTCAGCCAATCAGATTATGTAATCACACAGTGGAAACAGAGATGCGATACGGTAGCATTTTAACTATCGATCAAAGTTGACTTCCACGTGTATGGCATATTGATCGAATAGGTTGTCCACTATAGAATGATTATTCTCTTGGGAAAAGAGTGATCAGAATAGAAATCAATAATGTATCAAAGCATGCATGGTAACCATTAAAGTGTATGTAAACCCAAATGCTACAGTGGTGTAAATAGATTTTTTTTTGCTTGGTATATGTAGTTGTACGTTTTTTTTATATTGGTGTAGGAAAATGTTTCATAAAATACCTGTTGATCCTATGAGTTTCTGCTTTCTCTTAGGGACATTTTTTACCACCTGTTGACAGTTCTGCATGGTGGTAGTCACTCTGTGCTTTCAACTTATCCACTGCAGTCAATACCCCCTGCTGATTGATTGACATCCGTTCTGACCTGGGACTTTATGTAAAGATAAACTCCTTCTTGACAGATCACATGGTCTGTTATAGTTACAGTGATCTACTGGCAGGTAATAAACATATGTTACAGTGGCACTGCTGTGCCAATTCTAGACTGTATCATAGATGTCTTTTTGTAATCTTGCCTATAGGCATGGGCATAACAATAGGGGTCGCAAGGGTCACAATTGTGACCCCGCCCATGTTGCAGGGTGCCCTTGCAGCCTCCCCAGTGTATCACCCATAGGTGAAAATTGTGCAGAGCACTCATGGATGAGACAAGCATGAGGGGCTGCAGTTGGGCCTATCACTGCATGATCTCTGGCTCATGTCATAGACAATTCTGTGTGACTTGCTTCTCAGTCACACAGAGATCTCTTGCCGGAGCTATGGGCTGTCTGGGGTGGGAACTGCATCTCTGGTAGGGGCGAGGCGCTGATATCATCCACCGGAGCCCCAGGAAGGAAAGGAAATCTGCCATCCCTGTGAGAGAGATGTGATTCTGAGGTGAGCTCTGTGAATTTAGGGAGGAAGGGGGACTTGTACAGATTGGGGGTAAACTGGTGCAGACTGGGGGGGGAAACTGAGGGAGGGGGCCGGTGCAGACTGAGAGGGGTGGCTTGTGCAGATTGGGGGGACTTGAGCAGACTGGGGGGGCTTATGCAGAGTAAAGTGGCGGACTTGTGCAGACGTGGGGGCGGTGGGAGTATCTTGGCACACGGTGGAAGCAGCAGATGGTAGTGGGGGGGGGGGGGGGGGGGCACAAGCTTCAAGCTATGCCTACACCACTTATCAGAGGGGAAAGACAAGCAGGGAACAGAATTCAAGTTATCATAGCACGCAGCATGTAAAGCACAAGATAATTTCTTCTTAAAATAAGAAAGTGACCACCTATTTTTTTTTTTTCAGGAATACTGGCAACTATAGTATTTGTACATATTTTTGAAAAAGCTCTGATTATAATATAATCCCACGAATGTTGTAAGGTATGTTAGTATAGAGGCTTATGCATTTGTATAAACCATTTGGTCATTTAGAATGCAACTACACACAATGCTAGAGCTCTATGATATAGAGTGCAACCATATCCTATGTGTATATGCAAACATGCCTCAGCTAAAGCCCCTTGCTATTCTGCTCCCTGACTGTTGTGGTTGACTATCCTTAAAAAGACCCTGTCACCAGACCATTCATTTCTACAAAAATCTTCCCATACAACTGAATAGTATACGCTTTTTATTTAACTGTAAAGGCGTCACTTAAGTAGACAATCAAAAGCCCTGAGACTGCTGCTGGGTGCCACCATCTTGGATGTGATGTCAGTAACCCTAGCAGACTCACAGTTGTCACTCAAGTGACACTCTATAATAATTCTCTTCGCATCTCCCCCTGATGCTACATACAATTTTATGCAAGGGGGGTGAGGGGAGGGTCAGGGGAGCTGGATCAGCCCAGACAGTAATTAGACATATCCAAAAGAGAAGACGACTATGACATGCAAAGAAGGAGGGTGTGTGCTAGGGAATTGACTCTTCCTGGAGTAGTAGGCAAATGTTCTAGCCAGTTCAAAGGCACATCGCAAATAATATCATTTTCATTTATGGAAAGAAAAAAAATCACTGCATTTAAAATCACAGATTTTTTTTATATACTTTGCAATGTTTTAATCTAGTGACAGTGTCACTTTAACTTGACATTAGGATTGTGTTAGACTCCAGCCCATGTAATGATCAGGATGTTCCAATCACAGCAGTCATACTTTCTCAAACATTGCAGGTACTAATATTAGGCAGTAACAGTTTCATGTACAGTATGTCTGTGCAAAACAACCATTGCAACTCGAATGCAGAGATAATAAACTATGTATGACATAACATAACCTCAATCCAGATTTGTGGTTACATTTCAATTCTCTATAGTGAAAATAACACACCAGAGGGGCATAGCTCATACTTAGGGCATGATTCAGTTTGGTTTGCAGGTACAGGGTATGGCTTGCAATATACTGTACATTGCAGCTGTAAGAAATTTCTTGTGTTTGTTTAAATGAAATGATAGAAGATTTAAACAAGTTTATAATGATACCATTAAGAAAGGAACAGTATGGAAAAATAAAAAGCCAAGGTACGGTAAATATAAGTCCCACCTGAGAATGTGGCTCTATGCAAATATCAGTAACTGCTTCCCTCTAGTGACCATTTTAGGTACTTGCAAGGGTTATTCTATAAACAGTTACGTTAAAGAAAAAAAAAAGTTGTAGCTGACCACTTCTGTGTGACCTGCTTGCTAAATACCTATAAAAATGTTATTTAACTCCTTCATGATAGAAGGTAAAACTTAACATGTGAAATCCGTTTTGCAACTTTAGTAAAACCGTTGAAAATCTTTGCAATTCACCTTGTAACCCAGGTGGATTATTCCTGTTTTATTTTTTCAGGGCAAACTGGACTTTCAATTTGGGATAAATGTTAATGGTTATCTCCTGTTTTTTCTTTATTATTAAAGCAAAAACTACCCAAAATAGTAACAAAAATATCATTTGTTGACATTTAGCTGTAGATTTCTTGTCATTATCATGACCCACCACCAAAGAACAACCTAAAGCAAAGTCCCCTACTACTGATGATCATCAATACCACATATGTGTATATTATTTGTTTGTTTGTATCTGTAATAGAAAAATCAAATAAATAGTGTGCATTTTTTTTGTTTTTTAATCTCAGCTAAACCACAATGACACTAAGGGGGTTATTTATGAAAGGCAAATCCACTTTTGCACTGCAAGTGCACTTGGAAGTGCACTCGCTCTAAATCTAAGGGGTGGTTCTGAAATGAGTGGAAGCTCTGCTGATTTTATCATCTATCCAAGCTACAATGCTGTTTTTCATTTTCCTCACATGTCCCCCTCGGATCTACAGCGACTTTACTTCCAAGTGCACTTGCAGTGCAAAGTCGATGTTCTTTTAGTAAATAACCCCCTATATTTTTTTTCCTAGCTAAAAAACACTAAAGTGGATTTACTAATTTACTAAAAACAAATGGACCATGTGCTTTGCAAGTGCAGTTGCTCTGGAGTTTCAAAAAGGTGGTAAAGCTTCACTTTGCAAAGGATATCCAATCACATGCAAGGGAAAAAAAAAAAACATAAATAAACCGTGCTGACTTTGACCCTGACCCTAAGCTTAACTTGATCCTGGCTTTGATCCAGCTATTTTATTTGCATTTTATTTTATTTATTTATTCATTGTATTATTTATTGTACACAATGTTTTTTTGTTGTTGTTGTTGTTTTGTTTTGTTTTTTTGACAGACTTTTCCTCCAGCAAGGAGAAAAAAAGATACAGTGTATTTTTTTCCTCATTCAATGGTAGAATTAAAACAGAGGCAGGTTGTAGAGTTACTGACCATTGTGACAGCCAATCATAGGCTATCACAGCAATCATGAGCTTGAGAGCCGATCCTCCCAGCTCAAGATCTTTAGTACAAGACCAGAAGCTGTTAAGGACAGTTCAGCCTCCATTCTGGGAGTATACTGCTCGCTCCCAGTACATACACAGGTACACACATATTCAACACCATGGAACACCCAGTTCAGCGAGGCTGTACATTTGGGTATGCTCATTGCAAAGAGGTTAACATCTGAAAAAAAAAAAAAAAATCCAAAACCTATTTGCATATGAAATGACACTGTATATTACAGATAGAACTCATGAGGTTATTTCTGGGTTATAAATAAACAGCATAGCTTTCCTATAAGCTATACTAGATCTTGTAGCAATTAATAATTAAGACCATAATTTCTGTAGAATCAGTGTTATACAAACTTAACGCCTGTCTAAACCCAAAAACAACAACATATGTAATATATTGTAGTTTATGAATCCTTATGCAGCGTACACATGAACTGACTTTCTGGCAGACTAGGATCGGACTAGCCCACACACAATCCGATCGTGTGTGGGCTAGTCCGATCGTTTTTCGGGAAAAAAATCCAATGGACCTAGAAATAGAACATGTTTCAAATCTATCCGATGGACTCAATTCCGATGGACTAAAAATCAGAAAAACCGTTCGGCTGTGTGCTGCGCCCAAATACGACGCAAGGGCAGCTATTGGCTACTAGCTATTGAACTTCCTTGTTTAGTCCCATTTACGTCATCACGTTCAAAACAAATGGACTTTTGAATGGACTTAGTCCGTTCGTGTGTGGCCAAGTCTGTTTGTTCGGAAAGTCCGTCGGAACTCCGCCTTAAGTCCGTCGGGAAGACTGTTGGACCTAGTCTGCTGGAAAGTCTGGTCATGTGTATGCGGCATAAAATGTAGTAGTTGCATTAGCTTTCTCGTTTTCAAGCTTGTTTTCCCTTTATTTTTACCTGCTGGCCATGCAAATAACACACTTCCTATGCCTTTGTGTTTACACATATCTCCATTATACCGATGGTATAAGGTTGTCATACAGGCTGAACTTCAAACATGTCTGCCTTTGTTCATATTGATTACATGGTGGCTTAATGGAACTAGTAGTTTAAACAATAAAGACAATGGTGTATGTGCTTTTATCAAGCTTACAGGAAATGACAAGGGCATAACATTTCTGTCAAGATTAACAGAGATTTTTTGTACTTGCAGAAAATGTTCATAATCTGAAAAGGTATAACAAATGCATCCATCATATCTAACGATTACAATATATTCAGTTTTTTTGGGGGTTTAGATATACTTAAAATCTGCCTATAAATATTAGACTGCAGCCCGCTCAGGCATGCATGCCTAAAAAATAATATTTCTATAAGCAATAAGCTAATTGAATGTTTGTGCCTATGGATGAGGAAATGCTGTGAGATCATGTCACTGACCAGAATAAATCACCCTGGCCAATCAACTTTTCCCTAAGTAGCCAGAAAAATTGGCTAGATCTGACTAATATTTACTAATGTGTGGAGAAAGTTTAAAGGAGTTGTAAAGGCAGACATTTTTTTTATCTTAATGCAAAACCTTTTGTGTGTAGCAGACCCCTCAGCGCCCCCTAGTTACTTACCTGAGCCCCATCTCTCTCCAGCAATGTCCACTAATGTCTAAGCCATCCAGGACACTCCTCCTGATTGGCTGAGACACAGCAGTGGCACCACTGGCTCTCGTGGCTGACAATCAAAGTCAGTCAGCCAATTAGGGGAGAAAGGGAGCAGGACCGGATTGGTGCTCCATGTCTGAAATGGACACACGGAGCTGTGACTCGGCTCCAGTGCCCCCATAGGAAGCTGCTGACTGTGGGGGCACTCAATAGGGGGAAGGAGCAAGGATCAGAAAAGAGGAAAGAGGTACCCTAGAAGAGGAGGATCAGGGCTGCTCTGTGCAAAACCAACTGCACAGAAGAGGTAAGTATAACATGTTTGTTATTTAAAAAAGAAAATAAAAAAAACACAAGACTTTGAATCCATCTGCGTGCTGTGAGGAGGTTAAAGGTTGCCTGGGTGATGGCGCATCCCTCCTCTTTCTTCACCCTGCGTGACGTTGGGGGCATGGTATGGCTGTACCTGCATATATAGCCCTGTCTTTGTCTGCCTTTCGCCCTGGTCACAGCCCTGTACACACATTGCGTTCTATGGAATTGAAGCTGTTCATTCCCTATTTAAGGTATTATCATTAGGGCTGATTTTATCACCTAATTCACTTCTTTTTATACTCTTTGATGCTATATTATTACCCCCTCTTATGTTTCTACTCTATATGCTTGGCCACTAAGCCATATCATACTTACATACTCAATATCTAATTTTTATTTTATTTTTTATTTTTTGTCACTACCGTGAGACATAGTTTATTGTGGTAACTTTATATTATCACTCTCATTATTCCCACGAGCTATATAATTTTTCTTACTTGACAATTAGACACCGGTTTCACTTATTCCCATTTTTTTACACAGCACTGATACCCCAGGGAGTATGTCCCTCCTTGGCAGGGTTTTGTGTCCGGGTCTCCTTTTCTATACACGCCCCCTCAGTTCCCGTGTGGGACAATAGCGGTGGGTTTCCGATTGTCCAGCGTTTAAAGCCATGCCTTGTACACACAGCAGACCAGTTTGTTAGTATTATCATGGGATCAGCCCCTCCCCTTAAATTTGTTTATCATCTTTTTTGCTACATGTCAATATTTGTAAAATATGTATCTCATTCCAGATGTCATCGCATGCTTGCTCCTGATGAGTGGTCACATCAAACCACGAAACGCGTCGAGCTAATTTAAGCTGTGTTTGCACTTATATGAGTTATTCGAAGCTATGTCTGGATTTATATACTATATATTTTTTTTATATTTAATCTTGATGTAAGATGGAGATACCATACCTAGAGCCCTTTTCTTAGAAATATATGGCGGATTCGCGAATTAATAGATTTCTCCATTACTGTAAATACTGTTTGCCATGTAAATGATTGATGTGTACGTGTACATGGATGAATTTAGGGGCTATGCTACCACTATTAAAAAATTTTTTTTATTGTACCAATCATGTTTACTGTATTCCAATAATTAGAATTACATCACATGATTGATAGTAGGTCCTCCCTGGGATGATGTACCATATATATATATATATATATATATATATATATATATATATATATATGCCTTTGGCATTTTTAGACTCTTTCCAGAGGTTACAGTAGCACTACCACTTAATTATGTGATTTTATGGAACATGGTCTCAATGTATATTTTCTTAAAAAATTCTATTATTGATAGTTAGTTGCCCCTGGAGACTACATGCTTCATACAAAGTCCCAACCTCTCCCTTGCCCCCTTCCCCTTATGACAGTCTCAATGATGGGGTACCACTCTTCCCAAAGACACCAGCAATGGGGCACTTACCTTGCCACTGATATCAACAATAGGGCACTATTCCTCCCATTAAAACCTAAGATGGGGTACTGCTTATTTCTATTAATGGCAGGGAATTTTCTACTTCCACTGGCCATAGTCTGACCCTCCCTTAACCATTTGTTTACAATGTTTGGAGACCACAGGAAAGTGCAAAGCTGGCCTTGACAACTTAAATTTAATCCCAAGCCTGCCAAAATCTGAGCCATGAGTGGCTGTGCTGGAACATCCTGGGTTAATAAAATTTGATTTAAAAATTGGATTGTTTTTTTTTTAACTCAAAATTTTTACTCCAATTCTTCATATCTCACTTCTGGAGGGCTACAACCAAAAACATAAATGTATTTTATTGGGATTGTATGTGATAAACCAACACTGAGTGGCACATTATTGTGAAATGGAAGGAAAATGATAAATGATTTTCAATTTTTTTTACAAATAAATATCTGATAAGTGTGGGGTGCATTTCTATTCTGCCCCCCTGAGTCAATACTTTGTAGAACCACCTTTTGCTGCAATTACAGTTGCAAGCGTATTTGGGTATGTCTCTACCAGCTTTGCACATCTAGAAAGTGACATTTTTGCCCATTCCTTTTTGCTAAATAACTCAAGCTTTGTCAGATTGGATGGAGAGCATCTGTGAACAGCAATTTTTAAGTCTTGACATAAATTCTCAATTGGATTTAGGTCTGAACTTTGACTGGGCCATTCTAACACATGAATGCTGGAAGGTGGTCCTCCGTCCCAGACTCAAGTCTTTTGCAGACTCTAATGCCCCATACACACGGTTGGAAAATCCAATTGGCAAATGGGACTTCTTATGGCTTTCTTTCAACAATGGCTTTCTTCTTGTCACTTTTCTATAAAGGCCAAATTTGTGGCATGCACAACTAACAGTTGTCCTGTGGACAGATTCTCCCACCTGAGCTGCCATGGTCCTCTTGGCTGCTTCTCTGAATAATGCTCTCTTTGCCCTGTCTGTCAATTTAGGTGGACAGCCATGTCTTGGTAGGTTTGCAGTTGTGCCATACTCTTTTCATTTTTGGATGATGGATTGAACAGTGCTCCTTTAGATGTTCAAAGCTTGGGATATGTTTGTATAACATAACCCTGCTTTAAACTTTTCCACAACTTTATCCCTGACTGTCTGGTGTGTTCCTTGGCCTTTATGATGCTGTTTGTTCACTAATGTTCTCTAACAAACCTCTGAGGGCTTCACAGAACAGCTGTATTTATACTGAGATTAAATTACACACAGATGGACTCTATTTATGAATTAGGTGACTTCTGAAGGCAATTGGTTCCACTAGATTTTAGTTATGGGTATCAGTAAAGGGGGCTGAAAACAAATGCCCGCCACACTTTTCAGATATTTATTTGTAAAAGAAAAATTGAAAACCATTTATCATGCACTTCACAATTATGTGGCACTTTGTGATAGCCCTTGTACACACGGTCGGACATTCCGACGGAAAATGTCCGATCGGACCGTGTTGTCGGATAATCCGACCATGTGTGGGCTTCATCTGACTTTTTCCGTTGAAATATCCAACCGACAAAGTTTTAGAGCTGGACTGTAAATGCTCAGATCAAATTCCTAGACCAAAGCTATTGGCTACTAGCCTGAACGTAGTCCCATCGTAACGAAATAACGTCATCATGTTCTGAACGATCAGATTTTCCGACAACTTTGTCCAACCGTGTGCATGCAACACCAGTTTCGGACAAAATCCATTGGACAAAATCCGATGAATTTGGTTGTCGGAATGTCCGACCGTGTGTACAAGGGCTTAGTCTATCACATAAAATCGCCCAAAAAATACATATACGTGTTTGGTTGTAACATGGCAAAATGTGGACAATTTCAAGGGGTGTGAATACTTTTTCAAGGCACTGTAAGTGTGTTTTTAAAAAAACTATAATGCATTTTTTGCATAATTTAGTTTCTGCCCAACTATGCATTGACATATTTGAGAATTGTTTGTGCATTATATAAATACTGTATCTAGCTCCCACTGTATATTCTTGAGGTTTGATTGGGCTGGATCCTTAAATGAGCCCTAAAATGAGAAGAAAGCACTACTATATAAAAATACACTATGTTTAATATTTTAATGTGGGAAGTTCCATTATTTAAGCTTTCATTTCCTTTTTAAATTATAAGTAAACTAATTACATCATCACTTTACTTAGGAGTGAAAACAGGAGGTATTGGTGACTGCACTAAATAAAAATGAGCTATGAACATTGTATACTTCCACTGAGAGGACAGTGTAGGCAAGATCCATTAGAAAGTTCTACAAGACCACCCACTTAGCCCTTCATCCCATTCTAACTCCACGGCTGCCAGCATTACTCGGTTCCACACTCCCAGAGAGGATATGAAAATCTTACATTTCATCATATTGGCCCTTAAGTGACTATATAGTTAATGAGGGATTTTTCTTTTCTCTGTGGGGTCTCTTTTTACTGGTGACAAAAATTTATTGTAATGACCACTGGAGCTGGACTTCCAAACATAATATAAGACAGACTTTTCTAAAATCATTGTATAAACATGTCAATGCAGATCTTTCATTTATCAAAACCGTTTTATGTGAAATTAGCTATTAAAATACACTAATTTAAAGTTAATCAAAGCAGACCACTTGATTGGACGTGGGCCTAAATGTGGACACCCTAGACTTCAGAACTGGTTGTTGTACACTCATACAGCCATTTCTAAATGTTGCTGTCAAACTTATGGACTGTATAAAGGACAGAAAAACAGAATGACATTGGACATTTAATGTAAATCAAAACTTATATTCCACCAAAAGGGTACTAAAGTGGATTATAATGAAATAGCATTATCAAATAAGTTTTAATCAATATCTCTGGCTAGAAAGTGGGAAACACCCAACTAACCCTCTGTTTGAGTGCAGCATGCATTGCAGTTGATTCACTAAAGGAAACAGACTGCTTGCCTTACAAGTGAAAATTCACTCTACAAGGGAATTTTCCCCAGAGGTCAGTGAATGTGCTGACTTCCATTATCCAATCATGCGCAGGCAAAATGCTTTTTATTCCTTGCATGTATTTGGGGATGCTTTGCAAAGTGAAACTTCATCACATTCACTAAGCTCTGGGAAAAATGTATATTGCAAATTACAAATTCCCTTGCATAGTGAACGGCCTATATGCCTTTAATAGTTCAACCCCACTTTTAAGGAAAAATATATTGTATTTTCAGTGACTTCATATTTTAAGTTATTACTGTTGTGTTTACTTTATAAGCCTATAACAAACATGCTCTTACGTATTTGCGGTATGATATTAAAGTCTGATACCAACATTGCATAATGTGGAAAAGAGTTAAAATTTCTGTTGTTTTTAATTCTGTTGGTTGTAATTCCTGTCTGTAACTCTCATACTTATAGCTGAAAATGTATTTTTTTTTTTGGGAGATTGAATAATTAAAGTGGTAGTAAACAATGCTTGCTTCCTTGTACCAATAGGTAAGCTTATAATGAAGGTTAGGACTGATATGAAAAAAAAACACCACTAATTTTGAGGGGGTTGTAGGGGAGGTATGAGAAGGGTTGTTAAAGGGGTTGTAAAGGTAAATATTTTTTCCCCTTAATGCATTCTATGCATTAAGGTGAAAAAACATCTGACAGTGCCGGTGCCCCCAGCCCCTCCGTTTTTACTTTCCTGACCCCTCAAAAGTCCCGCGTCCGCCCCCGTGTCCTCTTCGCCACTCAGCCTGGCTGCTGATTGGCTAGAGTGGATGGATTAAAAGCAGCGCAGCCATTTGCTCTCGCTGCTGTCAATCACATCCAATGATGCGGCACGCCGGGGGCGGGGCCGAGTGATACAGCGATCGGCTATAGCCGCCGACTGTATCACGGGAGCGTGCCTGCAAGTGCTTCACACCATGCAAGGGAGCTCGCATGAATGTGAGAAGTACCTGCGGGAGGAAGCCGAGACAGCCGCCGAGGGACCCCAGAAGACCAGGTTCAGGGTCACTCTGTGCAAAACGAGCTGCACCGTCGAGGTAAGTATAATATGTTTGTTATTTTAAAAAATTAACTTTACAACCCCTTTAATCTTGCCTGGAGATGGGCTTAACAGTTACAGGTTAGCTATTCAAAAAACTAGCAAATCATTTTTATATCAGTTTAGGTCAAACAATAAAAAAAAAAAAAATTTCAGGTTCACACTGAGTGCGGGAATGAAATCGTGCAATTTTATTCCCGCATGTCAGTCCCGATTTCGGGGACGATTTCAGAGACATCTGTGTGGGATTCTAAACAGATGTCAATGGAAATCGCACCCCGCAATTGACAAAAGTAGAACAGGAACTACTTTTGGAAATCAGTGCGGCGCTGCAAATGAGGCGTAGCACCGATTAGGCCAGTGCCATTGCCAGCAATTACCACCGATGTCAAATCGCATGTCGAATCGCACCAATCTGAACCAGGGCTAAGGTAAGCTTTTTACAGTGGGTCATCCCTGAACGCCTTGATGCATTTCATGCCTTAGCTTACCTTCATTATTTATGCTAACCATGCATGTTACAAAGCTTTACAGAATTGTTCTTCTAAAATATGTAAATGGGCTTGGCAAATTCTGGTCTTGCACCAGTGCCAAAGCAGATGAAGGCCAGTGTCCAAAGTAGCAAAAGAGCTATGCTTCGAATGAAATCTTCAAATATGTCTTTTGCTTCAATAAAATCTTTAGCTTCAAAAATGCTACTCATAGGGGGGCGTGGCGTCCGAGCTACAAGATGGACGTGTGAGCTGAGAGATACGCTCGGCCGCCGGAGAGAACCATCCATCTGAACGTCCATCGGTGACTACCGACAGACCTGCCTCACTCGTTACATAGTGCGGACACCGAGGCATCAGTCGACTATGCCGAAGAACAAAAAACATCCACAGACGCCGCGGAAACTTCAGAACTTCTTCGGAGCGCGCGGACCTCCACAAAATGGCGCCGGAGCACGAGAGGATAACTCTATGCAACAGGCGACGAATGTTGAACAGGCCCTTTCTCACCGATCGCATCCTCGAGCTGCCTCTCTCAGCGACACCTCATCAGGGACAGCCAGTCCATCCACAAGGAGCCCAGTAAAACAAAAACCGAGGATCTCCTCACTAGACAACCACGACATGGAAGTAAGCGGGCCCTCTGCTGTAGGCCTCGTTCCTCAAGCACATAACCCGGACCCCATTGCAGCGTATCCCATCTCAGACCGACCGGTATCTGATACAGTCTTAAAGCAGATGCTGTTATCCCTCAAGGCCTCTATACAGGCAGATATCACTGCTGAACTCACTTACTATCACAAATAAGTTTTAGCTCTGGGAAACAGAGTAGATCAGGTGGAAGGCAAACTGGGAGAATACACTACCTCCTTCAATACTTTGGTAGAGGCCCATAAGTCGCATGGAGAAGAAATCGCCTGGTTGAGAAACAAGGTAGCTGACCTCAAGGACAGGTCCAGGAGGTCCAACATAAAAATTAGAGGCATCCCAGAGGCCATACCTTCGACCCAATTGCTGCAGTATGTGCACACACTATTCTCCACCATTATACCTACACTATCCCCTCAGGACTTAACTATTGATAGGATCCATAGGATCCCCAAGCCGGCATTCCTCCCTGATAGTTCTCCTAGGGATGTATTGCTTAAGATGCATTACTACCATGTCAAAGACCAAATCTTGGCTGCGTCCCGCAAAAATGAGAACAAGCATCCGCAATATGCAGAGCTAATTCTCCTTCCTGATCTGTCACGGCATACCCTTCAACAGCGCCGCAACTTAGCCACTGTAACAAAGGCTTTAAGAAACCATAATATTCCACATAAGTGGCGATACCCGGCGAAATTGTCCATATCTCATGAATGGGCCACTCATATAATTTCTACCCTGGCTGAAGGGATCACACTGTTGCGAAAATGGGGCATAATACCTCAGCAAGGCCTACTCGAGCCACAAGTCACGCAACTTGGCTCTACTCCTGATGAGTGGCAGGTGGTCTCCCACAAACGGGCGCCTAAAAAAGTCACAGATGGAACCACGTGAATCACATCATAGTCTTTCCGGTTCTCTCCTTGGACACAAGGGCTCTACATTACCTTGCATCCCTTGTTTTTTTCCCCTGGAATATATTACCTATGCAGCTACGTCTGCGCATGAATCAATATCAAGATTATTTTCTTAACGTTTTATTTGTTTTTGTTTGTTATTATGTTTCCAGTTCTTATCTACTTAGCACCGCTTCTGCATACCTTCATCAAGTACCTCCTATTTCAACGTATCCAAAACAACTATGGCAGTACGCTATGAACCAATCCCATGGAGATGAGTCGTTCCCAACACCCTTCAGAGGACACAGTGAGTACGGTTCCTCACATTACACCCTATTCCTGTTAAATGACTATCACCTGTGTGTCCATTAACGCCAGGGGTCTCAACCAGACTGCCAAAAGACACTCTCTGTGGTCAGAAGCCCAAAAGCTGAAGGCCGATATCCTGTGTGTGCAAGAAACCCATTTCCAACTAAACAACCACCCCAACTGCACACACAGGAATTATCCGCATATCTTTCTGGCAACCACTCCACACAAGAAAAAGGGTGGTGTTCTCCTGGCAATTCGTAATACAGTCTCCTTCAGTCTCCGAAACTCCTGGATTGCTGAAAATGGTCGTTACATTATCCTTCAAGGGGACATCAACTCTAAGCCCTACACCATTGTGTTGGTATATGCCCCTAACAACCACCAGGTCAGATTCCTCAGCAGACTGCTCCGCAAAGTGAAATCCACCCAATATGGGAGTCTTATTGTGGGTGGGGATTTCAACCTGATTGTTGATCCCAAATTAGACACCTCTACCACCGGTCAGCCTGGCAAGGCATATATGAACAAAATTCTCCATGCTGCTGACTTGTACGACGTGTGGAGAAGTACACATGGTAACGAGCGAACATATACCTTTTTTTCTCACAGACACGGTTCTTACTCGAGAATCGACATGTTTTTGACTGATAAGTGGACTCTGCAGGATGTCTCCTCCGCATGCATTTATGACATTACGTGGTCAGACCACGCTGTTATCTCATTGTCCATCCATGAGAAGGGTGTCTCCCCCTCCCTACCTATCTGGCGCAGCAATGTTAGATTATTACAAGGCACTCAGAAATTGATCGCTCAACATTTACAGGACTATTTCCATGACAATGAGCATTATGTAGAAAGCCCATTTACACTTTGGAATGCTCACAAGGCATTTGTAAGGGGTATCCTAATTCAGCTGGGAGCTAGAGCAAAAAAGCGATACACAGCGACCCTTGACTCTATTACAGCTGACATTCATAAATTAGAGTTACTAAACATGGCGTCCCCCTCACAACTGTTATCCAAACAGCTTTCTGCACTTAAAGAGAAGTTAAGGGAGCACCTCACCCAAAAGTATGATATATACTTCCGTCGCCTACAGCTGTCCTCTTACGCCAATGCAAATAGAGCAGGTAAATACCTTGCTAACAGGATTAAGACAATTCGCACCAGAAACAGAATTTCACACTTAATACACCCCATATCCAAACACAAAATTCTTAACCCTCAAGACATTGCAAACCAATTCGCACAATACTATGGCGCATTGTACAACCTTAATACTGACCCTCATACCATACAGCCCACCGTATCCAAAATACAACACTTCCTAAAAGATTTAAATCTCCCGATGCTCTCTGAAGTACAGCTTTCTTCTCTAAATTCCCCATTTACTACCCCTGAAATAGAATCTATTATTGCCACGCTTCCAAATGGTAAATCCCCTGGACCTGATGGGTTCTCCAATGAATATTTCAAAACATTTCAAAAGTTCTTGCCCCATACCTACAAAAAGTCTTAACACAAGCAGCAGACAATGCATCATTTCCACAAGAGATGTTGAAAGCCTACGTAACCACCATCCCCAAACCAGGGAAAGACCCTACCACTCGAGTAACTTTAGACCTATTTCTTTACTTAATACAGATATAAAGATTTACGCCAAGCTGTTAGCCAAACGCCTAGAGGAATTCATACCATCTTTAATTCAAAGCAACCAGATGGGTTTCATATGGGGGAGACAGACTTCTGATGCGACGAGACGTATTGTTAATATTGTTCATTATGCTGCAGTGTCTAAAACGCCTTCTCTGCTGCTCTCCATTGACGCAGAGAAGGCGTTTGATAGGGTGGAATGGTGTTATATGAAAGAGGTGCTCCGTAGGTTTGGTTTTGATGGCCCTATATCCAATGCAGTGTTGGCCTTGTACTCTTGTCCATCTGCCCAAGTCTTGACTGCCGGTATGCTGTCCAATCCCTTCTACATTTCGAATGGCACCCGCCAGGGATGTCCACTATCCCCTATTATCTTCAATCTTCTGATAGAACCCCTGGCGGAGGCCATTAGATCGAGAGTTGGCATCTCTGGCTTCAAAATAGGTTCTCGCAATCATATTATTAATTTATTTGCGGATGATGTCATTCTGATGTTGACAAATCCATCCCAGTCCCTACCATTAATTCATGAAATTCTGCAAACTTTTGGGGAGATCTCATATTATAAGGTCAACTTTGCCAAATCATTGATTCTGGACTTGGGGGTGGACAGACGTACAAGAGACCAACTTCAACATGACCTCCCATACAAATGGAGGGAGGATGGCATACCATACCTGGGTATCACAATAACCAACTCCATAAACAAAATGGCCACCTCAAACTTTGGGACCCTACTAGTTAAGGTTAAAGAGACTCTTCAACATATTGCTAAAACTGAACTCGCATGGATGGGCAAATTAGCTGCGTGTAAGATGTTGGTACTTCCTCATATACTATACATGTTTAGGACCATACCGATCCACGTTCCGAATCACTTTCTTAGAGATATCTCCACTCTTTTGTGGAGATTCTTGTGGAAAGATAAGAAGGCACGATGCTCCCCCAGTAACCTAATTCCCGACAAATGTGCAGGAGGAGCAGGGCTAATAGACATCTACGACTATCTGTGGTCCACAAGACTGGACCAACTCAGACAGTGGTTTAGAACCACAAACAAACCATTATGAGTTGAGCTGGAACAGGCCATGGCTCCGTTTCCTGACCTTGTAGCACTACTTATGGGAGACATATGGAAACCATGGGATATGCGCACCTTCTCTCCCACCATCCAAATCTCCCTGCAAGCATGGAGGTTCTTTCTAAACCAGAGTCAGGACATCCTCCATACTATAGGTTACCAATTTCCCCTGAGCCTACTCGAAGCCAGAATCCCGATGCTGTCTCTAAAACAGTTCCCTAGATATGGTATCCATACCATCCAAAACTTGTGCCCTAATGACAAAGCTCTCACTTGTACTCAGATAATGGATAAATTTGGTCTCCCTAATCACCATCTTTTCTCGTGTCTCCGAATTGCACATTTTCTGAAACATAACCCTCTTCCTACAATTACAATACCACCCACTGCGCGGCACTTCCTTACCCGAGAGTCCTCGACAAACAAAGGCATATCGATCTTTTACACTCTTCTGCAGGACAAGAAGTCCTTCATGAGGACTAAACAGATCAATGCTTGGGAAGCTGACTTAGGAAATACATTCTCAGATGATCAATGGATGACAACCTTCCGTGAGATCCAAAAAGCCTCACGCTCTGTCAGTTACTGGGCTATGACCATTAGAATTCTTAATCGATGGCAATACACCAATGGGAGATTGATGAAAATCTTTCCGCATACTTCTAAACTATGCTGGAGAAACTGCGGACAGCCAGGACACCTACTCCATATGTTCTGGGAGTGCCCCAATCTAGTGAGCTTTTGAAACCAAGTATTCCAACTCATAACTTCCCTTACTAATATCACTACTACTCCTAACTCAGCTTTAGCGATCCTCCATTTAGGTATTGAGGAGTTTTCTTACAACATGAGGACGGTAGTCTCTAATATTCTCCTAGCAACGAGATCCTTAGTTTTACAACACTGGAAAACTGCCTTGACTATAAACATTACGGACCTGACCAGACTAGTTCAACGACATTACACCCTAGAGCGTGCATTAGCTATAAATGCTCTAAAATGTTCAGAATTTGATATAACCTGGAGTATCTGGAGTGCTAAATATCTGAGGTTTTAATACTTGTTGATAACTCGTTCTTGTTTTTCTTTGACTGTCTCAGTGCTCGAACTGAGTCTGTATTCTTATACCTGATAAGATTCAATCTATGCAACAGTGTGTGCTAATATAACTGTTTCTGTTGTTATAACTTGCTTTTGTCTTGTTTTTTGTTGTTTTTTTTATTTTCTCACCTTGTCTTGTTACCTGCCCTTTTTTTTTTCTATTTCTGTATTATGAAAATCTCAATAAACTACAATGGTTAAAAAAATAATGCTACTCATAGGGGTGGATTTACTAGGGCAAATAGGCTGTTCCCTCTGCAAAGGAAGTTGTACTTTGCAAGGGTATTTTCCCCAGAGCTTAGTGAATGAGGTGAAGATCTTCTGACTTCCATCATCCAATCACATGCAAGCAAAAATGCAGTTTTTTTTTATTTTCCTTGCATGTGATTGAGAATTCTTTGCAAAATGAAATTTCACCACATTTACTAACCTCTTGTGAAAATTTGCTTGCAAAGTGCACATTCCATTAACAGCTTATTTGCCCTTGGTAAATCAAGCCCATAGTTTCTGTATGTTAAACATGATATTTTTACCATTGTTTTCCTGGGTTTCCAAATGTTTTCCTTATTGTGCCCATTACTATTTCTTTACTGTGGGCAGAGGCTCCAATGGGAAAGAGATTTGAATGGTGAAATATATACTAAGCATTGCGTAAAAATACTAAGACCCCTTTCACACGGGGGCATTTTTCAGGTGCTTTTGGGGTAAAAATAGTGCCTCCCCTGCAGCCCCAGTGTGAAAGCCTGAGTGCTTTCACACTGGGGCGGTGTGCTTGCAGGACGTTAGAAAAGTCCTGCAAGTAGTATCTTTCGGGTGGCGGAGGAGCAGTGTATATATACGCTGCTCCTTCACCGCCCTGTCAATGGAATCAATAGTCCCCGCTGCCGAAGCGATTGCAAAGCAATTCAGCAGCGGCGCTTTTCGGGCACTTTTTTCATCTGTTAGCAGGGGTTAAAAACGCTGCTAAAATTAGCAGCGCTTTACCGCTAGTGCCCCCCCCATGTGAAAGTAGCCTAAGGGTTGTGAAATAAGATAGTGGGCAAGTTAATGCTTAACAACATATTACAATCAGTGAACTAATGAGGTTTTGGGCAACACAGTGCTTATGATATCTTTTACTATTTAAATCCCTGCCCCACTGGAACCTGTGCCCACAGTAGTGACATAGGTAAATGGCACATTAAGGCAAAAATTGGTTAACATACGGCGTGCTTGGAAACTGAAGCAAAAAGAGGAAACTCACAAAAAAGAGTACATGCACATTCAAAGACACGTATATGGGGGTTGTACACAAATGTTGCAAGGCTGCAGTGCTAGATATGAGGGCTTGCAGACTGAAATGTATTCTTTTTTTTTAATTAAAAGGAATATGCAATATTTTAGCCTATTCAGTATAAATACCGTATTACAAACAGGCTACTCACCAAATGTTGTTTTTTTTTTTTTTTTTTTTTTAACAATACAGCAAGCTGGTATGAAGACCACCTCTGGAGTAACACACGTCCTAATCAATTTAAATGCCTATGACTTATTTTTAAATGTGTTGCCAGGCTCCTCAAGAGATGCATATATTATATGTATCTGTCAAAACTAGGAAGGACTTAACAAGCATCTGCAACAAACTCTGTAGGGAACGTGACGCCTGAGATACGCTCTTGCTCATTTCCGGATATCAAAAAGGTCAGAAGTAGACAAGAGATGAAGCACAATATATATTTTTACATGAAAGGAAGTAAGAGGACAGGATGAAACAATACACATACACAGCTGAATGTTATGATGAGGTTTCATGGTGTGTGTTTTTGGGAGTTCTGTGGTGTAATAATAAACCTAGTAATCTGGTCAATGAACGTCTGGACCCTGCTCAGCCAAATCATACGAGTTCCTCCCAGCAGTGGTTTCTCATAAAGTGTTTCTTCAGGGCCAAAAGTTTCTTGTTGAGTATATGTTTTTATATGTAGAGGATGACATCATATGTTATAAAAATAGAAACAGACTTTCTAAATTTAAGAAATAAATATATTCATACTCAAGTCTAAGCCAAGAAACAAGCAGTAGTCATTTCCTTGATTGTGAAATACTTTTTGCAGAGGTAGCAATGTAAAAAACCTTTCATGGAAAACTTAATTAAAGGTTTTAAAAGGATTTCCATTTTCATCAAGAAAGAAGAAAACACCTTAACTAGTGGATTTATGCCAATGAGCAAGGTTCCCAGACCTTAGCTCCATCAGAGAAAGCAGAAAAGAAGAGTTACTTTTATGGTACAGTTGGGTTCTGTCCTCTTATGCCGCGTACACATGACCGGACTTTCCTGCAGAATAAGTCCGATGGAATCATTCTGTCGGATAGTCCGATCGTGTGTGGGATAGTCTGATTGTTTTTATTACAAAAATTCAGACGGACCTAGAAATAGAACATGTTTCAAATCTGTCCGACAGACTTAATTCCTATCAGGAAAACCGTTCGTCTGTATGCTGGTCTGACGGACCGAATACGACGCACGGTCAGGTATTGGCTACTGGCTATTGAACTTCCTTTTCTAGCCCCGCTGTATGTCATCACGTTCAAAACGAGCGGACTTTCGAATGGACTTTAGTCCATTTGTGTGTGGGCAAGTCCGTTCATTCAGAAAACCATTATAACTCCATCGAAAGTTTGTTGGGAAGACCGTCAGACCTTTTCTGCCGGAAAGTCCGGTCATGTGTACGTGGCTTTAGAGTTCAATATCTTCAGGTGCAGGTAGCTAATGATTTTCCTTAGAAGACCCATTTTTATATAACTACCCCAAAATGCCTTGTGTTGGTCCTTAAGTCATATCTTTTAGACTAAGGCAACAATGGCTATTCAAATCTCTCTCCTACTGAAAGATTTAACTGCTCATTCACAGTAAACTTAAAATCAGCATGCTAATAATGAGATTGTGGACAACATGCAGTTAAAGTTGCAGTTTAATCAAAATGTATATGTTGCCTTCCCAATCACCCCCTTCCATTAACATGCTAAGGAAGCTTAAAACACTATTTTAGACATACTGACATCATCATTGGGTCTCTATGCTTTTCTATGAAATGCAGGTAAATAATGGCTCATGGGAGGGGCTGGCAGTGTGTTATGCATAGCTTCCTGAAAACATCACAGCACCCTGCCTCTGTACTCTTTTTGTAGCCCTCAGCCCTAGTGCAAGCCATGGGATGGCTCTTGGGAAGAATTGTGTAAATATGAAAATGCTTTAAAGCAGGGATATGCAATTAGCAGACTTCCAGCTGTTGCAGAACTACAGGTCTGATGAGGCAAAGCATAGCTACTGACAGCCATAAGCATGACACCCAGAGGCAGAGGCATGATGGAGCTTGTAGTTTTGCAACAGCTGGAGGTCCGCTAATTGCATTTCCCTGCTTTAACGGGTGGATGTCATTCTGGAGGAGTTGGCATTCCTATGTAAATGTATATGCATGCAGACTGCCCTAGGTAACACCCACATGTCATGCTGAGCCTCGATGACTGAAAGAACAGCAATCCAATAACTTATAGGGTTGGGCCAGGAGCAGTCAGACTTGGGGAGGAAACAACTAGATGATGCTGGATGTCCTCCAGTCAGGATTTGAGGTAGGCTTTATCTTCCTTGCTGCAGCTTCTAATGCACATTGAGAAAGGCTCACAGTGTTCAGTAAAATCAAAGAAAACACTTTTAGTATGGGCGACGAGACCATACAACTGCACATTACTGAAGGTAAAGCTTTAAATCTCTCAGTAACAAAAAAATGTCATTGCCAGAGAGTTGCCTGAAGGACCATAGAGCCCTAGGCTTAATATTTTGTTCTTCTATTCATACCAGTATGTACAAATCTAAAACCTGAAGAAAATATTTGTTACCTGATTATACTTTTATAATGCTGATTCCTTAGCTTATTTAGGAATTATAGACAGTTCAATATGTTATTAGTTTTTGATTTCTGCTACCCAATGCCTAGGGTTGTAGGATAATAGTCTGTATTTATATAATCTGGTATGTATTTGATTAAAGCTCAACTGAACTTTAAATTTAACTCGTGTGATTATATTCCAGTTGTATCAAAACAAAAGGCATATAATGTCTTAGGCCCCATTGACACCTGAGCGTTTTGTAGCTTGTAGCTCAAAGTTCTCAACAAACAAAATCCCATGATGGGAATCTGATGGTGGCTATTTCCATATGAGCACTCAAGCGACTGTAGCTCACTGTCTGATGCTTAAAAAGCTATATGAACTACTCTTGAGGTAGATGTGGGCATTTTTGGCCCCGTAGACTTCAATGGGAACACCTTTAAATACTAAAATAATTTTCTAGTATTTTTTCCAGCAAATTTCATGCATTGTTTAGCCTCTTAGAACTGGCCTCCAGCCCTAGTGCTTTCTGTTACTTTCTATGGGCTAAAACAAAAATGCTTGAAGCATGAATATACATGTAAGCCAATTGAGATATGCCTGCAAAAGACATGTGCAACAGCTCCTGAAACCTGAAAATGCCTGAATATCACTCTGCTCAACTGTACATGCACACTTTTTTTTTATCAATAACTTTTTATTGAAAGATATTTCACATACAGTTGAAGTGCAATGATCTTTCAACCAACAATACAAAGAAAAACTTTCCATGCACACTTTATTTTCTTTCTATTGCAGCCATAGCTCACTCTGCCATCATGGTGGAGAGTGATGTCATTGTTCTATGTGGGAGACCAATGATCTCTCTGCAGAGATCCAAAATGCTCTGTGATTAGTATTATTTCCATTCCAGTCTCTCCTTGTATAAGTGACACCTTGTTAGTGAAGAGTCATCTCGTTTGTGCAAGTGTTCACTATAAAGATATACAGTGCATACATTGCAACCACACTTTGTAAGTTGTTGCTTTACTTTATTCATAACTTTGAGAACAAGTTCAGATGTCATAATGCATGATTACCACTGCATTTACCTAATTTAACCAATATTAACTTTGTTTAAAAATAAATATATTTCAGATTCTTCGTTTTTTTGCTAATGTATTTTTATAACAATGATGTACTTCCGTTAGCAACACAATTTTAACAATAGGAAGGAAAAGCACCTGGAGGTGTATCATGTTTTCACTTAACTTCCTTAAAACCTAAATCCAAATCCAAATGACAAAACACATGAAATACTTGAGGTCTGTTAGCTTAGCCAGAGCTCCTGAAGGACCTCCGTCTGCACACACACAGTTTGGCAGAAATTCCTAAAACCATGGGGACATTAAGCGCCAAGTTGTTTAAAAATATGGATTTCAGACTAAGTTACGCAAGCTTATTTTAGGTGGAAATAGTTCTAACATGTGCAATTACTATATTTATTTGTAAAATTAATGAACCCGAATACACACACCTAGAATAGTCAAGCTTTTGCAGTCATATGAATTGTATCTAGAGTAAGAATGGACATTGGTCACACTAGGACATAAATATATGCATACAGCAAGAAAAGCACAGTGGGGTATTCCCCAGAAGAAGATCAGATCAGAAGAAGTAACCGAAAAATTATAGGTTTGCTTCTCCCCATTGTTCTGCTGTGTAAGCAAAACAGTTACCTCTATATCTATACTTTGGGAAAAATGTCCATTCAATCCTTAAGTAAAGTTTGTGAAAAGCAAGTGACATTTGTACAATACACAACTTGCTCAATTCCTTACTTGGTAAGTATTTTTAAAGACAGGACTATGTAAACCTTTCCTAAGGGACATATGGGGCTGCCGACAAACTCCTTCTGAATATGTTTGTTGTCTGGCTATTATGCTAATCAACTGGGTTCAACTAGCTTTAAAGTGGTTGTTTTACAACTATATTATGATCATGCCATCCCCTTTGTTAAATAAGATTATGTGTTCCAGTGTCTGTGCTGTATAAAAAAGATGCTGATTTCTACCTTCTATCAGAGCGTCTCCCGGAGCTCACGTGACTCCTTGGCTCTCTCCTCTCCCAGTCTGACAGCTATAGAGGTAGGGGCCGAGAACTCCCATTGGTGCCAGCCAGGGAGGAGGGGAGGAGAGAGAGTTGAGCAGTCATGTGAGTGCAAGGAGATGCTCTGATTTAAGGTAGAAATCAGCATCTTTTTTATACAGCATAGACACTGGGACACATGATGTTATTTAAGAGAGGGGATGGCATGATCATAGTATAGTTATGATTGCAGCAGGAGGGGAGGGCTAAGGAGTGGACAGAGCTGACAAGCAGAGAGTGGAAGGGGGAGAGGACGGGGGAGAGCAGAGAGCGGATGGTAGAGGCACGTAAACTGATCACGGTGTCAGGGCTCAGCAGCCATGATAAACCATGGTCAGTTTACGGGGGAGGGGGGAGAACCAGGCAGGATCAGACAGGTATTTTAGGTTATACAGGGGGCCAAATTACTCAGGACAAGCACTGTGCTGTTATTCATGCTTTAATGAAACAGGATACTTTTTTTTTTTTTAGGGTAACAAACACTTTATTTCCCTAATCTGGAACAAGTTTGCATACCTGTAAAGTCAGCCATCTTTTTGTGCCTACTTTTACCAGGTAATAGATACAAACTATTGAAGGGGGTAACCTAGCAATAGCAGCCTCCATGTCAGGCAATGGCATAGCAGATTGGGGCAGGGGCACAAACGTCAGCAAAGATTAATGTACAAGGGTGCACCGAATGTGTGACAGATTCTGGCGCCCAGTGGCCTATTTAAAGCCAGCAGAATCAGACACTTGTTGCTGGATAATCTTCAGCTTCCCGTGTTCCTGTTAATGCTATTATTGGATTTCCTGTTACTGACCCGGCTTGCCTTTGACCCGTCTTGTCTCCATCCCTGGCTTTGACCCTCGGCTTGTTCCATTGACCCTGCTTCTACCTGCTGATTTGTGTATGACCTTGACTTGCTCTTTGGACTCCGCTGCTGCCTGTTTACCAGTGTATGACCCTGGCTTTCTCCTGACCCTGCTTTCTGCTTTACCCCTGGCTGATATTCCGTGTATGACTACAGGTTTGGCTCCTGACCCTGCTTCTGGGCTTTTGCCCAGTCTCATCTGCTACATCTGAGAGACTCCTGCCCAGCAGTGCATCCTGCTGGCCCAGCCATCATTCAGAAGACATCTAATCACTTCAGCCTGTTACAGCTGGCAACCCCTGCTTCTTTGGGCATAGCACTTTGTTACCACCTTCAGGGTTGCCCTGCACTCAGCCACAAGGGACACCCTCTCAGCACTTTGACCCCTGACCAGGTACATGACATTCCATTTCTGGCCAAGTAAGGGTTTACTTTAATGTGCATGTAAACCCATATGCCCATTACATTATCACGTAACTTCACCTAATAAGGAGTGCTTTTCCTTTCCTCCACCCCCCCTTTACCACTTCTGGTGAAGGTTTATTATTTTTTCTTGAACCTATTAAAATTGACCACTTTCACTCAGATCGCCTATTCAATCAATGCAGTGCAGTGCTTTTTTTCTTCATGTAAAGCAGGTTACATGGGTTCCAAAGGCAAAGTTCACACCAGCACAGTGTGTTCCAGCACTTTTCAGTTCCAGAAAAAAAAGGACAATATGCTGCATTTTTCCTGCACATAACACTACTGGAATGCGATGAAACGCATAAAAAAAAGCATTAAAAGGGTACATGTAGAAAAGCATCCTGAATAGATCTGGAGGATGTTTGTGTGGTGTGAATGGGCACTTATTAGGCAGTTCATTAATTTGTAATAGGAAGCCAACACAACAAATGAACAAAAAAGGTACCAAAAGCTATTTTTCTCATGCAGCTCACCACAACATACAGAAATGCATTCCCATGTGTTGTAATAAGCTGCAACACAAGTGTGTCAGAGCTGCATTACATTAGTACAAAAAAAGTACCAAAAGCAAATTAATGTGTTGCCTTGGTGCATTGCAATGTCATTCAAAAGTGTGGTTCTAAATCTATTTTTAAGTATACTTGGCATTATGCCTCACTGTCTACTATTTTTCTGAGCAAATTGCTATCTATATCATTCAGTTGTAAAAAAAAATCCCTTTAGATCCTGCCAGTTACAGTGCTCTCTGTTGAAGTTTGACAATGCTAAGCTACTGCCTCAAATTTGTAGCAGCAATGTTTTCAGCCTGTCTTGTGTGCTCCTACTTTTGGCCATTATGTTTGTTGCCAGTCTGATAGACCTGTTAAGCAGTCCAAAGGCCAACTGAATATGTGCATATTGTAAGCTGTAGGAAGAGGAACAGGAATTGTTAATGGCAGGATATCCAGATAATGTGCAACAGATTAAAAAAAAAATGTCCAGTGATGTCCACAAGTGTCCCAGGCATCCTCAGCCCCCTAATACTTACCTGAGGTCCCTCTCTGTCCAGTGATGTCCACGAATGTCTCAGCTGTCCAAGATTCTCCCTCCTGATTGGCTGAGACACAGCAGCAGCTCCACTGGCTCCCGCTGCTGTCAAAGTCAGCTAGCCAATCAGGGGAGAGAGGGGGCGAGGCTGGGTCAGGGCTCCATGTCTGAATGACACAAGGAGCTGTGGCTCAGCACGTGTGCCCCCTATAGCAAGCTGCTTATTGTGGGGCACTGAACAGCCATGCAAAGAGTCCTGACCTCAACCCAACAGAACATCTTTGGGATGAATTAGAGTTGAGACTGCAAGCCAGGCCTTCTCGTCCACATCAGTGCCTGACATCACAAATGCGCTTCTGGAAGAATGGTCAAAAACTCCCATAGACACGCTCATAATCCTTGTGGACGGCCTTCCCAGAAGAGTTGAAGCTGGGATGCTATTAAAGTTCATGTGTGTGTAAAGACAGGCGTCCCAATACTTTTGGTAATATATTGTATCTTGCCAGTGACTGGGCTGTGTAATAAAGACCATTGTCTCATGGACTCTAGACTCTCCTGAACTAGCCAGTCATGGTGATCATACAGAATGTTTGTTACTTTGATACCCTCTGATTGCAGCACTGCATCTTCTTCTCCTTAAATAAGGAAACAGAAGGAAAAAAGTATAAAGAAATTCAATTAAAAATGTTCTAGCTATAGACTGGCAGATATGATATTATCATATACAGTCATTTACATTTAACACTAGGCCCCCACGCTCTGCAACAATTGACTCTCCACTAATTGAACAATTAACACTTTAAGTGTTATTAAACTCTCATTAAGACATGTTTTACATAGTGCCATATCTCATATCTTTCTGTTGGTGATGTCCCCTTTGTCTCTGCTGCCTGTGTTTGCAGTAAAATCTTCAAATAAAGTCTGTAGCCTCATACACATGATGAGAATATTGGACGAATGATCGTTTGTTTTTTGTTTTTTTGGCATGCTAATCTCATATTGAAAATGAAGAGGTTACTAAAGTTACGACAATTCTCGTACAACAAAATAGAACTTTAGAAGTGATGTAATGTATTGTATTGTAATGTATTCTTTAATTTCTGAGCATGCAAGATCTTGGTCACTCAATTTTCTGTCCGATTTTCACATTCTGTGTACTAGGCAAATGTCCTTCATCTATTCACCTTTAGGGTGGCTCTGCTGCCATGTAGGCTATCCCAGAAGTCCACCCGATATCCCCTCTGCTGGACAGGACTACAAAGGTTTAGGAGGAGGTCTGAGGTCTTTTGCATACACTTACAGTTCCTAAATAGTGTCCATCTCCTGGTCCCCAGCAGCACCATGTGACTACAGTGTTCTCTAATGATGGGGAGGTTTGTAGGAGGAACCACAGAAGGCAGCAGGAGAAAAAGAGATTAACATATTCTGGTTTGCCATGTTGAGAGCAGGAGAGGTAAATATTCACTTATTTCTTTCTGGGTATCATGTTTTATTGGCAATTTAACTTTTGAGACAATGTGGCCTTAAACTCCACACTACCATCTAAAGCAGGGTTCTCAAACTGTTGGCCCTCCAGCTGTTGCGGAACTACAGGTCCAATCAGGCCTCTGCCTGAGGGAGTCATGCTTGTAACTGTCAGCCTTGCAATGCCTCATGGGACTTGTAGTTTTGCAACAGCTGGAGGGCCACCAGTTTGAGACCCCTGAACGGAAATGTGATGGGAAAAGATGTTCCTGATGTTCAGAACCAACCCTGTACCTCAAACTAAATTCCTTAATTCCTGACCCTAACAAAACCTGCCCAAATCCCTAACATATAATGGAGACAAGTGTTTTACTTTAGTTTACTTTGCACAATTCACATGCACAGGCTACATTATCTCTGTGTTGACATTGCAACTTTTGTTGTCCTTAACCACTTTCAGACCGGACCAATTTGCTGGTCAAAGACCAGACCACTTTTTGCAATTCGGCACTGCGTCGCTTTAACTGACAATTGCGCGGTCGTGCGACGTGGCTCCCAAACAAAATTGACGTCCTTTTTTTCCCACAAATAGAGCTTTCTTTTGGTGGTATTTGATCACCCCTGCGGTTTTTATTTTTTGCGCTATAAACAAAAATAGAGCGATCATTTTGAAAAAAACGCATTCTTTTTTACTTTTTGTTATAATAAATATCCCCCAAAAATATATAAAAAAACATTTTTTTCCCTCAGTTTAGGCCGATACGTATTCTTCTACATATTTTTGGTAAAAAAAATCGCAATAAGCGATTATTGATTGGTTTGCGCAAAAGTTATAGCGTTTACAAAATAGGGATAGTTTTATAGCATTTTTATTAATAATTTTTTATTATTTTTTTTTTACTAGTAATGGCGGCGATTTGCGATTTTTATTGTGACTGCGACATTGTGGGGGACCCATCGGACATTTTTTACACATTTTTGGGACCATTGTCATTTATACAGTAATCACTGCTATATAAATGCAGTGATTCCTCTGTAAATGACACTGGCAGTGAAAGGGTTAACCAGTGGGTGGCAGTGTAGGGGTTACGTGTTCGTAGGGGTGTGTTACTAACTGTGGGGGGGTTTGGCTTTCATTTAGTGTACACTGATCTCTGCTCCAATCACATGGAGCAGAGATAAGCGTCACTAGTTGCTAGGCAAAATGGAAAAAATGTTGTTTACACAGCATTTCCTCCATTCGGCCGCTCCGTGAGACGATCGCGGGGATGCCCGCGGCGATCGAGTCCGCGGGTCCCGCGACCGGACTCACGGGGGTCCTGACCAGCGCGGGAGCGCGCCGCCGCCGGCGCGCTCCCGATGGCAGGGCGGCATCGAATATTGGACGTACCTGTACGCCAATATGCCTGCCCGTGCCATTCTGTCTACGTACATAGTCGTGCGCTGGTCGGGAAGTGGTTAAAGTTATACTAAAATCTCACCTTTTTTAATTTAAAAATAACAAACATGTTATACTTACCTGCTCTGTGCAGTGGTTTTGCACAGAGCAGAGGCCCCACAGAGCAGAGGCCCCTCCCTCCTGCCCAGTGACCCCACAGCAAGCAGCTTGCTATGGGGGCACCCAAGAAGAGCAGCCACTCTGTGTGTTTATTCAGACACGGAGCCGCGGTTCGGGCCCTGCCCTCTCTGTCTTGTCATTGGCTTACTGACTTTGATTGACAGCAGCAGGAGCCAATGGTGCAGCGCTGCTGTCTCAGCCAATGAGGAGGTAGAGTTTTGGGCAGCCAAGATCCTCCTGCAACTTTGCTGGTTTGAGATGGGCTCAGGTAAATATTAGGGGGGAGGCTGCTGCACATAGAAGGTTTTCTATCTTAGTGCAAAAAAATGCATTAAGATGAAAACCTTCTGAAGTTACAATCACTTTAATGGCTCTTTTCAGTGAGTCTTAGATCATCAAAGTGTTTAGCAGAGACACTGATGTAGCTACTTCAAAAATGAGTTATGAACATGCATTAGCACCCAGATCTTATGTATATAACCCAAAAAGTCATTTTTTTAAGATTTGTGACACCTAACACATGTAGACTTTAAAATATGGAAGAAAAGAATGTCAGACTTAAAACTCCGCATACTCCACAAATGTCCAACTTGGGAACCCGACACACTCTCAACACAGCTGCAAAATTATCAGGAGTACAATAGGCAATGGCTGACCTTTGGATTTATCCCTGCATATTCTCTATACTCATTCATTACATACCATTGCAATATGACTCACAATATTCACTGTCTCTGCCACTAGACACAGAGAACAACTCAAACATACAAAATGGGAAAGCCATTTAACTACAAAACAGGTGAAATTTTACTTTATGAGTCACATACAGTGCCTATTAAAAGTATTGACCCGCTTCCCACTCACAAGTTTTAATGTTTTGTAGTCCTTAAACATTGAATTACTGTGGATACAAATTTGTTTTTGTTTATTTCTTCTTTTCTATACTGAGCAACATAAATAGACTATTCATTTTAAAGTAGAAACAAATTACAAACAAAAAATACCTATTTAATAAATATATGTCCCCTTTAATATATCACGCCTCCATTATCACTAGTGTGACCAATTGTTTTCCAATGTCCAATAATTATTTAAAGCAAACTACCTTTTTGTAATCAAGGGGTATCAAGTAGCTATAGTTTAAATACATAAGGGTCTGGAAGGTTCAACTTCTGGCATGTCAATATTATAGCCTAACCTAGACCAAAAAAAATAACACACCAAGCACCTCTATGAAAAGCATATGTCAGGGATATGTCTAGAAAATGTCCAACTCATCACCCATCTCTTAATGTACTATCAATTATTTAAAAATAAGAAAAATTAATCTGCTCAGAATGGGCCATCTGTCAAAAGACAATGTGCCAAAAGAGATTTATACCCATTCTGGAGGAGTTACGAGCCACCAAGGCTGAGATTGGAAAGACTACACTATGACAACTGTCACCCAAGTCTTTCATAAGATGCAGTTTTATGAGAGAGTGAAAAGAAGCCAACAACTAAAACTCATGACATCTCACCTCACCTACAGTTTGGCAGGAGTCACCTAGTAGAAAGTTCTGTGGTCCTGTAAGACCAAATCAGAGCTATTTGGTCATACTCCAGTACAGTGTTTCTTAACTCCGGTCCTCAAGGTGCCCCAACAAGTCATGTTTTCAGGCTTCACATTATTTTGCACAAGTGATTTGATCAGTTCCCTGCTTTAGTAATTACCACAGCCATTTCATCTAAAGGAGGGAAATTCTGAAAACATGACCTGTTGGGGCGCCTTGAGGATTGGAGTTGAGAAACACTGCTCTAGAATAAGCAGGTTTCTTTTCACATCATGTGCATGCAGCATACAGTAATGGCTAGTAGCTCTACCCCTACTTACAGGAGGTTGATACCAGGTATAATTCTGCCACAAACACTAGTTGCCTTTAAGAAATCAAGGTCATCATTTTTAATGAACACATAATTAAAATAATTAGTGTTTTTTTTTTTATCTGCCTGGAGTTCCACTTTAATAAGCATTTTGCTCATAATAGGCTGTCTCTGATATCACAGAAATATAACACGTGCAGACAAATTTACCAAAAAACATCAAAATCAGACATCTAAGTTTAGCAAAGCTTAAGATGTTTCCACTTCTAAACAGATGGTACCTCACACCATATAAATTATCAAAAATATATCCTACCTCCCCCCTATATGCTGGAGATACAACAAACATATTGGCAACCTCCTCCGCACTTTATGGAGTTGCAAAAAACCTTCATAGTTTTTGGAAATATGTATCCACCTAACTAAACTTACTCCTGCCATGGTCCTATTAAGTATAAATCTTGATATTTACCCCTTAATATACAGAACGATCATGGCTCATATATTAACAGTGGCAAGGCTTACTATAACCAGTTTATGGAAATCCACTGAAGCACTCAATCTTTTGAATGTAATCTCTAGATTAAACAGTCAAGCTCAATTCAAATTAATGCTAGCATATAAAAATTACTCCACTACTACCTTTAAAAATAAATAGATATATCTCCCAGAGGAAGTCACAAGGCTGTGACGAAACTAGTAGGAGGGACTTGGTGGGCTGACGTATAAGAAGGTACCTGGAAAGTTTGTCTTAGTGTAAAGGACGGAGGGAACACTGCCGACTGGAGCTGCAGAGCTGGATCTCAGGTGAAACCCCGTCTCTACACATTTTGTTTGCATACAGGCTGGTTTTAACCTCTTCCAGTCCACGTTATAGCCGAAAGATGGCCACAGCACGGACCTACTTTGCTGGGAGGGCCGCACATAAATGTCCTCCCATGCTCGAGCGGCACATGTGCCCCCTGCAGGGCGTGCGTGGCACGCTCTGTGATCAGCGAGTCTATTAGACTCAGATTATCACAGATCGGAGTAAGGGGTTGTTCACCAACTCTTTACCATGTGATCAGCTGTCAGCCAATGATCATGTGATGTAAACAGAGATGGTAATCGGCTATTTTTTCTCCTCACGTTTGTAGCGTGAGGAGCAAAAAAAGCCGATCACCAGCAGCTGTGAGAAGGACATCAGTCCCGATTGCTGAGAGCCTCTGCAGAGGCTTCTGTGCCCACCTGTATATATTGTGTATAAACTATTGTGTACACCCATCAGTACCCACAGTGTCACCTATCAGTGCCCACAGTGCTACCTATAAATGTCACCTATCAATACCTCCTACCAGTGCCACCTACCAGTGCTCATCAGTGCCACCTACCAGTGCCCATCAGTGGCATCTATCAGTGCCCATCAGTGCCACTCATCAGTACCACCTTTCAGTGCCATCCATCAGTGCCGTCTTATCAGTGCCTATCAGTGTTGCCTTATCTGTGCCTATCAGTGTCACATTATCTGTGCCTATCAGTGCAGCCCATCAGTGCCCATCAGTGCAGCCTCATCAGCGAATATCAATGAAGGAGAAAAATTACCCATTTGCAAAATTTTCTAACAAACTATGAAACATGTTTTTTTTTTGTCTTTTTTTGTTTGTTTAGCAAAAAATAAAAACTCAAGTGGTGATTAAATACAACCAAAAGAAAGCTCCATTTGTGTGAAAAAAATTTATAAAAATTGAATTTGAGTACAGTGTAGCATGACACGCATATGTCATTCAAAGTGTGACAGCGCTGGATGCTAAAATTGGTCTGGGCGGGGGGGTTTAAGTGCCCAGTAAGCAAGTGGTTAAATATGGAAAATGTGAGTTGATACATATGGTGCATGAATGTTTAATACATTTTTAAAAGTGTAAAGCACTATTGCCAGTTTTTACTTTGAATGTAGGTGCTGTGAGAGGAGGGCTCTGGTGATTATCAGGAAGGAGTATTAAATGGTGGAATCGGTTGCCTAAAGATATATACCAAAGGAAGGAGGAACAAATAAGAGGAATACCCTAGAGGATTAACCACTGTCATGTGTGTTTTCATTAAGCCTTAAGGTAAGGGCACATCCTGTAAAGGGTTGCACAAGGAGTGATTTGTTGCATGCACAGAGGTGGATTGAATTGAACAGTTTTGATCTATAGCTTCTCACCTTTATTCATACACCTTGGATTATTTTTGTTCATCTTCACTATAGATTGGACTATTCATTATGTATTTACTGTTTGTAAGAACATTGTTTCATCATTGCATTGATTACTTATATTTATAACACTTTAATTATTTATTTGCTATTTATGATTGGGAATTCATGTGGAGTTTTTGAGCACTTGTACTTTATTGAGGATCAGGAGATTGTATTGAGCACTGTACACTACTGACAATCCATAATAGGAGGGTCACATATCACATTTATCGTGTATTCATGTTCACTTAGCGCTGCACTCATTTGTTATTCGTTTTTAAAAATAAATGGCAAGCCTGGCTATCTCATCCTAGCGCTTCTAAATACCTAAAAGAATGTAACCTTTAATAGTACTGGTGAGTTTGATATAACCTTCCTTATTATATGAGATTCAGATGTAGCTCATTATTTATCACTAAGTTCCTTGATCCTTGTTGATAATGTTAAATTGTTGGTAAACCCCTCCTTCCAGTTTCATCCCATCTGGAGTAAGCGGGGTCTGACTAACAATTAGATATTAATACTTTTCATTCTTTCTTCTATTGTACATTGTTTTGTTCTTTCTCACAATATGTGTCAAAGAAGTATTAGGATCAATTATTTAAAGTGATGTCTAATATTGTCAATATCTGTTATGATACCTTTCATTAAAAAAAAAAGTTAGGGTTAAAAAAAAAAAAATGTTTCCACTTCTGTCTTATATTGATGTCTACTATCTGCTGCATGATTTAAAAATCTCCCGTTTAATTTATTAGCTTACATTAGGAATGCATAGCTGAAGCTCTTGCCACCTAGACAGAAGCAACTATGTCAATTTTTAATGTATTAGTGCAGGTGCACCATAATTACAGTCCTTATTATGCCAAAAATTTAAGAATGCAAAGCTTTTCCCAAATGCTAACTACAAGATGGTTATTTTATCATAGCTGCTCTGGAATATATTATATGAATTCAATGAATGTAAACTCAATCTTCTATAAAGGATGCAGAACAAAGGTTTTAAAAGCATTCCATGGATACTACTGTGAAATGATTTTTTGACCAATATTAGAAGAGAGAATGCCAGTTCATATGTTTTTTCTATCAAACATTACAAAATAAGAAGCCATCCGTTTCTTATATAGGAAATCAAAGAAAATAAGAGAGTGGGTCGGAGAAGAATCCTACACAGCAAAGACTGGAGGAAAGCCAGAGGCTATCCCAGGTGAACACATCATTGTCCAAGACCATAGCCTGGTCAGATTCTTGTGAAAATCTCCTTCCAACCTTATTTTTTACTTTATGCTATACCCAGAGGGAAGAAGACACATCTGTGATTTCTCTGGCAATGGGTCAGTGTATTACAGCTGTGATAACTCTTGATACAAAGAGAATTATGTGTTTCAAATTTGGTCCCAGGCTGCTGGAAGACATTCTGTGAACACACACAAGTGTGCGGAGGACTGGGGGAAACAGACTTGCTTAGGTCAACAGGTCTTGCTAAGAACCAGGTTCACATTCAAAGCAAGGCTTTCTACTTTGAATTCCCATCCAAGACTTCTCATCACAAGTCTGAGAATATTCTTCTGGCAGTGATTTACATGTGTGTGTGTCATGGACAATAAAATCATCTTCCATTACTGTGGTGAAGGGAGTATAACAATCTCCCTTGATGCATCATAGATGAATAGACTAATGTGGTGTGTAGGACTGGGGATGAGTTGTAGCTATGACCACAATACACAACAGATTTTGCATTCTGAACTTTACAGGGGACAGAACAATATATTTGAATAAGTTAGATTATCAACAAAAGGTATACAATGTTTACACTGATAGGAAGTGCCTAACTAGCACAAACCTTCTCTTAGGACTATTGCATTTGAAATTTTGTATATATGAGGGATTTGGCAAAAGTGTACAGGAGCATCAGAACCTGATGTAAGTGGACATTGTTTCTATGCAATATTTACCAACATTAAACTGTGGGCAAGTTTGGGGTCGGGTTCACATGAATGGGAATTGGATGCGGGCTTCCTTGCATCCAATTTGCATGACAGGAGAGTGTGACCCAGCTCTTAAATGGAGCTGGTTCACACAGCTCTGGGGCGGCCATGGTCTGTGAAAGGGTCCTGTGCATCTTCTGGTCTAATTCAGGTGCAAATTCAGGCAAAAATTCAGACCTGGTTTGCACCTGAAATGGTGAGCAGGGATGCACTAGACCCCATGCTGTGAGCCGCGGCCACAGCATGTGTGAATAGAGTCTATAGAAATGAAAGTTTAAAGTAAATTAAAGATTTAATAAAGGAACATAAGCTGTTCATTTGCAAGGGAAGTTTCTTGTTGCAAGGAATTTTCCTCAGAGCTTAGTGAATGTGGTAAAGCACTGCACCAATCAATCATATGCATAAAAATGCTGTAATTTAATTTTCCTTGCACATCATTGGGTATTATTTGCAAAGTAAAATTTAACCACATTAACTAAGCTCTGGGGAAAATTCCCATAGCGCAATGTCACCTGCACAGTGAAGGTTGTCTGTGAGTGGCTTAATTAGTTTTATTCATTCAAATGATTCAGCCATAAATGGAAAAGTATTTTTAAAAAGCTATCAATAATGAGCCCTTGGGTGCCACACAAACAAGAATTGTTTGAGCCATGTTTAGTGGGTAAGACGATGGACAGATCTCACAAACTAAACTGACTAAAGCTAGTACTTGCACATCTACGATCACACTTAACAAAACCAGCATATAAAGCATTAAAATAAACCTGTCACAAACATTGGCAATTCAGTTGGGCTAGCTAAATGAGAATTCAAAACTTGCCATTATCTCTAGATATACCAGCAGTTCTGCATTGTATGTAAGGTTGCCAAGGGCTCGCCTACAAACCAAAGCATCAAAGAGGTGAGAAAAATGCCAGCTGCCATTAAAGCAAGGGGAAAAGTCAGTATATTAACTTAATTATTACCCCCTATACAACAGAGCAGCTAACCCATGCAATGCCCAGGGTGACCCCACTGCAATGGTAAAACATTTTTCAAATCCTAACCAGACCAGCAACTCCTCCTTTAAACAATGATCTCCAGTTACTGATTTTGGCCATCGAAAAGAATTGTAAAAAAAGCATTGTCATCATCTAGTAATCAGCGTCCCTGGTAGCCAATCAAAGGAAATTATGAGTTTAGATGCTCTCACTCTGAAATGAAGTGAAGTGAAATAAAGAAGCTTTCCAAATTGATATAAAATAATTAAATATGCACTTACATCTCCTGTCAGTTTAGGTTTACTTTGCTTCTTTACCTGCTGATTCTGCATACATATAGAAATGGGCTTTGACAACCAAAAAACAATGTGGGTACCAGCATGTTAATCAGAAAGCTATAAATTGATGTAATTGTTCTTTTTGGCAGTTCCTTGTAGTCTTTTGGGAAATTATATAAACACATCACTTAGGTTTGTGGTTCTGTATTTCATCAAGTTGTAGCAATAGAAAGAAAAGTATTTGTATATTTTTTCATAGTTACTGAGCAGCTAAACTAGAATTTTGCTTCTTACCTAAATCATACAACTGCAGATTTTGTAAATCAAAATGACAATGTACTGGTTCATAAATTGAACTTACAGTTTGTAGGACATGAAACAAAAAATTAGGTATGTTGAAAGCCTGAATATATACAGTACATGCTGGATCTTTTAAGGAACAAGCAAGTTATTGGCTATATGTAATATCCAACTTCCTAACTATAGATTAGAAGAGTATTGCAAATATCTAAAGCTATGTGAAAAATAAGTCCACCCCAGGGAATCCTTGACTTTTTTTTAAATATAAGCAAACATTCAATTTTCATTTGAACATTGCCTACAGATAAATGTGATATACTTGAACAAATGGCACATAAATTGACATGGTTTATTTGTTCTCATAATTTTAATTAATTAAAGTGCAAAATTGTCATGTTTAGAATTAATTAAATTAGAACCAAGTGTTCCAGGTTAGGTTCTAATGAATAGAACCTCTTAATGTAGTATGCTGGTGGAACCTGTCTTATTTAAAGTTCAGATATCTAAGGTCTGATGTTCCCTTTGCTATTGACATGTGTGGTGACATCAGTCAAAGATCAATAAAGCTTTCTAAGGCCCTCAGAAAGAAGGTTGTGGATACTTACAAGCCTGACAAAGGATTTTAAAAGATCAGCAGGCAACAAACTGTGAAGTATTTTAGTAGTAAAGAGATTTAACCATCTATATAGTCCTAGGCTTGCTTTGGGATTAATTAATGACTAACAGAGCCCCTATTTAAAGTGGACATTGCACTTCCAAATGAAAATAATTCTTTATATGTCCATTCCCTTTTGTGCTTACTTATGCTGCAAAAATATATTTACCAACCCAACCTAAATCCAAGCAAATTTCCTACTGAAGGCCCTATCCAGTGTTGCCTTCTTTGTACTGTATGTCATTAAGAGCCAGAAGTAGGAAGAAAAGTTGCCACACGCTGGATGTATAACAAACATCCATGTTTATTGTGTAAACCATCTACAAACATGGCAGTGACAGTCCCCGCCCTAGGACTGGCCCTCTAATGTATTTCACCCAATGATGGCTTATTCATAGTGACCGAAACGGTCACTGCCATGTTTGTGGACGGTTTAGACAATAAATGTGGACATTTGTGATCTATCAGGTGTGCGGCAGCTTTTTTTTGCTTCTACTTTGGTAAGAGTGAACAGCTCAGTTTTCCTCCAGCCCCCAAGGTTCAAGTGGTGATGGAAAGGAGAGGCTTGGAGCAGAGAGTATTTACAGTCTGATACCAACCAATCAGGAGACAGATTTATCTTGCTAATTCTTGCAGCCAGCCCCCAGATCTTACATATGCATAGATGGAGACCTGGAAATATTGCCACAATTTCAGCAACTTGAGCCTCAGAAGTTGGGGTTTTACATGGGTGGCAGAAACCATAACCAAATAGGTATTCCTTATTACTCACCTAGGCAAGGGTACATTACCTTCCTACTGATTCATGTGATACCTGTGTCAAACAGCTCAAGAGACAGTGGAAAATTAATGTACTCATCCCTCTCCTCTAAATGGGAAATAAGGAAGCAGGAAAGTGATGCAAACAGAAAGTTAAAAAAACTCAATAGAAGTTCTAGCCTTTCCTATATCTAGGGAAAGCTTTGGCTGAAACTGACCTTTATGTTCCATAGTGAATATTGCTTTTACTAAAGAGTAGCATAAAATGTTCTGGCCTAATGCATTACTAAGTTGTTGTTTTTTTTTATTATTTTCATGCTGTAAGTTGTTTTTCATAGATCCTTCACTATCAATATAAAATCCATTTTGTGCTAAGTGTGATACAGTCAGGGTACATCATAAGTGTCCATATGTTTTTGGCTATTTCCATTAATTCTCTGTCACGTTTAACTATCTGTTCCCATATGGTAAAGTACAAGCTTTTATAACATCTTTACAAGTACTGCGATAGAGAAACATACTTTAGTGGGGGAAAAAAGCAGCAGCTGTTTCTTTTCTTCCCATGTGTCTACTAAAACATTACATGTTTGCATTAGAGAACAGAAGTGAATTACAGCACTAAACATGGTCACATGAAATCATGCATGCATACTTTATACCTATAGTAATGTGTTACAGACAGTTATATTATTTCAGCGGGAGAGTTATGTGGAAGTGACACAGGTAGAGAAGAGACTGAAATACAGTCTAGTCAGAGGGAAAAAAAATCCACAACTGAGAATACAAATATCACATACATCTTGAATTATCTGGTCGTGTTTTACATTCAACTAGAAAAAGTTTCCACGGATCATTTACCATTTGATGTTGATGATTTAAAACGGCACTAGTTGTGCTTGGTTATACTTTATATGGTAACACGTAAAGAGGAACCGTGTAAGTGAAGGGTTATCATGACTGGTTCACGTATCAGAATTCAGAGGATGTGTTTAGTTATTCAAGCTACATTACTCTTGTGAGATTTTTCAGAAGATAAATTCTTGGCTGTAAAAAAATGTATATAATATATAACACAAGCAACTTTGCTTGTTTTTTTCCCCCAAGAAAAGAGGCAAACCAAAGCACCCCATAGCAACCAATTACTTTCCATTTTACTGTAGGTGCATCTTTAAAAGTTGCTATGAGCTACTAGCCTTTTGTTATATATCTTTTTGCGGCTGTATAACAAATTCATTAAATTATATCTAAAGCGAAAATATTTAATTTGGGTATGGAGAGAGTAGAAAAGGGTTAAAATCCTAGGGAGGGTTTTTTTTTAATTTGTGTGTCCCACTGGTCAGATTTCCTGCACTCTCTGTCTCACACATACAAGAAGTGAGATAAATGTAAGAGTATGGGGAAATTTCCTCTAAGGCCCCTTTCACAAAAATGATATCCATTCAGTCTCAGAAGGGAATCTTAAGCCCCATACACATTATCAGATTTTCTGCAGATTTTTTTTCCTTCAGATTTACCAAAACCATATAATATGAGGTCAAACTTTAGGAGTTTCAATTTGTATGCAATCAGGCAGGCCCTTGCACTACATGATTTTGGTAAATCTGAAGACAAAAATCATCAGAAAATCTGATAGTGTGTATGGGGCTTTAGAATGATCCCCTGCTGAATCAGATCAGAAAGGTATGTATGTGACATCTGTGACATCCCTGCCCATTCAGATTTTTTCTCTTTGGAAAAAAACTGACCCGTGTAATCCATATGAGTGGACAGTGTAAGTGGATTGGTGTTCATCTATATCCGCCCACTTCCAGTCTGGTCACTTCAAGCACACCCAAATGCAAATTTGTATTATTTGGTACAATGGATCCAGAGGTGGCAGATATGGGTGGATATATCCACTCAGCCATAGAAATGTATTGCTGCCCATTTTCATCTGAGTAATCATGGGTTAGAAAATTAAAAGACGTACTGTGCATGTCAAAGGGCCCATAGGCAGCTGTCATAAAGACAGGTGTCTTTATTGGAATATTTTTTTCTCACCATCTTTTCTAAAGGTAAACCAAGACAACAGAGAGTAATACAGATGTCAATAAAAATGTATTTAAAGCTTAAAAAGACAAAATAAAAAACAATATATTCTATTAAAACCACCTTTGGGTACATTAGAACTGGCATTATCATTTGCCTTTATCAATAGGTATGAAATTCTGTTGCTTACAGCTAGGGTAGGTGCACACATTTGATCCCAAGCCCTATGGAAAAGGACACTCTAACTGGACAGGAAACTGATGGGTTAATGGGACAGGTTGCCAGGACTCAAGCCCCAACTTGAGAAACAAAGTAAAGTCAAAATAATCTCAAATGAAGCACACAGGGGGTTTTATTAGCAAGATGCCATGCTTGTAGTTAGATAGCACATTTAGATGTAGGTAGAGTGGAGAAATGATAGATTTATCCAGCACTAAATACACCTATAAATGCCCCATCCAACAGTAAGCTCAGGGCAGTTGAGGGACCCAATAAAAACAGGTAATAGTAAAGTAATTTTTCCCTTTAAATGCACAAAATACAGAAACAGTGCCGTCACATGTAATAATTTGAGACATACCAGATGCGTGCTTCAGTTTGAAAATACTGCACATGCATAACGGAAATGTCCGACAGTACCTAGCTTGTTTTGGAAGGATTGCTACATTTTATTGAAGGAAGCAGTTATAACAAATACACTTTTAAAATTTCACTCCCCGAAGAATATAAAAACATTCATCAACGACATAAAGTGATACCATGTTTTATGCACTGCTGACATAAACCCCAACTCCAGCCAAAACATTTTTTAGTCATGGATAGACTAGGAGAGTAGGAAGGGCTAGAACTAGGTTTTTGTTGATGTGTCCCCATTGTTGGATCACACGTCCCTTTACTATCATTGTGAAACCATATATTTAAGGGTGTGGTCAGGACAGGAATTGAGGTAAAATGTCACCAACATGCAAAAACTGCAAAACCTATATAGTTACATAGTTACATCAGTTACATCAGTAACAGTAATCAGTAATAGTTAGTCAGGTTGAAAAAAGACACATGTCCATCAAGTTCAACCACAAAAAAAATATATATATAATAATAATAATAATATCATACAATCCCATATACCCAATTCTATACCCACAGTTGATCCAGAGGAAGGCAAAAAAAAAAAACAGCAGAGCATGATCCAATTTGCTAAAGCAATCGGATTTTCCCCGGATCAACTTTACCTAGAAATGTTAGTACCCAGTTATATTATGTACACTTAGGAAATAATCCAGACCCTTCTTAAAGCAATCCACTGAGCTGGCCAGAACCACCTCTGCAAGGAGTCTATTCCACAGTTTCACAGCTATTACTGTGAAGAAACCTTTCCGTATTTAGAGATGAAATCTCTTTTCCTCTAGACGTAAAGAGTGCCCCCTTGTCCTCTTTGTTGACTGTAAAGTGAATAACTCAACACCAAGTTCACTATATGGACCCCTTATATATTTGTACATGTTGATCATATCCCCCCTTAATCTCCTCTTATCAAGAGTGAATAAATTCAGTTCCTCTAATCTTTCCTCATAGCTGAGTTCCTCCATGCCTCTTATCAGTTTGGTTGCCCTTCTCTGCACTTTCTTCAGTTCCCCGATATCCTTTTTGAGAACTGGTGCCCAAAACTGAACGGCATATTCCAGATGAGGTCTTACTAATGATTTGAACAGGGGCAAAATGATATCTCTCTCTCTCTGGAGTCCATACCTCTCTTAATACAGGAAAGGACTTTGCTCACTTTGGAAACCACAGCTTGCATGCTATTATTGAGCTTATGATCTACCAAAACCCTCAGATCCTTCTCCACTATGGAGGATATAAAGGATATAAAGGATCCCTATACATATCTAAAATAGGTTTTGACCAGAGTTGGACTTTAAATGGGAATTGTAATCAGTTTTTTTTTTTTTTTTTTTTTTTTACTATATAGTATATTGTCTGTAAAAAATATGAACTTCAGCTACTCTATTCATAATTAGTAATTTACAAAAAAAGGTATAAAGTATAATATTAATCTAGACTATAAGTTCTGGTAAGTTCTAATTAGGTAAAACTTTGGTTATGCCAAAGCTTGCTCTATCCCTCCCTCACATTCCTTTTAGCCCATCACTTTGACAGACTGCCTCATTGGCAAGTAGGAGTGTGCATGAAGCAGGGTGGCTTTGAACTGCTTGTTTTGAACTTTGTCCTATCAGAATGGCCCAGGCTGCTGGAAGTCGGAGCTCGTCTGTACCTTTATACATGAAACAAGTTTATTTTTAAGTGACAGTTACTTGAAATAATCTTGTCAGTCCATACTAACGCACAACATAAATCTATTTCAATGTATAGGTTGTAATTATCTGTATCTATAGTTGTGCCTTCTTAATCCTCTTCTCTCATTTCAAGTCTCTCAAACTGGGTCTGTCTGATTGAAAACAGTATACATTTTTTATTTATGTCAAGGGACTTGAAATAATTATGTAACTTGGTAATGCAGATGTATGACCTGCTAATTTATGTACCATTCAAATTTTAATGATAGATCCACTTTAAAAGGTTTAGATCAACATATGAATTGCATTATTTCATATAACATCTGCAAGGTTCTGTTTCTGAAGCACAGTCTTCCTGTTCTGTGCGGTGTATTAAAAAACACATAGTTGCTTTTATTTATCCATCATTATTTTGCTGCAGGAAAGTCAGGGATGTCTTTTCTTTTTAGGCAATAGAGGAAAAACTCGATGGTGCCAGTGATTTAAATGCACAGTGTCGGTGACCAAGTAACGTGAATATAAAAACAAGGATGTATTTCTAGGCAAAGTGATACAATAAATAACTACTGGGTTAGAAGCAATATGATACACTGTTCCGTGCTTTTCAGCAGAATTATCACTGATGCTAAATTTTTCTGTTTGAAAAATCATCAGAAGACACGTACGAAGCACGTTTAACAAAAAAGTCATGAAGGCTTTGCAAGAACTTTGAAAAATCCTATTTTAAATAGGTCTTCTTAAAGTTATTAAAGTAATTTTAGGACAAGAAAAATACGGTATAACAAAATAAATGTCAAGAAACCTGTCACACTATGTTGAGATTTCTTCAATGTAAAAGTGACATTGCACCTTTAGATTGTACACTTACCTAAACAAGGCTTTTGTGTCTGGTGAATAGTGTTTGTTGAAATACTTTATTCTGCTACTGTTAACTGCTCATTTTACCCAGGGTCTCATTTTAAAAGCAGTCGTATGGTTGAAAAATGTATAAACAGTGGTGGTGTTGTTTACAAATGTGCTTTGTGATTTATGGATTTGGGAAATCGACTGAGAACAGGGAAATTAAATGGAGAATTAAAAAAAAAGTCACAAGGCTGTCTCTCGTCCAATCATGGAACTCTGTGCTGCATTGAGCAGAAAGAACTCCACTGGGCTACACACCACTGGCCAATTTTATGAATGGGATATGCCACAGTGTGCCTAACAGAAAGTGAATTTGAGATTTCTGCTCTCTATTATAAGTAAGCCCCTATAGTGTACAGTGGCACTGGAAATATTACTGTTATTAAAGCCCAGTTGAACAACCTGAGTAGAAATGCATGTCCCTCCCACATGCATGCTTCGGAGAAAGACCTTCTCTATGTGGAAGCATTTGTCTCGCTGCAGAGTTCCAGTAGGTCCCTTGCTAAGTCAGAGATAGATCTCTAAAATAAGCAGTGAGCATGAGATTCACTGATAGCATTACCGTATGTCTGAGTCACTAGGTGGCATGCCAGACTTCTGCAGAGAGACCACTACTTCCACACAGAGATGGCATAGAACAGGTTTTTATACTCAGGATATGGCGGCTTTCTAAATAAGAATAACTGTAATGCTCTGTACACACGGTCGGACATTCGGACGACAAAATCCATCAGATTTTTTCCGACGGATTTTGGCCCAAACTTGTCTTGCATACACACAGTTGCACAAAGTTGTCGGAAAATCTGATCGTTCAGAACACGGTAACGTACAACACGTACGACTGGACTATAAGGAGGGCAGTAGCCAATAGCTTTTGTCTCGTAATTTATTCTGAGCATGCATGGCACTTTGTCGTCGGAATTGTCTACACACGATCAGAATTTAAACGATCGGATTTTGTTGTCGGAAAATTTTAGATCCTGCTCTCAAACTTTGTGTGTCAGAAATTCAGACGGAAAAAGTCAGATGGAGCCCACACACGATCGGATTTCCCGACAACAAAATCCGATCACACATTTTCCATCTGAAAGGCCGACCGTCTGTACAGGGCATTAGACTTTGCATACCTTTTGTTTTGAAGGACATAAAATATTGTTGATATTAACTTAAAGTTTGATTTGGACTTAATAACAACAGCTACAACACATTATTAAAAAAACATTGTAAGGCATATAAAAAAATATTGCTTAGTATTTCACTTACTTATAGAAAGCAGCATAGTTAACAGTGGAGTGACAGTTTTGAAAGTCCCAGGACTTTAACTTCTGGCATTCTCTGTGAGCACGAAGTTTCACCTTAACGGTCCCTTGGCACAGCTCTGGCACAGTCTTCCTACGAGGGCGGTTACAGAATTCATTAGATTCGACTCTCCATGAATCTCCAAAGTCATCCACATCAAACTTGAAGTTTCCATCACTACCTATGAGATCATCCCGCTTGTGTCCATTGTAGTTGCCACAAAGACCACAGAGCTTCCCCTTTAGATGAGGAGCGGCCATCACTTCTACAAAGCTGTCTCCATCCCAGGAAATTTCCAGCCCTAACATGCAAACATGGAAATGGCATAAATGTTTTGGCCTCAAATTAGGTCAATTAGCGATATTACAGAAACTGGCATACAATTGTACATAGCTTTATAATACAATAGAAGCTGCAGTCCCCAAAACAGCTAATTACACAGACAAACTGCATATACAGTGGTGTGAAAAAGTGTTTGCCCCCCTTCCTCATTTCCTGTTCCTTTGCATGTTTGTCACACTTAAGTGTTTCGGAACATCAAACCAATTTAAACAATAGTCAAGGACAACACAAGTAAACACAAAATGCAATTTGTAAATGAAGGTGTTTATTATTAAAGGTGAAAAAAAAGCCAAACCATCATGGCCCTGTGTGAAAAAGTGATTGCCCCCCTTGTTAAAACATACTATAACTGTGGTTGTCCACACCTGAGTTCAATTTCTATAGCCACACCCAGGCCTGATTATTGCCACACCTGTTCACAATCAAGGCATCACTTAAATAGGAGCTGCTTGACACAGTAAGGTCCACCAGAAGATCCTTAAAAGCTACACATCATGCCGAGACCCAAAGAAATTCAGGAACAATTGAGAAAGAAAGTAATTGAGATCTATCAGTCTGGAAAGGGTTATAAAGCCATTTCCAAAGCTTTGGGAATCCAGCGAACCACAGTGAGAGCCATTATCCACAAATGGCGAAGACATGGAACAGTGGTGAACCTTCCCAGGAGTGGCCGGCCGCCCAAAATTACCCCAAGAGCGCAGCGACGACTCATCCAAGAGGTCACAAAAGACCCCACAACAACGTCCAAGGAACTGCAGGCCTCACTTGCCTCAGTTAAGGTCAGCGTTCATGCCTCCACCATCAGGAAAAGACTGGGCAAAAATGGCCTGCATGGCAGAGTTCCAAGGAGAAAACCACTGCTGAGCAAAAAGAACATCAAAGCTCGTCTCAATTTCTCCACAACACATCTTGATGATCCCCAAGACTTTTGGGACAACATTCTGTGGACCGATGAGATAAAAGTGGAACTGTTTGGAAGCGGAAGGTGTGTGTCCAAGTATATCTGGCGTAGAAGGAACACTGCATTTCATAAAAAGAACATTATACCAACAGTAAAATATGGTGGTGGTAGTGTGATGGTCTGGGGCTGTTTTGCTGCTTCAGGACCTGGAAGACTTGCGGTGATAAAAGGAACTATGAATTATGCTGTCTACCAAGAGACCCTGAAGGAGAATGTCCGACCATCTGTTCGTGTACTCAAGCTGAAACGAACTTGGGTTCTGCAGCAGGACAATGATCCTAAACACACCAGCAAGTCCACCACCGAATGGCTGAAGAAAAACAAAATGAAGACTTTGGAGTGGCCTAGCCAAAGTCCTGACCTGAATCCTATTGAGATGTTGTGGTATGACCTTAAAAAGGCCGTTCATGCTCGAAAACCCTCTAATGTAACTGAATTAGGACAATTCTGCAAAGATGAGTGGGCCAAAATTCCTCCAGGACGCTGTAAAAGCCTCATTGCACGTTATCGCAAACGCTTGGTTGCAGTTGTTGCTGCTAAGGGTGGCCTAACCAGTTATTAGGTTTAGGGGGCAATCACTTTTTCACACAGGGCCATGATGGTTTGGATTTTTTTTCACCTTTAATAATAAACACCTTTATTTACAAATTGCATTTTGTGTTTATTTGTGTTGTCCTTGACTATTGTTTAAATTGGTTTGATGTTCCGAAACACTTAAGTGTGGCAAACATGCAAAGGAACAGGAAATGAGGAAGAGGGCAAACACTTTTTCACACCACTGTATAAGAGCTATTATACCCGCCAATTTTTTTGTTTTAATATCCTTCAAGTTCTGAGATTTACACAGTTCTGTAACATTGCACAGCTCTGTCTGGCAGGGTAGGAGACCTTATTTTTCGCTGCTGCAGTTAAGTAACATTTACAAGTCTTGTACCTCATCAAGCTTGTGACTGGACAGTGAAAGGAGAAGCAGCACACTGTCAAACTCATTGCTGTGACTCTTCTCTTTCCTCCTATCAGCATGCATTTTGCACTGCAGCACAATTGATTGGCTCTTTGTGCTGCTGCTCTTCTTCTGAGCTCTACTGTGCAGGGGATTGCTAGAGGCAGGTGCAGGTACTTACAATGCTTGCACTTTAAAGTGCACTTATAGATGTTTTAATATGGCCCTGTATTAATGTGGGTCCTTCATGCCAGCCTGGAGTTTAGCTTTAGGCTTTTCATCATTAGTATAAAATAACATAATGATGGCAGACCAAAAGGTGATTGGTTGTTATAACTGGCTCACTCATAAAGCAGATGACCTAGTCATCAAAAACCTGTCTTCATTGGAGGAGTCACAAGAAATAATTTTACCCATTCTATTAACTCTAGGGTTTCTTACATAGAATATTTGCCTTTCTATACAGAAGATGATTCAACTCAGGACATCCTTAACCTTCCCAGCGGCAATCCCGAGTGTGGCTCGGGGTGAATTTTCATTACCAAAAGTGGTAACCCTAAGCCACACTCCAGGCAGATCCAGTTACTTACCTTGTGCCCAGGATCCTGTCAGTCCCCCCCCCCCCCCCCCCCCCCGCTGTGTCTGCAGGTTGTATACTTTGCCCGAAGTATTACTGTGCCGGGCTCTATTCCCTGTGAGCAGCGCAATGCATGGGGCAGAGCCCGGTGGCAAATTCAAAATAGTGGAAAAAAATAACACATACAGTACATGGACTTGCTGATGACATGCTCTTGAGCGTGAAATGCACTGAAGCGAGGTCTGACACGCACAGCAACAGGAACCCTCCACTTCCGCTTGGGTAGCTGAGACACACACCCCGAGGCATACAGCGGTGATGTATCGGCTTCTGCTTCCCCTTGAGCTGTTTTTTTATGCCTACTGTACCCTACACTGGACTACTGTAAGTGCTAAACTTTTAAGGAATTTAAAAAAAAAACTATATTACACTATCCCTGGCTCTTTGTGGCAGAGCCAATTCCACAGAATCTTATGATGAGAGTTGGATGTATACAGTAGAGGATACATAAGTTTGAAGAAAGTCACATTTATATACCTTTGCATATTGGATTCCGCATATGGAAGATTGACTTGGGATAAGATTCCTGAAGGGGTTAAATCATTGAAACGAGGAGTTTCCTATAATACTTGCTTAATGGTCACCTGGTGGCTGAGGCTATCTGGTGAGTGCATTTCATTATCACCACTGTATTTGAGATTTTGGAGCACATTGCACTTTAGAAGCATGGTGTTGGAGCATTGACCATAGTGCTTGTTATGGACTTTTCAGATTTATTAATTCATTGTGCACTTTAAAGCGGAGTTCCACCCAAAAGTGGAACTTACACTTATTTGTCTCCTGTCCCCCTCTGGTGCCACAATTGGCCCCTTTCTGGGGGAGGGGAGACAGGAGTCAGGGCCATGGCCCGTGACATCACCACAAGGCTCCTTCCTCCTCTCCCTGTCGCCAGGCCAGTAGGAGAGAGGAGCAGGGCCACGCATATGCGCAGTAGAGTTCCTGGCGTGAAGCCGTAAGGCCCTTACCCACAATGGCAGTGGCAGCACCTGACAGCTGATGGAAACATCAGTTGTGAAGCCGAACATCGCTGGACTCCAGAACAGGTAAGTGTCCTATTGTTAAGTATGTGTAGCTGATGGCTTTTAAAAAATGTTTGTACGGAACATCACTCTAATTATTGCATAACACTGTGTATGAATAATTTATTTATTAATTATATTTGTATAAGTGTGCCCTTTACAATTATTATTTTATACAGTGCACTGTAATCTGTAAGATTACATTACTGTATCAAATCATTTCACCTCCATTTAGTCACTAATGCTTTGTCCAGTGCCCTGCCTGCAGTTATATATATATATATATATATATATATATATATATATATATATATATATATATATATATATACCATTTTTTCTGCATGGAAACTTAAGATTGTCCATGGCAACAAAAAAGTGTCCCGTTACGTCAAAAGTGGGTTTATACCAGCTAGAAAACAGCGGTAGTAAAGTAGAACACTTGCAGAATTGAGCGATACTAATTTGAAGGGAAATTAAAACACTGAAAGTGATGACAGCGACAATTCTGCAACTGAGCACATTTCTGTGTTTTTGATTTGATTACATTATTGAATAACATTTATTATTATTATATATTTTTTTATAATTATTTATAGTTATTTATTATAATATAATTTATGATTTCGTGTTTCAAACTTTATCATACCCGGGATGTCTACTAGACTCTTGTTCACAATTTATTTTAATTACATAGTAGGTGAGGTTGAAAAAAGACACAAATCCATCAAGTCCAACCTATGTGTGTGGTTATATGTCAATATTACATTGTATATCCCTGTATGTTGTGGTCAATCAGGTGCTTATCTAATAGTTTCTTAAAACTATCAATGCCGCTCTTACAGTAAAGAACCTTCTACGTAGTTTAAGGTTAAACCTCTTTTCTTCTAATTTTAATGAGTGGCCACGAGTCTTGTTAAACTCCCTTTTGCGAAAAAGTTCTATCCCTATTGTGGGGTCACCAGTATGGTATTTGTATATTGAAATCATATCCCCTCTCAAGCGTCTCTTCTCCAGAGAGAAGAGACGCTTCTCTCTTTGCCACCCAACTGCATTATTTTACATTTTTCTACATTGAACCTCATTTGCCATGTAGTTGCCCACCCCATTCATTTGTTCAGATCTTTTTGCAAGGTTTCCACATCCTGTGGAGAAGTTATTGCCCTGCTTAATTTAGTATCATCCGCAAATACAGAGATTGAACTGTTTTTTAGCCCTTCCCTCAGGTCGTTTATGAACAAATTAAATAGGACTGGTCCAAGCACAGAACCCTGGGGGACCCCACTACACACCCCTGACCATTCCAAGTACTCCCCATTTATCACCACCCTCTGAACTCGCCCTTGTAGCCAGTTTTCAATCCATGTACTGCCTTTATGGTCCATGCCAAGGGACCATATTTTGTAAAGTAAACGTTTATGGGGAACTGTGTCAAATGCTTTTGCAAAATCCAGATACACTACATCTACGGGACTTCCTTTATCTAGCTGGCAACTCACCTCTTCATAGAAGGTTAGTAGATTGGTTTGGCAAGAACGATTATTCATGAATCCATGCTGATTACTGCTAATGACATTGTTCTCATTACTAAAATCCTGTATATAGTCCCTTATCATCCCCTCCAATAGTTTACATACTATTGATGTTAGGCTAACTGGTCTGTAATTCCCAGGGACGTATTTTGGGTCCTTTTTAAATATTGGTGCTACATTGGTGTTTCTCCAATCAGCTGGTACCATTCCAATCAGTAGACTGTCAGTAAAAAATAGGAAAAATGCTCTGGCATTTACTTGACCGAGTTCCCTATGTACCCTTGGGTGCAAGCCATCTGGTCCCAGTGATTTATTAATGTTACGTTTCCCAAGTCTAATTTTAATTCTGTCCTCTGTTAACTATGGAGGTGCTTCCTGTGATGTGTCTTGAGGATAAACACTGCAGTTTTGGTTACTGAAGGTTTTCTCGAGAAGACCGAGGGGAAGAATAAATTCAATACCTTCGCCATCTCCCTATCCTTTGTAATCGGATGTCCTTCCTCATTCTTTATGGGGCCAATATGGTCTGTCCTCCCTTTTTTACTATTTACATACGTAAAGAATTTCTGGGGATTTTTTTGCTCTCCTCCGCTATGTGTCTTTCATGTTCTATCTTAGCCGTTCTTATTGCACCCTTACATTTCTTGTTACATTGTTTTATAAAGTGTGAATGCTAATGATGATCCCTCAGCCTTGGATTTTTTGAAGGCCTTCTCCTTTGCTTTTACATGCATTTTTACATTGGAGTTAAGCCATCCAGTACTTTTTTTCGCTCTTTTAAATGTATTACCTAATGGGATGCATTTGCTAATGACCTTATTTAATATGCTCTTAAAGCAAACCCATCTTTCCTCCGCATTCTTTGTTCCTAAGATTTTATCCCAATTTATGCCTTCTAGTAAGGTTCGTAGTTTAGGGAAGTATTTCTCATTTGAAATTCAGTGTCTTTGTATTCCCCTTATGTTTCCTATTTGTGTGATTTACACAGAAGCCAATTGACCTGTAGTCGCTGTTTCCTAAATTGCCCCGTATTTCCACATCCATGATCAGGTCTGTATTGTTGGTAATCAGTAGATCCAGTACCGCTTTATTTCTAGTTGGTGCGTCTACCATCTGACCCATAAAATTGTCCTGCAAGACATTTAGGAACTTGCGAGCCTCAGATGAATGTGCGGTTCCCTGTGCCCAGTCTATGCCTGGATATTTAAAATCCCCCATTATGATAACACTTCCCATCCTTTCTGCTAATCTAAATTGTGATAGCAGATCAGTCTCTTCTTCCTCCCTCAGGTTAGGGGACCTATAGCATACTCTCAGTATTATTTTCCCCTTAGCTTCATCCCTTTGGAGCTCTACCCATAAGGATTCCACCTCCTCCCTAGCACCCTTAGTGATGTCATCTCTCACATTCTCTTGTACATTATTCTTGATATATAGGTGTACCCCTCCCCTTTTTTTTACCCCCTCTATCCTTGCAATAAAGGATATACCCTTGAATGTCTGCCAGCCAATCATGAGAGCTGTTGAACCAGGTCTCTGAAATTACCACAAAATCCAAATCCTCCTTGTACAATAGTATCTCTAGTTCACCCATCTTGTCCTCCAGGCTCCTGGCATTGGTGAATATGCCATGTAGTATAGACCGGTCGCATATTATCCTCTTATTAGGTGTTCTGAGATTGCAACTAGGACTTGCTACTATACTTACCTTGGGTTTATGTGCTTTGGTAAACCTACCACTAATGCCCCCAATACTACCCTCTGGAATATGTTCCACGCTTACTATCTCTACCTCTGCACCCTCACCCCCATCGCCTAGTTTAAAAACCCCTCTAACTTTTCGGCCATCTTCATTCCCAGCTGATTTGCACCCTCCTCATTTTGGTGCAGTCCGTCCCTTCTATATTACCGGTTATCAACTGAGAAGTTGGCCCAGTCCTCCAGGGACCCAAACCCCTCCTTACTACACCAGCTCTTCAGCTACTTGTTTACTTCCCTAATCTCCCTCTGCCTTTCTGGTGTAGCTCGATGTACCGGTAGTATTCCTGAGAATACTACCTTGGAGGTCCTTTTCCTCAATTTAGCTTCCAAGTCCCTAAAATCGTTTTTTAGGACACTCCACCTAACTCTGACTTTGTCATTGGTGCCAACATGCACCATGACAACTGGGTCTTCCCCAGCCCCTCCCAGTAATCTGTCCACTAGATCCTTGATAATCTGTATGGCATAAGAGTGATTTCTCCCTAAGGGAAAGGCGGACCATCACCTTAGGACATTAGCAAAAAACTGTGGGTTCGCGGAGTGGGGTCAGGTAATGGGGGGAACCCAAGGGGCATGTTCTCAAAAACTTGGTAGTGTCCAATAAACCTGAAGGTATGAGCCTATAATTCAGGGTAAATGAATACTCAGTCTGTGCCTTCTACTGTACAAGATATACCTTCCATGTTTTGAGGAGCTTTCTCTTGCTGCTGTATAAATGTTCTGTGCGTGATTAAGAGAATATACATTGCATAGTCAACGCTTTTTATTTCTAAAACTGCCGTTTCACCAAGGGTTGAAATGTACTACAGCAACATTTTTTTAATAAGTGAACCAAAGACTTTAACTGTAACAATTTGCCAGCAAATAATAATAAATCTTCAGTACAAATGTCTTTACATGCACTTATTACATCCTTATAGGCTCCAACAGACATCTCTTTGTAGAACTGCTAAGAGCTGTACTGTATACATAAGGCCAGAACACACAGATGTTTCTCATGCACGACAATGTGGATTGTTCCAAAATAAAATTATGCTGTTTTTAATAACAAACATTCAGCTGCTGAATTTGATTATAAGATAAAAGGCATAATAATTTGTTTATGTAAAGTATTATTTTAAAGTCCATCAGCACTCTCGCTGGGCATATTTTAATAATCTACTTGTAGAAGTTGAGAAAGATTAAATGCTTGGTTACTATAACGCTGGTAATGTTGTAGGTATTCCAGTTATGTCAATTTCTAGGGTCCTATTCAAGAAGCTGTGGGTCCCACTGAGGCTCATGAAAATCTATTATTAAAGCCACTGGCAGGAGTCTGGCTTTGTGGCTATTACAGTAAATTAATTAATAAGGCCCTTGGAAGAAATTCTACTGTTTAAGACAAATGTGCTTTGTTGCCAATGACACATCTTAATGATTGATGCTTTTGAAAGGGGTTTTAAAACACATCATAAAGCTAATTTCTAAATGGCAATGCAAATTTGGAGGTAACTTGACTCTTTTTGGCTTCACTGCATGATCTTAGGTCATTGTTGCTTTAGTAATTTTTGTCCCAAAGTCCTTTTTTGCTGGCCTTTGCTAACATTAGGTTGGTATTAAAAATAATAAAATAACAGATAAACACAATTAGGGGGTAATATAATTTAATCACTGAAAACAGTTAAAAAATTTGGATCAAGCAACAATATTATATATCCTCAACATCACTGTAAGTAAATTAAAGCCGAAATCCAGGAAAAAAAATACTTTTGTAGTACCCCCTCCTCCACATTGCAAGTGTTCATATTTCTTAAATGTGTATGTCGTGCCATGTATTAAAATGTATCCTGTTCTCTTTGCTTTTCTTCCTTTGTGTGAAATACCTGGTGATCTAGCCAGTCCCCATTCTTTCATATTGCGAACTGACCATGGTAGGAGCACATCCATCCCAGTGTAGTCATTTTAGCTGGCTGTCCTGAAAGCACAGCCTGCCTGTCATATCCAATACTTCTGCTGAAACCCCCAGCCCCCCCCCCCCCGCAAAACTCTTCACTGGGAAGGTCAGTCTATTGCTCTTTCTATGCCTCCTGCTGCCCCCCCCCCCCCCCCCCCGCCGTCTCCACCTCCACCTCTATAAGCACCTTAAGCATCTAAAAACAGAGGTTATGTGATCATTTATAGAGAAAGAAAAAGGGTATATCTACAGTATATATATATTTACCAAAAGTATTGGGACACCTGCCTTTACATGCGCATACATTTTAATGGCATCCCCGTCTTAGTCCGTAGGGTTCAATATTGAGCTGGCCCTCCCTATGCAACTATACCAGCTTCAACTATTATGCGAAGGCTGTCCACAAGGCTTAGAAGGTTCAGGAGTGTGTCTGGGAATGTTTGACAATTCCCCCTTCACCAAATGATTTAGACCAGTGCACAAAGAAAGGTGCATAAAGACATGGATGAGTGAGTTTGAGGTGGAGGAACCTGCCTGACCGCAACCCGATAGAACACATTTGGAATGAATTAGATACAGTTTTACTGCTTGTTTTGGTGGATGATGAATAAAGCAATATATTTACCTTATTTTTTGTAGACTTCCTCCTCTTTGCTCCTCCTGCCTGACCGGTTGCATCTCTCTGATGCATCCTGTACAGTGCAAGACCAGCTGTCTTACATTCTATGAAAGGCTACCATGGGCCTGCCGACAATTCAGAAGCAGCACAAAATGGAGGAGAGCACCAGTTGTCAGCGGAGAGACCAATAAGGTAAGTATATGACCTTATTTATCATTTCCAAGTCAAAATGAGAAACAAACCCTTGCATGAAATGTATTTTTGCATACAGCAAGCAAATGTACCTTCATCTGTCTTGTAAGAGGATCTAAACAAATTAATGGGATGGGCAACTACATGGAAAATTAGGTTTAATGTGGAAAAATCTAAAATAATGCATTTGGGTGGGAAAAATATGAATGCAATCTAATCACTAGGGGGAGAACCTCTGGGGGAATCTAGGATGGAAAAGGACCTGGGGGTCCTGGTAGATGATAGGCTCAGCAATGACATGCAATGCCAAGCAGCTGCTGCTAACAAAGCAAACCGAATATTGTCATGCATTAAAAAAGGGATTAATGCAAGAGATAAAGCTGAGAAGGGCAAGAAAGCTAATAAAGGGACTGGAGGTTATTAGTTATGAAGAAATGTTGCAAGCACTGAATGTATTCTCTCTGGAGAAGAGACACTTGAGAGGGGATATGATTTAAATTTACAAATACTGTACTGGTGACCCCACAATAGGGATAAAAAAATTCTGCGGAAGGGAGTTTAATAAGATATATGGCCACTCATTAAAATTAGAAAAAAAAGAGGTTTAACCTTAAACTGCATTCAGGGTTCTTTATTTTAAGAGCTAGAAGGATGTGGAATTCCCTTCCACAGGCGGTGGTTTCAGCGAGGAGCATCAATAGTTTCAAAAAACTATTAGATAAGCACCTGAACGACCAGAACATACAGGGATATACAATGCAATAATATAATAATATACAAATCTTGTCAGCTACTCTAGAACAACCTTAGACTGCAATCAGCATCAGCTTTAAAGTAACCTGAGGTTACAACCTAGCATCAGGTGTGGTATAACAATTCCTGTGAAACAAAGTGCAAATTTACAGCTGCTAAGCATTGATCACAATCCCATATTCTGTAAAAAAATATATACAAAAAACAAAAAAATGCAGAGTTGTGTGATACTGAACCTTACAAATGCATAGATAGTGCCTTAAACAATGAAAATCAATATTGTTAAAAAATGTAACTATGAACATAAAAAAATATTTTTTTTGTGTAACAAGCAAGCTTACAGTGAAAGAAATGTAGTATTATTCCTTAATATGAAGTCTCCAAAAAAAAGAGATTTTTTTTTTCCCAATTTTCATCAATCCACAGAGACAAAAGTGCAAATCGGGGTATTATACATATTACTGTCCAAAAAGTGACTCTAGTGATCAGAAGAGGGGGATCTCCCTGAGGAAGACACGTAATTGTGTTGTCACATGTAGGGGAGGGGCCAGGACGGAGCTTGGATACATGCTTGTTTGTGCAAGCTGATGACACATACAAGTTTGGAAGTCTTTTGGAGAGGAATCCTGTGCTTAATGATATTATGTTTTCTAAATACATTTTTAAACTAGCGATAATGCACTAGCCAGCCTCTTTCTTGTTTTAATATTCAGGACAACTTCTCTGTATTTTCCTGTGGGATCCCGCTGAGCCAGTTTCACTTAGGAAGGAAGTGGTTCAACTGCTTATGTGGACCAAACTTAAGTGTGTGGTCACACTGTTGGAGGTGAGAGCAGTCACACTGGGGGGGGGGGGGGGTGGATGTGTGTGAAGTCACCCTCTTCTGATCAGGATTATCATCAAATTTGCACTTTTGTCTCTGTGGATTGATGAAATTGGGGGAAAAAATCTCTTTTTTTTGGACACTTGATATTAAGGAATAATACTAAACTTATTTCACTGTGAGCTTGCTTATTGCACACAAAAACAAAAAAAAGAGGTTAATCGTTTAATTTTTTATTTTCATTGTTTTTGGCATCTATGCATTTGTAAGTGAGACTATTGTTTAAATTGCTACATCAGGAATGCAAACCTGGTAACTCATGCACAGATTTGTCAACATCAATTTGATCAAAGTCATTGGGTGGTTTAAGGGTTACAGTACGTAAATCCAACCAATAAGATTTTACATAAAAGTAATGTGCTATTGTTTTTTTCAAAAGTTATTTATAACATTTTAAATATGCAATGTTCCTTAAAATAATTCATGGTGATCCTGCCTTGTTAAAGGTGACAAAATTCTGGTCCTGCTCTATTCATAAAAGCCATATCACAGCTTCTATTAATTAAATGTGATCTTTGAATGGAGGGCAGGCAAATGATTGATAAGTCTGCCTCTCTTCTTGATGACAGCCCTTCGCCGTACTAACGCCTATTGCACTGGAAGATTACAGCAGTGGGGTGGGAGTGGGAGACATAGACGGAGGAACATTTTAACTAAAAGAGGAGGCATCAGCACAAGGGACACATTTTACTGTAAGCTATGACCTTGTACTGATATTTCAGTTTTTTTATTTTGGCTGCAATTAGGCATTAAGGAACATAACCTAAAACATAATGGGAGCAAACCTTTCACAGTGTGCTATGTCATGATTATAAAAATGTAAAATACTTTAAAAAAAACTAAACAAATAAAACACTAATGCCACATACACGCGATCAGACATTCCGACAACAAAATCCATGGGATGTTGGCTCAAACTTATCTTGCATAAACACATTCACACAATGTCATTCGAAATTCCAAACTTCAAGAACGTAGTGACGTACGATGAGCCGAGAAAATTGAAGTTCAATAGCCAGTGTGGCTCTTCTGCTTGAGTCCGAGCATGTGTAGAACTTTGTGCGTAGGAATTGTGTACACACGATCAGAATTTCCGACAACCGATTTTGTTGTCGGAAAATTTGAGATCCAGATCCCAAGTATTGTGTGTCGGAAATTCTGATGGAAATTGTCCAATGGAGCCAACACATGGTCGGAATTTCTGACAAAAAGCTCCAATCCAACATTTTCCGTTGGAAAATCTGACCGTGTGTATGCGGCATAAGGCTGGGTTCACACCATTGCGGGTTACCCACGTCCAATAGCAGGAGATTTTGACCAGCTCTCTTTGGAGCCGGTTTACATATCTCCGCTGCGGCTCCGGTGCAAATTTGCACCGGAGCCCTGTGCATCTTTTGCTCCATTTCAGGTCCGAGTTCAACCAAAAATTCGGGCTGAAATCGGACCAGAAACGGTGAACCAGGATGCACCAGACCCCTGCTTGGGAGCTGCATGCGGCGATGGTGTGAACCCAGCCTCAGTGGTTCCTTCATATACTGTTTGCATTCTAGAGGTTGTAAATCAAAATGCCAACATAAGTGTTTATTATTATCACTTTTCCAAAATAAAACACAACAGACTACAGGTTCAACTCTGTATAAAACTTTCTATAGGTCTGACCCAGACTTGGTCATGATATCTTGCCAAAAGTGCAAGGGATTCCACATTTTTTATTACAAGAGCTCAAAGGTTCCTTTGTGTTTACAGAGCCCATTTTACTGACATCTGCTATAGTGTTTTAACGCTGTCTTTAACAGTTTGTGTCCACAGTATAGGTCAGGCCATAAAACAGACTGGGGGCGACCCACAAGGCTTGAGCAGAGATGATAAAGGTAACAAGCTTTTCCTGAGCATGCAGAAATTGTTCACATAGTTATTCAAATGCCATATGTGTGCATTTTTTTCAGGCAGAATACCTCAAACTAGCTTGTACTAAACTTAAAGCTAGTCTCCAGACAGATATAACAGACAAACATTACAACAGCTCTGTATTCATTAATAAATCATAAAATGTACTTTTCTAATGCATCTATATGATTGGTATCAGCCTTTTGCAATCCCCTATACAACAGCACTCAGAGTGGTAATGGATGGCCTTATCAGTTTTAAAGTGGTTCTAAAGTCTAAACATTTTTTACCTAATGCATTCCCTGTATTAAGGTAAAAAATGTTCCAGTACCTGTATTGCCACCTCACCCCCCCTTATATATTAGATATGTTTTTATTGAAAAAAGAATATTAACAAAGTATGAGACAACATAAATGTTATACATACAACCATTTAGAGTAACACAGGCAGAAGTTACAGATGTCAAAACAATTCTTGACAATTCTGTAAGTTATTAACTAGTCAGTATGTGTTAAAGGCATCAATAATTACAGGTATAAGAACATGTCTCTGTATGGTAGAAGTTATGCCGCGTACACACGACCAGACTTTTCAACATAAAAAGTCCGACGGAATTATTCCGACAGACCATTCGATCGTGTGTGGGCTGCAGCGGACTTTTGATTTGCAAAAGTCTGACAGACTTTAGAAATGGAACATGTTTCACATTTTTCCGACAGAACTCCGCCGGACCCAGTTCCTACTGAGAAATCCGCTCGCGTGTATGCTAGTCCGACAGACAAAAACCGACGCGAGGGCAGCTATTGGCTACTGGCTATGAACTTCCTTATTCTAGTCCAGTCTTACATCATCACGTTCGAATCCGTCGGACTTTGGTGTGATTGTGTGTGGCCAAGTCCGTTCATTCGGAAAGTCTGTCAGAACTCTGTCAGAACTCCGTCAGAACTCCCTCGAAAGTCTGTCGGACCTAAGTCCGGTCGTGTGTACGTGGCATAAGAGATAGATGAAAGAGAAATAAGAGAAAGAAGCGAGAAAGGGTCTGAAAAGGCAGGGAATGGGGAAAAGGAATGCGGCGGAAGTGAAAGGCTCCTGTAGTAGTCATAAGCAACAATAAGAAAGCCTTTATGTGGAGTGGCCATAGTCAGGTGAGTTGCGAAATTAGTTCTGCATACCTAGAGGAGAAAGTAAAGTGTCGTCATCACCGCCTGGCCACTGAAAATGGCCAGCAATCGAGACACAAAAGCCAGGCACCCAAAGGTGTCAGTAGCTGGGCAGGGAGCTCGGAAAGCTGCATCGCAGGAGATGAGGTAAGAAAATTTCCACTTTAAATTGATGGGTTTAGTTCCACTTTAACTATTGTTTGGTGGCACCCTGCATGGCTGTGCTGGGGGAGGAGGCTGAAAAATCAAATGAATTGGTGGACAGAAATATAAATTTTTTGTTAGGTAAAACAACTCTCATACAGTACGCAAAAATGGAGGGATTGGAGTGTGTATGGGAAGCAATTTGGTCTGCCCGACCCAAATAGAATAAATTATCAACTCTATACTAAATTGCTTGCATTGTAGAAAATCTGTACCCATCTGACTTAATTAACCTCTATAGAAGGACTGTTTATTCTGTAACATGTAAAGTGTCTATGCCTGTATGGATAATCACTAGTCCGTCCAGCCTCAGGACAGTGGTCTCGTTATACAATAGCACAATTGGGTACCACATATTGTTTTTAATCCAATGATCTTCATTTATATATGATGTTATACTCAATTAAATGTATATACTTTTATACCTGTACATTTTGCCTGTCTATAATAGACTCCTAGGGGCCCCAATTGTGCTATTTGGCACCAGGTATTTCTTTGCACTCATACAGTATATGCATTTCATCTCTGTATTTAGCTGTTTGACTGGCACTGAGCTATAGATCTGAATTAAATATAGTAGCATTAACAGAAAGGAAATGTTTTTCAGTTCCAGGGAAAGGTCACATTTTCTAACTAATAATACTGTATTGAAGAAGACACACAGTATCTATACATTAGAACACAGTAGACCTATCTACACATTGGAACACATTAGACCTATTTATACATTAGAGCACATTAAATCTATATTACTCTCATGTTCAGCTACAGCTGTATAGTTCATTTTATATTCTACCATTAACTGGTTAGCTATCATCAAGGCAGACAAAAATAGTGGGTAGTGACAATGTGCATAGATTGTTTGCTGATGAATAACTTCACCACATTTCTTAGTACACATTTAAAGAGAAAGGGGAAGCTTGTTTGGCTGTACTTCTCCTGTAAAAAGTGCAGTTTGTGCTGCACTTCTGTGACCCGTTTTCAGCAGACAGCAAGTTGAAGGCTGGGGAAAGATCTCGACCCTATGGTCAGGATACACCCAGAAGCCTTGACTGGCACTTGGCTCAGCCTCTCAGCGATCCACTCAGCTCTCTACTCAGAGCAGTGGTGAGAACTTGGCAATCAGTGGTGTTTGATTGCTCAGTTCTCACCTTTAGAGATGGTAGGGGATAGGTGCAGCATCGGATCAAGGCTGCATCCATCTAGTATGATTTAAAAAAACAAAACAAAAAACAAACCCATACTTATCTTTTAACCCATGCAACCATTAAAGTGTAGAGAACTTTACAGAGGAATATTTTCAAGGCAAATAAACCTTGACATTAGCTATTCTCTATAATTGTGCTTTAATTTGCTTAAGCTGGCAAATTCAAATTGCAGCCTCATAGCAACTAACAACAAAATAGTATACAACAGGAAAAAACTACGAGGCTCATATACCCATGCTAGAAGTCTAGCTAATAAAATGGGAGAACTGGAGCTGCTAATGTATGAGGAGGATATTGATTTTGTGGGGGTTTCAGAAAACTTGGTTTGACAGCTCACATGATTGGCTGGCAAACATTAAGTATTCCCTATATCATAGGGATAGGGAGGGTAGGGAAGGGGGAGAGGTATGCCTGAATATCAAGAATGATGTGCAAGTGAACATAAGCAACAACATCACTAATGGAGCAAGGGAGGACGTGGAATCCTTGTGGGTGGAGCTCCAAAGAGAAGAAAACAATGGTTAAGTAATAGTGGGCATAAAAAAACAGCAAATATCCGTGCTTAGGAAGAAAGAACTGCAGTCTCCCTAATTGGGAACATCACCTAGGTGGAGCCCTGAAATATAAAGGTCTACAAAGGGAAAATGGCACTGTTCAAAAAATTATGTGTAAAATCAATCCACTATTATGAATATATTGAACAAGGTGCTCCTGCTCCACTGCTCCGCTATGTAAACAGTGAAACACTGTATAATTATATACATATATAGCTATTATATAATTTGTGGGACTCACCTTTTTTTGCAATTAGTACTTTAAACTTGTTGTATGCAGGAGCCGCACGCGACATGTTTTTCTGGATTTGTTGTTCCTTCTATATGATTTTTAGTATTCACATATATATAAATTTTTAGGGATTGAGTCATGTAGGACGCAGCACATGTCATTTTTTTTATATTTTGGAGTAATACTGTCATATATATATATATATATATATATATATATATATATATATATATATATATATATATATATACAGTGGTGTGAAAAAGTATTTGCCCCCTTCCTCATTTCCTGTTCCTTTGCATGTTTGTCACACTTAAGTGTTTCGGAACATCAAACCAATTTAAACAATAGTCAAGGACAACACAAGTAAACACAAAATGCAATTTGTAAATGAAGGTGTTTATTATTAAAGGTGGAAAAAAATCCAAACCATCATGGCCCTGTGTGAAAAAGTGATTGCCCCCTAAACCTAATAACTGGTTGGGCCACCCTTAGCAGCAACAACTGCAACCAAGCGTTTGCGATAACGTGCAATGAGGCTTTTACAGCGTCCTGGAGGAATTTTGGCCCACTCATCTTTGCAGAATTGTCCTAATTCAGTTACATTAGAGGGTTTTCGAGCATGAACGGCCTTTTTAAGGTCATACCACAACATCTCAATAGGATTCAGGTCAGGACTTTGGCTAGGCCACTCCAAAGTCTTCATTTTGTTTTTCTTCAGCCATTCGGTGGTGGACTTGCTGGTGTGTTTAGGATCATTGTCCTGCTGCAGAACCCAAGTTCGTTTCAGCTTGAGTACAAGAACAGATGGTCGGACATTCTCCTTCAGGATCTCTTGGTAGACAGCAGAATTCATAGTTCCTTTTATCACAGCAAGTCTTCCAGGTCCTGAAGCAGCAAAACAGCCCCAGACCATCACACTACCACCACCATATTTTACTGTTGGTATAATGTTCTTTTTATGAAATGCAGTGTTCCTTCTACGCCAGATATACTTGGACACACACCTTCCAAAGAGTTCCACTTTTGTCTCATCGGTCCACAGAATGTTGTCCCAAAAGTCTTGGGGATCATCAAGATGTGTTGTGGAGAAATTGAGACGAGCTTTGATGTTCTTTTTGCTCAGCAGTGGTTTTCTCCTTGGAACTCTGCCATGCAGGCCATTTTTGCCCAGTCTTTTCCTGATGGTGGAGGCATGAACGCTGACCTTAACTGAGGCAAGTGAGGCCTGCAGTTCCTTGGACGTTGTTGTGGGGTCTTTTGTGACCTCTTGGATGAGTCGTCGCTGCGCTCTTGGGGTAATTTTGGGCGGCCGGCCACTCCTGGGAAGGTTCACCACTGTTCCATGTCTTCGCCATTTGTGGATAATGGCTCTCACTGTGGTTCGCTGGATTCCCAAAGCTTTGGAAATGGCTTTATAACCCTTTCCAGACTGATAGATCTCAATTACTTTCTTTCTCAATTGTTCCTGAATTTCTTTGGGTCTCGGCATGATGTGTAGCTTTTAAGGATCTTGTGGTGGACCTTACTGTGTCAAGCAGCTCCTATTTAAGTGATGCCTTGATTGTGAACAGGTGTGGCAATAATCAGGCCTGGGTGTAGCTAGAGAAATTGAACTCAGGTGTGGACAACCACAGTTATAGTATGTTTTAACAAGGGGGGCAATCACTTTTTCACACAGGGCCATGATGGTTTGGATTTTTTTTCACCTTTAATAATAAACACCTTCATTTACAAATTGCATTTTGTGTTTACTTGTGTTGTCCTTGACTAATGTTTAAATTGGTTTGATGTTCCGAAACACTTAAGTGTGACAAACATGCAAAGGAACAGGAAATGAGGAAGGGGGCAAACACTTTTTCACACCACTGTATATATTTTCTATATACTTTTTATATATTCTACTTCACGTATACATGTAGCACTATTCACTTTATATTAAGCGGTGACAATATTCAAAATAGTGGATTGATTTTACACATGATTTTTTGAACAGTGCCATTTTCCCTTTGTAGACCTTAATAGTGGGCATATGCTACAGGCCCCCTAACCTGAGGGAGGAGGGGGAGGCGGACCTCCTATCACAGCTTGGAATGGCAGCAAAGCTAGAAAATTTTATTGTAATGGGGGATTATAATTATCCAGATATAGACTGGGCAGATGGAACTGCTCGTTCATCTAAGGCTCGTAATTTTCTAAATGTCTTGTAGGATAATTTCATGGGTCATCTGGTGAATGCAACAACAAGAGCTAACGCACTACTAGACCTACTGATTACAAACAATACAGACCTGATAATAACCTGGAAACATGGGGCAACTTAGGAAGCAGTAACCACAAGTCAATTAGATTCAGTATGAATCACAGAAATAAGAAGCACAAGGGTAATACAAGGACACTGAATTTCAAAAGAGCCATCTTCCTTAAATTGTGCTCCTTGCTAGACAATATTAAATGGGATAAAATCCTAGGAACAAGGAAGACTGAGGAAAAATGGGAATGCTTTACAAGAATACGAAATAAAGGTATTGACCAGTGCATTCAAATTGGGAAATAAGTTTAAAATAGCTAAAATAAATCATGGGTGGCTAAACTCTAACATAAAAATGCATATAAAAGCAAAAGATAAGGCCTTTAAAAAAATACAAGACTGAGGGGTCATTGTCAGCATTCCAACAATAAAAAGAATGCAATAAGAAGAGTAAGAGTGCAATCAGGGCAGCTAAAATAGACCATGAAAGGCACATAGCGGAGAAGAGTAAAAAATAAACCCAAAACATTCTTTAAATATATAAAAAGTAAGAAAGTGAGGTCAGAACATATTGGCTCTATAAAGGATGATGTAGGGAATTTGGTTACAAAAGACAAAGAGAAGGCAAAAGTTTTAAATGCATTCTTCTCCTCAGTTTTCATGAAGGAAACAAGGGAATATAGTTACCGAGACTGTAATGTTAATAACACATCACAGAATGTACCCTCATGGCTAACAGAAGGCAGTATCAGAAATAGACTTGAAAAATGTACATAAATAAGTCACCAGGCTTACACCCAAGGGTCCTTAAGGAACTCAGCCAGGTGATAACTAGACCATTGTTCCTAATTTTATATGCAAAATTTACTGACTGGGATAGTATCAACTGATTGGGGAAAAGCCAACACGGTACCAATATTTAAAAACAGGGCAGCAATATATTCCTGGGAACTACAGGCCAGTTAGCCTAACATCAATAGTCTACAAGCTAGTGAAGGGGATGCTGAGGGACTATATTCAATATTTTAGTAATGGAAACTGTATCATTTGTGGTAATCAGCATGGATTCATGAAGAATTGTTCTTGCCAGACCAATCTATTAACATTATATGAGCCAAGAAATGAGCTGCCATCTAGATAAAGGAAGGCATGTGGATGTGGTGTATCTGGATTTTGCAAAAGCATCTGATACAGTTCCCCACAAATGTTTACTTTAGAAACTGAGGTCTGTTGGCATGGACCATAGTGTGAGTACCTGGATTTAAAACTGGCTACAGGGGCAAGTCCAAAGGGTGGTGATAAATAGCAAGTACTCAAAATGGTTCGGCGTGGTAAGTGGGGTCCCCCATGGATCTATCCTGGAACCAGTTCTGTTTAACTTATTCAAAAAGTAAATAGAGGATGGAATACATAGCTCAATCTCAGTATTTGTGGATGATACAAAGTTAAGCAGGGCAATAACTTCGCGCAGGATGTGAAAACCTTACAAAAATACCTAAAAAAAAATAATGGGATGGGCAACTACATGGCAAATGAGGTTTAATGTTGAAAAATGTAAAGTAATTTTGGTGCTAAAAAGACGAACACAAGTTACTTGATAGGGAGAGAAACTCTGGGGGAATGTAGGCCGGAAAAGGACCTGGGGGTCCTAGTAGATGACAGACTCTGCAATGACATTCAATGCCAAGCTGCTGTAAGCAAAGCCAACAGAATATTGGCATGTATTAAAAAGGGGATTCACTCCAGAGATAAAAAGATAATTCTCCCACTCTACAAGACTCTGGTCCAGCTGCATCTTGAGTATGCCGTCCAGTTCTGGGCACCAGTCCTCAAGAAGGATGTTCTGGAAGGCAACAAAGCTAATAAAGGGACTAGAGGGTATCAGCTATGGGGAAAGAATACAAGCTTATTCTCTCTGAAGAAGAGACGCTTGAGAGGGGATATGATAGTACAAATACAGTACTAGTAACCCTAGCATAGGGAAAAAAAAGTTTAAGTGAAAGAGAATTTAAAAAGACACGCGGCCAAGTGGTTTAACCTTAAACTGCATAGAGGGTTCTATACTGTCTGAGCGGTAAGGAAGTGGAATTCTCTTCCACAAGCAGAGCTTCAATAGTTAAAAAAAAAAGACTATTAGATGGGCACCTTAAGGGTCACAACATACAGGGATAAAAAATATATATTTGACATAAACATAAGCACACTAACACACCATAGGCTGAACTGGATGGACTGGTGTATTTTTTCAGCCTTACAAACTATGTAACTATGTAATTTTGTGCTAACAATGGATGTTTATGACTTGTTACCTAAAGTATAAAGCTGACTAAAGATATATCAAAATTTGGCCGGCTCAGCAGGGACACTGTTTAATGGGAATTTTGGAAAACTTTTGTCGATCAGCAGCTGGAGCCACTGATCAGTGTATTCTCACCACAGAGAATCCCGCTGTCAGATTACAATGTTGTGGTGGGGGTTTCCTCTATCAATCTCACTTGCATGGATGGAATAATATGTTAAAGCCAAGAAACCATCTCTGGCCAACTTGAAAGATGATGATGGCTGTACATTTTCACATTGTATCTAAATAACATTTAGTGTTTGATAGTTTTGCTTCTGGCTCAGGCAGTATAATAATACAGCAACTAAAGTTGGGGAACATGCAATGGAGTGAATGAGGATAGTGGAATGAAAGTGATGTAAGTGGTTTTTAAAGGGTCTATTTCATTTTAAGTGGCCCCTGCTGGCTACAGAAGCTCACTTCTGCTATCCTAAATCCATTCTTGTGTCAAAAAACAGCCTTATTATTTTAATTTTTTTAAACAGAAATTACAAAAACAGACAGTGAAAAAAGGCAAAAGAATAAGCCACAGTACACACATATTGGTCAAATACATCTCCCTATATAATCTCCTATGTAGAAGCCTGAGGAGAAGTAAATGGGATTACTATACATAGGGTATCACTTAAGTGACAGTTCTGAGTCTACTGGAGTCTTTGACAACACATCCGGCACACAGCAGCAGTCTCAAGTCTTCATGGGGGGGGGGTGCATATTGCCTGAGTCAGCTATAAATGCTGCCCAACACAAAATCTTTAACTTAAAAACATTGATTTTTTTCAGAATTATTTGCAAAAATGTGTTAACACTTAGCAAGTTACTGGACTTTTATCTTCCCTAAGAAAAATATCCTAATCTTCACAAGCAATCCTTATTCATTTCATCAGTTTTCGGCAGCACCTATATTTGTGAGCAATTATTTTCAAGGATTAAGCACACAAAGGGCAAAATTAGAACCAAGACATATGCTGATCACCTTGAAAATTCAAAAACTGTTATAAATATCACACTAGTTTTATGTTGCCCTTTTTTCATTTTTGTATCATTTTAAAAGAGGCAAATGATAGAATAAAATGTTTGTCTATATCTTTTAATCTACAGTAATAATATATTTTTTCTAACCTACATTGATCAAAATAGGAATAAAGTCAGCTTTGCTAGGTGAACAATCTCAAATCCTTTAGTAAACCAACCCCAACAGCATTAACATTTGAAACTTTATAACACGATAGTAAGACCACCTGTAACATATGGAATTGTAAACAAATATAGGAAGAGTATAAGAAAAGATAAGGCTTAGAACATTCAGCCAGCAAGAAAAATAATATGAGGGAGACCTGAGCAAAGTGTACAGTCTATAGAGAATCCTGTGCAAACAGTCGCATGGGTGAGTGTTTTGCCAAGCAAAGCTCAGCTGCAGGGTAAAGTGTGACATTTAGCAGTGGTACTATTACCACTCCTAAATGTGACAATTTCTTCCTGGTTGTTAGGGAGTCGGCACCCTAAAAACCAGTTACTCATCCCCACCCAGTGCACTGAAATGTCAGGTAGGGATTTGAGCATGCAGCCTGGATGGCCAAGAAAGGGGTGGATCAGCATGTGCCCCCTTGCCTGAACCATAAAAAGCCATATGTCCTCAACATGAGAACACTTGTCCTCATGTTGATGAGGAACCCTGGCCCAGTGGTTGTGGGGGTCTATGGGCATGGGTCTTATCAGAATATGTAATTTAAAGATAAGGAGGCACCCAGACATCGTTCCCCCCATGAATTAGGGGTACATACAGTAAAGAGTACTCTCACGCATTCACAAAAAATAGGAAATAAAATCCTTTAAAAAAATTACTTACAATGTAAATTCACAGTTAATCACATTGTCCGGCTGAAAGAAACCTGTCCGAACCCATAGCTTCTTGGGTCGTTTTTTGGGAAGGATTTCTCAAATTAAATGTATAATAAAGTCACATCTTTAAGAGGACCAGTATGGATATAAAGCTGTGATTTTTCCATAGAACTGGTAGTCTAAACTCAGTGTTTGCATCCCTATTTTCGTAATTTTTACTGCGTCTTCAAATAAAATGGACAATGAAAGTCTCATACCTAACTAAAATGTAGAAGGTCTCAAGGAATCAGATCAATGGTTAAGCCATAAAATACACAAGAATGTTCTGTGGGTATAATCAGCCATTATCCACCACATAAATATCACTGACAAATATTAACTTCCTTCCTGACATTTACACTCCTGGTAATTTCATAATTTCATGCATTGAAAATGCAGAAAGTTTTATGTTTTGTTCACTAAACATTCTGCAAGTGTATGCTAAGAATTTTAAAAGGGAACTGTAAATGTTGTAAACCAATGCGTGTTTTTGCTACTCTTACTTAAAGGAATTCAGTTTATAATAACAATTTCAGAGCTGTATTCTGCAATTCAGTACACATTTTGTAAAGTGATTGTTGATGAATTTGCGTTTGATCACCCAATCGCCATGTCAGAAACTGATTTAGGATCTTGAACAAGAGAATAACATATTTCTAGTCTTATATAAATATACCACAACCCCAGGTCACAGGGTATGATCTTGATTTGACTTAGGAGGTTGTGGAATTACAGTGGTAACCAAGGGAGCAGAAACGGGAACAGTATTCTTTATGAAATTCAATATTTGCTATAGAACCATAATACTATATAATTGTTCCCTGTGACTTAAAAATGATCACATTACATGAAAAAATTGGCTCATTAATTTTACTTGCTGTTTAATTCATTTAACAGTAAATAATATTTGTCTGGAACAGTAATGCACTGTGCAGACCAAATCTCAGAGGAATCCTCACTATGTATCTGACACATGTTAATAAGAAGTTTCTCAGTATTCACCTGGTGTTTATCTACAACCAGGATATTACAGTCCCAAATCAGTTTTGTCAAAACAAATTTAAGCTCTTAACACATCTTCTAGGATTCTGTGGACCTGCATGTCTGTTCAGTATTGAGCCTGTCCAGGAAATTTACCAGATGTTCTTAGCGTTACTTGTTCCCATATCCAACAAACTCTCCAACAAAAACTTGTCTGCTCCAACCATTCATAGGAACTACCCCATTTACTTCATTAAAATGCCAACTTTTCAGCTATGCATCAAAATTTTTTTTAGTTCAGGCTTTTCTTCCTGAAAATCTGGAAATTGTATTATAATATAAAAATAATTGATATATTCAAATGCACACTACTTTTCAAATACTACACCGAGGTGACCTCTACTTATAACATTTTATTGCTTAGGAGGGTACAAAACAATAGGCAACTGCAAAAACAGACAGTCTCCCTCCAAACACAGAATAGGAGTTTACAAATACCTGAATTCCATGTATCCAGTCCATGAACTCCTCTCAGTATCATGAACTTAGGACACCAGGCCCAGAGGATTCTGCCTAGGGACTTGATATATATGTGCACAGGAACTAACCACTGATGTTGTCAATAAAGACTCTCTGGATCTGGTTCTTCTGCTGTGGGTCCTTAAAGATTATTTCCAGGTATGGAAATTTTTTTACACATTTACACTGGTCCAGCTTGGACCATAGTAACTAGGCATATAACCCATCACCTTTTTTTCTCTTCCTTCTTTCTCAACTTACATCTGTCTATACCCTGCCTTACCCCACCTCATGGCTTTCCAAATGGGCTGAGTGTCCTAGAGGGAAACAGTGGGTATCTTAGATGTAGGAATTGAGATACCATGCACCATTCTCACTTTCAATATTAAACAAAAAAGATATTGTGATATTCTCATCCTGACTAGACATTTGTATATCATCTTAACCATTTTCCTACCGGCCTATAATGGATTAACGTTCACAAGGTGGCTCCTTTATCCTGAGCAGGCATCATATGACATTTAGCAGGATAAGCCACTCGTGCGCACCCCCGGGGTCATGCAGCCTGGTGATCGGTGGTGATGTGTGTCGCTCTGACACGCCACATCTTCGATCGTGTTAAAGAACCTATGACATAGGCTCTTAGCCACTTGATCAGCTGTGACCAATCACAACTGATCATAGCAGTAACTAGGAAGTGCCGGTAATCGACTTTCCTCGGTTAGCGCTGACAGGGTCAGCACATTGATTATCAGCAAAGCCCTCATCAGAGATGCCCACAACATATGCTAATCATTCCCCATACGATGCCAGTCAGTGCCCACCAAAATGCTAATCAGTACCCATCAAAATGCCAATCAGAGCCCATCAGTAACACCTGTCAGTGCCCATCACATATGCCTACCAGTGCCCATCAATAATGACTGTCAGTGCCTCCTCCTCACTGCTTCCTATCAGTGTCAACTATTAGCGCCCATCAGTGCCACCCATCAGTGCCCATCACTGCACTCAGTTTTCTATCAATGCCCATCATTGCAGCCTATCAGTGCCCATAAATGCCACCTTTTAGTGCCCATCAGTGCGAATCAGTGCTGCATATCAGTGCCGCCTATCAGTGCTGCACATTAGTGCCTCCTCATTAGTGCCCATCAGTGTCACCTTATCAGTGCCTCCTCATCAATGACTATCAGTGCCGCCTCATCAGTGCCTGTCAGTGGAGCCTCATCAGTGCTCGTCAGTGAAGGAGAAAACAAAATTTTATAACAGAAATTAAGAAAAAACTAATTTTGTTTGTCTTTTTTAATTTGTTACGCAAAAAATAAAAAACCCAGTGGCGCTCAAATACCACTAAAAGAAACCTCTATTTGTGGGGAGAAAATGTAAAAAAATGTAGTTTGGGCACAGCGTTGCATGACCACGCAATTGTAATTCAAAGTGTGACAGTGCTGAAAGCTGAAAATTGGACTGGGCAGGAAGGGGGTAAAAGTGCCATGTATTGAAGTAGTTATATAGTATAACTATGGCTCCCTACAAAAAAAACAAGATCACTTAAATATAAGTGAACCTGCACTCAGTTTTCTCTTAGTTCTCCTGCAAAGTCGCAGAAATACCTGTTGAGGCTACCAATGAAGTCCATCAAATGCAGCTCCCTGTTATGATGTAGAAATGATGCTGCACCATTCCTAAATTCAGAGTAGAGTTGCCACTCTCAGGTAAGCTGTGTCTATTTGGACTAAAGTGAAATTAAAATGTTGCAGGGGGCGTGGTTATCCATATTGTCACTACTGATTCGCAAGCCTGTAGCTGGCCACACCTAGTCCTATCTATTGCTTTCTGGATTTATATTACTGCCTTAAAACCCTCCACTGTAAGCTGTGGTGGTTGTGTCTGGGAGGAGGAAAGTGAGACAGAAATGAAGGTGGATTTGGATCAGTCAGGGAAGGTAATAGAAGTTTCTGTATACTTTCTGGGCTTGTGCATAAAATAGTAAATGGATCTGGTATTTGTTTACACTATCATATTGTAACCTTTGGTTGTACTCTAAGGCTCGGTTCACACCAGACGCGGCACGACTTGACGCGCCGCGACCTGACAAGTCGCCCCCGTTCTGTACTACGGAACCGTTCTAGTAGGAGCGACTCGAGTCGCTCCGACTTAGAAAAAAGGTTCCTGTACTACTTTTGCGGCGACCTCGGGCGACTTGCATTGACTTCTATACAGAAGTCATTTTGCAAGTCGCCGCTGAGGTCGCGGCAGGTCGCGGCGCGGCAAGTCGTGCCGCGTCTGGTGTGAACCGAGCCTTATGCTCTATGTTTGTATAGATTTTTAGACTGCATTGGCCAATACAATGTTCCACATTGTATTTAACCTTACTGTTTTGATATGTTTTGAGTCTTCCAGCCTGCCAATGTACCTACATTTCCCTTAACATAAATAAAGGGAATGTATCCCTCTTCTCCACCCCACAATCTGTACATATTGCCCTCACTTCTGCCCTTTCCTTATTACTGCACTCATCACCTCCTTCTAATTCTAATCCCACATGCTGAGGCATGTCCCATCATATAAATCATATTTTCATATTACCTCCCTTAGTCTTCTGCTTCTCCTAACCACTGGAGATATATCCCCAAACCCGTTTGCCCATCCCTATTACTTAATACCTTGGAATGTCTACTTTATAAAAAGGGGTCATTTGGGGGGTATTTGTACTTTCCTGACTTGTTAGTGTCTCAAGAAATGAGATACACCTGAAGTACTGAAGGCCTGATCAGATGTGATCAATTTTCAGTGATTGGTACCATAGTTTGTAGACTCTATAACTTTCACAAAGACCAAATAATATACACTAATTTATTTTTACCAAAGCTATGTAGCAGTATAAATTGTGGCCACATTTTTTTGACAGAAACAAAGAAAAGAGCATATTTTTCTGAAAATGTACGGCCTTTTTTTATTTATAGCACATAAAATAAAAAACCCACTAGTGAGTAGTGATTAAATACCACCAAAAGAAAGCTCTATTTGTGTGAAAAAAGGATGCAAATTTCATATGGGTACAGTGTTGCATGACTGAGTAATTGTCATTGAAATTGTAAGAGCGCTGAAAGCTGAAAATTGGCCTGGGCAGGAAGGGGGTTAGGTGCCCTGTATTGAGGTGGTTAAACTGCACTTTTAATGGCTCCCATCAAAACTGACTGATTTTCTCATATTGGAGTCTGAGCTTAAAACTGCAAGTTGAATCATGGTAAAACTGCTTTTGTCTGCTCAAAAGAATTAGCTATTTGAAGTGGAAATATGATAGAACGTTTACTTAATTACCTCCTATGTGTGTAATTAAATTAATTTGTGGTCTTGTTGGGTTGTAAAGTTATCCCCTTCTGATTAACAATTTAGACAGTCAAGAAAACAATAAAGCAAAAATTATATTGAGTGACATTTTGTTAAAAAAAAAAGGTTGAAAAGAATCAGTGAATCATTCTTTAGCATTTTCATTCTGTTCAAAAAAAAAATCTGTCTTAGCAAGAAAAAATATTTGATTTCATGGTTACTCATTTCTCAGGCTTAGAGACTCATTCTGTAATGAAAAAAGGTTTTTTTTTTTTTTATAACGGGCAAACATTGTGTGAATATTCACTTCAATTATCCAATCACGGGAAAAAATAATTATTGTGTGCTTTGAATACTCAATCATGTGCAGATGATTTTCAAATGATTGGATAACTGAAGTGAATACTTACATTTTTGCAGTGACAGATCTCAACTTCTATAGTAAATTGCTCCAGAGTATACAATAGTTACAGATAATGTGTAAGTCTTACCTGCTTTTGTGGTAACTTTTAGAAGGTAACCATCTAAGTCTATATGAAATTGAGGTGTTTCATAGGGCAGTGATATTCTTGTTCCATTCCATTTAACTGTAAGATGCTGTTGAAGACTAATGATGCTTCCTTCTATTACTAGGTCCACGGTTTTTGTCCATGAGAAAGAGTGTGTGCGGCGAGCATCATTTTTTACTATAACTTCAAAAGGCGAGGTAGAAGATGAACAATCTTTGGTTAAAATATATTGACAAGTTCCTTGAAAATTGAATGTCCGTCCGTCGAAAGTATTGTAATGGGGGTCTCCAAATACAGTACAAACACCAGGCTCTGTATTCAGAAATAAATTATAATTAATATGCATAGTGTTTCGTTATCACATAATATAATTTCAGCATTTTCAAAAGACAAGATCTTTCTGGAAGTGATATCACTGCAGGCAGGAAGCTGGGATACTGAACGGGCTCTGAGTGCAGAGATTATCCAGACAGAATGGCGCCATTGAGGGACTTAGGTGAGCTGACTATCCTGCTGGTGGAAGTACTATAAAAATGTCTTCCCACCACCTCACCTTCTCCCCAAACTGCCTCAACTACCCCCCCAATACCACCTCACCTACCCCACATACCAACCCACCTACCCCAATATCACCTCACCTACCCCCATACCGCCTCACCTATGCCCATGCTGCTTCACCTACCCCCCCATTTTGACTCACCTACCCTCCCATCCCCCTCATACTATCTCACCTACCCCCATATCACTTCACCTACCACCTCATACCACCTCATCTTTCCCCCACACCACCTCACCTACCTCCATATCACCTCACCTCCCCCCATTACACCTCACATTCTCTCTTACAGGTATAGCAGCTCCCTCCATTCCTTCCTAATCACTGCACCTCCCTTTTACCCACCAACCCCCTCTAGGTTACAGCAACTCCCACCCACCTCCTCCTCATTCCATCTCTCTCCTACCCACCTAAAACTTCCTCTCGGGTCACCCTACGTGCAGGGACCACCCTGTCAAATCTCCGCTCTTCTCTATGGGGGATCGGATGAACACAGACCGTCTGTCCGTGTTCATCCGATCCGCTCTGCAGACGGATAGAAAAATAGGATTTTCCTCCATCTGCAGAATTGGACCATAGCAGAGACGCTAGAAGAAGAGGAGCCTCGAGGGCCATCAGGGGACCCCAGAAGAATAGGATAGGGGCTACTCTGTGTAAACGCATTGCATAGAGCAGGTAAGTATAGGCATGTTTGTTATTTTAATGCAACAAAAAAAACCTTTACAACCACTTTAATGTGTGTTAAAGTTGAAGCAAGTGTAAATGAGCCCTTAACCACCAATGTATGTGGCATAACCCCGGTATCCCCGTGTTCAGACGGCGGTCTGGTACATGATATAAAAGTGGTCTCTGCGGCGGATTCGCCACGAGATCACTTTTATCGGTGGCGGGAGAGGGAAGCAATCGGATCCTTCTTGTGACTGTGCATGGAGAGGAGTGAGGGGAAGATGGCCCCCACCTGTCTCCATGATGCTGCAGGGTGGAAGCGACGTCAAAATGTTTTTTTGTGTATTTTTAATTGCATTTTAGTGTAAATATGAGATCTGAGGTCTTTTTGACCCCAGATCTCATATTTAAGAGGTCCTGTCATGCTTTTTTTTCTATTACAAGGGATGTTTACATCCCTTGTAATAGGAATAAAAGTGACACAATTTATATTTTTTTTAAAACAGTGTAAAACTAAAAACTAAAAGGTAAAGCACCAAGCTCGCTTGCAGAAGTGAAAGCATATGTGAGTAGCGCCCCCATATGAAAATGGTGTTCAAACCACACATGTGAGATATCGCCACGATCGGTAGAGCAAGAGCAATAATTTTAGCTATAGACCTCCTCTATAACACAAAAACTGCAACCTGTAGATTTTTGTAAATGTCGCCTATGGAGATTTTTAAGGGTAAAAGTTTGTTTCCATTCCACGGGCGGACGCAATTTTGAAGCATGACATGTTGGGTATCAATTTACTTAGCGTGACATTATCTTTCACAATATGAAAAGAAAATTGTGCTAACTTTACTGTTGTCTTATTTTTTAATACAAAATGTGTATTTTTTTTAAAAGTGCACTTGTAGGACCGCTGCGCAAATACGGTGTGACCGTATTTTATTCTCTAGGGTGTTAGAATAAAAAATGTATAATGCTTGGGGGTTCTAAGTGATTTTCTAGCAAAAAAAATTTTTTTTTAACTAAACAACACATCTAAAAAAGAGGCCCGGTCCTTAAGTGGTTAAAGTGTACCTGCACCAAGACTATGGACAATATTGTATCCACATATTTGTAACAAGCTGTATATTTTCTTCAAAAGCAGAATGAATGCGTAAAATTGCTTTTGTACCATTCCCTAGACTAAATGAGCAGTCAAACCCTTTAACCATCTCAATAATGGTCACCTTCACCCTCTTCCTGTCCAGATAAATTTTCAGCTTTCAGCACTGTTGCACTTTGAAGGACACTTGCGCAGTTGCACTTTGAAGATGAACATTTTTATATATTTTTTTCACATAAATAGTGCTTTCTTTTGGTGGTTTCTAATACCACTGAACAAAAATTTTGAAAAAAATTTGACATTTTGAAAAGAGAAAGCATTTGTGTTGTTTCTGTTATAAAATGTTGCAAATAAATAATCTTTCTTCATAAATGTAGGCCAAACCGCATTCTGCTACATTGCTTTGGTGAAAATACCCCAAATCAATGAATGTTATTTAGTCTATAGTAAGGTTAAGGAGTTCACAAACTATGTTGTTCAGTATCTCACAAAAGTGAGTGCACCACACATTTTTGTAAATATTTTATTCTATCTTTTCATGTGACAACACTGAATAAATTACACTTTGCTACAATGTAGTGAATGTATAGCTTGTATAACAGTGTACATGTTTTGCCCCCTCAAAATAACTCAACACACAGTAATGTCTAAACCGCTGGCAACAAAAGTGAGTACACCCCTAAGTGAAAATGGGGCCCAATAAGCCATTTTCCCTCCCCGATGTCATGTGACTCGTTAGTGTTAAAAGGTCTCAGATGTGAATGGGGAGCAGGTGTGTTAAATTTGGTATAATTGCCCTCACTCTCTCATACTGGTCACTGGAAGTTCAACATGGGACCCCAGGGCAAAGAACTCTCTGAGGATCTGAAAAAAAAATGTTGCTCTACATAAAGATGGCCTAGGTTATAAAAAGATTGCCAAGACTGAGCTGCAGCATGATGGCTAAGACCATACAACAGTTTAACAGCACAAGTTCCACTCAGAACAGGCCTTGCCATGGTCAACCAAAAAAGTTGAGTGCACATGCTCAGCGTCATATCCAGAGGTTGTCTTTGGGAAATAGAAGTATGAGTGCTGCCAGCATTGCTGCAGAGATTGAAGGGATGGAGGCTCAGCCGGTCAGTTCTCAGACCATACGCCAAACACTGCATCAAATTGGTCTGCATGGCTGTCGTTCCAGAAGGAAGCCTCTTCTAAAGATGATGCACAAGAAAGCCCGCAAATAGTTTGCTGAAGACAAGCAGACGAAGGACATGGATTACTGGAACCATGTCCTGTGGTCAGATGAGACCAAGATAAACTTATTTGGTTCAGATGGTGCCAAGTGTGTGTGGCGGCAACCAGGTGAGAAGTACAAAGACAAGTGTGTCTTGCCTACAGTCAAGCATGGTGGGAGTGTCATGGTCTGGGGCTGCATGAATGCTTCCGGCAGTGGGGAGCTGCAGTTCATTGAGGGAACCATGAATGACAACAAGTACTGTGACATACTGAAGTAGAGCATGATCCCCTTCCTTCGGAGACTGGGCCACAGGGAAGTATTCCAACATAATAATGACCCCAAACACACTTCCAAGACGACCACTGCTTGCTAAAGAAGCTGAGAGTAAAGGTGATGGACTGAGGCATTCTCAAACAGAAGGTGGAAGAGCGCAAGGTCTCTAACATCCTCCAGCTCCGTGATGTCGTCATGGAGGAGTGGATGGGGACTCCAGTAGTAACCTGTGAAGCTCTGGTGAACTCAATGCCCAAGAGGGTTAAGGCAGTACTGGAAAATAGTAGTGACAAACACAAGATATTGACACTTTGGTCCCAATTTGGACATTTTCACTTAAAGGTGTACTCACTTTTGTTGCCAGCTGTTTAGACATTAATGGCGGTGTGTTACTTTGAGGAGACATCAAATTTACACTGTTATACAAGCTATACACTCTACTCTCAACTTTACATTGTAGCAAAGTGTAATTTCTTCAATGGTGTCACATGAAAAGATATAATTAAATATTTACAAAAATGTGAGGGGTGTACTCACTTTTGTGAGATGCTGTATGTCTGAAAATTGTCCACCAAATTACCCCTTTTTGGTAAGTAGACAGTTCTAGGTATTTAATAAGAGCCATGACAAGTTTTTTAAATTTTTTGGAAAATAAAGAAAATTTATAAAATTGTTATTTTTGATCAAATTTATATTTTTTACATACTGTCACCAATACAATACAGCGTCATCATATAAATGGCTCCTGGTGCCCCAGAAAAGCCAGGGATACCCAGAAGTGAGGGGGGAAAAGATTCACAATTGTGCATGGTGCTGGATCAGGGGGTGATTCTGACATCTAAATATGTTTTACCTTAAGTTAAAGTGATTGTAAAGGCTTTTTTTTTTAAATAAAAAACATGTTATACTTACCTCCTCTGTGCAGTTGGTTTTGCACAGAGCAGCCCAGATCCTCCTCTTCTCTGGTCCCTCTTTGCTGCTCCTAGTCCCTCCCTCCTTTGAGTGCCCCTCAGCCAGCAGCTTGCTACAGGGGTCACCCAAGCTGAGTCAGAGCTCCGTATATCCATTCATTCATGGAGCCCTGTCCTTGCCCCACCCCTCTCTCCCCTGATTGGCTGACTAACTTTGATTGACAGCCATGGGAGCTAATAGCAGCACTGCTCTGTCTCAGCCAATCAGGAGGAGTGTACTGGATGGCTGAGGGGATCGTGGACATTGCTGGAGAGAGAAGTAGCTTAGGTAGGTAATTGGGGGGTGCTGGGGAGGCTGCTATAGAATGCATTAGGAAAAAAAACATGGCTCTTTTACCATGTGATCGGCTGTGTCCGATCACAGCCAGTCACATGTAAATGCGGACGTGCCGGTAATCGTCACTCCCCTCACACTGACAGTGTGGCGAGGAGTGCCGATGAGCAGCCTCTCTTTGCGTGGGGGGAGAACAGGGCTCACACTGACAGTGTGGCGAGGAGTGCCGATGAGCAGCCTCTCTTTGCGGGGGAGAACAGGGCCGGTAATCAGGGAACTGATCATCAGTTCCCTGATTACAATAAAGTGCCAGAAGTGCCACCAATCAGTGCCCATGAGTGCCACCAATCAATGCCCATGAGTGCCCATCAGGGACCCAAATCAGTGCCAATCAATGACCCACATCAATGCCCATTACTGGTGCCAGTCAATGCTGCCTTTTAGTGCCCACCAGTGCCTTCTCATCAGTGCTGCCCATCAATGCCTATTAGTGCTGCCCATCAGTGCCATCCATAAGTGCCCATCAGTGCCACCCATCAGTGCTGTCTATCCATGCTGCCTATCAGGGCCCACCTGTGCCACCTATCAGTGCCACCCACCAGTGCCGTCTATCAGTGCCCACAAGTGCCACCTATCAGTGCCACCTAATCAGTGCCCATACGTGCCGACTCATCGGTGCCCATTATTGCCACCTCATCAGTGCCCATCAGTGCAGCCTATCAATGCCCATCAGTGCCACCTCATCAGCGCACATCAGTGAAGGAAAAAAATTACTTATTTACAAAATTTACTGACAGAAACTAAAAAGAAACATCTTTTTTCCAGAATTTTCAGTGTTTTTTTCTTTTTTTTTGTAAAAAATAAAAAAAACAGCAGAGATTAAATACCACCAAAAGAAAGCTATTTTTGTGTTAAGAAAATGATTAAAAATGAATTTGGGTACAGTGTTGCATGACCGGGCAATTGTCATTCAAAATGCGAGAGTGCTGAAAGCTGAAAAATGGGCTGGGCAGGAAGGGGGTGAAAGTGCCCTGTATTCAGGTGGTAAAGATACACTGTCATTGGGGTAAGAGGGAAAACTGCTGTAAGTATGAATTGCAAACACCTAGACGTACATTAAAAAACCTACAGCAGCCTTGCAAAACCTTCCTGTTAAAGGAAATCCCAGGTCTTTGTTTATAGGCAAAGCTCCAACACTTCTGAGTAGTGTCAGTAATTTGTCTTCACACATTAGTATTGGCCCATCACTATAATCAGTAACCTCTCTGGCCATAAGGAGTGTACAGAAAGTAGGAAGAGGCAGTCAAGCTTTGGCGATAACATAGTGTAATTTTTTAGATTGTAAGCTCTAACGAGCAGGTCCCTCTGATTCCTCTTATACCAAATTGTAATGTAACTGTAATGTCTGCCCTCATGTTGTAAAGTGCTGCGCAAACTGTTGCGCTATATAAAACCTGTATAATAATAATAATAATAATAATAATAATATAATACAATGACTTTGCCTGACAGAATGGCTTGGTGTTTGCCTCTAACAACCTCATGCAAATATGTAACAACTACATCTATTAATTCAATCCCAAGATGTAAGTTACTGGTGCAATGTAAAACTCTAAAAAGTCACAATGAATAAAAAAGTAAAAATTAACTTACTCACTTTCAGTGCAAATAGGACAGCAGCCTTTTCTATTTAGCATTTTGCCCTGTAAGACAAAGAAACAAAGCACAAGAGTCAGGAAGAATCTCTTTGGGGGTAATCCTTTCCAAAAGGTAAAGCCCCAAGGAAAAAAAAAAACATTGAAGTTTGCTTCATAATTTATTAATGTTAATGACAAATACAAACCTCACAATAAAGCAACAAACCAGGGTTTCTGCCGAACCAGCTTATCTCAAGTCCTGTGCAATTCGGAAAAAATAACATTCTAATCTATTCACATTTTTTTCATCAGAGCTTTTGACACTCAAGCCCTAATGAAAGTGGTGCTCTTGTACCCCCAAATGCATCGGAAACTTTTTTGAGTGTCCCCCTGACTTTTATTAAAGCTTCCTGAAAATATAGAAGACAATAAGAGTAAATATCTCCGAAGTGAGAGAAAATCTACTGTTAGACAATTGCCACCAGAAAAGGTGTCCTCAAAGAAAGACCTTCACTTAATTTCTGCTCTGGTGAGAACTGGATCATTTTGGATTACCCATCACTTAATAGTCATCAGGAGAAATAGAGAGGCTTTATCCCCTTAGCAGGGACATAGACAGCAATAAAAGTTTGACATGGGTATTAAAACTTCCCTACCTTATCCAAAACAAAAAAAAACTATTTTGGCTTTCAATAACGTTAGTACAGTTATGGTGCACAAAAATGTCTGACGGAATTTGGAAAATGTTGTCCTAATATACAGACAATCACCCTGCTCGTGTGGAGTGATAACAGCTAAGAAAAGTTCTATAATGTTGCTTCATTGTCAGTGAATGTGGCCTCCATACCGGGATTGTATTGCTCCCCTCAGATTTAACCATGTATTGACTGCCCAGTGGGTTGAGCCAATGTATCTTCTGGTGCCAGATTTAGGAAGGAGCATATAATCAATCAAAAGAAGGAGGTAGCCATTATTATATCAAATATGTTGCAAATGTTAGTCAATAGGGCAGAATCCCCAAGGACCGCAATAAGTGATATAATCCAATTTTTTTCTTAGAAAAGTCTTTAGAGTCTTTCTAATCAGACCAAGTTTCAGACTTTTCGGTTTTATGAGCCTTTCAGTTTTATGTCTGAAAATATTTCAGGCAAGACTAATTAGGCTTTTGTTTGGTTGTGCAACAGAAACAGCTGTTGTTTTTTTTTTTGTGCCTCATTTGGCACCAAATTTAAAAAGGCAACTTTTGATTTGTAATAATGTACAGATGTGTATTTTACATCACAACTTTTTGGTTTGGCTGCATTCATAGTCATCCTGAGGACTTAGCTATAAAAACCTGATGGATAAACTTAATAGTCATTTAGAACCTGCTGTTAAAACCCTATGTTTATTTAATTTTTTTTTTTTTTTTTATCTAGGACAATGTATTTTAGTCGATGACTAATAAGTGATAGCATTTCATGCTTTTCTGTGAATGTTTCCAATAAGCCCACATTTTTTTTTTTTATGAGTGTGAGCTCTAGTATAGATCTAAAGTGGCTGGGGAAAAAAAGAAACTATTGAAATCTGCTATTAATATGCAGAAAAAAAATACTTTGTGTGTCTTCATTGAGCTCAGTGGAATCTAGTTAAATCAGTTAACTTTCTGCTTTTACTATATTTTATTATTTTGACCTTAGTATAGAACAGACATTTTTTTTTAAGTTGAAAAGCTGCAATTATCGACTTTACAACTAGCAAAGTATGAAACATATGTTACTGAGAAGTAGTCAAAATCCTCTTGTGCTGAAGATACTAAATTAAAAGTTTGCATTGCTGTATGAGAACAAAGGAGCCCCTTTACTCCTGCATGGGAACCTGAAAATACGGCAATCTAAAGCTATCCTCCACATATACACAACCACCTTTATTGATGGCTCTGCATGCTGTATACAGTACACATAGGCTACTCTGTTGCTGAACTAAAAAATAAGAGCTAAAGCAGCAATTTGTTTTTGCAATATTGCAATTTATTTTCTTTGGTACTAGAGAAGCTGCTGTACAAAATATACTGTATGTAGCACCTTTATTAGTACATGCAGGTACATTAAGGTTTTAGTGCATGATTAGGAACCCGTAACTAAGCAAAGATGCGTGTAATATCTCCCATATATACTTTACCTTAAGGGTGAAGTAGAAGCAAAGCTTTTTTGGCTGTACTTCTTCTATGGATCACAGGAGTGATTTGTTCTGTACTCCTGCGACCTATTTTCAGCTGACAGCAAGCTGACGTCAAAGAGCCAGTTCATACGGTCGGGATCCACCAGGATGCCTGGACAAGCAGCTTACTCAGCCTCTCAGCAAGCTGCTGAGAGGCTAAGCCAGCCACTACCCCCCCCCCCCCATCCACAACACGACACTCCATGAGCCCTGGAGGGGCACAGCAGTCACTCTCTGCAGGCTGAAGACCAAGAGCTATGCGATGTTTGATGACTCAGTTCTCGGTCTTAGAGGAAGCAGGGGATAGATGCAACATCGAACCAATTCTCCTTCTTCTCCTATGGATCACATGAGTGATTTGTTCTGTACTCCTGAGACCTGTTTTCAGCTGACAGCAAGCTGACGTCAAAGAGCCAGTTCATACAGTTGGGATCCACCAAGATGCCTGGACAAGCAGCTGACTCAGCCTTTCAGCAAGCTGCTGAGAGGCTAAGCCAGCCGCTACCTCCCCCTCCACAACACGGCACTCCATGAGCCCTGGAGGGGCACAGCAGTCACTCTCTGCAGGCTGAAGACCAAGAGCTATGTGATGTTTGATGGCTCAGTTCTCAGTCTTAGAGGAAGCAATCCTCGAACCAATGCTGCATCCACCTAGTGTGTATAATTTTTTTTTTTGTTTTGTTTTAATGAATCCCATAATACTCTTTTAATCAAGTTTGTCTTTCTGGACTGATGTAAAGTAAGAAAACCTGTATTCTGAAAAACATAACTAGTATCCTATTTTTCAAGTATCACCTGTATTTACTCTAGTGGAATGTGTTTATGCCAGTGATAGTCACTTTACTATGGATAGGAGTCCTCAGCTGTGGATCCTGACATCACCAATGGATTGCACTTAAAGCCCATGACAATTTTGTATGTGTGCGCTTTAATCTTTTGTCCCCGGGTGGAGAGATGGGGCTCAGGTAAGTAATTAGGGGGTGCTGGGGGGGGGGGTCTGCTACACACAAAAGGTTTATTTATCTTAATGCATAGAATGTATTAAGATAAAAAAAAAAAACTTCTGCCTTTACAACTCCTTTAACCTAAGAACTGTCTAACCTAATCATTTTAATAAGGATTTTGAGTCACATAAGAAGTGAGCAGATTCTTCTATCTCTCAGCACATGTGGGCATTTGAAGTGCACACATCCTGTTTTTGTAATCTCTGTTTTATTACCAACCTTTATCTGGCTTGAATTAATCAGAACTGGCTTTGAATTTGGCTGTCCTTTTAAAAACTTTAAAATGTGTTACTATAGCCAGTTTGCATCTAGAATCTAGCATCTAGCATCTAGTTGTACTGTATAACCAATGTACTTCTGGCAATGTTCGAAAAATTGTATTTTGCTGACTTAAGCCTCATACACACGATAGGACTTTGTACAAACTTTCCCTTGGATTTTTGTACACAGGGCGTCGGCCCTGAACTTGTATTGCATACACACAGCAGGACTTTTTCAGCCAACTTTCACCAAATCATGTGGTTTTTCTGCTCTTTACCGCCACCTTTGGTCAACTTCTGTATTGTTGGCTGATCTTTTGCATTGGTTCTGAGCATGCCTGTTTGTACCTTGTACAAAAGTCCTATGGTTTTCTGTACACACGATCAGACTTTGCTCCATCGGACTTTTGTTGCCAGAAAGTTTGTCCGTTCGCACAGCCAACAAAAGTCCGATGAAAACCAAAAAAGTTTGTGCGATGGAGCGTACACACAGTCGGATGTTGCTCCAAAACAGCTAATTTGCATGTTTGTTGTCAAAAAGTCTGATCGTGTGTATGGGCCTTAAGACTGATAAAAATATTGCTATTTGGGGGTTTCCATATATGTTTCTTTACTTATGTATTATGGTCTTGAGAAAAAAATACAATATTTGAATGTTTTAATTAGTTTTAGTCATATAAATATGAAACATTATATTTACTCTTTTGCAGCCAACAGGTAGATTGTCAGTCTTGTACCCCAGGCTTAAGTATAGTATAAAGCCAACGCCAAGTATAAACCCAAGAATAAAAATGTAATTTATTGCAGTTTACAAATCCTTAGATGTGGCAGCTGCATTGTTTTTTGTTTTTTTTCCGGCTACATATATATTCTGTAAGGACAGAAAAATACATATTGATCCTAAATGAAAATCTTTGCCCATGTAACGTTATGTGTACTGAACCAAAAACTCAAATTATGCTATTGGCTTTCAAAGATATTTTATACTAGCAGAACCTAGGTTTACACACATAACACCCCCTCCAGGTTCCTGGATCTCAATCTGCAGCCCAATATGTGCATATACTGTAGCCCTTTGATACTTATTGTGTGGACCCAGCAGCCGGAACTTTTTTCCATGCCTGGTTGTTTGCTCACAGTGAAGGAAAAAAACATCTTTAGATTGGCTTCTGCTAGTTAAATGGTTATACAATCCATTTGCTTTTCTTCTTTTTGTAAAGGAAGAAAAATACAATCCAGGGCATCTATGACGTGTCACCCCTTAATCGCAGAAACTACAAAAAGCTAAAGGCACTTAAAAACTCAGTCAATGCCCGCTTCATGTGGTGACCAGCAGACTTTAATTTTCTCCTTTAATGTCATTTTTTCCGACCTTTTACAATGGTTCTTTATACAATAAAACAGGATTGTTGTAATTACCATGGAATCTTATTGTTAGGCTTCATTAAGGGACACAAGATTCAGTTCTGATATACATTATATTACTAAAAGTGTTGGGACACCTGCCTTTACACGCACATGAACTTTAATGGCATCCCAGTCTTAGTCTGTAGGGTTCAATATTTAGCTGGCTCACCCTTTGCAGCTATAACAGATTTAACTCTTCTGGGAAGGCTGTCCACAAGGTTTATGAATGTGTCTATAGGAATGTTTGACCATTCTTCTAGAAGCGCATTTATAAGGTCAGGCACTGATGTGAACCAGAAGGCCTGGCTCGCAGTCTTTACCCTAATTCATCTCAAAGGAATTCAATTTGGTTGAAACATTCCTATAGACACACTCCTAAACCTTGTGGACAACCTTCTCAGAAGAAATCTGTTATAGCTGCAAAGGGTGGGACAACTCAATATTGAAACCTACGGACTAAGACTGGGATGCCATTAAAGTTCATGATGTGCACGTAAAGGCAGGTGTCCCAATACTTTTGGTAATATAGAGTATTTGGGTTATATGCAGTGGCTTACAGGTGGATTGGCCACTAGCAAACAAAAAACAATTTGCCAGCTAGCTATAACCCTTCCTTCTACCAGCATGCTTCAGTTTTGTAGAAGAGCTAGATCACAAACACATAAGTGGGATCTGTGCCCTTAATTAACTTCAAGCAACATACAAAATGACTAGTGAAAAAGGACTAAAGCTTGTCTCAATAGAAAAAAGGCATCCATCTTTCTAGGACACTAGCAAAACCTGAAGCATACTAAGAGAGGGGTTATACCTGGCTGCCCAAAAGCTTTTCTGATTTATCAGTGTCCAGTTCTCTTGTAGACAGCTGCATATAACTGAATAGTATTAGAATAACAGAATCCTGGGTCTTTTAATGAATAATAAAGACATTTCCAATTTTGCATTTTTTTTTGCACAATTTTGAAGGAGATTATAGGGAGCACAAATGACTTGTGATGGACTTATGTCCTTTTGCATGCTCACAGTCTCTGATTATCTAAAGATCTTTTATTCTATTACACCCACCCAGTTTTTGATCATTTACTGTAGTATGCCCACAGTTTTAGATCATTATCTGATCATCAGTTGGAGTATGCCCAGTCTTTTGACAGTCTTCTGTAGCATTACATCTATTTAATGTAACGTGTGGCCCTTACATCAGGGACCACACCTGCAGCCCCTTATATCGAGTAAGTTAACCACCACTGCTCTACATCTTTAGTTTACAGGTTCACTCAACAAGTACAGACTTACTTCTGTACTCTCTTATTAGACAGCCCAGGATACACTGGCCACAGTTCTACATGGAAGTATCAAATGTGCATTTGTAAAATAAAAGTTTTATACAAATATTAAAAATTCTAATGGAAATAACAATAAAAGTAACCAAAAACTCCCAGAGTTTCCTTATGATGTACACTGATACTACTGTATATGAATATCTTTAACTCAATGATATGCATGTTGACCTTTTAAGAACACATTACTTATCACTGTAAGTTAAAGTGGTATAAAACCCAAAAGCAAACATTTATTATATTGCAGTTTACCAACTTATATGCCTTGTACACACGGTCGGAAATTCAGACGGAAAAGGTCCGATCGGATTATATTACGGGAAAATCCGATCGTGTGTGGGCTCTATCGGGCTTTTTCCGTCAGAAATTCCGCCAGAAAAAATTTGGGTCTGAATAGACACACGGAGCTGTGTTCGGGTATCCCCATAGAAAGCTGCTTGCTGTGGGGGCACTTGACAGGAGGGAGGAACCAGTTTCAGGTCCGTTGGCGACGGACCTGAAAAGAGGAGGATCTGGGCTGTTCTGTGCAAAACCTCTGCACAGAAGAGGTAAGTATAAAAAAAATAGACTTTAGTGTCACTTTAAGATAAACAATTTACCACTGTCAGAGGTGCTTACAGTGATCAGCTTTTTTTAATCATGTAAAAGCAAAGAAAAAAATGGTTGCCGTAACTGCTTTTGTAAATGAAATATGAGCTAGAGTTCAGCTTCAAATTTGTAATCCTGCCCAGGTTAACAACGTTGCTGTCTGCTGTGCCCCTGTGCTCATTTATACAGAGTGGAGACATGCTAATGTCGGAGGTGTGTTATTGGCCAGATCAGCAGGTGAACACAGATGGAAAAACCCTAAAAGAAAAGAAAACGAAGGCAGCCACCATATCTAAAGATTTGTAATTTGCAAAATATAATTTTTTTTATTATTAGCTTAATTCCACTTTCACTATCCATGAAAGTTAAAAACGCAATTGTAATAAAGGATTATTAGAAATAACTGTAAACTGTTACACAAAAAGGTTACTGAAGTTTGCTTCAATTAGTAATCCAAGTGCAAAGACTTGTGAAATGACACAGGAATACATAAACACAGGAATACTTACTTGGGGGCAGCTGTGGACTGGAATGCATTGTTTCTTGCGACACTCTGTCTTGCCTTTCACACAAGAACAGATGGTGCAGTTGACAGAGGACCACATCTCTCCATCCTGCAGAAAAGCCAAGAAAAAAAATGCAGCCATCAGCTGTGGCTTTCAACAGAAAATGATCCCAGTCATGTATCAAACTACAGGAGAAAAATAATCATTTCATCCCCAGTGGGCTTGTATCAGTGTATAAAATAAATTATGAGTTATGAAAAAAAAACATCTTTAAAAATTTTGCTGGAAGAAAAACAATAGCCCCAGTGATGTGTTCTTAAACACGTCTAGCACAGATCAATGTATACCAGACCCAAGTCTGGTTTATAGCAACCCGAATGGGCAAAGTAAAAGGTTTTCTTTAATCCCTCATTCCCAGCAGTATACATCTTTCCTTCGTTCCCCCCACTGCTCAATGCAGCTTCATTGTATGGAGGACTAGGTGACAGTGCTGGGATAATCAGCACTGTCATAAGAGAGGTCCATAGTCCTATGAGCTAGTCCAGTGGCTTTTAGCTCACACAGGGAAAATAAAGTAAGTAAAGTAAGTTAACGCATCTGTGAAAGTCTGCATTAAAGCTGACCTGTTGCTTTGCTCTTCATAGACAAAGCACAAATTCACTTTCCGAAAAATTTGCCAATCAATTTGTATCTACCATTCAATATTAGTTACTGTGAAAATTAAACAAAGGAACCTGAATCCCAGGTACACAGAGTCTACTCTTATTTCTAATGCCGGGTATACACTTTCCGGAAGACTAGGTGCGACGGGATCAGTTTGTCGGACAATCCAATCGTGTGTGGGCTAATCCGATCGATTTTTGTTATAAAAATAAGACGGACCTAGAAATAGAACATGTTTCAAATCTGTCCGACAGACTCAATTCCTATTGGGAAAACCGTTCCTCTGTATGCTGGTCTGACGGACCAAATACGACGCAGGGGAAGCTATTGGCTACTGGCTATTGAACTTCCTTTTTTAGTCCCGTCTTACGTCATCACATTCAAAACAAACAGACTTTCGAACAGACTTAGTCCGTTCGTGTGTGAGCAAGTCTGTTCCTTCGGAAGTCCGTCGGAACTCCGCTGAAAAGTTCGTTGTGAAGACCGTCGGACCTAGTCTGCCGGAAAGACCAGTTGTGTGTACGTGCCATAATTTTCATAAACACTTTTATTCCAGGTATATACAAGTGCGGCACTTGAGTTTTTAGTCCTGTACCAGCTGAACGGAGAGGGGAGGCTGTATGGCAGGTGCCAAAACACCTAAATAAGTGGAATAGCAAGCACTATTTAGCTCAATATACCATTTAGGTTTAGTCTTCTTGGGGACAATAGACGCATGTGCTAAATGCCCCTTTTTGATAGACTTGTATGTGCTTTGTATACTTTTAAACTTTTTTAACCCGATTTTGACTTTGGTCTAAACAGGCCTACAATGACACCATGCCGCATTACTAACATGGCATGTTACTGACATTAGGCTTGCACCAAACTTTCATAAGGAAAAGAAAAATTGACAAGCATGGGTTACATATTCAAGAGTGAGATAGGATATGGAACTGTAATTTAGGCTGGGTTCACACTATCTTCACATGCCACTCACAGCAGGGGCCTGGTACGTCCCTGTTCACTGTTTCAGGTCTGATTTCAGCCTGAATTTTTGGCTGCATTTGGACCTGAAATGGATCAAAAGATGCACAGAGCTTCTGTGCAAATTCGCACCAGAGCCGCACCGGAGATATGTGAACTGACTCCTTAGAGAGCCGGTCAAAATCTCCTGCTATTGTGAATTGGATGTGGAGAAGCCTCATCCAATTCACACTAGTTTGTACCCAGCCTCAAAGAAGTCTGCACATAGAGAAAACATGAGAGCTGACATTGCTGATTTGTTTTTAAACATATAGGCTTTAGTACCATCATCCTGATCTTAGTGTCAATATCTAATAAGTCCCTAAACTAGAACAAGCATACAAGATGGAGGTTTGGACTTTACTGGCCTCCTGCCTTTTCCAGTTCATTCTCTTATTATGTAGCAGCCCTGCTCTCATATTTCTAATCTCACTGATTTCTTTTATAGAGACATACACTTCTTATACAAACAAGGTTTTATTAAATTAAGATATTTCCTAATGATCATAGTTTAATATAATAGGGTGTTGCAGTTAAGTAAATTCAAACCATTATTTACACTGGACCTAAACTCAGATAATAAAGATTTATTATCTATAGGAAATATCTAGAAACTTTCCATGCATTGAGCCATCTAGCTGCATGACTGCAGTGTAAGATCATCTTAGGCACTGCTGCAGTTTCAGAATAAATATTTGGGCCAGGTCCCTTGTCACATGTGCCCCTCCCTGTCAGGATGGTATTTATGTAACTTTTATGCCTTGGCTTTTCAGCAGCCAGGCAAAAACATTTTTAAGGTGAGCTCACAATCCTCAGTCTCCATATTTATCTCATGACATGTTTTATTTAAGGAATTATATTATTGTTTAACTGTGTTTACCCTGAATATTTTGTTTCCTGACTTGCAGACCTTTACTTCTTCAGCAGGCACATAGGAGACACACTCATCACAGCATTGCTCTTGCCCATTTTTGCATGTTCCAGCCGGAGAACACTTCCTTCTACACACTACAGTTGAGTCCTAGAGAAACCACAATTTAACAGAAAACTTAATAATTAAGGACACATAATCCAAAGAATTGTTGTTTCTTTTAGGTATTTGTATTCTACAAGATTACACAGACTAACATCCTTTCAGGAATTATAATTCAATTTAATTATTAAGCTCCCCACTCTAAACAATGGAATTTTTCTGTACAGGCAGTCCCCGAGTTACGAACAGGTTAGGGATTGCCTGTTTGTTCTGAAGTTGGATTTGTTCGTAATTTGGGCGCGCATGTGCAGAACGGTGTTTTCCAATGTTTCAGCTGCTTTGGTGTGGAATGGTTTTACAGGTGGAGGCCACCGGTGTGAATGTTTGTGACCAAACAATCAGAGACAGACTTCATGAGGGTGGCCTGAGGGCCCAACTTCCTCTAGTGGGCCCCATGCTCACTGCCGGGCACCATGGAGCTCGATTGGCAATTGCCATTGAACACCAGAATTGGCAGGTCTGTCACTGGCACCCTGTGCTGCTCACAGATTAGAGCATGTTCACCCTGAGCACATGTGACAGATGTGAAAGGGTCTGGAGAAGCAGTAGAAAATGTTATGCTGCCTGTAACATTGTTCAGCGTGACAAGTTTGGAGGTGGGTCAGTCATGGTCTGGAGAGGCATATCCATGGAGGGACGCACAGACCTCTACAGGCTAGACAATGGCTCCCTGACTGCCATCAGGTATCGGATGAAATCCTTGGACCCATTGTCAGACCCTACACTGGAGTAATGGGTCCTGTGCACCTCCTGGTGCATGACAATGCCCGTCTTACTGTGGCGAGAGTATGTAGCTAGTTCCTGGTGGATGATTGAATTGATACCATTGCATGACCCCCATGCTTGCCTGTCCTAGATCCAAAAGAACTCCTCTGGGATATTATGTTTCAGCTCATTGAGGCCGCCAGGTTGCACCTCAGTATTTTTAGGAGCCCAATGATGCCCTGGTCCAGATCTGGGAAAAAATACCCCAGGACACCATCTGTCGTCTCATTAGGGACATTACCCAACATTGTCAGGCATGCATACAAGCACGTGGGGGCCATATAAACTACTGAGTACCATTTTGAGTTGTTGCAATGAAATTTCGGCAAAATTTACTACACTGCTGCATAATTTTTTCACTTTGATTTTGGGATCTCTTTGAATTCAGCCCTCTGTAGGTTGATAATTTTCATTTCCATCAAATGGTGCGGCATCCAGACACATTATCCAGTCAATATCAGTATAGATATCCAGAATCATATTTTTGCCCATTGAGATCTGATGTGTTTTCAAAGTGTTCCTTAAATTTTTTTGAGCAGTGTACTTTCCCTAGAAACCAATGGCCATTGAAATGTATAGACAGTTAACTTTTAAATTCCCCTTCTCATCTCACCAGTAAGGCCCCAAATTCTTATACTCACCTGTCTTCCATCCTTCCAGATATTCACTTTACCAACCACTAGGAGCCACGCAGGTGCCACTGTAGAAGTCTTCTAGCTGGGCACTTCTGCCCATGAAAAGGCCATTTATTTTGTTTCAATGATGGACAGACTTCATAGGAATAAAAAAACACATAAGCCAAAAACTGACTGTGGGGAGACTTCTGCAGCATCAGCTGTATGGCTGTAGGGTGAAGATCTAGAAATAAAGAGGAGCTGAGTATAATGTGGTGTGTGTGTGATGCTGGTTTTACAACATGCTGGTTCAGAAGTCAGTTGTGAGACCTGACTCTGTCAGACAGGGAGCTGTACACATGGGCAGAAAAGCAGCTGGAGCCTGTCGAACCAAGCGTTTTCGGACACTTTTCGCTCTATGTCTATCCAGCCTAAGACCTTGGGGGCTTTCTTTTTTGGAGGAATGCCTATTTTAAAGATTACTTTATTAAAAGTACTAAAAGTTATGCCCTGTACACACGGTCGGACTTTCCGATGGAAAATGTGCGAACGGATCGTGTTGTTGGAATATCCAACCGTGTGTGGGCTCCATCTGACTTTTTCCGTCGGAATTTCTGACACACAAAGTTTGAGAGCTGGATCTAAAATTTTCCGCCAACAAAATCCGATAGTTTTAAATTCCGATCGTGTGTAGACAATTCCGACGGACAAAGTGCCACGCATGCTCAGAATAAATTACAAGACAAAAGCTATTGGCTACTGGCCTCTTTATAGTCCAGTCATACGTGGTGTACGTCACCTCGTTCTGAACGATCGGATTTTCCAACAACTTTGTGCAACCGTGTGTGTGCAAGACAAGTTTGGGCCAAAATCCATCTTAAAAAGTCAGATGGATTTTGTAATCGGAATGTCCGACCGTGTGTACAGGGCATTATTCTGTAAAGTTCCCAAATGACAACCTGAGCCCCTACTCTGTTCTGTAAGATGAGCTACAGATCACATAATTTCTAAATTGTACTTTTAATTAACTAACCTAAGCTAAAAGCATCCTTCTCATAAGTCAATCCATTCACAGCTATGGTTTTGCAGTGGTGTAAGAGGTCATGTTGGAGAGTTTAACTATAAAATAGATGGAAAAACAACATACCTCATTGGATAGTATTAGTGCTAATGTCTATAGGCCAGTGAGTAAAATGTGTTTTTTGGTGCAACATGGCTGGGGTAGTGAATATAGAAGGGTGGTGCTGTTTTATTATTGTGTGAGATAGACTTATGCCATGGAAGTTGTTTGTGAGAGTGTATAAAAGCAGCCAAAGCCATGCTATGTTTCATAACTAAAATTTGGAGAGTGGCTCAGAGCAGAGAGGAAGAGGGAGGAAGGATGGGGCATGAGCCACTCCTGTAATACATTCAGCTGTGTGTGTAAATGTATTTAATAAAAACAGGCAGAGCAGTTAAGGTTAAAATTAAAGTTAAATTAGGCTTGTTACAATCTGCAAAAGAACATAGAGCTCCACCCAATGGCTGGAAATTGTAAATATGAAATATGCATAGGAAATATTTAATATTGACCAAACTAAAAAAATATAGACATAGGGGGTTATTTACTAAAGGCAAATCCACTGCACACTTCCCAGTGCACTGCAAGTGCACTGGGAAGTGCAGTCGCTGTAGCATTTTTGCTTGCACATGATTGGATGATAAAGTCAGCAGAGCTTCCCCTCATTTCAGAGCTTCCCCTCAGATCTACAGCGACTGCACTTCCAAGTGCACTTGCAGTGCACTTGTAGTGCAGAGTGGATTTGCCTTTAGTAAATCAACCCCACAGAATATTTTTTCATTGTTTATTTTTAGCCATGAAATAATAAAGAAAACATAGAATCGAATATTGAGAAAATAAATAACTAACTATATATTTTCCTTAAAGAGGAAGTAAACTCTGGTGGGTTTTACTTCCTCTTTATTTCCCTGCAAAGGTAAAGCATAATGGGCTACTATGCATCGCATAGTAGCCTATTATGTGTCACTTACCTGAAACCGAAGCCCGTGATGTCACCATTGTCCCACTAGCAGGGAGTGTCCATCTTTGCCCCTCTTCCTTCCGGGGACGCAAACTCTGGCTCAGTGACTGGCTGGAGTCACATGACATCACTCCCGCACATGTGCGTGGGAGCCGCCAGTCATGGCATTAACCCTATTACAAACTGCACGATGTGTCCTTTCTAAAGTGCATATGTTGGTGCATGCGCCGTAGTCATCGGCGCTCGGCTGTTTCATAAATATCTCCTAAACCGTGGAGGTTTAGGAGATATTTCCAGCACCTATGGGTAAGCCTTAATACCTACTGGTATTAAGCACCTACGGGTAAGCCGTAGTTATTGGCGCTCGACTGTTTCGTAAATATCTCCTAAACTGTGGCGGTTTAGGAGATATTTCCAGCACCTATGGTTAAGCCTTAATACCTAAGGGTATTAAAGTGATTGTAAACCCTTACAACACACTTTGACCTACAGGTAAGCCTAGATTAAGGCTTACCTGTGGGTCCAAGAAATATCTCCTAAACCTACACGGTTTAGGAGATATATGCCAAAAGACAGGCACCGCTGTCTACGGCGCATACGCCGTAGACAGCAGCGCGCAGGAGCACTGAGCGCACCACGGTCAACGGCGATATGCCGCAAGTGGCGGCTCCCGTGTGGATGCGCGGGAGTGACGTCATTGCAGCTTCCCCCAATGACAGCGGCGGAGCGGCGAGACCCACCGAGAAGATGGATGCACCGGACTACAGGGGACAGCGGTGGCTCCTGTGTGAGTAGTCCATTGCTTTACCTTTGCAGGGAATGAAAGAGGAAGTAAACCCATCAGGGTTTACTTCTTCTTTAAGCACCTACTTGTAAGCCGTAGTTATTGGCGCTCGGCTGTTTCGTAAATATCTCCTAAACCGTGGCGGTTTAGGAGATATTTCCAGCACCTATGGGTAAGCCTTAATATAGGCTTACCTGTAGCTAAAAGTGGTTGCTATAGGGTGTACAACCACTTTAAAATGTCACCTTTTGAAAAAGCAGACACATGTTTTCCACAGCCATAATGTTTTTAAGATGACAGTGTGCCAGTATTCATTCCCTAAAAAGCTAGCTTTCTGACTGATATAGTGCCATTTAATTTGGTCCGCATTCGACTAAATCATAAAATATAAGTATTGAGTATATGACACAATAAAATCACAGTTAAAATCATGCATTAAACACAGTATTCAGATGTCACTCACAGGTTCAGTGTGTTACTAGCCTTTTGTATATCTGGATAAGTGACAGATGTGAGAAAGGGATCCAGAGGGAAAGCTCATATATGGTTGCAGGTGCTCTACTTACCCTGCAGGTGCACGTTGTGCAGCTGTCGTACATAAAACTGGAATGGTTATCGTAGACATCGCTTCGAAACAGGCAGCTGCCAGAAGGCAGGTCAAACACTTTTCGTTGGCCTAAAATAAGTTTAAAAATCCTTTTAAAAATACAGTGCAAGCAAAAAAATATTCCCTAATAAAATTCAGTCCAAAACATTAGCAATGTGGTTTAAAAAGCCACATGAAAGGCAAACAATTTAGTCTGTATTATTTCTCCTATAAGACCTTCTTTTTTTTTTTCAACACAGCCACATTGATATCAGCACTGAAAGTGCTATACTTTAAAGGATACCTATAAGCACTGAAAAATATTCAATAACTTACTTTAAAAGGTGCAGATCATACGGCTGTCACCCTGACTTGCATTACAGCCATGGAATGATCAAAAGGAGAGTATAGCAGTGGCATCCTTCAGATTTCCTATAAAGTACACAGCAAATGCAGCTTTCGTATGCTGCTGTTCTAGTAGCTGCATTGCTTTTCTTCAGTCTAATGTGTTGGGTCCTTGATAGTGAATAACTGACAACTAGAAAGATTTCACTCTATGCATGCTCATTGTTCCCTGGAAATGTTTCCTATGTTACTGTAGTTTTACTCTGTGTTTAGGAATTTAAAAAGATTCTGCCACACAAGAATCCTAAAAATACATTATGTACCGTGAATGCTCCTACTGCCCTTCACATCACAACAGGACACAGTAGCTATGCAAAGTTCTGCAGGAGGACTTTGGGGAAAAATCTAAGCAGTGTTTGGCAGCACAGGCGAAAGGAATGGTAAGTATTTTCTCTTTTATTTATAGGCTAATTTGTACATTTCTTTGCTTGTTTTTAAGTCTCTTTAGAGCACACTCCTTGACTTTTGTCTTTATACACTGAAGTTCTGAAAAGTAGGCACCTTCCTGTTGCCTACCTTCATAACTTCTTTCCAAAGTGCCCAGAAGCTTAGGATGTTCTATAAATAATTTTGCAACCAGAGCCTGCATGGTTGCCTACATGTCAACTGTCCCAAACTATGGCCACCTATCCCATTTGTTGGCCAATTGGAAGGGTAGGCCTTACAGTGATCATGTAGGTTCTGGGAGCATCCTAAGATTTAAGGCTTTCATGGTGTTGTCCAAATAAACTAATTACATTTGCAAAGTGGTAATGCTTCAATGAATAACTTTATCTATTAGGATCTACATAAAGTTTTTTTACCTTCTCTCTTTTTTTAATAAAAAATTTAATTAATATGCAATATCAATATAAAGGCAGCATACAAAGAATCTTTTTTTCCATTAGCACTGAAATACATTTAATTGTTCTTTGATATATTTTCTTCGTGCTGATTACTGTATAGCCATTTAAAGTGTTTGAGGATTCTTCCTTGTCTAAACATAGCTCTGTTTTTACTGTGTTACATCAGTTTATGTACATGATACAATGAAAGAAAATAGAAAATGATCACAGGGTCTATCACTAGCTGTGGGGCACATATTTTAAAGTTGGAATCACTCAAGTAGTTAGATACAAAGCATCAAACCATGGTAAAGTACACTCAGATAGGTCTGAGACTTATTACAGGGGAGACATACAATAAATGTTCTTTCATACTTTTATAAATCTGAGGATACCCTAGAAATGGCCTAGAGACCAAAGGCAACCATCCCACCAAGATCTTCCACCATAAAAGGGCTTGAGAAAGGACCTTAGCCCTGGAGGGTTATATGGACTCCCAAGTAACCGAGGAAAGAATAAGAAGAGACAAAAAGAAAAAAAAGAGACAGAAGAGCTCAGAGCAGTAACAGGTTAATACATACCAGAGTCATCCAGCCAGAGAAAGCACTCCCAAATACTAAAGAAGAGAGATGTACATGTACCATGCCCAGGGCTCCCAGGTAAGTTCAGACTTTTGAACCGTATCCTGTAGAATGCTAACTATATGTTTCTGGAACATTATCCGAGAAATGTTTTGCTTTGTGGCAGTCAGGGATACAGGAGGCTGTTTCCAGGAGTGGGCTATTGTTATTTCTGTCCCTAGAGGGATATATAAAGTGAAGAGTTGCAAGCTTTTGGAAACTTTATCCACTAGCATGGTGAGCAATGCAATCTGTGGAGACGAAATCCTCGGATCCTTGTGGTGAGGAACCCAGCTATACTTTTGCCAAACGAGTGGAGACTAGATACATCTTGTGCTAACGTTAGGGCTACTTTCACACTGAGGCGTTTTTCAGGCGCTAAAGGGATAAAAAATAGCACCTGTAAAGTGTCTGGAAAACGTCCCTCCCCTGCAGCCCCAGTGTGAGAGCCTGAGTGCTTTCACACTGGAGCGGTGCGCTTGCAGGACGTTAGAAAAAGTCCTGCAAGCAGCATCTTTCAGGTAGTGCGGGAGCGGTGAATACACCGCTTCTCCACAGCCCCTTCCATTGGAATTGATGGCCACCGCTGCTTTGTGGGTGCTATTACCCTTTATTCGGCTGCTAGTGGGTGTTAAATGCACCCCGCTAGCTATTACAGTGGTAAAGCGCCGCTAAAATTAGCGGCGCTTTACCGCTAATGCCCCCCCCCGCACCAGTGTGAAAGGAGCCTTAAATTGATCTATATTAAGTTTTTTTGAGCTACTTAATAATTACAATGCTTTACTTTTTTTTAGAACTGTCCAGTCTATACAGGTCTGGGCACTATTCACATGCCACAGCTTTATACTTTCCACCCACCTTTAGCCTCAAATTAGACACAATGGGGTTGATTTACTTAAACCGAAGAGTGCAAAATCTGGTGCAGCCCTGCAGATAAACCAATCAGCTTCCATTTTTTTTTTGTCAAAGCTTAATTGAACAAACTAAAGTTAAAAGCTGATTGTCTCATGCACAGCTGTACTATATTCTGCACTCTCCAGGTTTAGTAATGGGTTTGTTTGTAATGTGTGGACGCTACGAGTGGGTGTCACTTTGTCATGGTTTCTAACTTGCAAAACTGCAAGTTATCCTTTAAGCAAGAACAAAAAAAAAAAAGAAAAATGAAAACAGTATGTGCATGACTGAATTCCACGGTTTGTACCTGAAGTGTTAGATCAAGAGAAGACCACCAACAAAATCAACAAAAAAAAATAAACCAACCAATTTAAAAACAACGCCACAAAGAAATCAAAAATAATGTTAAACAAGAAAGTAAAAGCTTGTACACAGCTTTGATATAAATCGTGAACCCCTGTTTCCAAACAAACCAAATCTTAACTGCAACTATTAAACCGTATCCATAAATCACAAGAATCATTACAGATGTGCATGAGAGAATGCCATAATTCAAGGCCATTTAGACTGTGAAGTTCAAAGAACTGTGTTCTGTTGAATGAAAAAAAAAAAAACGGAAAACATCAAAACACACTGTGTAACAGATTTAAAGGTGTTGATTTACTAAAACAGCAGATAATATTTATTCAGCAAAATTAATATTCTCTAATACTCAATCACGTAGAATTAAAGAAAGGGATTTAGGCCTTCACATATTTGGATGACTGAAAAATAAACACCAACGTTTTTTTATTTTTTTTAGTCCCTCACCAGCTAAGAAAAAAGTTCTCATTGCAATACTCACCTCCTCTCCAGTGCTATCTTCCTTAGATTCAGGGGTATGTATTTACTAAAGGCAAATGGGATATTAAAAGTGTATGTAAACCCAACAAATCACATTTGTGATATGTGCCTGCTGTACTTGTATCCTGTTCTCTTTGTGTGAAATCCCTGGCGTCCCTGCCAGTCTCTCTGCTTTCCTTTTAAATACTGACTACACTAGGCATGAGAGCACAGCGTGGTAAACTCTCTAGGATTGCTGGGAACTCCAATAATTGGACTTGTCCTGACATACTCCCCCAGCACAGCCTTTCACTGGGAAGCTCAGTGTTCTGCAGCTTCTCTTCCCCCAGCTCTTATGCAGCTGAGAACAGAAGGCATGTGATCACTTTAAAAAAAAGGTATTTTATAATGTTTCTTATATTTATACTCAAATGTTTTGCCGTTCCATTTCAATTTTTTTGGAGGATTGTTTGGGGGATGTTACACTATGCCAGTGCACTTTCTGTTTCATTTGCAGGTTGTGAGCTTCCCCCCTGGAGGCGCATCATCATGACATTCTACGCTCAAAAAACAGCACTGATGTTTTTAGTGAAATTCTCTGCTTCATTGGATACTGCCCAGCACTGGAGAAGAGACAAAGAAGAAAGAAAAGGTAAAGCACTGGGGGTTGGCACTGGAATTTTTGCTGCACTCCACTGTTAAACTCAGGTGGCCAGACCATTTTTGCAAGTTTTCTGTTGTTTTTTTAATTTTTCACTTACAGCTTTCAGAGTTTGTTAAAGACCTACCAAACCATACATTATATGAATGAATAGCAAACCATAGGACCAGTAGAATAAAAAGAAGGCGCTACTGATTTTTTAGGTCCTGTGATATTTGTGCAAATGTTTATCAAAATTATATTTTCCCTAAAAATATACTAACATAATTATTAGTAGACACAAACACATGAAACCTTACAAATTTTTGCCTAAATTCCAACTGAATATAAAAGCGAAAACTGTATTAAATTAATAAAAAAAAATCTATATATATATATATTTTTTACAATATAGTGTTCCTATACCCAAAATATGGTGGTATCAAATCCTATTAATAACATAAAATGTATTCTAACAATCTAGAGGTTATCATTTTTTTACTTACAGCTTTTGGGGGGGGGGTATGGGGAATGGGGAGAGTTGGGGATAGTTTGATATCCCCTGAGGCTCCCCTGCAGTAACTGAAGGCAGAAGGAGGTTGAGGGAAGCTGGCTGGTGCTGCAGGGAAGGGGTATTAGGAGGTCATGGGGGGGTACAAGGGGGTTGAAGCAGAGTTTAATTCCCCTGTGGCTACCCTGTAGCACCAAAAGCCAGTGAAAGGGGAGAGAAGGAGAAGCTGGCAGCTGCAGTGTAGACACAGCACAGAGCAAGGGCACTAGTGGTGGTGGGGGGGGTCCAATTTTAGGTAAATAGCTGTGATTAACAGCTTGTTAGCCATCCATCACAGATATTGGAAAGGCATTTTGCACAATTCTTGAAGCTAAAACAGTTCTCAACTTACTGGATAAAATAGGGACAGGTTAAAACATCTGTCTGATTTTCATTGCCATCTGTGCCAAATCACTAGCCAAATTTATTCTCCAGAACAGGAAGTTGAACACAATCTCCCTACAGAAAGAATAGGCAGCATCATGAAGAAGGGTTAAAAATGAATTCTAATGCCACGTACACACGATCAGACTATCCGGTGGACTTAGTTTGGCAGACAAACCGCTGGAAAGTCTGCCAAATTTCCGAACGAGCAGACCTGCCCACACACGGGACTTTTCCGGCGGACTAGGTCCGCAGGACTAGTCCGCCGGACTTTCTGTTTTTGAAATGAACGGACTTGCCCACACGCGGAGGAAAGTCCATTCATTTTGAACACGGCTCCAGGTAGCCGGGACTAGCGAACGAAGTCAATGTCGTGGCCTTCGGAAGCCCTACACAGAAAAAACGGCGTGGGGGTCCCCCCCCAAGGTCCATATAAGACCCTTATCCAAGCACGCAACTCGGCTGGTCAGGAAAGGGGCCCCCCACCCCAAAGCACCTTGTCCCCATGTTGATTAGGACAAGGGCCTCTTCCTGACAACCCTGGCCGTTGGTTGTCAGGGTCTGCGGGCAGGGGGCTTATTGGAATCCGGGAGCCCCATTTAATAAGGGGGCCCCTGGATCCCGGCCCCCCACCCTATGTGAATGAGTATGGGGTATGTACCCCTACCCATTCACCTGTGAAAAAAATGTAAATAAATACAGCACACAAGGGTTTAAAATAATTTATTGCACAGCTCCGGGCGTCTTCTTCCGTCTTGGGGGGTCTTCTCGCCGGACTCCTCCGCTATCTTCTGCTCTTTTTCTAGCTCTTCTACTAGCGGAGGAGCCCGGCTTTCTTCTTCATTGCCGCTGCCAGGGGGTCTTCTTCCGACTTCGGTGGTCTTGTCTCCCTCTTTGGTTCTTCTTGCCGGGCCTCCGCTCCTTCTTCCAGCTCTTTTACTGGCGGTGGCCCGATCCCTCAGAGATGTGCAATTAATTATTTTAAACCCTTGTGTGTTGTGTTTTATTTAAATTTTTTTCACAGGTGAATGGGTAGGTGTACATTGTACCCCATACTCATTCACATAGGGTGGGGGCCGGGATCCGGGGGCCCCCTTATTAAAGGGGGCTCCCGGATTACGATAAGCCCCCAGGCCCTTGTCCTCATCAACATGGGGACAAGGTGCTTTGGGATGGGGGGGCTGCGTGGCCCCCCTTCCACAAAGCAACCCCCCATGTTGAGGAACCACGGCCTGGTATGGCTCAGGAGGGGGGGCGCTTGCTCGTCCCCACCGCCTTTCCTGACCGGCTGGGTTGTGTGCTCGGATAAGGGTCTGATATGGACCTAGGGGGGACCCCCATACCGCTTTTTCAGCGTAGGGCTTCCCCTTTAAGTCCATACCAGGTGACAGGGCCAGCGACGTGTCAATCTCGTTGCCAAAGGCGGCGACATTGACTTCCTTCGCTAGTCCCGGCTACCTGGAGCTGCGCTCAAAATGAACGGACTTTTCTCCGTGCGGGAAAGTGCGTTCATTTCAAAAGTACGGCGGACTAGCACACACACGGCCATATCGTCCGCCGGACTGCGAGTCCGGCAGACAATTTTTGAGTCAAAACTACTTTCTAAGTCCACTGGACTTTTGGGTAAAAAAAGTCTGCCAGAGCCCACACACGGGCAGATTATCCGGCGGACTCTAGTGCACCGGACTGTTCCGCCGGATAGTTTGATCATGTGTATGCAGCATAAGTCTGTCTGTTTTTGTTGTTGCCATTAACAGAAAGAGAATTAAAAACAAAAAAAGCAATTAAAGTATTCTTACCCTTTTCTGTCTTACCAAAGACTAAAGCCCCATACACACTATCAGATTTTCTGCTGTTTTTTGTCTTCAGATTTACCAAAGCCATATAATATGAGGTCAAACCTTAGGAGTTTCAATTTGTATGCAATCAGGCAGGTCCTTGCACTACATGGTTTTGGTAAATCTGAAGCCAAAAACCAGCAAAAAATCTGATAGTGTGTATGGGGCTTTACAAAATGCTGGCTTTGAGTTCTATACTGTATCAGTATGGTTTATGGAAAACAATATTGATCTATCATGTACTACAATCAATAATATTCTGAAAGAGATTGTTAATATTATAATAAGCTTGCATTAAAGTGTATGTAAAACCCGCAAAAAAAAAATATATTGTAGCCTCTAGATGTGGTAGCTGCTTTAGGCTTTTGTCCCTTTAGTTCCACCCTGCGATCCTGTTCAAAGGTGATGATGCTCCAGCCTTGTCACCCTGGGCTGCTCTCCTGATATGCAAGGCCATCTTTAATATTGATTGGACCCTGGGCAAAACATTTCTTGCCCCCCCCCCCCCCATGCAGTTTCGCTCTCCACTTGCTCTGAGACATACAATAAATAGCAGCTAGACTCAAAATCAGTTTACTGAATCAAACATCTATTGCAATTGGTTGCCATAGGTTACAGTGTATCATTACCACCACCACTGACTGGTTGCTAGAGGTGACAGCATACATTACGGCTCACTGATTAGTTGCTAGAGGTTACAGCACAGGATTTCTGCTTGTTGATTGGTTGCTAGAGATTACTGTGGATATGACCTCAGGGGGGCATGATATACATATCAATGCCACCGGCCACCATTATTTACATATGAATGTCACTGCTATTTACATATGAATGCCGGTAATTTACATGTAAACACAGGGTCTGCAGGTAAATCATCTGTACACAGCAATAGGGCAGAGTTGGGCAGCATTAGTAGCAGCACTTCACACTGAAATATCAGCACACAGCATGGGATTAAAACCTCAAGGGACGAGGGAATTTAAACCAGGATAGTTGGCAAGTATGAGGCAGCTGCCCCTTTTGCCTTGCCTTAAAAACAGCCCTGCTGATATGGACTACAGACATCTCCCTCTCTTCTCTTCTTCATAAGATAAGGGTGATGTGATCTGAAGTCCATATAGAGAGCTGGGACAATTTCTAAATGCTAACAGTGTAGCACAGGGAGAGAGCACAGAAAATGGTCAGCTCAGTAGTTTTCTGTCCTCATCAGTAGTTTATATATATTTATTTACACTTACATGGATATAAATAATGTTTTCAACCATATATTTAAATGTCAGAATGGAGAAAACAAGGGGAGTTAGTCATCAGGATTACATTTACTTTAAAGAACATACCAAACTGTACTGTAAAATATGTGTGATTGAAATGAAGTAACCCTTAAATAAACATTTGTTAAAATCATATGAGTCAGTTTATATTTGACCATTAATGGTCCACTAAGTTTAGGGATACTACTCATGTGACAGATACAGTATACATGATTCATTATTTCAAAACAGTGTTTAATAAAATGTTGGTGCCCCTGTTTTTTTTTTATCTTGAAAAGAATTCTAAAACTTTACAGAATGCAAATACGAGTCTATTCCACTATACGCTATTTGTATTTCTCAACAGCTTGTAAATTACAAGACAAACACAAGAATAGGAAAGAAATGTTCATAAAACACACACAGAGTATTTACAAGGATCAGATCTCATATAGATTATTTATTCTTATCAATAAGTCTGTTTGGCATTGACTCGTAGACGGTAATCTTCAGTGATGTTAGTATCAATGTTTGGTATTCTGGTCTCTGATCCAGCTTATTAATGGCATGTCACATTACTACAATATAAGTTAATTAGTAGCAGGAGATCAGCCCAATGTGATTATGTGATATTTATTTATAGGAATCGTTGTGTGAAGCTTTTGTGTAAATAAAATAAACTTTCTAAAAGACAAGTTGTAAATTGACCATGAATAAGCAACGATACCATATATGGTCCTTACTTAAAGAGTGACACAGTCCATAAAGCTTCCTTACAAAATACCTCTATAAAATGATATACCTAGAGAAATATGTTACACAGCAGGTATACTGTCATTCAGAGCTAAAATCAACATTTCTGTTCAATTCCCTTTGCTTTTTAAAGCTGAAATCTGGGGAGCAATTAATAGGGTAAGTAAAACTGCTTTTTAATGGTAAAAGCAAAAAAAAGCATTTAACTCTTGAGCCCACTGCAAGGTTAGTTTTCTAAATTTCCCTGACGCTTTAACAAAAATGTTTAACAATAATATTATAATAATATATTTATGTACCTAAAAAATGTATATAAAGGGTAGTGGTGGGATTGTTGTACAATATGACATTTCCCATTAATGTATGATGATAAATCAGAGGTGAAGAAATAACTTAAATGATATAGGTTTTAATGGGGAGATTGCCCAAAATACACTGACTACAGGGCTTGAATGCTGAGTGAAGGGAAGATAAAACAAAGTTTTGCAAATAATTAGATCCATATATGGTCAGCAAATGTTCTATTGCTATATAGCAGTGATGGCGAACCTTAGCACCCCAGATGTTTTGGAACTACATTTCCCATGATGCTCAGCTACACTGCAGAGTGCATGAGCATCATGGGAAATGTAGTTCCAAAACATCTGGGGTGCAAAGGTTCGCCATCACTGCTATATAGACTGAAGGCAAACAAAGGAATTGTGCCTGACACCTTTAAATGTTCTTTATCTTCTTATTGCTTGCAACAAATCTGTGCACAGTAGCAATTTCACATTACAACATTAACCCCTTTACGCCGACCGTATGCAAATATACGGACTCACTGCACTGGGCTTTTTTCCATGGGGCTGCAAATTTGCATATCTCCCTTTGTGCTGGGAGACCCACGAGAGCCCCGGGCCCCGTTCCCTAGATCGGGAGCTGGAACGTCCAATTTTGGATCACTTGATCACTGTGATAGCCTCGGATTTGCTATCACAGTGATCAGTCACAGTAAAGCCCCCCCCCCCCCTCCCGTGTCTTCTGTCTCTGTGAATTGATGAGACGGATATTTTGTATCTGGCTCTGCCCTTGCAGAGGTAGAAAAAAAAGGGTGCATATATATATAAAAAAAAAAAATAATAATAATAAAAAAAGAAAAATCTAGATCCAGGTTTGATCTAGGTCAGCCCCAGGGTTAGTGGCTGGGTCAAGGTCAGGGTCGAAGGCCAAGGTCAAAGGTCAAGGTCAGGGTCAGTATTTTTTGGACAGGATTTTTTTAAATTAGTATCAGTGTCAGTGTTGTTTTAGGTAGGATTAAAAAGGAAGCAAAATGTGCACTATTGTTTCTGGGCTGTACTACAGAGACAAACAAAAACGAACATACACATATGTAGTATTGCTGCGATCTTCAGGAGCAGGAGAATGTGTTTTGAGTTGTTGTTTGGTGGTAGGTTATGGTAATAGCAACAAATATAAAGTTAAATATATAAAAAAATGTATTCAAATTTTGGGCCAGTTTTTCTTAACCACTTAAGCCCCAGACCATTTTCCAGCTAAAGGACCAAGCCCCTTTTTGTGATTCGGCACTGCGTCGCTTTAACTGACAATTGCGCGGTCGTGCGACGTGGCTCCGAAGCAAAATTGGCATCCTTTTTTTTCCACAAATAGAGCTTTCTTTTGGTGGTATTTGATCACCCCTGTGGTTTTTCTTTTTTGCGCTATAAACAAAAAAAGAGCCACAATTTTGAAAAAAATGCATTATTTTTTACATTTTGCTATAATAAATATCCCCCAAAAATATATAAAAAAACTTTTTTTTTTCCTCAGTTTAGGCTGATACCTATTCTTCTACATATTTTTGGTAAAAAAATCGCAATAAGCCTTTATTGATTGGTTTGCGCAAAAGTTATACCGTCTACAAAATAGGGGATAGTTTTATGGCATTTTTTTTTTACTAGTAATAGCAGCGATCAGCGATTTTTTATTATGACAGCGACATTATGACGGACACGTCGGACAATTTTGAGACATTTTTGGGACCATTGGCATAAATACAGCAATCAGTGCAATTAAAAATGCACTGATTCCTGTAAAAATGTCACTGGCAGTGAAGGGGTTAACCACTAGGGGGCAGTGTAGGGGTTAAGTGTGTGTGTGTGTTTTTTTTAACTGTAGGGGTGTGGGCTGGTGTCTGACATCACTGATTGTCTTTCCCTATAACAGGGAACAGACGATCAGTGACAGGCTCAGTAGGAAGCACGGGGAGAGGTTTGTTTACACTTACCTGTTCTCGTTTTTCAGCTCTGTGACCCGATCGCGGGACACCAGCGGCGATCGGGTCCGTGGGTCCCGCGTGCCGCCGGCAGTGCACTCGCGACCCACGGCTGGGCACTTAAAGAGCAACGTACGGGTACTTGATTGTGCCCTGCCGTGCCATTCTGCTAATGTACATCAGCGTGAGGCAGTCCTTAAGTGGTTAAATAATGATTAAAAAAAAAAAATAAGGAGTTATCCCTAAGCCCTTGTACACACGGTCGGACATTCCGACAACAAAATCCGTCGGATTTTGTCCGAAACTTGTGTTGCATACACACGGCCGGACAAAGTTGTCGGAAAATCCGATCGTACATAACGTGATGACGTTATTTCGTTACGACGGGACTATGTTCAGGCTAGTAGCCAATATCTTTGGTCTAGGAATTTGATCTGAGCATGCGCGGCACTTTGACCGACCGGAATTCTCTACACACAATCGGACAAAGTCCGATCGGATCATGTTGTCGGAAAGTTTTATAGCCCAGCTCTAAAACTTTGTCCTTCGGATATTCCGGTGGAAACAGTCCGATGGAGCCCACACACAGTCGGATTATCCGACAACGCGGTCCGATTGGACATTTTCTGTCGGAATGTCCGACCGTGTGTACAAGGGCTTACAGTTTATCACCAAATGAAAGCCCAATGAAAGCCATAAACAAGGTATAATCCACCTAGATGCACAAAGTAGTTGTGATGATATGTACAGTTTTACTAACACATGACAAATTTGCAAAATTGGATTTAGGCACTAAGATTTGTTTTACCTTTAGGCATGAAGTGGTTAATGACATTGCTCAATGTCTTTCATATTAGGCATTTCTAGTAGCTATCATATTATAAAAAATATGCTTAAGATTGATACTTTCAGTTACAGCTTATATCCATCACCCAGAAAAACCGAGAGTGAAAGACTGAAAGAGACACCAACTGCAGTAAAAACCTACCAGAAGTTTTAAACCATCCATCAAAAATTAAAAATCAAAGTTATTGGCTTCAGATATACTTGAATTAAGCATCACATTTGAAGTATGTGTATTGTTATCTAAGAATGTTTTGCAAAACATTTTTTTCTTTCTTTCTTTCTTGTTTTTTTTTTAAATATAGCACAATGACATTAAAAGTCTCTAGTATGACAGACTTCATGCACAGTAAAATGCCCTTTCCTAATGGAAACACAAGAAGAATAATTCTCTATAGAAAACGTCAGTAAGTGACCATCCACTGACACAGGGTACACTGCTACCTGTCCCTACACTACTCCATGTAGTTATTATTAAGTCAACTTGAATTTGTCACGCTGTTGCACATATGCCACATGTAATGTTAGATGAATATGGAGAAAAAGTCACAGAAAGATTCTACACATCACCTCTGACTGCCATGGTAGACTATAGGTGGGCAGTTAGGAGCTGTAAAAACATGGACCAATTGCCTATTTTTACTGCTCTTTTTCTGCCCATGTGAAAGAGGTCTTAATCACTTGAGTACCAGCCTATAATCCCCCTTCATTACCAGGCCATTTTTTTCAGTTTTCAGAAACTTTTATGACAATTATTTCATTATAAGACAATTCACTAAAAATTTGTTTTATATCTTTTTTTTTGGGCAGATAGGGCTTTCTTTTGGTGGTATTAAAAACTGCTATTAAAAGGAAAAAAATAGCTTTTAAGAAAAAATGTGAAGAAATGTTTTTTTCCCTTACTTTCTGTTAAAATAAATATGCCATACAATATATAGGGTCGCTATGATAAGTTCCTAAGAGATACACATTTTATATACATGTTCGTAATAGTATATTTATATTTTTATATTGCTATTGTGTGTATGAGATCTAACTTTTTTCTTATTTTTCTGTTTGATTTTTACGAATGTTTTCTACGGTTTTCTTGTTGTGGTGTATTATTTTTGGAACGTAACTTTTTCTAAAATTAATAAAAAATAATTTAAACAAAATAAAAATGACAGAATAGTATGAAAACCCCTGAAATAACCCTTTTTATTGGAAAACAGGCACCCCAAGGTGATCTCATTATTTTACCAAAATTTTGTAGAAATAAAGACACATGCTGGTACTGAGGGGATCAAACACAGAGCTTGAGAATAGTGCACTAGTTATTATACCGTACAGGCCATACACAGAGGAAGGAGGAAGTGAAGAGGTTAACGTACTAGTTACATACACTGCAGTATGGAGATGAAGGGGCTCAAATTTAGATGTGCTGAATAAGGGAGATGAAAGACTTACTATATAGGTTACGTGGAGACAACATGGAGCTAGTATGTGTAGCAGGGGGGGCATGAAAGTGTTAATAAAAAAGACCCCTGTGTCAGCGAAGCAGAAGAAACTAATCTGCATCTGCAGATCCATTCCTTCTGTCCCTATTCATAAACACTTGGTTTCTCTCCATTCCCTGTTGTAAGGGGAATTGGAGAGATAAGCACTGTAAACAGTACCATATGATCATTGTGATAACCAGTCACAGTGATCCCATGGTACCCTGCCCCTTGGATTGGAATGGTACAGCATCACTGTGTACTGAGCTATCTAATGACAGCTCAGTACAAAGCATTTTCTGGGTGAATCGGCTGCCCAATGGATATTTATCTATTGCCATTTATATACGTCACTGGGTAAATAATAGGCCACCGATCTGCCATTGATGGACATACAAAGGTAGAAAAGATTAATCCAGAGCTGACACCATAGCACTAAGGAATTGCGGAGACCAAGCTCTGCCTCAGTATAGGAACATCCCAAAAATCAGTAACAGGAATGCTTCATCAATGCAGCCAACTTTCAACTGGGGAAATCTTTCTGCTGAAATGACAATAAGAGGGCACAACCGTCTAGTGTATTACCTAAATAAAATGTATTAAAAGACAAAACATGCTAAAAAAAAAACCCATACAAAAATCCAAATGGCATCACTTGTACATTCTGACACGAAGCAAAGTAGGAAGAAGAGGGCTTGTCCCTTGAAAGATGTCAGCATGTGCGTCTGAGTGATGCCTAGGTCTCTGTGAAACATCTCAGCTTTATGATCACTTGTTTTTTTTTAGCCATTTGTCTTTAATAAAGGTAGAAAAAGGGTTAATGTTAAGCTACACTTCAGCCCCTTCCACACCGCTCAGGTTCACCTGTCAGTTTTTTAGGTGGACCTGAACGGACACGCCATGCAGTTCTATGGATGTCGGTGGTGACATGCCCGCTGACTTCCGATCCACGACCGCTAAATTCAGATGGACGGAAACCTTATTTTCCATCCATCTGGCAGATTGGATGAAAATGGACAGGCAGGTCCATTTTCATTCAATCCCCCATAGCGGAGAGCGGAGATCTGACAGGTCCGTCTCTCCACAGTGAGCAGAGACAGACCTGTCATCCGCCTGCGGGATCCATCCGTTGATCCATTGATCTCAATGGATCGAACCCCGATGAGTCTGCTGAGTCCCCAAAAATAAACATACAAGTGTGAAAGAGCCCTTAAAGCTAAGAAAGTACTGGAGGTCCAGTGGGACAGGTACAGTCTGAACAGCATAATGTAAGAGAGAACAAGTGTGTCAATCCAACTGGCTGTATATAATGGAACCCCCTAAAGCAGCAAAATATAGGTTTAGGCATAAAACAAGGCCATGTTTGGCCTGGTTCAATGGGCATCATGTGTAAAAAAAAAAAAACAGGAAAATGCAGGCAACAAAATACAGGTGTTCCTCAACCCAATTAATCAGCAAATATCTCTTCAGATGTACTTCCACTCTTCCGCTTATCTGTGTTTATACATGAGAGTTATCATATATTAAATTAATTTGTGGGGCCCAACATGAACCTTTAATTCCATGCAGGCATATATAAAATATAAAATATGTTCACTCACCTATACATTTTGGGCAACACTGTCCAGTAGGAACATGACTGAGATGCTGGGGGCATGACAGAATAGGGCAGACCTCCTTTATGCATTGTGTCCTGCCTCCCTAAAGGAAAATAGGTGAGATTAGAAAAATAAATATTGTACGCCTAACTGGTTGTCTAACCTAGTAACGAAACGTTAGCTTAAAAAAAACACTAACAACATGGCTACCCTCCCGTAAACATACAAAGAAATGATATTTCTCCATTTTACATGATAGGCTATAAAACCAAATCCAATCTGCTTTTAGTTATCTGTATCCAAATAACCTGGTGGCCTCTGCCAGTAACTATTATATATATTATTATTACATAAACATTACTCTGAAATTTCCACAGAAATTTTATTACTGGGGATTACAGTCTTGGAGTCACAGTCAACATATTATCATATGTTAGGGTTTTTAATGTTGTAGCAACATATAAATCCTATGTTGATTAAGCAACGTGAGAATATATTACCACAGTGTTTAAGGCAATTAAAGAAAATGAAGTCAAATATTTGGAAATTAAATTCATAGGTTCATATTGGCTTAAAAATATAGATGATTACTATGCAAAATAATTTCATCCCCTTTTTAATAACAGCTTTAATATTAGTATGTGTTAGCACACTACATCACTTGTGTTGTACACAAATGTTTCTTTTTAGCATAATTCCAACTACAGGATGAATGGAAGCCTTTGGTATTGCATGAAGGGTGTACTTAACTATAGGGGGCTTATGACAAGCAGTGTGCAAGCCTCTGTAAACACTGAATGGGTGGTAATGCATTGAGGGACATGTATCAAGCCAATTAGTAACAAGATCAGGCCAAAATCAGGCTGCCTATTAGTTAGGAAAGTGTATGCAAAAGGTTTTATGTTTATTTGCAACTGCTTCACCTGCAATCCTGGGCAGAATACTGAGACAATTTTGCACAGATATGAAAGAGAATTAGCACTGGAGATTTTTATTAAAATGAGAAAAAAAAAAATCACTCATAAAACATGCACAGTTAAGGCCTTGTTCACACAGGGCACCCATAACCGTACCCCTGTGAAGAGCCTTGCACCCTCATGGATGTCACATTGGGAGCAGCGGCTGTGTCCATGAAGCCTCTGCATCTCAACTGACAGCAATGGGACTGCCTGCATGGGGATGCATGGAACACCTGTGCGTCCTTGTATGGATAAACATGGCCTTCCATGAGGGTACAGTTATGTATGCCCCATGTAAGCAAGGCCTAAGAAGTGGCCAGGGATAGGTTTTAGTTTGTTGCAGTGCTACATCAAAGGAGCTCTTGGAGGAATTTATAAATTAAGCTGCCCAACTATAATAGCTATATAACTTTCTCTTCCGATTGGCCAGCAAATTAAACTCAAAATTCTAACAAAAACATACAAAGCCATTTATAACTCTGCCCCAAGCTACATCACCAAAATTGTCTCCAAATATCACCAAATGCTCCTCTCTGCTCCTCTCAGGACCTCCTGTTTTCAAGGTCCCTTCTCTCCTCCTCCCTTGCTCGTCTCCAGGACTTTTCCAGAGCCTCTCCGTACCTCTGAAACTCTCTACCTCAATCGGTCTGGCTATCTCCTACTCTGGCTGTTTTTAGGTGATCCCTGAAAACTCATCTCTTCAGGGAAGCCTATCATGTCTCCAAATAATCTTTTATCACTTCCATCAGCTTATCTGCCACAGCTACCACCATTTGTACCACTTGCCCCACCCTAGTAGATTGTAAGCTCTTATGAGCGGGGCCCTCTTAAACCTGTTGTATTTTATTGTATTGTAACTGTACTTTCTCCCTTCTATATTGTAAAGTGCTGCGTTAACTGTTGACGCAATATAAGTCTTGTATAATAATAATAAAACTCTCTAATTTTTCTCAACACATCTGTTGATCATTGCATTGTTGTGCATCAGAATAGAGGCAATAGTTTAGCTGGTCACATATTGATAGAATTTTGGTTGAACATTTTTATTTTAGGAACGTTTGTTCAATTTTCTAATTGTTAGTGGGGTCAAACTGACATTAAGTTAAATTTTGTAATTGTTAGTGGGATCAAATTGATGTTTGTTTTTAACTGTAGTAACAAGAAAATTAGCAGTATGGAAATTTTTCCTTGAACCAACAGATTTCTAACAGTGTATGTGGTTTTCCTTTAGGAAAGGAAAGTTAATTTGCTATACTAATAGAATGTTAAAAGCAAATGTTTCTTGAGGTACGTTTGAACAACATTTTTCATGTCACTGAATGTCCAGAGAATTTTTGTACTTTTTGTGATTTTAGCATTTCTATTGAGAAAGTAGAAATCGCATATGTAGAACTAGACTAGACTTAATTCAGACACAGAACTTTGAAATGTTGATGTAAAAATAGGCCAGTTAATATTATCTTCTGAAGATTAAAGTGTGTACAGAAAGTGCTAAGTACACAATTAAAAAGTAAACCCAATAGAACCCAACGGTAACAAAAAAAAAAAAAAAAAACCCACAACTTGCAGGTGTGTTTTACAGATCACAAAGGTTTAATAATTAACTTATAATTTTCTTGTATTATGAACCAGATGCAAAATTTAAGATCAACAAATATAACACAAGCTATAAACTTCCCGAAAATGCTTTTCTAAATTGTATAATTGAGAAACATCATATAAAAATGTTGCTATTTAAAACTGGCTGTCCCTTGCAAAGAGAGTTGGACTGAAGTTTAATCACACATTACACTGTTGTAGTGTGCGGTATGACATCATAAAGAATTCTATACTGACTTGTATGTTAACAAAAGTCTAGAATGGATAATGAGAAACACATGACAAGTTCTAAATGTCACTAATTTAGAAGAGCTTGAACCTCAACCAAGGCTAGCAGTGCTTCCACAACTACCTAAATGTAATACATGAAGTTTCGGCAAAGCCCTCATAAAGCTGTCATGAAACAACACTGAACTTTCATTGAAATGGTGAAAAATGAGGTGCGAAACTTGAAGGCAAAGTTGAGAAAGACCAGATGTTGATGGATCTAAGAGTTAATAATCAGAACCTCCTAGTCATTATAACTTCTCTAAGAGCAGCAGCAAAGCACTTATCTTAATTAACACACTGACTGCTTTGTACAACTACAGAAAGGACTTATGTGTTTCTTAGATGAAACATAAGTATTATTAATGGGATATGACAGCTATCTTCCCAAGATGGGATACATCTGGGAGGCTTAACTAAGGGCTGACCTGAAACAAATTAAGATGACACCTACAAAACTCTATTACAATAAACACTAGCGCTATTGGGACTAGCTTAGTCTAAATAAGGCGGACTCTTGTTTATGCATCAGAGAATGCTATGTCCTCTATAAACACGATAGGTTTAAAAGAGAAGGAAGGGCTAGGGAGAGTCTCCATTCAGTCTATGAACAAATAAACTTAGTCAAGGGCATGAGAAACAATGTTTGTCATGTATTCCATAGTTATTATGGATAGCTGTAATCTATTATAATAACTATGAAGTAATGACTTTTGGGTGAATAGTAGGTTCATTCAGTGTTTGTTAGTAAAAGAACAGAGCTAGTATATCACATGAATTTATGAGGGCCAAACACAAAATATTTAGTAGTTGTTTTTATATAGCACCATAAAATCAACATAGTACATGGACCAGGGTGTATATGAGTGCAAAGGTTAACTCAGCTCACCCATTTACCAGTACATCAATAATTCCACGACCCTAACAATTTATAATGTGACATTTATACATATATCATTCCTAGAAATGACAACATACCAAGCTGTTTCTATTGTGTTTTCACATCCTACTGTATGCAATGCATTCAAATTTGAAGGCTTTTTACATTGTAAATGTACTTATATTTGGCATATATACATATATTAAAAACAAAAATCTATTGCACTTGGGCTATAATCAAAAACGCGTAGCAGCTATCACAAAATTGATGGAAAAAAAGGGGGGTAATTGATAGAAATGGTGCAGCGCTTTGCTAAATAAAGTTTGTATATAACAAGCATAAGTTCATAAGTATTCAAAGTGATGATCCTGGAGTGAGTAATGGTAGGTAGATGAAAGCCGCCACAACACCCGATCACACGGACACTTACCCTAGGGTAAAGTTGTGTGCACAGTAGGTAAGCCCAATAGTAATCTCAGCGATCCTTAACTGCAAGAGAATTGCTTCTTTCAGAGCAGAGTGTACTGATCCTGATAGACAGATATGGATGTCAGTTCAGAAGTGAGCTCCACTAATGGCCACCAGGGAAGCCAAATAGAAGATCCCACCACAGCAATGCTACTCTCAAATATGAACAAAATAGTGCTCATTGCGCAGACATCCGAAAATGTTAATAAAGTAAAAGAGTAAAACTCACATGCTCATGGTAAAAAAACATGCATAAGGAAACAACCGGCATTTCCAACCAACAAAATGGCTGCTGTGCCCCAGCACGCATTTGCATCCCACTTTTCAGCTCCTCCATTTGCGTTTCGTCATCAGATGATGTTTGTTTTATACAAACTTTATTTAGCAAAGTGCGGCACCATTTCTATCATATATATATATATATATATATATATATATATATATATATATATATATATGACTTTTTACATAACATTGTTTTTTGGCATTGGTACTGTACATCCTAGCATGGAAGCAAAAAAACAAAAGAGAGATGACACTTGTAATATACAGTATAGTATTTAGTGTATTTAGAATGTCAGATACTTGGAAAGGTAAAGGGAAATAAAAACTACAAAAAAAGAACAAAAAAAACAAAACAAAAATACAACAACAGTGCATTCCATCCACCACAGTCCTGTTTTACATTAAAATACATAAAGTTACTTTTTTTCTTCAGTGTCAACTTATTGAAGAAACTCAAAGGAGAAGTAGTGCCAAAGCTCTTTTTGGATCCTAACATCAAAGGTTAAAGCTCCATACACACTGTCAGAATTTCTGCTGATTTTTGTCTTCAGATTTACCAAAACCTTGTAGTGCAAGGGCCTGCCTTAGGTTTGACCTCATATCATATGGTTTTGGTCAATCTGAGGACAAAAATCAGCAGAAAATCTGATAGTGTGTATGTTAGGATCCATCCAGATGCGTAACCACCAGCTGGCTCAGCCTCTCAGCATGCTGCTGAGAGCCTGAATCAGCCTCCCCTGCCCTCTCCACAGCCTGGTGCTCCACTGAGCACTGGAAGGGCAGAGCAAAGTCCAAAGCTGCATCCTCCTAGGTGGGTATGATTTTTTTTTTATATCCCAAACTTCTCTTTTAAAGTGTGCCAATTTATCTAACATAGCCAAAACCTTGCTTGCCAATACCCTGAGAAGCATACCTACAGTAATCACTGTCAGTTCTCTGTCCCCATTATGCACATAAACAACCCAATAAAGAAAAGCCAGGAGATCAGTCCTGTTTTTTCATCAAATACCTGTGACATAATGCACTTGGAATATGCTCTTACTGGGAGTCCATGTACAATGAAAAAGTTAAACTCCAGGCAGATGAAAAAAAAAACAAATATTAATAACGCAGCTCTACATTTATATATTGTGTATTTTTTTATCTAACCAGCATAAGTAACTGAATTTGACTTGATATCTCCCTCGTGCAATTTACTGTGCAGCAGAGCTCAAGGGGTTAGGGACCACTACAGCGAGCCAATCAAGTGTGCTGCAGTGCCAGGACCATGCTGGCAGAAGGAGAAAGCAGAGCGACAGAAAGATGAGCTCACCGCTGTGATGCTTTTTCTTTTACTATACAGTCACAGGGTGTAGCTAGGAAGGAGGGATGTAAGTGAAAATGTATAGCAGATATGTGTAAATCCCAGGTTTGAACTAACAAAAATACAAATAATTTATCAGGTAAAGGATTCTGACATATAATTTAATATGTGTATTTAGATTTTTTATTGCGGTGAAGCTTTTAACGGTATTTATAGAAATCTGTGTTATAAATTGTCACTGCTCTTATAACTGAAAATTAGGCTTTAAGACACATGCAGGCAGCACAGCCTACCTGCTGAGTATTTATGTTTCATTCTGGCGTTGGTGTAGAGCATTAACCCAGGCTCTTTTGTCAGTAATGTAAGTGTTCCCCACTGCACGCCCCTTGCTGTGTATCACCTCTGACAGCCTAATTATAAATGTGATGGAGGACATTGCCAGGGCTCCTGTGAGCTGCGATCTGGATTTATACAGCATTAGAGAATAGATACACAAGATGAAGGTAAACTGAATGAACTCACTAATCCTAAATAGGGATGCACCGAGTACCGATACTTGACATCATGTACTCGCCGATACCAATTACTGATACCTATCGCCTATGAAGAGGGTGGTTTGAGAGGTGGCCAGGGGTTGTTGTTTGGGATCCGGGTGATGGCAGGGTGGGAGGAGAGGGGTAAGTGAGGGCAAGGTAGTTGTGGGTGGGGTGAAATAGGGATTGTGGGGTGGGAGAGTTTAGATGGAAAAGGCTGTGATCGCTGGGGGGGTATAGGAGGGTTATTGGGAGACATGGGGGCAGAGATGACAGCTGGTAGAGGGAAGGAGGAGACAACAGGCAGAAGCGACTGCAGGCATGGTACAGGAGACAGTCAGAGACTGCAGGCATGGTACAGGAGACAGTCAGAGACTTCAGGAATGGTACAGTAGACAGTCAGAGACTGCAGGCATGGCACAAGAGACAGTCAGGGACTAAATGCATTGTATAGGAGACAGCCAGAGACTGCAGGCATGGTACAGGAGACAGTCAGGGACTAAAGGCATGGTATAGGAGACAGCCAGAGACTGCAGCAAGAAAAAAATGCTTGTGGGCTGTTAGGATGGGCGGACCTGCACCTAGCCATGACAATGGGAGGAGGAGGCGGGGAAGGCACTGTCCGGAGGGGAGGAGGAGGTGGGGAGGGCACTGTCCAGAGGGGAGGAGGAGGCAGGGAGGGCACTGTCCGGAGGGGAGGAGGAGGCGGGGAAGGCACTGTCCGGAGGGGAGGAGGAGGCGGTCCACTCCCAATCTACGTCACTTCCGGTAGCGGAGCATTTTTGGGAATATCAATACTCGCGAAAATGGCTAGTATCGATGCCGATACCGGTATCGGTGCATCCCTAATCCTGAATATTACATATTATAGGGATTTCAAAATGATTTAAAACTGAACTGTAGGCCGACAGTCTAAATGCTTCAAAGGTGTTGTAAAATCTTCCTAAAATATCAAATAGCAAGTTTTTGTCGGGGTAAAGTGTAACGCACAGCCAGCATTCTTTGCATACTTGGTATGCTGGATTGTGAATGTCCCTTTGCCAGTGTGAAGTCACTCATTCCCTTTAGGCAATGGCCACTACTCTCATTATGGCAATGTTAGAATGGTTTACCTCTCATGTAACCAATCATATTATCATAAATTACTCTATTCACTTCTAGTTTTAGTAATGGCGGTGGAGAGCTAGCATGCATTGTAACAGCAAACTCGATACAGCAATTCTAATTATTTAACTAATTGTAAAGTTTTTTTTTCTTTTATCTTAATTCAGACTCTGCATTAAGGTAAATAACCTTTTATTGGGATTATACCCCCCAGCCCCCCTAAATACTCACCTGAACCCAATCTGAATCTAGCGGTGTGCCCACTTGCAGCACCTCTTCTCCCAGCTCTCACAGGCTTGGCTGAAAGCAGCGGGAGCCATTGGCTCCTGCTGCTGTCAATCAAACCCTGTGAGCAGGGTTGTGTGTCTGAATAGATGCATACAGCCCAGCTCGGGAGCTAGCCTGTGTGATGGACTCCGGACACTTGGACTGGATATTTCTGCCAAGAAGTTTCTTCCCAAGCTCTGGAACACGAGACCAGTGAATGTGGCTATAGTTACCCCAAGAACTAGGAAACACCAGTTTTGGAGTAAACCAGAATAAGAACTGTTTATTTGAACAAGAATACAGGCTTTTATAAACTTGAGAAGGACTCCCCCCCCCCCCCCCAGATCATATTACCCTAATAATACAAGCTGCACACAGGAATATAATTAAGATAACTGACATATACTATAAACATTACATTAATTAGACACCTGGATGACTCAGATGTCTCATTGCAGGTCAGACTTGCCGGCTCCAAGCTCAGAAGGCACAATACACATTAACATAAGTATAAACACAGAACACCTTCAGACAACATCAGGAGACCTACTTACAATAAACACATTATGGCAGGGGGCCCCAGACAGGTGGCTTGCTGATGACATCAACATCAGCTAAGAGTCCCCAGCTGGCAGAGACCATCATGGATTTTTTAATATGTCCTTTTGCATTACATAACAGAACATCTTCCTAAATGTTTGTAGCTCCCTCAAATGCCAGGGTCCATAGTCGGCCCGCAAGAGGCCAGCATTCAGTTCCCTCCAAAAGCCTCTGTCCCAGATGAGTCTGTCACAGTCTGTACAAGTGCCCCCATGGGAAGTGGCTTCCTATGGGGGCACTCAGCAAAGGGAGGAGCCAGGAGTGCCAGCGACCCCAGAAAAGAAGGATTGGGGATACTTTGTGCAAAATCATTGCACAGTGCAGTGAGTATGACATGTTTGTTATTTAAAAATTAAAAATAAAAAGCTTTACAATCACTTTCAGGATTTAGTGTATACTGTATAGTACCAACAGCTTGCATAGCATTTCACATTATAAAGGGAAACAGTACAGTTACAATACTCAATGCAAGAAGGCTAGCAAGGCCATGCTCCTGAGAGCTTACAATTGAATAGGGATGGGCAAGTGGAATAAAAGGTAATAACTGTGTTGGGGTGAGCTGGGGGGAAAAATAAAATAAAAAAAACTGTTAGATGAAGGTAGGCTATCGACACTGCTTTCCATCCTGACCAATCAAATCACATAACATTATATCTTATGTAAAGAGGTGTTTTTTGCGCATGTCCGGCATTTTCATGAGACATAGCTGGGCATATTTGACACCAGGAAGAGAGGCAAGATGGAAAATCAAAGATTGCTTCAGCTCTGGTGTGCAGTGGCAACAAAAAGTTTATTCATTCTTAAAAGTACTAGTGGAAATATGATGTAACCAGTAAGTACATTATAATTGGATTTCATAGTACTGAAAACTTTTGGCTTTAATTTAAATGCTGTATTGGACTACAGTTATACTTTAATACATTAAAATATTTTATTATATAGATGACAAGCAAAGCAGGAAAAATCCTACTCTTTCCCACAATTAGTATTTCCCACTAATACATTTCAAGACTGTTAGCACTAAAGACACCATGGACCATAAAAAAGTTACTATATTCGAGTCTTTTCATTTGGCTTCGATTTGCTGCATATTTTTCATGCAGGCTGAGAAAATTTGAAATAAGCCAACCTGAAACTTTATTCCAACCTCAAATATATCACTAGGCAAAACATTGACTTTCAGTAGCCAGAATCACGATCAGGAAGAATTTTAACTCTCCTGAGTTCCCCGCTCAGTAACAGATAGTCCCTCTAGTCTTTTGATTGAGTGGAAGAGCAGGTGGTAGCAAACCTATAAATTAGCCAACTCTTGTAGTAAACAGGTTCTATCCAACAGTGAGAATTCACTTTCAGGAAAGTTATGACAGCTTTATGTATTTTAATACATAACTGACATAACTTTGGTTTTATGAGAAGTGCTGGATATTGTCCATATGAAACAGTAATGTTAATGAATAGTAGAACTTGAAAAAAAGGATTTCCGTTTCATAATTAAATTAAAGATACTTTACAATTGTGATAATAATTTCCTACTTGCTGAAAAATTAGTATGCGGTACTACCACATCTAGCTTGATAACTATAATACATAATTATATATATATATATATATATATATATATATATATATATATATATATATATATATATATATATATAAATAGATAGATAGATAGATATAGATATATAGATAGATAGATAGATATACAGATAGATAGATAGATATATAGATAGATAGATACATAGCAAATAACTAATCACATTTTAAAAACAAGTCATCTTATGCATATTTTTCACCAGATGGGAGATGGGTCACATGTATACATGTATAAGTGCATTCTTACAGAAAGGATGCTATAAAAATTAATAGTCTATGGGGGATAAGTGTGTGGCCATAGACAACCCTAAAAACCATAGCAAGCTACATCTGTTTTAGTGTGACCACCCATCAGCAGTTCTACTTGTAAATTGCTGTATACTTGGAGAGTATGTTGGCCACATTTGTATTTGAGTTGTACATTAACAATTTAAATTATATATTGACTATATCTGGTTAAATTCAAACCTGTACACGTGCATACTTTAATACTCCCCAGAAGGTATTTTCGAAGAAAAATTTAATATTAGGTATCCTAATATCATTTGTGACTATAACAGCACTCGATTCCATTTCAAACCTACTTTGCCAATTAAAGTCACAAATACATTTTTGGCAAAATAATTGTGGGTTCTGCATGAACAGCTACTGATAAGTAAATTGATTTTTTTTTTTTACAAATTACCCTAACACTTATAGGTGGTCTTATTTATTACAAAACACACATCTTACATTAATATATGTTTACTGACCAAATGCTCTTTTTGATGCAATATAGCACAATCAAAAGAGATTTTGAACCTGGGAAGAAGGGAACTTAAAGCATATTTCCATATTGCAGTCAAATTTGAGAAAATCCCATTATATGTTTTTGAATATTTCTTACATTTTAGATGTTTCTGTGGAGAATGCCTCATTGCTGACTGCATGTATTTCTGAAACTTTGTCTTCATTAACATACAACGGAGAAGCCCAGCTTCTAAACCTTTTCTATTTCTCTACCCCTCAGCTCACTCCCTCTGTCTCCTCACATATCCCTAATTTACTATCAGATATATCAGTCTGGATGTCACACTACTTCCTCAAACTCAATCTATCCAAAACTGTACTAATAATTCTTCCTCCCCCATGTGTCCTTTCCCCTGATCTTGATGGCACAACTATAAGCCCATCCCCACATGCCAAGCTTCTAGATGTAGTCCTGGACTCTGAACTCTCCTTTAACCTCCCTGGCGGTATGATTATTTCAGATTTTTGGTGCTGAAAGTGGTACCATTATTTTGCATGGAAATTTAGCATTTGATATTGTAGGCCTGTAATTCTTAGGAATAACTCACTTAAATCTATCCAAACCAGAGTCTAATAGACATCCTGGGTATGATAAAGTTTGAAAAAACCAATTGTAAATTATAATATAATAAATAACTATAAATAATTATAACACATAATAATATAATAATAATAAAGATTATTCAATAATGTAATCAAATCAAAAACAGTGAAATTTGCTCAGTTACGGAATTGTCGCTGTCATTACTTTCAGTGTTTGATGACGGATCTCCCCCCAAATCACTATTGCTTAATTCTGCAAGTGATTCTAATTTATTATCGCTTTTTTTCCATCTGGTCTAAAACCACTTTTGATGTAAAGGGACGGTTTTGGTTGCTATGGACAATCTCCAGTTTCCAGGCAGAAAGAACAGTTTTTATAATATAAAACTGCATGCAGGGCACGGGACAGACCACTAGGGACAAAAGGGATGTGAAATAATTTCATACAGTAATGCAATCTGTAAGATTACAGTGTACTGTATGTATAGTTTGTGTTTCACTTTTTGAATTTGGTGCCGTTCTCCGTCCTCGTGCATCGCAACGCCCGCTTTGAACGGATGAATCGAGCGGAGGACGAGCCGCTCACACTGCGGGGAGACATCGTAGGATCCAGAGGACAAGGTAAGTAAGCTCTTCCTGGATCCCGCGATGCTATCCCAAGTCTGGCTCGGGGTTACCGCTTTTGGTTCTGAAATTCCACCCCGAGCCAGACTCGGGAATACCTCCAGGGAGGTTAAGCACCATGTGCAATCACTGTCCACATCTTGCCTCCTCAACCTCCGCAACATCTCCAAAATACACCCCTTTCTAACCAATGACACAACAAAGCACTTAATTCACTCACTGTTCATCTCTTGCCTCAACTACTGCAACTCCCTTCTCATTGGCTTACCTTTACATAGTCTTAGCCCACGTACACACGGTCGGAGATTTTGCCAACCAAATCCGTCGGATTTTGCCCATCGGATTTAGTCCGACGGATTGTGTCCGAAACTGTTGCATACACACGGTCGGGCCAAGTTGGCGAAAAATCCGATCTTTCAGAACGTGATGACGTAATTTCGTTACGATGGGACTACATTCAGGCTAGTAGATAATAGCTTTGATGTAGGAATTTGATCTGAGCATGCGTGGCACTTGGTCCGATGAAAATGCTCTACACATGATCGGATTAGGTCCGTCCGGCCCAGTTGGTCGGGAAATCTTTCCAACATGTTGGAAAATTGGGTCAGATGGAGATTCGGACGGAATCAGTCTGATGCATACCACACACAGTCGGATTATCTGACGACACGGTCCGATAAGACTCATTCCGACAGATTCTCCGACCGTGTGGACAAGGGCTAACACCCCTTCAATCCATCATGAATGCTGCTGCCAGTCTTATCCACCTTACCAATCACTCTGTGTCTGCTACTTCTCTCTGTCAATCCCTCCACTGGCTTCCATTCACCCAACAAATTAAATTCAAAATACTAACAACTACTTACAAATCTATCTACAATTTAGCCCCCAGCTACATCACTAGCCTAGTCTCTAAATACCAACCTTCTCGTTCTCTTCGTTTCTCTCAAGACCTCCTGCTCTCTAACTCCCTAGTCACTTCCTTCCATGCTCGCCTCCAAGACCTTTCCAGAGCCTCTCCAATCCTAGGGAATGCCTTACCCCAATCTGCCCACTCCTATCTATTAGCTTTTAGACGATCCCTGAAAACCCTTCTCTTCAGAGAAGCATACCCTACTCACACCTAACAACTGTATTTTCATTTTCTCCATCAGCTCACCCCCCACAGTTATTACATTTTGTTCCACCTGACCCTCCCTTCTAGTTTGTAAGCTCTAATGAGCAGGGCCCTCTGATCCCTCCTGTTACTGTACTGTCTGCCCTCATGTTGCTAACTGCTGCACAAACGGTTGACGCTACATAAATCCTGTATAATATAATAATAATAGTGAAGATTTTTTTTACAAATAAATATGTGAAAAGTGTGGTGTGCATTTGTATTTTATGTCTCACGATCCGTGCACAGTTATTTATCAAACCTATAATTTTTGTGAAAAAATACACATAAAACACAGTATTATACAACATTTTTGGTAAAATATAAAAGATTGGGATGTGTTGAGTAAATAGATGCCAAACAAGTCCTAAAAGTGAAATTGCCCATGGAATCACAGAAAATTATAGTACCTACTTAGGCAATGCTTTAAACACTGTTGCAGGTTATCAGTTTACTGCTAACCATGAATTATGTCCCTATAGTTTTTTCTCCTACTCCAATGCTCCTGACAATAGCTCATATGTGTGGCGCAATTGATGCCCATCCTACACTGAGCTTTTTATATAGGTGTGTGCCGGGGTGCTTTAAACAAATGATTTATGTTATATCATTTTGTTTACACTTTTTTTTCATTTTACGATTTAAACAAGCCCCTTATGTGATAGTATGGGCAGGTAATAGCTAATCTTTATGGGCACATTGGGAGTATATGTCAGGTCACCTGAGACCAGGTGACAGATGCAATCCGTAGGAATCGGAAGTGCACCGCTAAGATAGTGGACCCTAGGACTGACTGCTGCAGGATGTACCCAGGGAGGTTCAGGAAGCAGGTCTACTGGATCATTAACACAGATCCCAGTTGGAGCTAGAGCATAGATTCCCCAGGGTGCAGAGTCTAAGAGCCAGCAGGTGTTCACCAGAGCTTCTAGTGGTGAGGATAGACTGCACTGCCGTCTGGCTCCAGGTCGTGGCCCCTAGGGTCTCACAGCTCACGCTCACAGTAGACTACAGGAGAAGGAAACAGCAGGCTGGAACAACAAGGATAGTAAAGGGATAAGGCAGAGGTCAGGGCAACTAGCAGACAGGAACAACAGAGTACACGCCCAATGTTCAGGGTCACAGGCAGACAGGGATTATAGAGAACATGCCAAGGTCGGTAACAGAGACAAACGTAGAGCACACGGCAAGCAAGAAACAGGAAGCCAAAAAACACACAGTGAATACACAATGGTTGATCAGCACCGTTGGCTTGCAGTGCACAGGTTTATATAGAGTTCCCCGATAGGGCCTGGGGTGGAGCCATGCTTAGAGGAGAGGTTATAAAAAACAACAGGTGGAAGTGGCTGGCCTCTTAGTCTGAACACATGAAGAGAGCAGACAGAGGAAGATTACTGCATAACCATGACAGTATATTAGGCTCCTTACTCTCCAATGCAGTTATTCAAACACAAATTGTGTTTGGTTAACTGCACCCTTGGCTACATTAGCCGAGGAATGACAGCTGTGAGCCTAGAGGTGACTTTTTGCCAAATAAATGTGAGCAGGTGGCTCTAGAGGAAACAGCAGCAGCTGTGAGCTTGATTTAATCATTTGTCTACCATACCATTTATAAACGTACCTTGGTGGACAGGTAGGTATTGTTAACTGGAAAGTACAGATAACTGGGTTGTTCATTTACTTTAGAAAGCAGCCGCATTCTGAGTAAGAGAGCCTGTCTTCTGTCAGCATGCTGAATAGAAGAACCAGCTGTGTACTGAATAAAAGTGGTGTTCTTGTGGTATTTCAACATCTCTGTAAAATTAACTGTTACACTCTGCATACATTTTGTTTTGATACACCTGTAATGTATTTATTTAATTAACAACTTGCTGACCATGCACTGAAGCTTTACTGCTACAGCGCAGGCCTGCTGTGCAGAATCGCGTATTATATATATATATATATATATATATATATATATATATATATATATATATATATATATATATATACGTTATATATATGTGTGATTGCCCACCGCACTATCGTAGTCCCATTATAAGTCGCTGATCTCCGCCATTACTAGTGTAAGAAAAAAAGATTTGATAATTTGTAGATGCCATAACTTAAATTTCAATGAAGATTTTCTAGTGTAACATAACGTGAAAACGTTTAATGAGAATAGGGTTACAATAATCATATTCAGATTGAAGAATATATATACCAATTTAAAGAAACAGTAGGATGTTGTAACTTGAGGCTGCTCTAAGCATATACAGATTGGGCGAAGTTGTGCATCTGCACTCCTACACATGTGCATCTGAAAAGGTTAGATCTGTTAGAGAATGTTATCTCGCCCCTTCCCGGATTGACAAATATCTTCCATCCTACTCTCCTGCTTGTCTCCAAGGTTGTTCGGACAACGGCACACACTTTCAAATCTGGTAGAGTTGCCCACGAGCCCAATCATATTGGCCCGACATTTTCTGTATCAATTCCACACTAATGGGCAACCCCATAGCCCCTGACCCAGCCATTGCTCCACTCAAAACGAAACCTTCTAATGTAATCTCCAATTCAAGCTACTTTTGCAGGTTACAACTGCAGCCATCATGAAGGCCTGGAAAACCCCACACCTCACTATCTTGGAAACCAAAAATAGGGTTACCAGAGCCATGGTTCATGCTAAAATAGAAGCAGTTCTCTTAGACGGGGTCAAAAAGTTTGAACGCCTTTGGAGACATTGGGTCGACCATTTCCTCCCTCCCAACTTTGATAACACTTTACTATAACCCTGCATAGCCCTATGGATAACTCTGCCTACTCATAGGGACCAGATCCCTATCTCCCCTCATGAACTCCTTGACCTACACCCCCTATTCTCAGCTGCCCCACCCTCTTTCTCAACTCCCCCTTTCTTTCTTCTCCCTCCTCTCTTCTTTCTTTCTCTATTTTTCTCTCACCTTTCAGATATTCTCATTCCGATGCAAATCTTTCAGCTCTGACCAATCTATCTGCCCATTGTGCTTGGACTGGACATTCCCCCCTACCTACAATCCCCCTAAGGTCAGACCTACAAATCCACACAACCTTTCTCATTTTCAAGGACTCTTAGACACTAGTCTGGTTGCTAACTATAAGAGAACTCCGATTGGAGTCCCCAGTAATCAATTTTGGTTCATATGAATCATATTGGTTCCCGGATTTCACCTACCAACATTCTACTAAGTGTCCCCAAACCAACTCACACCACATAGCCTTACAATGTAATTTCATGCCTTGTTGTTTTCTGTTTTGTTTCTTTTTTCTCGCTATGGATGTTCTCTTTTTAAAGGGCTGCATCCCTACCTCTGCAATGTGTCATTATGCTGCTAATGCATCCTGTTGAGATGTTTTGTTCTTTCCTTCAATAAAAATTTCTGAATGTTATATCGGTATAAGATTACCATAAGTATATTCAGCTTGAAGATTTCACATAACAATATGAAGAAACGGTACAATGTTGCAATGTGAAGCTGCACTAAGCATAGACAGAGTGGGAGAATCTGTGCATCGTAAAAGGTTAGATCTACTTTTTGCAAGCATGTTGTGAGAAAAGGAGGAACTCAGATGGGTAGTTGAGTATTCCTATACCATTCTAGCCAGTACTAAGGGATACTTGGATACTAAGGGTAAACGGCCCTCACAGGTAACGAGCATTTGTTCGTAAGACCCATGAGTATGTACCAAGGGGACTAATTCATGCTTAGTTGAGATGTTAGGGGTTTTCCAGTGGCATACAATAGTGGTCTGGCGGCCAGTAATATGTAGGAAGATACCGTGTGGAAACAATAGGGAATGTTTTCCATTCCAATGCCTAGTAACTAGTAAACTCTGGGGAGGGGGTGAATGTTAAACCTGTTACCGCTTTAAGAAGCTGGAACACGTCGTGCCAGAATTTAGATATCTGGGTGCAGTGCCATAGGAGGTGGTACAGATTCCCCATCTTCCCGCATTGTCTGGAGCATGTGGGCTGAGTGGCTGGGTTGAATAAGTGGATCATAGACTGGGTGATATACCACCCGAGGGTAGTTTTGTGAAGTAGTTCTCAAAGGTTCGAAGACCTAGTAGCTCTGAAGCTGATTTTTAAGGCTAGTAGCCATTGAGATTCGCTAAAGGAGTGGCCCATATCTTTTTCCCATTTCCGGAAAGGTAGAGTTTTACTGAAGTAAAACTTGTCTCCTAGTAAGTTATAAAATAGTGTGATGCCCTTCGTAGTTGTATTGGTTGAGGAGAGGTACTTCCATACTAGTGGGTGCACATCTGTGTAGGTGAGGGTTGTGTATCAGACAATGAGTAGACTGTATGTATTGGTAGACTGTTATGGTAAGGGGGACAGAGTTTTGTAAGAAACTGAAGGATCTGAGGAGGTTGTTAGAATAAAGGTCTGAGGTGTATCGTATCCCTTTATCTTACCATGGTTGCGTTGTGAGGTTTGGGATGAGTAAAGAGAATACAGATATTGATGCCATAGCTTTATAGCAGACCAATCTTTATACACTTATTGGGATTTTATTTTTTTACCAAAGACATGTAGCAGAATATGTTTTGGCCAAAATGTATTGAGAGATTCGATTTTTTAATGGGATAAGTTTTATACCCGAAAGTAAAACATATATATATATATATATATATATATTTTTTTTTTAATTGTCTGTGTTTTTTTATATAATAAATTAAAATAAAAAACTGTGTTGATCAAATACCACCAAAACAAAGCTCCATTTGTGTTTGGGTACAGCGTTGCATGATAGCACAATTGTCAGATAACGTAGAGCAGTGCGGAATAGAAAAAATGGCCTGGTCATGAAGGTGGTTAAACCTTCTGGAGTTGAAGTGGTTAAAACTGAAAATTCAGTTGGGCTTTAACATACTGTATTCAAGGTTTACCTTATCATAGAAATTCGGGCTGCATATGGATAAGGGCAATCCAACAGAGTTTTGATTCATGCATATTAATTTGATCAACTGAAATCAGAATTTAAGAAGTCTACTTTATATTTTTATCCATTTTATAAAAAAAAAAAAAACAGGTCATATTTTATACAAATCAACATTCGTTGGGCTAAATAACTTCAGTCTATCACTGAAGTATTTATTTTTCATTTTCCACCCTCTTAGTCCCGGAAAGATGCTGATTTCATGCACCCTGCCAAGTATTCTATTCCTTTCCTTGAATTAGTTATAGTCACTCACATAGGCTCATTTATTGTAGGATTTGTGCATTTAGGTGGCTTGGTGCTCTGTTTATACAGCAGTGCTGAGACACACAACTCCATCATCTGGTGAGAATTACAAAGAATTTGTAATATGTGTTTCGAATTAACAGAAGAAAGACAAATGTGCTCCTTATTTTATAGCCTTACAGCTGACTAGTACAAAGCACACCAAAATCACTGGGCTACTGATGTGCTCTGTAACTATAGCTGGAACTCTGTGCTTTTGAGGCTCACGCACAACATTAACAAGAGAAAAAAAATAAAAACCGAGACTATGTCATGGAGATTTCTTTCCAAAATGTGCCCTTCATTCCTATGGAAGTTGTAAGTGCGCAATCTCTTCCAGATTCACGAGCTCTCATCTGCAACTCAAAGAAGGGGAAATGTTTCATTGGAGAATGTGAGGAGATTAAGTGTTCCAGCAGAAGATTTATTTTTCTGTCCTCTGGCTGGATGTATGCCTGCCTTTGTTTTGACTCTCGATATGGAGAGGCTTGCATATTCCATTGGTAGGTGTGAGACAGAGGTCAGGCTTGGACTTATAATGAAAGTAGCAAACATCTACATATCAAACAAATTACTTTTGACTGCAGGTGCAAAGGGCGCACGGCGCTTTTTCTACCATATGTTGGGATGAGAACTAAAGAAAATCTCAAACGTCTGACACACGGTAAAATTATTTATTGAGGTGCAGGCAAAGAGCACACCAATAAGCAGAGGTGGCATGAAGGGGTGTAATACCCTAAAACATGAATTCCAGATATGGTATATTTTTTTCATAGTTACATTGGTTTGCTTGGACCAATATAACTATGCATATACCATAACTGACTAATGCCGTCGGAAGTCAGAAATTCCCAAAGTAGCTATTACTACTCCAGTGATCTCCATTTGTTTCCGGGTCCCATGTTGCGCGGCTGGCCTGCAGCATTCTGAACACAGAAGGTTGGCTGCTCTACATGGGCATGATTCAGAGAAGCACTCTCTGAATGGAGCCCACTCAGCGTGAAACCTGGAATGCTGCAGGCCAGCCGCTCAGCATGGGACCCAGAATGCATCAGGCCACCCACTCAGCGTGGAACCTGGAAGCAAGTGGAGATCACTGGAAAAAAATTGCATTACTTGTTCTTTTTTCAAAACTCTCAAACTTAAGCCTCATACACACTACTCATTTTTTTTTTATTCAATCCAGCAGGTTGAGCTAAAAATAAACTGACAGCACAGCGCTACTGTACTAACAATCTGATATTAGTACAGTGTTCTCCCCTGCTGTGTTAATGTGTTCTGACAGGAGCATGGCCCACACCAGAACACTAAGGTCAGCATTTCTCAGCCATTGGCTGAGAGTGTTGACAGAGAGCCAGTCCATTTTCAGCCATGAACCTTCTGTTGGACTGGCTGCCATACACATGGGCCGAATATGGGCCTGTTTCTATTGAACCAGCCCCGCATTTGGCCCATGTGTACTAGGCTTTAAGCTTGTCACTGCTCTGGAATGTTATGGAGGGTCTTAAAGCGGAGCTCCACCCAAAAAGGGGAAGCTGCGCTTATCTGCCCCCTCCCCCTCCAACTCCGAGGGAGTGGTTACCTGGTTTTGACAGGTATCCTGTTCCCACTTCCGCCTGACTTCATCATGACAAACTCATCCAGAAGTTTGCCCCCCTCTTCCTTCCTCCACTGCCAGGCCATCTATAAAGCGTAGCGTGCTTTGCAAATGTGCAGTAGGGGACCAGCTGTGATGCTGCAAGGCTTCATTGACAGTTTGCCTTAGCCGAGATGGAGGAGGCAGCACCTGAGAGTCAGCAACTAGAGCATGTGTAGCTGCTGACTTTTACATTTTTTTCTGAAGGAACCTGGAGCTCCACTTTAATGTTTGCCATAATTAACCCTGTCTGTACTCTGCTGACAAATCTCAAACAATTGTATCAATTGTAAACTAGATTTGAACATTGTCTATCCTAACAAAGAATTCAAGTTTTAAAAACTTGAATTCTGTCTTGAACATTAATGAGAAAAACTGAGTGTGCTGTCACTTTTCCCTTCCACTTTTAAATTGCTCAGAGTAGCTTGCAGTCTGCACAAAGGCCTTCTCCAAAGAAACAACTACAAGGGTAAGAAATATAAAAAAAAAAAAAATTGGTATGTTGTTGAATGGGAAAACTTACCAAATATATAGTAGGAATTTCCAAATTTCTACTGCACCCTAGACATTTGTTTCCCTCAGCCAACCTTCCTAACCCAAGCAAATACATTTTGTGCTTATTCCAGAACGTCCCCCCCCCCCCCCCCAGATTTATTTATTTATGTATTTCCTTCAAATACTCTCTTCATTACTTACTGGTTTGGGTTTAACCCAGTTCTTTGAAGTTTATTATCATTTTGACACTTGTAGCCTTCCTTGATTTTGGGCACTAATAGCCCCTAGACAGGCAAACTGTTGCACCTGTTGTACCAATGATTGTATAACAATATGCTTAACATATTTTTTTGTACTGTATGTTTGAAAATGCTATTCCCAATAAATCTTGTTTGGAAAAAATAAAATAAAAAATTCTACTGCAAACGTGGAAATACACTTTAGGTATAGAGATAGCTACTTGTGTGACAGCATTTAATACACTCTAAGACTCAAGAACAATGTGAATTCATTGATCCCTTATTAATTAATGAATTTTATGAAAGTGGGGACTATCCTGGCTGCTTTCATGGATGGTTTCCATCATCCCACCCAATCAGCAATTCCTTCCAATGAGAAGAGAGGTGAGAAAAAGAAAGTCATTGTTATGTGAAACTTCATGTGGCACACATTATTGATCATTTATTTCACAAATACAGCTTAAATATTGTACATCTTCCAGTGTGTAAAGTGAATGCATATTTTGTATACATTTTAGTTCTTTTTTAATGATATTATAGATAGGGCTTAAAAATAAAAGTTGTATGACAGAGCTTACATTCATTGAAAACTAAATTGTCAAAAAGACTTTGGAGATACAAGTTGCTGCGTGATGTATAAATCTTGAATTTTACAGAAAACACTGAGCTTGAGCAGGTTCCCTCCCAGGTCTTGTGCGTCCCTATTGGTCTATGAGACAGTCGGTGGATTTACTGACGCTGGTGCACCCTCTAGTGTTTAGTAAATAATCCCCCATCAGACACATTAAATATCCAATAGGGAAGACTGCAAGATATATGAGGGAATGTTTATGACAAGTTTGCTTTACCATGCTAGATGTACCACATATTTCAAAATAATAATTTGTATGTATTCAAAAATTTCTGTCTGTCTCCATTGTTGAAATTTACACACATGTAAATAGGTCAAGATAGAGTGACCTATTTATTATTGGATGGTCCCCTCAAAGATTTCAATCTGATTTTAATACAGATCCTTTGCCCTTCTGGCCTGCGGACTTGGCGCATGAGTCCTTTTTTGGATCTGCAAACATGCCACATTTACTAGGGAGAGAATGAGCAGGATGTTTCTGAAGGGCTTCGCTGGGACGCATTTAAGGCTGTTATGAGTGGTTCATATATGAAGGGTGTTCGTGAGCTTAAATGGGCCAATGACTCTAGGCTCAGTGATTTAGCCAAGAATGTTGCAGATTTGCAAGCGAGCTATGTGGGTGACCCTACATCAGCCAATTACCACTATTGGCAACTTGCTGAAAGGACATATTCTGTGGCCGTTACAGACAAGACTAAAAAAAAAAACTGCCATACTCTGCACAACACATATAGTATCTCCATCAGCTATATGAGCATTGAGTGTTCCAAATACAACGGCAATTTAGAGTACCTCAGACCAGGCACTCGATACTTACAGCTATGCCATGCGGCTGAGGCTCAGGTAGGACTTAGAGAAGTCCAGCTATGTAATTCCAAACTGGAGCATTTGCTTCTATCACCTGTACACCCCAAGCTTATATCCACCTATTATGCCCTGCTACGGGACAAACCATCACCCCTAATGGAAAGGGCTTATGCCAGGTGAGTGGTGGACATACCCGATCTTACACTTGACGAATGGAAGGAGGTCTGTAGCTCCTATCCAGATAACTGATTAGTTATTTCTGCTAGGGATAAATTAATACAACTATGATATTTCCACCGAACGCACTATACCCCAAAAATACTCTTTCTAATGCATATGAGGCTATCTCCCACTTGTCATAAATGTGAGATGGAACAGGGAGCCTTCATCCAGATGGTGTGGTCCTATAATAGGATCAGACCATTTTGGTCAGCAGTCACTGCATTTATTGAAGATACCTTTGAGCTCCCCAACATCTGCAGCCCCGGGTCGTGTCTTCTTGGGATGTTTGGGGCCGTTGAGCTTCCTAAGACTAAGCTATTATTACGGCTACTGCTTTATTATGCCCGGAAAACAGTAGTCTTGTATTGGACTCGGGCTGAACCCCTACACAATGGTCTATGAAAACGAGTTATAAACCAACATCTCTCGTTGTACAAATTGACTTATGAGGCTAGGGGCTGCCCTCGAAATCCACCAAAATTTGGAGCCCATGGCTTGACTCACAAGACACAAGTGACTCTTTGCTAAGCTTGATATCTAGCCCCCTCTTTAATGATGGAGTATTTGTAATGGTGACATCACTCAAGAGACTTCTTCTGATATGTACTTCTAATAGATAACCGTGTTGCTTGTACTCACTTTCCCGGTATAGGAAGCAAGGATATAGACGTACTATGTTTTACTCTGGTTTGTTTACTGTTCCGTAATAATGTGACAAACAGATTTAGATAACCTAGAGGCATCTTCCTGAGATTTAGTCTTATGTTCTTCATTGTACTTAACTTGTATGCCTCTTCTGCTTCTTTCAATAAAACAAGTAAAAAAAAAAAATCAGATTTCAATAAGACAGGACTTCAATCAGATCAGCGATCTCAAACAATGACTGAACATAACAGCTCAGTGGGGGAGATCGCTGTACTAACGTCGGATAGTTGGTACAGATGCTCTGACCTGAGCTATCAGGTTTCTGGCGGGGAGGCCATCCGCCTGTCAGAACATAACAGATCAGTGGAGGAGATCGCTGTACTGACTTCGGATAGTTGGTACAGTGGCTCTGACTGGAGCTATCAGTTTTTTTTTTTCATCCAACTGGATTGAGACCCAGAGGTAATAATTTGATGGGTTCATCATATTTTACCTTTGGAGGGTTTTGCATCTCTTTGATGTTAATGATAATATACAAAAACATAAAACACTGAACCCAACACCAAAATCTCAAAAATTCAACAAACTTGTAAACTACTAATGCGACAGAAGTTTAAGAAACTTTCTTATTTAATAGTCATAATTACTTAGAACAAATCAGTTTAAATTATCAGAATGCAGAGGTGCAAGACATCTTGCATTTAAAGTCATGCTAAGTGCCTTTGTTTAGAGCAATAAAAACTTTATTAATTTGCTGGAAGTACAAATTTTAAGGTAATAAAAGCATGTAATCAATTATGTGGAGTACACGCAGAACATTTGAGTCGTAAAAATTAAAATACTTTATGTGATGTACTTCAGATGATCAATTTAATTTTCCATATTAGTTTTCATTGTACTCTGCATTAATTACATTCTTAAAATAATATTTACAATTTAGAATAGACTATGCATTAATTATACAAAATTACTAGTCTGCAGGCATTCATTTACAAAATTATACTTTAGTAGATTTGCCAGAAAAACAAAACAGAGTGAAGAGTACCTTATTATTTATTTCTTCACGGTTCCCAATAAATACATCTGACCATTTGCCCTCTACAATTTTAACAATCTTCCAGCAAACATATGACATATTAAAAATGTAGCGTAAGTTTTTTTTTCCCTTTATAAGAAATTCAAAAGCTTACAGAGTTTTATTTAGATGTTCAGTGAGTGTATAGCAACTGCCAAGCCATGGAGTGTTACATTCCTTTTGAAGCCTTTAAAAACTACCCTCAAAGGAGGTTTGCTGGATGTTGCAACAAATTATCAAAATTTAAACTCTGAAGGCCTATTGCAATGTCCATGTGGCAAAATGTGAAAATATAGCAGTAGAGTCTATTCACCTAATTTAATAAATAAAGTGAATATTAATCTGCGTTGCCAATTTGGACTCACAGAAAAGTTGATCCTTACTAAATAACAATTCTTTTTATTAATTTAGGCCCCTTCCAAATGGGGTGGATTTTGTTCCGATCAACAGATCAGCTCACAGATTCCCTGCTGATCAGAGCAGAATGAGCGAATGACACATCCGTGTCCACCCAGTTTCTGAAGAGCACACAAGGAAAGCACCCATTCTGCTCTATGGCTGGCTGGAAATAAATGGACTCCATTGTTCGTTTATACCTGACTACTCTCAGATCTGATATGCCTAGACAGAGGAAGATGGATTGCCTACTGTATTTTTTTTTGTGGCCCGGATTGGACCCAGAGGTAGGCAGGTGTAAATGGACACAAGTCGTTTACACCCACCTGCCCTTAGGAATGCATAGACACTTCTGATCCGGTCCATCTAAAAAAACTGACAGGTGGGCCTGATCGGACCGCCTTTCTGGAAGGGGGCCATGAAAAGTGTAAGTGCTTGTGTATTAAAGCAAATGAAGCATGCTTTCAAGTGTATGTAGTTTGCATTTTAGATTCTGAGTTCTTTTAATTTCCTTCTGAGCTGCTTTTGATTGCCTTTTGAGCTGCTTCAAGCTGGTTTTGCATTTCCATTGACTTGTAAGGGGAGAAAAGAAATTCAAATGCAATAATAACTCTATATGCTCTAAAGCAGTGTTTCTCAACCTTTTTTCAGTCAAGACGCCTTTTAGAATTTTGCACAATCTTGGGATACAATCTGAGGGCTTGTTCTCACCAGGAGGTGAGTCTGAGTGTGTGTTTTTTTTGTGTATTCCAATGCGTTACATTTTTAATCGACTGCTCTATGTGCGTGAAACACACAACAAAGGTGCCGGCATGATTTTTAACCTCATTGCGGCTCTTTAAGAGATTTAACATGCCGGGAGGTGGGGCTTGGCTTAAGGTCATGTGTTCGCCATGATTTTCAGTGCATAGTTTACTGGGAAGGGTGTGGCAGTGTGCAGAGGGTTCATCCAGAATTTGTAGTCTTAATGTGGTCACACCCCTTTAGCACTTGATAGTTCAAATGCATGTACAAGCTATTGGGATTTGAGCACAGGTATATGTTTTCTCTGTTGTAAGGCAGGTTAGTGACCAGATTTGAACCTAGTTGCTCTCTCCCACCTTGGGTCTTTATGCCCCATGTTAGCATGGTGTCCACTGTGACGTTTGCAGTGGCAAGGCAATGTAGGACTGGCCATAAGACGCGGTTGGTCAGCTTAAACATGTATTGCAATATATTTGAACTAAATATCCCCATTTTTCATTGCATAGTTTGCTGGGAAGGGTGTAGCAGTGTGCAGAGGGTCTATCCAAAATTTATAGTGCTAATGCGGTCACACCTCTTTAGCACCTGATAGTTCAAATACATGTACAAGCTATTGGAATTTGACCACAGGTATACCTTTTCTCTCTTCGCCATGATTGGCTGTCATGGTGGTCACATGACCCGGGGCTTTCGGTTAGACATCAGTCACTGTGCTGGGAGTGCACGCTCTCGGCACAGTGCTATAAATCACAATTCACGCAACTATGCAGCCTCTCGGCTCTAAGGCCCAGGCACTGAGAGGCCACATGGATGCACGTGGCCGGTGCCAAGGGGTTAAAACCGCAATGCACCAAAACATATGGTACCGCAGGCATGTGTGAGTGCAATTAGGAATTAACAGAATCCTTGTGCCACTACAAAAGGCAGTGCATTTTTGTGCGATGAGGGGAAAGGTGACCAGCACCACTGTAAAAAAAAAAAAGGGTGAGCCGACAGTGAAAAATGTTTAATGCCTTAATTGGAGCAGTTTGTTATCCCTTTTGCTGTTGCACCCCTGAGCACCCTTCACAGCATCCCAGTTGAAAAATTATGCTGTATTTATAAAGCAGTAAATATGACATTCACCAAACATTCACAATAGATGTGTCTTACTGCTGCGCGTATAGTTCAAACTCATAAATGTCCTCTCACTCACTGTGTGCTAGTTACAGAAGCTCCTCTCTGCTTATCATCTATAAACTAAGATGAAAAGGAAACCACACACTGCTATCCAATTCAAAAAACTGTTTATTGAGATATCAAGTGGCACTACACCTTTGTATTCCAATTTGCTTACTCTTTTGGTAGTGGAGGCTCTTTGGGTGACCTTTTGCATTCAGCTAAGAGTTTTAAGTAGCAGATACAGTTGGCAGTAGAGCACAGCTGATGTATATGGCCATATTCCGGGGATGAATCTTGTTTTCGGGAGACCTGATGACCACCCCCCCTTTGCTAGTAGAACACAATAGCTCAGCTGGAGGAATTCCCCCATCAACACTGACTGATGGGGGAAATAAGCTATTTTTTTGGTTTGCAGGAAAGAAAATTGTGTCATCTATGGCCAGCTTTAATTGTAGGTTTAAATGATTTTAAACTCCACAAAAAAATTACTAAAATAGATCACCATTTCATAGGTGTGGAGCTGATTAGTTTTCTTTTTCTAGTTTTTTTTTTTTTTGTTCTTTACTTTCACCCTTTTTTACCCTTACTTTATTTTTGACTCGATCCAGCAGTGGACAGGAAGTCACCCGTACTGTTGATGCAACCACATACTGAATGCTAATGCTACAACGGTATAATAGAGAGCACACAGCGGCCGCATAGTAAAGTAATGGAAATTGTTTGTTTGGGCCAGCTTGGCACAAATAAACTTTTTAAAGTCAAAGATAGCTGGAATTCTACTTTAACTGTTCCATTCTGTATGAGCGGATGTCAACAATGAATTCACCCTAAGTGACATGTAATTTAAGATCCCCAGATCTCAATTTATTAAATGGAAAACAAGTCATGAACTTATGTTCCAGATTTTAATGCTTTTTATTAGGTTTTATTTCAATCTAAATTTGGCTTTTGTTATCAGTATTACCAAGAATGCCAAAATGGGAAACATTGCTTATCTGCGAGTCTTCAGCATTAATACAGTGGTTTATTTGAGAATTTACTTCTTGTGGAATACTTTTATCCACACTTGACTATTGTAAATGGAATTCCCTTGTTAAAATTTCATTGTTTAATTCTTCAGAATAAAAACATCTGCTCTGACAGTGATTTATATTGTATCATCTATGTCCGCATACATTTATATGCTGTTATGGTGCTAAATTTGGGTTATAGCATAAACAGTCTGCTCTAGTAAAGTGTTAACACTGTTTGTGATGTAGCAAGTAACTTGGTAACAATAACATCTTGTTTCTTTTCCCATAAGTAGAAGAGATGTTAGAGATGCAAAGATGAACTAATGGTCTTGGATGAGCATTTTAATCCACACTATGAACTAACAACTGAAATATCTGAGACTATAGAGCTTAATGCACATGGTGATTTAAAGTGGATGTAGGTACTGTAAATATCTACTAAACGTGCACTGTTGATTATGTAATTGATGCATAAGCTGTGAAGAAATAGCCCTCTGAGCCATTTCTTCACTAGCAAGTGCTGGGGCTGACAGCTCCCGTGTGCATATGCGAGGGTGACGTCACGTGACCCCAGCCAGTCACAGAGCCAGAGTCCGCAGCCCTGGAAGGCAGATGGGCGATGCATACTAGCCCATTATGCTTTTATGTTGCAGGGGAAAGTAGAGGAAGTAAACCCCATCTGGGTTTACTTCCTCTTAAAGGCTGTACAGCATGCAGAGCCTGCGTAATGACTATAGAATTATTAGATATTAACATTTATAGGTAATAACACCAGGGACTGTTGATCCTGGGAATATTCTATTGTCTCCCGAGGGATCAAATTGGATTCCTCTGTAGTAAATTGGATTATGCTTTATAGGTTTTTTTTTTTGCCTTCCTCTTTAATCCAACTGTGGGTATAGGATTATGGAGGTTTTACATATGTCTCTTGTTTCTATTGATTGAACTAGATGGACTTTTTTTCAACCTATGTAAATTTTTAATTATGTGATGGCATTCCAGAGACACACTGCCACCATGTACAGCTGCCTATTGAAAAGCATTAGAAATGGTAGCCAAACTACCAAAAAGCGCACACTTCCTGCATTTGCTGCATACATCCGTGTGACTGTGGGTGCTTTATGCAACCCTGGCTCACAACTGTATACAGTCACCTCTTCTAGTTCATCTCAATGAGCAGCTGTATGCGGCAGCAGCAGGTCACAGGAATGTAATAAAACAAGAATGTAATTGAGAGCTAACAATGCCTGTGGAATTAAATTATTTATTATCAACATGTGGCTTTCAGTGGAAGTGGTTGGTAGCGTATAGTGAACTTGATAGACTTTGCTATATAAAACCTTGTCTATTGTCTATGTTTTTATACATAAAACCGTATCTATTGTCTATGTCTTTTATACGCGTGAAAGAGGTCGGTATAAAGCTGAACTCTTGGCTGGCAAAAATAAATAAATACATGTTTACCCTACCAGAATATACAATATATAATCCTCATTTTAGTTTTCTTGTTTAAAAGTTTTATTGAAGGATTTACATACACATCATCATGGAGTATGCAGGGTCAAAATGAAATGTTTGTGACCTCCATGCAGGGAGGAACAATGAGTAACAGATACAAAGCCAAATTGGCCACATGCATACAACTGCTTCATGGAATACCAAGATAGAAATTCCTTGAAATGAACAATAAGAGGGAGTTGAACCAATATGTGTACATAAAATGCAAAGGATCAACGGGATTAAAGAGGTAGATAAAGATGTTTCCCCAGCCATAGTTCAGGGTAGATGATATAGCCTTTGGACACCAAGGATGGAAACAATAGAACTCAAGAAAGTAGGGAAGGAGGGAGAGAGGGGAGGTTCCAATGGCCATCTAGGTAGCAGCATTGACCAGAGTGGAAGCTGAACAAGATGGCTCCAGGAATTAAGGCTCCAAGAGGAATTCATGAAGGCCTGGGGGCAGGAACTCCTCAACCCAGGGCTGCTAAATGTTTGTATACCTGCAGACTTCACCCTGCATTAATCTTAGTATGTATTATCTCTTGCGTAAGTGTGGGCCTTTTCTAAGGTCTGGCAATCATTTGCTTAACAGCTATAGTTATTTGGAGCAGGAGTTTAAAATGGGCTTTGGTTAACTCCACTGTGCAAAGGAGCAATCTGAGGTTCCACTTGGATGTAATACCAATTCACATTTTCTTTAAGAAGAATCTGTTAAATAGGATTACTTATCTGTGGTCTCAATTCAGGTGGTCCTGTTCTCCAATCCTGTTCTCTGCAGCACTGGCCCTCTACACTATTACACACAATGCAGTACCAGCTGTGGTTTATTTGTGTGTATAATTTGTATTCCATGAACAGTCTATTGCATATACACATTTTGCTTACTGACTATTTAACTGACAGCAAGTCAGACATGGTGTGTTTTACTAAAAACAATAAATTCTCTGTAGTATCTAATGATTTGAAACTCCTACAATGCTCCTTGTATCCAGAGTGATCTAGTCCTCTAGACTGCAAAGATTTTAATTCTTCCTATGGCAGAGCAGCCAAGATCTTAAAACATACTCATGGTTTAAATCTCAAAAGCCAACATTTCTCCTTTATGGAAAACTGAATTGGGTATCTGGAAAGCCATCCAGTAACTTCTATCTGATCTTAAATGTGCACACTTCTTTATGTGATAACCCCTCCCCTGGTCTTGGGGCTTACTTTTCTTTTTATTGGATTCACCTTCTAAATAATATCTAAGGTGCACACCCTATCGGTGCTACTCCACTCCTGGTCCTGAAGATAACCCATCAATCCTGTGAGCTCTGCTGCTAAATTACTTCAAATTTCCCACTCTCTCCAGTGCTACTGGGTCTTGGGGATCATCCTTCCCTTCTGTGAACACCTCTTTTAGATGACTTGAAAGTTGACCATTCCCCTTGGGGGATACACCCCCTCCTCGTCCTGGGGTTCACATTTCTCTCATGTGAGTTCACTGTCTACACACTTTAAAGAGTAACTCCGTTTTTGTTTAGAAAATAACACTCCCCTCTGGGTAATCAAATAACATTGCAGAGATAAATTGCAGATTCCTACCTTTTGTTATTCTGAAGGAATAGCTGTTTGTCTGTATGTGTCCATGTTCAGAATGAATCTGTATGGAAATGATTTTATAATTGTCAATCAGCTGCTGCACCTGCGTGGCTCTAAGGAGGAAAGTGATAAGGACTGCATCCCTTTAGACATAATTTAACTTTGGGAGTATCTACCAAAAATTACAATTTTGTGGCAGGGAATGTCCAAAATCTTACTTGTATCTTAGTGCAGATTGCTGGGAAAATTAGTAAGACAATCACACAAACAGGCAATGACAATTCTGGGGGGTGTTCTACACACCATCTGCATATAGAACACCTCCAAGTTACCATACTGCGTTACATTTGCACTGCAGATTGAAAAGGAAAGATCATTTATAATGACATTTAATTACTTGTGTTGCAATTGTATGTGCTCAATTTTTTATTTGCTTTTTCATCCACTTCCTCTCTACATGCCATTACAGTAACATAAGTTGCACATGAAAAGGTCTGGCCTGACTTTCTAATAGGTATAACGATGGACAACCCACTGTGGTCTCAACCGAGAATGCATGTAATAGGGTGATAATGTAGGAGTACAGTCGAGAGATAGTCACCTCATAACAGGAATTCTCTGAACAGGGACTTTCATAGCAGGATTACCAGGTATTATTAAAATTAAGCTGACTTCATTTAAAGACTGAAAACAACTTTTGAAATTAGGCACCCAACATGTTAAAAAAAATCAAATTCTTGTGCTTGGGTTTACATATGCTATAATTCAGACACATCTGTGAGACACAACATGCAAAAAAAGTATTGAATTCTGTATACAGTAAAACCTTGGATTGAGAGTAACTTGGTTGGTCTGAGAGTGTTTTTTTTTTTTTATAAATGTTGACTTGATAAACGAGCGAGGTCTATATATACCAGTAGCGTCACGTCACAACTAAGTATAAAAGAGAAGAGAGGCGCCTCTAAGTTTAGCAATATGGTTCCATTTAATGAAGGTGCAACATTTAGTAACTCACATCGTTGATTATTAAAACAGGCATATCTAAGTATGCAGACATTCGGGGTAAAGCTGTCCACATAGACTATCCTCTGCACCGCCATCAACGTCATCTCTTCCACGCTGCTTTCAGATCACTCTACTGCAAGCTATGCTTCCCAGTCACGATAGCAGACTGACAGCGATGAGTACCGGTGGTACGGATGATGGTCTATGTGGACAGCTTTACCCCGGTTGCCTGCATACTTAGATGTGCCTCTTTTAATCAACCACGTGAGTTGCTAAATGTTGTACCTTCATTAAATGTAACCATATTGGTACACTTAGTGGCGCCTCTCTTTTCTTTTATACTCTGTAGCTCCTGCTAGATTTTGCTTTTAATCCCATTGTGGAGGCCGCCATTTGTGGATGGACATTTTATGTCACATTGCAATAATCTTTTTATATGGACTATAAACTAAAGGATGAATAAATGGTTGTGGAAATAATCATCTGAGTTTATATTAATTCTTATGGGGAAATTTGATTTGATATATGAGTGCTTTGGATTACAAGCATGTTTCCAGAACTGATCGTACCCGCAATCCAAAGTTTTACTGTATATTCTTTGCCTAGATAGATACTATGTACAGCTGGATGACCCATGTAGTATTAAAATATGTTTGTTTGTTTTCACAGCTTTTATATGAGACTACTAGGAATCATTCAGTGCCAATGTAAGAGGTTGTAACTCTACCAAAAAAATATTAATGAGCCCAGTGAGGATGTTTTATGTCAGTAGATGCACAAATCAACAAATAAAATAAAGTGTATCTAAAGCCAATTCATTTTACTATAGGATACAATAGCAAGGGGTTAGAACATCGGTCAGGATTTTCGTTGCTTTATTTGTTCCTAGTGGGGATTCATTTTCATTATTGTCCTGGTGACCATTATTGTAAGGACCAAAATATGGCAAGATCTAATATTCTGAATTGTAACTGTGGCAGAAATCTTTCAATGGGGACAACATTTTTTTGGCAATTGCTATCAATGCCCATTTGCACTTCTGTGTTATGGCAATTGCAGTACAGTTCTGTTGGGAATGGAACCCTAAAACAAATGCCTGCAATTCACCAGCACAACATACAGCAATGCATATGGTGCATGACCGATTTTGACTACAGTATAATGCATTGGCAGCCCATTGATTAAAGTAATGCACAGTAAAAAAGCAGCACAAAGTGTACTGCTTCTAGGGCAAAAATGTGAATGGATTTCTCCTACTTTCGAGACATCTCCTTTTACTTCCTGTTGTGTCAAAGTAATGGAAAATCTCCCTAATGGGTCACAAAGAGGAAAAAGAAAAACATTCTCAACTCTATACTGGAATATGATAGACTTTAAATGAGCTGCTACTGTAGTTATATGCAGAACACATTTTCAGTTTGAAATCTGGCAAAGTTAAAATTGTACAAAAAAAAGATAAATTTATAATGTACATAGTTTTCCTTATGTACCACTGTTTCTAGACTACACAGAGTTAGTAGACAAATAAGGTTTTATTCAGTAATAGGTGAATATCAAAGATGCTTCAAAAACTGCAGTTACCCAAAGCAACCAAAGTCTGATAATAAGTAAGTCTGAGAGGGTAACTGCAAATCTAATGTGTACACATGCATACATCCATGGAAGAACTATGTAATACATATGCTTAAAAATCTATTTTGGGCACTGCAAGCTGGATTCTTCCTGGTTAAAGTCATTTAAAGCCATTCCTCTGGACAGATCTCAATGTCTTATGACTACAGACTGAAAAGGGGCCTAAGGCTTAAGCCCACAGTTGAGCTCTTGGCAATGTTAGCATTTCATGAACAGGATGTAGGTACTCAAACACAGAGTCTGTTCGGCTAACTTTTGCTTGATTTTATGGATTCAGACATTTTCTGAATGATATGAAATCCTTTTAACAAGGATTTATTGCTGGTCTTGAATTACTAAGTCCCTGTGGTGGAGGACTATGACGGAGCCTTTCTGGTCTGCCAGCACTTTTTCTTTAGGCACTTAACTAAATTACGTTTTGCTTTATTAACCAATTGAAGTACAGAGACCTGGCATAATGTTTTCCACCTGTTTCATGTAAAACACTACTGGAATGTTGTTTCAACAGAACATCGTAGGAACTGGTGCATCTACTTATCTGCATCAGAAAAGATAGAAACAGTTAGTGAAAACATGGGTGTTTTTTTTTCCATAATGCTTTCAGGAGCATTATCTTAGACAGTTAGGGTAATTCATAATGAGTGCCTAAGACACTCATTGTAATTTTAACATATGTCTGCAGGACAAATGTCTGTGCATTCACGTACCTGTTGTAAGAAGGTACGTGAATCTGGAGCATGCACTGCATGCAGAGGTGCACTGAGACCATAGTGTCCATGCAGACATTCTGTCCTCCTGACAGCTGAACTTGTGATTGACAGCAGGCAGTAGGTGTATCCTTAGCCAACAGACAGGTTGCTATAGGTTATAGAATCTGCCCACTGCCTGCTGTCAATCAAATGGGGAGAGACATGATGGGGAACTAGTGTCAAAGCTTCCCCATCATGTTCCGCACTCTATCAGCATCACTGGTTGCTAGTAGGCTGTCTGCTGTAAAACCAACATCATTTGTAACAAAAGAAAGTTGAACATGCGCTCAGCTAGTGCAAATTACAAACGTACAGAGCATTGAAAAAAATGCAATATAATTAAAATTATATATTAACAGTCCCAGTCCCACTTTGTGGTGAAGTAAAGTGCTTGTGCATTAATCAGATAAAGGTGCTCCAATTCAATGTGCAGATGCAGGTGCCCCACATGGAACTAGCATCTCGGCTTCCCCAATATGTTTCACACTCTATCAGCATCACTGGTTGCTAGCAGGCTGTCTGCTGTGAAGCCAAAATCGTTCGTAACAACCAGTGACAGAAGGGGAGGGAAGGAGACTGCGGTGGCAAATATGCCACTCTGCTACACAACATACAAAGATAGGCACTCTGCCTGTCTCGGTGCACCAACTTAGAGTTGGTTTTAATTATCTCCAGTTTCATTATCTATGAATTGAAGGTTATTGATTTTGCATTTGGTGCAATAATAGTGCCACTTTAATGACACTAGTAAGAACTACCTGAATTTGTTGTATGTATCAGTAAAGCTACCAAACACAGGCGGCAATTATCTTTTTAATCTGGGCCAGGCCATTTTAAAGGACCATACCGCCAGAAAGGTGTCGCTAGGACTATATTTAAATGTTTTTGATAGAGCATAGTTTTGTCCAGTACATGTAAACAGCTGCAATACTATTTACCAGAATATCGGCTTTTAGACCCCTTTCACACTGGGGCGTTTTTCAGGCGTTTTTCAAGCGATTTAGCGTTAAAAAAAGCGCCAGTAAAGCACTTGAAAGAAGCCTCATCTGCACTCCCAATGTGAAAGCCCAAGTGCTTTAAGAGCCCTTTCACAATGTCAGTGCCTGAAAAACGCTCGTAAAGCGCCGCTTAAACTAGCAGCGCTTTACCAGCGTTTTTCAAGCGTTATTGGGTCGCTTTTAACCCCTGCTAGTGGCCAAATAAATGGTTAAAAGCGCCCACAAAACGCTGCTGCCAATAGCGTTTTTCAGGCATTTTTCAGGTGCTTCCCATTGATTTCAATGGGAAGGGGCACTTTAGGAGCGTTGTATTCACCGCTCCAAAGGCGCTGCAAAGAAGCTGCTTGCAGGACTTTTTTTGACGCTCTGCCAGCGCAGCGCCTCAGTGTGAAAGCACTCGGGCTTTTACATTAGGATTGCAGTTGCGGCTTCTTTCAGGCGCTTTTTTTAACGCTAAAGCGCATGAAAAACGCCTGAAAAACGCCCCAGTGTGAAAGGGGTCTTAGGTATGAAAATGTCCAGGTGACTTTCATAGCATTGGTGTGTGGGTTTCAATGCAGCCAATTTAGTGAAACATCACAGTTCACTTTCAATACCTAGTTCACTGAAGTGCTGCTCATATCACACAGTGCAGTTGATTTACTAACACAGTCAATCTTCGTTCACTTCAATCATTCAACCAACTGCAAGGTGTAATTATGTTTTTGTGTTTTTTTACAGTTTTTTTGTTATTCTGCAACATTCAAAGTGAGCATTTTCTACTTCTTTACTCATATCCACAATCCATAAGAAAATATACTCTAGATGTTTTTTCTTTAATCAATGCTCTCACAATGGTCATTTAGCAAGAATGCTAGGTACAGATGAGAACATCTAAATTCTGTATGTGCATAGTGATTGTGAAAATGAGCACATAAAAATGCACAATAATCTGTTTTGCGCAATAACCAGTTTTCAGGTATTTGCCTGCATATAAAGCACACAATGAAAAGTTACTAAACATACAAAGTAGATTCTTTTATCACTTATTAATAGACCAAAACAGGCTGCAATAAAACCTTGCATTTTATGTTAAATGGTTCTGTTTAAATATTGTTCCAACATTGACTTAATGGGGGGTGCCAGACCATTACCCATTGGGGTTGATTTACTAAAACTGGACAGTAAAAAATCTGGTGCAGCTGTGCATAGAAACCATTCAGCTTCCTTTTTTTGTCCAAGCTTAACCGCTTCACCCCCGGAAGCTTTTACCCCCTTCCTGACCAGAGCACTTTTTGGGATTCGGCATTGCGTTGCTTTAACTGACAAATGCGCAGTCGTGTGATGTGACTCCCAAACAAAATTGACGTCCTTTTTTCCCACAAATAGAGCTTTCTTTTGGTGGTATTTGATCACCCCTGCGGTTTTTATTTTTTGCACTATAAACAAAAAAAGATCGGCAGGACCCACGACCCGACTCACGGAGGTCCCAGTTGGCTTACACACACACGATGACAAATTTAAAGGGATGTACAGGTACGTCCATTTGCCCAGCCGTGCCATTCTGTCGCCATACATCGGAGTGCGCCGGTCGGGAACCGGTTAATTGAACAAGCTGAAGTTAGAAGCTGATTGGCTACCATGCACAGCTTCACCAGATTTTGCACTCACCAGTTATAGTAAATCAACCCCAAGTGTTAGAGCAGCAGTCTATCTTCTGTCATCCAACCCATCCCTTGCACATGCAAACCTACTTCTCTTTAAATTTTTTGCTCCCAGGGTCTAACTCTTGGGTTGGCATTGGAGCACAGTTTATGAAATAAGATTTGTAATAAAAAATAATAAAAGAACAATGTTTTTGCAGCCTACTTTCATCTATTAGGTTGTGCAGAAAGTTACAAAAGAAACCGTGAGCAATAACATACTCTCCCCATAATGGATAATGAAACAGCACCTTGAATCTGTACTCAGTATTACCAAATATAATGTTGTTGGTACTACCACTATTCTTGTAGATATTTAGTGGTGGAAATAAGCAGAAAATTACAAGGAAACTATTGCTATTTGTTAGAAATGTGACTTTGCATTTACAATGTGGCAGTTACGTACCCTACAAGAGCTGTGATTACTGTGATTTAAAAGAATTAGCTTGCCACTCTAGAACAATGCTGAACTCCTCTGACTTCAATCCCATTAACTTCTAACATGATCCCAGGCTTAAATTAACACTTCTTTTTTTATCCAGATTTTCTAGTTTTGGTTTGACAACTGTATTGACTTGACTCCCAGCAGGATTAGGCAAACTGCCAATGATTTTCTCTTGGGATATAAGCAGCAATGACATTTAGACACTAGATGGGGCTAGTGACTAAGAACTCTCCAACAGACACGGGTCTTGATTTACCAGCAGCACTGAACACTGATATTTTGCCATAAAATTGTTTCAAGTAATAATATCGAGGCGCTGTTGTTCTATGTTTATTCAATGCACATGTCACTGTTTTAATAAAACAGGCTGCTCTGCACTATTTAAACAAAATAACTTTGATGCATGGATTATGCATTAATGCTTTGTGAAAAACATACAGTGACCTAAAACAAACTTTGCTTTTTTCTTTGGGGGGAAAAAAGGTTTTTATTATGTCTAAAAACATCACCGTCAAAATTGATCCTTAAAAAGTATTAGTGTATATTTTTTCTAACTTTTTAGCATTGAAGACATTACAAAGAAATATACCAAGATATACTGTACAGTATGTGCACATATCATGTTAAATATTTGTGTGTGTGTGTGTATATATATATCGCCTAGAGGCGATTCAGTTCGCATTGTGCGCTATATAAGTATTCAGTCAGTCAGTCAGTATATATATATATATATATAAATATATATATATAATATATATAACATATATAATATATATATATATATATATATATATATATATATAAATACATATATATATATATATATATATATATATATATATATATATATATATATATATACATATATATATATATATATATATATATATATATATATATATATATATATATATTACTTTTTTGGAGAATAAGTCATGTATACATAAATGTAATCAAAATTGATCCTTAAAAAGTATTAGTGTATATTTTTTTGAACTTTCTAGCATTGAAGACATTACAAAGAAATATACTGAGATATACTGTACAGTATGTGCATATATCATGTTAAATATTTGTGTTTATATATATATATATATATATTTTTTTATATATATATATATATATATATATATATATATATATATATATATATATATATTACTTTTTGGGAGAATAAGTCATGTATACATAAATGTAGACATTATTACTTATTGTATGATATGCATAAATATATACTTAGTTTTAATCTTTGTACGCTATAATACCTGTTTGCCTTTAAGACACGGGCCATTGTATTCTTAAAAAAAAAAAAAGGGATCTTAGCAAAAACCCTTCAAAGCACCAGACATTCTAGGCGAGTGTCAAATAATGAATGACCCTTTATTAATTGTTCTGTTTTGAGTGGTAGACTAAAGAAACCATGGGGTCTTTCTTCTACATAGTTACCATGTTTTTCTTTCCCAGTTGGTAATACATTAGGAGGCAGTTTGGGGAGAGTCAGACAGGAAACAGGCAGAAAAATGTAAAGGAAGGAAAGAAACAGGTCAATAAGTTAATTTCCATGGATCCTATAAAATGATCCGCAAACTGTAAACACCTTTCTTTCACTTTACTGTCTATATGTAAATGGTCTCTATGGTTCATTAAAATACAATTCTAAACAGGCAGTTCAGCTGGCATGGGTGGAGGTTTAATAAAGTATACTGTGAAATTATTGGATTCTGTTAAGAGATTTGTAGCCAAGACATAAAATGCTAGTTAAAATATCTTAAACCCACACATAAACATAAAGATTCATGTTCAATAAATAAAATATACAAATACAGACAGAATATATAGGAAATAATGCCCATGGCTTTTATAAATCAAAAAATACATGCTGTCTAGGCTTTCCAGATAAAACCTGGGACCTGTAAAATTAATGTGCAGAAAGGTAATGAATAAATATTAAAGCCAAAGCTGTGGCTTATGGTTTAGTTAGCAACCTTTATTATTGGACTAAGACTACGCCTATGTTATTGGACTAAGACTAAGGTATGTTTTCACCAAAGTGGTAAACAGTTGCTTTAACTCTTCATATAAAAGTTTGCAAGAAAGACCATCGAAATACTTCAAAATACTGTATAGTGTAATCATAGGAGCAAATCTGTAATCTTAAGATATTTGGCACCCAAGCCAAACATCCTGTTCATGTGAGGAACAACAGAACAGTTGTAAAGTGACTCCACAAGCCGACTGATGTGGTTATTACACAGATGGGATTTTCCATTCCACCTATTCAAGATTCAGCCAAATCTTGATCACACATTGACATAATTGCTCCCCAAAACCAGAACATATTAAAGTCATAATATTATAAGACCATCGTAACAGGGGGATCACAAAATATTTGTAAATCATCAGACTAAACTCCAGCCTACATAGACCCCCCCTTTCAGACAACTGTCTTTGGGTGAAGAATTAATTGGTATTGTTATCCCTACATATAGACACGAGAGGAAACATCTATGCAGGACATTAATGTGTATGTTCGGCTAGCACAATCATGCATGTTGATGACACAGTGGAGTACCTATGTACATAAATGATCTCTTTCATGTCTATGGGTAGCTTTACACTTAACCACATCAATTTATCTGAACAACTGGCCCCTATACACGTACCTTAAAATGTCAATGTACAGCCAAGATTGTTTCAAAGACACAGATGACTGTTCCTTACAATAAGGATTGTAGTGGACAAAAATAACAATCCAATAACCATGAAAACACAATTACCCAGCCAAGCATTATCTATACTGAGCAACGGTTGCCTGAAAAAAAGTGTCCGGTGAATCAATGCATTGTTATTGCTACTGTTTAAGATGCATAGTGAGATTACTGTGTCTATAGATGTTTCTATACTACAAAATTTGCAATACAAATTTGTTCCCCCTTCTTGATTAACCCTGCTTGGGGCAAAATAATGAAAGACACCCCAGAGAGCCTTCTAATAGAGTTTCTTTTTTTCTCACAGACTGTTATTACAGACGATTTTGTTTCTAATAACCATAAATATTTACTTTAGATGTACCGTGCGTCCAGGAAAGCCATGAAAGGAAAATAATGTAGTGACAATTGTAGCCATGGAAAAGGACAAGTAAAAAGGCAGTATTTAAACTAATAACTAAGCTCTTTGAATTACAAAAAAGATTTTGTACTTTATTGTTCTCTGGTCCATAGGCCTGGGATCTTTGGCATGCAAAGCATTTAGGGAGGTGAATGGCATCATGCAGAGAGTGAATGGATCAGTCTATTCAGCAGTCCTAGACAATATATATGAAAGTACCCAGCTAATGTTTATTGACTTTTGATGAAACTTCCCTGGGGAAAGAACAAAACAAATGGGAGCATGGCTAAGGAGATTAAGGCACTCATTTCGCATTGTCACCTGGCCCCACCATTTTCATCAGATCCGGAGAGGATTGTTAACTTTAACGTGTATATCTAACAAAAACTTTTTATTTGTACGTTTTTGGATAAAACCAGAAATGGTGAAAACCTTTATAAGGCTTTTAATGTGTGTCTTTCTGCAAGAAGTTTCACCTTTTCTGTCTATCCTGGTGACCACTGTCACCAGTAAAGATTATGATGGGAAAGCTAAAATTTTACACCTTCACCAGAACAGGGGAATCATCCAATGTTGACACCTGGACTAATGACAAAATGCCTAAAAGAGGATTTCCCCTCACTTCTGAGATTTTATCTTATTTTCTGTCACATCACCAGGAAAAAAAAAAAAGAACGGGATTATCTACTCTTAAAAAAAAATGTTTTGGATACAAATACATTTTTAAGTGAAACTCTGGGAATACAACTAAATACACAGTTTAAATAGATATATTTAATATAGTAAAATAATAATTTGTAATAATCGCAGATGAAAAACAATATCATACTACATGTATACATATTGTAAATCTTGAAAATATTGTAAATCTGTTAAGACATTTTAGAATACAGAAATGTTCCCTTCGCCCTTAATAATATAATTAAAATAAAATGTACACATTTAAAAAGCATCCCCGGAAAAACGATTCCTCCTTTTACTCTCCCCTTTAATTTACATTAGACTGGGACCTTCTACAGATATACACATCACTACCTGTGTAGTGTCCAACTACCTATTGGCTGTCCAGCAGTGGGATCGTCTTATGATTCAGAAGAAGTGTGACATCATTAGAAGGGGACAGTAGGGGACCAGCCAATGAGAGGTCATCTGCAATTGTGGATTAGCGGTTCCCTGCTGCTGGAGAGTGACCTGGATGAAGGAAATCGTTAAGTATAGCTTGCTTCACAAGTTAAGGGAAATTGACAACCCTGCAGGATGTGTTACAGGTTATGGGAAGGGGGTCATACTTTGCTCAGAGTGGGGTTATAACGACCGCCATTGCTTACTTGCAGCAGGAGAAGTCATACATCCTGAAGAGCATATTTTCTTCAGGTCATTGATGCCAAAAGCACTGAAGACTTAAAACTTTTTGAGAGCCAAGCAGTTATCCAACCACCCACACCCCACCACCCCACCGGACTCACCCCTCTGCAGCTTCTCCTCCCGGGCCAACCCGATTCACCTTCTGTGCTGATTTGCTGGGAGGAGAAGCTATAATATTGATTCGCTAGTGTCACAAGTGGGTGGGTTTGGGGCACAGTGCTCTGCACTCCGAGCCCAACCTTTTTCAGGCTCTAATCATATAACTTGAAAAAAGAAAAAGAAAAAAACTCATAGCAAGCTGTCAGTCCAGTGCCCTGCATGCATTCCGCTTGCAAACTAGGGGGCGGCACCCCTGTGCCCCTAATGGACTGGCCCTTCCTGGAGCCAAGCAATCAGTATTTTGTAGCCAAGCAATCAGTAGGGGCACCCCTGTGCCCCTAATGGGCTGGCCATTCCTGGAGCCAAGCAATCAGTATTTTGGAGCCAAGCAATCAGTAGGGGCACCCCTGTGCCCCTAATGGACTGGCCATTCCTGGAGCCAAGCAATCAGTATTTTCAGAAGGAGTTCAGCAATGACAGCATAAGTGTTTCTTTTAGAACAGGTTTGCATTTAAAGCCCAACATCGGGGGAACCCACGCTCCACGAAATGTGCTTTACAAGTAAACTTTTGGTTTGCCATTTAATATAGAAAATAACTCTTAACCACTTACCGACCAGCCACCATCATTATACTGCAGCAGGTTGGCATGATCCCATGAACCATCGTAGCTATACGTCGGTCCCCGCTGCACAGTGGGGTGGTGCCGATGCTCGTGACCGGCTGTCATGATGACTACCAGCCATGAGCGATCGCGGGCATAAGACACAAAAAAGGGACATGTGTGTGTAAACACACCTATCCCAGTTCTGTGAGGAGAGGAAAGAGAGCTTGTAAGTTCCTACAAGCTGGGAACCACAATCTCTCATCTCCTATAGTCTCCTAGTCAGTCACATCCCCCACAGTTAGAACACACAGTTAACCCCTTGATCGCCCCTTAGTGTTAACCCCTTCCCTGCCAGTGACATTTATACAGTAAGCAGTGCATTTTTATAGCACTGATCGCTGTATAATTGTCAATTGACCCAAAAATTTGTCAAATGTGTCCGATGTGTTTGCCATAATGTCACAGTCTCGATAAAAATTGCAGATCGCTGCCATTACTAGTAAAAAAAATATTAATAATAAAAATGCCATAAATCTATACCATATTTTGTGCAAGCCAATCAATATACGCTTTTTGCGATTTTTATTACCAAAAATATGTAGAAGAATACATATCGGCCTAAACTGCCAAAAAAATTAGCTTTTTTAAAAAAAAGAATTGGGGCCATTTATTACAGCACAAAGTACAAAATATTGTGTTTTTTTCAAAATTGTCCCTCTTTTTTGTTTATAGTGCAAAAAAAAAAAAAATATATATATATATTATTATATTTATATAATATATATATTTATATATATATATATATAAATTTATTTTATTTTATTCTTTATATATAATATACACCTGTCTTTACACACACATGAACTTTAATGGCATCCCAGTCTTAGTCCGCAGGGTTTGATCTTAAGTTGGCCCACCCTTTGCAGCAATAACAGCTTCAACTCTTCTGGTAAGGCTGTCCACAAAGTTTAGGAGTGTGTCTATGGGAATGTTTGACCGTTCTTCCAGAAGCACATTTGTGAGGTTAGGCACTGACATTGGACGAGAAGGCCTGACTCACAATTTCTACTCTAATTCATCCCAAAGGTGTTCTATCAGGTTGAGGTCATTACTCTGTGCAGGTCAGTCAAGTTCCTCCACCCCAAACTCGCTCATCCATGTCTTTATGGACCTTTCTTTGTGCGATCGTGTGCAGTCATGTTGGAACAGGAAGAAGAGGCCATCCCCAAACTGTTCTCACAAAGTTGGGAGCATGAAATTGTCCAAAATGTCTTGGTCTTGTGACACCCTAAGAATTCCCTTCACTGGAAATAAGGGGCCAAGCTCAACTCCTGAAAAACATCCCCAAACCATAACTTCCCCTCTACCAAATGGTTTGGATCGGTGCACAAAGCAAGGTCCGTAAAGACATTGCTGAGCAAGTTTGGGGTGGAGGAAGTTGACAGGCCTGCACAGAGTTCTGACCAAACCATGGCAGAACATCTTTGAGATGAATTAGAGTAGAGACTGCGAACCAGGCCTTCTTGTACAACATTAGTGCCTGACCTCACACATGTGCTTCTGGAAGAATGGTCAAACATTCCCATAGAAACATTCCCATAGTACTAAACCTTGTGGACAGCCTTCCCAGAAGATTTGAAGCTGTTATAGCTTCAAAGGGTGGGCCATCTCAATATTGAAACCTACAGACTAAGACTGGGATGTCAATAAAGTTCATGTGCATGTAAAGGCAGGTGTCTCAATACTTTTGACAATCTAGTGAATACTGAATATATTATCACAAATTTGTACTTCCAGTCATGTGTCTATATTTTACTTTTTTACAAAGCACAACAGGTAAAGTCAAACCAATGAACTAAACATCATAAGCATCAGTTCTCAATTTTTAACAGTATGTTTTATACACTTAAAATTACAGCTTTAAAAGTACCAATATGACTCTACCCTAAGATTTTGCTAAAAACAATCTTAACCCCAAACATCCCAAAATGTACAGTATATAAAATGTATGCAAGTGTGCAATACATGATTCTATAAAAAAAATACTTAAATAAAGACAAAAAAGACTGATACATTTGATTTACACAAAATATAACCACTGGGCATATTACATAACCTAATTGACAATATATTGTTGTTTTAAACGTAATATTGTGTGTCAGTGAAGTAAAAAAAAAAAAGATTTTCTTTGAAGTTTAAAGTCAACACCCTGGCAGTGTACAATGATATTGTAGAGAGGTAATGCTTGTGTGGTCCTTGACGACCGAATACTACTGGGTCTGCTGACAGCCTTTTGACACTGTATCAACAAAAAAGCTTCATATGTACGAGGAATTCATGAAGAAACAGACGCCTTAAACTATGTAATCGAAGTCATTCAAAACAACAAAGAAAGTGGAAAATACTGTCTCAGCAGACAAAAAAAATAAATACAAAATGCATAAAACAAATAAAAAAAGGTAAAAATGATCAAATTTATTTTCAATGATCTACCTACTACTAGCATATTTCATCATCGTATGCAGCTTTTGATATGTTCATTTTGCTAATCCTTTCCTCATGATACAGCATACCCAAAGTTTGGAGATAGTGGAACAGAATTTCTCTCCGAGATTAAGAAAAAACTCATTCTGTTTGCAATTTGTCTAACCCATTCCCTTTAACCTAACTACCTAGTCCAACATAGCAAAGTGCAAGGACCAGCCAGAGACTGGTTAGAGTTAGAAGGGTCGGGTTTAGGGGTCTGGGGCTAGGCACACAATGGTTAATGATTGATAATTACCAGCATCACCAAAGTGGTACCCAAGTATCAGCAGCTAGTTATGTATTATGTATGGTTATAATGGTTATAATGGTTATGTATGTGAGTTGGGGACCTTAGATTGTAATCTCCTTGAGGGCAGGGACTGATGTGAATGTACAATGTATATATAAAAGCGCTGCGTAAATTGACAGCGCTATATAAGTACCTGAAATAAATAAATAAATTGTTAGCCAAGTTAAAGACAAAAAACTAAAAATCAAGCAAAGGCAACAAAGAAGGTTACATAGTAGGTGAGGTTGAAAAAAGACAAAAGTCCATCAAGTCCAACCTGTGTGTGATTATATGTCAGTATTACAGTTTATATCCCTGTATGTTGCGGTTGTTCAGGTGCTTATCTAATCGTTTTTTGAAACTATCGATGCCCCTCGCTGAGACCACCGCCTGTGGAAGGGAATTCCACATCCTTGCCGCTCTTGCCATAAAGAACCCTCTTCGTAGTTTAAGGTTAAACCTCTTTTCTTCTAATTTTAATGAGTGGCCACGTGTCTTGTTAAACTCCCTGCCGCAAAAAAAGTTGTATCCCTATTATGGGGTTACCAGTATGGTATTTGTAAATTGAAATCATATTCCCTCTCAAGCATCTCTTCTTCAGAGAGATCAAGTTCAGTGCTCACAACCTTTCTTCATAACTAATATCCTATAGACCCTTTATCAACTTAGTTGCCCTTCTTTGTACTCGCTCCATTTCCAGTACATCCTTCCTGAGGACTGGAGCCCAGAACTGGACAGCATATTCCAGGTGCGGCCGGACCAGAGTCTTCTAGAGCGGGAGAATTATTGCTTTATCTCTGGAGCTGATCCCCTTTTTAATGCATGCCAATATTCTGTTTGCTTTGTTAGCAGCAGCTTGGCATTGCATGCCATTGCTGAGCCTATCATCTAATAGGACCCTCAGATCCTTTTCCATCCTAGATTCCCCCAGAGGTTCTCCCCCCAGTGTATAGATTGCATTCATATTTTTGCCACCCAAATGCATTATTTTACATTGTTCTACATTAAATCTCATTTGCCATGCAGTTGCCCACCCCATTCATTTGTTCTGATATTTTTGCAAGATTTCCACATCCTGTGGAAAAGTTATTGCCCTGCTTAGCTTAGTATCATCCTTAAATACAGAGATTGAACTGTTTACCCCATCCACCAGGTTGTTTATGAACAAATTAAATAAGATTCGTCCCAGCACAGAACCCTGGCGGGACCCCACTACCCACCCCTGACCATTCCGAGTACATTTATCACCACCCTCTGAACTCTCCCTTGTAGCCAGTTTTCAATCCATGTACTCACCCAATGGTCCATGCCAACGGACCTTATTTTGAACAGTAAACATTTATGGGGAACGGTGGCTAGGTTACTAGGACATCATCAATGAACTCTAAATTCTAGGTCAGGAGATGGATTAGTGTAAAGAAAATAATTCACATTTTATTGCACTGTTCATGGCTGCCTGTTAACTGTTGAGATATATTAAAAGTTTCAGGCTGTGCTACAATAAGGCAGAACTAAACATAAAGCCTTTGTAAACAGTAATAACAAACACCTGTCATTTAGAACTTTTTGGATTGATAAATATAAAATTTAAAGTGTTTTGTTATAGCAGCTTAACCACTTGCCGACCAGCGCACGCCGATGTACGTCGGCAGAATGGCACGGGCAGGCAAATGGGCGTACCTGTACGTCCCTTTAAATTTGCCGCCCTGCCATCGGGAGCGTGCCGCCGGCGGCGCGCTCCCGCGCTGGTCGGGACCCCCGTGAGTCCGGTCGCGGGACCCGCGGACTCGATCGCCGCGGGCATACCCGTGATCGTCTCACGGAGCGGCCGAATGAAGAAATGCCGTTGTAAACAGCATTTCTCCATTCTGCCTAGCAACTAGTGACGCTGATCTCTGCTCCATGTGATTGGAGCAGAGATCAGTGTTCACTAAATTAAAGCCCAACCCCCCCACAGTTGGTAACACACCCCTAGGAACACTTAACCCCTACACTGCCACCCACTGGTTAACCCTTTCACTGCCAGTGTCATTTACACAGGAATCACTGCATTTATATAGCAGTGATTACTGTATAAATGACAATGGTCCCAAAAATGTGTCAAAAATGTCCGATGTGTCTGCCACAATGTCGCAGTCACAATAAAAATCGCTGATTGCCGCCATTACTAGTAAAAAAAATAAATAAAAAATGATTAATAAAAATGCCATAAAACTATCCCTATTTTGTAAACGCTATAACTTTTGCGCAAAGCAATCAATAATCGCTTATTGTGATTTTTTTTACCAAAAATATGTAGAAGAATATGTATCGGCCTAAACTGAGGGAAAAAAATGTTTTTTTATATATTTTTGGGGGATATTTATTATAACAAAAAGTAAAAAATAATGCGTTTTTTTAAAATTGTCGCTCTATTTTTGTTTATAGCGCAAAAAATAAAAACCGCAGAGGTGATCAAATACCACCAAAAGAAAGCTCTATTTGTGGGAAAAAAAGGACATCAATTTTGTTTGGGAGCCATGTCGCACGACCGCGCAATTGTCAGTTAAAGGGACGCAATGCCGAATCGCAAAAAGTGGTCTGGTCTTTGACCAGCAAAATGGTCCGGTCTGTAAGTGGTTAATAAGTACATAAAATACCTTTGATACTACGAGAAATCATGTCAGCTTGTAACTCTGTCTCTGTGCTCTCTGCTTGTTATCAGTTACTATTTTTCCCATCTCTCTCTCGTTCTCTCTCTTTGTCTCTCTCTCTCTCTCTCTACCCCTCTGTGTTTTGAAGAAGAGAAGAGGGAGATTTCTGTAATCTTATACTGTTTCTGTTGTCCTGAAGAGTGAGTGAACATTGACACCCTAGGACAGGAAGAGTGTTACTACCAGAATCACCAGGTAAATATAAAGGAAAGCATGAGAAAGAATTCTAATGAAGACATCACATCTAAGGACTGGTAAGTCGTAATATATTTAATTGCCATTTTTGAGTTTAGAAATGGTTTAAAGGAGAGAATGGGCTTGATTTACTAAAGGCAAACAGGCTGTTCACTTGGCAAGGGGATTTTACTCTGCAAGGACATTATCCCTTAGCTGAATAAATACAGTAAAAGTGCACTTTGGAAAGAATGGCCAATGATGTGCAAGGAAAATTAAAAAAAACATATTTTTGCTTGCCCATTATTGGATGATGAAAGTCAGCAGAGCTTCACCTCATTCACTAAGCTAAGGGAAGCTTCCCTTGCAAAGTGAGCATTCCTTGCAAAGTGAACTTCTTATTTGCCTTTAGTAAATCAATTACAATATGTTCACTTCAGAGAATAATTTATTAGCAAATAAGATTAATACACATTAACTAATCTCGGGAAATGAAATTAAAAAAAATCTGGATTTCTTTTTCTAACACATAATCAGGTATTCAGTGTGAACATGGGTCCATTTTTATTAACTAAGGATGGCTATACGCTAATAGAAATTTGGTAGGTTCAGCGGGGATCAGCTAAATTTTGATCTGTGTGTGGCAATCCCTGCTCAACAGTAGTTGATCATTTGATTGACATCTGTCAAAGGAACAACCTGGAACACATTTGTCAATCAGCAGCTGCAGTTGCTGATCAGTGTATTTACGATCTAAGACTAGAGGGGGTGGATATTTGAGTCATTCACCCATCCTCCATTCATAGTTCATATTTCATTCATAGAAGCTTGGGTATGGCTTCGAAAAATAGAGGAGTTGGGCTGAACATGCGGGCATAGTCAGGCATTCTTGATGACTGCCTCTCACAGTACACTCAGCTCTATTGACGCTCTTCACACTAGAAGACTATGGCTGCAGGGTGGGACATCAGAGGAGGAAGCTTACTTCAGGAGACAGCAGCATAAGGGACACATCACATTGTTGGTAAGTTATGTCCTTTGTGCTTTATTTTTTGTAAACTAAACTAAACTTAGACTTTAACCACTTGCCGCCCGCCCTATAGCAAATGGACGGCAGCAAAGTGGTTTCATAATCCTGACCGGACGTCATATGACGTGATCAGGATTATGAGCCGCTGCACGCCCCCGGGGGCGCGCATCGCGGCGATCGTTGTTGCGGGGTGTCAGTCTGACACCCGGCAACTACGATCTCGGTAAAGAGTCTCAGACGGAGACTCTTTACCACGTGATCAGCCGTGTCCAATCACGGCTGATCACAGTGTAAATAGGAAAAGCCGGTGATCGGCTTTTCCTCACTCGCGTCTGTCAGACGCGAGTAGAGGAGAGCCGATCGGCTGCTCCTCTGACAGGGGGGGTCTGTGCTGATCGATTATCAGCACAGCCCCCCCGAGGATGCCCACACTGGACCACCAGGGACGCCACCAGACCACCAGGGATGCCAAGGACAAGGTATGCCACCCTAGACCACCAGGGATTCTAGTCAGTGCCACAATGGATGCCAATCAGTGCCCATAATGGATGCCAATCAGTGCCCACAATGGGCATCACTGATTGGCATGCATTATTGATTGGCACTGATTGGCATCCATTAGTGCAATATATTATAATACAATGCCGCCTATCAGTTCCCATCTGTGCCGCCTATCAGTGCCTACCCATGCCCACCTGTGCCGCCTACCCATGCCCACCTGTGCCGCCTACCCATGCCCACCTGTGCCGCCTAACCCATGCCCACCTGTGCCACTTATCCATGCCCATCCATGCCAATTTGTGCCACCTATCAGTGCCCATCCGTGTCGCCCATCAGTGCCACCCATCAGTGCCGCCTATCAGTGCCACATATCGGTGTCCATCAATACCACCTCATCAGTGCCACTTCATTGGTGCCACCTCATCGGTGCCCATCAGTGCGGCCTTATCATTGCCCATCAGTGCAATCCCATCAGTGCCCATCAGTGAAGGAGAAAACTTACTTATTTGCAAAGTTTTGAAACTGAAACAAAAAAAAAAACATTTTTTTTTCAAAATTTTCGGTATTTTTTTATTTGTTTAGCAAAAAATAAAAACCGTAGAGGTGATCAAATACCACCAAAAGAAAGCTCTATTTGTGGGAAAAAAATTATACAAATTTCATTTGGGTACAGTGTAGCATGATCGCGCAATTGTCATTCAAAGTGCGACAGTGCTGAAAGCTCAAAATTGGTCTGGGCAGGAAGGTGTTTAAGTGCCCGGTATTGAAGTGGTTAAAAACTCTCCACTTAAAAGTGTTTGTATCTTCCCTATAAGGATTTTCCTTACCTTCTGTGGCAACAACAAGGGGCAGGTACAAGGACACAATGGAAATTTTTAGAGATTTTGAAAAAATTCTGACAGTAGTTCTACTCAGTCACAACTAGAAACACAATTTTTAACTGGAGTTGTGCTTTAAATAAAATAGAGGCAATACTTACCTGTTCAATAAAATATGTTAAATAAACAAAATAGTAATTTCAGCATTAACAGCGCTAAAAGTGCAATGAAGAAAAAGTCCTTTGAAGGATCAATCCACTACGGAATATATAGAAAGAGTCCACATTCAAAATAAATAAAAAAATGATAATAGAAGATGTCCTCCGAAACCCTTAGTAACCCGGACTTGGTTTTTCATCTGGATACCATCACCAACACCTCGTGCATAAAAAGGCCTCGTTGGCAATGCACTCACCAGACATTGGTCTTGTATCTCCATACACTATGCGATCTTGCTCAGATCTTCAAAAAGGATGTAAATTAGACTAGATACTGAAGCCTGTCACCACCTCAGCTTTGGACCTGGCTCCTAGATGAGGTGGCCAGGTCCAAAGCTGAGGTGGTGACAGGCTTCAGTGTCTAGTCTATTTACATTGTTTTGTAAGATCTGATCAGATCTCATAGTGTATAGATACAAGGCCCGTTTTATACCGATGTCTGGTGAGTGCATTACCAACAGGGACTTTTTATGCACGAGGTGTTGGTGATGATATCCAGTCCCCATCCTGGTTACTAAGGGTTACGGAGCACATCTTCTATTATCATTTTTTATTTATTTTGAATGTGGACTCTTTCTATATATTCCGTAGTGGATTGATCCTTCAAAGGACTTTTTCTTCATTGCACTTTTAGCGCTGTTAATGATGAAATTACTGCTTTGTTTTTTTTAGCATATTTTATTGATTGATTTTATTTATAATAGCTGCGGGTGTGCATTTAAATGATTGGTCCATTTAAGCACTTGGATCAGTAACACTTTTGTGGTTAACTGATATTTTATTTATTATGGAATATATTGTTGTCTACTGAAATCTGTATTTTTATTTAGAATGCAGTCAGTTTATTTACTGTTACTTCTACTTACAATATAACCCTTTATGTTTTCCACTCTCAGTCTTTGCAGCGAGTTGTCCTATTTGTTTTCCACTCTCATTCTGTGAAGCGTTTTGTCCTTTTTTTCAATGTATTTGTTTGATTTTTTTTTTGTTAAAACAGTAATAAAGTAAATTTTTATCCTAAGTCAGATAAAAATAACATAAATCGCATCTATTATATTTTTCGCATTGCCTCCTCAAGCCTTTTCTTTTTAAAGCCTTCCTTTTTTGGGTCACTATATTCCAGTTCTCTCTGTGCTCTCTTTACCACCGTGACCTATGGAGTCCTGTGTGGGTCTCTGCAACGTTCAAGCTCCCTCGCTGTGCTACAGATCCTTGTGCAGTTGTTCAGACTATTGCACACACAAACAGTGCAAAAGGGACACAGATGCTGTCAATCACTTGCTGGTGATGGTGGAAGAGAGGCTCGGTATACCTCTCGCACTGGCTGTGTGTGCAATGCTCTGAACAGCTGCAAATAGAGTTGTTGTACAGAGTGGACTCGCGCATTGTGGAAATTCACACAGGACTCCATAGGTCCCAGTGACATAAGGGGACGCAGAGAGAACAGGAAGGATTATACTGCTGTGGCCAAGGGGCAATTTAAAAAGAAAACAAAAAGAAGATAAAAAAAAAAAATTCAAATGGACGTGAGTTATGTTATTTTTATCTAATTTAGAGAAAAAATTACTTTAATACAATTTAACCACTTCCAGACCACCCCACGCACATATACTGCGGCAGGGCGGCCCTTCAGCGCAAAATCACTTACCTCTATGTCTTCTGCTTTCTTCAGGTCATGAGCGCTCCCTTTGTGATTGGGCACAGCGGGAGCCAATCAGCAGGTCCGGCAGACCCAATGTTTGCCGTCACCCAGAGATCGTTCCATGAGAGCGACAGAATGGCGGTCTGCCTATGTAAACAAGGCAAATCGCCGTTCTGTCAGAGAGGAAGATGGATTTCTTGTGTTTCTGCTAAGCAGGAACACGGATCTCTGTTTTCCCCCAGTCAAAGCACCCCCACACAGTTAGCAAGCACTCCCAGGGAACACATTTAACACATTGATCGCCCCTGATGTTAACCCATTCCCTGCAGGTGTCATTAGTACAGTTACAGTGCATCTTCTTAGCACTTATCACTGTATTGGCGTCACTGGTCTACAAAAAGTGTCACTTAGTTTCAGATTTGTCCGCTGCAATGTCGCAGTCCCACTAAAAATCGCTGATTGCTGCCATTAAAAAATAAAAAAATCATAAATCTAGCTATAGTTTGGTAGACGCTATAATTTTTGCGCAAACCTATCACAACACACGTATTGGGATTTTTTTACCAAAAACATGTAGCAGAATACATTGATGAATAAATTAAATTTAAAAAAAAATTATTGGGATTTGTTTTATAGCAGAAAGTAAAAAAAAATATATTTTTTCAAAATTGTCGGTCTTTTTTTGTTTATAGCGCAAAAAAGAAAAACTGCAGAGGTGATAAAATACCATCAAAAGAATGTTCTATTTGTGGGAAAAAGGGACATGCATTTTATTTGGGTGCAGTGTCACATGACTACGCAATTGTCAGTTAAAGTAACTTAGTGTCGCAAAAAATGGCCTTGTCATTAAGGGTGATAAACCTTCCTGAGCCGAAGAGGTTAACTTAAATAGATTTAAGGAAAAAAAAGGACAAATCTCTTGGAAGACACAGTGGAACACATACGATGTTACTCCACACAAAGAAAGTGTGCTATTTTATTTTTATCTGATTTATCTGATTTAAAAATTTAGACTTGAATACCACTTTAAATCCCATTTAGAAGCAGAATAATTGGTTGATGAAAAATATGACCGTTAAGCAACTTAAGCAACTTGCAAATCCATGTAAGTCATCTCTGGTGCTCTACAGTAAGCTGACTTCTCCCAGTAAGCATTGAACCTCAACTGACAGATAACCCACTGACACGAAGCAGGCTGGTTGGAAAAATAGCCGATGTTTAATTCCTGGTGTTTTTATGGTCATGTCTATACCTAAGTAATAAATTAAACGCAAACTATTTGCTTTGCTTGTCTCATATAAAAAAGAAAAGTATAACATGCATTACAAAGTACGACTAATGTTCTATTTTATCTTTTGACATCTTCTAGGAGGTGTACAAGGCATTTAACCAAGTACTGCTCTTTCACAGCACAAGTTTTGCAAATATTTGTCTATGTTTTGGCATATTAGTAAGTAGGAATCTGCAGTTACCTTTACAAGCACTTGGCTTTTCCCTTGCTGTAAAGCATTGAAACAATGCCAAAAAGGCAATTACAGTGAAGATTGCACATTCACAAACTTTCTAAAAGCTCTAAATGTGCTGAAAATTTTTCGTGTAATGGGAATAAGTCAGGCGGTATAACCCTCACTTTAATAGACCATTGCATTTAGCAAGAATATTTACAAATACACAAACATCTTTTCATCATTTGATTTGGATGAAAAATATAAAGTATATGTATGTGCATGTAGGTTATGAAGAATAACTATCTGGTTAATATCATTATTTTTTTACAGAGATACTTTTATATTGAAAAAATAATAATATCACTGGTAGAAATGCTAATTATTTTTAAAGTGTACACGCATTTAGTGGTATAATTATTATCTTGTGAATAACAGTTAAGGTAGACCTCACCTGTGTGTTGGATTTCCCATCATCTCCCTTTACGGTCATTGGACTGTTTATGACCATGGACTATTGTCATTATTTCTACTTTTTGACCCTGATTATTGTACTGAACTAATGTTCATGCCATATTACACTATGGGATTGGTTGTTCCAGTTCTCTGCGCCTTCACTTGTATTAAGGTAGACATCAGCCACTTTTCTATTGGGGACATTTGTTATTAATTTTACATCTACATTTTTGCTAGAAATTACTTAAATCCCCCTCCTCTGAAAGCAGAGGCACTGTAACATAAAATGTTGACAGTTGGAATGTTTTATGTTGTAGAATATTTGCACAACTATCATTGCATATAGTGATGGACGAACTTCCGACGGGACGTTTCGCGAAAGCGAAATGCGAACGGACCCAAACGTTCGCGAAACCGAACGTTCGCCGCGGGCCCCATTGACTTCAATGGGAGGCGAACTTTGCAAACCTTCATGTCGAATTTGCGGCCACGTGGTAATTATTAGGGGGTAAAACGTAGTCCCACCATCTGGACAATGACATAATACATGTATGAGGTGAATTTGGGATCGATAACTACAAGCATTTTTATTTTATTTGGGAAATTGTTCTAACAATTCAGGACTATGGAGCTAATGAAGGCAATGGAGGAGAGGGAAGGTCAGGGACCAGGGTAGGCAAAGAAGAGGGTGCAGGAGATGATCACCAGCAGCGTGACATACCGGAATGACACATGCACCGTGATAGAGGCATCTGACAGCAGCACCGTAATACAGAGCACTGACAGCAGCACCGTGACATACAGCGCTGACAGCAGCACCGTGACATACAGCGCTGACAGCAGCACCGTGACATACAGCGCTGACAGCAGCACCGTGACATACAGCGCTGACAGCAGCACCGTGACATACAGCGCTGACAGCAGCACCGTGACATACAGCGCTGACAGCAGCACCGTGACATACAGCGCTGACAGCAGCACCGTGACATACAGCACTGACAGCAGCACCGTAAGCAGCCCCAGGAGGAAGTCAGCACAGCACAGGGATGGTGTGATCCCCTCATAATAAGAACCCCCAGGAGGAAGTCAGCACAGCACAGGGATAGTGTGATCCCTTCATAATAAGAACCCCCAGGAGGAAGTCAGCACAGCACAGGGATATCATAAGCAGCCCCAGTAGAAATATGACACCGCTCAACCTCTTCAAAGAGGAGGGTAGGGGCATATAGTACGGTGTGCTTTTTTGGGTCAAGGAAGTGAGCAGACTGTACGTCAGTCCCTATACCGCTGAAGGACTGCTGCAGTATAGGGCAGCGGTCAGCAGTGGTGCACGTCAACCCTATCTATTGTGGACCTATAGCGGTCCTTACAGAACAGCAGACTGTACCGCACTCAAGCCTATGTACCGTAGCACCCTATACCAAGTTACCAGTCCTTATAAGAACTTTTGTGGACCAAGCAGGTTGTGTATTAGTGTTTAGCAGACTGTACGTCAGTCCCTATACCGCTGAAGGACTGCTGCAGTATAGGGCAGCGGTCAGCAGTGGTGCACGTCAACCCTATCTATTGTGGACCGATAGCGGTCCTTACAGAACAGCAGACTGTACCGCACTCAAGCCTATGTACCGTAGCACCCTATACCAAGTTACCAGTCCTTATAAGAACTTTTGTGGACCAAGCAGGTTGTGTATTAGTGTTTAGCAGACTGTACGTCAGTCCCTATACCGCTGAAGGACTGCTGCAGTATAGGGCAGCGGTCAGCAGTGGTGCACGTCAACCCTATCTATTGTGGACCGATAGCGGTCCTTACAGAACAGCAGACTGTACCGCACTCAAGCCTATGTACCGTAGCACCCTATACCAAGTTACCAGTCCTTATAAGAACTTTTGTGGACCAAGCAGGTTGTGTATTAGTGTTTAGCAGACTGTACGTCAGTCCCTATACCGCTGAAGGACTGCTGCAGTATAGGGCAGCGGTCAGCAGTGGTGCACGTCAACCCTATCTATTGTGGACCGATAGCGGTCCTTACAGAACAGCAGACTGTACCGCACTCAAGCCTATGTACCGTAGCACCCTATACCAAGTTACCAGTCCTTATAAGAACTTTTGTGGACCAAGCAGGTTGTGTATTAGTGTTTAGCAGACTGTACGTCAGTCCCTATACCGCTGAAGGACTGCTGCAGTATAGGGCAGCGGTCAGCAGTGGTGCACGTCAACCCTATCTATTGTGGACCGATAGCGGTCCTTACAGAACAGCAGACTGTACCGCACTCAAGCCTATGTACCGTAGCACCCTATACCAAGTTACCAGTCCTTATAAGAACTTTTGTGGACCAAGCAGGTTGTGTATTAGTGTTTAGCAGACTGTACGTCAGTCCCTATACCGCTGAAGGACTGCTGCAGTATAGGGCAGCGGTCAGCAGTGGTGCACGTCAACCCTATCTATTGTGGACCGATAGCGGTCCTTACAGAACAGCAGACTGTACCGCACTCAAGCCTATGTACCGTAGCACCCTATACCAAGTTACCAGTCCTTATAAGAACTTTTGTGGAACAAGCAGGTTGTGTGTTAGTGATTAGCAGACTGTACGTCAGTCCCTATACCGCTGAAGGACTGCTGCAGTATAGGGCAGCGGTCAGCAGTGGTGCACGTCAACCCTATCTATTGTGGACCGATAGCGGTCCTTACAGAACAGCAGACTGTACCGCACTCAAGCCTATGTACCGTAGCACCCTATACCAAGTTACCAGTCCTTATAAGAACTTTTGTGGAACAAGTGAGTTGTGAATGTTTAGCAGACTGCAGCAGAAGGGCAGCAGTCAAGTATAATATCCTTTCTATATTTGGAAGAAAGAATATTATACATGTACAAGCCTATTACTGTACCACTGATACCAGTCCTGAAAAGAACCTTTGTGGAACTAATAATAACAGCAAGTCTTTAAAATTACCCTCACTGCCTGACAACACTGCTTCCTTCCTGTCCCTATACAAATTGGCAAAAAAAGAGAACGATTAGTGGTTACTGGAACAGCTCTTTTGTGGACCTTGATAGTAACAGCTAATGATGATGATGATGATGATGATGATGAAAGACTAATCTGGCTGTCCCTGTAGCATACACCGTCCTTTCCCTTTCTCTAAACTAACAAAAGACACTCAGGCTGCTGCAAGAATCAGCAGCACAGCAAACCTATCAACACCTAACACCTATACCAGTCCTGAAAAGAACTTTTGTGTACCAAATAGCTAGTGGTTTATCTCTCCCTACTCCACACAGGAACCTGTCCCTATCGTAACAGAAGAAAGAATGTAAAATGGCCACCGGATCGGGTGTATTTATAGGTTAGGGGGAATGTCCAAGTGTCCATGTGCTGTCATGTCTCAATTGGCTGTCCTGTATCACATGATAAACGTGTCACCAAAGGTTAAAGTTCTTGTATACATTAAACACGTAAGTCCGCCGCGGCGAACGACGGAAAAAGGCGTTCGAACGTGCGGACCGCGAATGTCGGAAATTCGCCGCGAAACGACCGCCGGGCGAAACGTTCGTCCATCACTAATTGCATATTTTCAGGTAAAAATGCACTAACATTTATTTTAAATATTTGCACAACTATCATTGCATATTTTCAGGTAAAAATACACTAAAATGTATTTTAAATATTTGTACAACTATTATTGCATTTTTTCAGGTAAAAATACACAAAAATATATTTTGTCCAAAATGTCCATTTTATGCTAACATATAAAAGATCGGGTTGGTTGCATGAAATAAATTAGATACCAAACATGTTTGTCAAACATAGAAATTGCATGTGAACATGTAATGGTGTAATGGTGAAAAAACTATGGTACCTGAAATTGTTCATAGGCAATGCTTTAAAAGCCTTTGAAGGGTATCAGATTAGACTTACCCATGAATTATGGCCCTAGAATGATTTTTCTCCCGTTTGCAGTACTTCTTCACATGTGTGGTGCAATTTATGCTTACATACATGTGCATACCATATGCACGTTTGCGTCCAGTATGTATGAGGGTAACAGAGGTGTTTTTTATATTTTTTATTTATTTTAATTTTAATATAATTTGTTTTGTTTTTTTACACTTACCGTATATACTCGAGTATAGGCCGACCCGAATATAAGCCGAGGCCCCCAATTTACCCCCAAAAAACTGGAAAACTTATTGACTCGTGTATAAGCCGAGGGTGAGACATGGCTGTCCATCCCTGTGTGTCCGTCCATCCCTGTGTGTGTGTCCTGTGTGTCCGTCCATCCATCCCTGTGTGTGTGTCCATCCATCCATCCATCCCTGTGTGTGTGTCCGTCCATCCATCCCTGTGTGTGTGTCCATCCATCCATCCATCCCTGTGTGTGTGTGTGTGTGTGTGTGTGTGTGTGTGTGTGTGTGTGTGTGTGTGTGTGTGTGTGTGTGTATCCATCCATCCATCCATCCCTGTGTGTGTGTGTGTGTGTGTGTGTGTGTGTATCCATCCATCCATCCATCCATCCCTGTGTGTGTGTGTGTGTGTGTGTGTGTGTGTGTGTGTATCCATCCATCCATCCATCCATCCCTGTGTGTGTGTGTGTGTGTGTATCCATCCATCCATCCATCCATGTGTGTGTGTGTGTGTGTGTGTGTGTGTGTGTGTGTGTGTGTGTGTGTGTGTGTGTCCATCCATCCATCCCTGTGTGTGTGTCCGTGCAGCCTTGTGTGTGTGTCCAGCCTACCTGTGTCCCGAGCCTGCGTCCCGAGCCTCCTCCGTCCCGAGCCTCCTCCGTCCCGTGCCTCCTCCGTCCCGTGCCTCCTCCGTCCCGTGCCTCCTCCGTCCCGTGCCTCCTCCGTCCCGTGTCGTGCCGATGGATCGCCGCTCTTCTCGGCGGCCATTCTACAATTCAAAAGCCGCGCCTCCGCCTCCGCCTGTGATAGGCGGAACACTCAATTTCCCAGCAGCCTGTGTTCCGCCTATCACGGACATCCTCTCATCGTCGTCCGTAGTATGAGAATGAGCGGATGTCCGTGATAGGCGGAACACTGACTGCTGGGAAATTCAGTGTTCCGCCTATCACAGGCGGAGGCGGAGAAGGAGGCGCGGCTTTTGAATTTTAATGTCCGCCGTCTGTCTGCTCGATACGCTGATCGAGCAGTCAGACAGCGGTGACTCGAGTATAAGCCGAGGGGGCACTTTCAGCCTCAAAAAAGAGGCTGAAAATCTCGGCTTATACTCGAGTATATACGGTATACATTTTTTTAAATGTAACTTTATTGTTTTCACAGGGGGGCTAAGAAGCCCCCTACGTGATAGCATGGGCAGATGACAGGCCCTCTTTATGGAGACATTAGGGGCCTATTAGATTGTGATTAGCTGCTTCTCCAGCTACAGTAGCCAGGGAGTTACAGCTCTGAAACCAGGATCATGAAATGTCCATTAATTCGGTGTGCATTATTCACAGAGGAGATCAGGGAACACATGTTCAACAATCTTCTGCTGTTCTTGATGCTGGAGCAATTTACCGCAGTCTTGGGAATGAGAACCTAGAAATCACCCTGGGCAATGGCGTTGCAGGGTGGCACCTTCAGAGCCCTGTAAAAGTGGTCTATTTTTCCTGAAAGTCAATATGTAGCTTTTAATTAAAGAATATCTGGTGATGCAGAAGACTCTTGTGCGGGTACTTCCTCTTATGGGTTGACAACCATCTCTTAATTGTTCTCCTGTGTTGTCACCCTGTCAATCGGACCCCTGCTGGAGACTACTGGATGCCAGTGGCACCGCTGGGGGGGGGTGAGGGGTGTGGGGTGCATCGGGTGACACCCGTGAGAGGGGTGGAGGGAGTCCAAGGAACACACCGCTGTATCCCGCGCTGTTCTGAGGTCTGTAAAGTTTAATGTAATGCAAATGGACATGTGCTGGGGGCACTATGGGAGGGTAGAGGGGGGGTCTGCACTGAGAGGGGGTCTTCACTGATGGAGGGGGTGTGGTCTGCACTGAGGGGGTCTGCACTGATAGAGGGGGGTCTGCAATGAGTTGGGTCTGTAGTTGGTGAGGGGGTCTGTACTGAGGGAGGGGGATTTATGCTGCAGGAGGGGGGTCTGTACTTAGTGGGGGGGTCTGTACTGAGGGGGGACTATAGTTGGTGGAGGGGGGGTGACACCAATTTGTTCCGCACCGGGTGACACCCTAGTGATGCCACTGCTGGAGGCCATACTGACACACATTGCAAGGCTTGTTCCATCAATGTCACTATCAGAAAGCCAGTCTAGAGCAATGGTATACAGCCGACTTTAGAGTGAAGATCAGCAGCACTGAGCTGCAAAAAAATTAACAAAATTAAAAAACAGTATTTTATTTTTTAAAGAGGCAATTTTTATATGCCTATATTGGTTGTCATTCGGTTAGGGTTTAGATTTATTCGAACTAACTCATAACTTCTTCTTTAGTGCCAGGTCACATAGGTGCGTCTTCAAAGTTGGGTGACTTTGACAGCCGACATCCTGTGTGACTTCATTTCAGCTTGCCTGTGACTTCAGTAACAGAAGTCAATGTAAGTCATGATAAAGTTGCCCTAAAGTTATTGCAGAAATATTTTTCTAAGACGCTGCAACTTGAGTCACATGGATTAGAACGATTCCATTGGCATTAATAGGGTGCGACTTGTCATGTGACTTTGAACTCTCAAGTCACATGACAGGTCATGGCAGTGTGAACTGAGCATAAGTCAGGAATTAGGAAAGGATGCTAGATGTTGCAACGTGCAAAAACATCCTGTCAATGGGAAAAAAATAGATCCTTTAGCACTCTGGGTCACATATACTGAAACAACATTGCTTCTGGACCTGCATTTTGTGGATGACAAGTCTTTTTTTTTTATACAATCCTTCTTTCTTTAATCTCTAATGCTTCATATGGCTTTCCGAATTAAAGTGTTACTAAACCCATTACAGTAAAATCAGTATGTATATGCAGTAAAGCATGCTTGCTATACCCACGGTGGAACCTAAAGCGTTAATCCTCCGCATTGTGTAAAAAAGGTTGTTTGATCCTGTCTTCTCTAATTCTCCCCTCCTTCCATTGTCCCCTAAAAATTTCCTGATAACAAAGAGTCTATGGAGTCAGGCTGCACATGCTCGGTTTGGTGTGTATTCCTTTTCTTGGAAGGATGCATGTGATCAGCACAGGGCCAATCAGCACTGTCTAGACAGAGGGTCAGGGGTCTTGCAGCCTCATAGGACAGTCAGAAAACTTCTGCTACAAGCTTTATCCAGTGCTTGGCTGGACAATGATAAAAGTCACAAGACTGCTGTATGCTGCTAATGAGAAAGGGTATTTAGTAGTTTATATTAAAAAATAATAGCATTTCCATGTTCTGTGTACTGTGGGAGACCAGATATAGTGAATGCAGTGTCCGGGGTTTAGTAACACTTTAAACTGTGAATTTAGGTTTGCTTTTCATACTTTTCATAATCACCCCTGTGCTTCTGTCATAACTTAAGGTAAGGTTACTAAATTCAAGGCTCAGTCTAATTCAGAAAATATTCTTGGGGAACATGTGCAAAACTCACATGAAAAATATTTCAATTCTGTATAATATACAGTATATAAATAATACACGCAAAAAAAATCCAAACATTTTTTGGGAAAAAAAAAAAAAAAAAAAAAACTTGTAGAAGCTACCAAGGTTTTAAGTTATGCTGAAATTACAAATATTATTTGTCTGTGGTTACAAAGGCTATACTGCTACCTTACAAACGCATATCAGATCAAAGCATGGAGTTCCATTACAGTAACCATAAAAAGGCAAAAAGCATGTGTAGTTGCATGTGCACTTGTGCCCCTGTATATACAAACAGTAAATCTGTATGTGTGCGTGTGTGTAAAGAATAAAATCAACCTTTTTAGACATTGCATGGACAGGGAAAGAGCTGTTTAGTCTATTTAAAGTTCAGTACATTTGATGATGCTGGTATAATAATCTAGATGTCTAGCATATTTTTCATTCTACCTAAATTCCTAATTCTACATACATAACACCAATGTGGTCTCATGATATAGATCAGTGAAATAAATTATTTCTGACTCAATGCTATTCAATATATTTTGTTTCTAATGTTTCCACACTTCCGAAGAGTTTGGAATGTAAAGTTAAAGTGTTGAAATTAAATGAAATAAAATAAATGCTAAAACACAGATAAATCTGATTTTAAAAAAGCCAAAAAGAAAATGAATTTATAAGGATCACATAAAAAAAGTAAAAAAAAAAAGAAAAAGAAGTCTTTAAACTGATGAAGTCTTTCTAGCAATAGACTTTGCTTTGGCACTTTACTCCTTTGGTACCTGAATTTATAAGGGTTACATAAAAAAGTAAAAAAAAATAAAAATAAAATAAAAAAAAAGTCTTGAGCAATAGACTTTGCTTTGGTATTTTAAATTCACTAGAAATATGGTAAAAAATATTTTGAGAAGAATAGTAAAAATACAAATGCTGCTTTGCATATGAATTTACATAATTGCGTGTATGTTAATTGGGCATGCAATATGATTGCAGTATCAAAGATTCAGCAGTAAAAGGTTTATAATTGTTCTATATACAGTAAAGTGGCTGTAGGTTAGAATATAAAGGGATCTGATACATACATATGACATTTTTTGGTTTATTAAAAAAGCTAAGCAGTTATGAAAAACAAAGTGAAAAGGATGTATTTACTTTCACTCATTAAACATTTAGAAGTACCTGTCCCATCTGTTTTCAGCACTTTCTTTAAAAAAAAAAAAATATATATATATATATATATATATATATATATATATATATATATATATATATATATATATATAAATATATATATGGAGCATACTGTCAAAACCTATTATATATCACTGCTGATTTTTTATTTATTTCTTTCTTAATTTTTCATGTCTATATGGTATGTCTTTTATGAGATGGGATATCTACTCATCTGTTCACCTGCTATTTTTTTTATATCTTATGAAGAATTCACTTTTTCAAGTCTGAAAGCAAATTGTAAGTAAGTAGACAGTTCAAATGCTTCATGTCATGGCAAAGGAGATAAGTAAATATATGGGTCTGCTGTGTAATCACAAACATCTTTCCTTTTCAGGAATGAGAAAAATATATAGGAATAGCAAATAAAAGTAAAAGCGTGAAAGAAATGAAATATTTGTTTTCAGATTTATTGAGTGTTTCACGGTTACAAAGAACAGTTAGTTACCTGAAGCATCATGAATCCACACCAAGGCAGTCTACTGTTTAACACACATTCTTGAATCTCCTTTATGTCACACATTAAAGTGTATGTTATCCCAATGTTTCATATTTATCATGTGGCTGTGTTACAGGCTATGGGTGTGATGATGTCAGGAACAATCCACCGCAAAAGACCACTAGCGTGCGAGGGGGGAGGGGGGCAGGAGCGGCAGTGATAGGTCTTACTCTAGGAGGATTGGTGGATTAGGTAAGTATATCTACACTCTCCTCACTCATAGACCAAAACGAGCAGTTAACCCATGCATTTCGAGCCCAGCCCCACTGCATGGGAAAATAAGAATTTTCATGGAATTCTTCTTTAAAGATCACTTACCTTATTTTTTAGTGTCTGCAGCTACGGCTAATGAGTTTTTTTTTTAAAAAAAAGCTTATTTACTGCTTATTATGAATATGTAAATATGTCCACAGCCTTGGTCACAGTTCTACTTTAAAGCCAGCCACGCAAATAATTGATTATACAATCTCCATATTATCTTTTTTAGATTTACCAATGGCTATTTATTGCTGAGGCTTACAGTACATATATAAGATCCAATCAGATAGGCCCCTTTCAATACATAGTTGTTGGTAAATCTACACGCAATTCAGTGTGAATAAATATGCAAGGAGATATATTTTGCCTTTCTTTATATTTACATTATTGGAAGCATGTCTTTTTCTTTAGTATGTTAAATATAGAGTTCTACTTTTATGTCATTTTTATAAATTAGCAAGAACAGAAAACTGTCTGTCGCTTTTACATGACCACAACTTACGATGCAGGAGCACTTAAGACATTTGTTCCCTTCTGGCTGAAATTCATCCCCCTCTTTATAGTGTCGGCCTTCATATACACAACCTGAAACAGACAGAGGAAGTGGTTAGGAAAGCAAATGCCTCTACAGAACACAAAAACCATAGTCTACATCTTTTGATTATTGTTTTATGTTATCTGTACTTCCTGAGGAGTGTCACATATTAAAAATCTACATAGAGACTAGCCAGCTTGTCATCTCTATTTGCAGTTCATATAAAGAAATATTTAAGAAGTAATGTATGGACTTTTATGTTTTTTCTTAAATAGACATGTAAGGCTTCATTCACATGGATGTACTAACATGTATGGTCGTATTTGCCCGCACGGGATGCAGAGGTGTTCCATGCGTGTCGGCAGTCCCATTCATGTCAACTGGGAAGCAGCAGCTTCATGGACACATCCACTGCTCCCAATTTGACATCCATAAGGGTACAGTTGTGTGAGGGTGTGTGCGGGTCCCCAAGCACAGTGTGAGTTCGGGGACATGCACCCACATCCAGATAGGACAGCTATTTTTTTCTCATTACATATGCAAGCTCTGCTTCCAGCTTAGCAGTACAGCATAATGATTGTGCTTTAATGCCTTTTTTTGTATTGCAGGTCTAAACCTGGCCAAAGATGATTTTTTTTTTTTTTTTTTTGAGCAAGAGTCCCTCTGAAGACGTAATCACGAAACACGTCAGTGCGTGAGTGAGACCAGGCACTAATTTCACTGATTGTGCAGAGGAAACGCCAGTCGTTGGTGAGACAGACGCTTCGCAGTGCTGACATGCCGTTTTTACATGGTCTTAATGTAAGCGCAATATGTATGTGGGGAGTGTAAATGTGCAATAAGGGGTATAACACTATATCAGCCTGTGTATCCTTCCACATTAAGGCCTGATTACATATTTTCTCTGGTAAGCAGCCATCCATTGGGGAATGCACAAGGTGGAAACGGTGATGGTGTAGGAGAGTCAGAACTTTTACCCTATGTTTCTTTGGTGGATTGGACATTGCTGATGACACTTCTCCCTCTCTCCCGCTTTTGTTTATGGACAATTATATGCACTTTATCAGTAGAGTTAGTGTTTTACTAATAAGTTAACACATATAGAATGAGAACAGTTGTATACACAGAAAGCTAGATGCTTATCTGAATCACTTTTAATCATCTACGATTGCATATATAGATCCATTTATTTATTTATTTTTTAATGTGTATTAACCACTGACCCATAAGTGTTATTTGAGTGACTTCTATCTTTTGGGCAAGTACTCATAGCCCTGTTAGTATTTGATTTTGAATCAGACATTTTTGTTGTTTTGAGATTTACTGTTGATTTATAACAGCTGCTGTAGGGATAGAATTTTTATTTTTTCCATAGAACGCTGGGATCAGGAGTATTTATATTTGTGTATATTTACTATATGGCAACAACTTTGTTGACACCTGGCCATTACACCCACCTATATGGCCAAAATATATGTGGACACCCCTTCAAATTACTGGGTTCAAGTGTTTCCAGTAAAGGTTACTGTTTTTTCTAGAGCACACAAGAATGTTTTAAGCAATTGTGCACTTTGCTTAAGTTTGCTAAAGTTTGCTAAAGTTTCAGCAAGATTGTACCCCTTTGCACAAACCCAGATTCATAATGATGTTTGATGAGTTTAGTGTGGTGAAACTCAGGTGGCCACACCAAACCTCAGTGCAGAAGAAGTCCTATTTGCCCTTGTACACACGGTCGGACATTCCGATGAAAAATGTCCGATCGGACCGTGTTGTCGGATAATCTGACCGTGTGTGGGCTCCATCGGACTGTTTCCGTCAGAATATCCGACCGACAAAGTTTTAGAGCTGGGCTATAAAATTTTCCGAAAACATGGTCCGATGGGACTTTGTCCTATCGTTTGTAGAGAATTCCGATGGGACAAAGTGCCACACATGCTCAGATCAAATTCCTAGACCAAAGCTATTGGCTACTAGCCTGAACGTAGTCCCGTCGTAACGAAATAACATTGCCACGTTCTGAACGATCGGATTTTCCGACAACTTAGTCCGACCATGTGTATGCAACACAAGTTTCGGACAAAATCCGACGGATTTTGTTGTCGGAATGTCCAACCGTGTGTACAAGGGCTTAAAGTTCCAGCTCTTGATTGTGTACTTTCCCCACCTTAGTGACATGGAATGTATTGAAGCCAGTTGATAAGAATGACAGACAATGACCTAACACTTTCACGATTCTCTAAAGTCAGCCTGAAATAAACCTGGATAATCCAAGCTCAGCATACGGTGAGAGTTTGACTCCACACCTTCCATCAAGCAAGTCTCTCTATTGATCATCAAAGCTGTCCATTACTAGGTCAACCCAAAGGGTGGCTTTGGAAGCAAGAGGGTGCAGGTTTAAATGTGAATTTTAATGGAAGTGGAGCTTTCCATATACATTTAGCTGTCTAACTCTGGATCTACTGACCATTTTCATTCCATTTCATTTCATTCACAGTAACCTCTGCTGCTGCATTTTTTCATTATATGCTCTTTGGAGTTGCCCCGATTTTTCAGATCATGATAATGGGAATGATTTACTGAAACTAGAGACTGCAAAATCTGGTACAGCTCTGCATAGAAACCAATCAGCTTCCAGGTTTTATTGTCAAAGCTTTATTGAACAAGAAGTTAGAACCTGGCTCGCTACCATGCACAGCTGCACCAGATTTTGCACTCTCCAGTTTTACTAAATCAACCCTGTAGCTTTCTCGAGTAGATATCATATAGACCTGTGTTGACCTTGATAATACATGAAGGTAATGCAACATAATGTAGCACTGAAAGGAGTGAAGGTCAAAATAAAAAAGATTGAGGCTGCATTGACACCTGAGCGTTTTCAGCTCATAAAATGTTCGTAAAACCCCCTGAAAAAACACCTGAAAAACGCTTAACAAGCAAAATCCCATTAATTTCAATGGCACCTGTTCACATCTGAGTGTTTTGTCACCTGAAGCAAAACGCCTGAAAAACACCCTAAGTTCAAAAAGAACATGAGCTTCTTTGGGGCAGATAACAGCCGTTTTTCTGCCTATTACATTGGTGAGGCGGGAAAAAAATCTGTAAAAACATGCGACTTTGAAACGCTCAGGTCTAAATGCAGCCTGAAGGAGAGGGAAGGAGGAAAAGAGTCAGTATTATTAAACAATATGCAAATAAAGTAATAATTGCCTGGACATGTAGGACAGCACAATCCCGGTTGTCTTATAGAGTTCTTACAGTGAACTAGACACTGAACATCAGATTCTGTAATAACTCCTTCCTGTAATTGAAAAAAAAAAGGTTACTAGGGTGGAGTGTTCTCGTGCACATTGGATATTGTTAACGCTGCTCTTAGGGGCGTCTGGCTTTTTTTTCCCTAAAGGCCCCTGCATGTTCATGCACACATAGGTGTTTAGAGGAGTTTAGAAGCAAGGGACATTTAAAGGCAGAAAAAAAACACTGCCAGCGCATCTAGGAGCAGTGGCGTGCCTAAACACATCTAAATACACTTTAACAGTAGTTACTGACAACCCATACGTGTATGGCCATTAGGAATATGAGGTCAAGGTGGACCTAACTAATACTTAGGGATGTAAAATCTTCCTGGTCCTGTTTTCCCAGATGAAGGATCAATTGATATATGATCAAGGGCAAGAAAGAGGACTTCCTTTTCCCATTGGCTCTGCAGAGCCATAGACCCAGAATGGAGTCATTGATAATATGTGAATTGGTGGGAGGATAGAAGTCTTGTAGCAGTCAACACTCAGATGGCCTGGGAAACCAGACTATGAGCTAGCACATGCAGTTATATACGTACAATGCTGGAAGAGATAATCACTACTCAGCTGGATAAGGTGCTAAATATGATTGCCTTCAGCACTGTATATTTTGTATTTATTAAATTTAATAAATGTTGTACTTTTTATAAATTAATCCCTATTATGACCTTTTAAATGACATAGTAACCGCTATGCTTCCCAGGTGATCTTCACCAGGGTTCCCTCTTATTTGACATCAGCCATACAAAGGCTTTTGGAGGACTTTTGTTCTTGTGACAACTCTAAAGTAGAACAAAATGCAAATTTTGTATTTATATGTTGGCTACAGTAAGGAAGGGCTATAATCCCTGTCAGTTTTATTTTTGCCACCTGAGTCCCATTAGAGAGATTTCGCTTTACTTCCTGTCCCATAGCCAAAACAGAAAGAAAGATAAAGAATCCCTCCAAAATGCTGGATTTCCTTGTTGTCACCCAATTGGATGATTCCCCCTCTACCCTTGTCCTGGAAACAACACAACATTTATGATTTTTTTTTTACTTTCACTTGCAATGACAATGGTAAATAGGACAAATAGAGAGGGTGAGTCTCCCTAACTAGGGGCACAAATAGCAATAAAAGCCTAACAGGGGTTCTAATCTAACTCTACACTCCAAAAAAAAAAAAAGCTTTGCCTTTATTTATACTTTAAGGGATTCCCCCTTAAAAAAATGTGTTCACCTTTTGGAATATTACACGTTCCATCCATATTTAGGCTCCTGCCGCCAGTTCTCCCAACCTGGCCCTACCTTGTAGTGGGTGGGGGATCTTCTCCCTGCACCATATGTCACAATTCAAAAGTAACGTGACTGGGGCTCTCCCCACATGGCCATGTCATTCATTCAGAGTTCACTATGAATTAATAGATTACAACTACTGTCAGCCACTATGGTTGACAGTTTGTAGTCATTCACAAGCCCTGCTTTTCATAAACAGTCAGCCTGTGTCAGAGGTATGGGCTGAAAGCTGCAGGGCTTGTCTGCAGAAGCCAGGCATTGCACCAATTGTCTACTAATCATGGGTGCAATGATTTCCAGGCTCCTTCAGGAAAAAATAAATGCATATATATTTTATTTTATCTTTGCAAAAATTTCCACATAAAAGTAATGTATATTATTTTGTAAAAAAAATAAAAAATGAACTTGGCCTTTAAGCTGGCTTTGCACAGAGCAAATTTGATCAGGTCCATTGTAAAATTTACTCAGTGGGTGACCTTGTTTGCCATCTCCAACCTGACATCTTTCGATTAAAAAATTGAAGGAAATGGAAACAGCACCTGTATCAAATCAGATGCAGATACTGTTCAGATACAATGACCACAGCAGATTTCTCCATCCGCATCCTACATTGATTTTTTTCTGTTCAGCTTGCAAGTGACAAATAATACATACAAAGAGGAAATATGAAAAAGTTGCAATGTGTTTCCACAAGGTCACACTGACAAACTCACTACTTGACATTAATAATAATATCTACACAGTGCTGAAAGCCCACAGTAGTTGCAAAGAGTTTCCCAATGCAGGCAGAGAAAATCTATATCTAAATCAGCCTTACAAGTGTGTTTGTATTTGTAGTTTATGCACTTGGCTTGGTATGAGAAAATAACAAGGATCTGATTTCCACAAGTTAAGGGAAAGGAAAGGTGAAAGTATTCCCACAGCATACTGTCAGATACAATGTCTTCGTTTTTGTATTCTAATCTGAAAAAAAACGTATACACAGAGATCTGACTGATTTCTGTTGGGAAAAACATTACTCTGTTCTCTACAAAACAAAAAATATTACAAATCTTTTTAATATTACTGTTGAAAGCAACTGTTGTAGCTTTTGAAATGTACTGAAATTAAAAGCATCCTGTAAAAGAAATAGGCATGGGCCGAACAACCAACCCCTCGTTTCGGTTTGCACTAGAACATCTCGAACAGGCAAAAAGTTCTAGGGAACATGTGAACTCTATTAAAGTCTATGGGACACAAACATGAAAAATCAAAAGTTCTCATTTTAAAGGCTTATATACAAGCTATTGCCATACAAAAGTTTTTAAAACGATGGACTTTAAAGGAGCAGTGATTTTAAGGATGCTTAAAGTGAAACAATAAAAATTAAATATTCCTTTAAATTTTCTGCCTATAAGTCCACCTTAGTCTGCCCGTAAAGTGGCGCATCCGTACAATGTCCAGAACATGCCGCAGCAATAATGACATTTCTAAAGTTTAAAAAAACGGCCCAGTCCATACCAGACCCGATTTAAAGGAAACCCCATGCATACCAGACCTTTATCCGAGCATGCTGCCTCACAGGTCAGGAAAGGGGGGACAAAGCAAGCCGACAGAACCATACCAGGCCACATGCCCTCAACATGGGGGGGTGCTCTGGGGCAGGGGGGCTCTGCGCCCCCACCCACTCCAAAGCACCTTGTTTCCATGTTGATGGTAACAGGGGCCTCTTCCTGACAACCCTGAGATGTGGTTGCCGGAGTCTGCAGGTGGGGGACTTATCGGAAACTGGAAGCCTCCTTTAACAAGGGGACCCCCAGATCCAGGACCCTCCTAATGTAAGTGGCTTAATATAGGCTTACCTGTAGTGAAAAGTGGTAAGGGTTTACAACCATTTTAATGTTCCTTTTGAGATTACTAGCCAAGAACACGGCTGTTTCCTGTTTCCTAATTTTCATAGGCTCAGCCTTTATTTTATACACTTTCTATAACCTTTACATGTTCATTCATGGATATTATTAAAACCTATTTTACTTAACTTACATTATATATTATCAAATTTAGAAATTGCCTATTATTCCAGTTTATAAAATAATGAAAACATTTTAAAATAAATAAACTGGTATTTTACCTGACATTGCCGCATGATGCAGGGCTGAGAAGAGTCTTGCCATTTCACTGAACTGTTGTAAAGGCTACCATGGAAGTTACAGCCTTCAGGAGGGGAAAGAGAAAAAAATGAAACATGGAAGATATGTATTTCTGCTTCATCTTAATGTCAGTCTTATAGCTTATTGCTATTTCTACACTTTGGCCTAACATTTGCAGACACGTAAACATCACAAATATTGAACATCTAATTCCAAGCCCACAGCCATGATGTTGCCCCTCTTTGCTGTGATAAAAGTCTCCACCTCTCTTAGCCCCTGTACACATGGTCGGACATTCTGCCAACCAAATCCGTTGGATTTTGTCCGACGGATTCTGTCCGTCGGATCTTGTCCGAAACTGTTGCACACACACGGTCGGACAAAGTTGTCGAAAAATCCGATCTTTCAGAACATGATCGCGTCATTTCGTTACGATGGGACTACGTTCAGGCTAGTAGCCAATAGCTTTGATGTAGGAATTTGATCTGAGCATGTGTGGCACTTTGTCCGATCGAAATTCTCTACACATGATCGGAGTATGTCCTATCGGACCAGTTGGTCGGAAAATATTAACTACATGTTGTAAAATTTGGTCCGACAGATATTCCGACGGAAACAGTCCGATGCATACCACACACAGTCGGATTGTTCAACAACACGGTCCGATAGGACACATTCCGACGGATTCTCCGACCGTGTATACAAGGGCTAAGAAGACTTTTGCACAAGATTTTGGAATACGTAGAAATTTCTACCAATTAAAGGGGAAAAGTGCATTTGTGAGGTTAGATAAGAAAATCTAGATTACAATCAGTATTTAAATTTAACCCAAAGTTGTTCAATAGTTGGTCAGGAATAGAGTAGGCACACCATGGTACCTACTCTATTCTTGTGAGCAGGTCCGTTGGGGGTGAAATGTGTAAAGAGAGTGTGGTTATTTGTGTGCAGCCTTTTTATGGATTATGAAATAAAGCACTAAGACAAATTTGCAACTGAGTGCGACTTTTATCCTTCAATATAATTTGTTGGAACAGTGTAAAAATTGCAAAGAGCCAGCACCCGAATGGGTGAATATCAGAAGGCAGAGGTTTGGAGGGTGCCCTCTATCTGGGTATGCTTTTACTGTTCAGACTTCTGCAGTTATTTTTTTTAAACATAGGGAGCCTCAGAGAAATATAATGTTGAAGAATGTGTAAAAGTAGTGCCGAATAAACTTTTTTATTGTGATTGCTATCTTAAAGTGTTGACCTTGATGTAAATAATCTGATTCTTGAGCATGCAGCTTCTGCACCCCACAGGATCTCCACTGTTTCCTTGGTCGGTAGTATAATGTAACAAAAATGGAAACTGAAGCGCCACACCACTGGCAAGAGGTTTATGTACAATTTTATTCCATTAAAAGTAAGATGGGCTATCCGAAAAGTTTCCAATGTTTTTGAGGGGTCCAAAATCTCCCTCTTCATCAGGGTTTGATTGGAAAACCTTATGCACACAGGATGTTTTTACAGCTGCTGCTAGTTGTGTCAGGTGTTAAAAACGCCTATCCATGTTTTTCTATGTGCCCATGCACACATAGGTTTTAGGAGTTGTAAGTGGCATTGGCGTTTTCAAGCTGCAAAAAAATACACAGGGCCAGTGCGTTCTGAAGCAGCAAAAATGGTTGGCTCTGCTAAATGCGTATTTACAATGTATACAACATTAAGCTGCGTCAAGTGTTTTTAAGCTGTAGTTATTGGATTTGGGAGTGGAAAACAGAAGAGGGCAGAGAAATGCTGCTTAACACTAACATTGCCAAATGCAGCTAAATGTGCATTAACGCCAATGCAAAACTCTTCTAAAAGCGCATTTTTTACAGCCACTTTTCTTGACGTTGGTACTGGCTTTGCAGCTCATTTTTTAAAATGCCCTATGTGCATGAAGCCTACATATTATTTCTTCCAGTGTGATTACAAGCAGCTGGTTTGGCAGTAACGCTAACTCAAAGCAGCTGCTGACAAGACCTGTGCTTGTAATCATACTGGAAGAAATATCATTAAAGGTCCAATTAATTTCTAATCTATTCACATTGTTTCCAATCAAGTCCTGATAAAGATGGCCTTTTTGGACCCCCAAGTTGCTTTGGATACTTTCTATATTGTCCCTTTTAGGGACGTCTTAGCTTGGTGTGGCGCTTCTGTTTTTATTTCAGAGAAATATTGAGGAAGCATAAAAATTCAAAGTTCTCCATATGCTCCTGACTGTAGCAGACCTTCCAACATTCTGAGATGACAAAGATGTACACCTTTTAGCACAAAGTATGTAAGCAAATAAAGCACACCCCTACCATATCCCCAGTTACGCAGACCACAAAGATTTGAGCTGCAAAAATGGTTATTTAAATCCACAATTGCTTTTTTTCCAACAATATTTTTTAAATAAAATGGCTTATCGAAATAAGGAAATGGAATAATTAGGAAGCTGGATTAAAGGTTTAGTGTGGTATAACACTGTTAGTTATCATCAAAAATTGTAGTTAATAATTATCTCCTTCTGCAGGCCAACATTCCTATATTGTATTAAAAACACTGTTTTCCCCTAGATGTGGGACTTTAAAGGCACAGGAGTGTAACAAAATAGTATAAAATTCAAATTTAATGGTATCAAAAAGTACATATAGTAAGACAAAGGTATATAAAAAAAACAAAAACGTATTGGAACTGTGAATGCATATCTTTATTCCAAATATATTATGTCTCATGCTGTGATGTACATGGTTCGTTTTGCTATCCCTTTGTGCGTTAGCTCAGCCCTTTTAGCTTAAATTGCTTTTGTTTTTTTATATACCTCTGTCTTACTATATGTACTTTTTGATACCATTAAATTTGAATTGTATACTACTTTGTTACACTGTAAAACAGTGTTTTTCATACTGTTATTAGTTAAATATTACATTTTATTATAGCAATCAGGCCAAAACTGAGGGACAGATGGATTAGGTCAAGAAGAGAAACCTGTAATAAAAATGTTCATATTACCTACAGTACTATATACATTTCAAATGATCCCCATCCCCCTCCCGGGAAGCTTTTTTAGAAAATTAAAATCTTTAGTCCTCACATATATATGGCACCCAAAAAAAGCACGTATTGCACACAAGGTCCTTGCGAGGGAAAAGGAAGAAGGAGGAGTGGGTCTCCCAGACTTCAACAAATATTATGAGGCTACAATGTTATCTAGGATAGCAGATTGGATACATAATTTAAAGGAGAAGAGCTGGGCGGAGCTTGAAACAAGATTAAGTGGGACAGATTTAGCTAAAATGATTTGGATACCGGCCCAGGTGCGGAACCTAGGAACAGGCACTAGTATAATCACAAGACACATACTCAGAATATGGGATAAAATAAATAAGTTACACAATTGGACATATAATTCTCCACTTATGTCACTACTTGGCACAAAATACTTTTTGCCAGGATTGGAAGAGCGGTTGTATTACAGTAGATGGGCACAGAAAGTAGAAGTTACATTAGGAGAGGTGATTAAAGGGAATAGGATTGTAACGTATAGGGAAATCACACAAGAATGGGGACACAGAATATTAGACAGATGGAGATATATCCAAATAGTACATTTTACACAAGGGCTTCCACAGCCTCTACGAGGAATGAAGGAGTTAAGGCCATTAGAAAAATGATTTAAAGATGCACACTGTATAGTGAAAAGGGTTTCCCAATTATATAAAATATTACGAGGTGAGGGTGAGGGGGAGCTACCTGAATATGTAAGGAAATGGGAAGGGGAATTGGGGACACTTAGAAATGATGAACACAGAAGGAAAATATTGAAAATGACATACGCACTAGCGAAAGACTCACGAACCCATGAAATGGCATATAAATTAATAGCAAGATGGTACATGACACCCACTAGAATGCAGAAGCTAAGAGCCGGAGAGGAATCGATGTGTTGGAGGGAATGTAAGGAACAAGGATCGTTTAAACATATATGGTGGGATTGCCCGAAAATAAGACCTTTCTGGGATAAGATAATTCAAAACATTTTTCTGATAACCGGAAGGAGGATTAGGACATGTCCATGGGCCTGTCTGTTCCACGACACAGACATGGGAGTAAGGCAGTACAAAGCTACACTGGTCCCGTATCTTTTGAATGCAGCCAAAGCCTTAATACCAAATCATTGGGGAGACCCGCAGGAGCCGACAATTCTGGAGTGGGTGAAGAGGGTGGAGCAGATTAGGCGGATAGAAGATTCGATCAATAAAACCCAGGAGATAGAAAATGAAATCCAAGGAAAGTGCCAAAAATGGCTGACATTCTTAGAGAGTGAAAACTGCCATGTCTGATTAGTAGGAGAAGGTGACAAGGAGGAGGACGAAGGACATAGGAGGAGACGGGGGGGCACTTCTCTTCCTTTTTTGGTTTTTTTATTTTTTATTTTTTATTTTTTTTGCCCAAGGGGGGAGGAGGGGGGCTTGGGGGTTTTAAATGTATTTTTTAGAAGGAGAGGCGGAAGCAGTTTATGGTCTGTGAAATATATTATAAAATGTTCTCATCCGCAAGAATTGTAAAAACATGTTTGAATACTGTAGTAAAAAGATAAATAAAGAATATATATAAAAAAAAAAAAAAAAAAAAAAAAAAAGAAGAGAAACCTGGTCAAGAAGAGAAACTTCTAAGTCAGGGATAGTTGGGAGCTACACTGTAGGAGGGATGGGAAACCCATAAAGAGCTGCTGGTTTTCTAAGACTAGAGTATTATTCAGTGCCACAAGTATTGATACAAACAGTACCAAATATGTCCTCCTCCAAAGTGACCCAATCCCAGGAAGGCCCCACCAAAAACTCCTCTATGCTTTCCAGTTACTGTTTACAGAAAATAAAGACTGGTATTATACACTTACGTGCCTCAGACCTTGGCTTTTATTTAATGTCATCAAAGGCTGATAATTTGCTACTTACTATTAGAATTAGAGGCTGTAAATATACAGGATGGTAAACTTCAATTTTCACCTTGTTGTTGAGATATGTTTGCAATGTCGAGAAAAGCTACTGTGCTGTTTTATGTGTAGATAAAATGTTTATAATAGAGATAAACTGAATACTATAAGTATACAGTAGGTCTAAAAAAAAATTTTTAGGAAGGGGTCTGAAAATGTTTTTATGGAAATGCAACCTCAGCCATGGTTATTATTTACTACTCCATAAGGTCACAGCACTACAGGAAACTAATGGAAAATATTATCCATTAAACCAGTACAATGTAAAACATCTGAGCCATAATACTTATGTAGGAATCATTGCGTTTCATGTTTCTTCCCTGGTTTTGCAAACCACAGCCTATATATAGCAAGCCTTACCACTGCCATTTTTTTATTGAAAAGTGCTTTGAAATACAAATATGTTTTTTAAAAGACTGCCTGCATGTATGAAAATAGGTTTAACATTACACTATTTAACAAATTAACTTTTAAGAATCCACAAATCCCAGTCTGCATCAGGAGTATTTATTTTGTTTGCGCCTTTCAAATATTTATTGATTTTCCATTTAGACTTAGATCCCAAAATTATGTGGCCATTAAGCCGTACTTAGTGATAATACACCATAAATAGGTAAACTAATACAAAAATAAATTAACTGTGGACTGATAAAAGGGAACTCCAGAAAAAAAAATAGTTGACTGAGAAGAACCTAGTCTAATTGCTCTTTTTGTTATATGTCTGCAGAAACTTTCTGCACCTCCTACTTTTACTGAAAGCAATGCTGTTCTGACAGGTAAGTACTAATATTTCTAATGTTTCTAAAGCTTCCCTTCACCTTCCTACATCCCACATATTCTTATTTAGTAGTGAGGCAGCCGAACAAAGGAATAGACCCATAGGGATGTGAGGGAGAGGCAAGCTCTGACACTACCCAGAAGGTACTGAGTGTCTGCACTTCATACCTGTCAGTATCCTGCAGGAGGAATTTTTCCTTTTCCCAAAGTTGGGCTTTACGTGATAGAGTCTCTAACTAAAATATTACTTTTTGATGTATTGACCCTTTAAGTAAGTCTGTTTATTTTGCTAACAATGCAAGCTGGCTACAGTAAAAACAAATATGAGCCCCAAATCTCAGAGAGACCTAAAATACAAATTCTAACAATTCCCTGCAAAGGTAAGCTCCTACTGTCCTACTAAATAGTAAAACCAGACATCATAGTGATGAGCCAATGGGAAGGCATGGGAGGTAAAAGTGGTGGGCCAGCTGGAGTTATTACAGGGAAGTGTTAAAATTTTCTTCGTAAGACCCTCCGGAAATTCATTCCATGAATGCAAAAGCAATAAAGAGTTACAAATGAGCTTAACCACTTGCCAACCAGCCACTGTCATTAAACAGCGGCAGGTCTGCACGATCCTGCGAACCGTCGTAGCTATACGTCGGTCCCTTTAAGTGGGATAGCAGACGCCTGCTGCACAACAGGGGTGCCAATGCTCGTGACCTGCGGCCACGAGCGATCACAGGCGCAAGAGGCAGAACAGGGGTGTTTAACACACACATACCCAGTTCAGTGAGGAGAGGAGAGAGAGATTGTGAGTTTCTACGAGCTGAGAATCACAATCTCTCATCTCCTATAGTCAGTCCCATCCCCCACATTTAGAACACACAGCTAGGGAACACATTTAGCCCCTTGATTGCCCCCTAGTGTTAACCCCTTTCCTGACAGTGACATTTATACAGTAATCAGTGCATTTTTATACCACTGATGGCTGTATAATTGTCAATCGACTAAAAATGTATCAAAAGAGTCCAATGTCTCTGCCATAATGTCGCAGTCTCCATAAAAATTGCAGATCGCTGCCATCACTAGTAAAAATAAAAAAATAATAATAAAAATGCCACAAATCTATTCCCTATCTTGTAGACGCTATAACGTTTGTGCAAACGAATCAATATACGCTTTTTGCGATTTTTATTACCAAAAATATGTAGAAGAATACATATTGGCCAAAACTAAGGGAAAAAATTGCCTTTAAAAAAAATATTGAGGCTATTTATTAGAGAAAAAAGTACAAAATATTGTGTTTTTTTCAAAATTGATGTTCTTTTTTTGTTTATAGCCCAAAAAATAAAAACCCCAGAGATGATCAAATACCACCAAAAAAAAGCTCTATCTGTGGGGGGGGAAAAAGACATCAACTTTGTTTGGGTACAGTGCAGCACGACCGTGCAATTGTAAGTTAAAGTGACACAGTGCCGTATCGCAAAAAAAATGGCCTGGTCATTAAGCAGCCAATTCATCCGGGGCTGAATCAGAAGTTAAAATCGTATGGACTAGAATCCAACTTAATGTGCATTGTATAAATACATCATTGTATAAGCACAAAGCAGACTAAACCACAAGCTAAAAATATACTACAGCATAACCCTCATCTATGAATATTTGCTACTAGGCTACCCTTCCCTTTCTCTTCTTTTTTCATTTCAAAATTACATTTGACATGTGAAATAAACTGTACAAAGAAACATCTGCCACAAATGGTTTATAGAAGTTTTGATAAATTTATCCTTAGAGACAGATCTAGTCAGGCCAACACAAAAACACAAGATGACGCCAAAGGGACTTGCATTATTTCATCACAATTAAATGTGTCTGTATAACTCTCCGAGCTGCTGCTTTCACATCCTGATGTATTAGTATTATAACTGAAATAAAAATGCTGAAAAGTGGTAAGCTCCCTAATTAACACTGTTTTAATAGTCCACAGAGGCATTCGGGTGTTAAGCCAAATTTATTTCTAACAGATTTTAAGATCTACATAAAAAAAAAAAAAAAACATGTTCAATTCAATTCACTAATCTTATGCTTAATACATTGCTTCATGCTAGACAAAAATGGGGATTTTATTTTTTGCATGTGCTCACTCAGATTAGGCAATAAAAATAAAAAAATTAGAACCTATATTGACAATCAGGAAAAAAGAAGAGCTTACATTATGTCCCTGCAGCATGCCAAGTGCTCTGTAGGGTGGCAGTCTTAAGGATATCTATGTCTTCATGTGACCAAAATAATGCAATCCTATTTATCATACTACACAGAGTATTGGTTTGGTAAAGGGCCATCTGTGGAGTTACTGAAGAGCTGAGGCCCCAGGTGGGATTGGGATTGGGGCAGGGGAAACATCTTTATTAAATGCTGAAAAAAAATATTATTTTTATTATCTATCTATGGATAGTCTGCTGAATTCACTGGCCTTGCTGAATTCTATGATAAGCATTATGATATATAATAATTGTTAGATCATAATAAAGACAGTGGGGACTACCAGTAAAAAACAAAAAACAAACGTGCACCTTTACAACGTTCACAGCAAGCTCCTCTCTGTTTGATAACCAAAGCACAATCCTTGGACACCACCGGGCACTTCTCCCTCTTGCAGGTCACTTCTTTGTTCTATAATGACATGAAAAAATGCTTTCCATAAGTTTTCTTTGTTTTTTTATATATACTGTATATTTCTCATGATACAGTTTATGTAACATTGAAATGTGCGTGAGTATCTTCTGATCAGCCGAATCTCAGTATAGCTCATTACAACAGATTTACTGATTAATCCAAAAAATTATACCCCAACTCCATAAAATCTGATAAGCAGTAGCTGCAGTCTATTACAGGTATGTGTTAACTTACATGGACTCTATCCAATTGTATTTCACAAGTCAGAATCAGGGCAGTTTAGTTTTTCATGGTGTTTGTATCCAAAATACAATATATCAGGGGTATCCTGGACTTTTTAGGCACAGTATTAAAAAAACACATCAGTATCGCTAATAAAAATTACCGGTTTGATATATATACATAGATAAACACATCCAAACTTTATGAACACCTTCAAATATATGATAACATTGGATTGTCAAAGTTATACCTATGAGAGATGAGCACTGCTATTGTAACAGCCATTTTGTTTATGGATATTTTATCTACCGTATTTATCGGCGTACAGCAAGCACTTTTTTCCCCTTAAAATCAGGAGAAAATCATGGGTGCGTGTTATACGCCGATCCCCGCTGATTGTGAGGAAAGGAGCAAATGGAGATACACAAAGCCGAGTGTACTTCAGCTAGACTCGGCTCCTCTTGCATTCCCGCCCCTGACTGTGAGCAGAGCCGAGTCTAGCCGAGGTACACTCGGCTTTCTGTATGTTGACGGCGCTCGCTCCTCTCCTCTAGTAATCAGTGGAGGTGGGTGGGACTGTGAGAAGAGCTGAGTCTAGCCGAAGTACACTCGGCTTTGTGTACCTTGGCTCCGCTCGATCCTCTCCGCTCAGTCAGCGGAGATCGGCACCAATTTTAAATCAGGGCAATGCTGCAAAGAGACTAGCAATGCTGCAAAGACACTGGGCAAGGCTGTAACGGCACTGGGCAATGCTGCAAAGGCACTGGGCAAGGCTGCAAAGGCACTGGGCAAGGCTGCAGATGGACACTGGGCAAGGCTGCAATGATGAACAAGGCTGCAGATGGACACTGATAAGGCTGCATTGATGAGCATTTAAATGTTAGTTCTTTTCATTAAACTTCCCTCCTAAAAGCTTTTTTCATTAAAATTCCCTCCTAAACTTGGGGTGCGTGTTATACGCTGGTGTGTGTTATACACTGATAAATATGGTATGTATAAATAAAACTTGCAATTTTTTAGCAGAGATAGTGATATGTTATTTATTACTCTTGGATACACCTGATATAATGTAATTAGGTGTAATAAACTACAGGGATGCTGGCACAAAGTGTTTGGTAGTTCTATGGAGCAAATCACTATGGATGGGGGGGGGGGGGGGGGTAACGCCCTCTGGAGAGCACTTCTCCTAGGGGGTTATCTGATGTGGGGAGGAGCCATGAGAGCCACCGGGGAACCCCAGAAGATGAGGTTCCTGGCTACTCTGTGCAAAACGAACTGCACAGTGGAGGTAAGTATGATATGTTTGTTGTTTTAAAAAATAAAAAAACAACAAACCTTTAGAATCACTTTAACTCCTGCAGATTCAAATTGTGTTCTTCCTGTATAAAATACCTCCAAAATAGCGCACATCAGTTTTGCTTTTGCTTTTCCAGATTTGACTGTTCTTTTGTTTAGTAGTATCTTCACCAGACAGAACACATTAAAGTATAGCTCCTACTTCTGCCTTGCAGCACAAGGGCTCTTGCAGCAAATAATGGTCGGGACACTATCTGCATGGAGTTTGCATGTTCTCCCTGTGCTTACATGGGTTTCTTCCAGGTACTCTAGTTTCCTTCCACTTTCAAAGGCATGCAGGTAGATTAATTGGCTCTAGTATGTGTGCGGGCAGGGATTGACCCAGATAGCAAGGATAACTTGTCACAAATTTGTTGCAGTGTAAACTGTAAGTCTGTTAACTTGATGCACATTTTCACTGGCAAGTTGTACACTTGCAGAGCATTTGAAGCACAAGCTCTTGTTGACACCTTTCCCATATGTATCAAATTTGTGTGGCAAGTATCTAGCAAGAGCAAAGTTGCAGGGATTAGTCTACAGCAGAGGTAGACAACCTGGGGCCCTCCAGCTGTTTTGGAACTACATTTCTCACAAGGCTGGCAGTTACATTTACTCCCAGAGGCATGATGGGACTTGTTCTGCAACAGCTGGAGGACCCCAGGTTGCCTACCCCTGGTCTACAGCAAGAAAATTCAGCTGTGGTGGGATGACTATTGCACAACATAACTGAACCTAAACTTGCAGCAGACGTGCAGAATGTTTGCAAAGAAAGTTGATCTGGAGTCATGCAATGTGAACTTGCTGCAACTGTGCAACAAACAGATTTTTAAAATCAGGTGAGAAGTACAAAGACAAATGTGTCTTGCCTACATTCAAGCATGGTGGTGGGAGGGTCATGGTCTGGGGCTGCATGAGTGCTGCCATCACTGGGGAGCTACAGTTCATTGAAGGAACCATGAATGCCAACATTCTTACGTACTATGACATACTGAAGCAGAGCATGATCCCCACCCTTGGGAGACTGGGCCACAGGGCCGTATTCCAACAAACACACCTCCAAGACGACCACTGTCTTGCTAAAGAATCTGAGGGTAAAGGTGATGGACTGGCCAAGCATGTCTCCAGATCTAAACACTATTGAGCATCTGTGGAGCATCCTCAAATGGAAGGTGGAGGAATGCAAGGTCTCTAACATCCACCAGCTCTGTGATGTCGTCATGGAGGAGTGAAAGAGGACTCCAGTGGAAACCTGTGAAGCTCTGGTGAACTCCATGCCTAAGAGGGTTAAGGCAGTGCTGGAAAATAATGGTGGCCACACAAAATATTGACACTTTGGGCCCAATTTGGACATTTTCACTTAGGGGTGCACTCACTTTTGTTGCCAGAGGTTTAGACATTAATGGCTGTGTGTTGAGTTATTTTGAGGGGACAGCAAATTTACACTGTTATACAAGCTGTACACTCACTACTTTACATTGTAGCAAAGTGTAATTTCTTCAGTGTTGTCACATGAAAAGATAAAATATTTACAAAAATGTGAAGGGTGTACTCACTTTTGTTAGGTACTGTATATATAACTTCTGGTTTTGATAGAAGCCTTACAAGTAGGGTTGAGCCTTAGGTTCAGACCAAACATATGTTTAGTTCAAATTTCAGCTGTTCAAAGTTCGGAATAGAGACTGAACTAATGAGGTATAAGGTTATGTGCTAAGCTTCCGATCGCACAGAAAAATCCTACTTGATAGCAGCATTACAAACCCTAATAAACATGACAGCTTCCGCAAAGCACCTGATTGTTAGGAAGCCTAAGCCCCAGTTTCCTAACATGCATGGCTCATCCTTTCCACCCATTCAGCTGTCCGCCAGGCATTCCGCACTGGCAGCTGAAATGTAAACAAAGCAAGACATCACTGACCAAATATGGACATGGCCATATTTAGCCAATGACCATGTCTATATCTGATCAATGACATCAGCAACCATCTCTGCCCCTTTGTTGATAGCTGTCAGAGGGGAAATTGTCAGTCGGTGAGTGTAGCAATGGGGAGCAGGTGTGTCGTGTTTTTGTATCTGTGGGAGATGGACATTGTTCATTGTGTTTGATGAGAATATGTATCTCTTTTTTACTTTTAATAAAAGACTTGGCAAAAAGTGTGTGTTCATTTACTACTCACATTTTTTAATGGGTCTGGGCACTATATATTCTTTATTCGTTCCTACGGGGAAAAATGGGTATCAGGAGGTCCCTTATTTTCATAAGACCTCATCTGCAGACTCCCCCAACCACAGTACTAGAACTGTGGGAAAGAGGTCCTTATCCTCATTAACAAGGCTTTAAAGTACATTACCAGGGTGAACCCCCTAGCAAGGTACCCTTCCATATGTTGAGTGCATGTGGCCTGGTGTTGTACAGAGGAAGGAAGCTGCATGGTTAACACCCCCCCATCCCCATCTCATTACTTGGCCTGTCAGGCTGCATGCTTGGATAAGGATCTGGTATAGATTTTGTGGGGCCTAACTCTTTTTTCCTTTTTCTCTGTGTGCTGTTCCCCCTTAAAATCTATACCAGACCCTGATGCCGTGCACACACAACCGATTTTCCAGTCGGAATAAACTCTGAAGGTTTTTTGCGGCAGAGTTCCACTGAAACTGTCTTGCCTACACACGAACACACCATCTGATCGTCAAGAACGCGGTGATGTACAGCACGTACGATGAGACTAGAAAAAGGAAGTTCAATAGCCAGTACCCAATAGCTGCCGTCTTGTACTTGCTTCAGAGCAGTTGTTGTTTTTGGTCCGTCGAAACAGCATACAGACGAGCGGTTATCCCGATAAGAATTGGTTCCGTCGGAAAGATTTAAAACATGTTCTATTTCTAGGTCCATCAGAATTTTTAAGAAAAAAGGTCTGATGAGGCACACACACGATCGGAATATACCATGAAAAAATTCTATCTGACTTTTTCTGTCGGACATTCCGCTGGTGTGTATGCGGTATAAGGGTTTGATATGGAATTTATGGGGACCTGCTATTTGTTATTTTTATCTTATTTGCGTGGGGTTCCCCTTGACATCCATACCAGACAATCAATGAAAAGAGGTTAATATACAGTATTTTTCTGGGGGAAAACCCCACACCTTTTTTGTGAGGTCCCACTTTAGCATCTATATCAAGCCCTCATCTTGGAAAGGGTCTGGTATAAATGAAGGTAATCCCTGGACGTTTTGTGTACAATCAGACTGAAATGGAGGCTGTAATTTACCAGCAATTTAAACAGCATTTATTTTTCTTTGAAAAGGTCAGTTTTGCTGTAGTAGGTTGCATACACACATGTGCCACATCACAGACAGGTCAAGGCACCCCCCAGGCAGGCTATTTATATACTACATTAAATTTTATTTTGACAAATTACAATACTTTGTAATATGCTCAGTTACAAATTGAAGCTTCTCTAAATGTATCATATTCATTTAGACACATTTTTACTGCTGGCAGGTAGGGTTTCTATTATAGAAGAAAGCCTATTAGTCTCCTGTGTCAAAAATGCTTCTCCCTGCCTCTCAGTGGTAAAGACACTGAACCGCTCATATGCAGCTCAGAGTACATTTATAGCCACCCCCTTTGTGCCACGATGATATGACTCTCATGTACATGTGAGGGAGTGACATCATTATGGCCCAGCCATTCAAGGAGCTGAACAGACCCAACCAGGAAGAGAGACCGGGGAGAAGATGGAAGCTCCCATTACAGTGGGTAGCGTCTGAGAGCATAGTTTGACAGGTAAGTCTGCCATAATGTACTAATATGTGGTGCATAATAGCACATTATGGCATAAGCCTCCTTGGGATAAATTAACCTAAAATCAAAATAATGGAGTTTAACTCAGCTTTAAGAGAAGTCTCCCTAATGAAGAAATAGACAGCAATAATACGGTCACAGACATTTTAATACTTCTGAACTGTTTCCAAAAGTAGAGAAAAAAAATAAGTGGGTTTAATAGCTGTCTGACCTGCACTTACACCCAGTAACTTAATATACAAAGATTCATTTTTCACTTCACTTTAAACTTAGGTTAATGAAAAGCCACAAAAAAGTAAGAAAAATACCATATAAAAATGTAGGTCTCCCGAAGGCAGACTTATTCATTGCCGTCGTAATAAAACACTATATATTTATCAATCAAAAACTTTCTGGTAACAAAGGCTAAGGTCTCCACTTTGCATGTTTTTCTTTACCCAGTAAAGGCACTCTCCAATCAATGTTGAAATTGAAAGCCCCACTCCACGCATTTCAAAAAAACCTTGCAGTGAAGCCCCATAGTACAAGGATTAAATGTTTGTTAAGGCTAGCAACAGAGGAATAAGGTGTAATGGCCATCGTTTTCCTCACTCCAGCAAGTTCCCTCCATCTGTGTGAACACACCTCCAAAGCCTCTTCTCTAAGGCACTGCAGCCAGTGGTCACATCAAGTACAATGCAGGTCAAGAGTCCGGAGTGCTGCCAACCAGGGGAGCAAGTAATAATGTAAATATTAAAGCTCATTCTTCTATTCCTAGACTTAATTAGCCCCACTGCAAGGGTCTTTTTTTTTAATCCGTGAGTTCAACTTAAATTCCAAAGATACATATAGGGATCGTTGCCCACCTGGCCAGTACTTAAAATAGACATTTAAAGTACAACTATAGGCAAAACTTTTTTTTTTTTTTTGGATAGAGAAATGGGAGGGTTAAAACCCCTGTAATGTTTATTTTTGCCATCTGTGTCCCATTGGGGAAATTTACCTTTGCTTCCTGTCCCATAGCCAAAACAGAAAGTTAGAGGAAATCCCTGCAAATTAAGGGAAGCTCTTGGGGACCCCCAGGTCATCATAACTAGTGTCCCCATTGGAAGACCCTCTATTACTTTACTGCCCGTTGTCGACTGACGTCATAGAGCAGGTCCAGGCACGGAAAGGTCCCGACCATACGATCAGGATCTGTCCACATGCCCAGACTGGCACCTGGCTCAGCCTCTCAGCCACTGAGAGCCTGAGCTGGCTGCTCCCACCCCCTCCACAGCCCAACTCTCCAGTGAGCGAGGGGGAAGCAGAGCAAATGGCGGTAACTGAGCAATTGGCAGTGTTAGAGCCGGGGGAGGACAGATGCAGCTTTGGACAACTGCTGGATTCACCTAGAAAAACATTTTCATACTTCTTTTTAGCATACTGTGCCCAGGACCACCTGGACGAGGTGCTCCTGGGCACAGTTCACTTCTGGTCCAGTACGGTTTAGTTAAATGTGCCAGATAACTGAACTCCCCATGGATGATTGTGTACAGAAGAATGGATTGCTGTGGTCTGGGTGATGTTAGTGTGCCATGGAATACTTCCTTATAGTTCAGTGTGAGTGCAGACCAGCAGGAGAGTGTGGTGAACTTAAGCATAGTTCAGTTCAACATATTCCAATAGGAGTGCATCCTAAAGCCTCATACACACAATCGGATTTTCCAAAGACAAAGTGTTGGACTTTTGTCTGAAGGCCGTGTGCCTGAATTTTGTCTTGCATACAAACAGTACACAATTGTCGGCCAACAAACATGAGCATAGTGACGTACTACATGTACTACGAGCCTATAAAGAGGAAGTTCAATTGACAGGCACCACCCTTTAGTCTCCTTCTGCTAATCTTGTGTTAGTAGAATTGCGATTTTCATTTCACGTTTTTCATTTGTTTTGGGAGCTCCAGGAGAATAATCCGGGTGATTTTCAGAATTATCTTCGGATGATGGACCCCTGCTTTCACCAACTCTTGGAATTGTTGACCCCCTATATTAAGAAGCAGGACACTTGCATGAGGCTTTTATACAATTTTTTGGTTGAATAATGATTTGATTTGGTATATTTTCTATATTTTTGGAATGCGTAGAATTCACTTTTTGGTTAAGTTCTATTGGCAGATAGCATGTCTATTTTTTTTTAATGCACAATAAAAAAAATTGTGTAGAATAATACTTGGCTATGTGTTTTACTTCAAATGATAGTTTGGGAGTAGGCAGTTACATTTAAAAAAATACAATGTAAAATTAACACATAGTTGTATCTTTGATCTTAAAAACTACGGGATAATGGTGCTGTAGAAACTTTCCCAAAAAAAAAAATATATGCATATTATTCTTGATATCACTGGAAAATAAAAGCCTTTTAAAATATGTTTGGCAGTACTCCATCATTATAACCAGCAAAGCAGCTTCATTATTATCCCATTAAAGAAGAAGAGAATGTGCGCTGCATTTCGAGATTTCATAATTTGCTGTGCCGAATGTGAATTCTCCATTACGACCGCTAGTTTACTGTCCTTGCTTCCAAGCATGCATGTTTGTACTTTGAACTTTTGTTCGACGGACTTGTGTGCACACGCTCGGAAAAACCGAAACAGACCATTGTCCACGGAAAATTTTAAAGCCTGCCATCCAACATTTGTTTGTGGAAAATCCGACAATTGTCCGATGAAGCGTACAAACAGCCTGTCATCACACATTCCTCTCGGAAAATCCGATCGTGTGTACGAGGCTTAAGTGTTGATGTTGGTTACCATTGTAATTATTTTGTGATTCTGTCTAGGAAATCTTTTACTTTTTCTTAATGAATTATAGAAATAAAAGAAATGGCAATGCGCATGTAAATATCACAGTGATGTTGCTTTTTGTTTGTCATTTGAGACAATGCAGCATGGTATACAAACACGTTTTTGACGTCCACAAGCAGGAACAAGAAATTTACCTTGTCATTTATTAATGCAGCTTAGGAGCAGCCAGCATTTGCAGTACTCAGCCTGTTCTCTGCTTTGTTATCATGACACAGTAATTCATTTTTACAGTGACACGCAGAAATGACTAAGGAATGAAATTAGAACAGCAAAGAAGTGCAAACAGTGACATGCCACCAGGGAATAGCGAAAGTTTATTATTTCAGCCGCCTAAGTCAATCCTCTTTCACTGTGCAAAAGGAAATGAAGTTCCGCTCATTCGAGGAAATGTACGATTCATTAACAACCAGAAGATACTTTGTATGTACAGACATCTGACAGTCTTTTATGTCCAACAAAATTATATTACTTGGTTATCAATTAGCATGTCCCTCAGTTTTTAGGATGATCCAAATAAATCATACTATATAAACAAAAATATTATCCTTTGAAAATAAAGTTTTTTTTTTTAAATTTATTCTATTGCATGTATATTTTTAATTTTTTAAGCCAGAACATATTAAAAAGACCCAATGCTAGGCCATTTATTTCAACAGCAATCTTATCATAACATTATAAGCACATTTCATGTATTTTATGCATGTTATTTACATGTAAAAGCTTCATTTGTGTAAACATCCCAAAAAACTGCTGTTGAGGGCCGCCATCTGCAATGTGATATCAACAGCTCCAACAGGGTCAGAGCCGTCACTCTAGTGACACTTTATAGTATTGCCCTTTTCTCCTCCCCAGCTGCTACATGAAAGATTATGTAGGAAGGTGAGGGGAGGGGCGGAGGAGCTGGGTCAGCACAGAGAGTGATTACACATGCCCAGTAGAGGAAGGAGCCATGACATGTAAAAAGGGAGGAAGCTGTGTGAGGGAGATTACTATTCTAAAGTTGTCAAATTTACCAGGATGTTTAGAGGCACATTTCAAGTGAACTATGTTTATGAGATGGAAAATAACTGCAAGGAAGCATTTAAAATATTAGATTCTTCTGTGCTTTTACCCACCTTTTAAACCACTTGCAGACCACGCTATAGCCGAATGAAGGCTACAGTGGGACTGGCCAGTTCTGGTAGGCCTTCATATGAGGTCTTCCTGTGACTGCTGACCACAGATCTGGGTAAAAGGCCACTCTGTGTCCAATCACAGCTGATTATGATGTAAACAGAAGCCGGTTATCGGCATTACTTTTCTCACAATGACAACGTGAGGAAGGGAGAAAAGACCATAACTGGCTTCTGTAAAATGGTCATGTACACTGATAATCAGGGCACCACCAACAGGTCACAACAAGACTCACCAGTGCTGCTAATCTGTGCCCACCAGTGCTGCCAATCAGTGCCCATCAGTGCTGCCAAACAGTGCCCATTAGTGCCTCCTTATCAATGTCACCTATCAGTGCCCATTAGTTCCGCCTACCAGTGCCCATCAGTGCTGCCTATCAGTACCCATAAGTGCCGCCTATCAGTACCCATAAGTGCTGTCTATCAGTACCCATCAGTGCCACTCATCAGTGCCGCCTATTAGTGCCCATCAGTGCAGCCTCATCAGCGTTTCCTCATCAGTGTCCACCAGTACCGCCTCATCAGTGCAGCCTATCAGTGCCTATCAATGCAGCCTATCAGTGGTTATCAGTGCAACCTCATCAACTCACATCAGTGAAGGAGAAAAATGACCTGTTTGCAAAATTTTATAACAAACTATGAAAAAGTTTTTGTTTTTTTTTCCAAATGTTTGTTTATTTAGCAAAAAATAAAAAACCCAGTAGTGATTAAATACCACCAAAAGAAATCTCTCTTTGTGTAAAAAAAAAAATGATAACATTTTTGCTTGGGTACAGCATCCATGGATAGCCAAGGTTTCTGTATTGAGAGTGCATTTCCACCACAGTAACCAAGCTGTGAAAGACAGCTTCCATTCCAGTAGTGATCGGGAGCTTGCCAATCATGTGACTGTTATGACAGCAATGGTGGCTGGTGTTTTTTTATTGGGGGGGGGGGCAAACAACCAAACTCCCATCTAGGCGGTAGGCATCGGCGGGCATCCGAGGAGCAGTGGCTGGGGATCACACATCCAGGCATCGGTGGGGATCATACATCCAGGCATCGGCGGGGACCAGGCATTGGCCAGCGGCTCTTCTCCTCCTCGCTTCCGCTGGGCATCTCGTCCCCTCCTCCTAGGCATCCAATAGTATTGCATGTTCTTTCAGCCAATCGGTTGATGGGTATCAGACCCGCTTCCTGATTGGCTGGGAGGAGGATCAGTTTAGCAACAGCAAATATCCATTCGCCATTGCAACACACCTGGGTGGGCTCCGGACGCATCCTCTGCGGCCCGAGACCACCCTATTTTGAAGCCTATTAGAGCCTCTGGCTCTAATCAGGTGCTTAAAAAAATAATATAATATAATATAATATAATAATATAATTCATGCACCCAGTGCCCTGAAAGGGACCAGATGCATGAATAGGGGGCGGCCATAGCTTGATTCATGCAATGCATGAATCTATCCATTGCATATAGGGGTAGCCTGGAAAGAGAAGGCAGCGCCCAGGCACCCCTAATGGATGAGCCACCCCCGTATGACATCCTAATGTGATCGGGCAGTCCTTCTCACCTCCGGGTGTAAAAACCCTGTTAGAAGGATGCAGGGGCTGGGCAAGAAGAGGTTAAAAATACAGCCATAGCCTGAGTAGAAAACCCTATGCCCTGCCAGCATGTCATAGAGTAGGACCCTTACTCTCTGTGATTCCTCTGCAGAGGTCCAACATGCCCCCCTGATGAGTAATATCTAAGAGTAAGAGACCTCCTATCAGCATGTTGCCAACTGTACAGCTATAGGTCTGACTCAGTGGGGGCATGTCAGACCTTTGCAAAGTGACCAATTCTTCGACACAAAGAACAAAGAGTCCCCCTCTATGGCTGCTCAGAGGAGACTATGGACAACTTGCTTTCAGGTAAGCATGACATCTATACATTTTCAAAAAAGGACCAGCATTACTCTCTAGACAGGTTTGCTTTAAAGTAAAGCGTATTCACACTTTTGCAGTCAAATTTGCCACAGCCCCACTATATGTTTGCTATGTGTTCCAATTCCTACAGCATACAACAATATATCTTTCCTTTTAGGTGTTTCCCAGGAGGAGGTGTCATGGCTAACTGTAAGGTTTTTTGAACAATATTAGAGCAAGCCTGTCCAAAGTATGTCCTCATTTATATACAATGCAAGAAACCCAGCCCGTACATCTTTAACCCTTTGTTAGCGCAGACAGTATTCAACTCTAGTTACAATTGATAATGAAGTGGCTTCCTATGGTGGCACACAGAGAAGGGAAGGAACCTAGAGTGCTGGCGGGGAGTCTTCAGAAGAGGAGGTTTAGGGCCAATACAGTTTAAACCCTTTCCCTCATCCGAGCACATGTGGCCCACCCTCCCTCCTCAATGCTCTATTTTCACCAATACCTCATTTTTGAAATCCAGGGCAATGTCCCCTTGCCGGCTCCATCACCTGAGGTGAGAATAAAGGTTTCTGGAGGTAAGTGGGCTACATTTGTTTAGAGGGAAACTGTTTAAATGTTTCCTCACTTTTTAAAGAGGAAGTAAACTTCCATCTTTATGATTTACCTATAGGTAAGCCTATAATAAGGCTTACCTATAGGTAGTGTAAATATCTCCTAAACAAGCACAATTTAGGAGATATTTACTGTACATGCAGCTGGAATCACTGGTGCATGCATTCTAAAGGAATGGCCACTCGTGCCGTTTCTTCAGAGACCTGTGTCATGACCAGCGGCTCCCGTGCGCCTGCACTGGAGTGAAATCATTGTGGCTCTGCCCAGTCACAGAGCCTGAGTCCGCAAACCTGGAAGAAAGACCGGGTCAAGATGGACGCCATCTCCAGCGATGACATCGTTGGAATTCTTAAGCCCCATACACATAATCAGAAATTCTGCCAGGAAAAGTTGGATGTGAGCTTTTTAGTCAGAAATTCCGAAAATGTGTATGCTCCATCGGACTTTTGCTGGCAGAATTCCAGCCAGCAAAAGATTGAGAGCAGGTTCTCTATTTTTCGGTCGGAAAAAGTTCAGATCGGAAATTCCGAACGTCTGTACAAATTCTGACGCGAAAAAATTCCTACGCATGCTCGGAAACAATTTGACACTTGCTCGGTAGCATTGACCTTCATTTTCTTGGCTCGTTGTAGTGTTGTACGTCACCGCGTTCTTGACGGTCAAAAGTTCAGAGAACTTTTGTGTGACCGTGTGTATGCAAGCCAAGCTTGAGTGGAATTCCGTCAGAAAAAACATCCACGTTTTTTCCAACGGAAAATCCGCTCCAGTGTATACGGGGCATACGTTTTGAGGTGAGAGTATGCGATGCACACTAGAATATTATACCTTTTGCCTGGCAGGTAAGAAAAAAAAGGTGCTTAAATATAAAACAGAAACTAGTTGATGCTATTTGATGCTTTAAAATGAAACACTGTCCAATCAACCATGATACAACCATGTTGTACAAGAAGTCCAGTGGTCCACAGAAAATTACATATTTAATTTTTTATGAATGACACACTGCTCTTCACTGCTTTACAATAGATTTTCAGCCATTACCATATGTTGCAGCCCCAAGAGAAGCTTACAATCTAATATTCATTGTGAATATATAAACTGTAAGGCATCCACTTTGGAGTAAATATTATACTGTTATGGTATACTGGTATGATTTGAATCATAAAAGGAAATGAGAAAAAGGCGTATTTGCATATAGAGCACCCAAGATTTTCTTTGGGCACTCAGGAGGGTTAAGAAGGCTATATGCATGCACCTCTGGGTCTTGGATTTTTACTTCTGATTAAGTTTAAGTACTTAGGCGTCGTGACAGATTTACTTTTAGCTGAAACAAATTCAGAATACAAAAAGCAGAAATGATAAAGCAGGCCTGTCAGAACATTTCTGCAAGAGGTTAAAGCATGACAGATACTTATATGGAAATTGTTATGTGGATATCCATTATCCAGAGCTTTCCCCATTTCAGCAGCATTTGCTGACGTCATATTCAGAAGCATTCAGAAGGTAAACAGATTTTGATTATTAAACTAATAGTATTTTTAAGACAAAATTTAATGTCTTATGTATAATGAATCATAAGAAATTCCAAATAAAAGACTACATTAAATTATTGCACAATAATTGCATATTATTTTTACATAGGAAAAATGCCTTATTTTAGTGATTGCAGAGGTCTATCACTGGCAAAGATCCCATATGCTGCCTTCTGCTTCTGATATTCAGACTATAATTATTTAAATGGTACTTAGGCTTGTTTCAGTAATGTATCCCCAGAGGACTAGGATTTGGTTCAGCAAAGGATGCAAAAAGACACATTCTATTGGTTAGATATAGCTTATGCAATCACAGTACAGTGAATGTCAAAGTGTCAGAATAACTCTTAAGGATCTTTTACAAAAACATTGCTTTCTGTGTCCTTCAACCTCATCAATACACTGAGATAGAAGCTTGTACATCCAAAAGACCCAACACCTGAACACAGTGACTAAAAAGTATTAACTATAACTGATTACATGTGCAGCACCATGACAGATCAAACAGAAGCAGCTTCCTTGGCTGTAAAGGATAGGAGAGTTTAAAGTGGTTCTAGAAGCAGGTTTTTTTTTCCTCAATGCAGTGATGGCCCGTCCATTGGGGGCGCTCGGGCACCGCCCCTCTCTCCTCGCCACCCCCTATATGCAAAATGGATAGATTCATACATAGACGCTTTGTTGACATTGTGATCATGTGATTGCATAGCGATCATATGATGCCCCGGACACTCAAAGCAACCAGGTACTGGGAGCCACAATAAAGAAGACACAGGCGTACACGTACATGATCCTACCTGCTCATACTGTGGACAGGCGGCAAGAGTTTAAAGAAAACATATTAAAGGCACTGATGGCATTAGCCACCTTACTTCCAACAGCAGAATGTAAGGTATCTATTTTTTTATGCCATTTATAAATGTCACTTCAGCAATAGCCCTTGGATAGCAAGTGCACATGTTAATGTCTGTGCACTGAGCCACTCACTATGAATGAACATCCCCCAGACACTGTATACATGGCATCACAGTGATCACATCATGAAAACAGTGCAGTATTTACATGCGTGAACCCTTTCTTTCTCTACAACAGAAGGAGAAATATCAGGAGCTAATGAATAAATTATTATTTTATTTGTTTCAAATCAGCAGCTGCAGTAGCAGCCGCGGTAGTGAAATAATTTTAACCCTTTCACCTCGCCTCCTATACACCTAATCTACTTTGTCTCTGCTGTGACCTAAATATTAATTCATTAGCCTCCTTCTCCCTCTGCATATAATGACCTTAACATTAATGCATCTTGTGTACTATTACCAAGCTCCATGTTTAAACGTAAACATAGACACTAGCGATCGACCATATCGTTTTTTCAGGGCCTATACCGATTTTTCAGATGCCTTTCAGGCTGATAGCAGATGTCCGGCATCGATATTCTATAGATTTAAACTTTTTATTTTTACTATCCTTTTACCATTTTTATTGCTGTCACAAGGAATCTAAACATCCTTAGTGCCAGTAATAGGGATTGACAGGTACTCCTTATGGAGGGATCCAGGGTCTATAAGACCCCAAGGTCCTCATCTGCACTGTATTTAAAACTTCAAGATCTGCATTTTTTAATACTATTTTAAAAACTGGTGCCTTTAGGATGGCAGTAACCTGGACGTGATGTCATGACACCGCTTCCGGGTTACTAGATCAGAGACCCAAAGAAATCATCGGCTTTGTTCAGATCTTCGGCCAGCCAGAGGACCTGGTGGCCTGGGTCTCCCGGTGAGACGGGTATGTTTTGTAACCAATACTGATGCTTCAAAAAAGTGAATATCGACTACCCATAATGGGCTGTACCGATAATCAGTCGACCCCTAACACACACACACTCAGGTTGAACTGGATGGGCCAGCGTCTTTATTGAACCATCCAACTGTGTAACCCTCTTAATACCAGCATTTTTCTTCATTTTCAAAAAAGCGTGGCAAAAAGTGAGATGGGGTGTTTACTTTCCTAAAAGGGGTCATTACTGGGGTGTTTTCACTATCCTGCTATGTTTTATAACAGAAGAACTTTTTAGTTCCTTTTTCTTTTTTACAGTAAAAAAATATATAAAAACCAGAAGCTTACATAAAAAAAAATCAGTCATACTATCAAAACACTAAAAATTTAAAAAAATTGCCTGGTAATGATTGTTAAAGTGGTTAAAGCCCATGTCCAGTTTTATTTTTTTTACAGCCCCTTTTGCCTTTTTAGTGTATTTCTATCATGTTTGGTTACAGCCAAGAGTAACCACAGATGCCCATTAGTGCAATATCACAATGTATTTCTGTTATATGCAAGTCCTAAAAATTACATTCTGATATCCACAAAAGCTTCCAAATTATTGATACATTGTCGGAAAACTATAAATCCCCTCCTCTCACACACACCACTACCAACTCAAGTACTACCTCCAGTCTATGCTCATATAGTAAATATATTTCCGGCTACCTTTCAACCCAGGCCAAGTAGTAGAACATCATTAGAAAAGTCAAGACCTAATTCTGGATTATAATTACACTATCAAAAAAAACATTTTATTATATATTTCACTATTCAGCAGTGGTAGGAAATAAAATACATAAATACCTGTATTTTTAAATACATATGTAATGGAAGATGTTCCAACTAGTTCAGCACATTTCTAGCATGTCAGTAATAATAGGTGAACAGATGTCCACTGAAAATCTCCTTTCCTGTGTTTTTCCCCTCATGCTTTTTATGGATGGATTAGTTCTTTGAACCATATGTATTTTTGCTAAATGATCCTAACTTCCTCTTTATACCTCTGGGAAATATGAACATAGGGTGCAGGTTAACTCTTTCGCTTTTTTTTTGGGAGTAAATGCTTCCTACAGGAAATATAATTCACATGGTTAATATACTACTTGGGTCACACCATATCTATCATTCCGATTACAGTTGTAAACAAATGACCAAATGTGATGTTTAAAGTGGTGGAAAACTCCATATTGTTTACTTGTACCTACAGGTAAGCCTAAAATAAGGCTTACCGGTAGGTACAGTAAATATCTCTTAAACATGCAATGGCTTGAGAGAACCGTGCTGCGGCCTAGCATGCACGGTAGTGATGGCAGCTCAGCCAGTCTAACAGCCGAAGCATGCAAAACTGGAAGGAAGATTGGGTGAAGATGGAAGCTCTGTCAGTAGTGACATTGCACCGCTGGCGGGCATGATTCTAAGGTAAGTCTTTCATACTGTGCTAGTATGCGATGCATACTAGCAAATTATGCTCTTAACTTGCAGTGAAAAGATTGTTTTCCTTTCCTTTTTGCAATTTACTACCGCTTTAACAGAATGGGCAATCAGCCGAATTATCAGACAGGGGGTAACTGTAGCCTGCTTTTTATTAAACAGGTGCAAAGTTAGCAACAATAATGCAAAACAGGTTCAGGATGGCAAAAAATAGGTATACACTTCAGAGTCTGGTTATGAAAACTACACAAACAAAGACTCTTCACGGCAATGCCTCTGTTATTCAATCAGGGATATTCAGCTGCACAGCATAGTCTCTATAAGACTCTATAATAACATCAAGTAAAGCTGAGAATCACTACTTCAGTAAATCATTAAAGAGCACAGCTATTTGCGACTATACTCATAGACAGCATCCTCCACAAATGAAGACTGGGGTAACTCAGATGAACAACTGGAAAGATCAAAGGTCCAAAGATGATGTGCCACCCAACTGGAACTGGAGTACTCTGGTAGCAGTCAGGTAGGTGTTCAGTAGCTGGGTCTCCTAGAGAAGCTGCATACTATTAAGCTCCTGCTCAGCTGCTTGGATGCTGGTCCTGACAGTGCAGGACCTCTAACCGGGCTGCAGATCACTTGCTCAAGTACCTCTGCCTCATCTAACATGGCCTCTCAGTGCAGCAGAGGGAGGGATGCAGATAAACATATCTTTACTGGGCCTGTCCAGGAACCCAGGAAGTTGAGGGAAAATGTGTTAAACAGTCCTGTTCCTGCATCTAAGCATGGTGAGTAAATGGAAACTCCACTACATCCCCTACCCCCCCCCCCCCCCCATTTGAATTTGCTGTCATTGGCAAATCTGAAGGTCATTCAAATGTATTCACTAGAAAGTATGCAGGGGCTCTTTTGAAGTGCTCTAGAGTATCATTTCCATCTCCCGGGACAAGAGGTGCATCAGTAGTTGGCACAGAGGCACAGAGGACGCCACAGAGGATGCCACAGTGTAAGTGTGGGCCAGATCTGGGTTGCCACTGGGCTGTATAATATTGTCAGGATCCATAGCTTCACTTAGGGGTCTTGGAGATTATGGTGGAAGAGAAGAGCCCCTATTAAACCTCTGTTGGCAGAAATGTTGTTCTTTGTGGCTTATAAACTTAGGACAGGTTCTTCTAAACCCTCCAAACAGAGATTGGCACATCTGGATAGACTGTTGTAGGACATCTCCAGGGAATTGTTCCCATGGTCTTTGCAGATTGCCATGCTGGTGTGTGCCTTTATATGTGTTCAAATTCTTCTGTGGGCACTATGGCCCAAAGGTTGTTAGGCCCTTGGAAAGCAGGGCTAAACATAATATGGTTGGGTGGGTGGCCTGTTGAGGAAAGTATCATTGTATTCCCATACCGTTGTATTTCCATGCCACCATTCATGAATACAAGATGTCTATGCTGCACCTACACGCTGTAATGTTCTCCTTTTGCTCCATAAGATTAAGTAGAATCATATATGTTCTGTAAAACATTGTGTACTTATAATGTTCTGTTATCTCGAATATTGGAATAAACCTGTATAAAGTTTCAGGTATCTGTAAGTTATACATAGTTACATTGGTACAGCTCGAACCAATGTGACTACATATATACCATGCCTGGCTGATGCCCTTGGAAGCTGAAAATCACTGAAGTAGACACCACTACTCCAGTAAACTCCACTTTCTTTAAGGTCCTGTGTCTAGCAGGGTTGAAGAAGTGGGGCAGTGACATCACATTACGTTATTTATTTTGGGTTTAATAATGCTTTAACTCTCCAACTGTATAGGAAAAAGCTGCAAAAAGTATGAGCTGAGAATTATACAAACTGGCCACAAATGATTTATATTTTTTAAACTGGAAATTCATCTAGACACTGACAGCCTGCAAACCAATATCACTTTATCTATTTTTTGTTGTATGTCTAATCATTGTTTTCTCTGTAACAAATTCCCTAAAACTTTAGCATAATACATGTCTGCACAATGTAATATATCTACAGCATGCTCATGATAAAATTTGGGAAACAGGAATAAAAACAACACCTGCATTATCTTACAAAACTAATCCAAATGAAAACATTAGGAAGTTGACGCGGGAGATTTTGATAACTGCCTACTAGGCCCCATAACAGCACAAGTCATTGAGCAGGCATCCAGTTTATCAAACTATACCCAGTTTTCACACAACCGTAATAAAATAACATCTGACATATAGATGTATCACGTTCCTTATTTTGCTTTTAGTGGTCACAGCAGTAAGGATGTCAGTTAAAAGCCAAAGCTTTCAAGATTTATAATGCAGCTATACTAAGGTAACAAATGCAAACATTCCGAGTGTGTACATTTTGCACTAACTTAAATTTCATTACGTATGCAGGTTCCATGCCCTTATGTGTTTTCCTGTTTTTCTTTCTTATTTAACAAAAACACAGAATTGGGCTCAAACAGGATTGGTCACCTAGGGAAATAAAAGCTAAAAAAAACTGTTATAGCCCATGTGTCACAGTACTTTTGAAATAATGACCTTACATTTGTTGAGCCCTTGGTACTCGTTTGTTCTTACAGCCGTTTTTAATATACTCAATTCTAAAAAAAAAGGTTCTGAATCATATTTAGTGGTTATGTTTCAGAAGTATGGTACAACATTTGTGTGACAGGGGAGTTAAAGTAGAACTAAAAACATATAAATGTTTTTCTTTTTTAATTTTGAATAGCATAAGGGAGGGTTATAACCTCTGTCATCTGTTGCCATCTGTGTCCCATTGGACAGATCTCCCTTCACTTCTTGTCCCATTGCTAAAATATGAAGTTAGAGGAAATCCATTAAAAGAAAGTGGATCCCTTGTTGTCACCAGGGTCTTAGTGTTCCTACTGGAAGCCAACATTTGGGATTTTCCTTCCCCTTTGTTAATATTGTAATGAAAAGTAAATCCTGTTTGATTACTACAGCAACTTGGGTTTTGCGTTTCTAATTTTTATGAATCAGGATCCAGTTGAAAATGTAACTCCTACCTGCACAGGCTGGAGCTGATTTACTAAAGCAGTACATGCACTGAGCTGCAAGCCCAAAAACAAAAATGTAATATAATGAAATTTACCAATCCTTAAATGTGGTAGCTGCATTACTTTTAATTTTTTTTTCACCTGGTTATTTAGCCAGTAACATGCTTCCTTTCTTACGAAGGTCCACTCTGGTTGGGGGGGGCAATGAAGACACCCTTGGGGAGCAGCACTGCCAGTCTGGAGGGAGGATAGGACTAGCATATTTAGGTGGAATTGAATAACAAATTAAATCCGAAATCCAGCCCTTTATAAGCAGTTGCAGTAACATTTTGTTTTCCTTTTGAGATAAAGGTTTTCCATAAATAAAAGCTGACTATTGTGAGCACTCCCTGTCAGTGTTAAATGGTTTGTCTCAACCCTCTAACTTCCACTTTTTCTGGGGTGCGGTCCGGAGGAACGCTCTTGGGTCTCATCCTAGGACGCACATGCCCCTGTCCTTCTCTGTGATTTCCATAGACGTATTCCCCTCAAGCCTGGTGGTCCTCCGAGGGGGAGGTGTCATTGAGGAGGGTGTACTGTCAGGGCTGGACTCAGCCCTTGCTTCGCTGAGTTGGGCGCTCAGCTGTTAGCTAATTGCCAGCTCCTATCTCTCCACAGTGACTCACCTGTTGATGATATCTTGCTTGTTAGCCCTGCTTACTTAAGCCATCCAGGCCAGATGAGCTCTGCCTTCGCCTTGGTCAACATCACAGTGACTTCTCCTGCGATCCTGGTAATGACTTGGTTGGCTGACATTCCTTCTAGCTCCAGATCCTGCTTGCTGTTCCGCTACGCTTATTCCTGGATTCCTGACCTTCTGGCTTGTCTGACTATCCATTCCGGTTACCGAACTTTGGCTATGTTTTAACTATGTTTGTTCTATTTACTTTTATTATTAAACAAGTGTGGGGTGATTTAACTGTACTTCTGTCTTGGTCTGATTCATGGTTTATGACACCTGGAGCTTTCCCCATGTGCTTGTTATTTAGGTTGTACAGAATTGAATAGTAAATTATAGTTGGGGCCCAACAAGTTCAAAAATGGGTAGATGCCCCACAGCCCATTGTTTTCTATCAGACATCTGCAGGGTGCCACCATGGATCATGAAGTGCAAGGGACAATCATATAGACATGATCTGAACTCCAAAAAGCATTCCAATTGTCTGATGGTTTTCTTAGCAGGTACACTCATCTCACTTGAGCATATACAGTGTGTTTAACCACTTGCCGACCAGCCGCCACAGTTATACTGCGGCAGAATGGCATGGGCAGGCAAATCTGCGTCATTGTTACGTTGTCTCCTGAGGCAGCCACTAGTGGGGCACACGCCCATTGCTTGCCCCCAGAGCCGTTGCGAGTGCCCAGCGGTTTTCGATGACCGCTGGGCTACCGCAATCGCTTGTAACACCACGAGAACAGAGATCCCAGTTCTCTGAGGGGAGAAGTGACAGATTGTCTGTTCATACAGAGTATGAACAGCGATCTGTCATCTTCCATAGTCAGTCCCCTCCCCCCTTCAGTTAGAACACACACTAGGGAACACATTAACCTCTTGATCGTCCCCTAGTGGTTAACCCATTCACTGCCAGAGACATTTTTACAGTAATCAATGCATTTTTAGTACTGATCGCTGTATTAATGCCAATTAGCGCAAAAAATTAAAAACACAGAGATGATCAAATACCACCAAAAGAAAGCTCTATTTGTGGGGGAAAAAGGACGTCAATTTTGTTTGGGTACAATGTCGCATGACCATGCAATTGTGAGTTAAAGCGACGCAGTGCCGAATCGCAAAAAGTGCTCTGGTCAGAAAGGGGGTAAAATCTTCCGGGGCTGAAGTGGTTAAAGTATAACTAAAGCTAGCCAAACACTAATCGAAATTCAGTCTGTTTAGCATGGACCAGCTGAATTTCATTCCATATGTGATTGTCCCTGCTTGACAGAAGTCAATAATTTGCTTGACTTTGTTGAAGGGACATTTTGGAAAAATGTTCTCCAACTTGGTGGGTGCAGCTGTCAGAATACAATGTCCCAGTGGGGGGGGGGGGGGGCAATTAACAGTGTATGGCCAGCTTAAGGACATTTTTTGTTTTACAATAATGGAGAGAGATTAGAGCACCTGCTGTCTGTGCCTCCATTACGGAGATTCACCCTCTCTGTATTTCCTGTTTAGTGCTATTACTAAGAGTGAAAATGAAAGGAAATCCCAAATTTTGGGTGATCACCAGAACAGGAATAGAGAGGAAATCTTCCAAAGCGGATACTAGTTATGGTAAAATCTGAAACACTGCTATCTGCTTTTGCTTATGTCTATTTAATAATGCTGGTACGTGTTGTTGAAACATCTCAACCCAAAAACTGAAACACTGGTATCTGCTTTTGCTTATGTCTATTTACTAATGCTGGCATGTTATTTTTGCGTAACTGTCTGTAGACCTGTCCACATTACAATGCTTTATTATCTCCCTTGTCTTAACAAAAATTATGGCCCATTAAACTTTAGTGCCCTCTTGCTAGTCTTTTTCTGAAGTAAGAATTATGTTGAATTTTCTGTTAACCAGCCAACCTTTATTACCTCCTGATTGATAATTAAAATGCACCCACCCCCCATCCCTATCAGTATAAATATAAGCATCTTTTGGGGGAAGCATTTGCAGGGGGCACATTTACAACTGAGGCTCATTCTCAAAGTGGGGCTATTTCTATAAGTGGGAGCACTTCTGACTCTGCACTTCAGCGAATGCACAAAGCAAATGAACACAAGAACATACTTTGAAAAACACCACACAGACATTAGGTGATCTTGTTTACCCCTTCAGCTATTTCTCCTTGTAACATGCAGTCTCTACCACTCCTTTTGACAGCTCTGTCCTCTATCCTTAAACTATCTCTCCTTCACACTTCTTCTACCCCCCACAGTATATATATATATATATATATATATATATATATATATATATATATATATATATATATCACCCTAACTTCTGTCCTCTCCTTATTACTGCACCCACCACCTCCTGCTAATTCTAAATCCACACACACAAAAAATCTCCAGAACCCTGGGGCATGTCTCTTCATATAAATCCCACTCCCGTATTACCTCCCTTACCCTCCCATTTCTCCTAACCTCTGGAGATATATCCCCCAACCTCGGGCCTCCATCATTTAACTGTACCCCATGCACCCATCACCCTGCACCATCTGGACGCAGCTGCAATCAACACAATTTAGTTCCCATTTATATTCTTCCCAAGACCAGACTCCCTTTCTCTTTGGAATTCCCACTCTGTCTGTAACAAACTCACCTCTCTCCATGACCTCTTTATCGCTAACTCATGTAATCTACTCGCCATTACTGAAACCTGGCTTCAGTAATCCGACACTGCGTCTTCTGCTACCCTATCCCATGATGGTCTTCTGTGGACTCACTCCCCCAGATCCAGTGGACGTAAGGGAGGAGGTGTCGGAATCCTTCTAGCCCAACGTAGCACCTTTCAGGTACTTCAACCACCTCCATCTCTGTCACTCTTCTCTTTCAAAAGCACACTGCATTTGTCTTTTCACTCCAGTTTCTCTAAGGATAGCTGGGATCTACAGACCCTTTGACCAGTATTAACCTTTCTTGATGACTTCTCTGCCTGGCTACCCTACTTTCTTTCTTCTGAAATCCCCACAATCATTCTGGGTGACTTCAACATCTCTATTTATACTAACACTCCTGCAACTTCCAAACTTCTCAGCCTAACCTCCTCCTTTGACCTGAAGCAGTGGATACACGCTCATACTCACTCTGAAGACAATACCCTTGACCTTCTTTTCTCTCACCTTTGCACTCCATGTGTCCTCTCTAACTATCCATTCCCTCTCTCTGATCACTACCTTATTTGTTTCACTCCCTCCCTCTCCTCCCCCTCCTCTCCCTCCAACCACCTAAAAGTTACTTGCGGAAACCTACGTCATCTCAACCCTTCTCTTCTCTACTCTGCTACCGACAACCTCTACGACAAAATCTCACCCCTATCCTGCACCAACCTAGCCACTTCTGACTACAACGCTTCAATTCTAGCCTCACTGGACTCACTGGCCCCCTCACTACACACAGAATCAGGCCCAATCCCTTGAACCTTGGCAAACAGATGATACTAGAAGTAAGAAAAAACATAGTCATGCTCATGAGCGCCTGTGGCATAAGACTAAATCTCAGAAAGATTTCAACCAATATATATCTGCCCTCCAAATATACCAGCCTCCTCACTGCCAAGCAGACCTATTTTATCACTCTCATTAGAAACTTATTATCCTGTACCCGTCAACTCTTCTCTACCTCAACTCTCTACTTTGTCCTCCACTGCCTCCACCCGCCAACTTACTGCCCTGGAGATCGCCAATCACTTCAAACAGAAGATTGATACTATTCGCGAGGAGATCTCTACTGTTCAGATACCCTCCACACAATCATTATTTCCCTCTTTCAACCCCACCACTATAGACGAGGTTGCTAAACTACTTGCTAACGTCCACCTTACCACATACCCTCTGGATCCTGTTCCCTTGCAAATGCTACGTTCACCCTCTGGCTCTATGCTACACTCTCTAACCCACATCCTCAATCTCTCCCTCTCTTCTGGCATCTTCCCCAACTCTCTAAAACATACACTTGTCAGACCCATACTTAAAAAGCCCTCACTGGATCCTTCCAATCTTAACAACTTACACCCCTATTGTTGCCCTTCTTATCCAAACTCCTTGAATGGCTGGTCTACAACCTTCGTCTATCCAAAATTTAAAAAAAAGTATGGCTTTAGTTCTACTTTAACTAAAGAAGTAGAAGAATGTGGAGGAGGAATGAATTGGAGAAATACAGCTCCTGAAGGGTGAACAACTGTAATAAAAGTTTTTGAATCTGATTAATATTTCCACCTTTGATCAAGTATCTGGAAGATGATTGCTGGTACCATTGATATCTATGTTTGCTGCTCATTCAAAAAGGTAGGAATTTTCATATGTCTATTGACAGTTTTACTCCAGGGTGGCCATACTCTATAGCATGGTTACATTTATATATACTCCTGGCAACCAAGGAGCTAAAAAAAGGTTATTACTAGAAGTGACTTCATGTTAGAATGAGTTCATATACTTTAATGGCAGGGGCACTTTAAGTGTGAATCGTGACTTCTAATTTTATTTAAACCCTGAAGTATTTTACATGCCAATAATAATTTGGTTGGTTAACCTTAAATGCATGCAACACTTTTTTTTTTCTTGTAATGTGCAAAACAGCTGGCAACAGAATTCTGTGTGAGGTCTTCATTCATTGCTGAATAAACTCCCCTATAAGAAAAGCAATTGTTTCTAGCTTCTTGGGTTCTCCATTCGCAGAAGTCGAGGGAAAAGAAAATGTTATGAAAATATTGGTTTATGTCATAATAGATACATCAGAATTTGTGCACCCAAAGAGAATCCCTCAGGATCTCAGCAGGCTTTACAGGGGAAAATTGTTATTTGTAACCAGGTGGACAATGTTTTTTGTAATATATTTACGTGAATATTGGCTTAGAGAATTGAGCATTGTGCCGTATTAAGAAACAAGAACAGCAGTGTAGGATTTTAGCAGCTGCAGCAGCCCCTAAAAAAAGAATGGACTTTCTGGATTTTGAGATACCAGCTGTGCAGCTGGACCAAGCTCTATGTTTTGAATGTCCATCCTAACAACTACAATGTGTTTTGTCTATATATATCACTTTCACATTTCTTGTAAACAAGGAAAAAACACATATATAGTCTATTTGCCATCTACTTGCATATTCCCAAAAAACTTTAAATACAAGACCATATTTTTTCCAATAAATAATTTGTTATTTTTCTTTTTTTTTTGTTACTTTAACTGTTTAAATTTAACGAGATTTGGGTAGCAATTATATCCTAATACCTAAACCTGAACACCAGGCATATATAGAAGACAAAAACATGAATATTTATTACCACATTCTTAAATGTTATTTTTTTTAAAAATGTAAGCAATAAGTACCTGACTGTCATAGAACCACACTATCTGTCTGCTAACTACAAGTATCTCTTTTCTTTGCTCAGTTTGCATCTGCCCTGGTGTGGTGGCCAGGCACTATAGCATTGGGCATAAGTCCTGGGGGCAACCAAGTACCAGTAGGTGTGCTTGCCTTAAGGGAAAGTGGGCTGCTATGGGGGAAGCACACAGTGGTAGACGTGACACTGACTTTGACTTTCTATTCACCTCTTGCAGTACTTAAAAAGTAGAGCTCAGGCCAGGAGAGATAGAAACAGCATAATTAGCTAATTAGTTGTGCTAAGGTGAAAGGGGAATGCAAATAGGAGAGAGTAGAGTTAGAGAGAGACAAGCGCATCAATCTGCTGCTTCTACTTTCACTGTCTAGTCACAAGGTGGGGGTGGGATAGAGTCCAGTAAGTGTCACTTAACATCTGTGCATTTAGCCATTTCCTTGGTGTAAACTTATACTATGAAAACCAGTAGGCTGCCATTGCAAGGATTAGTAATGCGATTTTTCTGCCTTCCATACCAAACCAATAGCTTTAATACTGTCTGAATTGCTTATCCAGAACTGGTATGCAGATCAAGAGTTCTGACTTTGCTCTGACTTCACTAATCAGATGTTTGTTCCAGGCTAGTGACTTGTAAAACACTTAGTGGAAGAAAACTCAAACTATGGCTATTCTTAAAATGCATCCCCCTTCTCCTACCTATCCAGCCTAACTTGTATAAAAAAGATTGCCTGTTTTCTATCTGCTCTGGTCTTGTCGCTTGAACCTGCAGCTCTGTGGAAGGGAGCACTCAACAAAGTCTGTGAATTCGAAGAGCTGTCACCCAAGGCTGCCATGGCCCAGCCGTTTGTCAGTGCTCCCTCCTCTCCCCTGATACAGGGGAACTGGAGCTGCAGAATCACATAACCAGACTAGAGCAGATTAAAATTAGGTAAGTACATATATATTTTTTTTAAACGGGTTAAGAAGAATAAGTAGAAGGAAAGGGAAGGAATGTTTTTAGGAATAGTTATAGTTAGGCTTTTCTACAGCTTCAATTCAGAACCAGCCAATCAACTAAAGTTTTGGAAGAAGCTTAGCAATGACAGACTCCGCATTTAACAACAGCAGAGTCCAGTTACAGGTACCTTTACTACAAACATATTGTGAATATCTCCACTTTCCCATATGATAAAACTCACAAATTTCACTGATGTCACAAGGCCAAATTATAATTTATTGGCCCTTCTAGAGAATGGTAGAAACAAAACTCTAATCTACCCCTCTGTCACCCTGTTGCCCCCTAGCAAGGGAAAATGTGTACCAAATGCAAGATCTGTACTACCACCATATTGTCCATTTTAAGAAATCTCTGCTTCCTACCTCAATAAAACTTCAGTCTCCTTTCTTAGATCCAAAGCAACCATTATTCTAAAAAGAATGAATGTATTATTAGGGATGAGTGAATCTGCCTGGTTTTAATTAGAGGGGATTTAATTGAATCCTGCTTGAAATCTGCAAAATCTGAACTTGGCAGCAAACATCACTGAAATCTATGGGAGTGAATCTTATTAATACATTTTCAAGGCTAATAGGCAAACGATTTTCATAATCTGGGCACGGGGAGCTTGTCAATGACACTGGGGACATTTACTAAAGTAAAACACCAACCCTTTAACCATTTCACCTCACTGTTTTTGTGTTATTTGCATACATGTTTAAAAAATTATTTTAGACCTGAAGATTACTTAAAACCCCCAAAACATTCAATATTTTCTGAAAGCAGAGGCCTTAACCACTTCCAGTCTGGGGCAATTTTGACATTTTTTGGGGAAAAATACACTTTAATTAATTTTAATGCATAAAAACTAAATATAATAGATAATTGTTTGGTAAAATATAAAAGATGACGTTATGCTGAGTAAACAGATACCAAACATGTCACATTTTAAAGTCGTGTCCGCCAACGGTGCCAAACGGCGCCAAACTACAATACCTAAAAATCTCCAAAGACGACACTTTAAAAGCCTTTACAGGTTACCAGTTTAGAATTACAGAGGGAACTGGTGTTAAATTTATTTCCCTTGCTCTTACATTTGCAGAGATACCTCACATGTGTGGTGCAAATGCTTACATATACGGCACTGTTTGCATTTGCACATGAGCACAGGGGAACATGGGTTCTTTAAAAAAAAAATTGCATTATTATTTATTTTAGTCTTAAAAGATTACACGGTGTCTTTAATATTTTTTTTTTTTGTATGAACAACATCCCTTGTGATAGCATGGGCTGTGACAGGTCCTCTTTATGGAGAGATCCGAGGTCTATTAGACCCTAAATCTCTCCTCTGGCCTTCAAAGCACCCAATCAAATCAAGATTGGTTTCATCAGATGCTTGCTAAAGTCGGTGATGGCTTGTTTACATGAGACCGAAATCATAAATTACTAACTCCTTGTCGCTTCCAATTTCTGATATCACACAACAGTAGGAACTACATCAGTACCACGCACGCATGTCCCAGGAACTGGATGCCACCAGTGCAAACTTATTGGGCTCCCCAAAGGAGTGCCCAGCAAAGGCAAGTGCGGGAAGGGGGTGGGACCCTTTCCCCCGCCCGTAAAAGTAATCCAGTGGCTTCTTAGCTGCTAGATTTACCTTTACAGGGAAAGGAATTGCTGGTGAAAGAAAATTATATCTTGATCATTGCTGCCGCTGCAGCGATGACTGAGCTATCATACTTCCTATACAGTCACGTAACGATACTTCGCTGACAGGAAGGTGTTAAAGACTAAAATGTCAGTAAAAATACATTCAGTATCATTTTAGAGCGCACAAATGCAATATATTAATTAAGAAATGGTGTTGCGCTCCGGCTAAATAAATCTAATTAAACTAACATGTACTCAAGTAACAACCAAAACAGAAATAGAATAAAGTGTGAAACTGTATGTTTAAATAAGCTCAGACAATGTGCATAAATACTAAAGTGCAATACACCAGGTCAAATTGTGCACTTGACATAAAAAACTTGATATAAGAAATCTTCTATAAATGACAGTGAAATAATATTGAGTGCACCCAAATGTATAAATGATATGGCACGAAAAAAGAAGGAAAAAAAAAAAAAAAAAACTGAGTGTCGTTATAAAAGTGCAATACAAATCAAAAAATGCACAAAATGCTAATAGTCCATGTGCAGTGTATCACGTGTATGAACAAAATGCTAATAGTCCATAAACAGTGAGATATGTGTTTGAACAAAAGCTCCAAAAACAAGAATGAGGTGAACTATAGTTATATAAAAAGCATGTCCATTTAGTGGTAAAATATGTCCATTTGGTGATCAACAAAGCAGTATCCTGCGTGCTCCAAAAACAGGAGGTGGATTCCACCAGTGCTCCTATGCGTATAATATCCTCACACTAGGTGCAGTAATTACCTTACCTTACTGCTGTAAGGTAAACAGCATTTCCAAAGTAACGCTTGTTGTCCAATAATGTAGGTTCAGTAGGTGATGTGATCCTAGACTCTCATTCACCGTGGGCACGTTGTAACATGCAGAGAAAGCAAGGGGAACACTCCAATGGTGAAGTACGTATTCACAATTTATTGGATATAAAACGAAGATATAGGTACTCACATTTAAAACAGTAATAAAAGCACAACTAAACGAACGCGTGTCACGTTCGCGCTTCCGGACGTCACTTCCGGTGTCCTTACTGGCCAATTGTGTTCCTACGCGTATCGTCAAATGACTTCATCAGGGAAGACCTGATGAAGTCATTTGACGATACGCGTAGGAACACAATTGGCCAGTAAGGACACCGGAAGTGACGTCCGGAAGCGCGAACGTGACACGCGTTCGTTTAGTTGTGCTTTTATTACTGTTTTAAATGTGAGTACCTATATCTTCGTTTTATATCCAATAAATTGTGAATACGTACTTCACCATTGGAGTGTTCCCCTTGCTTTCTCTGCATGTTACAACGTGCCCACGGTGAATGAGAGTCTAGGATCACATCACCTACTGAACCTACATTATTGGACAACAAGCGTTACTTTGGAAATGCTGTTTACCTTACAGCAGTAAGGTAAGGTAATTACTGCACCTAGTGTGAGGATATTATACGCATAGGAGCACTGGTGGAATCCACCTCCTGTTTTTGGAGCACGCAGGATACTGCTTTGTTGATCACCAAATGGACGTATTTTACCACTAAATGGACATGCTTTTTATATAACTATAGTTCACCTCATTCTTGTTTTTGGAGCTTTTGTTCAAACACATATCTCACTGTTTATGGACTATTAGCATTTTGTTCATACACGTGATACACTGCACATGGACTATTAGCATTTTGTGCATTTTTTGATTTGTATTGCACTTTTATAACGACACTCAGTTTTTTTTTTTCCTTCTTTTTTCGTGCCATATCATTTATACATTTGGGTGCACTCAATATTATTTCACTGTCATTTATAGAAGATTTCTTATATCAAGTTTTTTATGTCAAGTGCACAATTTGACCTGGTGTATTGCACTTTAGTATTTATGCACATTGTCTGAGCTTATTTAAACATACAGTTTCACACTTTATTCTATTTCTGTTTTGGTTGTTACTTGAGTACATGTTAGTTTAATTAGATTTATTTAGCCGGAGCGCAACACCATTTCTTAATTACTATCACTTAATCTGGGGAGGGTTTACACCCCTGCCGGTGTTTTGCTGCAACCACACTAGTTCTAGGACACATTGATAGGCGCGAGAATACTTTTACTCTCATTCCAAATGCAATATATTACTTATTTACAAAATTTACTGACAGAAACTAAGAAAAAACTTTTTTTTTCAAAATTTTATAAAAAAAAAAAAAAAAACAGAAGTTATTAAATACCACCAAAATAAAGCTCTATTTGTGTGAAAATGATAAAAAAATTTCACATGGTTACAGTATAGCATGACCGCGCAAGAACAATGGCCTGGGCAGGAAGGGGGGGGGGGAGTGACCTATATTGAAGTAGTTAATATAGGCTTACCTGTAGGTACAAGTGCAAAAAAAGAGTTTACTTCCGCTTCAAAGTGTGACTATGCCTCGTTTCATGCAAGAAAACTTATTACTGTGGTTTTGTCAAAAACGTTGTGCAGTATTCTACCATCATACCTGTCATTATTTTTGTACTCCACTTTTGTGCTGCTGATAGATCATTACTTTACTGCACTGTGCTTTTCTAATTCTTACAACCATAATAAATATGCTATGGTCACACATACTATGCGTGACTATGAGCAAACTAAATAATCAAATGGATGATGCAGTCCATCAGTAGCATTAATTGTATTCCCCACCCCCATGACATTTTTTCTTACCTGTGGATTCTGCCAATAGCTCCGTTATTTTTCCTTTCCTTTTAACAAGGTATTCTTATGCCCCGTACACACGATCGGAAATTCCACCAGCAAAAGTCCAATCTGAGCTTTTGGCCGGAAATTCCGACTGTGTGTATGCTCCACCAGACTTTTGCTGGTGGAATTCCCACCAGCAAAAGATTGAGAGCAGGTTCTCAATTTTTCGGTTGGAAAAAGTTCCAATCGGAAATTCCGATCGTCTCTAGCAATTCCGACGCACAAAATTCCTACGCATGCTCGCAATCAATTCGACGCATGCTCTGAAGCATTGAACTTCATTTTATCGGCTCATCGTAGTGTTGTACGTCACCACGTTCTTGACGGTCGAAAGTTCTGAGAACTTTTATGTGACCGTGTGTATGGAAGCCAAGTTTGAGCATAATTCCGTTGGAAAAACCATCCAAGATTTTTCCGACTGAAAAAATGCTCATGTGTACAGGGCACTAGATGGACATGCAGTTATAACTGTGAGAAGCAAATTAATGTAAAAAGCTAATTAAAGCCTAACTTCAGCATACTTGCTAAGCAGTTACAGAAATTGTTATTTTTTTTCATTGAAAATAAGGTTTAAAACATTTTGGGACTCACTTAGCAAAAAAAAAAAAGAAAACGGGCACAGGTTCTAATCATTCCCCACTCTATTCTAAACAAAAAAAGAAAAACATTTTGGTTTGAAATACCATACAATTACAATTATTAGAGAATTAGCAGTAGCACAGACAAAATTAACACATCTCTACTGTCTATGAATCAACCCAATCCAAGTAAAATTGTTTAGAAACTCCTAAATTAACTTCTTCAATGTGCTCCCTGTTGGTCATTTAAATTTTCCATGGGAAGTATTTTGTTATATCTGTTCCATTAAATGCAAAAATACCTGTTGATCCTGCCTGAAATCCAGTCCAGTCCTATGTCCTTGTGCACTCCACATGTTATCTTGCCTTGTAATAGCCTTGCCTTGTTAGCCATGTTATCTTGCCTTATCTTACCTTGTATTAGCCTTGCCTTGTTTAATATAGGTTACAGACTTCTCCCCACCCAATATAATGGGATCAGGAGAAGAGAGGTGCTCTGTTATTATAACACACATCCTGTAATAGGGTGACAACACTTCTCCTTCATAAATACAGTACACTAATGCCTCATTTCCACTGAGCGGATTGGTTTGGTACGGTTCAGTACAGTACGCTATTTTGAGTATTTCCATCATGAAAGCGGCCCATACAAGCGAACCATACCGCACCATTCAGGGTCCTGCTTCAGATGTTGGGCCATAGAAAATGGTACAATATGGTTAGGGCGGAGCTACAATGCATTCCAGTGATTGGCGGACAGAAAACATCTGCCAATCAGTGTGACGCCATGCTAGACTTTTTTTTGAAACCCCGTATAGCACCTGGTGGTCCAACTTGCAGTGGAAACGCTCACCTGAATAGGCCAGACCATTCTAACCCTTCCAAACTGTACCGACCCAAACCGATCCGCTCAGTGGAAATGAGGCATAAATGATTGTTGTCACTCTAGGATAGAAAGTGTGTTACTGGCAAGCTCACCAGAAAAAATTAAAGGGGAACCAACCCTAAAAAAATTTGAATTAAAAGAAAAATACAGCCATAGCTCATTGGGGTGTACTTCTCCTGTGGATGACAGAAGTGCAGTTCTTTCTGTACTCCTGTGACCCATTTTCAGCAGACGGGGGCTAAAGCCTGGCTGATGTCACAGAGCCCATGAGAGCCTGAGCCAGCCACTCCCACCCCCTCCACAGCCCAGTGCTCCAGTGAGCGCAGAGGGGGCAGAGCAGACAGCGGTCACTGAGAGTCACCATCTCTCTGCTCAGGGAGAACCGAGCGATCGGCGGTGTTTGTTCTCTTTTAAGGACTGGTAAGCTGTACTATATTACATTTTTGTCCTTGGCTTTACATAAACTTTAATTCTCAAACTTTGTAAATCAGTTTGATACAAGCTGACAAGTTCAAATTAACATAAAGCTTGGAGCTTCGGGAGACCACTGCCTTGCTCTTCACCCACTACTGACTGGACATTGAGTTGTTCAATTTATTCCAGCTGACTGCAGCTGCTGTTCTAAAGACTCCCCTTGCCTGTGTTATTCTTTATCATTAGCAGGCCAGGCTGGTAATGTGCCTAGTGACTGACAGGCAAAGTGCTTATGTAAACATTGATTTTTTTTGAGACATTACCGAGTGAAAGACCCACAAACTGTATTCTACTAAGGATGGTTTATGTATTATGCCGACACTGTCATTTTATATTAAAATCCATTTAGGTCCAATCCTAAATTTATCAGTTGTTTTTATTTTATTTTTTTCCTTTATAAATGTATTATATATATTGCATGGTCATTTGAACATTATTCAAAATGGCAGTTTTCAATAGTACACTTATGAGGACAAGTTTCACAATCACATTTACAGAACAATCCATTGATTGCTTTATTTAATTTGATCCCTTGTTTTATGACATAATAGTCAATATTCTTCTGCCCTGTTGTACTTTCCAAGTGATAGATGTATTAAGAGTACACAAATCTTTAAATATTTACAGCCTTCTTGTTTTGAAGCTGCAATTTGTGGCAAGGAGATATTAATAAGTTATGACAGCGAGGACAATTTAGGCTATCAACCACACGTACTGCACACCTGGAACAATTGAAAAGCCCTTCTGGAACAAATCTGCAATGATTACCATGGTAGACCTATTAAAGTAAGCAACTGCAGGCATCCCAGCTATGAATAACTGGAACTTCTGAAAGTCTGAGCACTCGAGAACAGTCTGAAGGCATAAATAGTGCATAAGTATAACAGAGGCAAACTTATGGGGGAGCGGAAAATATAATGCAAATTGCAAATGTGCTTGGATTACTTTAAATGAACGCCGCACAAATCATTTGATATCAAGGAAAATATGTTTGTTGCCAATAATAAAAAAAAAAAAAAACACTCTTTCTTTCAAGGAGATCAAGAAAGAGTCTTCTTTAATCAGTGTTATGAAACCTAAGGAAGCCATGCAGTGGTGAGGGAACCATATCAAGTGTACATAAAGAGCTTCCCTGACTGAAAAACATCAATATTCTTGTTGCTTGGCTGTCATTATTTCTCCTTACCTAGGTTATTTTTTTTATTTTATTTTTTGAGTACTCCTTTGTATGCATGCTGTCTATGAATAGAACCAGGTTTGTACTAATGAATGCATGTGTTCAGCCAATACACTTGTGATCATTTATAAAAATCTAAGCAAAGGAAACTCAAGCATTTGCCAATCAGACCCACACACAATGGCCTTATTTTACATTTGCCACAGGTTTATACATAAACGTGTGCACTCTGTAAATCATGAGCTATAGTGCGTAGGTTAAAGTGGTTGTAAACCCTCTATTTCTACTTTAGGTCATTGGAATCTGCACTGACAATGCTGCTGATCGGTGTCTGTGAAACTTCACTTACTTGTAAAATCTTCCCACAATCCTTTCTGCAATCGTTTATGACATCATCAATGCATGCGTAGTCTGTTGTTTGATTCATGGTATGCTATGTGTGCCGTTTCCGTGTCAACAATGTTATCTGCCCCTGTTAACGGCACAGCACGGGAGCCTCGCGATACTTTGGCTTCCCCCATCGGCTTCCTGGTTCTCCCCTTGTGACTGTGAGACGTCACACAGGGGGAGTGAACCAGGGCATCACAGAGACATCCACACAAACAAGCAGTTCGAGATAGAGGCTTGGATAGCATGCGACCGCGCATGCGCAAGATTTTGGCTGGAGACCAAAGGAAGGGCGGAAATTACATCCACGACAGGTAGAAAGAAGAGCAAAGATGGCACTGCCGATTCCAGGAAGTGCATATAATTCACAAAACAAGAACAAGGTAATTGCAAAGTTCTTTTTAACCCCCTATAAATGTGTGAGGCATGCCAATAATGAATTACTGGATAATATAAAAAAAAAATCCTAAGTTTACTTCCTCTTTAACAGCACCATTGCCAGCCTGCCGTGGGCACTCCTTTAAGTCTAGTACACATGGGCCGAATGCCGGGTGGCATCGGCTGGTTCAGCATGGCCGGCATTTGGCCCATGTGTACAGAAGGCATTTCAACAGAAGCTGGCTTCTGTGGAAGGGTCATGTCCGAAAAAGGTCTGCCGACCGTCTCCCGTTCACCTCTCCCAGTCAATGGCTGAGAGAGCTGACCGAAGTGTTCTGGCGGGGGAGCCGTCCCCCAGTCAGAACACAGTAGCACAGCAGGGGAGATCGCTGTACTAACATTGGATTATTAGAACAGTGGCTCCAACCTGAGCTGTCAGTTTTTTTTTCATTCAATCCACTTGGTTGAATGAAAAAAAATAAAACTAGTATTGGCATTAGTTTGCTGTTAAGCAGTCTGTCTGATAGACCTGATAAGTAGCCCAAAGGCCAACTTAAGCTGACCATAGACATCTAGAATTTTTTGTTCAGCCTGAATGAAAAAAAATAATCTAAAGCCCCATACACGCTATCAGATTTTCTGCTGATTTTTGTCTACAGATTTACTAAAACCATGTAGTGCAAGGGTCTGCCTGATTGCATACAAATTGACACTCCTAAGGTTTGACCTCATATTATATGGTAAATCTGAAGGAAACACTCAGCAGAAAATCTGATAGTGTGTATGGGGCTTTATAGATACCTTTATACATGCTAAACAGATGGATAAATTTGATGTTGGCTGCTAAAATACCCTGATCAGGGAGCCTTCATCTGACTGGATGTAGGCGCTGTTTGGCTAACAACAATCTGGCTCTTTCAGTTTTCATCAATCTGTGGCCATCTTTGTTGAACAGTTGATCACTATATTGTAGAACAGGAATGTTGGAAAACGTGTCCCGATTAGCGTATGCAGCAGCTGATCAGTGTATCAATACAATGTCCCAGAAGGACCAAGGAATCTGTTCTTTTTTTTTTTGCCTGCTGAAAAAGTTAAAAGTTATCTATGGTCAGCTTTAGAGCCGGTTCACACAGGGGCGATTCAGATCCGACTTCAGGTCACCCCTAGTTGCCTCAAGTCGGACAACATTTAAAAATCAATGTAAGTGAATGAGAGCCGTCTTAATGCACGCTACTGAAGTCGCTCCGACTTCAGAAGAGGTTCCTGTACTACTTCAATCTGACTTGTAGGCGACTGGTACCCATTGATTTCAATGGAGGTCGCCTCCAAGTCGGATCTCCATCTATATGGAGGTGACTTTGACAGAATTATTAGCTCTGAAGGAGGAACTCCACCCCAAATTTATGAAAAAAAATTGGCGTGGGTTCCCCCTCCGAGAGCATACCAGGCCCTTAGGTCTGGTATGGATTCCAAGGGGAACCTCCTACGCCGAAAAAGCAGCATGGGGGTCCCCCCAGATCCATACCAGACCCTTATCCGAGCACGCTACCCGGCCAGCCAGGAAAGGGGGTGGGGATGAGTAAGCGCCCCCCCCTGAGCCATACCAGGTCGTGTGCCCTCAACATGGGGGGGTGCCCATGCGCCCCCCCACCCCAAAGCACCTTGTCCCCATGTTGATGAGGACAAGGACCTCTTCCCGACAACCCTGGCCGTTGGTTGTCGGGGTCTGTGGGCGGGAGGCTTATCGGAATCCGGGAGCCCCCTTTAATAAGGGAGCCCCCGGATACTGGCCCCCCACCCTATGTGAATGAGTATGGGGTACAATGTACCCCTACCCATTCACCTGTGAAAAAAAGTAAAAAAAACACAACACAGGGTTAAAATAGTTTAATGCACAGCTCCGGGGGTCTTCCGTCTTCGGGGGTCTTCTCGCCGGACTCCTCCGCTATCTGCTGCTAGATCTTTTACTAGCGGAGGAGCCCGGCTTTCTTCTTCGCCACCGCCCTCTTCTTCCAACTTTGGGGGTCTTGTCCCCCTCTTCGCTTCTTCTTGCCGGGCCACCGCTTCTTCTTCCAGCTCTTTTACTAGCGGTGGCCCGGTTTTCTGTCGCCGCCGTTGCCGCTGCCGCCTTCCGTTCTTCTTCTTCTGGAGATGTTGACTCAACGCTCTCTCTGGGCCTCAATGCCAGGGACGCGGTGCTCGGCGACTTATATAGGGACAAGGGGTGGGGTCACCAGTTGATGTCACATGGCGACCCCACCCCCTTACGATGTCACAGTCCCGGAGGATGCTGGGACTGTGACATCGTAAGGGTGCGGGGTCACCATGTGACATCAACCGGTGACCTCGCCGCTTGTCCCTATATAAGTCGCCACGCACCGCGTCCCTGGCATTGCGGCCGGAGAGAGCGTTGAGTCAACATCTCCAGAAGAAGAAGGAGAACGGAAGGCGGCGACGGCGGCGGCGACAGAAGACCGGGCCACCGCTAGTAAAAGAGCTGGAAGAAGAAGCGGTGGCCCGGCAAGAAGAACCGAAGAGGGGGACAAGACCCCCGAAGTCGGAAGAAGAGGGCGGCGAAGAAGAAAGCCGGGCTCCTCCGATAGTAAAAGAGCTAGCAGAAGATAGCGGAGGAGTCCGGCGAGAAGAACCCCAAAGACGGAAGACCCCTGGAGTTGTGCAATAAACTATTTTAACCCTGTGTTGTGTTTTTTTTACTATTTTTCACAGGTGAATGGGTAGGGGTACATTGTACCCCATACTCATTCACATAGGGTGGGGGGCCGGTATCCGGGGGCCCCCTTATTAAAGGGGGCTCCCGGATTCCGATAAGCCCCCCGCCCGCAGACCCCGACAACCAACGGCCAGGGTTGTCGGGAAGAGGCCTTTGTCCTCATCAACATGGGGGCAATGTGCTTTGGGTGGGGGGGCGCACGCCCCCCCCTTCCCCAAGGCACCCCCCATGTTGAGGGCACGCGGCCTGGTACGGCTCAGGAGGGGGGGGGGGCGCTCGCTCGTCCCCACCCCCTTTCCTGGCCGGCTGGGTAGCGTGCTCGGATAAGGGTCTGGTATGGATCTGGGGGGGACCCCCACGCCGTTTTTTCGGCGTAGGGGGTTCCCCTTGGAGTCCATACCAGACCTAAGGGCCTGGTATGCTCTCGGAGGGGGAACCCACGCCAATTTTTTTTCATAAATTTGGCGTGGAGTTCCCCCTTCAGAGCTCATTCTCTGATTGGCCACGGCAAAAGTCGCCTGGCCTAGGGCGACACAAAGTCGTGTTGTAAGTCGCCCCAGGTCATGTCTAAGTCGTCTCCAAGTTGCCTCACAAAGTCGTCCTGGAAGTCGTGTCGCCCCTGTGTGAACCGGCTCTTACTGTACAGGGATTGCAATAGGCTGAAACCAGGTCTAATGCAAATACTTACACTGCTTCCATTTAAAAAAACACCTTTGAGGGTGTATTAATGTTAATGAGCTGCATTGATTTATGTATTTATGGATTTATGGATTTTATTTAGTTTAGCTTTAAAAAAACTGTATAGAGTAAAAGATAATACCGCACATATTGAAAAATATATTGTCAGCTCGTTCACATGCAATTCTGTTCAGGGCAGTCCCAAAACATGAATTTGCCTTATGTTCTTGAGCTTTAGTTCACACAAACACATTGGGCTCCATTCACAAAGCGGTATGGAGCACCTTAAAAAATGCGGTACAATACCAATCAGCGTTTTTCAACCTTTTTTGGGGTTTCTCAAAAAAACACTACTAAAATACAGAATTAGTTATTTTATGAAGTCTTGAGGTATTTTAGCACTGAAAACATGCAGCAATTTAAAGCCTGATGGTAGCCAGCGTATTTATCTACATTAGTAAATAGGCGATGTTAAGGAGTGTGTGGCCGCTGGTGTCCATAACAACCAGTTAACAACCGACAACCTGACAACTGAATGTAAAAGAAGAACTTCCGACAATGAAAAAAAACAAAAAAAAACAACCATATTAGGCCATATGCCCTCAATGTGGGCTCTGCCCCCCCCCCACCCATCCCCAAGGATATTGACCCCATGTTGATGTGAACAAGGGCCTCTTCCCCACAGCCCTGGCCGGTGGCTGTTGAAGTCTGCGGGCGGGGGGGTTACCAGAATCTGGAAGCCCCCTTTAACAAGGAGGGCCCCCAGATCCTGCCCCCCTCCTATGTGATTCATTATGTGGTACATAGTACCCCTACTCATTCACAAAAAAGGTGTAGTGTAAAAAAAGGCAGTAGGCAGTTTTTATTAAAAAAAAGAAAAGATTTTTTCATTTTTTAAATTTTATGAAAAAAAATTTTTTTAAGTCCCCCGGCATTGATCCATCTTCAATCATGATGCCCACTGACACTGCCGACCCAGAAAAAAGGCTCCCGCCATCTGACAGTTCTTATATAACTAAGGGGCACAGCCACCCGTTGACGTCACTGGGTAAACCCGCCCCCTTGTGACATCATCGCCCCAGGTTGATCACATCACAAGGCTGCAGTTTAACCCAGTGACATCACTGGGTGACCCTGCCAACCCATACTCATTAACGCTGGGGGGAGAGGTGGTGCAAGAATCTGGGGGCCTTCTTGTTAAAGGGGGCTTCCAGATACCTAAAAGTCCCACAACTTTTTTTTTAATTTTGGGCGTGTTGGGGGTTCCCCACAAAATACATACTAGACCCGAAGGGCTGTTTTTTTTTACATTCAGCTGTCAGTGGGAAATCCTGCTGACAGCTGATCAGGGTGGATGTGATTTAAATCAAATCAACTTTATTTAACCACTTGCTTACTGGGCACCTAAACCCCCCTCCTGCCCAGACCAATTTTCAGCTTTTAGGGCTGTCATTGATCGACAATTGCACGGTCATACAACACTGTACCCAAATTACATTTTTAGAATTTTTTTCCCACAAATAGAGCTTTCTTTTGGTGGCATTTGATCGCCTCCTGGTTTTATATTTTTTGTTAAACAAATTAAAAAAGACCAATAAAAAAAAAAAAAAATACAAAACCGTTTTATATTTTGTTAACAAATTTTGGAAACAGGTAATTTTTCTCCTTCATTGATGTAGTACGCTGATGCGGCTACACTGATGGGCACTGACAGGCTCTGATAGAATGCACTGATGGGCACCAATAGGCTGCATTGATGGGCACTGATAAGGCGACACTGATGGACACTGATAAGGCGGCACTGATAGGCACTAATAGGCGGCACTGGTGGCCACTGATGAGGTGGCACTGGTGGGCACTGATAGGTAGCATTGGTGGACATTGAACGGTGGCACTGATAGGTGCCACTAATGGGCGGCACTGAAGGGCACTGATAGGTGACACTGAAGGGCACTAATAGGTGGCACTGATAGGTTGCGCTGATAGCTGGCACTGATGGGCACTGATGGGTAGCAGTGATGGGCACTGATGGGTGACAGTGATGGGCACTGATTGGCACTGGTAGGTGACACTGATGAGGCACTGATTGGCACCACTGATGGACATTGATAGGTGGCACTTGTGGTCATTGATAAGTGCTAGCAATCAGTGCCACCTATGTACTGGTGGGCACTGATTGGTGGGCACTGATTCGTGGCACTGGCAGGTGGTACTGGTGGGCACATATGAGACGGCTTTGCCTCTTCCTCTTCGGGACCGATGTCCCTTCAACAGAAGTCGGTGATTGACTTTTTTTTCTCCTCACGTTGTCAGCATGAGAAGAAAAAATGATTACCGATCTGTTTACAACACGTGATCAGTTGTCATTGGGGGACAGCTGATCATGTGGTAAGGGGTCGGGATCTTCCGATCCGTGATCACCCGAGTCTCATTGACTCAGGTGATCACAGCTCTCGTCGTGCGTGCCCTTCAGGGGGCGTGGCCAGCCTGTAAAGAGGAGGAGGTCTATTGATGGCCTCCCGGCAAAGCAAATGCACGCTGTAGACGTCATTTCGCTATGGTGTGGATCTAAAGGGGTTAAATCATAATTTTTAAACAGCAACTGTTATCTCTGTCCCCCAGGGGCTCCTTCTCTGACCCACTGTTGACTCAACGACAGTCCCATTCACTTTAATGGGACGGCTGGTGATGCGGCAGTGACACAACAAGGTGAGGGACGTGGCGCCAGCAGGTGACAGGAGCTGCCATGATGGATATGAAATGACTGGTGCTTTTTAATTGTAAGGACTTATTCTTGCTGGTAGTTAGGATCGTTAATATTTGCAAACAAAATAAAGGTTTTCTATTTAGAGTAATAAGCTGTCAGGTTAGTAAAACAGCGTTATCAGAACCGATTCAATTATACAGTTTGTAATGTACATAGATTTGCAAAACAATGGAATAAAGGAATATTCCAGAACTTTGTTTTATCTCATGGTTACTGTGAAATTGTGTGAATGCATCAATGCAGTGCATGTTATCTCAACTTGCAGAGCATGGATTCATTGAATGAGTTTACCAAAAATTTTAATATTGCAAAATATACAGCCTCATGCTACATAGCTAAGCTCCATTTCATGCTGAATAAACAATATTATTAATGTATCTTAAATAGAAAACTATCTTTAGATAATGTTTTACTCCAAAAGCATTTTATTAAAATAAATTTGATAAAAATCAGATTTAAAAAAAAATAAGTAATTGATTTTTATCCTCCCTGCAACTGATTACGCATCAGTTCTTAAGGACATGGCGGCCGCCAGCTCCATAACAATCAGCACACATTCCACAAATACCGCATGCCTGGACCACTACTTAATTTTTGCATGCATTTAATTATTTATTCCCTTCTGTGAATGAAGTTTAACACCTTTACCAAACGTTTTCAGTGTCTTGTGGTAAATACTGAAAAACGGTATAGTGAATTGGCAGTTTTAGGATTGCATGCGATATTTAGGCGAAATGTGTCCAGACACCTAAATATCGCATATGAGCTCCTTTTGCGAATGGATTCCACTGTGTCGGTGTGCGCTAAATGGATTAGGGCATTTTGAATTGTTGTGCAATGGGTTCTGACGCACTGTAACGTATCACAGCCCACAGCAGTGCATATTAATTACATTCAAGTTGAAAATAAAAATAAAAAACAAGTACTGCAATGTATTCAAAGAAATTCCAGCAAACGCCACGTACCTTCACAACACACACCAGCGTACACACATTATGCACACAATGACGTGTGCTGTGTGGTGTGAATGGGCCCTTAGGGTTTACGTACACTTTAATGTGATATTTTGTGATAAGCCTTCTCTAGAATGTGACAAAGGTTAGCCAAATTATAAGACAAAACTACATGGCGAAAGGCAACTTTATTAGGTGACAGTTCCTTATAATGAACTGGGTTGCTCACGGTTGCTATACACATTCCAAAGTGGCAGAAACCAGAAGCAATGCAGTTTCCATGATGGTCTATTTCAAAGAAATAGCAAGGAAGGTTGCACGCTCTGTTGAAGACTTCTAAATCTTCCCTTTCAATTTAACAATGTTAGCGTGGTTAAATCTGTTGAGTTAATGTAGGGCCATATGGCAGTTCCACTTGTAGCACTAACAACAGCTTGCCAGTGTGAGCAAACAGCAATTAGAGAGAATTGCTCATTAGATTTCGTATGGTAGGGCTTAGATGCAGCAAGAAAAAATAATATAGTTGTGTTTCCAAACCATAGTTTACCTTGTTCATGCTTCTCTCTAGGGCATAAAAGGCATTTGTGTGTAGGAAAAGACCATAACCCACGAATGTGAGAATGAGAGAGTTCTAAAACCTAAAGGCTAGTTCATGCTGATTCAAATACGGAATTACTTTACTGGAATGAAGTTTAAGGACCATCAAAGAACTTCATCTATTTAAATTCATACATTTGGTTGCCATATGAGTGTTGAAAAGATATCATCTCTCATACAAACACCATAATCAGATCAGCTCCTGTTGTAACACAGTATGTTTAAACAGGTCAAACATCATAAAAAGAAGGAGTAATCCTTTCCTGCTTGCATGGAGAAAACAATTCATGCAATGCAATGCCAAACTAGAATCAAAACGTAGGCATTACCTATAATGTGAATCAGCTGAAATTTGTATACCTAAAGACGAGTCACTGGATCAATAATTCCACCTTCCTCCTAGCAGCACTAGGGTTGTCGGTTCGAATCCCAACCATGGAATTACCTGCACAGAGTTTGCATGTTCTCCCTGTGCCTGCGTGGGTTTCCTACAGGTACTCCTGTTTGCGCCAACACTTCGAACACAAGCAGTTGGCCCCTGTTTAAATTAACCCTAGTATATGTACGTATGAATGCGAATTAGGGACCTTAGATTGCAAGATCTTTGAGGCCAGCGACTGATGTGAATGTATAATACATATGTAAAGCACAATGTAAATCGACATCTCTATATAAGTTTTCATACTGCGCAAAGCGCGATGTGCTTTGTGAATGGGCCGGCTGTGGGGAAGGGAGGGGGGCCGAACTTCTGGCTCAGTTCTCTGTGGCGAACTGAGTTGGGAGTGGGAGCGGGTACCTGTCAAAATCAGGTACCCACTCCCCTCCAAAATATGCCAAGTGTGCCAGCGGAGGGGGGGAGGAGGTAGACGAGCAGAGCTTCACCTTTTGGATGGAGCTCCGCTTTAACCAGGAAAGCTGACTGCCAGGAATAAAGTTATTGTTCAGCAGGTAGGCTATGCCCCCTTTTTAAGTTTACATGGAAGTTTTAATTCAAAATCTAAGCCCTTGTACACACGGTCGGAGATTCCAATGGAGTGTGTCCTATCGGACCGTTTTGTCGGATAATCCGACTGTGTGTGGTCTCCATTGGACTGTTTCCGTCGGAGTATCCGTCGGACCAAGTTTTCCAACTTGTCCGTAAAATTTTCCGACAAAATGCTCCGATCGGACATACTTCGATCATGTGTAGCCCACTCCGGCGGACAAAGTGCCAAGCATGCTCAGATCAAATTCCTAGACCAAAGCTATTGGCTACTAGCCTGAACGTAGTCCCGTCGTAACGAAATAACGCCATCACGTTATGTACAATCGGATTTTCCGACAACTTTGTCCGACCGTGTGTATGCAACAGTTTCGGACAAAATCCGTCGAACAAAATCCATCGGACAAAATCCAACGGATTTGGTTGTCAGAATATCCGACTGTGTGTACAAGGGCTAATGTGTCTGCAGTCTACCTTTAAGATAGGACTTACAGAGGAGCTTGCAAGAGAAAACATCAGACCAGGACTACTTTCAGATGCACTATTTTCACATTTGTCTATATTCTGTAGTGTTCAAAAATGAAAGACATTTGATATTCTCTTTACTAATTTACAATCATACTGTTTAATAAATCATTGTTAAACATGTGCATTCACAGCATTTTTGTTATTGTCTGTTTCCCACCGCGGACAGCAGACTCCAGATGTATTAAATATGTTCCAGACACAAAGGGAGATATGATGTACTCTAAACAGCTCAATTATACACATTATTTTACTGCAACTTTGTTTAAAAGCAAATTACAATTTTTAGATTGGTTTGCAAGAATATAAACAGATGAGTATAACAGAAACATAACATCTACGACCTCAACACATGGAAATTAGTGAAAGGGTTTTTCAGGTTACAAAGCAGTTCATCTCCATTTTACAAAGCTAGGAACCTGTTAGGAATGTTCTGCACTTACTGCCCTAACAATATCCCACACAATCTGTCTTGACCTCTCAGGAGTCTGCAGTTCAGGCTGTCCTTGCAGCTGGAGATACCCAAATTTGATGCAGACCCTGGCTGCACATCCATTGCTGAAAAACAGGTCTGGCTGTGGCTGCAACACCTTCCTGTTTTCATCCTCAGGCGCATTATTTAAATCTCATAAACCCATAGGTCCCCTGCACAAGCATGTTGCTCTTTTCTACAGTCTACAGTTCTGACCTTTTGCTTGGCTCTGGAAAGAGTCAGGCACTGTTGTTTGCCACCTGTCCTGACCCTTGCCAGACTTTTAATTACTTTATTGTCTGATGTTTGCCCAGACCCAAGCCTGCCTCTGGATTACTCTACTTTCTGCCACCTGCCCTGACCCTTGCCTGCCATTGGATTACACTACTGTAGACCACCTGTCCTTACACTTGCCAGCCTCTGGATTTCACTACTGTCTGCCACCTGTCCCGGCACTTCCCAGCCTCTGGATTACACCACTTTCTGCTGTCTGCCTCCATCCTTTCCTTTCTCATACTTTCCATCACACCTACATGCAATAAATTTGAATTAGTGTACAGTAGCTTAGAGCAGCCTTTTTCAACCAGGTTGCCCAGTACACTGGCATTATCAGTTGATAAGGAGGGTGACAGTTGCCTGCATATCATCCTTGTTTGACCCCCCCTTGCCTCTCTCCCTCATCTTTGCCTCTCTCCCTCATCTTGATGGAGAAAAACTGAGAAGAGAAACTTTGGAATACTAGTCAATACCAGTTGAATAGGGCGCCTCAAAACTGTCCATAATTTTGGAGGGTGCCTCGAGATTGTCCATAATTTTAAAGGGGTGCCTTGACTGAAAACAGGTTGAGCTTAGAGTACTGACCCTTGCTGTCCCAATATGTGTGCTGCTCTACAGATGATTACCAAAACCGATATCTGAATACTTGGAGACAGGTATTCATCTCATTTACAATAAAACAAAATAATTTTTTTTATTTATTCGCCTGAAGGTTAATTATAAAATACAACTACAGCTTTCTTGCACTGGCACCTGCAGGTTGCAGACACGATGCATTATTTAAAATCTTGCAATACTGTTATACTACACACTTTTATACTGAAATGAAAATCCAGCCAAAACGTCTTTCATTCCCCTAAAATTAGGAAAAAACTAAATTAGGCAGATGGCACCAGAACAAGAATCCTCATTGAAAGACATCTATAATATCTTGCATTCCTCTTACTTTCTCTCCCGTTGACAATGGCCCTCAGGATAAATAGTGAGGACAGAACTAACCAGCAGGGAAATATACAGCATTCAAAAGCTGGCAAAGGCTTTGCACAAAACCTGCATAGTGTAGTAAGTCAAATTCAGAAAATGTATTTAAAAACATAGGACATGCACTCATAGGGGTTAAAGTAACAGATGGATGGTGCATAAAAGCTAGGTCATTGCACAGTGAGGAAGACAGAAATCTCTGATAGGGATGCCTGGTCCAATGATAGGAGAGCATCAGCACCGTTAACGTCTAATTAAATAAAAAAGAGTCCTGCGCAAATAATACCACAAAAAATGAATAATGTATATAAATGTGAAAAAAAGAGTCAATGAAAATATTTCAAAATAAACACACCAATAGTGTAAGTGTGTAGTGAAAAAGCACTGGAGGAAGAACAGGACCAAATGTTCCAAAAGATCAGGCTCCCAGAACTCTCACCTCAGAGATGGAATAATAAGGCAAAAGAAAATAATTCCAATGGACTTCTCCTTCACTTCTCTGTGCACAATCATCAAATGGTATAAACTTCTACCACTAGAGGGCCGATTCAACCTCTTATGAGTAATGCTGCAGCATATGTATCCTTGTGGTGTGAAACTTAAAGAAAACACAGAGGGGAAGGGGGAAGGGAGAGAGAAAGGGGACTCCAATAGTGTAGTGGTTTCCAAAACTGAATAAATTTATTTAAGAGAAAGCAAATGGACTCTCACATTTAAAAAGAAAATATCAAACAGAAAGAGATCTGGCGTATACAGCCAGTCTTAGGCTTGTTCCGGTATTCCTACGGCCACTCCCTACGCGTTACGTCACCACGTGACTTCTTCATGGGGATGACGCTAGACCGTTCGTAATATGCTTATATACGAGAAAACCGGAAACGATCGGACCGGAAACGTCCGAACGACCATTTTGAAAGAGGTAAAAAACGTCCGAACGACCATTTTGAAAGAGGTAAAAACAATCATGTTGGCCGGATGTAGAAACTCTGCCATCTTGCTCCTCCAAAATGATGAAAGGGAAGTGTATGTACACCACCATTTTAGACCGGAAATGATTCTTCGGCCATTTTAATACAATACGGTGTACAGAGAGATATACATTCTCCCTTTAAAGAGCAAAAAAGATCCGAACAAAATAGAGAATCCGAACGAAATGTAAATACTAAAAAATATAAAACCTAAAAATTGAAAAATAGTATATATCTAGCAATTTATATTAAGATCATCAAAAATTATATATAAAAACCGCAATAGACATGAATGTATAAATATCATGATATACAAATAAGAATATATAAACAATGTGGATAAGGAATAGAATATCCTAGCGATTTTAAATATTACGTCACTATATAGAAAATGTATATATAATATAAATAGCGACAATAGATAAAATATATAAAAAATATAAAAATATTAAAATATATGTAAAAATAGTAGATATAGTGAAATATAACTCAAACTGTTCACCAAATAAAATGCCCAAAAAATTTTTTACATATATTTTAATATTTTTATATTTTTTATATATTTTATCTATTGTCGCTATTTATATTATATATACATTTTCTATATAGTGACGTAATATTTTAAATCGCTAGGATATTCTATTCCTTATCCACATTGTTTATATATTCTTATTTGTATATCATGATATTTATACATTCATGTCTATTGCGGTTTTTATATATAATTTTTGATGATCTTAATATAAATTGCTAGATATATACTATTTTTCAATTTTTAGGTTTTATATTTTTTAGTATTTACATTTCGTTCGGATTCTCTATTTTGTTCGGATCTTTTTTGCTCTTTAAAGGGAGAATGTATATTTCTCTGTACACCGTATTGTATTAAAATGGCCGAAGAATCATTTCCGGTCTAAAATGGTGGTGTACATACACTTCCCTTTCATCATTTTGGAGGAGCAAGATGGCGGAGTTTCTACATCCGGCCAACATGATTGTTTTTACCTCTTTCAAAATGGTCGTTCGGACGCTTTTTACCTCTTTCAAAATGGTCGTTCGGACGTTTCCGGTCCGATCGTTTCCGGTTTTCTCGTATATAAGCATATTACGAACGGTCTAGCGTCATCCCCATGAAGAAGTCACGTGGTGACGTAACGCGTAGGGAGTGGCCGTAGGAATACCGGAACAAGCGTAAGACTGGCTGTATACGCCAGATCTCTTTCTGTTTGATATTTTCTTTTTAAATGTGAGAGTCCATTTGCTTTCTCTTAAATAAATTTATTCAGTTTTGGAAACCACTACACTATTGGAGTCCCCTTTCTCTCTCCCTTCCCCCTTCCCCTCTGTGTTTTCTTTAAGTTTCACACCACAAGGATACATATGCTGCAGCATTACTCATAAGAGGTTGAATCGGCCCTCTAGTGGTAGAAGTTTATACCATTTGATGATTGTGCACAGAGAAGTGAAGGAGAAGTCCATTGGAATTATTTTCTTTTGCCTTATTATTCCATCTCTGAGGTGAGAGTTCTGGGAGCCTGATCTTTTGGAACATTTGGTCCTGTTCTTCCTCCAGTGCTTTTTCACTACACACTTACACTATTGGTGTGTTTATTTTGAAATATTTTTATTGACTCTTTTTTTCACATTTATATACATTATTCATTTTTTGTGGTATTATTTGCGCAGGACTCTTTTTTATTTATTCAAGTGATAGTTTGTGTTTACTATTTTGTCCCGCTGCATTTTTTGTTTTATTTAGCAGCACTTGCACTTTTGTTATTCCACAGATTGTTACATTATACTTTGTTATATATTTTATTTTGATGCACGTAGATCCATTTCACGTCTAGCACATAGTGGCGCGAGGGTCCATTTTTACACAGTTAACGTCTAATTCCTCGGGTCTTATTTATGACGGCTCAGAATTTGCTGGTATGTGGGTGCCAATGTTATTAGTCTTCTCTTGTTAGTCCACTATGAGTCCACCCCTGGCCAACCCCTAGTCCACCTACTACTAAGTGACTAATTCTGTAACCAATTCTGTTCCAACACTAGATGTTGCCAGCCATTTGTGCTGAATGAAGGCTAGCACCATTTTTATGAATACAGACTATATTAGACGCTCCTAATAGGATTGCGTCATCATGGCAGTCTGCACTCACTGTACTGCTGCACTAAGCAGTACTTACTGTGCCATTTCATGCAGAAATAAGGTCCAACAATTGTCGCCACTGGACAAGTAAGGGAAGCAGCTGTGATGTTACTGAACCAGCCAGAAGAATTTTACATCAAAGATATTAATGGTTTTATTTTGTAAAATGAGTTGCCATGGGGAACATAGGGTTTTAAACGGGTGAAACTGGTTTACTTTACAGAGCTCAGATAACAAATCCTCTGATATAAAATGAAATCCTTGGTAAACTTGTCTTGGTATCTATTTTTCTTGCAGCATTTACTGTATTAAAGGTTGCTAATTGATTGGTATATGGATATCTATGTGGGTAGTACATATGATCACTAAAGCAAGCATTGGCAAATATGAAAACCATACTAAAATTATGTTTAATTCAATTTTACACTGCTTTAAATAGTACGCATGCATGTATGCATTTTTTCATTTTATTTAAATCATTAAAGTAGTAGTAAAGTCTTTTTTGCACTTGTTCCTGCAGGTAAGCCTATAATAGGACTTACCTGTAGGTACAGTGAATACCTCCTAACCTTGCAATGTTTAGGAGATAGTCACACTGCAAGCAGCCAGTGGTGTCACTGGCACATGTGCTCTGAAGGGACAGTATAATAATAATTTCTTCACACAAATACAGCTTTCTTTTGGTGGCATTTAATCACCTCTGGGTTTTTTATTTTTTTATTAAAAAAAAAAAATACAGAAAATTGTGAAAAAAAAAGTTTTTCTTAGTTCCTATGAGTAAATTTTGTAAATAAGTAATTTTTCTCCTTCACTAATGAGCGCTGATGAGACGGCACTGATGGGCATAGATAGGCGGCACTGATGGGCATTGATGGGAGGCATTGATGGACAGCAGTGATGGGCATTGATGGGCAGCACTGATAGTGCTGACTGGCATCACTAATAGCCACTGACTGCTGGCACTTTTGGGCACTGATTGCTGGGACTGGTGGGCACTGATTGCTGGCAGTGGTGGGCACTCATTGCTGGCACTAGTGGGCACTTATTGCTGTCACCGCAGGTGCTTTATTGTAATCAGGGCAACGATGATCAGTGCCCTGATTACATTTCTAGATGTCTTCTGCGAGGAGATGCCGATGATCGGCTCTCCTCTCCTCACACTCTGTCAGTGTGAGGCGAGGAGAGCTAATTACCGGCATCTCCGTGTTTACATGCGACCGGCTGTGATTGGGACACAGCCGATCACATGGTTAAAGAGCCACGACCGCGACTCTTTACAGAGATTGCCGAGCTGCACGCCCCTGGGGCCGGGCGCATGTGGCCGTTCTGGGAAGCTGTCATATGGCATACACCCAGAATGAGAGCCGCACCTCCCAGCCATCATTTGACAGTGGGTGGGCGGCAAGTGGTTAAAAGTAACAAACATGTCATACTTACCTGCTCTGTGCCATGGTTTTGCACAGCGGAGCCTGGATCCTCTTTTTCTCGGGTCCCACTTCAGCGCTCCTGGCCCCTCCCTCCTGCCAAGTGCCTCCACAGCAAGCAGCTTGCTATGGGGACACCTGAGCCGCGTCACAGCCACGGAGCAACATTTTGGTCACGCCCCATCTCTTTCCTGGTTGTCTAATCGATTTTGATTGACAGCAGCGGGAGCCAATGGCGCCGCTGCTATGTCTCAGCCAATTAGGAGAGAGAGTCACGGACGGCTGAGATACTCGTGTACATCGCTGGAGAACAGAAGTTTTTTTTATTTTAATGCATAGAATGCATTAAGATAAAAAACCTTCTGCCTTTACAACCACTTTAACTTTCACTCTCTGCGATAACAGTAAACAGGGCAAATAGAGAGGGTGGGCACAGACAGAATGGGGCACAGAGAGGGGCAATAACAGCAATAAAAATTAGACAGGTGTTCTAATCCCTCTCCACTCTATTTATAACACAAAGTGTTTCCTTTAGTTATAATTTAACAATTAAAAAATGGAAGCCAAGTCATAGGGAAACCATTAAAAAAGTCTATTAAATCCCTTGTAGTGCTGAAATCTACAGGGGTGTGTCTATGATAGTCAAATTACTGATAAGAGGACTAGGTCATGCAGGATGGAGGCCTGGATTGGAAGCGGATGCCATGGCATCAGGACCCAGTAACAGTGCATAAATCTGCAAGTGTGGAATTAAAAGGAATTTTTTTTTTTTTTTTACACCAAAGCACCATTGTACAAATGTTGAAATTTAACCGATAACTGTGAAGATGTCTTATGTAATAAACTCAATGACATAATATAAAAACAATACACTGTAATTTTACATTGTGCTGGTTATCATTTTCGACTAAGACATCCAAGTTGTTATTACTCATGAGCAAATTGAACATTCCTTTTTGAACACCTGCTGCTTATTACACAACTTTCTTAGAATATAACAGACAATTTGTAGAATAAAACGCTATTATATAATCTGACACTTTCATCATCGCCTTATTTGCTTTCTTCAGGATGGCAAAATGTGCTGTTTTGTTAAAACCGCAGTCGGTACCATAGAAACACATACACAAATATATACAGAAAATACACATTTTTCAACGAAGACACAGCTGTACAATTCTACATTTCTTTCTGAAATTGTTTAGTAAAAAAAAAATATTTTGTCCTAGTAATATTTATTGTAATATTTATTGTAATGCTATAACAGTATTCTACCCTCTGCATAATAATTGCTAAACTGTTATGATGCAGCTTTTTTTTTTGTTTGTTTTTTACATACAGTAAAGTGTAGTAGCCACTATGTTGGCTTGGTGTATGTAAACTTTTGACTTTTCTGCCTGCCTGTGTATTAATGTGGCATGTTTAGACATCTCTGTAAATGGTTGCTCAGATTGGATAATTCACTAATCCAAAAGCGCAAATGAGGTCACCCTGCAAAATAGTTGGTAGCAAGTAGAGTTTTTTTTGTTGGTAGAAAAGACTATGAGGTTGATATAGTGGTAATTCACACCAAATGCAGTTCGGTATGCTTTTTTTTCTGCACTAAAAATGCATGCACAGTGTTTTGCATGTATTCCAATGGCTCTAGTTCACACCAGTGCAGTCGGTTCCATTCAGTTTCCAGTGCAGAAACTGCCTGGAAACTGACTGGAACAGACGGCCTTGGTGTGGACTAGAGCCATTGGAATACATGGAAAACATTGTGCATGTATTTTTAGTGCAGAAAAAAGGCGTACGGAACTGCATCTGGTGTGAACTGGCCCTTAAGTATAACTGAAATCTGGTGCAGCTGTGTATGGTAGCCAATCAGCTTCTACCTTCAGCTTGTTCAATTAAAGAGGAACTGCAGTCTGCTCACATAATTTGTAACAAAAACATATTTGCCTTTCTGAAGCTTCCCTCCAAACACTTTGCATATTATTTTATATATACTGTGATTCTGTACTTGCCAAATATGCTGCAGAAATTTCCCTCCACTGAGTCTGGCTGCAGCCATTTTAACTGTGGGCAGCTGCCTGTTCACTTCCTGGATTTATGGAGACACACAAAGGCACACCTCCAGCTCTGCAGCCCTGCAGCTCTGATTGGCCATCTTATGACTCACCCTCCTTGCTTTCCTGGCAAACTCTCACACGAGTGAGAGAGCGAGAGTTGTGCATGATGTCATAAGCCTAGGCTAATCACCAGACAAGAAAGGGAAGTGGGCTGTATAGGGTATTTACTGGCAGAAAAAAAATACTATCCAAAGTTAAAACAACAAGGGCTGAAGATTTAATATATGTAAAGATAACAAAATGACTGAAGATCCACTTTAAGTTTTGAGAAAAACAACCTAGAAGCTGATTTGTTTCTATTTTAGTAAATTAACCCCTTTGCATATTTCGGCACCCTGTGTCCCTAATGGACACAGGGTGATTTACACATAAGAGGTTCCGGAGAAGCTGGACACGGAGTTTCCAAAGCTCTCCAAGGTAAGCTGAGTTGCACAAACCCCCCACCCAAAGTGACTCCTGTCAAAACTATCCGAAGTTAAAACAACAAAGGCAGAAGATTTAATAGATGTAAAGTTGAAAAAGTGACTGAAGGTTTAAGCTTTGAGAAAAACAACATGGAAGCTGATTGTTTTCTACTTTAGTAAATTAACCCCTTTGTATACTTCTACCAAGTACTCCCTTACCTCTCTGCACGGCATGGTGAAGTGCCGTGCACCGATACCAAGAGTTCAACCAAGTAACAATGATACACAATAATAGTTTTTTTTTGTTCAACCTAGCAGTAAACGATAAAAAAAAACGTATAGCTCCAGTTGGAGCCGATGCACTAATGATCTGATGTTAGTACATCAATCTTCCCCACTGAGTTGTTGTGTTCTGGCAAGGGGGCCCCTCTGCCAGAAAACTCTGTTTTTTAGCCATTGGCTGAGAGCACTGATCGGGAGGCAGTTGGCTGCTGGTTTTTCAGCATGCTCGTCTGACAGAAGCCAGCTTCTGTCAGCCCTGCTAACATACACACAAGATTAATGTCGGCCTGTTTTTATTGAACCGGTCGATGTTTCCTGACTTTCAGCCCTTCTGCACGGGGCTTAAGGGTTACATTAATAGTAACTGACCAATGGCTGAAGAAAGAAGACACTGGGCCAGAAGAAGCTCAACTCACAGTACTGGAGGAAGGCAAAGTAAAAGATAAGCTTCTATAATGTAAAAGTATGCTGTGCAAACGTACACAGTATGGCAAGTGCTTTGAGAATCGCATAGTGGCTCAATTCCACTTAAAAGTAAACCTGTAATGAGAGAAATATGGAGGTTGTCATTGTTGATCTTAATCTGAGAATGGAAGTTCCCAAGATATTATGTTGACCCTCTGGTCTTAGTACTGATTTAATTAAATATGCATATCAGGAAAGTCCTAGTAAATCAAAAGTCATTATCTGCATATTTCTAATGGATTTGTGATTCTAATGCCGCGTACACACGACCGGACTTTCCGGCAGACTAGGTCCGACGGTCTTCCCGATGGACTTTTGGTGGAGTTCCGACAGACTTTCCGAACTAACGGACTTGGCCACACATGAACGGACTAAGTCTGTTTGAAAGTCCATTCATTTTGAACGTGATGACATAAACGGGGCTAAACAAGGAAGTTCAATAGCCAGTAGTCAATAGCTGCCCTTGCATCGTATTTGGTCTGTCAGACTAGCACACAAACGAATAGTTTTCCCGATTTTTAGTCCATCGGAATTGAGTCAGTCGGATAGATTAGAAACATGTTCTATTTCTAGGTCCATTGGATTTTTTTTTTGCCGGAAGGACTGATCCTGTCGGACCTAGTCTGCCAGAAAGTCCGGCCGTGTGTACGCGGCATTAGGGCTGAAACAAGAGGATGAGCATAATGGCTGCTTAACTTGAATGTTCAGATGTTTGCACACACAGGAGATTTCTTTTAGCATATTGCTATCTCCCTTTGCTCCCCTGTACTGTAGATGTACTTTAAAACTGTCTGTTTTCCCGGGATTAGCTGCTAGATCTGTCCATGTCCCAACAATGTCTAAAGCCAAAATCCTTTACTGTGCCTGCACAAGTTTCTACAATAGAAATGAATGGGCTATCCAGAAATCACTCTCCCTATAGGAAGGAACAAATAGCTAGAAAGCCTGTTTATTTCTATTGTGGATGCTCAAGCAAATGCAGTGGCATGAAAATATTGCATGAAGTCACCCCCTCCCATCTTCTTTGTGAACCTCAGTGATTGAAACTGAATGAGGCCCTAGATTTTCTACAGTTGAAAAAGACTAAACTTTGTTTGCAGATAAAAGCTAACTTTCAGGTGCAGCCCACATTTACCGCCATAATACTACTCTAGAGCAGGTCAAATCATTATTATTATTTTTTTATCTATTACTTTGTGTGTGAACCAAGAAACAGCTTTTATTACTCTCTGTGACGCCATCACCCTAAAATTCTTGCAAGGGGCAGCTGCTGGAAGGAAAGCCTTAGGTCAGCTAATTTTCATATATATGTACCTCCAGCCTCTTTCATACACATTGGGATTTATTTACTGGGTTCTCCTGCTGACCTCCATACATTACAGAATAAAATAGTGATGTAGAAGTCAGCAGGCGGAAGCAGTGGCGACTCTGGGGGGACCTAAGAAATCAACACTCCTAAAAGTGTTTGTTTCCCTGCAGACTTGACATGAACATTTCTAAGATTCCGAGCGGCCTTAAGCGGCACAGTAAAGGTGAATATGGAGACATTTAGGTGAACAGATCTGATTTGACCTCCCTCTGATCATTCAATTTGTGTTATACTCACATGCACTCTCTAAGGCCCCTTTCACACCTGAGCATTTTGTAGCTTAAAGCCTGAAGCTACAATACGCTGGGAAAAAATCTATTATTCTCTATAGAGAAGGTTCACATCTCCACTCCAAAACGCCAGAAGCCAGAAGCTCCAAAATGCCTGAAGCTCAAGCAAGTTCTGGAACTATTTTTTTTAGGCAAATTTGGGCATTTTTGTGTTTTTACATTGGTGACCTTTTGATCTGTACAAAATCGTCTAAAATCGCACAAATTTACTCCTGAAAACGCTACGCTCAGGTATGAATGGGGCCAAAGACATAAGAGAAAGGTGGAAATACAGGCACAAGGCAGCTGCCACAGATGATATTCAATTGAATTCTCAGGGATTCCCTGAACAGTGGTTCCTACCATGTGTCTGCTGCAGTCATAGACAGAAGACTGCCATCAGTTCTGACTTGCAATGCTAATTTATTGTCTATAGAAAGCTTTAGAATTCAAACGGAGGACATTTATTTATCCAAAAACAGTATGGTGATAAATGGTAAAGTTCAAAACTCAAGTCACAGTCAAAGAAGGATTATTTTGGTAAGTGCATTGCAACCATTTAGTTATTGCTATACCAGCATGCGAAGAATGTAATGGGTCATTTGACCACTTATGGACTACCACTTGAAAAAGGACATGTGATCTCAATTTAAACGTCACATTGCAAAACAAAAGTGCTGCTGTTGTTGAAGTCACTTGACTCTGACTGAACAGGGATCCATTTACCAGGGTGTTACATTGAGGGTTTACGTGGAATCTCCATTAACAGCTGTAAATAATATTGCAATTAGAAATATATTTCATTAGAAAGAAATTTATTTAAAGTGTTGAGTGTTGTGTTGGTGTTACGGTAATTGGTTCAACTTCAAAGGTTGGCCTTTTGTTTTCCCTGATCACATCTCAACTGGGTAGTAAACAACAGCGTTCTTTGACTCATCCAATCAGGCTGTGCCCAATTTACATTTACTAGGTACAGTGACCAATTAGGGAGAATCATATTAGCCACAGTACAGAAAGGAGGGGGGAAATAATGCTTTGTGACCAAGCTAAGTCCCTCTTTTGGTGTAGGAACAGACAGCAGTCACCATGGGCTGACCTGAAGTTAACAGGTAATCCAACGCCATACTTGCATCTTATAGAGCCCTTTCACACTGTGAATGGGGTCAGCGGAAAAGCGGCGCTATTTTTAGCTCCGCTTTACTGTCGTTTTAGCGGCGCTATTCAGCTGCTAGCGCGGTGGTTTTAAACCCCCCACTAGCGGCTGAAAAGGGGTTAAATCCACCCGCAAAACGGTGCCGCAGTGGAATTTTGCCAGCAGTATAGCAGCGTTGCCCAATTGTCCTTCACCGCTTCAAAGAAGCTGCTGGCAGGACTGTTTCTGACACCCTGCAAGCGCACCACTCCAGTGTGAATGGAGCAGCTGTTTAAGGGCGGTTTCAGGCGCTATTTTTAACGTTATAGCACCTGTGAAATGCCTCAGTGTGAAAGGGATCATATTGTATTGTAAATATGGTTTCTGTGGGTAATTGGTAATTATCATGTAAGCCAGGGGACCTACACTGTAAATACTGTCTGGTGTATAGTTTGTATATATTATGTAACCCTATCAATAAATGTGTATTGCGGATGGAACTACCTCTTCTGTGTAAGATCTCTCAGATCAACAATTCAGAGCCACGTAGGACTCCTTCATTAGGCATGTGACTCTTGCCTGATGAAGGGGTCCTGCATGGATCTGAAACGTTGCTTTCTGCTGTAATGATGTGATCGCTGATTAAAGATTTGGACTCATTTTTGGAGATCTTGGTGTGCTGATGACATCTTTCTCTCTTTGTATAAATGGAGATACAGAAACGCAGGTTGGGATCATGCCTGCTCGGGCGCCCCACTGCAAGCTGTTTGCTCTGGGGCCCCTTGGCAGAAGGGATGAGCCAAGAAATCCGGAGGGGGACCCGAGAAGAGGAGGCTCAGGGCTGCTCTGTGCAAAACCACCAGCAGGTAAATATAACATGTTTGTTATTTAAAAAAAAGAGACTTTAATATCACTTTAACCTGTCCATCGCATCAAAGCTGGCCATACACTGATCAAAATTACGCTGGTCTGAATTTTTAAACAATCGACTTCAAATTGAAGAGACATATTAAATAAGGTTTCATCCATCAGAGGCTCCAGCCGCTGATCAGTGTATTCTAATGCCCTGTACACACGGTTGGACATTCCGACCACAAAATCCATCGGATTTTTTCCGACGGATTTTGTCCGAAACTTCTGTTGCATACACACAGTCGCACAAAGTTGTCGGAAAATCTGATCGTTCCGAACGAGGTGAAGTACAAAATGTATGACGGGACTACGTAGAGGCCAGTAGCCAATAGCTTTCGTCCCCAAATTTATTATGAGCACGCGTGGCACTTTGTGCCTCGGAATTCTATACACGCGAACGGAAAAAGTCTGATCGGATTTTGTTGTCGTAAACTTTTAGGTCTTGCTCTCAATTTTTTTATGTCGGAAATTCCGATGGAAAAAGCCAGCTAGAGCCCACAACATAATCCGATTGGACTTTTCCCATCAGAATTTCTGACCATGTGTACAAAGCATAACAGTGGTGGATACTGCTAAGATTACGTTACAACAAGGGAGATTCCTCCATCCACCTTGTGTGTGTGGATGGAGGAATGTTAGTTTTTTTTTGTTTTTTCAGCTCACTGGCTGAGCAAAAGAAACTAATGCCGCATACACACAACCGTTTTTACCATCAGAATAAACTCTGACAGTTTTTCCGACGGAGTTCCGCTGAAAAGGAGTTGCCTACACACGATCACACCAAAGTCCGATAGTTTAGAACGCGGTGACGTACAACACATACGACGGGACTAGAAAAAGGAAGTTCAATAGCCAGTAGCCAATAGCTGCCCATGTGTTGTTTTTGGTCCGTCAGAACAGCAAACAGATAAACAGTTTTCCCGATAGAAATTTATTCCGTCTGAAAGATTTAAAATATGTTCTATTTCTAGGTCCGTCAGACCTAGAAAAAAACAAAGTCCGCTGAAGCCCACACACGATCGGAATATCCGTTGAAACTACTTTTTGTGCCGGAAAGTCCGACCTAGTGTACGTGGCATCACAGTGTATGGCCAGCCTAAAGGACCAGTATGGAAGCTTAGAAGCTAGTAGGAGGGCAAGGGGAAAGGAAGTAGGTTTGTTCTGATTTGTTCAGCAGCGTGTGTATAATTTTATATTGAGAAAGCTCTGCAAACAAAGGATTTTTTTTTTCAGCAAAGCAGTTAAAATAACTCTGGTAAACATGGAAAAAACAGTCTAGAGATTTATTTTCTGGCATGAAATATTAAATATTTAATATTTAGTCTGATTTAATAAAATGAAAACTTTTTTATGTTTTTCTCCCAAACATGATAAATAGGAAACATATACAAAACACTATTAATTTTTAAGTGCATAGACATTCATAAATCACCTGCAAAATCAGCTCTGAAAAGCATATAAGGTCCCATATGAATGGAAAGGCATTACTCATCATTTTCATAACACGCTATGACGGACAGTTAAATTTATGTAGTATAATAACCAGTATAATGACTATTGTATAGCAACGACATTACAAAACATTTGCTAGGTAAAAGGACTCAGAGAAGTGAATAACAATATCACAGATGTATGCTCAGCTGAAATGTATAATCTTACATGTTCCTAATTATGGATAAAGTGCTGCAAAACCTGTCAAAGCAAAAAATTAGAGAGAGCAACATCTTAGCTTTTGACCTTGAAATATCACTGTAATATCTTAACTGTATGGCTTGTAATGAATATCTTTGAGTTGAGTTTGACCCAAGGCAAACCGTGCATTTGATGTTAAAAGTTAACAAGAGCTACAGATGATTACTTCACAGAGCGAATATGTCATGGAAATTCAATTTTAGATTAAATTAATTCACATATTTTTTGGCTCGTTTTGGTCTGTTAAAGTTGTATTAGGTCTTTCTCCTAGCTCATGTTGATTCTTGTATTTTCACCTTTTTTTTTAGTAAGTTCAGCAAAATGATCACTATTTTTTCTTTTGTAGATTTAGTAGATTTTCCAAACATCATTAATAAAAAAAGAAATAAATATTAATTCATCAGCGCATCGATTACAAGACAGATGTTATTCAAAAATACTTTGAAAAAAGTTTGATTTTAACATTTGATTTTGGAGTGAATGGACTATCGCAAATGCAAACCACTGTTAAGCCTCATACACACGATCAGATTGTTGGGCAACAAGACCGTGGACTTTTGTCCGAAGGGCGTTTTCCCAATCTTTTCTTGCATACAAACAGCAAGGAATTGTCGGCCAACAAATACGAACGTAGTGACGTACTACAAAGTTTTTTAGCTTTTTAGTGCCACCCTTTGGGCTCCTTCTGCTAATTACGTGTTAGTAGAAGTTTGGTGTTGAGTGTTGATTTGCGCTTTTCATTTCGCAGTTTTCATTTTGCATTTTCCATTTCACACTTTTCATTTTGCGCTTTTCAGTTAGTTTCTGAACGGCCATTCATCAACCAGACATGTTGAGGAATCGGAGGAGATAACCTGTTATTTATTTTTGGCCTTGGAGTTATTGCTTTGACATTATTTTTTTGGTTGAATAATGATTTGATTTTGTATATTTTCTATATTTTTGGATGCATAAAATGCACTTTTTGGTTAAGTTCTATTGGCAGATAGCATGTCTAATTTTATTTGTTTTCTTTTTTTAATTCACAATAAAAAAATTGTGGAGAATAATACTTCGCTATGCGTTTTACTTCAAATAACAGTTTGGAAGTAGGCAGTTACATAAAAAAATGCAATGTAAAATTAAAAAGGGACACCAACATAGTTGTATCTTTGATCCTAAAAACTATGGGATAATGGGGTTGTGGTAACTTGCCCAAATAAAAAAAAACATAATAATATTATTCTTGCCATTACTCAAAAAAAAGCCTTTGAAAAGACCGACAGCTTCTAGCTCATCCTTGATTCCGAGCATGCGTGTTTATACTTTGGACTTTTGTCCGACGGACTTGTGTACACACGCTCGGAAAATCCGACAACAGATATCTGTCCATGGTAAATTTTAAAACCTGCGATTCAACATTTATCCGAGGAAAATCCCACAACAATTGTCCGATGGAGCATACACACGGTCAGATTTTCCGCCAACAGCCTCTCATTACACATTTACTGTTAGAAGTTTGCTCACCAGATATCACACAGACACTAGTTAGCACAGAAAAACACTGCACTTTACCGTGCAGACTAGTATGAACGAGCCTTAAGAGGAGATTTTCCTTCATTTGGGATATATTTCCTCTCACTTCCCATTGGTGTCTATAGGAAAGGAAGGAAAATCTCCATAGTATGACATAGATGGGCAAAAAATAAAATAAAATAAATACAATTAAATTAAAATTAAATTAAAATAAATAAAAACCCTACGAAAAAAAAAAAAACTTACAGGAGTTTAAAACATTTCTTCCTCTATAAAAAATAAATATTGGCTTTTGATATTTTTTAACCCATTGCTCGCATACTCACTTCTCCTGCATTGAGCACTACCGTGTTTCCCCGATAGTAAGACACCCCCGATTGTAAGACGTATCGGGAGTTTCAGAGGGGTCGGCTAATATAAGCCGTACCCCGAAAGTAAGACATATGTACATATGTATACACGGGGGTATTGCCGCCTCCAGTGGCATACTAAGAGTGGGGCGGGGTGCGGGCCGCACCGGGTGCCACACCCTGGGGGGGTGCCAGGCCAGCGCCCTCCCCCTCCGACTGAAGAGACAGCGCCGTTCTGATCAGTCTCGGGCAGCGGCTGTCACTCACAGCCGAGCAGAGTGAAGCCGCCTCCCCCTCCTCTTGTATGGCTACACAGTGCTGTCCATGAAGGAGAAGGAGGGGGAGGCGGCTTCACTGAAGCCGCCTCCCCCTCCTCCTCCTCCTCCATACACAGCACTGTGTAGCCATACAAGAGGAGGGGGAGGTGGCTTCACTCTGCTCGGCTGTGAGTGACAGCCGCTGCCCGAGACTGATCAGAACGGCGCGACGCAACCACAGAGAAGGGGATTATTTCGCCAGGTCCCGGATCACTGCCGACAGGTGTCACTGGCTCTGTGTCCTCCCGGTACAGGTCAGTGCTGGTCATACAGAGAGAGACCAAGGAGGGGGAGGGGGGTGTGAAGAGATTCTCTGCAGCTCTTATTATGTAACCGCAAGATGCAGCTGAGGAGGACTACAAGTCCCAACATACCGGGCTGTGTGGGCTTACAGTTCTCCTCTGCTGAGCATAGCAGCTTTGTATGCTTGGACTTGTAGTCCTCCATAGTGCAGCCTTGCATGCTGGGACTTGTAGGCCTCCTCTGTAGTACAGTGCAGCCTTGCATGCTGGGACTTGTAGTCCTCTGTAATGCAGTGCAGCCTTGCTTGCTGGGACTTGTAGTCCTCTTCTGTAGCGCAGTGCAGCTCTGCATGCTGGGATTTTTTTCCAATATAAGACATACCCCGAAAGTAAGACATAGTGGGGCTTTTGGGGATAAAAAGAAAGTAAGACACTGTCTTACTTTCGGGGAAACACGGTAGTTTGTCAGTGCTGAAAAAATGTCTCAGAATCCCAGCAACAGAATCTACTGGTTTGCTTTTTAAAATTGCATCTTCTTTTTTTAAAGACGGAGAATTCAACTGTGTTTTTTGTATAATTACATTGGGTCAGCTGGGCTCAATGTAAGTATGCATATCTGATATCTGTAAGGCCACTAGTAATGCTGTTAATTGCTAAAGTAGTCCACGATACATACAATGAGATTCATGATCCTCCAGGGTCTATGCAAACAGCTTCCCCTCTGTGACATTGACCACATTGGTCAATTGCTCAGCACCTCAACCATTCACAGAATGTTTTGTATTTTCTATTAATAAATACAATGGATTCTCTGACTGGATGGGGTGGAAAGTAGGGGCAGTGAGTGAAGTGTCCCCTTACTTTTTTTTCCTGATGATTTTTGTTTTTCTATTTTTCTAATCATTGGGTTTTCATGTATTTATTTATTTTCATTTTTATTTGTTTTGTTTCTTTAGTGTCATATTAAAAATAGTGAGGAGTTATAAAAAAATTAATGTTTTTGTAAATAACTTTGCAATACTTTGTAGAAGAATCCTAATTTTAGTGTGATTTTAAATAAATAAATAATACAAATAGTAAAAATTATACTTTTTATCTAAAGTAACAAAACTTTTTTAACTCTTTCTTGAGTCATAAACAGTGGCGACTGGTGTTTTTATTTTTTGGGGGGGCAAATACCCCTCTTCTAGGTTCCAGGCGGGCACCACTGCAACGAGCGGGCATCTTCTCCTTCTCTGAATCATGGCGGCTTCCACTGTGTGTCTTCTCCATCCTCCTAGGCTTCCAATAGGATCGCCTATCCTTTCAGCCAATCGGGTGATGGGTCTCACGACCCACTTCCTGATAGGCCGGGAGGGAGTCAGTGAGAGAATAGAGAATATTCATTCGCTATTCTCACACAACTGCGTGGGCACGGAGCTCAGTGCTCTGCACCGCGAGCCCATACTATTTTGAAGCCTATTAGAGCCTCTGGCTCTAATCACCTGCTTCAAAAAAACACCCCCCACCTTTGGAATCCATGCATCCGGAGCCCCGACTGTAGATTAGGGGCCGGACGCATGGTTAGGGGGGCCGGTGCCCATGTGCAACTAATGGACAGGCCACCACTGGTCATAAGGGATAGCATACATGCAAGGGCAACATTTATTGATGACTGAACTAACTCTTTACTGATGGCTGAATATGAAGAAAAAATTACTCAAGACAAATCCTAAAATGCTATTTTGGGAAGCAATTTAAACTAATCAGAGATGTACAAAGCAACTATACTAACATTAGACTGCCTGTGTGCATTTCAAGAGTTTATTTTCAGTTGTGATTGGAGTGCGCCTTTTAATTCTTTGTAACAACAGTTTTGACAAATATTTCATTAGACGTTCAAATGTGTTTCATGAAAAAAGTTGTATATATTTTCTGTTAAAACCACATAATAAAATCATCACCTTGCTCTCCGACATGCAAACATTTGCAATAAAAAGATACAATAGAACCATAACAACGTAAGTGATTTTTATATGTTTAGCAGTTAAGCACTCAGCAAGTCCAAAAACACAAACAACTAAAAATAACAGTCATCCAGGCATGATGAGGAGAGATTCCCTTTCTTTACTTTAAGTCTGCTAAGTGAAAAATGATCTTTTATGCAAAGCTATCATTACTTGTCTATTTGCAGCGGGTTTGCTTACACTCTACGTTGTAATTATAGACAATAGGTTTACTCCCCGCCTGTTGCTTTGAACTGAAGGGCGCAGTGTTTTCCTCACTCTTCAGTGCACTCATTTTATGACTGAGAGAGGTGCTTTGATTTTTTTCATTCTGTTTAATTGTTAAGCAATGAAAAATAAAATGCTGTTAGTTATTATATTATTTAAAAAAATAGAGTGTGCTTTATACAGCTATGAAACCCAAAACCTGTTTGAGTCTGCAATCTCATATCTATAGGCTACCTGCGAACACTAGCTTTGGGGGTTTTTTTTTTAGAGGGCATAACCATTGAGCACATTAGAAAACCATGGCTGATTTCTGTTGTCCCCCACCGAAGGGTGGTGGGATTTTGATTATGCATTCAAGTGTCTTGTGTATTGCTTAGTGATACTAAAGTCTTTCTTTTTTTTTTTTTGGTAAAAATAACAAACATGATATACTTAAAGTGGTTGTAAACCCTTACAAACCACTTTGACCTACAGGTAAGCCTAGATTAAGGCTTATCTGTAGGTCCAAGAAATATCTCCTAAACCTACACGGTTTAGGAGATATTTTCCGAAAGACATTATGCTTTACCTTTGCAGGGAATCAAAGAGGAAGTAAATCAGGGTTTACTTCCTCTTTTACTGCTCTGTGAAATGGTTTTGTACAGAGTAGTCCAGATCCTCCTCTTCCTGGGTCTCTCTTTGGCGCTCCTGGCCCCTCCCTCCTGTTGAGTGCCCCCCATAGGAAACAGCTTGCTATGGGGTCACCTGAGCCAAGCCCCAGCTTCCAGTGTCTATTCAGACATGGAGCCACAGCCTGGCCCTGCCCCCTCTCTCTCCTCATTGGCTCACTGACTTCGATTGACAGCACCGGAAGCCAATGGCGATTCACTGCTGTCTCAGCCAATGAGGAGGGAGAGTCTGAGACAGTCAAGACTTTCATGCAACATCAGTGGATCAAGAGGGGGCTCAGGTAAGTATTAGTGGGGCTGGGGGGGGCTGCTGCACACAGAAGGCTTTTTTTATCTTAATGCATGAATGTATTAAGATAAAAAAAAAACACTGTAAATGTTATTACATAGAAACTATAATCTTACCTAGGCTGGGAGTTGGGGAACATCCATTTTTATTCAAGGCCACTTTATAACTCTGACATTGGAAGGGAGCTGATGATGAGCTGTCTCCCTGGCCAATTAAAATGTGCAGGAGGCAAGAATGGGTCAGAAAGGTTCAATGCTACCAGTAAGTGCTGTAAATTTGTCTTTAAAAGACTATAGCATAGCCAGGGCCTTGGGGTAGGCTGGAGGAATATGCAGACAACTCTTGGCTACAGCCCGGCTAGCCACCAGACAACTTTGCTGTTTAAACTTTAAAGCAGAGCTCCACCCACAAGTGGAAGCTCCACATGTTTGCACCATCCACCCCTCCACTGCCCCATTTGGCAGTTTTTGGGGGGGTACCTGGTACCCAAAACCAGGTACCCACCCCCACTTCCTGGTAAGATTGCCGCACAGAAATCTATGTCATGCCCATCCTCCTTCCTCCTGCTGCCTTGTGGGATCTGTGTGTGGGTGTCCCAAAATATGATGCGACTTGCGCATGCATAGTATGAAACCGGCTGTGAAGCATGAAGGCTTCACTGCCAGTTTCCTTTATTTGCAATGCTGGTGTCTGCACCCAAAGCCAATGGATCCCTGGATAGGTAAGTGTCGTTATATTCAAAGTTGGAGCTACAGTATTTGTAGCTGCTGAGTTTTAATTTTTTTCCTTTTTACAGGCTGGAACTCCGCTTTAACCTACAGTTTATATTTTAAATCATTAATCAGCCAACTGTCCAGATTGAATTTACACAGTTAATCCCAATCCTAATGAGGGGGAATTTGTGTATGACCCCCAAAATTCATTGGGATTGATAGACCCTTTTATTGTGACAAATTAAAAAATCCAATCTGGATCAATACCTTAGGTCCCTTTCCCACATCCGGTATGTTTGCCCATTATTCATCCTTCCATTGATGGATGAAAAACAGACATCAATGCATTTCTATGGAAAAACCGATGATCGGCCATTTACATCAGTTTACACCCACTTCTGTCAATATCCATATTTTGGAACAGGTCAAAGCCCTATTTCTCCTCCGTGAAAAAAACAGATCGGACAAAAAACGGATGTAAAATATCTAAAGGGGGGGGCGGAGTGTAGGTCCCAATGTGAGAAGGGCCTGCGGTCAGCATCCCCCCAAAACGAGAAATGTACAACTGAAGGTGAGGCTCTTCTTGGAGCCCACACGATTATCTTTACTTCACTCTGCTTGCCCTAAATACCATAGATTTTCCTTTTATGAATGAAGGGCATGCACATAAAGCATAACAGTAGTTCTTCTGAAATTACTTGTACATCTTGCTTTTACTCAGACCGAAGATGATGTTCTATATTCTTTTCTGTAATGATAACAATATATGCCTGTCTGTTGCGTTTTTGTAAAGGATTTTACATGTCTTGTTTACCATTATCTTTAATAAAAGAAAATTTTCAAGGAAAAAAAAAAAAAAAACGGTTGTGAACAAAAAAAAGGTCTGTTTTTGCATGAAAAATGGCTCCAGGACTCAAGTGGTTAAGGACTCTATCAGGGAAATGTAAAAATGGAAGAAAAACAGGTGAAAAACTGATGTAAAACAAACTGATTTGATCAAACGTACGGTCCGCATGTGTGAAAGGGGACTTTGTCTTTTTTTCACTCCATACAACCAGACCAAAGTGATTCTTCCAAGAACCACATGAACTCCTTTAGGCAGTAGAAATCTGCCATACTATAACAATCATTTGATTTAGTCAGACTTCCATAAAGCTTGAAGTCCAGTGCTTCACCATCCTATATTTCTGAACGTTATGCTTGACTACATCCCTCCCCCTTTCCATGGCCAAGTCCTTTCACACCTATGTGCATGCAGTAATTCCTGTTTATGATGCGTGTTACAGTATGCGATTTGCTTGCTTATATGTGTTTGCTCATGAGTTATACACAGAGGGGGAGTAACAGTCGAGAACAGAGTTTCAATGTTGCAGATGAAGTACAAATACACAAACAGCGGAATCATTGCCATTCATCTCAGTGGGCCTGCTTTAGGTGCATTGACCACAAAAATGTAACATGCAAGTACTTAAAAAAGGATTTATTAAAATATGTTTTTTTATACTTTTTTTTTTTTGCATTATAATATTGGTTTGCAGCAGACAAAATATGAATAGGTGTGAAAAGGCCCTTAGCGGGGATTTAAACTTTGTAGTCTTTTATAAAAAAATACTAGGATTATTCCCAAGGGTCTCAATTTCTGGGCTACATAAACGATTTAAGTAAAGAGCAGTGGCTTGATTTGCTGAAATCAAATTTGCTTTGTTATTTAAGAATGAGGGAAAGTAAAATCTAAAGGTCTTGGAAAACCATCTGGAAAAAAGAATTGTCAGAGATTAAAGCAATGCATCTCTGTCAGCCACAGAAAACCGGCAGGTACTGTATCAAATATTTTCTTGCCCCAGACAAAAGGTCTGCCTATGTATGGCAGCTACTCTGTCATGGGCTATAGTATCTGGAGAGCCAGGATATTCAACTGATAAGGTTTGTTTTGCAGCTTTAGATATAGAGTGTCCCAATGCTAACTTTGTTAGTTAAACAGTAGGACAACCCTTGACCGCACTGGCTGAATATAAATCTAATGGTAAATATTAGTGGCTAAGACTTCTGATTTTATTACTTTAGAATGTGCTTTTAATTAAATTAATTATTTTGCATGTCTTTCTGGTAAAGGACGGTCCTGAAATAAACTAAAAGTAATCTTTATTTACAAACAGAAAACACGAAGTCTACATTTAAGGGGCTTTTTCAACCTCATATGACTTTGACTGATTGTTACTTGCCCCCTGGCAACTTTTACTAAACATACTGCTTTAATTTGGTTGCTTCCACTGATGTTTACAGCCAGATTTTTGTTTCAAAAGGTTGTTTATTTTCTTTGCCAGTCATTTCACATAACCCCCGCGCTGGTTACAAATCCATACCTAGTGCAAAGTTAAAGGTTTCTGACAACAGAAACATATAAGCATTTGATAGCATGATGTAATGGCTGAAGGTCAAACCCATCCTCTTTAATAAATGGTAATCAATATTCACAAGGATTCTTTGTTTATAGCTGATTATGTTTCAGTTTCCAAGTGTGCTGTGCTGGGAGCTGAATTCTTTAGAGGTTATCAAGCCAAACTCCAGGATAATAGCAACTTTTCTCCCAGCCCCTTCAACTACCTGCTGGTATGAAAACAAAAAAAAAAACGATCCAAATGCCCATTTTACTTACCTGAAGCCGCAGTCACATGACAATCCTTTTCTCATTTTCTATTTACTTAATAGGGTCTAAATAAATGGGTGACCTTTGGTGGCCAATGAGCATCTATACTTTGCCTGTGCCACGTCCTGAGAGGTACACGTAATGAAATTCCAAAGGAAATAATGGACTTTAAAGGCACGCAACATAAGTTTTAACAATTTGTTGGTCTAGATTAAAATGTTTTATACACAGTACAACAATAGAAAAAAGTAGAAAAAGCCTAAAATTGTTCTTGGACTACATATGGATCCCCTAGAGGAAAAGGTAGCAAATATAATGCTAATAACTCAGATCTCAATGCATCAGCATATACAAATCCTCAAAATGTTGGGGTACCTTTCGCCCTCATATGTTTCGCTCTACATGTTTCGCAGCCATTAAGTCATTTCTTCAGGAGCTTTAACAGATCTATTCAGATAAGATCATACATTTATTTGGGTACATAAAAGGTCAAAAACAATTATAAGACAACATTTTTGCATATGCATTGCCCTACACATAGTGTCCGATATGTGTAGGGCAACGCATATGCAAATATTTTTTCGTATAATAATTTTTGACCTGAATAGATCTCTTAAAGCTCCTGAAGAAGCGACTTAATGGTCGAGAAACATGTAGAGCGAAACATGAGTGGAATATTCAAATAAACATATAAGGATACGTGGTGCCCCAACATTTTGAGGATTTGCATACTCTATGCTGAAGCATTGAGATCTGTGTTATTAGCATTATATACACTACTTTATCCTCTAGTGCAGGGATCTCCAAACTACGGCCCTCCAGCTGTTGCAGAACTACACATCCCATGAGGCATTGTAAAACTCTGACATTCACAGACATAACTAGGCATGATGGGAATTGTAGTTCATGAACAACTGGAGGGCCATAGTTTGGAGAGCCCTGCTGTAGGAAACCCAAATGTAGTCCAAGAACAATTTTAGGCTTTTTTCTACTTTTTTCTATTGTACGGTGTATAAAACTTTATTTTAGATTATTGTTACATTTTATGTTATGTGCCTTTAAAGTCCATTATTTCCTTTTGAATTTAATCATGTGTAAATCCAGGGTCCTTATTCTGGTGCCTACATCACTGCCTACTTGATATGCACACCCCCTATTGGTGGAGGCAACACTTCCAGCAGCCAGGTCCTCTGCAGGCTCCAGAGGCTGGAGAATTTTACAGGGGCAGTGAGGAGTCCAGTGGCCGAAAAGATAACAAGTGGAGAAAAATGTCTAGTCTCCAGGGCAGGATATTACCTCATAGAGGAAACTGTGACTTAGATCCATTACACTGCAGGATGGCTTCGGAAGAGGTTTTTGGAATCAAGACTGAGGAGTTAAGCTGGGTATTTTCAAATTAAAATTCGTACAAAAATTCTTATGCCGCCTACACACGATCGGAATTTTGGACAGAAAAATCTCTGATGGTTTTCCCGGCGGAACAAAAATGTTGAATTAATTTTTACCAGCTTTAGATTATTGATGCACTATGCGCTATTTTAAACTTCTTTATTTATTTTTTCTTGGAGTTGGGCTTTCATAAACTGAAAAGCTGAAAGAGATAAATTTGGTGGCATGATAAGTATAAGCTACATTTACTTTTGTTGTCACAATCCTTTAATCTGCCATGTACTTTAAATCTCCTCAGTTTGATCGTCAGCCTCCCTGCATTTCTTTTGTATTATGTTTTGACCCATTAGAAAGTTATGAAGAAATTTAAACAAAATTCAAGCACATCAAGCAACAGGTCAGCAAATCAACGCTGAGCACATTTTATTCATCCTATTGGATGTCAGCCGCACTGATAGTGCCCACTCTTAGACATATGCATTCATTTTGTTCAAATGCATTTTCGTCCGAATTTCAGGTATTTTCGTTATCGTTTTAACAAACGATAACGAATGTGCAGAATCCAAAAAACGAAAAATCCTACATAAACAAATGCTTTATTTTCGTTTTCGTTGTGACAACAGTTCGATATAGATAGGAGATTTGACATGACGCTGACAATAACAATCTGTGTCCATCAAACCTGTGGTCAAATGTGCCTAACCTTAACTCTATTAGTCCAAGATTATTCTACATAGAGAGAAAAGATTCGACATAGAGAGAAAAGATTCAACATTATAGAGGCAATAGCAAAAAAGGTGGAATGTGCCTAACCTAACTCTATTAGTCCAAGATTATTCGACATAGAGAGAAAAGATTTGACATGAAGATTTGATGCGAGTGGACGCGAGTGGACATTTATGGTCAAATGCTCCGCTCATGGGCTATAGAAGAATTTTAATGTTGGTTGACTAGTAATAATAATTAATAAATATAATTATTACTAGCGTCATACAACATTAGAATTCTACTATAACTTGTAGGTGGAATATTTGACCATGACGTCGTACAGTTTAGCTGCTCTGTCAAATCTTCTTAGAACATTCGACAGATACCATAAGCCTTCAATGACAGATTTGACCTTAATTATTTTGGATTTTCAGACGAATGCACTTTTTATCGAAACAAAATAAATAAAAACTAATTTTCGGGAGTAACTAAATAAATGTATTTTTCAGACGAAAACTAAATTCCGAAACGCAAATATTTCAGTGTGCACGTCTACCCACTCTCTCAGCTTGCATAGTGTTATACTTTAAAAACATACAGTATACCTGGTTTGGTTACTTAATGTACAGTATATATACACAATTACCAATCAAAAATGTTAGAAAGAGTATATATCAGATACAATAAACACATAGGCGGAAATCAGTAAAGCATTTGCACCAGATTTACAAAAGCTTTACTGCCAGTTTTGGTTGTTTTATTAAAATATGGCAAGGTGGCATGTACTGGCATCAGTGCACCCCCATACAACAAATGACAGCGCTGATCCCAATTTCATGTACCTGTTTCCTACATAAATAAGGTACATAAATTTGGGGCAAGCACCAACATTTGTCGTGTGGAGGCACAATGAAGTTCCAAAGTCCCTCCTAATGAATTCCCCAGATAGACAACCATTTGAGTACAGACATTTTTCTGATACCCACATAGTTATAGTATACTAATCTTCATATACATTGACTATATGTAAAGTAAAGGGTCTGGAATCTTTTAGTTTCAAGTTTAAAATAATTCAGTTCAACTCTGTTAGCAACTAGTAAGTAAAATTTTACTCTGATCAAAGAGGTGACAAAAGTTCTACCTAAAGCCAGTCAGTTATCTCGACTAGTTACACTAATAAGCCCTTAACAATGCTATAAAAATTAAAGGTAAACTACTTTCACACAGTTTTTCTCAAAATTACCCCCCCCCCCCCCATAGTGTGCCGCACATCCATGCCTCTGCAAACCCTCCTGGCTGGCCCCTCATGCCTGTGTATGCTGCTCTAATATAGTCCATGTATTCCTCCAAATAGGTTATGAATCATTGAGATGCATAATATGCAGCCCCTCCATTGAAATGTATGGGATTTTCCATGTATGCAAAAAGAAATTCGTAACCAGCCAGGAGAGTTTGCAGTGCCATCTATATTAGGGTCAGTGTTGCTGACAGTCACCAGCTCTCTGAAGACTGAGAACTGAGCGATCAGTGGCCTTTTATCGCTCAGTTCTCAGTGTTAGAAGCAGCAGGGGACAGATGCAGTATCGCATGGATGCTCCATCCACCTAGGTGAGTTAAGCCCATACTTTTCTTTTCAAAATTCTCTTGCTTTCTTTAGGCCTGTTGGCTGTGAACCTATAGGGTGGACTGCCAGTGCAGTTTGATACCCCAGAGAACACAACACCTGCCACACAAAATCTACAATTATTGTGCTTCTTGTAGCTTAAATCAAGTGACCAGTGACTGTTCTATTTACAGGACCATACTGAATTGCTGTATCTTTCTCCATGCGTGTCAAAAATTTCAACAAGGACCTTCTTCTACAGCTCTAGCTACAAGAATCACAAGCAAACTTTTCAAAATGTGCATCTTGCACACTAAAGGTAGTGTCTGTTGAAATTCAACTGCTGAAGAGCCAAATAAAATGTAGTTCTGTTTTTTACTAATGAATCAGGACTACCCTATATTCTTTTGGTAGTGTGGACTGTAACTAAACCTCTTTCTAAAACAATCTTTTCAATTCTCTAAAGCACTATTACTCTTTGTGCCAGATCTCAAATCCTTGTTCTTTTAGCTAAGTAAAATCTGATTAACTGAATTGTCTGCAAATAAAAGTGGTTTAACACTGTCTGCTGTCAAAGGAAACAGCAAAAAAACCCTAGTCAAAAAAAATCTCCATTACAAAACAACATGGTGAAGGTATTAAACATATTTTCTAAAAATTAATGAAGCAATTTTTAACCCAGGTAAACTAAAGACTTGTCCCAGAAGGAGCATGTACTTTCCATTAAAATAATTGGACATCCTAGTGCCCATGCAGGGAGGATTTTAAAGAACCGTTTGTGTGGCAACAAGGAAGCCACACAGCCAAGGGTGGCTTTCTTGGTGCCACACAGGGCAATGATAAGTAAATATGTGGCTTGTCAGGGATGCTGAGGGAGGGAATTGAGATAAGGGTAAGTGCGCCATAAGGTTTTCCCTCTATACCTGTTCTGCCAACAACCTAAACTTTTGAAATAAATAGACTAATTATACAAACTTACACTGATGGCGTGACAAAAAAAGTAGAATCAGTAACGTGAAAAAAATGCAGCTGCTATACACAAAGTGCTAATCACTCGAAAACCATAAAACATATAAATACAACACTCGCAAACATACTAAATGAAAGTGGAAAAATATATGTGAAAAAATATATAAGATGAACCAACACAAAGTCCAAAACAAATAACTGAAGGTGCTCCAATCCAAAGTGAATGAATGAAAACTTCAGGTGCACAACAACCCCTTAAGAGTCCCCACTCACCAGATCCACAAGACCCCCAGCTTTTCAGTCTGGAGGGTCAGTTAAGGCTTGGTATGGATATCTTTAGGATGGTGTGTGGAAAGCCAGGTCAGTAGCTCCAGGGTTCCTCAATGAAGAGTTTGAGCCAGATAGACACGTATCCAGAAGTAAAAAAGGAACTAATAGTGAAGTACCATCAAAAAATGTATTTATTTAAACAAAAGATGGGTACTTTAAGCATGGAACAGATCATATGAAACTGTTGGTAGCGTGCTTTCCAAACGTCCGGAACTGACGTCAGTATTCCCGGAAACAGCGTCAATGTTTCGCCCTCCCACAGGGCATCATCAAGGATCATCTGGCTCAAACTTTTGAATTGTCTTCCCTTTCAGCCCTGTTAAGGGTGATCACTAGGACAAATAGTGAGAGTGCATTTCCCCGCCGATAAAACAGACAGAACCAAAAACCTGACAGGGGTTCTATCCCCTCAGTACTTTATTTAAAACTGGGAAAAAAAAGTTTTGATTTCAGATACACTTTAACTACAGATGCAGAAATTCTTTAAGGCAGCTGCAATGTGCACTTGCCAGCAGCAGTAATCAGTGATCTGAGTTCTGGATCTTGTTAATTAGGGTTAAATTCTGGGAATTATGTTGTGGGCTGTGCAGCTTGTTCTTTAAGAAATGCTAGAAACAAAAAAATGCATTCATTAATTCTATGAAATTAGCAGAGTGCTTCCTAGTACTGCCTTCTACAGCTGTTTTTCATAATGATGCACCAGGAGGGAGGTTGTTTTAATCTATTACCTTTTGTCAAAAATAGCACAGCTCTTTATTTCTTCCTGTTCTTTAAAATCCAGCACCAAGTATAGTTATAGAATTTGTGATGCTGAACAAAAATGCGTAAAATAAAGCATAAATGCTGCAGATTAAAATAATTGCAGGCCACCTCACATATTTCCTAAAAGAGAAAAAACCTCTTACATACTGTAATACAGGTCATGCTCAGTACTTGGTCTCAGTAACTCCAAATCCATGCTCTAAACTTTTTAAAGCGGTAGTAAACTGCCAGGCACTTTTTTTTTTGTACCCTGCAAGGTAATGACCAGGGTGGCCTTTCCTTTAGAGTGCATGCGCCAGTGATGTCACTGGCAGCATGTACAGTAAATATCTAAAATCTCCTAAACGGTGCACGTTTAGGAGATATTGACACTACCTATAAGTAGGCCTTATCAAAGGCTTACCTATAGGTAACAGTCAGAGCTGGGAGTTTACTTCCACTCTAAAGTTGTTTAAAATATGCTTTGTATAACACTTAGTCAAAATTCAAATCTATAGTATTATATCATGAATATTGGGAAATGTGGTTGATAAACAACTACAAAATGATTTTATTGCTAGCATATACGTAGAAGAGCATACTGAGACCTTCTTAACTAAAGTAAAGCTATTAAAATCCTTTCCTTTAAATGTTTAAAATCCAAAGGCAAAAACAAACATTGCGTATATTGTAGCTTAGTTAGATAAGGTTGCTGCATTTTTTTTCCTTTCAGACCTTTGTTTCCTTCGAAAAATAACACACATCTTGTCCCAGGTTTGTACACACGGTCGGAGATTCCGACAGAATGTGTCCTATCAGACCATTTTGTCGGATATTCCAACTGTGTGTGGTCTCCATCGGACTGTTTCCGTCGGAATATCCGACGGACCAACTTTTCCAACTTGCCGGTAAAATTTTCCGACAAAATGCTCTGATCGGACACACTCCGATCATGTGTAGCCTACTCCGACGGACAAAGTGTCAGTGCTCAGATCAAATTCCTAGACCAAAGCTATTGGCTACTAGCATGAATGTAGTCCCGTCGTAACGAAATAACGTCATCACGTTATGTACAATCGGATTTTCCGACAACTTTGTCCGACCGTGTGTATGCAACATCACTTCCTGAATTAATCCGTCGGAATTACTCCAACGGATTTGGTTGTCGAAATCTCCGACCGTGTGTAAAAGGGCTTTACTTTGGAGGAACATCAAACATGTCTTCCGCTCTTCATCCCTATTACATGAGGGTGGGGCAATGAGAATATATATATATATATATATATATATATATATATATTTTTTTTTTTGTTGTTGTTTTGTTTTTTGTTTTTTATCAAATAAAGTTTTATTGAAAAGAAAAGTATGCATACAAGATATTAAACAAAAGTACACAACACTACCAAGACAGCCTCTTACGTATCTGGAACATCCTAGTAGAGTAACAAATGTGATGTACAATTTACACAGGAGTACAGTCTGAGTTTGCCTAGTACAGGTTTGTCATTGAGGAATAACAACAGAGTTAATATCCACAGTCCGCTACCGCTACTAATAAGTACACATTGAGATTGTCCTACCAAGTGGACATATTTCAACCAATGAGCAACCTATCCATCACCAATTTCAATGGAGTCAGACCTGGGGTATCCAGCCAAGGTCCCCAAAGATTATTACATTTGCGGGGGCATCCGCTGTGCTGGTAGATGTATTAGTACAACTCTTTGGGCTTGAAAGAGAGCTCTAGCCACAGCTTCTCTGATATGGACAGTAAGATGAAAATAATCTAAGATGCCCAAAAGACAAGGTTGAATCAAGCTGTATTGAGACCTGTAATACAGTGTTTAACCTATGCAATACTCCCACCCAATAAGTGTGTAATTTGGGACACCACCAGATTAGAGGGATGAGTATATTACAAAAGAAATAAAACACTGTTTGTGTTTTCAGTTCAGCTAGCAGGACATAACATGGATACTGAATTTCTGCCAAGATAACTATGAATTTTCTGTACTTGCTACATGTGTTCTTAGTCTGAAACGTTAAAACGAATGGAGCCACCACATCCAAGCACTGGTAAGATGCAATATACAGGATTACATTTACATTTTTGGGTTTAAATATCCATTAAATTTGACCCACTTTACCTATCTCCAAAGCTACTCTATTAGCCAGCAAAGCACATTTTTAGATTGTAAGCTCCAACTAGCAGAGCTCTTTGATTCCCCTTGTACCAAATTGTAATGTAGCTGTAATGTCTGCCCTCATGTTGTAAACTGTTGGCGCTATATAAAACCTGAATAATAATAATAATAATAATAATAATAATGGCATTACAGGGTCAACAGTAGGGCTTAAGAGGTGGGACGAAAGAACAATGTTAAACCATTCAGGGAAAGCTGAGATTTGCACACATCTTTAGGTACTTATATCTCTGGATCTATTTACTAGTTGGACATGCATTTCACTGAAAGTAATTTCTGCTTATTGATGGTTTGTTTTCTCACTGCACTGCCGAAAATTGGACTATTGTACAAAAATTTAATAGGGAGGATGTTTATCAACAACATGTCTAGTACCACATTACCAAGCATGTGATTAACCCCTCTACTATTGAAACTTTTTATTTTAAGCCTTTGGTGTGACCCTAGGCATCAGGAAGAGGCAATGCTATAGTAAAATGTGTATTCATCGTGCTTATCTATTTGTTACTGTGTCATGTGTATAGTGTGCATATATGCCAAGGCCAGTGAACCAGAGGTATTGAGATGTGTATACAAAGTCCTGTAGAGCTGCTATGCCTAAGGCCATAAAGTAATCAGCTAAAGCATTATCTATATCCCCATTTTAATTACCTGTAGTGAAGGAGGTGCTTGCCCTCAGCTTGTTTCACCCTTATATCTATGAGTTCTTTCACTCCAGTGTCTTAAAATGCTTGCAAATCTCTTAATATCAGTCTTGGCTCCTCTGTGATAGGTTGATTAACTAATTTCTTCACACTAAGCAGTCTATTTATAAATATTTTCCCTAATGATTCACACAACTTTCATCCAGGGTTCACACAAATTTCAGAATAAATCCAATTAGAACAATGTGTAAATGTTGGGTAAATGCTGTGAATCATGTGTGAAATATTGATAAATTAGCCCCTTAAAATGTAAGAAAACCCAAAATAAGTAAATTTTGTAGTAGTTACAGTCAATTGGACTTGTTCTCTAATGTTAAATAAATGTTTAATAATTTACCAAGTTGCCTCTTCAGTGGCTTGGTAAGCTACAAAACAAATTCAACATTAGAGAGCAAGTCCAGTTGAATGTGACAAACGACTACAAGATATGCCATACGCTGAATAAATGAGAACCACCACAGGCACCTAAATGCTAAAATAAGTACTTTCTTGTATTTGCTCCATTTTGATCTGCTTAATATATTTTTTTTAAAGAATTTGGTTATATCGCTTTGAAAAACTAAAATAAATAAATAAATAAAAACCTTGTTGATCTTTTTAAAAACTGAGATGGCCTGTGTCCTTTCTAAACTCTTCCTATCTCATCTAACAACAAAAACAACAAAAAACTTCTAGTGCTTGAGTAGTTTATCCAAAAACAATGGGCAGAAGCTGATACTCAGTCCACAAAAATACTCGGTGTTGGGAGCCAACAACAGGACTGAAGGCATTTCTGGCAGATCAACGGATATTGTTCTGTACTTGTAGTGTCTTTAAATGTATAAAACATGGGAAAAGTGTATGTAAAGCAGAGAGATGCTACAAATTTTATTTTTGCATTATCTTGCCAGGCTAGTCATAAATGTGGTAATTTTCAGTCAATGGTAACCACTTCCCATCTACCAGGAACCACAAATATGATTGCAAGTAATCACCAGAAACTAAACAATTTACCACCCACAAGTTCAACCTACCACCAGAATCAGGTCAATTGTGAAGTCAAAACTGGGCAATACATGACAACTTCAATATAGCTTGTTGAAAGATCAAAAACTGAAAAACAAACTACAGCAATATTGGATTTCTGTACTGGGTTCATCGGTACTGATCCCATCACCTTCAGGTCAATCAAAACCATCATTTTATTTCTTCAACTGCTTGTCTTTTTAACAAAAATGTATCTAAAAGTTTGATTGCACTATCGATATGCCACATTTATGACCAGCTAAAAAGTATTCCTATTATTGCCAAGTTGGATGAAGTTCCAATGTCCAGACTGAAGAAATTAGATTTTTTTTTATGTTTCCATTAAAAAAGTTTTTGCCATTAGATTGCTAAATCATATTTTTCACTGTATTTTAACATTTTAGAAAAAGCAACACCAATCAAGGTATTTTCTAAATGGTAGAAAAAAAAACAAAGAAAATCCTTTAATATAAGTATTAGTCTCACATACGTATTCCTAAATAAACTTTATAACATACGGCTATACCCTATTTTCGAGGCATTGAAAGATACATATATAACTATATAAATGAAAGATGGCAAAGCCGGTTCTATTACAGCCAATAAATACTAGCACTCTTTTGAAAGTGAGTGCATTAACCTTAGAGCTTTCACGTAACACTTCATACAATCAGTTGCATGTTTTTTTTTTGGAATCTAATATAGGTGACTGCATACAAAAGCATTTCACAATAAGCATGCAGAACACTGAAATCTGTGTCGGCTTGCCAAGTATTGTTATGTCATCTTCTACTTGTAACGCTGTTGAAATACGTTGCATGTTCAGCTATTTTAAGGCCCAATGTAGCAAGACATAATTAGAAGGCAATAAAGTGAAAGTACGCACTTATGAACTATGTTTCAACCGTAAAGCAAAGGAGGCGAATGTTTAATCTAAAAGTAGCTACATGTTGTAATGATACTTTGCTAGGTAAAAGGAGTAACATGGTGCTAATTCAGTGATGGGCAACCTTTTTGGTGTGGTGTGTCAAAAATCGGCAAAAAATCGAGCATAACTCGCGTGGTGTGTCACTTCGACAAAAAAACATAATTTTTGCGCAATTTATAGTTTAAACTACAAAAATGTATAATTGCAATATATAATTGTATTTAATAAACCAAAAACAAATTATTTAACATACCTGCTTAGTAACTTCTTTGTTCATCAGTCAATTTCGTATGTTGCCCTTGATATTATTGAACTTGTTTGGGGTGCCGTGAACCAGGGCTGTGGAGTCGGCTGCTTCCAGCTCCACGTCCTCATCAACATGCCGCTCCAGCCTGCCCCTGCTATGAATATTCCTAGTGACGCGAGGGCGATGATTATGAATATTCATAGCGGGGACGGGCCGGAGCGGCATGTTGATGAGGACGTGGAGCTGGAAGCAGCAGACTCCACAGCCCTGCCGTGAACTGAGATAAGTGAGGGGGAGGGCGAATTCTTTAACTAACCTGCCTATTAGTGACTTTTTGCTCCATGTCTCTTGAAAGGGTCGGCCACTGCTACTACCACTCCCTTTACTTAACCTTTGTTTTTTATTTTTTGGGTGCTCCATCAGTGGGCCAGTGACAGCAGATAGAATTATAGATAGCCAATTAGGGGTTAACTAGCCTAACAAGCTAACACAACCTCCCCCTCACTTATCTCAGTTATTGTGGGCAAGTCCATGGCACCCCAATAGTTGCTGCTAATGACGCTCACAGTTCCCGTTGGCACTCCGCTGTTCCCTGCTGTGGTGCGGTTGTAACTGACAGTCCCAGGAGTAGACTCTCTGTGCTGGCCTGACTGGAGAGAGGCGCGCACTGTTCCCGCGCTCCTCTCCTGCGGGTCCTCCCTCGCCGCGCTGATGACGTGTGTGCGCACGGCACGCACGCCTTACCAGCAGCCCCTGCGCTCAGAAAGGGGCGGCGGCGATACAGTAAGTGAGTGTGGGCGGGGGAGATCACACGTCCCGCCCCCCCGCGTTCCTCCAGCACAGATTCTTTCATCCTCGGCGGCCGTGCAGGAGCCGAGGATGAATCGCATGAAATCCTGTGCGTGTCACCCCAAATGGCTACGCGTGTCAGCACTGACACGCGTGTCATAGGTTCGCCATCACTGTGCTAATTTCTAGTGACTGACATCAAATAGCTTAAGTGAAGATGCAGTCAGATCATGGGCAATAGAGTGTAATGCTGCGTACACATGACCGGACTTTTTGACAGCAAAGGTCCAACGGAACGAGTCCATCGGACAATTCGATCGTGTGTGGGCTCCATTGGACCTTTGCTTGCCAAAAATCCGGCGGACTTTAGAAATAGAACATGTTTTAAATTTATCCACCGGAACTCCGCCGGACCGAGGAACCCGTTCGTGTGTATGCTAGTCCGACGGACAAAAAACGACGCTAGGGCAGCTATTGGCTACTGGCTATGAACTTCCTTATTCTAGTCCGGTCATACGTTATCATGTTCGAATCTGTCGGACTTTGGTGTGTTTGTGTGTGGTCAAGTCCGTTCATTCGGAAAGTCCATCGGAACTCTACTGAAAGTCTGTTGGAAAGACCGTCGGACCTAGTCCCTCGAAAAGTCCGGTCGTGTGTACGCGGCATTACTGTAGTTGACCTTACCAAAGGATATTTTACAGTATTCTTCATTATGACATCACTATAATTGGAAATGGAATGCACTACTGATGTTAAAAGTGCTAGTAAACCGGGTTAAAAAAAAGATATCTTCCTGCAGGTAACGTCAAAATGTGCTAGTATGCACAGCATACTAGCACGTTATGACAAACTTATCTAAAAAAAATATCCCTCCAGTTGTGCACTGTCACCACTGAAAGGAATTCCATCTGCAGCAGGTCTTCCTTCCGGGTTTGCGGGCTTCAGACAAATTGAATGGCCGAGCCGCGATGATGTCACTCCCGTGTATGGTTATAGGAGTCACGGTCATGACACAGCTCTCTCAACAGATAGCATACTCAAGTGTGCTGTCCATTGAGAGCGCAGTGTGCATGCGTTTGTGAGTCACTGGCTGCTACACATGTAAATATCTCCTAAATGGTGCACATATTATAGTTTACTACCATAAAACTATGCTTTTTTGAGCAACAGTGGGACTTCCTAAGGCAGAACTTCACAAAAAAAGTGAAGTCCTACCCTGGCAAGCCACAATGAAGATATTTGCCAGCACACCACGGATCTTCAAGTTGAGTACAAACATTTTTTTCTATTGAAGCATAGTCACCTCACAAACAAGAGAGTTCAATGTTTCGGAGTCACGCAGGACCCCTTTGTCAGGCATGCCCCTGACTAATTGTTAATGCTTCATTCTCTTTTAATCAAAAGAATTGTGTCAGTTATTAGTCACAAGTAGATTCTCCAACATTTTGAAAAACCTATTTTGCAGTAATTATTGATTCCAATGATTAAACCACATGTTTGCACACTCCAGTTATTACTGGTATATAATATGACTTTTTTGGCCTTACTGTTCTGGGTAAAAGGAGTGCACTTATTTCTGCACTCCTGAGACCCAGATTCAGCTGACAGCGTGCTAAAGCCTGAGCCAGCCACTCCTACCCCCTCCACAGCCCAGTGCTCCACTGAGCACTGGAGGTGCAGGGAAGAGAAGAATGAGAACTGTGTTCATGTGCTCAGACCAATGCTGCAGCCATATAGGTGAGTATGCATGTTTTTTTATTTCCCACACTTTCTCTTTAACCGATTGCCAGCCATCCGTCGCAGTTGTACTGCGACAGAATGGCACAGGCAGGCAAATCGGCGTCATGTTGCACCGGGCACGTGGCCGGCCGCGATGATTGGATTCGATCAGGGACCGATCAATCCCCAGGCCCAGGCCAATGAAATCTGGCGTGGACCAGGTGATCGCTTCTGGCGAATGAGATCCTTCCCCGTCGTGTAAGTGTAAACACTGACAGGGGAAGTGATGTCATCTCTCCTCCTATCAGTCTTTTGGTTCCAGACTGAGAGGAGAGAGCATCAAACAGTGAATTGCATCAACACTGCACTGACACCTGGTCACATAGGCACACATTTTACCCCCCGATCACCCCCCCCCCCCTCAGTCAACCCCTTCACCACCTGTTACTGTGTCACCTAGTGCAGCGTTCAGATTGTTTTTGATTGCTGTACTGGTGTCATAAGTGACACTAATCAGTGTTAGGGCATCCCCAACAGTTTAGGGTTCCCAAAAACGCAGTGTTAGTGGGAACCGCCCAGATACCTGCTAGCACCTGCGTTTAGCCCCTCTGCCCAGCCAAACCCAAGTGCAGTATCAATTGATCACTGTCACTTACAAGACATAACACACATAACTGCAGCGTTCACAGAGTCATACTTGATCCCTGCAAACGCTAACAGTTTTTTGGTAGCGTTTGAAAATGTACCCTAGTTTGTAGACGCTATAACTTTTGCGCAAACCAATAAATATACGCTTATTGACATTTTTTTTTTACCAAAGACATGTGGCTGAATACATTTTGGCCTAAATGTATGACTACAAAGAGAAGACTCTGGGTGCAGATTTTTTTAAAAAGTTTATTCACAATTTCTTAATAACAAAAGGATTTGCACTCACATGTTCCGTAGTTAAAACGAGCATTAAAAAACAAAAGGGGTCATCTGATTCAATCCGTCATCTAATAGTCTGGTCCGCATTTGCCATCTTGCATTCTCAGAGCGTTTCCACTGGTAAGATGTTTCGAAAATTCCGGCTGTAGTGGACGCAGAGGATGTAATCTCAGATCGAGGCTTGGTATGCTATGGCAAGCAGGACGCGGGGCTATGACGTCATGTCCGGACGACGCGTTTCCTGAGCGTTCGGGTCGAGATAGAAGGACGACCGTGCTCTTTCATCAGGCCAATCACCTGATCAGTGATTGACCTGATGAAAGAGAGCGGTAATAGTGAAAGTAGTCAAAGCAGCATCAGTACTCTTGTCAGCCCAGCTCTGGTAGCAGTCAGGACAGAGCCAAGAGGAAGTGCGGGTTGTGCACCCCCTAAGCAGATCCCCTAAGCTCTCACATCATGAACAGGAAGAGGAGTGGCACAGTTTGGCAATTTTGCCCTGGGCGCTGGATGACCTTGTAGAGGAACAGGATAGATGGAATGGGAAGGTGGAAGGGATGAGGAAGACAAAAACTAGGAAATCAGAACAAGCATTTACTAGTCGTTACATAAAACGTAAACCATTATTGGAGTAATGACTGGTAAATGCTTGTTCTGATTTCCTAGTTCTTCTTTAAAATAGGAAGGCTGTTCTCTGAGCGTAGTGCCCACCATTGGTTTACATATGTGTTTATATATATATATATATATATATATATATATATATATATATATATATATATATATATATATATATATATATATACAGAGATAGAGATTGTATAACATGCCAGAGATATGCCCAGACATCATAATCCTTATATCAGCATCACAAGTTTTTTTAACACTGACAGACCAAACAGTCTACATTCAGTGTCCACGCAATAAATGCCTTATCTTTTCAGACATTGCATGGGCAGCAAAAATAGACTGTTTGGTCTGCTTCTGTATCAAAGATATGAAAACCCATCTTATCTTCTTTTAGATAAGATGTATTTTGAAATCTTGCATACAGAAGCAGACTTTTCATGTTTTATGAAATCATAAATTATTTTAGCAAGTAGCACATTATTTAAACATCTTGCGAAATGTGTCACATTACCTACGTAACATCAACCGTATTCATTTGATGGAGAATTATTGCTAAGTTGCCCTCAAAAATAACTACAGAAGTATCTGTGTTTCACTTGAAAGTAGAAGGCTGGTACCTACAAAAGTTACTTGATTGTTATACTCATTGCATTATACCCCTACGCGGGTGAACATTGATCAAGTTGTTCTTATTACAATAAAAATGATTGTACCGGAAGGTAGACTGCTAGGCAATATTCCAGTCTGTCCCATTTGTATTGCTATTTTGGTGGTCGCTGGGACAGGAAATGAATGGAAATCACTCCAAAGGAAAGGTACATATCGGTAGAAGCCAACTCATGGTCAACAAGTTTTTGGACAGTGGCTTTTGTTACTGCCAGTGGAGTATCCTCTCTTACTGTCCCAATGACTGCTGTCACTAAGTTAAAAAGGGAAACGCGGGTCACAATTAAATATTTTTAACCTCCCTTGTTTTATCCAACATAAAAGAAAACAAGTTTTAGACTAGAATTTCCCTTTAAACTATCCATAATCCATTTTGTGCTAAACCCCAACAGCTGTATGATAGAGGTAATAACAATCAGCTTAAAATAGTGTTTTTTGTTACTATATGTTCTGGGGGATTAGCCTTCCTGTCATTGGTACAGGGATTAGGGGGACTGGATGGTGCACAGGGTATCGTCATAGGCAGCGAAGCCTCAGAAATTAACTAGCATGCTGGTGAATAATCACGAGAACCCTAAGGCCGCATACACTCGGGCGGACTGTTCGCCCAACTTTGTCCGCTGAACAGTGTTTCAGCGGACAGTCCGCTCGTGTGTGGGCTTCAGCGGACAGTTTCAGCGGACAGTCTGACGAACAAAGTTTTTCGGAATTCCCGTAAGACAGTCCGCTGAAACTTGGTTTCAGCGGACAGTCCGCTCGTGTGTAGGCTTGTTCGACAAACTAAGTTTCGCGCATGCTCAGAAAGGATTTACACGGCGAAGGTTGCATTGCAGTGTATTGGACGTCGTATTTCTCGTCCCGTCGTACGTGCCGTTCATGTCATCGCGCACGCTTTCAGCGGACTGTTCGTTCATCGTGTGTGGTCAAGTCCGTTCATGCAAATTTTGAGCGGACTGTTTGTCGGATTGTTTGACGAACAAAGTTGGGCGAACAGTCCGCCCGTGTGTACGCGGCCTAAGATAACCAATACAGATATGGGCAGAAACAATTTAGATTGATTTGGAAAAGAGAGAGGTTCAGGTCCACATCTCTGGTACAATATGTAAAAGAAAATGTCCTCAAAAGTGGGACTTTCAAGGACCATGAACACTCAAAAAATAGAGATTATATATAAAATGGTAGAAATTGTATCTGTCTTTTTGACAGTTGGTTTGGGACTCTTCCATCATTTATGTATTCATTTGTTGTCTGGATCATCTCATTGTTATGTGTTTTCGTTTTTGATGTATAATGTTATTTATCTTTTGTAATACATTTCTACCATTTCTCTATTTTTTGAGTGTTCATGGTCCTTCAAAGTCACACTTTTGAGGAAACTTTCTTTTACAATACAGACAAAGTTGACAACCATAATCAACTCACACGCACACATACTAATATCCCACTGCTGTCTTAAGATGTCAAGAAATCGCACCCTTGGTGGAAAAAGGAAAGAAGAAGGAGAGAGATTACCTTGGGAAGTTTAAACAAAGCAATAAGTATCCCAGCCTACAATACCATCAATTGCCACTAGAGGTAGACTTACCAAAATTGAGCTGGATGGTCACACACAGGTTCTCCATAAAATTTGGTGCACTCTATGCCCGTGTACACATGGTCGGACATTCCGACAACAAAATCCATCGGATTTTGTCCGAAACTTGTGTTGCATACACACGGTCAGACAAAGTTGCCGGAAAATCAGATCGTACGTAATGTGATGACGTTATTTCGTTACAACGGGACTACGTTCAGGCTAGTAGCCAATAGCTTTGGTCTAGGAATTTGATCTGAGCATGCGTGGCACTTTGTCCGATCGGAATTCTCTACATACAATCAAAGACCGATCGGATCATTTTGTCGGAAAGTTTTATAGCCCAGCTCTAAAACTTTGTCCATCGGATATTCCGATGGAAATAGTCCGATGGAGCCCACACACAGTCAGATTATCCGACAACAGGGTCCGATCAAACATTTTCCATCGGAATGTCCGACCGTGTGTACAAGGGCTAAGGGCTGTGGAGAAGCTAGGTTGTTTCCATACGCATCAAATATTCCCCAAGCTAACCGGTGATCTGCAATTCTGATGCACCTCCACCTTTTCCATTGCCCACATACATCAGACACATAGTTAGGGGTAGCTAGTCACCAGTTTGTCATTAGCACATACAGATTCTAGACAGCCGAGCATACAAGCACTAGTAATTTAATTTTAAAAAATCTCTAGCAGCTATGAATTCTTAGCTTAGGGCACAGAATGCCATCTTTTAATTTTGTATATTTAATATCCCCTGGTGCAGTGATGGCGAATTTTGGCACCCCAGATGTTTTGGAACTACATTTCCCATGATGCTTATGCACTCTGCAGTGTAGTTGAGCATCATGGGCAATGTAGTTCCAAAACATCTCAGGTTACCAAGGTTCGCCATCACTGCGCCTAGTGCATAGGAATATGTACAAAAGTAAACATTAAAAAAGACAAGAAATAAAATGGCATAGCGAAATATAAGCTATATGTTGCAAAATAAAATAATAACAGTTGAAATAAACTGTACTAGTATTCAGCAGTATTATTTTATCTTTGTTATCAGAATAATGTCATCAATTCTGTAATCGCTGTGTTTTTTTTACTGTTTTTGTTTCTCGGGTATGCCACGGTTTGTTATCCCAAGCAGACATTATTCAGTCACCTTGCAAATAGCTGATCCCCCCAGATATGTCGGCATCTGAAAGCTCAGCCACTTCATTAGCAATGCAAAATCCCTGGGCATGTCAGCTGCTTCCTTCCCTAGCGTATGCGCACTCAGGGCACCGCTCAGTCTGGAGGCAACTGGCGCCTGAGGACGCAATGTGACATCCTTTATTGACCTCAGGAGAAAGCTCCACCTACGCATGACTGAGGGAGAGACTGAGACACACAATTAGCAGTTGCATGTCTGCAGATAACAACAAAAAAAGTAGTTAATGGTGATTCCTCTGATTTATCCTCTCTGGCGGTATGATTATTTCAGATTTTTGATGCTCATATGTTTTGCGTGGAAATTTGGCGTTTTATATTGTCGGCCTGTAATTCTTAGGACTAACTCACTTAAATCTGTCCAAACAAGAGTCTAGCAAACATCCCAGGTATGATAAAGTTTGAAACACAAAATCATAAATTATAATATAATAAATAACTATAAATAATTATAATAATATAATAATAATACAAATTATTCATTAATGTAATCCAATGAAAAACACTGAAATTTGCTCAGTTGCAGAATTGTCACTGTCATTACTTTCAGTGTTTGATGATGGATTTCCCCACTAATCACTACCGCTCAATTCTGCAAGTGATTCTAATTTTTTATCGCTGTTTTCTAGCTGGTCAAAAACACTTTTCATGTAAAGGAACGGTTTTGGTTGCTATGGACAATCTCCAGTTTCCAGGCAGAAAGAACAGTATTTATAATATAAAACTACATGCAGGACACTGGACAAACCACTAGGGACAAAAGGGTTGTAAAAATGTTTGATACAGTAATGTAATCTGCAAGATTACAGTGTACTGTATGTATAGTGTGTGTTTCACTTTTTGAATTTGAGCCAGGCTCCATTCCCTTAGCGCGTGTCGCAACGCTCGCAGAGAACGGAGTCCGGCGCTGTGATGAATCGAGCGGTGGATGGCTCGCCCACACAGCGGGGGGGACATCGCAGGATCTTGGGGACAAGGCAAGTAAGCTGTACCTGGATCCAGTGATGCAATCTCGAGTGTGGCTCGGGTTTACCACTTATGGCACTGAAAATCCCCCCCAAGCCACACTCGGGAATACCGCCGGGGAGTTAAAACATATTGTTATTATATAGGATTTATATATGGCGGCAACAGTTTGTGCAGCACTTTACAACATATGAGACTAATGCCCCGTACACACGCTCAGACATTACGACCACAAAATCCGTCTGATTTTTTCAGACGGATTTTGGCCGAAACTTGTGTTGCATACACACAGTCGGACAAAGTTGTCGGAAAATCTGATCGTTCGGAACAAGGTGACGTACAAAACGTAAGACTGGACTATGTAGAGGCTAGTAGCCAACAGCTTTGGTCTCATAATTTAATCTGAGCATTTTGTCTGTCGGAATTCTCTACAAACGATCGGAAAAAGTCAGATTTTGTTGTCGGAAAAAATTTGAGATCCAGCTCTCAAACTTTTTCCGTAGGAATTTCAGATGGAAAAAGTCCGATAGAGCCCACACACGATCGGATTTTCCAACAACATAATCAACATAGTCAGAATTTCCGACCGTGTGTACAGGGCATAATAAAATAATTTATGTTGTAAGATTTGGTTCATTCCATATATAATGCTTTTCCATGTAAAACGTTATGTCTTGGCAAAATAAAAAAAAAATTCAATACATCCCTGTCTGCTATACATTTACATTTACCCATGTTTTGTCCCGTTAAACAGAAAAATACCTGTAGATCCTGCCATAAATCTAGTGATCTCCTAATATCCTGCAGTGAGATGACAACTCTCCATTTGCTGTCATAAAATCACAAGCAGTGTTGTCAACTCTGCCCAGTTCCCCAGGTAGACCTTATTATTATGGACATTTGGAGGCACGGGCAGTGAAACTGCAAGTAGCGCATTCAACCGCCCAAAGAGGAGAATGGCTGTACATCCTTGTACTTGTGAAAATGCCAGTTTTTTTTGCATCCTTGTTTACCCATGTATGCGTTTATGCCTTATCTCCCAAATTTGCAAATTTCACCTTTGGGGGATATGTCATGCACGCATTCGTGGGTAAATGCCAATGCAAATAATCATCAGCATGTGCAGGAGTACAAGCTCATACAGCCATTCACTTCTGTCTGTGACTGCACACGTCATCTGTGGCTCTCCAGCCACGTGACACCGGGATTTTTACACCAGACCCTGCCCATGCCTCCAAATGTCCATGTGAATGGGATCTTTGTAAAGATGCCAAATTGTGCATTCAAAGCTGATTGACTTCTAAAGTGCAGGTAGGAAGTCTACAAGGAAACTGGGTCACTCCTATTCCCGCTGTTCCTAGCTGGGCTTTTGACTCTAGAAAACAATACTCAAATACAAGTCAATGAACCATCAAGATAGCAGGTTAACACAATTTCAAGGTTAGTTTATATTTTCCTATGATTTTGATCAAGATATTGACTCTATTTTTTCCATAAATGTCCTGCCAAATGTTACAGTGTTATTTGTTCTACCAGAAAGTGTGGCTAAGTGGATTTTAATTGAAGCTGAGATATATTTGTGCTCCTATCCTCAAGGAGAACAGAAAGTATGTTTTCATTTTTACCAACATAGTTTCCATGTGCTTTTTTCTTGGGGACATATTTACACAGGAATGAATGTGACTTTCACAAATCATTTACTGGTGGTGGATTATCCACTGTCATCTAAAACACATGAATCATGAAGATTCACCTGCAGTGAATGATAATTATCATATTTACTGCTTTATAAATATACTCCTTGGTAATTACTCTCCAATGAGGGGACTGAAGATCTCCAAATGTTGGATGAATGGTACCAGTTTTTCAATGCCTGTGAGCAAAAATTGATGCAACTCATGGTCAGGAAAAGGAAAGCCAAATCTGCGATTTTGGATGCAAAAATCGCAGACCTTAAAGAAAGAATGGTGCCATTTAGTGCCACTGATGAATATTCAGAAAGAGCTAAATCTCTACAGAGTCATTTAGCCAAATATGATAGTGAAATAAAAAATAAAAAAATAAAAAAATATCAGAGAGATATTAAAGATTTCGAACAAAATAAAGTATATAAATGGCAGGAAACTCTTTTGGCTACATCTGGCAGTGAGACTTCAGGGGGTAGGGAACCCACTTTAGATCCATTGACCAAAGCCAAACCAGTCTCTAGCACCCCTAAGAAAAAAATTAATACCAAACAAGTGGGTAACTCTAAAACTCATTACTATCCACCCTATAATTCTTATCCCCACTCCTCCCCTCGCCCGGTACATACTTATAATAGGTACGGTCCTTTGGACAATAGACATCCTGATTATAATTATTATGAACCACCAAGAAATCATTTTCCACCGAGACCTCCTAGAGGTGCCTTTAGGGGTAATTTTAGAGGGAGACCAGGGCCTCATCAAAACCACTACCAGGGGGAAGGGAGAGGATGGAAAGGGCCTTACCGTATTCCTCCTACCCCTTACCCCCCACAAGAACCTATAGAAAACGAGGAAAGAGAGGAGGCAGGAGAAAGAAAAAGAAAGAGAGACAATTAAATAAGGGTATTTTCAATCTAGCAGGCGTCGAGCTCTCTGAGAAAGAATTAGAAGTATTAAATCAGGGTTTAAAATTTGCACCTAATAAAGATGTGAACAAGTTTGAATTATTTGTTGATATCGAGAAATACGTGAGGAAACTTAATATTAAAAAACATTTCATTAACCCTAATATGGGGACTAGTGCCCCTACCACTGAGTCTTTATATGTACATAGTGGGTTAAAAAATAATTCTGTCTTTAATCCTAAGAAAGGAACGCATCACCACATAGAAGTGTTTAAAAATATGGTTCAACAAGATGTGAGGAATTTAGAAATTAAAAGACAGGCTAAAAATAAAACCATATGGGAAAGCATAAAAATGATAGAGGAAAATAAACAGATAGTGATAAGAGCGGCAGATAAAGGGGGAGGCCTCGTGATATTATCCCGAGACTATTATTATCAGGAAATGGGACGATTATTAAATGACACCCACACCTACAAAAAATTAAACAGTGACCCGACGTCAAAAATAAAAACATTATTGATAGAGTGGGTAACTGAGGGCCTATATAAAGATATTTTAAATCAAAAAGAAGCAGATTATCTCATACCACACGCTCCCAAAATTCCGGTTATGTATATTTTACCAAAAATACACAAAAATAATGAAAGACCTCCAGGTCGACCTATAATAAGCGGGATAGAGTCCCTGTTAGCCAGGCTGGGAGAATATCTAGATGGTTTTTTTAAACCACTAGTGAGAAATAGTCCCTCGTATTTAAAAGACAGCAGAGATCTGTTAGTACTTTTACAGGATTTGGTGGCATCAGAAGATATTATTATGATTACGGTAGATATTGAGTCACTCTATACTAACATCCAGCATAAAGATGCACTTACAGCAACAAAGTGGGCACTAACAAAAGAATCTGAATTAAAAAAGGCCCAGATAAATTACCTGATCAGAGGCCTAGATCTTGCTATGACCAATAATTTTTTTTGGGCCAACAATGAGTATTACAATCAAGTATCAGGAGTGGCCATGGGAGCGCGCTATGCTCCCAGCGTAGCCAATATTGTCCTTAATAAATGGGAATCAGAAACCATCTATAAAAACATGCATAAATCTCTTGTTTTTTATAAAAGATATATAGATGATGCAATTCTCTTTTGGAGAGGTACTTTAGAGAGCTTCAAAGACTTCTTGAGCAATATGAATGCTAATCAATATTGCCTGAAGTTTACAGCTGAATTCAGTAAGGTGCAGGTGAACTTCTTGGACCTTACTATTACAAAAAAGCACAATAAGTTTGTGACTAAAACCTATTTTAAAGTCACTGACAGAAATGGGTATGTGCCCACACATAGCTGCCACCATCCACAGTGGATAGGGGCTGTTCCAAAAGGACAGTATATGCGATTAAAACGGAATTGTGAGGAGGAGTCAGATTTCCACTCACAAGCTAAAGTGCTAACTAGTAGGTTCTTGGAAAAAGGTTACTCACAAAAAACTTTAGAGAAAGTGGTAACACAGGTGTCACAGATGGATAGAAAATCTTTATTGGTATCAAAGGTTAAAACTGAACATCAAGGAGTAATACCTTTTGTGACAGGGTTTAATAGGCAATATAGACAAGTTGAAACCATTTTTAAAAAATATTGGCCCATTTTACAACGTGATAAAGATCTGGCCTCGATCATTCCCCAGAATCCTAAATTTATTTACAGAAGGGCACCGAGTTTGAGAAACCAATTAGCTCCTAATGTTCCGGACCCCCCAAAAAAACTTGTAACCTTCCTTGATGGATCCGGCTTCCATTATTGCACTAGATGCAAAGCCTGCAAGACCACCAGAGGACCCGGTTCATCAAGGAAGATTACTCAGTTTCAATCTCAAGTCACTAAACTGGATTACAAAATCAAACCACTAATTACATGTAACTCAGACCATGTAACCTATGTGCTTGAATGCCCTTGTTCTATGCAGTATGTAGGTCGAACTACTAGACAGCTAAGAATTAGAATTAATGAACATCTTACAAATATTAAAAAAGGGTTTCCCAATCATAGCGTGTCTAGACATTTTAAAACACATCATGATAGCGATCCTTCACTCTGTAAATTTTATGGGATCTATAAGATCTCAAGACATTGGCGAGGAACCCATATGACAAGGGAAATATCAAAGAACGAAACGAAGTGGATATATAATTTACAGACTATGCAACCCCTAGGAATGAATATAGAGCTCGATCTAAATTGCTTTCTGTCCAATGATTAAAAAGTTTCCCATTCTTCTTATTTTCAACCTTTTTTTAGAGTTACTTGGTGTTCTCTTCTGCCTGTTGAGTTTGGTTGATATTCCCTCACATCTGGCAGATAGAGACAAGGCCGGATTTCTGGTAGTAGGACATTCAGGAATTTTTTATATATAAGAATTTTTTTTATATATATGTATTTTTCAAGAATTATCTAATTATTAATTACAAAAAATTGCCCGCCCCCCCCTTCTTTTGTCTTCTATGTCTGGCTAAAGTTAGAATATTTCTGGTCTTTTGACTGACATCTAGTGGTCAATTTACAAACTGCAAGGAACTTGCTCCCCCTTTTTTTCCAATGGACAATTCCATTTGATTATAAGTACATTCCTTCTTATATTTCTCTATAAAAAAAAAAAAAAAACTTTTTTATTTTAGAATATATAACTCATCCCTTCGTTTTGGGAGTAATATGTTCGAAATGTTTATTATATATTTTTTTAGTTATGCTTTAAGGAATCATTATTGTTGTTAGCCTTAAGTGGGACTGAGGCTGCGCATCAAATTTAGTGTTTCGTGATTGGTCTATGGATTAATCAAGACACTATAAAGAACATTGACTTTTGTTACTGGGTACGCTTCCTGATGACGTGTCAAACGAAACGTACGTCGAGGCGGTATCCAGTCACGTTCGTTTACGTCTAGTTCCGGTCGTCCTTGGTCATCGGCTGCCCTTCGTTGGAACGCACGCCTTACACCACGAGGAACTACGTATCCATTACGAAATTGTTGTTTTAAGCAAGCAGCCCCAGTGCCAGGTTGGGCACCTACACATGTAAGCAGCCACTTGGCCTTATGTTTTTTAAATTGATTTTATGATTAAACGGTATTATGCTATGGAATTTTGTTTGGCTTTTTTTATGACCTATCTGAGCCTATGAGGAAGAAGCTTCTGTCCATACGAGGTCCATCACATTCCATGTCAGCAGGGAATCAACCTGCATAAGCCTATTTGACTATCTTTTTAATTAAAGTAGTCAACAGCATCTGGTAAGAAGACATCTTTATCTTTAAAAGTGGGGTGTTGTTTTTCCTTATCCATAAATTGTTTGGTGAAGGGACGGTTTATCACGTTATAGAAGATTTCAATTTTTTCCGATTTATGGATTCAGAAGGAGTTTTTCACTGAAAAAATCACATTTATTTTTGGACTTTGGAGTTCCATTACCTGAATGTGGGACTTTATTTACTTTGTTTGCATTTTTTTGTTGTTTATTGCAGCTTTGTGATATGGTGTGGATTATTTTAGATGTTTTATGATTGTCACTTTTTTTCACATTTTTTTGTTATTTACATCTGCACTAGCGCCCCTATCATTAGTATATTTCCAGTATGACAAGTTTTTCCTTGTTTTTTTAGGGAGCAGCTATTAGTTATTTATTTTTCACTGATTATTGATCAAATTCACGATTATTTTTAGTGGCGCGGAGTTTAATAATCGCTGTTTATCAGCTATTTTGTTCACAATTACTCTCCGTTAGTGTTAGGCAAGCGCTTCGGCCCAAGCATTACTTCGGCCCAAACATCGCCCGTTTGCCGAACACCCAAATTTGTGTGCTGCACAGTGCATTCTAAGCCCTGACTGGCTAAAGCAATTCACTTGACCGTTGGTCAGGTGCAAGGCTTTGCCCAATCAGGGCATAGTGAATAGCTGGTTTTTAAGGAATGGGCCGAGAAGCTGGCGGCTGCGTCCTTAACAATGGATGAGACATCAGCTATCAACGGACTTCCCCGCTTGACAATTGAATGAAAAAAAATAACCTGGCTCAAGAAAAATGTGAACAAAAACAGCGTGGGGTCCCCCCAAAATCCATACCAGACTCATATCTGAGCGTGCAGCCTTCCAAACCAGGAAACAGGGTTGGGTGCGCGAGCACCTCCCTCCTGAACCATACCAGGTCACTTGCCCTCAACATGGGGGTGCTTATGAAGGGCCTCTTCCCCACAACCCTGGAATGTTTGGTGGTCTGCAGGCAGGCGGTATATCAGAATCTGGAAGCCCCCATTAACAACCTAGATCCTGCCCCCCCCCCCCCTTTATGTGAATGAGTAGAGGTACATTGTACCCCTACTCATTCACCAGAAAAATAGTGTCAAAAAGAAATAAAAACACAAACACAGTTTTTGGCAATCACTTTATTAAAAATAAAAAAACAATGTCCCCCGATGTAGATCCATCATCAATCACGATGCCCGCTGCACCGCTTGACCCAAAAAAGGGAAGGAAAAAAAAAAGCTCCGCCCGCAACAGCCTGCTTCGTCATTTGACAGTTATTAAATAGGTAAGGGTTGGGGCCAACTGGTGATGTCACCTGGTGAAATCACTTCCACATGACGTCATCGACCCTGCATGCACCAATTGGTTGATGTGGCCTGGTATGGTTCAGAAGGGGGGAGGGCGCTCGCTCGTCATTACCCCCCACCTTTTCCTGGTCTGCCAGGCTGCATGCTCGGATAAGGATTTCTTTATCTATGTAAATTTTGCTGAAGCAGGTTCTACGCATGGTGCAGATGCACCACTTCACAGTCAGACTAAGGGGAGCCCCCAGGTGCTATTTTTAAAGCAATTTTTCATTTTTATTGTTTCAGTTTAGGCATTATTAAAATCACTGCTCCTGTAAAAACAATCCCCATACCTTTTTTATGGCCAATAATTGTATATACGCCTTCAAAATGGGGACTTTTGATTTTTCAAGTTCAGATCCCATAGACTTTAATAGAGTTTGCGGCTCAGGTCTAAATTTCTTCCATGATTGGGAGTTCTGATGCGAACCGAAACAGGGTGCGGTTACTGACTGTAAATTACAAACAATTATATCCAGTCAATACCTTAGGCTGGCCATAGATGGTTTGAATCTTGGTCAGTTCAACAGAAACCGGTTGAGGTTCGAACTATGTATGGGCAGGCTGAATGTACCAAGTTGATCGATCAATCAACTTGGGTACAATCAGCCTGCTGGATTTTACTTGCGATTATCACTAGCGGCTGCTATATCCATGAGCAATAATCACTGCCTTCTCCCGGCAGGGGCAGCAGGAGGGATTTCCCTGTCAGCACTGTCTGTGTTGATGGGGGAATCTTACAAATCTTACAACCCGTGGTTGCAGGAAATAAATTTGCACCGTCTATGGTCTGCTAAATGCTGTGAAAGTGAATATACTTTAGTTGACGTGTTATGGCTGCAACACCTGCATCCAATGAGTATCAATGAACATCATTCTTGAGAGTAATGAAGGTCTTTCCCTGTGTCTCAGATCACTTTTGACCATGTTACTGTATACTATGGGCCACGTGTACCTAGCAAGTTGTGCACTAGTGTCATGATGCTTCTGGACATCTTCACAAGGTAGGTTTGCAGCTCAGCCACAGGTCCGAATGAACAGTCAAGCTGCCTATAGCTAGAAAAATGTATCAAAATATAAATTGTAGCACCATATCACTACTTAAGGGTCGGTTCACACTGAGGCAGCACGACTTGCAGTGCGACTGCTTCAGGTGACCTGAATCCGACTTCAGCGGCAGCTTGCAAAATGACTTCTGTATAGAAGTCAATGCAAGTTACCTGAAGTCGCCCCAAAAGTAGTACAGGAACCTTTTTCTAAGTCGGAGCGACTTGTGTCGCTCCTATTAGAAAGGTTCCATTGTACAGAATGGGATGTGACTTGTCAAGCGGCTAAGTCTACTGACAAGTTGTCCCAGTGTGAACTGAGTCTTAGGCTGGATTCACACCTATGCATTTTTAGTGCTTTTTGCATTTTGCAGATTTGTACTACATTCTATTTAACATTGTTTCCTATGGAACACGTTCTGTAGTGCAAATCTGCAAAATGCAAAAAGCACAAAAACTGCATACTGTAGGTGTGAATGCAGCCTAAAGGTTCATATACGACTCTTAAAAAAAACTGTAATAATAATAATTAGTAATAACCCTATTGATGAACTGAAATGTTTTATTATTCAGATTCTCACTTTTGTCTGAGGTTCTTGTATATTATTTATTTACTATTGCCTAGCTTTTTTGAGTTTTATACTACTGACTATGGTTAGAACTATGACCGTAAGGACAAGATATTCTATCGATATTGTATTGCTAAGGGGATGTCCTTATGTTTTTGTAGTCCTAATGAAGGTGGTAGTTTTGGACCCCGGAATGTGTTGGCCACTCTTTTGATTATCCACCTGACCTTTACTGGAATAAATCTGTATCTAGATCTCTTAGCAGTGGCGTGGTGCTTCAGTTTACATTCTTGTTACATTACACTATAACTCAAGGAGTCTGTGGAGATTATCCAGAGTGTAGAAGCTGCCTTCCTGGGAACCTACATCAACATCAATACCATAAGATAAGATAGTAATAGCAACACAATAACCTTACGGATCCAGTGATTTTGTTCCACTTTCCTTAACTACAGTTAGAATAATGTCTAGTACACATGAGGAAAAAAATCAGATGAAAAATATCAGTTTCGGAACGGTCTTCCGATAATCTGATCATTAGTATACAGCTTTTGTGAGCCGATCATGATAGCTCATGCCTGTCCAGGCATATGTGCAGATCCCAACCATAGAGTCGTGTTCTTTCCCAAGCCTGGACTGGCTCTGTGACATCAGCCGACAGCTGGCTTCAGCCCATTGTCTGCTGAAAACGGCTAACAGGAGAAGTACAGCCAAACGAGCTTTGGCTGTACTTCTCCTTTAAACTGACTTCAAAGCAGGCCTTGCAAAAGAGGCAGGTTTATACTCACCTGTCCACCCACCCATTCCAACAATCTTTGCTGTCTTGCAGATCAATGGCCTCTTCACATATGACACACTTCCTGGTGTGTCAGATTCCTGCTCCTCTGCTGCACAAAACATTTTAGTGGCATTTCTAGCGCCAAATGCTTCTAAATACAGTAACTCACATTTAGCTGCATTTCGTTTACAGGCATTTTTCAATTTTGGCTATTTTGAAATATACCGGGGGTGGGCACAGCGCCATTCCCGACCCCTATACCTTTGCTGAACATCCCTTGTTTACTCTTCCCCCCTTCCTCCGTCCCCTTCTCCCCTTCCTTTCTCCCTCCTCCCCTCTGTGCTCCCTTTTTTTCGTTTCTTTCCCTCTTCCTCACTATCTCTACCGGGCAGGTATCTACTCTGGGACGCCTGTCACACCCTGTCAAGACTCACTACATTTAGCTCTTGAACCAGGGATAGAGTTGTAAACCCCCTCCTCTCTCCTTATCCAGGGTGGGGGGGACCCCTAGATGCCATTTCTATCCGCCATTTCTGGTCCTTGGTCATATCCTCTCCTGACAGGGGGCACCTACAGACTACCTTCTTTATCTCTTATTGATGTTAAATTTAGATTGTAAGCTGTTTTAATACGAATGTGTTAACCCATTTGTCTGACTGTTGATTTACTAAATAAAATCTTTATGTAAAAAAAAGGTCAAACTCTAAGGGTGCAATGAAGGTATGTGGGTGAAAGTCACCTTTGATAATATAGTGTGAAGATCAAGATGCATAATAATAATGTACATAAACTCATATGCATACTCTTGGGGGTACTCAAGTGTGAAACACAGTGAAGTGCACCCTGGTCCTGATGTATTAAGGTGAAAATAGAGCAGAAGTTATCCTGTATCCTCTTCAAACTTACAGCACATCAATGGAGATGTAGAAAAAAAAAAAATTTTCACATGATTGTGCCAGCAGTCCTTTAAAACGAAGCTACATTGTATCTGGGGACCACAGACAGAAAACACTATTTAATTCATTTTTGTTAATCAAAGCAAACTCAGCCAATGTCTCTATGCTTTATTTGCTGAGAAGTCACTTTGAAAAACACAACCCCCCCCCCCCCACCCCCCTTACCCAGCATTTCTAGCTGCAGCCATGTTGAGTAAGGGCAGATGATTCATGTTGCATTTACTTCATGTAATCCATCTTCCCTTAGCTCAGACACACAGACAGGAGGGTGTGTTTAATTGAGAAAACCCCTCCTCCCCTGGGATGTATGACATCATTTGTCTAGGCCTGGAAACCAGGAAGTAACTGAAAAAATGTAAGGCTAAAAGTTTAAAACAAGTAAATATGATACACTTTATTATCTATTTACTAATTCTAGCCGCATAAAGATTACAGACAATCAATGTTGATTGAAAGAGTGAAGTTCTGCTTTAATTATCTTTACCACCTGGGAAGTTGGTTGGCTTCTGTATCATTCATCCACTGCCATTGGTTCTCCCAGTCATCACATAATCGGGAGCACATTCCACTCTCTCCCAATCAGAAGCCTTGACTGAGAGCTGTCAGTGACAGCTTGGGGCAATGATCACATTCTCGGGAAAAAACCTCAGGCCCCTGTGGATGCATATGTCTGGCGGCTCAGCTTTAAAGCCTACCTTTTTTGCTCCAGCATATATGCATTATTCAGTTAAGTAAGAGGTTAACTGCTTGCCGACCAGCCACGTCATTATACTGCAGAAGGTTGGCATGTTCCTTCGAGCCGTCATAGCAGTACGTCGGCCCTTTAAGCAGGGAGAGCAGGCGCGTGCCCTCCCGCTGCACTGTGGGCGAAAACCGTTTTGAGTGGCCGGCGGTTGCGAAGACTGCCAGCCACGCGTGATCGTGGACACGAGAGCCAGAACAGGGACGTGTGTTTGTAAACACACAAATCCCTGTTCTGTGAGCAGAGGAGTGACAGATCATGTGTTCCTACTAGCTAGGAACAACGATCTGTCTCCTCCTTTAGTCCGTTCCTTCCCCCTACAGTTAGAACACACATGAGGGAACACAGTTAACCTCTTCTCTGCCCCCTAGTGTTAACCCCTTCCCTGCCAGTGACATTTACACAGTAATCAGTGCATTTATATAGCACTGATCGCTGTATAAATGTCAATGGTCCCAAAAATGTGTCAAAAGTGTCCGATTTGTCCGCCACAATGTTGGAGTCCCTATGAAAATCGCAGATCAACCCCATTACTAGTAAAAAAAATAATAATAAAAATGTCATAAATCTTTCCCATAGTTTGTAGACGCTATAACTTTTGCACAAACTAATCAATATACACTTATTGCGATTTGTATCACCAAAAATATGTAGAAGAATATATATTGGCCAAAACTGATGAAGAAATCAGATTTTTACAAACATTTTTGGGGTTATTTATAATAGCAAAAAGTTAAAAATATATATTTTTTTTTTTTTCAAAATTGTCACTCTTTTTTTGTTTATAGCGCAAAAAATAATAAAAAATGCAGAGGTGATCAAATACCACCAAAAGACAGCTCAATTATTGGGGATAAAAGGACATCAATTTTGTTTGTGTACAGCGTCGCACGAATGCCATATCGCAAAAAATGGCCTGGTCAGGCAAATCTTCCAATCTCTAAGTGGTTTAATGTAGAAGTTCACCAAAAACCTAACTAACTTTAAATCAACTTGCAGCCACATTCTAAAAAAAAAATCTATCTAACCTTGTAAAGAAGAAACCACCATACAAATCTTTTCTGAAGCCGTTCTGGTCCGGTCTCCAGCAGCGGATGCTGTGTGCAAAAGAGAACCATCAACGGGAAAGCCTGGGAAGTGACATCACCCATAGAGTTACTATGGGGATTCCGTTGTCAGCTGCCTCTCCTACACACAAAATGCGCCGCTGACAGCTCAGCGTGGTACCAGACCAGAGCGGCTGCAGAACCGGTAAGTATAGAGATATTTTTTAATTTTTTAAAAGAGAAATACATTTGATTTATAATGTATCTGCAAGTATGTTTATATTTAGTTAGGTGTTAGCTGAACTTTTACTTTAAAGTGTTACTGAACCCACAACAGTAAAATCAGTTTGTATATGCAGTTAAGTATGCTTGTTATACTCCCTGTGGAACCTAAGGGGTTAATCTTCTGCATTGTGTAAAAAAGGCTGTTTGATCCTGTCTTCTCAGATCCTCCCATCCTTCCACTGTCCCCCACCCATCTCTTTATAGAACAGAGCCTTAGGGGCAAGCTTCACATGCTCAGTTTGGTGTGTATTGCTAGAGACTTTTTATTTTTTTCTTGGGAGGATGCATGTGATCAGCACAGAGCTAATCTGCACTGTCCAGACAGAGGGTCAGGGGTCCTGCAGCCTCAAAAAACAAATACCCCTGCAGACTAGAGGGCCAACCAGGTGGGCTGGAGTTCATAATTGACAACATCTCAGGTCTTGCTGCCTTCAAGGATAGGAATATCCTAGCTGTCAAAGAAGAAATAGAAAAAAGAGGGCGCACCGACCTTGTGCAATTATCCTTTAATTTATTTTATTAAAAAAGTAAATTAAAAACTACTCACAAACATGTGGAAGAAAACCACAATATAAAAAGCCTTCAGATGATGGCCATCAGTCTCACAATGACAGACTCCGGATGGTAATGGAGAAGATTATAAGGGCCACTGCCGGCTGACGCGTTTTGAAGGAATACCTTTTTGAAACCTCTTCTACAACCTATAAATTGTGACAAGGAATGTCTCACGTCGCCTCCTTTTTAATCTTGAATATGCACTAGACACTTTTATAAACACTTGCTGCTACAAAGACTTTTGGAAACATATAGTATATGTACATTTACGTAGTTCCCAGATGTGTATAGGTTTTTTTTTTATTGGTGTTTTTATTCTTTGTATATTCATTTATAATTATGTTTAATTTGTATGTAGCACTGTGGCCCTGTGAGATATGACATTTCGTTCTACTGTATGTTCTTACGTGTAGTAGAATGACAATAAAGCTTGACTTCACTTGACTTGACTTCAATACCTTCTTCCTCAGATCCCTGCAGCCTCATAGGACAGTCATAGGAGAATAAAAAATCATCCTACAAGCTTTGACCAGACACTGATAGAAGTCATAAGACTGCTATATACTGCTGATGAGAAAAGGTATTTTGCAGTTTATATTTACTAAAATAACTGCATTTCCATGTTCTGTGTACTATGGGAGACCGGATATAGTGAATGCAGGGTCCTGGGTTTAGGAACACTTTAAAGTGGGAGTAAACTCCCATCTCTGACTTTTACCTATAAGTAAGCCTACAATGAGGCTTACCTATAGGTACTGTAAATATCTACTAAAAGTACACAGTTTAGAAGATATTTACTGTACACGCAGCCGGTGACGTCACTGGTGCACGCTCTCTGAAGGAATGGCCACCCGGGCTGTTCCTTCAGAGACCTGTGCCGCAAAGGGCGGCTCCCAAGCGCACGCACATGAGTGACGTCATTGCGGCTCGGGCCAGACACACAGCCCTGGAAGGAAGACAGGTGAAGATGGAAGCACCTGCTTGGCACTGGAAGGCTTTGTTTTTAGGTAAGTTTAACATAATTTGCTAATATGTGATGCATACTAGCACATTGTGACAATACCTTTTAGGTCTGAAAAAATAAAAAATAAATAAACGGCCAGTGGTTTGCTACTGCTTTAAGTTCTCTTTTAATTAAAAGAATGCCACTGCTGACCTCTCGTAGTGAAATTACCAGTACCATGACTGTAATGATTATTTTCAGCTAAATCCAATGTGATTTAAACATTACACAGCTATAATAAAGATCCTCGACCTTGTGTTAAAGCTTTGAGAATTGAGTTTTGACGTTTTTTTTATTGCTGAACAGTATATTTCCTTTTCGGAATTGTCAGAATGATATGTTTTAGCATATACTAATTGTATCTGATAGGCACTGTTTAATGTACACGCTGCGTTTTCAGACCTATGTCACTAGTCCCCAACTTCAGTTTCCAGGAAGCACTATTACTGTAATACAAGCTTAGGAAATAATAAAGTCTGTCATTTGTGCAAGCTTAGTTCTATACAAAGTGCCGATTGCACTGTGTAATCTAGCAAAATACATACTCAGGGGAAAAGGCACAATAATGTCCTGCAAGGCAGGCAAACCATTTATTATATACTTTCATTGAGCAAGCACACAGCTCCTCTGTACTATGTATGTACTACACACTAAACAATAGAGTTCTTCAGGAAGGTTGTCTTCATCCTATCCTTCTAGTTCTTTTTCCCTATACATACAGGCATACCCCACTTTTAAGTGCACAATGGGGTTTATTTACTAAAGCTGGAAAGTGCAAAATCAGGCTCACTTCTGCATAGAGCTTCCAGGTTTTATTACCAGAGCTTAATTGAACAAGCTGGGTTTAGAAGATTTCACACTTTCCAGCTTTAGTAAATAAACCCCAATGTCAACTTCAAAGGGGTGTTCCAGCGGGGAATTTTTTTTTTTAAAAGTCAGCAGCTAAAAAAAAAGTAGCTGCTGACTTTTAATAAGGACACTTACCTTTCCATGGCGCCCGCGATGTCGGCCGCCCGAGGCCTACCCGTCCCTCGGCCCTTGGGTCCCAGCACCGCAATCCTCACTAAGGGAAACAGGCAGTGGAGCCTTGCAGCTTCACTGCCCATTTCCTACTGCGCAAGCGCAAGTCTCACAGCGCTTTGTGAATGGGACGCACTGTGTTAGGGAACACACAGTTTCCAAAACACAACGGGCCCCATTACCCAGAAGACAACGCAAGGAGGAGAGAAGACTGAAGATCACCGTGGAGTAACAAGAGGCAGATTAGGAAGACTGCCTAGCAACAGGGATTTCTGGTAAGGTAAAAAAAAATATTTTTTCAAATGTTTTATTTTTTTATTTTTTGAGAATATTAATGCTGTTTTTTTTTTTTTTTTTTTTTAGGGTGGCCCTCCTCTTTAAAAGTGGGGAATGCCTGTAATAATTTCAAAGCTTTATTTTATTAAGTACGTTGTCAGCATATTTGAAGTTATTTTAATATTATGCCCTTATTATACATGATCTAAACCTCTCATCTGATTGTGTCACATGAATTTCCATTGTCATGGATACTTCATTTTTTGATGACGCTGCGCTGTATCAGCATCAGCTGATTAAATAAAATAAAAAGTCATACGACTGTGCATGGCGATCAATACAGTCAGACACTTGCATTTTATTAAACTTCCTCTCTTTGTCTTTTATCACAACAAAGCTATAAATTGGAGACAGTGGTCATTGTCACACCAGCTAGAGAACTTGACTCTATGGGGGTTATTAACTAAAGGAAAATCCACTTTGCACTGAAAATGCTTGTGGAAGTAAAGTCACTGTAGATCCAAGGGGGACATGCAAGGAAAATAAAAAACAGCATTTTAGCTTGTACATGATTGGATAATAAAATCAGCAGAGCTTCCCCTCATTTCAGATCTACCCCTTAGATTTAGAGCGCCTGCACTTCCAAGTGCATTTTCAGTGCAAAGTGGAATTGCCTTTCGTAAATAACCCCCGATAGCCATTTCTGATGCCTTGTATAACGCTTTATACAGGCATACCCCACTTTTAAATGCACAATGCTGGAAAGTGCAAAATCAGACTCACTTCTGCATAGAAACCAATGAGCTTCCAGGTTTTATTACCAAGGCGTAATTGAACAATCTGGGGTTAGAAGCTCATTGGTTTCTATGCAGAAGTGAGCCTGATTTTGCACTTTCCAGCTTTAGTAAATAAACGACATTGTGTACTTAAAAGTGGGGTATGCCTGTACTATTTAATATTAAGTTGTTTCATTGATCAAACAAAATAAATAAAAAAAATGGTAGTCATGCACTTGTTTTATATAAAGTATTAATTACCTATCTTACAATGTTTCTTCTGCAATCATAATATTGCTGTGTTAGTGCTTGTAAGTTCTATTTTCTTGAAATGTTTGTAAATTTTGCATTATTCAATTGCTAAATAAAGTCTCTAAATGAAAACTTTTGTCACTAGTGTCGCCTCTGTGATCCGAGCTTTATACTGCAGATTTATAACTGTGGGCACCATCTAATATGGAAATTCTACACCCAATAAAAGTCATTACACCCATCATTATGCATTCCTGAAATAGCATGCTTTGTAAACTAAAGTGAAAAAAAAAAGTCAGTGGAAGAAAATCAACTTCTCACTGAATAAACAATTATTTTAAGATCCATGCAGCCTAAAATGTGAAACTTTTTTTTTTTTTTTGGTCTTCTGTAGAGCAGACTTCTCCTTAGACCTGCGGAGACGTTGTTCCTGAAAATAATCAGTGTATTGAAATGGTCCTATCACCGCTAGAGACGCAGCTTATATAAAGACACACAGCAAAGCAAACAGCTTAGAGGTAGATTGTGCTACCAAAACTTTATTTACTCCAATCTCCAGATTGTAATCTCTGATCTTTATCACAGGCTAGTACTGTCACGACTGCGCTCATCAAATAGACATATATGTGATTTACATGAAGGCTACAAAAAAAGTAGATTCGAACCAGACTTTTTAATAACTTCCTACAGCACGGTTCTAGATACCCAAAACATTACAGGTCAGACTGAAACCAATTACATGTCATTCAACCACAGAAACGAAAATACAAAATTAAAAAAAGGCATACTAATCATTATAAAATTGGAACAGAACTATTAAAATTTATATTCTTTTTTTTTTTTTGGTGAAATAAGGCTTACCCCTTGATAAACAGATTTATAATATATTGATAAGTAGACCCCATTGAGTTGTAATAATAGAATAAACAATATTATTATTATTATTAGTAGTAGTAGTAGTAATAATACTAGTAGCGGTAATGTAAATAATAATAATAACAATACATATTGATGTAATACTTATAATAATAATAATAATAATAATAATAATAATAAATAATAATATAAATAATAATAATAATAATAAATACAAATATGTATTACAAATATTTACAAATATTAATATTTTTTGCCCACGTGACATGATGGCATGTACATACAACATACTTTTGTGAGTACAAAGAACATGTTAACCACCAGACTTCAACTGTGGGTTAAGGATTGGGTACAGCCATACCCCACTTTTAAGTACACAATGGGGTTTATTTACTAAAGCTGGAAAGTGCAAACTCAGGCTCACTTCTGCATAGAAACCAATGAGCTTACAGGTTTTATTATAGAGGCTTAATTGAACAAGCTGGGGTTAGAAGCTCATTGGTTTCTATGAAGAAGTGAGCCTTATTTTGCACTTTCCAGCTTTAGTAAATAAACCCCATTGTGCACTTAAAAGTGGGGTATGCCTGTATATGGGATTGTATGACATTTTTTTTTTTTTATGGTTGAACTAGATGGACTTGTGTCTTTTTTCAACCTGAGTAACTATGTAACTCTAAAAAGAAAGTTCATGTAACAAACAGCACATTTCAACCTTCTGAGATCACCACCAGTACATAATAATCTGGTACTTGCCACACATAATAATAATAATAACAAATAATAAATACTAATACACACGTTTTGCTCATGTGACATTATGGTATGTACAGAAAACATACTTTTGTGAATACAAAGACCATGTTAGCCACCAGACTGCATAAAGAAAGGCACTCAAATACCAAACAGAAAGTTTCAACCTTCTGAGATCACCATCAGAAAATAATAGTCTAGTGCTTGGCCACACACATAATAATGATGATAATAATAGCAATAATTAATAATAAATACTAATAATACACACTTTTTGCCCACGTGACATGATGGCATGTACAGAAAACATGTTTTTGTGATTACCAAAACCATGTTAGCCACCGGACTGTATAAAGAAAGACGTTCATGTTACAGGACATTTCAACCTTCTGAGACCACCAGCAAATAATAGTCTGGCACTTACCAGACACACACAAGAAATACATGGATTGTCAGTGATGAATGGAATTTGAAGAGCTTCTCCTTCGTTTTCACAACTGGCCACAGTGCCTTGCAGAAGAAACCAAAATGATAGCAATTACTACATGACTACACCGGCAGATCTTACAATTTCTGGCAAAACTGTGATTTTAGCCTAGCATGGGATGGGGCTTGGGGAGGAGGCATCAGGGGTAGCAATGGGGACTTTTCACCAGGATGACTCTCACTTGTACAAAGCTCAGGTTTTACAGCACATGTGATTGATGTTTATGTGAAACTTGTAGACAGGGTTAGCAGTCTACAATCTGCCACAGTGAATCAGCCACCACTTAAACAGTGAGGCTCCAAAACGAAGTGATATAGTTTAACCGGTTCATAATGTAATAAGCATGGAGTTAGCATTAGACGTTGATATATGACCCAGTGAACAGTAGACACCGTAACCCTTTTTTATGGATTGCTTTCAGCACTTAGCAACCCAAGAGGCACCTACAGCTCCCTGTGCCAAGCTGACTGATCTACAGCAACTTTCAATGACTATAAAAGAAATCTAGTCTAGTTATTACATGTTTGCTGTCATCTATCTTTAAATAGGCATGTGATGTAGATAGGATGAGATAGGGTCTTTGGGGCAAAGGTGATCTCCTAACATGAGCCTATGTTATCTGTCACCATTTACCTTCCATCAGTAGCTCATTTTTCAAAAGCTCACACAAGGTTGTACCCTTAACATGCTCCCTATTCCTCCTCCCTTGTGCTCTGATCATCTTAGTATTTATCTACGTTTAGAATCACTTTATGGTGAAACTGAACACTGCTTGCCTTTAATAGACTTCAACTTTAAAGTTTTTCTTTGGGTTTAATGTACCAGGTGTCAGTGAAATATGTCCTTCTGTGGACTGCAGCCCTCACCTGCCTGCAAACATGTAATTACATCCAGCAGCACTGCCACTACTTTCATGTACAAGATAGCCCCCATCAATTCAAGAAAAGCAATCCCATGAGTTAGAATGGAGTAAGGGCTACTGCTTGGCTTTCTATTATTGCACTAGTCAAGGCACCTGTTCAGTGCTTCCAAAATACAGGCAGATTATAGCATGCCTCGGTCATCCTGCACATCAGAGCCCTGTGCAAACTGAAGATAACCGCAAGAGCACTCCGATCTCACCAGCAATGAACTCTTACATCATCTATGGGGGGAGCACTGCACACAAGGAGCCATGGCAGCTTTATTTCAAACTCAATAACTACTTATAGATAAGTGCTTCATAGTGCACCTAGTGCAGATCTATAATGCTCAGGGACTTCAATCTAATAGATGAAACTGACTATGCTTGCTTAATCTAAAACAGGCAATGCAAGTTCAGATACACACATACACTGTATACACAGTATATATATATATATATATATATATATATATATATATATATATATATATATATATATATATATATATATATATATATATATATATATATATATACAGTATAGTGCACCAAATGGACATACCAATATATCATACTCAGAAACTTTATTCAAATAAGTTAAACAGTCTATGTTTATTGTTACTCTAAAACAGGCAATGCAAGTTGGTATTCATATATGTAGAATTACCTTAATGTATGTGTGAACTCACATAGAATCTATGATATAATTCCTTACTGTGTGCTTTAGCATATACATCATAGTGAATACATATATAAATATTCATATATATATATATATATATATATATATATATATATATATATATATAGATATAGATATAGATAGATAGATAGATATGTCAGCAGACATACATGAAATTGAGTCTATATGGTATGTTAGTAAATATGCATGCAAAAATGAATATATATATATATATATATACAGCAAAGTACTTTTCTGTATGTATAACTAAAATAGATAAATATAATATATATATATATATATATATATATATATTTTTTTTTTTTTTTTCTTTTTTTTTTGACATGCCATATATTCTAAATTACATGTATTTTTACTGACATATCTATTTTATATATATATATATATATATATATATATATATATATATATATATATATATATATATATATATATATACATGCTCACTTTTCTATATGTGTCCTATCATACCTTATACACCAATATAATGTATATGTACTAACTTATGTTGCTGTGCAAACTGTTGGTGCTATATAAATCCTGTATAATATAATACAAGAATAACAACTTACCTATTAAATATATAGGTACTCACTTTTCTGTAAGTATACATCATAGCAATGATACTCAATTTCATGTATGTGTATGTGCATTGACATATCATATATATATATATATATATATATATATATATATATATATATATATATATATATATATATATATATATATATTCCCTTTCCATGCTATGTATATATATATATATATATATATATATATATATATATATATATATATATATATATATATATATATATATATATATATATATATATAGCCTTTCCTGTATGTGTACTGACATATATACAGATGTGATGTATGTGTATCGTGCCATGCTGATCCCTACCTGTCAGGAATGATGATCCCAGTGATACTCTCATGAAGGTGGTGAAGATAAAGATCCATGGGGTGAAGGAGGTAATCCGGGGAGAGGTGGCATGGAGTGGCATGCGGTGGCAGTCCATGGTGGTAGTAGTAGTGGATGGAGTGTCAGGCTGGGATCGCACAGAGTAGACGGGGTGATCGGAGGAGGTCCCTCTGCTGGTGCTGCTGTTGGACACACTGCTGCTACTATTACTCTTTTGGTTGGCTTCCGTTTCCTTTATTTTCTTCCCCGGCTCCCCTCCTCCTGGATTTTTTTTTTCTTCAACACACACAAGCGTGCCGAAATCCTCCGGAGTCTGATCCAGATGAGGCTGGAGTGTGATGTGTGTGTGTGCGATGTGTGTGTGGGGGGAGCATCGTCTGATCCCTCCGATCTGATCGCTCCGATCTGATCCCATAGACACAGAGCTGACACCCGGGGCTCATGGATCGCACAGTGCCAGGGAAGCGCTCATCTCTCATTGCCTCCTATGATGGCCACACTAGGTGTGAGAAAACTGAACGATCGATGTGCGATTCAACAAAACCATCAGATCGAATATCGATTGAGCCAGAAAAAATGTCACGAGCAAGCAATAAGTAACAGAGTCCTGGTTTTTATTGACCCATATTGATCAGTTGTAATGGAAAAAAAACAATGGTTCAGGGTCCAGATATGGTGTTTTTACACATCTTTTTGAAACATCAATTAGCGTGTAGGATGCAAAAAAAAAAAGACCATCAATTGGCCTTATTTGATCATTTTTTTCTGCCACAACTGATTGACTTGGGTCAATCAAAACTGTCACTATCTGCCGCTCTTCGCTCAGCCGTGTCATTTTTGTCTCACATGATCGATGTCTGATTTAATCGTTTTATCAAAACAATTGTCCTGTTAAATTGCACCGTCTATGGCCACTGTTAGGGTGACCATGCACATACAGTATAGATCTGATCAACCATTCTTCACCAAATCAGACACTCTGATAGAATCAATTAATAAATATTATTATACAGGATTTATATAGCGCCATAAGTTTGCTTTACAAGGGAGACAATACACAAACAGTACATTTCAAAACAAAAGGGTTAGAGGGGCCCTGCTCCTAACTTTCTAAACAAAGGGCCAGTTTACTGCCCTTCAGACGTTGGGGGCGGGGGGGGGGGCGGGCAGACTGTGGCCAGTGGGTTTAGGTCCTGATGTCAAAGGGAAGGAATTGTGCCCCTTCATTGGTGTCTATGGAAGGAATTGTGCCCCATCATTGGGGCTATTGAGAGAAATTGTGCCCCTTTGGTGTCTATGTGTGTATGGAAGGAATTGTGCCCCGTCATTGGGGTTATTGGGAGAAATTGTGTCCCAGTATTGGTGCTATTGGAAAAAATTGTGCACCTTCATTGGTATCTATGGAAAAAATTGTGCCCCATCATTGGTATTTATGGAAGGAATTGTGCCCCATCATTGGTATTTATGGAAGGAATTGTGCCCCATCATTGGTGTCTATGAAAGGAATTGTGCCCCGTCATTTGTGTCTATGGAAGGAATTGTGCCCCGTCATTTGTGTCTATGGAAGGAATTGTGCCCCATCATTGGTGCTATTGGGAGAAATCGTGTCCCTTCATTGGTGTCTATGGGTCTATGGAAGGAATTGTGCCCCATCATTGGTGCTGTTGGGAGAAATTGTGCCCCTTCATTGGTGCCATTGTAAAAAACTGTGCACCTTCATTGGTATCTATGGAAGAAATTTTGCCTCATCATTGGTGTCTATGGGTCTATGGAAGGAATTGTGCCCCATCATAGGTATCTATGGAAGGAATTGTGCCCCATCATTGGTGTCTATGAAAGGAATTGTGCCCCTTCATTGGTATCTATGGAAGGTATGGTGCCCCATCATTTGTGTCTATGGAAGGAATTGTGCCCCTATCATTGGTGCATTTGGAAGGAATTGTGCCCCATCATTGGTGCTATTGGGAGAAATCGTGCCCCATCATTGGCACTATTGGGAGAAATTGTGTCCCAGTATTGTTGTCTTTGGAAAGAATTGTGCCCCTTTATTGGTGTCTATGGAAGGAATTGTGCCCCATCATTGGTGTCTATGAAATTAATTGTGCCCCTTCATTGGTATCTATGGAAGGAACTGTGCCCCACCGTTGGTACCTTTGGAAGGAATTGTGCCCCATTATTGGTGCTATTGGGAGAAATGGTGTCCCAGTATTGGTGTCATTGGAAAGAATTGTGCCCTTTTATTTGTGTCTATGGAAGGAATTGTGCCCCTTCATTGGTGTCTATGGATGGAATTGTGCCTCATCATTGGTGTCTATGGATGGAATTGTGCCTCATCATTGGTGTCTATGGAAGGAATTGTGCCTCATCATTGGTGTCTATGGATGGAATTGTGCCTCATCATTGGTGTCTATGGAAGGAATTGTGCTTCATCATTGGTGTCTATGGAAGGAATTGTGCTTCATCATTGGTGTCTATGGAAGGAATTGTGCCTCATCATTGGTGTCTATGGAAGGAATTGTGCCTCATCATTGGTGTCTATGGAAGGAATTGTGCCCCTTCATTGGTGTCTATGGATGGAATTGTGCCTCATCATTGGTATCTATGGAAGGAATTGTGCTTCATCATTGGTGTCTATGGAAGGAATTGTGCCCCTTCATTGGTGTCTATGGAAGGAATTGTGCCTCATCATTGGTGTCTATGGAAGGAATTGTGCCTCATCATTGGTGTCTATGGAAGGAATTGTGCCTCATCATTGGTGTCTATGGAAGGAATTGTGCCCCTTCATTGGTGTCTATGGAAGGAATTGTGCCCCTTCATTGGTGTCTATGGAAGGAATTGTGCTTCATCATTGGTGTCTATGGAAGGAATTGTGCCCCTTCATTGGTGTCTATGGAAGGAATTGTGCCTCATCATTGGTGTCTATGGAAGGAATTGTGCCCCTTCAATGGTGTCCATGGGTGGAATTGTTACCCTTCATTGGTGCTATTGGGAGAAACTGTGTCCCAGCATTGGTGCCATTGGAAAGAATTGTGCTCCTTCATTGGTCCCCATTGTTGGTGTCAGTGGGAGAAATTGTGTCCCATTTATGGTGTCACTGGGAGGAATGTTGTGCCTTCATTGGTGTCAGTGGGGGGAATTATACCTCATTGTTGGTATTATTGGATATAATAGTGCCCCAAGGACTGGATAACAGCAAGCATGTGGTCCTCAGGCTGCAGTTTTGAGACCACTGGTGTAGAAAATTGTTCCATGTCTGGCTATCATTAGTACCTAGACAGGGGAGCCTTGTATCACCTCCATACAGATATGCAGAGTACAGGGATGTGACCGATCAATGAGATCGACTGCACTATCGGGCCTAAACCTATTTTCTGTACTATATTCCTATTTACCCCTTAGAGTGTATCTAAACCCAAAGACAAAAACTGATAGTACTGCAGTGTACCGGTCCTTAGATGTGTTGGATGAGTTTCACTAATCCTAGGGTGACAACCATATCAAAAAACATTGTCACCCTAGGATGGGGAGTGTGTTTGGACTACATAACACCTCCCTCTCTATGCCATACCAGGGGTGGGTGTTTTGTAATTTGCAGTGATAGCAGGGAACAGTGGTAACTGATAACAGCCCAGAGACAGAGAGAACAGTTATCAGCACACAAGATGGATGAACAGCTATTTGTTATACATACACTTGTAGATCAGATATAATTAAACCCCTTCAATGGTGTATTTTATCGACCAAAAGGCACCAAATAAACAACATTGTTAGTTGACATGCACTTTAAGAACTCTTATGCAGCGTACATACAGTCGGATTTTCCGATGGGAAATGTTGGATGTGAGCTTATTGTCAGAAAGTCCAATCGTGTGTACGCGGCATAAAGGTTCGTTGAAACGTGTGGCAGCCCTTGCTGTCCCCCTGAAAATCAATCCTCATTGGAATTCTTTTCAGAGGGTAGTTGAGAGGTGGCTGGGAGGTGATTTGTCCTGTTTTAACCCTGTAAATGCTGCACCGCCGTGAATCACATGTGATTGCCGGGCAGTTGTAGCATGGTCCCATTTACATGAAAGGGTTTCGCGTTTGGTGATATTGCCCACTGAACGCACCAAGGAGTTTTATTTTTTCCACTGCATTTCTCAGTGACTAAATGCTCTTGCTTAAATGGGTCGGTGAATCGTAAAACCGCAGCTCAACTGCCTGCTTTTACCGCCCCCTGGTCACCTGTTTCAATGAGCCCTTACTGACCTGAGCAAGGTTCCATCTGCTTTAACGTTTATGCCACGTGCACACTGTGATCTCCATGACACCTTTTCTCCTACAGTTGTTTAGCAGCAGAAAAACGTGGTAAAAAGCTGCAATTTTTGCATGCGCGTTCACGCGGTGCCTATGCGCATTAGTGCACATTCACACACCTGGCATTAATGCATTCTATTGGCTAGAATGTTAATTTATTAACAAGTGTAAAAGCATGTTTAGGCAATTTTGAGCGTTTTTATTATGCTCAAATGCTCCTCTCCTGAACACAACTTTGGTGGGTGTTTTTTGTGCCTCTAAACTCCTGTAAATGCCTATAGTGTGCGCACATAGACTAACATGGAGGGGTGTTTAGAGGTAGAGAAAAAATATCTCAAATTCCTGTAAAACTGATTTTTTTCGCTCAAGTGTGCATAAGCCTTAAGACTTTAGTCTGTCCTCAAAGTTTTTTTTACATTTCTTTACATTCTCTACATTTCTTTACATATCCTTTTTTAAAGTTCTCCTTGTCCTCCTCTCAATCTTTGCTCATTTCGCATTCCTCCCCATGTTAGTAATACATTCTGTATAGTAGCAGGTTGTAATAAAGGCAGAATGGGCTGCTGCATGGGGTTCCAGACTTCAGGGGAGTGCAAGGGAATGGTACAACAAATCTGCACTTTATTACACTAGTTCCCATGCTCAACACTCAGATTTCATCTTATTCTACTGTGCCCATTCCCATCTGAGCGATGTGAGGTACAGGCGCTCCTTTGAGGCAGGGCCAGTGCCACCACTAGGCAAACTAGGCAGCCGCCTAGGGCGCTGCTTCCTAGGGCACCCAGCCACTGGTGTTCCTACTCTCTTCTTTCTGCAGCAATTAAGTCTCAGCATCAGTAGGCAGCTGCCGCTCCGTTCGCACATAGTGTCAGAGGCACAGCGGCAATAGAGGACTGTATCTGTGTCCCGACTCCCAAAAGAATGGAAGCAAGTAAACATTTATTGATGGGCGCCGGTAGGCTGCATTTGATGGGCGCTGGTAAAGCTGCATTTAATGGGCACTGGTGAAGCTGAATTTGAAGGGTGCTGGTGGGCTGCATTTGATGGGTGCTGGTGAGGCTGAATTTGGTGGACGTTGATGAAGCTGCATTTGATGGGCACTAGTGAAGCTGCATTTGATGGGTGCTGGTGGGCTGCATTTGATGGGTGCTGGTGAGGCTGCATTTGCTGGGTGCTGGTGAGGCTGCATTTGATGGGCGGTGGTGAGGCTGCATTTGATGGGCGCTGGTGAAGCTGCATTTGATGGGCGCTGGTGGGCTGCATTTGATGGGTGCTGGTGAAGCTGCATTTGATGAGCGCTGGTGGGCTGCATTTGATAGGTGCTGGTGAGGTAGCATTTGATGGGCGCTGGTGAAGCTGCGTTTGATGGGCGCTGGTAAAGCTGCATTTAATGGGCGCTGGTGAAGCTGCATTTGATGGTTGCTGGTGAGGCTGCATTTGATGGACACTAGTGAAGCTGCATTTGATGGGCACTGGTGAGCTGCATTTGATGGGTGCTGGTGAAGCTACATTTGATGGGTGCTGGTGGGCTACATTTGGTGGGCGCTGGTGGGCTGCATTTGATGGGCGCTGGTGAAGCTGCATTTGATGGGCACTGGTGAAGCTGCATTTGATGGGCGCTGGTGAAGCTGCATTTGATGGGCGCTGGTGGGCTGCATTTGATGGGCGCTGGTGAGGCTGCATTTGATGGGCGCTAGTGGGCTGCATTTGATGGGCGCTTCATTAAAAAGGTGGGTTATACATGGGCAGGGAAAAGGGTGGAGTCAGGGGTGGAGCCAGGAGGGGGGAGGCGGCAAAATTAGGTTTTCGCCTGGGGTGTCAAAATTCCTTTCACCAGCCCTGCTTTGAGGTTTGATTGCATATTTTTTGGTCCCGTCTGAAAAATATACTTTTTTTTTTTTGCACAATTTGGCATCTAACAGCCATCTCCTCCTAGAAGCTTTTCATTGACTACAACAAAAACACTCAAGCCTGAAAATGCATGAAAAACGCACAAAAAACAAGTAAAAAGCAAAACAAAAACAGGAGTCACCAATGCTCAGTGTGTAGCTATACCGTTAGAAATGTCTGCTGTATTGGCTGAAATGTGAGCTTTCACTTTCAGAGTGATCGTCTCACAATCTATTCGTTAGCACACAGCTTTCAAAACCCAATCACGACAGTTGGTGCAAAAATATCCAAAGGGGCAAGAAGGAAATGTTTCTTGTATGATAACAGAACGAATGATTTTCGTGTAATTAGTATAGTATTTTTCCAAAAATTTGTGTGACCAAGACCATGCATGCTCATATACGAAAGAATGCATTGCAATACATTACATCACTTCTGAAGTTGAATTTTCGTAGCTTTAGTAACCTGTTGGTTTTCGATATAAAACATAAAACTTTTTTTAAAAAACAGACGATCCTTCGTCCGATATTCTCATCGTGTGTACGAGGCTTTAGGAGGGCCTTGGTCATGAGAGCTTGCAATCTAAAAGGGAGGGACAAGTGATACAAAAAAGTAACATACAAAAAAGACAATCATTCATCCGATATTCTCATCGTGTGGCTTTAGGAGGGCCTTGGTCATGAGAGCTTGGAATCTAAAAGGGATAAGTGATACAAAAAAGTAACATCTAAAAAAATACAAATAAATAAAAAAAGACAATCATTTGTCTGACATTTTCATTGTCTGTACGAGGCTTTAGGAGGGCCTTGGTCATGAGAGCTTGCAATCTAAAAGGAAAAAGTGATACAAAAAAAGTAACATCTAAAAAAAATAAAAAAAATAAAAAAGACGATCATTCGTCCGATATCCTCATCGTGTGTACAAGGCTTTAGGAGGGCCTTGGTCACAGGAGCTTGCAATCTAAAAGGGAGGGACAAGTGATACAAAAAAGTAACATCTAAAAAAAAAAAAAAAAGACAATCATACGTCCGATATGTTTATGGTGTGGCTTTTAGGAGGGCCTTGGTCACGGGAGCTTGCAATCTAAAAGGGACATGTGATACAAAAAAGTAACAGCTAAAAAAAGACAATAATTTGTCTGATATTCTCATCGTGTTTACAAGGCTTTAGGAGGGCCTTGGTCATGAGAGCTTGCAATCTAAAACGGAGGGACAAGTGTTATAAAAAAGTAACATCTGGGTGGGGATGAGTTGATGGAGAAAGTGCAGTTGTTGGGTAGAGGTGGGATAGGCTTCCCTGAAGAGATGAGGTTTCAGGGATTGCCTAAAGGCAGACAGAGTTGGTGATAGCCAGACAGATTGGGGTAGGGAGTTTTTTTTATGGATGGCAGAGGCTCTAGAGAGGTCCTGGGGGCAAGTATGGGAGGAGGTGATGAGGCCATATAATATCAGCAAAGAGCTGATCCAAGGACAGCTCATCCTACTGCAGCTTGTGGAACCTCAATAGTCATCCCTGATATCCCCCCTCTGCTGCTTACCTGACCACCAAGCTCTCCATTATCACCAGTTTGGTTGGGTCTTTTTCAGCCCTTGAGGCTATCAGGTTTTGGCTGGATTTGCTATCAGCACACTAAGCCCTAGATGTTAGGCCACTTCCCTATATCTCTAGCTCTCTGTTTACCCTCAATTTACATTGATCCGCCAGATAATGAAAGTGGAGCAGGGAAAATAGACAAGGTGGTTGCTCTATCTGTTTTCCAAACAGCATGTGCAATTACCGTCTGCAGATAGGGTTTTGCATTCCGCACTAATGAATTACTTCACTGTTCTGTCTGATGGCAGTGAGACCGAGGTGTATTGTTAGTGTCAGGGCAGCACTGAACTTCAGGCACACACAAAACAACACCAATGCCTGCAGTTAAATAGTTAATTAAAAGAATGAAATGAATATATAAAAAAAAATAAACATATGTACAGTATGTCACAAAAGTGAATACACTCCTTATATTTTTTTAAATATTTTATTATATCTTTTCATGTGACAACACTGAAGAAATTACACTTTGTTACAATGTACAGTAGTGAGTGTACAGCTTGTGTAACAGTGTACATTTGCTGTCCCCTCAAATTAACTCAACCCATATATATGTATATATATATATATATATATATATATATATATATATATATATATATATATATATATATATATATATATATATATATATATATATATATATAGCACTGACCCCCGAAGGAGTGGCTGGTTTTCTTGGGCTTACCATTTACCTCCTCCGTCTTGTAACTCGTTCTTATCTAAGGGTTCCCGAGGTTGATGGCCCAATAACTGCAGAGACCGACTTGAATTCCTTTAGGATTTTTTATTTGCTTCAAACGTTGAACAGAAACACGGTCTCTCAGTTGGGAATAGAGGGTATAGGTATGGAAGCTCAGGCACTTTGAAACTGCTGACACTTAATGAATGTCTCTCTCTAGGTAATCCAGGGAATAGCCACTCGCAACTGGATATTTCCACTGTCGGATAAATCCTGGTTTAGGGATTTAGCAGCCGACAAATGACTCAAACTTAGCAAAGTCTCTGCCACAGACTTGGTTGCAAACTTTTAGATGAACACAGAAAGTCTCTCACAGGAACTTAGTTGTAACCGAAGGATGAAAATAGGAACCTTCTTACAGTACCGGTATCTTGCAGCCGGTCCGGCGATACCGTAAGAAATGTGGATTCAATTAGTGTCCATACAGCTCAGCATCCAGGCTCTTACCGAGTAGTCAGCCTCGTGCGTTGCCCTCTTCCGAAGAGTCCTCCCCTGGTTGCATGATGAGTTGCTGGGCCTCTCCAAAACCTGAGACAGCACCGGACCACTTTAGAATCCTCCTTCCAGTTACTGTCCCTCGGACTAGCCAGTTCCAAGACTCGGAAATGGATGGATCCACACCCCAGGCCATGAGGGCCTCTGGGGGCTGGTCGGGAGGACCAGGACCACAGAGTCAGAACATACTTCTGGACTGGAACCCAGAACCACACCTTAAGTGCCCTCTCCCGGAATACACAGCGAGACAACGCACCCACTGATTGGCTCCGAGAGAGAGATTGGTACCCAATGCGTCCAACCAGACTCCGTTCCAATGCCTGTCAAAGTTGCTACCTACACCTATGACCAGGCAGAACATTAGTACAGCCCAGCCAAACTGATGCCAAAACCACAATTTAGTGCAATTAACCCCAGGACTCAACTATAGTCTTGGGAAAAAACTAAATTTACAGACATATAGATAGATAGATAGATAGATAGATAGATACATTTCTAGTAATAAATATATTATATATATATATATTTTTTAATTAAATTTTTTTTTATTATTTATCTGGTGGTCCTTTAAGTGAGCTTTAATAACTTCTCTATAATGTGACTGCTGTGATTGGCTCTCACAGTGGAGCTCATCAAGCTTGTTTCCGATCAGAAGTCGTGACTGAGAGCTGTCAGTGACAGCTTGTTTAGTGTGCTGGGAATGCACAACCTCAGGTCGCCTTGGACACATACACATGGCCACTGGGTATTAAAGCCCACTGTTCTTGGTACTGCATATATGTGTTATCTGTGGGGTTGCCACCTGTCCGGGATTCACCCGGACAGTTTGAGCTTTTAATCATATGACAGGCGGACTGAAACACAATATTCAGACAGGAAGGTGGCTCAGAACAGGGCCTGACAGGATGGTGAGAGGGCACTAAGCACCAGTGTTAATTTTGGCAGCAATTTAGATTTAGTTTTAGTCTTAGTTTTAGGACTAAAATGGCATTTTAGTTTTGGTCCCATTTTAGTCTTCTGCAAATGTTTTAGTTTTAGTCATAGTCTTTTACTAAAATGCCATTTTAGTTTTGGTCCCATTTTAGTTGACTAAAATCTCCAGTACATTTTAGTTGAATAAAATCATTTAAGTCAACTAAAATCGAATGTGTTGAGTTAAATTGTAATACATTATGTAAGCATTTCTCTAGAATTTCCAAACTCATTATATACCCCTGGAGTAATAAAATATAATATCATGTTATTATAGTGTGACCTATTATAGTGTTACTTAGATTGTGCCTACACACCCCCTAGCCAGTATTGTAGTTCTCTTTTCTCTTGGAATTATTTATATTTATTATTTATTTATTGTTTATCTATTTATGGATGTTTTGGGCAAGATCCCCTGGGCGAGAGTTACACGTCACTAGTACCTCTTTGTAGTACCTCTTTGTAGACTCCCCTTGCCTACTCCTCTTTTCTGGATTCCTTTTACAAGGCTTATTCTTCACTTTTTCACTTTTATTTCCCGTTTGTGTTTACTGAGGGAATATAACTACCACTCAACCTGGAGTCTATTCCCCTTTGTTGGGGGTATTAGCTTGCATACATACATATTTTTTATATATTTGTATATATTTACATAATTTATTTAGTTACGTCAGGTAGCGCCTGGGCCTCTTTATTTTGATAAATATTTTTATTGTTACATCTCGTGATCCCATTTGGGGCTGCGAGACATAGGGGAGGCGACACCTGCTGATAGCTGTGTTGTCTGTTTTTCTGGTTTACCCATACATACCATTTAGCGCGGCTGTGGTCTTTTGAGACCGCCTTTACATAGCTTCTTAATATCATGTTATTATTTATGGTATTAAGGTTTGAACAAACTCACAGATACAGATTTAGCCACTCTGGACAGTCTGAGGAGGCCTGTAATGCTGCATAGTGCTCTGGACGGTGGTCTGAGGAGGTCAGTAATACTGCACAGTGCTCTGGACAGTGGTCTAAGGAGGCCAGTAATGCTGCACAGTGCTCTGAATGGTGGTCTGAGGAGGCCAGTAATGCTGCACAGTGCTCTGGACAGTGGTATGAGGAGGTCAGTAATGCTGCACAGTGCTCTGGACGGTGGTCTGAGGAGGCCAGTAATGCTGCACAGTGCTCTGGATGGTGGTCTGAGGAGGCCAGTAATGCTGCACAGTGCTCTGGATGGTGGTTTGGGGAAACCTGTAATGCTGCAGAGTGCTCTGGACGGTGGTCGGAGGAGGTCTGTAATGCTGCACAGTGCTCTGGATGGTGGTCTGAGGAGGACTGTAATGCTGCAAAGTGCTCTGGACGGTGGTCTGAGGAGGCCTGTAATGCGGCATAGTGCTCTGGACAGTGGTCTGAGGAGGCCTGTAATGCTGCACAGTGCTCTGGACGGTGGTTTGAGGAAACCTGTAATGCCGCAGAGTGCTCTGGACGGTGGTCGGAGGAGGTCTGTGATGCTGCATAGTGCTCTGGATGGTGGTCTGAGGAGGCCCTTAATGCTGTATAGTGCCCTGAATGGTGGTCAGAGGAGGCCTGTAATGCTGCACATTGCTCTGAACGGTGGTCTGAGGAGGCCTGTAATGCTGCACAGTTCCAGATGGTGGTCTCAGGAGGCCTGTAATGCTGCACAGTGCTCTGGACGGTGGACTAAGGAGGCCAGTAATGCTGCACAGTGCGCTGGACAGTGGATTGGGGAAACCTGTAATGCTGCAGTGTGCTCTGGACGGTGGTCGGAGGAGGTCTGTAATGCTGCATAGTGCTCTGAATGGTGGTCTAAGGAGACCCTTACTGCTGCATAGTGTTCTGCACGGTGGTCTGAGGAGGCCTGTAATGCTGCACAGTGCTGGATGGTGGTCTCAGGTCTGAGGGATGGCCTGTAATGCACAGTGCCCTGGATGCCACCACCAGTGGTCGGAGGAGGCCTATGTAATGTACACACAGTGCTGGATGGTGGTCGGCGGGGAGGCCTCAGACCTGCTGTAATTGTAATGTACTACACACTCACAGTCTGCTCTGCTCTCTGCTTTGGATGTGGGCTCCTGACTGGTGGTCCTCCCGGGAGTCGGGACTCAGAAGTGGGACAGTCTGAATTGGGAGGCCTGGCTGTCTGTAATGCACAGTGCTGCTTTGGTCTCTGGCAGTCACAGTGCACACACTCGTTTGCTTGCTTGCTGGGAGTGGAAGCAGGTGAAAACCGGAAGTTAGTTCATGAGGGTTCACCCGCCTTGTGATTTTCGGACAGTTTTTTATTTTTTTATTTTTTCGGATTTGAAAATGGATTTTATTTTCGTCATAGTTTTCCTCAGTAGACGAAAATGTGCTGTATTTTTTGTTCGTTTTGTTTTCGTCACTGCAAAAATGCCGCCGACGAAAACTTTGACACTTGACAAGTTTTCGCTGACTAAATTAACACTGCTATGCACGCTGCATTACTATTCTCTTTGGAGTGTTCAAAGGTGTCTAAGTTCTGTTACAATCTTATAGTTTATGCTAAAAAAAAAAGAAAAAGTGGTGTGTGCCGCTAAAGTGTTCGGGTTTGACTTGAAGAAAAAGTGGCAACCCTAATTATGTGATTGGCAAGAGGTTAAAATAAATATTATTTATTATTTAAAAAAATAAAATAAAGCAAAATACTATATATATATATATATATATATATATATATATATATATATATATATATATATATATTATTGCAACTAGCTTAAAGGAGAAGTATGGACTTTTTTTGTGCAGATTCATACTTATCTAGCTGGATACAGCATAGGTTCAATGCTGCATCTGTCCCCTGCTGTCTCTAACCCTGAGAACTGTGCGATCAAGGGGGGCGGGAGCTGCCAACTCAGGCTCTTAACAGCTCGCTGAGAGGCTGAGCCGGATAGCGGTACAGGCATGTGGATGGATCCCAACTTCTTTGTCGTGATCTTGCCCAAGCCTGGACCTGCCCTGTGACGTCAGCCGACAGCGGGCTTCAGCCCACTGTCTGCTGAAAATGGGCTGTACGTCTCCTTTAAGTATTAGCCCAATTCCTGTATATCAGCACTCAGACTGGGAGTGGGACAGCAACTGGAGCCAATCAAGTTTGCTACAGTCCACATGTGCTAAGAAGGAACATGCTGATAGGAGCAGCGAGATAACCCCATAACTCTTCTTTTGCTCCTTCAAGGACTGAGCAGGCTCTATTATATAAACCGCAGTAAAGATATGTCAGTTCCCCTGGCTGTGCTCTGTGACAGGGCAGTGTATAAATCTCAGGACCAGCAGGGAGAAAAACAAACCATCTGGAAGGTAAAGCAATATTATATATTTATTTTAACAGTATATTCAGCTGTTTGTCTGGAGTTCAGGTTTAACTGCTTGGCAAGACTTGTATTCGCTTTATGGGAATAAAACGATAATCTTCCAGCAGGAATGGACGTAAGGTTGTAAGATGGCAAAAATGAACCACTTGAGCTCTGGAAGGTTTTACCCCCTTCGTGACCAGGCCATTTTTTGCTATTTAGCACTGCGCTACTTTAACTGGTAATTCCGCAGTCATGAAATACTGTACGTAAATGTAATGTATATCATTTTTTTTCACACAAATAGAGCTTACTTTTGGTGGTATCTGATCACCACTGTTTTTTTTTTATATTATTTATTATTATTATTATTATATAAAAGACCGAACATTTTGAGAAAAAAAAACATATCCAATAAAAAAATAAAATGTATTCTGCTACATGTCTTTGAGGAAAAAAAACCCCCAATAAGTGTATATTGAATTGTTTGCATTAAAAGTTATAGCATCTACAAATTATGGTATATATATATATATATATATATATATATATATATACTGGCATTTTTATTTATTATTATTTTTCTTATTTTTGTTTTTATATTAGTAACTGCAGTGATCAGCAACTTATAATGGGACTGTGATAGTGCAGCGGACAATCTGAGACTAACTGACACTGGGTGGGAACTGACTAACTGCCATTGACATTACCAGTGACAGTAATACAGTAATCAGTGCTAATAATATGCACTGTCACTGGACTAATGACACTGACTGGGAAGGGGTTAACATCTAGGGGCAACAAAAGGGTTAACAAGTGTAAGGTGCACATTATGTGCTGCTTTTACTACTATATGTAGCTGACTTTTATCCCTGGAAAAAAAAAAGTCACATCTCTGCTCCGTGTACAGAGCCGTGTGTTGTAGGTAAACACAGAGCTCTGTGCTGTGATTCGCTATGTTGATCAGCAGGTCCCAGCCAACAATGTATGGCCAGGGCCTACTTACACTGTAGCGAATCACAGCACAGATGGGGCAGCGGGCGTGTGCCACCTACCTAGAAATGCCAGATTATGCATGTAAATCCTGCGCAGAGCGACCGCCCGTCACCTTATATGTGCATGGGGTGGTTATAGAGATTTTCCTTTTTAGACCTATATAATGTAGACATTGCTACTTTTTTTATTAACCGCTTGCCGACCAGCCATTGTCATTATACTGCGGCAGGTTAGCACGGCTACGCGAATCGCCGTAGGTGTACTTACACTGCTTTAAGAGCTCTAGGGGGGCACGCAACACCAGAGCTGATCCGCGCATCCAGCAGCCTCCCTAGGGAACACTTAACCCCTTAATCGCCCCCTAGTGTTAACCCCTTCTCTGGCAGTGACATTTATACAGTAAAGTGGCTTTGATCACTGTATAAATGTCAGTAGCCCCAAAAAAGTGTCAAAAGTGTCCAATCTGTTCACCGCAATGTCGCAGTCCTGCTAGAAATCGCTGATCACTGCCATTACTAGTAAAAAAACATAATAAAAATGCCATAAATCTATCCCCTATTTTGTAGACACTATAACTTTCGCACAAACCAATCAATATATGCTTATTGTGATTTTTTTTACCAAAAATATGTTGAAGAGTATATATTGGCCTAAACTGATGAAGAATATTTTTTCTTATTTTTGGGATATTTATTATAGCAAAAAGTAAAAAATATACATTTATTTTTTTCAAAATTGTCGCTCTTTTTTATAGCGCAAAAAATAAAAACTACAGAGGTGATCAAATACCACCAAAAGAAAGCTCTATTTTAGGGGAAAAAAGACATACCTTTTTATTTGAGTACAGCATTGCACGCCCGCGCAATTTTTAGTTAAAGCGATGCAGTGCCGTATCGCAAGAAAATGGCCTGGTCATAAAGGGGGCAAATCCTTTTGGTAATTAAGTGGTTAAAGAAGACATAACCCTGATTGACTTGATAAAGCCCTGTTTAGCATAAATTATCGCCATTTTTTTATAAAATGAAATCCTCGTTTTCACCCGTTTTTGAGCATTTGGTACGTTTCAGTGTTGAAAATCTCCTGCAGCCTCTTTGAGGCCACTTCAGCAATGGCTGCATAGCAAATACACTTGTTTGTAGGGGAAGGAAGTGGGGAGATGGATGCCTGATGATGACAGCAGTAGACCGTGCCTGCATATTGTAAATGGAAACAATGACTTGTAGTCTCCATTGGAAGACCAGTGTTCCCCTGTCAGAATACAATAGCGCTGCAGGAGAGATTCCTACGTCACACATTGTTGTGTTAATGCGGGAATCTGTCTGTTTTTTTTTTTTTTCCGTTCAGCTCACTGGTAGAGGTCCATTGCTTCTGGTAAGAATCCTGTGTCGTGATTTTGTCGCTTGACAACCGTGACAAAATCGCACCGCGGTTGGGATGCCATTTAACCACTTAAGGAGCGAAAGTTTTGCCTTCTTAATGACCAGGCCATTTTTTGCGATACGGCACTGTGCTGCTTTAACTGACAATTGCACGGTCCCACAATGCTGTACCCAAACAAAATTGATGTAGTTTTTTTTCCCACAAATAGAGCTTTCTTTTGGTGGTTTTTATTTTTTGTGCTATAAACAAAAAAAGAGCAACAATTTTGAAAAAAACAACAATATTTTTTACTTTTTCCTATAATAAATATCCCCCAAAAATGTAAAAAACAGAACAAATTTATTTATCAGTTTAGGCTGATATGTATTCTTCTACATATTTTTGGAAAAAAATAGCAATAAGCATATATTGATTGGTTTGTGCAAAAGTTAGAGAGTCTACAAAATAGGGGATAGATTTATGGCATTTTTATTATTTTTTTTTTTTACTAATAATGGCGGTGATCAGTGTTTTTTAGCGGGGCTGTGACATTGCAGCAGACAGATCGGACGCTTTTTACACTTTTTTAGGACCATTGACATTTAAACAGCGATCAGTGCTATAAAAATATAAAAATGCACTAATTACTGTATAAATGACACTGGCAGGGAAGGGGTTAACACTAGGGAGCGCTCAAGGGGTTAAATGTGTTCCCTAGTGTGTGTTCTAACTGTGGAGGGAGTGGACTGACTGGGAGTAGAGAGAGATCGCTGTTCCTGATCACTCTGAACTCCCCTGTCAGAATGGGGATCTGTTTGTTTACATTGACAGATCCCCGTTCTGGCTCTCTGTGGAGCAGTCACGGGTGGCTGGCGGACATCCCGGCCACGTGCATCGGCTACGGCACCATGGGCACGAGCTCGCTCGATGTAGCTGTTAAACAGACCGCTGCACATCTACGGCGATTCGTGGGAACGAGCCGACCTGCGGCTGTATAATGATGGTGGCTGGTCGGCAAGTGGTTAAGAATGCTACGTTATGTAGCAATTGCCATTCAATCTGGAATCGCGGGCAGAATCATGTGGAATCTGCCTGAGATTCCATATCGTCAAAAATGAATGGGGCCATAAAGAGATAGCACACCTATTTTTAAGTTTTTATGCATAAATTGAATGGAAAATTATATTAAAATGGTTGTAAACCCTTACATATACCCAGTGAATGGACTATTCTGAGGTAATACACAGAGATGAAACAAATCCTACATATGTTGTACCTGTTTATCTGCAGTCTTCTCTTCTCTACAGCCATTCAAAGCGCTGAATTTATAAGTTTGTCAGAGTTCAGAAAAAAGGGGGTGGGGAGCTGAAGTTACACTCTGTAGAGCTTAGTGAGAAGGGTTCTAAGAGCTGATTGGAGTGAAGAGACACACCCCTCCTTTACACAACACATAGGAACAGAGCTGAGGCTGTCAATCGGCTGGATGCCCTCCTCCCGTCATCATTTTTCTCTTGATGTCAGGAAAAATTGTCGATTTGTGATTCATGCTCATAGCAGAGGAACAAAGCAACAGTTGGAAGTGACACTAAGCGTTTTCCAGTGCATTTTCAGTCTTGCAGAAATGCACTACAGTCCATTTAACATGGTTCCCCGTGGGCCACGTTCACATTCATGTGCTTTCCACTGATTCGTTTTTTGTTTTTTTTAGGGTCAGGGACTTTTTTCCGGCAGCAGGTTACATTTCTGGTACTGTAGACTTCAGTTGAAATGAATGAAAAACGCGCTTCATGCATTTCTGATGCGTTTTTGTTGGTTTCTCCTGCAAGACAACAGATACCTTCCAAAAACGCAAAAGGCATCAAAAACACGTTAAATGCACCAAAAGGGCATGTAAAAAATGCAAAACTGTGCCTTTTTTGCTTTTTTGGTTCAATAGACTTCAATGGAGAAGCTGCAGAAAAGCATGTAGTGTGTTTTTGTAGCGATTTTTGACAGCTGTCGCCATCCCATCCAATCCTGTCTGCCAAAAACAGAGGGATGATGGACCTATTCCCCATCCGTCTATTGGATCAGATCGGTTGGCATCAGATGGAAATGAACAGGCGGTCCATTTCCATCCAATTGCCCCATAGACGAGACCAGGCTGCGTCTGTGTCCACTCTGCATAACAGATCGCCCTCTGAGCAAGCTGATCCCGTTTCACGGAGACGCCGTGAGAAAGGCTTGTTATTCACATTTCTTGTTTTATAACCACTTTTCCAGCCTGGGGAAAAAAAATGTTTTAATATAATAATAATATAATAATATATAATATAACACTTAGACCTCTTTTGCCATGGCGGTCTAGCACTAAAAATATCGCCAGTAAAGCTCCTGAAGAGCACCCCTCAAGCCACCCCAGTGGGAAAGCCTGAATGCTTTCCCACTGGGGCGGCGCTCTTGCAAGACGGGAAAAAAAGTCCTGCAAGCAGCATCTTTGGGATGGTGCGGGAGTGCTGCATACACAGCTCACAAAAGGCCCTGCCCTATTCGAATGAATGGGCAACGCTGCTGAAGCGCCTGCAAAGCGCTTCGGTGGCACCGCATCATGGGCACTATTAACCCTTTCTTCTGCCGCTAGTGGGGGATTAAAAGCGCCCCCCCCCCCCCCGCAACCGAAAAGTGCCACTATAACAGCGGTATAGCGCCGCTAAAACTAGCGTCACTTTACCGCTAACGCCCGCACTGCCCCAGTGTTGCCCAGGGGGAGCTCACAATGTTGGCACCTCAAGCTGATCCATCCAGCGGCTTCAGGTGCCGGCACAGGCATTGCAAGCAAGGGAAACTGTCAGTAAAGCCTTCAGGCTTCACAGTGTAAGGCTGGATTCACACCTATGCAGTTTTTGTGCTTTTTGCATTTTGCAGATTTGCACTACAGTCCATTTAACATGGTTTCCTAAGGAACACGATCTGTAGCGCAAATCTGCAAAATGCAAAAAGCACAAAAAATGCATAGGTGTGAATCCAGCCTTAGTCCTACTGCACGTGTTGCGTGGCACTTTCTGAATAGTCCCTTCATCTTTTGGGGGACACACAGGTCCCAGAAGGCAACGAGGAGGGCACGATAAAACCGCGGAAGTGACGTAATTCCCTGCAGCGACATGGGACGGAAGTTCAGAAGAAATCATGCCAAAAAGGCATGAAAAAGAAAAAAATATTCAAAAATTAGGGAGTGTTCTTTTGTTTAAGACTGAGTTCAATTTGTGCCTGGAACTGCGCTTTAAAGAAGGACAACTGAGGAAGAATGATTTCAAAAAAGGAAGCATCTCTCCAGTCGAGGGACTGCAGCTTGCTTTGTTAAGGGAACAGATATAACCACATTTTATAATGTAAAGGTTGCATGCGTTGCGACTTTATATTTCATATTGAAGGCCCTGACCCAGCACTTGCTGCAGACCTTCCTAATCCCCCCATTGTGCTCCATCAGTCTGATAAAGGTTGGAAGACCCCCTGCCATTAGAGTCGCCTTGTGCGGCGGTTAACCCCTCGCATGCTGCCATTGTCCTTGTCCCCAGACATGTGAAGGAGGTGGATTTGATCGGAGACTTGATGGTGTGTTATCTAAACAGAGAGCATCCCACAAGCAAAGCAGCAGGCAGCGGCGACAGACAGCTCCATTCTGAGCTCTGACCTGATCACAGTCAGATAAAGGCAGTGATGAGAGACTAATGCAGACGAGACAGTCTGCTAGGCTGACCCCTTCCCCAGGCCTGCCTTGATCTGATGTCACCCGCCTCCTCCCCAATACAACAAGGAGTCAGTCAAAAGAAGTCATTAGTGCTTTAGTTATGCTTGAAAGGTATAAAGGCCATCCCACTCATTCATTGACTTCTGTCTGCCCTCCCAGTACATGTCTGAGACATGGAGGAGGAGAAGGACATGATTTGTCCACCTTCTATTTATCAGCTTCTGTATACACAGCACATCACATCCTCCCTCTGAAATAACAGTCTTAGCACATTTACAGCCCCACAAACCTTACAGGGTGTCAGCTTGTGTACATTCATTCACAAAATCACTGCGGGGTCAGTTTATTACCAGGGGAAGAAAATACAGCAACTAGTAGGCAGGGTTTTGGTGACAGCAAAGCTGCTGCGTAAAAATGTGCTTTGTAATGTTTGATCAACGATTAGATGTGACAAGCCTACAGTCGTAAAGTGACACTAAATGATATCTTTATTCTCCAAAAAGAATCCATACGCATCCACTGCTTAATGGTCCTGTAATCAATTTTCTTACTGTGCTTTTCTGCTTCCTTGTAATGTCCTACAGGAGCTCCTGAACCTCTTCTTTTCCCCATCTCTTTCTTTGTAATGTCCTCCAGGAGCTCCCGAACCTCTTCTTTTCCTCATCTCTTTGTAATGTCCTCCAGGATCTCCTGAACCTCTTCTTTTCCTGATCTCTTTGTTTGTAATGTCCTTCAGGAGCTCCTGAACCTCTTCTTTTGCCCATCTCTTTGTAATGTCCTCCAGGAGCTCCTGAACCTCTTCTTTTCCACATCTCTTTGTTTGTAATGTCCTTCAGGAGCTCCTGAACCTCTTCTTTTCCACATCTCTTTGTTTGTAATGTCCTTCAGGAGATCCTGAACCTCTTCTTTTCCCCATCTCTTTGTTTGTAATGTCCTCCAGGAGCTCCTGAACCTCTTCTTTTCCCCATCTCTTTATAATGTCCTTCAGGAGCTCCCGAACCTCTTCTTTTCCTCATCTCTTTGTGTGTTGGAACAAGCAGTGCACATTAGTTGTGGCCTTGCACACATCTCTATGCACACTACACACAATCATAGTCTATAGTCCATCTTGGGAGAGAACAAGAGAGGGTGACAATGCTCCTAAATACAATGGGACCATAGGATTCGCCAGGGGGTGGCTACTGAGGCTGTAGCCCCGAATCTGGAGCCCATAGCTCGAGTCTCTTGCCGCAGGGTCCCTGCCTAACCAGCGGGTCGCAGCTGCGGTGGGCGGGCTGCATTAGAGGAGGATGAGAGGAGAGAGATGAGCGGGCAGACGAGAAAAGATGACATCATCTCTCTCTGCCTACTCCACGTCACCACTCTTCCGCCCTCACAGGCGAGCCATGTCAATGTGGAAGCGATGTGTGGCACTCATCACTCTTACTGCCTGCCACACATCAGCGTTCTTCCGCCCTCACAGCGCAGGTGCTCATTTTGTCAGGGCCTCTTCGATGTCGAAGGGGCAGTGGGGAGCAGAGAGATTACATCATCTCCCCCTGTCCACCCCGCATCTCCGCTCTCCTGCCCACACTACATGGATCAGTGCTGCCAGCCTGCCACCAATGCACTGGCTGGCATGGTAAGTGACAATCTACATCTAGTGGCAGGTGATGTGGCAGGTGACAATCTGCTAAAGGTGGTAGGTGATGTGGCAAGTGACAATCTGCAAATGGTGGCAAGTGACATGGCAAGTGACAATCCTCATCAGGTGTCAGGTGATGTGGCAAGTGACAATCCTCATCAGGTGTCAGGTGACGTGGCAAGTGACAATCCGCAAATGGTGGCAAGTGACATGGCAATTGACAATCCTCATCAGGTGGCAGGGACGTGCAAATGACAATCTGCAAATGGTGGCAGGTGGCATGGCAAGTGACAATCCAAATATGGTGGCAGGGAACGTGATGATGCATACCCCCCCCCCCCCCCAGATAATTTGCAGACCTAGCAACGCCCCTGAAAGGGACTATTGAGAAGGAATGTAGCCATCCTCTAACAGGAAGTCAGATGACAGAAGCAAAAAGAAAAAGGATTTTGGAGGGGGCTGAGAACAATAGAAGGCACTTTTTTTAGTTAAAATGTTAATGTTTTAGTTAAAAAATTAAAAGTTCACCTTTCCAAAAAAAAGAGGAAAAGGTGAACTAACACTGTACAACTTCCCCCTGGACACTGATGTACTTACCTCCATAGGTGATAAACTGTCAGTGCCCATGCAGCTTGTCCAGCGGTCTTTAGTTCCTCTGCAGCATGTCTGGGATGGATCAGAGCGATTCTGATTGGTCAGGCACAAAACATCGATCTGATCCATCCTGGATGTGCTGCAAAAAGAAGAGGAAGAAGAGTGAGTATTTCCACACCTCGGCAGAGCGGCTCTCCAACGAGCCAGAAGCGACAATGAGAAACCCCAGAAGAGGAGGATCGGGGCCATTCTGTGCACAGGAGAAGTAAGTATGACATATTTGTTTTAAAAAAGTGGCCTAGCCAGTCTCCAGAGCTTAATCCTATGCAACATTTATGAAGGGAGCTGAAACTTTGAGTTGCCAAGCCACAGCCAAGAAACCTTAAAGTGGAGCTCTAGTCTCTTCGTTAAAAATGTAAAGTCAGCAGGTACAAAAACTGTAGCTGCTGACTTTTAATAAACAGCCACTCACCTGTCCCACAATCCAGCGGTGTACTCACCCCAGCCGTTTTCTCCCTGTATTCTCCCTTCGTGGAACTGGCATCTTCACTATGGGCACCCGGCTGAGACAGCTTGCGACTTCATAACCAGGTGCCCACTTTACATGCACGAGCAGCGCAGCACTCTGTGACTAGTCCCGAAGACTTTGGGAAGGAGAACTTCCACCTCCAATTGCCTAAGGTGACCAGAACGGAAGTGGGAACGGGTACCTGTCAAAATCGAGTACCCCCCCCCCCCCCCAAAGCTCAATTTTACAAACAGGAGCTGAGGAGGAGGCCTTAAAGAGGAACTTACCCTTTTTGGTGGAGCTTCCCTTTAAGGATTTAGAGAAGATCTGTAAAGAATAGTGAACCAAAATCCCTCCTGAGATGTGTGAAATCCTGGTACTAAGTACAAGAAACGTCTTACCTCTGTGCTTGCCAACAAAGGTTTCTCCAACAAGTACTATATCATGCTTTGCTTGGGGATCAAATATGTATTTTACTCACTGAACTGCAACTCAATTGATAACATTTGTATCGTGAGATTTTTCGGGATTTTTGGTTTGATATTCTGTCTGTATCATTTAAAATACGGCTACAATGGGAAAACTTACAAAATCAGCAGGGGATCAAACAATTGTTTACCCCAGTCTAGCCTTAAGCCAGGTACACACTAGAATTTATTGTTGTGTTCAACCCTGTGGACTGACTGAAAACAAATATAAACAACTAATATAAATGGCTCAAACAAACCTAAGCAAAAAATGCAGCTGTACACTCAATGCCAATGATACAAAACCCCAAAACAAACGTAATCAATAAAATAGTGCAGCACAGACACATGAAATCACATATAGAAAGTAAAAATGCATAAAAGTTCATATAAATTCATGAAGGAAGGGACAAACATCCCAAATGGTGTATAGATGTGTGCATCAAGGCAAAGAGTGTCTCAAACCATGCAGTGCCTCCACCATAGACATACAGTATATGGCCGCTCACCTGAAACATATGAACCCTGAGTGAACAGGTAGGTCAAACACGCTTGCCCTTGTCAGGGTAAATCTCCTTAAGCCAAAAAGGAGATCTACCCTGGCAAGGGCAAGCGTGTTTGACCTACCTGTTCACTCAGGGTTCATATGTGTCATGTGAGCGGCCATATACTGTATGTCTATGGTGGAGGCACTTCATGGATTGAGACACTCGGTTTCTTTGCCTTGATGCAAATCTATATACCATTTGGGATTTTTGTCCCTTCCTTTATGAACTTATATGAACTTTTATCCATTTTTACTTTCTATGTGTGAATTTATGTATTTGAGGTTCACTATTTTATTGATTACATTTGAAATCTGATAGATCGCTGTACTAACATAAGCGATGTTAGTGTAGAAGTCTCCCCCGCTGTGCCATTGTATTCTGACAGAGGAGACTGCTCCCCAGCCAACACACACTGATCACACTGGATGTTATACTTGGATGCTGGTCGGATGCTGATTTGCCAGCATGCCCATTCGACAGAAGCCGGTCATGAGACAGGCTTCTGTAAAACAGATAGTTGTACACACAGACCGAAAGTCAACTGGTTCCTGCAAACCAGACAATTTCTGACAGTTTTTGGCCTCTGTGTACAAGGATTTAGGGTCCTGTGCACTGATGACTAACTTTTCTGCACCAAAAAATAATTGCATGTAAGTCTTAGGACTAAACCCCAGCTTTACCCACTTGCCTGCTGGGCACTTTTATCCCCTTCCTGCCCAGGCCAATTTTCAGCTTTCAGCACTGTCACACTTTAAATGACAATTGCACACTGTAACCAGGTGACATTTTTTTAATCATTTTTTTTTTTTACACAAATAGATCTTTCTTTTGGTGGTATTTAATCACCACTGGGTTTTTATTTTTTGCTAAACAAACGAAAAATAAACAACATTTTTTTTTATATAATTTTTTTTATAGTTTTTTATTACATTTTACAAACAGTTAATTCTTCTCCTTCGCTGATGTGCGCTGATGAGACTGCACTAATGGGCGCTGATAGGCTACACTAATGAGACAGCACAGATGAGGTCGCTCTGATGGGCACTGATAGGTGGCACCAATGGGCACTGATAAGTGGCACTGATGGGCACTGATGAGGAGGCACTGGTGGGCACTGATAGGTGGCATTGATGGGCACTGATGAGGTGGTACTGGTGGACACTGATGAGGAGGCACTGGTGGGCACTGATAGGTGGCATTGATGGGCACTGATGAGGGCACTGATAGGTGGCATTGATGGGCACTGATGAGGTGGTACTGGTGGACACTGATGAGGAGGCACTGGTGGGCGCTGATAGGTGGCATTGATGAGCACTGATGAGGAGGTACTGGTGGACATGGGCACTGGTGGGCTCTGATAGGCAACACTGACGGGCACTGATAGATGGCACTTATAGGCAGCACTGATAGGTGGCAGTGTTGGGCAGTGATAGATAGCATTGATAGACACTGGTAAAGGGCACTGATAGGCAACACTGATAGATGACACTAATGAGGAGGCACTGATGGGCACAGATTGGCAGCACTGATGGACACAGATTGACAGCACTGATTGGCAGCACTGGTGGGCACTCTCGGGACTGCACTGATAACCAGTGCCCTAATTATTAGTGTAGATGTCCTTTAACACAATCCGATTATTGTCTCTCTTCTCCTCTCCTCACACTGTCAGTGCGAGGAAAGGAAAGCCAATAACCGGCCTGTGTTTACATCATGATCAGCTGTCATTGGACACAGCTGATCACATGGTAAAGGGTCACTGTGATTGGCCTTTTTCCCCGATCTGTGATCATCCGAATCCGAGGACGTCCATGAACGCCCTTCTGGCAAAGTAAGCCCATGCCGTAGCCATCTTTCGGCTACAGCATGGATGGGAAATGGGGTAAAAAGGCATGCACTGCCCCTTTAAATATAGTTAACTCATTCCTTGTCTGTTCACACTTTTGTATCTGAAAATGCACTTGATTTTTTTTTAAGGGAACAAACAAAGGTTTTGTACATAGTTTCTTTATTTATTTATTTGTTATGGTCTGGATTAAAAATAAAATAGAGTCTTGTTTTATTTTTTTCAGGTGCAGCAAAAAAACATCAAATATGCACATTAATATTATGTATGTATGTCTTCTATCCAGCCAGCAGATGAAGCTCTAGTCTCCTTTGTATAAATTCCACTATTTTAGATTACAAGGTGCTAAGCCCTGGTTCACACCTATGCAGTTACAACAGTGTGCGATTTGGTGCGCATTTTACACAAAACGATGTGCGCTGCATTAAAGCAGTCTGTTCAGTTGAATCACAACATGTACCCTGATGCCCTGAAACACATATGGGTTAGCAAAGTCCATTGGGGTGCCAGTAGGAATGAATGGCACAATAGTGCAGCTACGATAAGGTTGCACACTGCCATGTGGGCATTCCCCCACCGATCACAAATGTCACAGATGTGAATGAGGACTAGGAGTTTTTACAAAAGTAATCATTACAGTTTTAGATTGTAAGCTCTAACGAGCAGGGCCCTCTAGTCCCCCCTGTATTGATTTGTATTGTAAGTGTACTGTCTGCCCTCATGTTGTAAAGCGCTGCGCAAACTGTTGGCGCTATATAAATCCAGTATAATAATAATTACAGCAGTTAGAGGGCTCAGTATGGGTTTTATTCAGACAAATGATGCTGCAAAGCTACCTTCCTTTGCTGGGCTCTCTTCTTAGCAAACCCATAGTGCTTTGGAAAATCTTTTTAATGTATTAAATATGTAATGCAACAGTTTAAAATGTATAAATGTAAAAAAAAGACAAAAAAAAACAGCTAAAATAAAACTCCAAACCATTATGGTTCCCTGTAAAGTGTTTTAGTATACAATAATGTCTATATTTTCATATACTTTCTATGCATTACCAGGAGTTTTCATGTGTGGTTACTGCTCGGTTTCTGTATAGGTTTTGCGTTGCTAATAGAAAAAAAAAAGGAATTGTTTCCTATTATTACATGCGGTTTCCTGTGCAAACATGCTTACACAAAAATTGAACCTTGTTTTTACTGATTTCTTTGGAGAAGTGACAGGTGAATAAATGCAACATAATACAACAGGGAGGGATTTTTAAAAAGCGCACTGCGTTTCTATTTACATGGATACTGGACCTGAACAAATATTACTGTGACTGCGGGGTAGGAAAGTAGCTTTAGGGGTTTACACACTGTCTTGGCATTTTTATTCAATATGCTTTCTAAAAGGCTGTTAGTGAAACAGTTTTGTTTTATTGGTCTTTTTTTCCACAATGGTTATTAAATACTACCCAAGAAAAGTTATATCTGACTCAAAATATTGTATAAAATTAATTTGGAGCCAGTGTTGCATGGCTGAGTTAATGTCATTCAAAGCATCACAGCATCTGAAACTGAAAAATGGCCTGATAATGAAGGGGTAATACAGGATGGCACGCAAGTGGTTAAAGTGTACTTTGCACACGCAACATTCAGTAACTTTGAATCCCCCGCTGCCATGTTCACATGTGAAAGTGAAGTTGCTACTTCTGGGTATGAAGGAATATCTGACAATACATCCCATGATCATAGTAACATAGTAGGTGAGGTCGAAAAAAGACACAAGTCCATCAAGTCTAACCTATGTGTGTGATTATCTGTCAGTATTACATTGTATATCCTTGTATGTTGCGGCCGTTCAGATGCTTATCTAATAGTTTCTTGAATCCCCACTGAGACCACCGCCTCTGGAAGGGAATTCCACATCCTTGCCGCTCTTAGAGTCAAATGTGGGGTATGGGAGAAGCCAGTCACTGAACCCCATTTTTTTGTCACATGATACAGTAGATCACAATACTCTACTCGTCCGCCTCACAGAAGTAGCCGGAGTCCAAGACATAGATCTCCAATGGTTCGCGTCCTTCCTAGGAAATCGGTCACAGACAGTGAAACTAGGAAAATTCCTCTCCGAAACTCGGGCAGTCACCTGCGGAGTCCCTCAAGGCTCTCCGTTGTCACCCGTTCTCTTCAACATTTACATTCGCCCACTCCTTCAAATCATCAGATGCTCAGATCTCTGCTTCCACTCTTACGCTGACGACACGCAACTTTATTTCCGGATCAATGGAAAAAAAGATCACCAACAACAACTTGAAAACTGCCTCAAATCAATAGAGGACTGGATGACCACCAACTCCCTCCAGCTGAACGAATCAAAGACAGAGCTTCTTATCTTACACCCAAATCATAAGCCCGCAACCAAAACCTCCTGGTCTCCACCAACGGTCTTTGGGCAGACTATCTCCCCAAAGACCAAAGCGAAGAGTCTCGGGGTTATTTTAGACGCACAAATGTCATTGGATGCGCAAATAGGATCTGTAGTCAGTCGATCTCACCATCTGCTGCGCATGCTTCACAGACTCATCCCTTTTATCCCAAAGAATGACAAAGCAGTGGTAGTTGGAACAATCATTAATTCACGACTGGACTACGCAAACTCGCTTTACATAGGATTACCACAATATCAACTTGCGCGATTACAACTGATCCAAAACACGGCGGCAAGGCTGATAACAGGAAAAAAAACCCTGGGAATCCATCTCTCCTTCGCTGAGGAGCTTACATTGGCTAACCGTAAAAAATCGGATCATGTTCAAGACCCTGTGCCTCACCCACAAATGCGTGCATAGAGAAGCTCCGCAATACCTAATGGAGAAAATAAATCATTACACACCAAACCGCAGTCTTCGATCAGCCAACAAAAACCTCCTTCTCGTGCCCAAAGCCCGGTATAAATCCAAGGGTGATTGGAGATTCGCTGTCCTAGGGCCTCGGCCATGGAATGCTCTACCAATCAACATCCGCCTGGAAGAAAATCACCTGGCTTTTAGGAAAAAACTCAAGACCTTCCTCTTTTAGCAGATGATCAAAGCTCGCCACAGCGCCTAGAGGCGATTCAGTTCGCATTGTGCGCTATACAAGTATTTCATTCATTCATTCATGATGGCAGTGTCTACAGCCCTGTGTGGGCTTTGTCCAGACCCACTTAGTGCTCACACAGGGTTTTTCTTTTTTACTTCAATCTGGCAAGAGTAATGAGCGGAATTACTCTTAAACAGCAGAAGGTGTAGGCTATTACATGTTCCTTTTGTTTTGCCCTATATGGACACAGTAAAGGTTTGTTTTGAGGATTAATCTGCTACAAAACAAAACCTGTGATTAGGCCATTTCGTGACTCATTTGGTGGTTAGTCGTTTTTGGACAGGGAAGCTAAACCCTTTCCCTGAGTCACCACCCTGGAACCAGTACCAAGAGTTTCAGCAGTCAAGGAAATGTCTGCTTCCATCAGAGCCTAAAGAACATAGCATGGGAAATGCTTTTCATGGTGTTTATGGGTTTGACTCATTAAGCAGTATAAAGAACAAAGAGGATATGCAAATAAGAGTTTTTATAGCAAGCAATCAAAAGTAATTGGATCTAACTGCAGAAAATTAAAATCTGAATAGTTGTAAGAAGTAACTGCACTTTGCACATTCTCAGTACCCTTTGACTGCCTTATTGAGTAGGCTCGCAGATTGCTGAACTGGCTCCAGTTGGCACTTATGTAAAATGAGAGACATTAAAAATAAATGGCCATCACTTTGATCTGGTTATGTATTTGAACCAACATAGTCTTGGCAGGCTAGGATAAAATTTGAATTGGCCATATATGGGCAGATATAGCTGCCTGTTCTGACGTAACCTCACTTTCAGAAAAGTTTATTTCCAAGAACTGTGTCCTTTTTAATGTAGACCTGACTTCTACTGACCAATAATATATTTCTTGGTCCATGGAAGTTCAAAAGCCAGGGTTTAACATGAAAAATAATTTTATGAGCATTGGAGGTGTAGATTAAGTTGCCCATTCAAAAATGTTTGGAGATAAGAATCTATGGAAAGATATGGCAAATCAAATAAATATTTGGATACTATAATCAGCTTCATTTTCAAAAAAGTTGATTTCTAAGAAATGTGTCCTTTTTCATGTAAAACCTAAAATTATGGACTTCTATGATCAAGAAATTATTTCTTGGTCCATAGAAGTTCAAAAGTCAGGGTCTTACATAAAAAAGAATTGTGTGAGTACCTGACCTAAGGTGGAGGTTGAGTTGCCTATTCTAAAATGTTTGGCAATAAGAATCTTTGGAAAGACATGGCAAATAAAATCATTATTTGGATACTGTGATCATGCAGAGAACAAATGTATAACATGGTAAACACATAATCGGGCAAGTCATTGTCAATCTATCTCTAAAACCAGAAATATTGGATTAATAATTGACCTACTGTATTTAAAGCTAGCTTTAGGTAGGAGCCCATCACATTATGATCATCCTAAGAAGAAAATAGTACTTATGTACAATGCACATCTTAATATAACTACAATACATACCAAAGCTGCTAGTGCTACTATTTTTCCACACAGTCTATGCATTTAGACCTCATCAAATGGGTGGCTTAGGGGGAGAGTAATTTGTGACATCAAATACTAAATGCCTAGCAAACTGTTCCGCGATAATATTGATTTATCATTTAGTGTCAAGAGATAGCTCAGCAGATTGAAGTTATTGAGGTCAGACTCCCTCTCTTTATCAATCAGTAACCCTGCCACATAAAGCCAGCCCAAAGTAATATTTTTTTTTACCAAAAATAGTGCAGCACTCTAAACTTCTGCATCAAGTACATTATAATATTATATATATATATATCCTATCACGATCTACTGTATCACAAAGGATATGTAAATATATATAGTAGTATTTTTTGTGATATATATAGAGATAAATTATATATTGTAATGAACTTGTTTTCGTAGTAACATAGACAGCTCTGTAAAAACAATTTCATATAATCACTCTCCAACCCTCTCAAAAAATACAGTTTCAGTTTTTGGAGAACAAATGCTATAAGGGGTGTATATGCTACATATGTGGAGTCTCTTATGGTGAAGATACCATACGTGGAAACATCATATGTAATGATGATTTTAGGGCAATTATGTAACACATTATGAAACAATATCATTTGGATAGAAATATTTGTGAAGATGCTTGTCAAGAGCACAAAGCCCTACCTACAATGAATTTTAAAGGGGAGAGTCCCTCACAGCTATCGCCATGGACAGAAAGCTTTTAACAACATTTTCATTCTGGCAGCCCTTATGTGTCAGCAGTTGGGCTTGTCAACTGGCTGCTTGAACTCTGAATACTACACTGATAGCGCACATTGTCTCACTGATTGTGCCATAGTTTGGGGCAATTGACAGGAAAAAGGAATTTTGATGGAGGCCCTGCAAGATACTTTCTGCAAAGAGGAAGGTGATAATATTTTCAGTATAGGTTCTCTTTAAATTACTCATAGACATGAGATAAGGATGCCAGATCTGGCCATGTCAAACCAAAAAATGTTGGAGGCAACATCAAATCAAAAAAAAATTTCAGCCGTGATAAGCAGTGTTAACAGTGTCTTCAAGTCCACTTATCTTCAGCACCCTACTCTCTTGATTCACAACAAATACAAGAAAATGGCACCGCAATTGAAAGTGGTTTCTGTAAAGCTGTTTTAAAGTTAAAGATAGTGTTCAACAAGTACATAATGTTTTTCTTCAGGAATATGCAGAAGTACCTCATAGTTTGGGGTATAGAAATGTAACATTGACATCGGAAATGAGAACAATGCTACTTTCATCATTTCATGTACTAGGCAATTACCGCTAAACAAACAAAACCTTCAAGGGCTTTCTTTTTATCTTCAAAGTTCTCATATTAGCCTCTCTACCATACCAGGGCCTTATGCACCTGGACATCTTTGTCTTCTCCGCTTTCAGCTTGTCTTCTGTTCTCATTATTATCTTAACCTTAATCTTGTCTCTTTCTCATGTCGTCCATTCCTTGCCATTTGACAGTAATTGATCATTTCTCATGTTCAGTATCAATGTGTAGGTAGATGGACTGGTTGCTAGCCTTGCTTTGCCCAATACCAGCCAGCAGCTAATGTGGACATGACTTTTGCAAAGTAGAGGGGAAAGTAGCATTTTTAAATACGATAAACTCAACTTTGGATAACAAATGACTAAAATTAATTTGTTTTAAAACAACTAATTTCAAGTTTAGACCTAACATAACAAATAGATCTTGCAAATTGTCCATACGGATTACTGAACTGATTAGTAACAAAATGGTGTCACGGTCTTTGTATTAGAATTTCCATAATTTATTCCTGGGTATTTTCAATACCTTATGTTGGGATCCACTCTTTTTGGCATCCCAGAGCCACATCAAAACAAGCTCAGAGGGATTACACACAGTTAGATGCAAGGCGGTTGTGAAGTCTATTTTTTTTCCCTGTATCCTGTAAATTAGAGTAGTCACAGATACAACTTAAAGAAAATAATGTTCAATTAGTTTTACTTCATTCTAATGGCAATGGAATATTGCACTAACCGATCTTTTTTAATTTTTTTTATTTTTTTATTTATGGAAGTAATATGGAATTATTAGGACTGTGTTTATGTCCTGGTGTCCTGGATGTGGATCAAGTAGCAATATATGATTGCTGGCACCTTGTGATGGCAGTCACCCTGATGTCATTGCTATTTAATTACACTAGCATTTTGTTAGAAGGCTAAACCTATTGTCAGTTTTAACCAGTGGCTAAAATCTCAGGGAAAAAAAAACCCTCTTAAGTTGCCCATGCACTGGTAGAAATGAATGCTACATTTGTTTATTTTCAGAATGTCTGTTCAATTTTGTAATCGCTAGTGGGGTCAAATCGATATTTGTTTTGACCACAGTGATGGGCAAATTACAATGAGCAGGATAGAAATTTTTTGTTGAACGAACAAATTCCTAACAGAGTATGTGGTTTTCATTCAGGAAAGTCCATTTATTCTAAAATCAAATGTTAAAGGCAAACAAAATTTTGAAGTACAACCTTTGTCAAGTCATTGAATGTACTGAGAATTTTCTCTTCAATGTTCATACAAATTTTCATCAAATGTTTATTTAAATATCTACTAGTGTATGGCCTTTAGAATTTGTTGATAAGGATATACTGTCAAACTGGAAAAAAATTACAATCCAAAACATTTTTGTATATGAACTATTCATCCTTGTTTCCTGTATAAGGCTTTGCCCCTCCAATTTGGTTAAGTGCTTACTTTTTGCTACAGCATTTTTTGCTTTCCTTTAAATATATAGCCTATATCTTGTAATACATGATGATGTTTGGGAAGTGTCAGGACTTTTTACTCTTCCCAGTCTCTAAGGTATTATCCCCATTTAAAGATTTCCCTTCACTTTCCTATTATTCCTGTTCCAGAGACAATGGTTATGAGGATATACTGTATAACGAAGATGAATCTGCCAGGCAGGGACACTGACAGTAATAAAAACAAAAGCAGCAGTCGCTCTGATCCTCTACTCTATCAAAAGCTAAAAAAAATGGCTTTAAATATGTTTACTAAGTGCAGGTTTACTTTAAGCCATAAACATGCCGTAATGTATATTACATGTGTCACTATTTTAATATAGCAGAAAACAGTTTTTTTTATATCAGCTTTGAAGGGTAGACGTTACCTTAGATGGGCCAGAAATCTTATGCTTGATTTAGCAACCAGTCTGACACACCTCACTCCGCAGAGTACAGTAGAACTCTTATGGGTGCCAGAGTCTAGGTACATTTAGATATGCCTCCACTGAACTGCCTTATGGAGGGAGATCTGGGGGCTACCACCTGTTGCTTCTGTACTTACATAAACTCTCTCTTGTACTTCCACAGTAAGGGCTTCTTGGAAGCTTTTCAATGTATTAAAATTAGAGAATGACGAGTCCCCATATTCACATTATGATGTACTTTCTAGAGCAGTTAGATGACATTATCACAAACGCAGCTGAAATGGGGTCCATATAGTGTTTTACAATTAGTTGCTTGGTAACAAAGGAGGTCTTTTCAAATTTCTGGTTCCAGTGCAGGTGTTCTGTCTGTAGCACCAGTAATTCTGTCTCAGATACAATCTCACATTAACTCAAATATAAATTTCTCAGGAAGGACAAACTGAGCCTCTCTATTGTGGAGCCAAAGTGCAGAACATACTGAGAGTTGTAGTTTAAAACATCTGGAGAGTCTAAAATGTAGAGCCGGAAATGTAATCAAGTGTACTATCATTGTTACCATGGAATGTAAACAATTTCTTAATGAGTATTAATATGCTTAATATTGCTGCCAGGTGCAATTTTTTCTCTACCTTATACAGTTATATCCAGCAAAGCATCACAGTCAAGATTTAAGTGTGAGATCGGTGCCGAAACATCTGTACCAAGGACCATATTTGGAATGGATTACTCTTGTTTCTTTCTCTCTATCCAACTTTGTGTTTAACCTCTTCTCCTATGTTCTTATTCTTGCTGAATAGGTCTATTGGGACCTAAATGACATGAAACAAAAAGTAAACATGCCATTCCAGACAAAACAAACGGCACAGCTGGATTCTGTTTGTAAGCCTAATTTTTTCTACTTCTGCAAAGTCATTTGACCCCCTAGGGTCACAAAAAATGTTTGGAGTTGTTGTGAGTATAAGTTTTGCATTATTTTTTAATCTCCAGTATGTTCCTGCGCTAAGGTTGTGGACATCACTGTGATCAATGCTAGGTAAGAAGACTTGACCTATATCCAGTTGATAAACCTATATTAGTTTATACATCTTTGGCTATAAAAAACAATATTTATATATAATATTTTGTTGTATTTCTTTATATTGAGATAAATAATAAATACTGGGATAATTTAATGTTAGTTGGTAGTTAGACACTGCAGTAATTTACCACGTTACCATTTGTTTGGGTTTCCTAAAGCCTGTGGTGTGTGAAACACACTCAGACTAACACCTGGTGCAAAAAAAAAAGTGCACACACGAATTGTGAGAACACAAAAAAGTGCAAAGGGTGTACACATGGACCTCCTCCAAAGAGAAAGGACCCTTACCCTGATCCCCTGGGGCGCAAGGCTCCTGACAGGGACTGAGGTACTCACTGGTCCACCTGAAACCAGGCGAACCCCGTTCTCTGGGAGGTCTGTCGAAACAGACCAACCCCAAGTACTTAGTGGGGCTCCCCCAAAGGTAGACCCCATGAGAGAGGAAAAACCAAATCAGAAGGGAATATCCAACCCCTCCCAAGACTTTCAGGGCTGCGTGAGGACCTACACCCTATTAATCAAACTGTGATAAAGTGTACTGTGCCAAAAAAAAGGACGAATGTGAAAAAACACAAAAATAAATGTGAAGAAAGGGAAGTGAACTATGGCCTTTCTTATCAATAGTTCTAAATAGTAGGATGTCAGATTATATACAGAGCTGAATGAGTCAGAGGAGGGACATGGCCCCTTCACTTTTATGGTGATAAAGAAGTACAGTTAAGGCCCCTTTCACACATGCAGACAGTATGTCCGTATTTCATCCACAAACGGATGGATGAAATACAGGCATACATGCATCCCTATGGGATAGCGGGTGTCTGCAGATGAACATCCGCAGACACCCTATATCGTCCGTCTCCGCTATGGTCCGATTCCCCAGACGGAAGAAAATCCTATTTTTCTATCCGTCTGCAAAATGGATTGCATGAACATGGACAGACGGTCTGTGTTCATCCGATCCCCCATAGAGGAGAGCGGAGATCTGACAGGGCGGTCCCTGCACAGTGTGCAGGGACCACCCTGTCATCCACCGGCTCAGCGGGGATCAACGGAGCCATCCCCGCTGAGCAAGGGGATCATCACAGGGCGGATCATTACGGGTCCGTCCCGTGTGAAAGGGGCCTAAATAACACTTGTTTAATAATAATAAAAAAAGGTAAACAGAGTAAACATAGTGAAACATAGCCAGAGTTCAGGAACCGGAACGGATAGTCAAACAAGCCAAAATGTCAGGGAGCCAGAGATGAGCATAGTAGAACAGCAAGCAGGATCAAGAGCCAACAGGAATGCCAGCCAAGCAAGTTTTAAAAAAAAACACAGGAGAGCGCCTCTAGAGATGTGACCAAGGCGAAGGCAGAGATCATCTGGACTGGACGGCTTAAATAGGCAGGACTGACGAGCAGGGTATCACCAACAGGTGAGTCCCTGTGGAGAGATACCCCCTCCTCAATGACCTCTCCCTTTTGGAGGACCACCAGGCTTAAGGGGAATACATCTATGGAAATCACAGAGGAGGACAGGGACATGTACATCCGAGGATGGGACTCAAAAGCGTTCTTCCGGACCGTACCTTTTCCAATGCACCAGATACTGTATGCATATACAGAACCTACGGGAGTCAACAATGGACTATACTTCATACTCCTGATGATTCTCAACCTGTACAGGGTGAAGACGGGGCACAGAGGTGGTAAAGAGTTGCAGACCCAAGGTTTTAATAAGGAGACATGAAATACATTTGAAATACACATATTAGAAGGAAGGTCTAATGCGTAAGCCACTGGGTTAATCCTGCGAAGAATATGGAAAGGTCCAATAAACCGAGGTGTGAACTTCAGATAGGGAACACGAAGTCAGAGGTTTGCAAGATGACAGCCAGACCCTGTCCCCAACCTGGTAGGAAGGCAGGCATCTGCGGTCAGCATGGAGTCTGTACCTATCATTAGCATGTCACAACGCCCTCTGGACTTGTGCCCAAATGGAACGAAGACCACAGAGATGCTCCTCTAACGCAGAAATACTCTGTGGAACAAATGAGTCAGGCAACATGGAAGGTTGGAAACTATAGTTTGCCATAAACTGGAACAATCGGGAAGCAGAATTCAAGGCACTAAGATGAACAAACTATGCCCATAGTAAGAGGTCTGACCAGTTGTTATGATGGTCAGAAATATAGCAACGTAGGAATTGCTCCAAGGACTGATTGGCTGATTCTGTGGCCCCATTAGATGGTGATACGAAGAGTAGAAAGCAAGCTGATTTCTCAACTGTGCACAAATGGCTTTCCAGAACTGGGACACAAACTGACTACCCCTGTCCAAGACAATCACCTTGGGTAGCCCATGCAAGCGAAAGATCTCCCGAGCAAAAATCGAAGCCAGTTCCTTAGAAGTAGGCAACTTCTTAAGGGGAATACAATGGGACATTTTCGAGAACAGGTCAACCAATATAAGGATAACTGTGTTGCCCTGGGAGTTGGGTAACTCCACAATGAAATCCATAGACAGGTGGGTCAGGGGCCTCTCTCCATTGGTTATGGGTTGTAGGAGGCCTACTGGAAGGTGTCGTGGAGTCTTACTCAGAGGTACTCATAATGGCCTGTTCTGGTATTAAACACAGTTTTCCACTCGTCGTCCTCCTTAATCCTCACGAGATTGCATGCCCCTCTCAAATCAAGCTTCATGAAAACTGTTGCTCAAATAACTCCATAATCAATGGAATTGGATAGGCATTCTTAATTTTTAAAAGCGATTAAGACTTCTATAATCAATACAAGATCTCAGTTCACCACTCTTCTTCTTCACAAAGAAGAAATCAGCACCAGCAGGAGACAAGGATTTGCAGATGAAACCGCAATACTCCTCCATGGCCTTACTCTCCAAGGCTGACAAAGGGTAAACCCGGCCACGAGGGGATATGGCACCAGGTTGAAGGTCAATTGGGCAATCATACAACCGGTGTGGAGGCAAACTACCTGCTTGACCTTTTTGTCAAAGACATCGCTAAAATCGTGTTACTCTTCCGGCAGGGAGGAGAGTGAAGAGGTGCACAGGACCTTGGCTACCTTCTGGGTGCACATCTTACTGCATTGTGGCGGCCAGGAGAGAACCTCAGCATGGAGCCAATCAAAAGATGGGTTGTGCCATTGTAACTAAGGATAACCAATAACCAGCAGAAATTTAGGTGAGGAAATAACTTGGAATTGGATTATCTCATGGTGAAGAGCCCCTATGGCCATGGACAATGGAACAGTCTCATGAGTCACATAGGCAGGCTGTAGAGTTCTTCCGTCAAGAGCCTCAATGGCAAGTGGAGTGCCATGCAGCTGGAACGGAATTGAGTGCTTCAATACAAAGGAAGCTTCAATGAACAGGCCTCTAGCCCCAGAGTCGATTATAGCCTGTATCTCAATGGACAACTCAGCCCAAGAAAGGATAACCAGGGGCTTATCCTTCTGGATAACTGGGGATTAAACAATGCCACCATGAGTTCATCTTCACAGACCGACTGAGTACCAGGAGGCATGGGAGGTAAGGGAGGTAAGGGAGGTGAGGGTGGGACTGCAAAGTTCAGAGACAAATGCACGGGAGTCTTTCTCTGAGTCTGAAGTCAAATGAGGATGGCAAACGTGGTCAACCTCTCCAGCTCAGTGGGTATATCTCGGGCTGCTATCTCATCCTTGATGGTGTCCGACAGACCATGAGAAAAAGCAGCCACGAGGGCCTCATTGTTCCAAGCAACCTCTGCTGCCAGAGTACAGAATTCAATGGCGTAATCAGCAACAGTTACTCGTACTCTGTTTGATGGACATGAGGCACTTGGCAGCAAAAGCAGAGCATGCGGGAACATCAAATACCTTTTTAAAAGAAGCAACAAACTCTGGGTAATTCAAGACAACAGGTTTTGCCTTTCCCATAGAGGGTTTGCCCAGGCCAAGGCTCTCTCAGAAAGCAAAGATATCACAAAACCTACTTTGCTTCTGTCCGTGGGAAACACCTGGTGCAGCATCTCAAAGTATATCCCAAACTGGTTGATAAACCCTCTGCATTGGACTGAAGTGGAGCGGAACCAGACATACCTCATATAAGTAATATATATATAGGTAATACTCGAGGACTGCACAGAGACTGGAGCAGCAGCAGGGACGGCCTGCAACACAGGTTGTACCAGAGCAGACAAAGTGTGAGATTCCAGGTGAGCCGTGCGACTAAGGAGCATTTGTAATGCCATGGCAAACTGATCCATGCGGTGATCCCGCTCCTCCAATCTGGGAAAAATATTACCAACAAGTGGATTCACTGCATCTTCTGAATTCATGGCCTTCGCCTTCTGTCAGAAACCATGAATCAGACTGAGACAGAAGTACAGTTAAATCACACTTGTTTAATAATAAAAAAAGGTAAACAGCGTAAACGTAGTCCTAACATAGCCAGAGTTCAGGAACTGGAATGGATAGTCAGACAAGCCAAAACATCAGGGAGCCAGAGATGAGTGTAGTAGAACAGCAAGCAGGATTAAGAACCAGAAGGAATGTCAGCCAATCAAGTCTTTAACAGAAACACAGGAGAGCGTCTCTAGAGATGTGACCAAGGAAAAGGCAGAGATCATCTGGCCTGGACGGCTTAAGTAGGCAGGGCTGACGAGCAGGATATCATCAACAGGTAAGTCACTGTGGAGAGATAGGAGCTGGCAATTAGCCGACAGCTGAGCAGCCAGCTTTGAGAAGGAAGGACTGAGCCCAGCCCTGACAGATGGAGACTGTAGTCTTGTAATCATTAGCCTGCCACTTTGTACCACTTCTAGGTGCTTGCTAGTGCCGTCTTCTGGAATATATTCAGCACTTGGTCACATTGTAAAAAGAGCTTCTTGTTGCGCTACCTGCTGATACTAATGTATGTGAGATTTATACATTCCCAAACCACTTTGAAGTCACAACATACTTAACATTCAAGCGAGAGTGTGTAGCTTCCGAAATGTGTTGGCACGTTATATCAATAATATTGATCATTCAATAAAATATCCTTCTGAACACTATTGCCATTGATGTGGTGCCCTTTTAATGTTGTACACTTCTACAACCTATCCTCTGCTATGTTCTAGTCCTGTCTGTCTGTCTCAAGGATTGAACTTTAAGGGCTGTTTAATTCACAACAATCACACCATCAACAGATATGAGATGTCCATACACTACCAGCTACTGTACCTTGGTGTCAGGCTTCTATTAACTGCTGGTGATACAGATGGTAAAATTCAATCTATGAGAAAGCCTCCTGTTTTTTTATTATACAGAGGTAGTTAGCAACTGTAGCATTGGTGCTGGGCCTCCTTTTTGACAGGGAAGAATGCTGTGTAAACAGAAAAAAGTAAAAAAATGTGTAGCCCGGGTCTACAGCATTGGCAGGAGAGGAGTGCCAACACACTGGGGCTGTCAACCATACATTGATACTTCAGCTGCCCTCACACAGACACCTCTGCAATTTCTCTCTCCCTCCCTGGTCACAAAGAAGGAGAGGAGTGGCTGTTGTGGGAGATGGCAGAGAGACAGGGTGCTTTCATTTCCAGGGCTATTTGCAGCCACAGAGAGACCTGGAGGAAAGCCCTGCCGACCACCCGGGAAAACAATGTAAGGGAAACATAAGCTACTGTGGATTGCAGGAAGGACAGAGCTTGCTCAAAACAACTATAACTTGTGGTGGGATGTAGTCCCTAGGGAGATTGAGCCTGTATTATAGATTGGCTATGGGACTACGTATCCCAGCATTACCAGAGCTCTATGGGGAGGAAAAGGAAGCACTATTCCGGGACTCAGGGTGGTCTCATAGAGTACGTGGTAGAACACACACAGTGTAGCAGGCTGCTGTTGGATCATTTTATTGCAGTGTTGGGAGTGTGGAGAGGCTGAGTAGGAGACATCTCTTGGTTGTGGGAATGCAGCTGCCAAGCTTGGTGTTGCTGTATGATCGTGATCGAGAGAATGACACGGCAGCTAGCAATGCTGAGCCCTAGACAGAGAGCGGGAGGAGACAGGCCATCACCCTAGAGTGACCTACCCTGCCACACTCTTTATAAATGTTAAGGCACCTACACTCAGGGTCTTGATTTTGAGCACTCCACTCCACTGGCCAGTAGGGAAGGATTTAACATAAGACTTGCAGGACATTGTATCCTAGACTGAAGCCTCCACAGTGTAGGAATTGTGGGTCATTCACTGGTATACTTGTTTATTACCAATTTTATATATTTAAATTTACAACTGTTTCACATACTTGAAGTGTTTACTGCCATTTTCCATTCATCGGTTGTTAAATATTGTGTACTATTCCCTTTCAGCCTTGGTATGTCAGAGGGCATGGCAATGCCAGGAAGGTCATTAAATCCAGAACCAGGGGACCAAAGCATCAGCAGTTTCTTTGTGGGTAAGCCAGCCCTACAAACTTTTAAATAAATTGGTCAAAAGCCATTATATCTTTACTTGGAGTAACCCAAGTAAACATTAGACATTAAACATAGACATTAGATTTAGATAAGGTTGGATGACAGGATTTGCGGATCAGGGTACTGTTAATTTGAAATAAACATGACTATAATCATATGGTGTATGCATTGTAAATGTTCACTGTTGAATGTCCTGTTCAGTTTTGTGAACATTTTTTGTTACTTCTTGTGAAAATTCAATAAAAACTTTATTGGATCAAAAATTGGAATAAACGAGTCTTGTTTGTTTTCAAGGTTACATTCAGTTGAGTAAGTTGTATTTCTTTACAAAATTGCTATTGTGCGATTGTGAGACTAGAGGTGTTAGTGCACTGCAGAGGTGTTCACTTTCAAGTAATACAAATTTGCATACCCATGCCCTTATTTCTTTCTAAAAATCATGTATGGGCTTATATTTTAAAAGGGCAAGAATATGTATATTGCCCAAAGCAAATTGGCATCTAACTATGAGATCTAAAAATGAAATGAGATTTCTGACCGGTTGGTAGGCAAAACAAGAACATTTATCGTTAGCACACTTCATATATATGTTGAAAAAATGGAAGGGCCAAATAAAATTCAGAGGAGCTCTGGGCTGGAGGAAAAAAACCTTTGCAGTAGGCCTCCTCACATTATGAGATATAAATGCTTCATACATCTGCATTACTTACCTAAACCCACTCTGTCCAGCTCCAATGCTCTCCTCTTCTCCCTCCACCACTCCTATGTCATCATGTACAATGTAGGGCTTTTAACCCTGCTTTGTACGTGAAGGAACCACACTTGTGAGAATCTTAGGGGGAAGGCTTTGTAGGATGGGACCCTGCTGGAGGGAGGAATAAGGTACCTATTGCACCTTATTCTCCTAATCCTGGGCAAAAAAGAGCATTAAACCTTCGTGTATGTGTGGGGAAAGGGTGGCCACTACGAGAGTAATTTTTTTCTGGTTTCCAGAGTCAGACTTTAAGTGCTGGCTAATTACAGTGAATTCAGACAGAACCAGCCTTTTGCCATTAGAGATATTATCCTGAACAGCCAACTGTAACTGTGACATGAGATGCACTGGCTCGTAGGTACTTCGAGGTGATAGAATGGCTACAAAGTTGCCAACTTGTATAACAATACACACTAATAACGTTGTTTGAAAAGTCTGAGAAATGTTTTGTTAAAATGTATTACATGTATTTTATTCAATTCAATTGATTAACAAATCATGAAATTATTCCAGCATTTTAATCTGATGTAGACATCTAGATATATTTGGCAGTTTTCCTGCTAAACAGTGCAAAGCTCACAGCACTCAGCTGAAGATCTGTTCAGCCATTATACCTATAACACACAGTATGAAAAAACAGACATATTTATTATTATTATAAGGCTAATTGCTAATAAAAGGATAGGTGTTAGCAGACTGATATTGCTACCACTGACAACATCAATCAACTATAATGTGGAGCAGTAATGCCATAGCCCTTGTACACACGGTCGGATATTCCGACGGAAAATGTCCGATCGGACCGTGTTGTCGGATAATCTGACCGTTTGTGGGCTCCATCGGACCGACAAAGTTTTAGAGCTGGGCTATAAAATTTTCCGACAACATGATCCGATCGGACTTTGTCCAATCGTTTGTAGAGAATTCCAATCGGACAAAGTGGCACGCATGCTCAGATCAAATTACGACACAAAAGCTATTGGCTACTAGCTGCAACGTAGTCCCGTCGCAAGGCACGAACATCATCACGTTCTGAACGATTGGATTTTCCGACAACTTTGTCCGACCGTGTGTGTGCAACACCACTTTCGGGCAAAAACCGTCGGAAAAAATCAGACGGATTTTGTTATCGGAATGTCCGACTGTGTGTACAAGGGCTAAGACCCCTTTCACACTGGGGCGCTTTGCAGGCACTACAGCGCTAAAAAAAGTGGGGCTAACGGGGGGTAAAAGCACCCCGCTACCAGCCGAATAGCGGCGCAAAATTGGCGGTAAAGCCACCGCCGTCCCAGTGTGAAAGGGGTCTAATTGTAGTTGCAGTTCCACTAAACTGTGGTTTAAAAAAACTATTCTATTCAAGTACGTATTCTTACCTCAAAAAAGGATCTTTAGGGGTGCACTCACACTAGCACTTTTAATAGTCTCAGATGCAGTTCAGCCCCTTGGATCGGTTCATTTGTATAGAGTGAATGCTCCAAACTGTGCTTGGGAATGGTTAATCTAACCGCACCCCGGACCACCTGTTCCATGTCACTTGTCTGGTTAGCAGGCAAGTGTGCCTGGGAATACTTGTAAGTGTCCTTAGGCACACTTCCTTACAAGCCAGTGTAAGTGCAAACCATCAGGGGAGTGGCGAGGGGGGAGAATAAAACTTGGGCACAGTTCAGTTTAACCAGCCTGCGTGTTAGTACACCCTGAGTTTTTTTTTTTTTTTGCCATGTGATCTGACTCTGTTAAAGGGTGGCTACGTTTGTTCTTCATGATTCCACTGTACTTAGGAACATCGCTACCCTCTCTTTCTCGCTCCTGAAATGGACTATAAGATTTGCAGTATGAATATTGACTGACATATCAGTATGGATGTTGCACCATTTCCTTAAACAAAGTCTCTAAAATCGAGCTGATAATATTCCCCCCCACCCATGCCACCCTCCATGACTCTAGCATCAAAATCAATAATGCAATCATTAATCCCTCCCCTCATGTCAGGGTACTAGGTGTAATCCTAGACTCTGACCTGTCCTTTCAGCCCCAAATCCAATTGCTGTCAAAAGCTTGTAGACTTCATCTCCGTAGACTTCATCTCCGTAACATATCTAAAATACACCCCTTTTTAATGAATGAAACCACCAAGGTACTCATTTACTCCGTTGTTATCGCTCGCCTTGACTAATTTCTACTCTCTCCTCATAGACCTACCTCTCCATGGGCTATCCCCTCTTCAGTCTATCATGAATGCTGCTGCCAGACTAATCTGCCTTACCAATCGCTCAGTGTCTGCCGCCCCTCTCCGCCAATCTTTACACTAGCTCTCAATCGGCCAGTGAATTAAATTCACAATACTAACAACAACATACAAAGCCATTCAGAAATCTGCCACGAGCTACATCACCAATCTTGTCTCCAAATATCACCCAAACTGTCCTCTCCACTCCTACCATGCTCATCTCCAGGATTTCTCCAGAACCTCTCCCATCCTCTGGAACTCTCTATCTCAATCTGTCCAGCTAGCTCCTACTCGAGCTGCCTTCAGTCGATCCTTGAAAACTCATCTCTCAGGGAAGCCTATCACACCTCCAACTGATCTTTTACCACTTCAATCAGCTCATTCCCCACAGTTTCAACCTTTTGTACCACTTGCCCCACCCTGTTAGATTGTAAACTCTTCTGAGCAGGGCCCTTTTAACCCTCTTGTATTTTATTGTATTGTAACTGTATTGTCTCCCTTTTATATTATATAGTGCTGCGTAAACTGTTGCCGCTATATAAATCCTGTATAATAATAATAGTGCATTCCACATGACCAAAAGTAATGTGCACTGCTCATTCCACACAAACAGAGGAGAGAGGGGAAAAGGAGTATGAAACTATTTAATGAAAAATAGATTACATTGCTATTAAGCAGTGGATGTGTATGGATTATTTTCAGAGAATATGGGTCTCAAGTAGTGTTACTGTAGCAAAGGCTGGTGTTGGCGTTTCAATCATTATGGCACCATGGTTGATATGGTCTCAGGGTGATTGAAGCTGATTGTTTCTATTGTTACATTCTAATATATAATGAAGTGGTTCAACTTGCCATAATGCAGAATCAGTGGGAGCCCTGGGCGTATCACTTGCCACATCCCCTGCCACCAGATGCATCATGTCACTTGCCACCATTGTCTGTCACCAGATGCAGCTTTTTAACTTGCCAAAGTCACCTGCCACTAGATGTGGATTGTCACTTGCCATATCACCTGCCACTAGATGTGGGTTTTCACTTGTCACATCACCTGCCACCATTTACAGATCGCCACGTCACCTGCCACCATTTGCAGATTGCCACGTCACCTGCCACCATTTGCAGATTGTCTTTTGCCATGTCACCTGCCATCATTTGCATATTGTCACTTGCCACGTCAACTGCCGCCATTTTCAGATTGTCACTTGCCACATCACCTGCTACCATTTGCAGATTGTCGCTTGCCATGTCACCTACCACCATTTGCAGATTGTCACTTGCCATGTCACTTGTCGCGTCACCTGCCACCATTTGCAGATTCTCACTTGCCACATCACTTCCCACCATTTGCAGATTGTCACTTGCCACATCACCTGCCACCTGATGCGGATTGTCACTTGCTACGCCACCTGCCACCATTTTCACACTGTCACTTGCCACGTCACCTACCACCGTTAGTAGATTGTCACTTGCCACATCACCTGCCACTATATGTGGGTTGTCACTTGCCAGCTGATGGGGATTGTCACTTGCCATGCCAGCCAGTGCCACCAAATGTGCATTGTCGCTGCATTGGTGGCAGGCTGGCAGCACTGGTCCATTTAGTGAGGGCAGGAGAGCAGAGATGCGGGCAGGCAGTGAGAGATGATGTAATGTCTCTGCTCCCCGCCGCGCCTCCGACAATCAAGAGGCCCACGATGTGAGGACAAAAGAGCGCTGATGTGTGGCAGGCAGTTAGAGATGATGTCATCTCTCTGCTCCCCACCGCACATTGCTCCCACATTGAAGTGGCCCGGCTGTGAGGGCAAAAGAGTGGTGATGTGGAGCAGGCAGAGAGAGATGATGTCATCTCTGCTCATCTGCATGCTCGTCTCTCTCCTCCACCTCTAATGCTACACCCGCCTGTCACAGCCGCAGCAGCGACTGGCTGGTTAGGCAGGGACGCAAGAGAGCTTGGGGCTATGGGCTCCAGATTCAGGGCTCCAGCCTCGATAGCCTGCCATGCCTATGCCTATGGTGGGCTGTATCATCTAGCCATTGCACATATGTGTCATTGGGGGCTTGTGGTTCTGTGCTGAGGGCAAGCTGACTGACCAAGCATCTCTGACTGCTCTCAGTCTCAGGACTGGCTCCTGATCATGTGACCATTGTAAAAGCCAAAAAGAATAGGGAGCTTTACGCCAGTTGCCAGCCCAAACACGTTATGTGGAAAAAGGCTTCTGCTTTTCCACACATTACAAACAAATCTAACATTCCCAGCACACTTACCAGCTAGCCTGCAAACAACACAAATTGCCCCAATCTAATACTTCACATTAAAAAGAGAGGTTTTAGATGCACATCTATATCTGGAAGCCGGATTGCTCACACCAAGGCTCCTCTGTATACTGCAGTCCTAAATCTATATTTTTGAGATTCTCCAAACTGGAGCATATATAGAAGTGGATAAATTAAGGGCAGGTTTGCCTGGAGGGAGCCCACTCCTTCCTAAAGTCACAGGGACACATTGGACGCCCAGCAAGAGCACTATGGCAGCTGAAGGAATCCAATGTGTTCAACCTCAAATCATAAAACAAACATAGTGATTGGGCTGGCAACTGGTGTGTGGCTTCCCATATTCTTTTTAATACTCATCTTTTGCAGGCTGGACAAGCCCTGTTGGATGTCAGCACCCAGAAGCATTGAAGTCATTGGATTGTTGCATGTTTGTGCTTGGATAGACATTATTTCTAATGCCGCGTACACACGAGCGGACTGTATGGCATACTTAGTCCGTCGAAACACATTTCAGCGGACAATCCGCTCGTGTGTGGGCTTCAGCGGACTTTTTCAGCGTGCAGTCCGGCGTACTAAGAATTTCGGATTTTTCAAAATTCTGTCCGTCGTACTTTGGTTTCAGCGGACAATCCGCTCGTCAGTATGCTAGTTCGACGGACTAAGAATGGCGCATGCCCAGAAAGGATTTACACGGCGGAAGGGTGCTTTGCTGTGTCTTGGACTTCCTATTTCTAGTCCCGTCGTATGTGCTGTACACGTCATCGCGCAAGCTTTCGACGGACTGTTTGTGCATCCGTGTGTGGTCAAGTCCGTTCAGTCGAAAGTACGTGTGCTTTAGGGTGCTCGTGTGTACGCGGCATTAGGGTCACAATATTGTAAGAGCCAACAACAGTAGTCACCTCCCAACATTCAAGACCTCTTAAAGGACCACTGGAAAGCAGTGTGAAGAGGTCAAGAAACTGTAATCTACTTTATCAAACAGTGTAATTGAACTTTTGAGAAGGAGAAGAATGTTGAGTAACCACAAAGAATCTACTGCAGATTTTGCAATCAGTGCCCTTTACATTTTAGTAATAATATTTTTTTTTTTTTACTAACCTTTCTCTATCAAAGGATAACATTATAGTATTGCCATAACTGGTTATTTTTATATGTGGCATCACAAGACTTTACTTTAATTTAGGAAGAAAGAACCACCTTGGTGTAGCTTGTATCAATCCATAGGAGGAAAGGTAAAATTATTTTTTGAGATTTCCAGAATTTTGCACCAAATTGATTTCTATATTTCAGTATGCAGAAGAGAATCCTGTGATTGATCATACTCTCCCCCATTCCCATATGGTGTTATACACAGTGTAATCAGTGAAAGAACTTTTCTCAATGGAGATGAGAACAGGAGGAGGTGTGTACCCATTAAATAATCTTTAGAGCAGCGGAGCCCAGAGACCCAAAACTGTTAACCTCCCCAGTGCTGGAAGTTCAGCAGCATGAAGAGGACAGGACAGCCGTTCGGTGAAGATTTCAACAGAATCCAACAGCCTGCACACACTTCATTACAGGTAGGTAATGTAACTGAAGCTGTAGAGAAAAAAATGTTTTTAAACAAAACTTCAGCTCAAAGCCCTAAAACTAGCAGGACCTCATGAAGGACTCCTGAAGTCATCGGTGAACTATTTTATAGTAAGATTATGCCATTTGAAAACACTACATTTATACATTTAGTGGCCTTTATACACCTCTATTTAATGGCAGGAGAGTGAATTTTCACCTTATTTTCCATAGGCACCCTTGTCATTATATCTTGTGAGATAGCCATCCCTGAACTAATGTATATGCTTGAAAAGTGACACGGTTAATTTTCCATTCTTTCAAATAGTTCACTGAGAGGTATTCATTTCAAAAGCATTTGTTAAAGCTAGAATAGTTTTGTAGGCTTGTTTTCACCAAAGTCTGAATGCTGAAAAAATAGGTAAATAATAATTAATGCAAAAACTGTCACAGAAAGTCTTCAGATGAAGTGCTTGTTTCCACACTGATTTGGCTTGGTGGCTTTACAGCTAGGAATGTTTCCATTTATGCAATGCGTATGTTCGTTGAAGGCTCTTTGCTGCATATACTTGGCCAGTAGGTGGCAGCAGGAATTGTCTAACAAGCGTTCTCATACGAGCCTTGTCTTACTTTGAAATTGGTTTGAATTTTCAGCCCATCATTTAAACAGGTATAGTGGACATTTAAATCCTGTTTTATTATTAAATTAAAGGGCACCAAGTGATCAAGTAAGTAACTATTACTGTTTCCCCAAAGAAAAGTTAGGTTAAAAATGTTCTAAAAAATGTTAATAAATCCCTAATTAAACATAGCAATATTATTTTTTTTTGTAATTTACATTATAGCGCACATTCAATGTATGCAACATTCATATTGTCCCTCTGGTGATGAATGTCAAAGTGGCCAGAGTGCTTGTATCAGGTCCAATCTGATATTTCAAGCTTCCAAATGGATGATGTCATAGTTGGGCAAATGTACAACACCATCGCAGAGCTCCGAATTGTCCCTCATTCAGAGGGACTGTCTCTCTTTTGAGACCAAATCCTCTAACGTGAGTACACCTCTATCCAACATTTACTATTTTACAATCAAAACTGAAAACTTACTATTTTACAATTAAAACTGGTATGGTGCAAAAAAACTTTTTATCCAACTTCTATATTACTGAACTTGTTTTTTTGAAAAAACAATATAAAGGAAAAGATATGTGAGGACTAGCCAATCATTTTTTGAATGATAAACCTTTGTAGTCCATGTAACTGGAGCTGTGGCATGGACATGTCCTTTGCCTACATACAGTGTGCAAAAAGGTGTCCCTCTTTATGTTACTGTAAATTCAGATCTAAACATAAAGCTGGCCATACATGGGTCAGCTTTTTCGTTCAGCCAGTGGGTTGAATGAAAAAAACGTACCCGATTTCCCCCATCCACACATTTAGTGTGGATGCAGAAATCCTCCCCCCCGTGTCATTATATTCTGACAGTGGGATACCCCCACTAAATGATTGGATGCAAGCACTCATCCAATGGAAATTTTCTAGCAGGGCTGTTCATGAGAAGTCCATCAATAGAACAGGAATGGCCACAGATGGATCGAAAATTCAGCTGGTTCCTGTTGACCTGCCCAAATTGTGAACCATGTATGGCGAGCTTTAGATGATATTGTATTTGGCCCGGTGGGGGGAGTTGCAGCATGGAAAAGTCTGAACAAAAGGTGAGTGAGTTTGTCTTTTTTTTTTGAATTTCCAAGGTCCTCTAGCAGGAACAGAAATGGCGATTTTTGTTTCATTACTGCTAAGGATAGGAGAGATTAGTTCTGTTTTTTTTTTATAATTCCTGGAGTTGGGCTTTAAGACTAAAAATAACTGAACTCAGTAATGTGTATAGTGAAGGTACCATTCTGTCAAATACCAGATTTATTCTTAAAGCGTAACTCCACTTTTGGTGAGAAAAAACATTCCTCCCTGGGTCATCTATGTACATTGCAAGGATTATAACAACCTTTGTTGCAGATTCCTTCCTTTTGTTATTCTAAAGAAATCCCTGTGTGTTTGTCTGTGCCTCTGTACCGAGTGGGTCTAATGGGAGTGGTTTCATAATTATCAGTCAGCTGTGGCAGCTTCAGTGCACTAATAAGGAAAGCTGCTGGGCCTACATCCCTTTAGATGTATTTCTATTGGAAATTACATTTTTGTGAGCAGGGGATGCCTGATTTGTATCTTGGGCAGACTTCTGGGGAAAATGGTGAGCCAATCACACAAGCAGGAAATGATGTTTCCTAGGGAGTGGTCAGTACACATTCTGTGTACAGAACAACACCGGGTAGCCATATTGCATTGTATTTATAGAAAATTACATTGGCTGCAGGTTGAAAAGGAAAGATGATTTTTAATAACATTCCATTACCATATGACTTGTATCTCAATTGTACACTCTATATAATTTTTTCTTTATTTATTTTCCCCACAAAAGTGGAGTTCCCTTTTAACCCCTACTAGGCACTTTCACCCCCTTCCTACCCAGGCCAATTTTCCCCTTTTAGTGCTGTCACACTTTGAATGACAATTGCACGTATGTAACACTGCAGTCAAACAAAAATGTTATCGTTTTTTTTAGACAGGTATTTAATCACCACTAGAGTTCTTTATTTTTTGCTAAACAAACAAAAAACAATACCGAAAAATGTGAAAAAGAAAAATTTTTCCTTAGTTTCTGTTATCAAATGTTGTAAATAAGTAATTTTTCTCCTTAACTGACGGACGCTGATGAGGCTACACTGATGGACACAGATAGGCAGCACTGATGGGCACTGATAGCAGGCACTGATAGGAAGCACAGATGGGCACTGATTGGCAGCACTGATGGGCACTGATTGACAGCACTGATGGGCACTGATTATCAGAACACCGATAAGTGTAGTTGTCCGCTATGTGGATTGCCACTTACTGGCTCTTCTCACGCGCTGTCAGCATTAGGAGAGGACTGCCAATAACCAGAAAATACTGTTTACACTGTGATCAGCTTTGATTGGACAAATCTGGTCACATGGTACAGAGCATAAAATAAGCATGCAGGTTGTGAAGTCAGAAATCTTTATGTACATACTTGCTCTGAAGCAGTGACTCACTGGTACAGCCATTACAGCAACCTGACAGGCAGGCAACTGTCATTTTCAGTAAAAAAGATTAGAGATGACAGGCTTTAGATTTTTCTAAGTACAGATTTTCTTTTACCACTTGACCTCTGGGCCTTTTCTGGCACTTTTTGTTTACATGTAACAATCAGAATTTTTTGCTAGAAAATTTCTTAGAAACCCCAAACCCCTCAGAAACTCCAAACATTCTATACATTTTTTTTAAAGCAGAGGCCCTAGAGAATACATTGGAGGGTGTTGCCATTTATTATTTTACATGGTATTTGCACAGCAGTTTTTCAAATAGATTATTTTTGGAAAACATGCACATTTTGAATTTTAATCCAAAAAAAATCACAATACATAACCCACATTTTTCATACAATATTAAAGATGATGTTATGCTGACTGAATAGATACCAAACATGTCATGCTTTAAAATTGCGCACATCCATGCATCAGAGACCAACAACATCATTTTTACTATCCATAGGCGATGCTTTAAAAGCCTTAACAGGTTACCACTTTAAATTTAAGGTCTGGTGCTAGAATTACTGCCCATAATCTGATGTTCACAGTGATACCTCACATGTGTGAGATGATTGCTCTTTGCGTGCATGTGGTAGCAAAGCAGCATTCAACTTTGTACACAAGCACGGGGGAACAGGGGCACTTACATTAGTTTTTCAATTATTTATTTATTTTTTAAATTTTATGCCACGTACACACGACCGGACGTTTCGACGGACTAGGTCTGACGGTCTTCCCGATGGACTTTCGGCAGAGGTCCAACAGACATTCTGAACGAAACGGACTTGGCCACACATGACTGGACTAAGTCTGTTCGAAAGTCTGTTCGTTTTGAATGTGATGACGTAAACGGGACTAAACAAGAAAGTTCAATAGCCAGTAGCAAATAGCTGTCCTTGAGTCATATTTGGTCTGTTGGACTAGCACACAGAAGAACGGTTTTCCCTATTTTTAGTCTTGAGTCTGTCGGATAGATTTGAAACATGTTTTATTTCTAGGCCCGTTGAACTTTTGGGAAAAAAAAATTCCGTTGGAGCCCACACACGATCCAATTGTCCGACGGATTCCGGTTCACCGGACCAAGTCTGCCGAAAAGTCCGGTCATGTGTACGCGGTATAACACTGTCGCTTTGTTTTTTTGTTGTTTATTTTTTTATTACTTTTATTGATGTCACTAGGAATGTAAACAACTTTTATGACAGCGATATGTGACAGGTATTTTTTATGGAGAGATCTGGGATCTATAAGACCCCAGATCCCTCCTCTGCACTTAAAAGCATTTGATCACATCTTTCCAATTTAAAAAATGGCGCTGTTTACATCCGGGTAAATAGACATGAACAAAGTGGTTCTGGTCTTTGTTAGTTTCTATGATCAGCTGGAGGAAGCGCCAGCTGGTCCTTTAGGTGTTCCGGAGGGACGGGACAGCCCAATGAAGCCATGAAAGGCAGTGGGAGGAAGATGTCCCCTCCCACTGCTTGTGAAAGCAATCCAGCAGCTTGTTAGCCTCCAAGATTGTTTTTCCATGAGAGCCAACCATCTGCTGCAGCCATCATCCCAGTACAACCACTTGAAGTCCAGCAACATACCAGTACATTGCTGGTGATCAAGTGGTTAAACTTGCTGCAATAAAAAATATGGCATTTGCCTTGTTAACTTGATGTAGAAGATATATTCTCCATGGCTCTAACACAACATAGATTTAAGAAGATAGCTGGTGACTGAGTAAATTAGAATCCACCCAAAACTAAACATTTAGAAATTCTAAATGGCTGACAGGTCCACTTTAATGTGTAATGCCGCGTACACACGGTCAAACTGTAATGCCGCGTACACACGGTCAAACTGTATGACGTACTTAGTCTGGTGGAAAAGTACGCCAGACTGTCCGTCGGACTTTCCGAACGGGCTACTTGCCCACACACACCACTTTTTGAGCGGACTAATACGGCGTACTAAGTCCGCCGTACTATCCGCCCTACTTTTGAAATGAACGGACTCGCCCACACACGCGGAGGAAAGTCCGCTCATTTCGAGCGCGTCTCCAGGTAGGCGGGGCCCGCGAAGGAGACGTCGCTGGCCCCGCCGCCTGGTATGGACTTAAAGGGGAACCCCAACGCCGGAAAAAAACGGCGTGGGGGTCCCCCCCAAGTCCACAGCAGACCCTTGTCCGAGCACGCTACCCGGCCGGCCAGGAAAGGGGGGCGAGCGAGCGCCCCCCTCCTGAGCCGTACCAGGCCGCGTGCCCTCAACATGGGGGGGTGCCTTGGGGAAGGGGGGGCCGCGCGGCCCCCCCACCCCAAAGCACCTTGTCCCCATGTTGATGAGGACAAGGGCCTCTTCCCGACAACCCTGGCCGTTGGTTGTCGGGGTCTGCGGGCGGGGGGCTTATCGGAATCCGGGAGCCCCCTTTAATAAGGGGGCCCCCGGATACCGGCCCCCCACTCTATGTGAATGAGTATGGGGTACAATGTACCCCTACCCATTCATCTGTAAAAAAAAGTACAAAAAAAAAACACAACACACGAGATAAAATACTTTATTGCACAGCTCCGGGGGTCTTCCGTCTTCGGGGGTCTTCTCGCCGGACTCCTCCGCTATCTTCTTGTAGCTCTTTTGCTAGCGGAGGAGTCCGGCTTTCTTCCTCGCCGCAGGCCTCTTCTCCCGACTTCGGGGGTCTTGTCCCCCTCTTCGGTTCTTCTGCCGGGCCACCGCGCCTTCTTATAGCTCTTTTACAGGCGGTGGCCGGTCTTCTGTCGCCGCCGCCGCCGCCGCCGCCTTCCGTTCTTCTTCTTCTTCTTCTTCTCCTTCTTCTCCAGGAGATGTTGACTCGACGCTCTCTCCGGCCACAATGCCAGGGACGCACTGCGCGGCCACTTATATAGGGACAAGGGGCGGTGTCACATGGCTTTATGTCACATGGGTTGGTGTCACATGGTGACCCCGCCCCCTTACGATGTCACAGTCCCCATGTGACATTAACCCATGTGACCAACCCATGTGACATAAAGCCATGTGACACCGCCCCTTGTTCCTATATAAGTGGCCGCGCAGTGCGTCCCTGGCATTGTGGCCGGAGAGAGCGTCGAGTCAACATCTCCTGGAGAAGAAGGAGAAGAAGAAGAAGAAGAAGAAGAACAGAAGGCGGCGGCGGCGGCGGCGGCGACAGAAGACCGGGCCACCGCCTGTAAAAGAGCTATAAGAAGGCGCGGTGGCCCGGCAGAAGAACCGAAGAGGGGGACAAGACCCCCGAAGTCGGGAGAAGAGGCCTGCGGCGAGGAAGAAAGCCGGACTCCTCCGCTAGCAAAAGAGCTACAAGAAGATAGCGGAGGAGTCCGGCGAGAAGACCCCCCAAGACGGAAGACCCCCGGAGCTGTGCAATAAAGTATTTTATCTCGTGTGTTGTGTTTTTTTTTGTACTTTTTTTACAGGTGAATGGGTAGGGGTACATTGTACCCCATACTCATTCACATAGGGTGGGGGGCCGGTATCCGGGGGCCCCCTTATTAAAGGGGGCTCCCGGATTCCGATAAGCCCCCCGCCCGCAGACCCCGACAACCAACGGCCAGGGTTGTCGGGAAGAGGCCCTTGTCCTCATCAACATGGGGACAAGGTGCTTTGGGGTGGGGGGGGCTGCGCGGCCCCCCCTCCCCCAAGGCACCCCCCCATGTTGAGGGCACGCGGCCTGGTACGGCTCTGGAGGGGGGGCGCTCGCTCGCCCCCCTTTCCTGGCCGGCCGGGTAGCGTGCTCGGACAAGGGTCTGCTGTGGATTTGGGGGGGGCCCCCACGCCGATTTTTTTCGGCGTTGGGGTTCCCCTTTAAGTCCATACCAGGCGGCGGGGCCAGCGACGTCTCCTTCGCGGGCCCCGCCTACCTGGACACGCGCTCGAAATGAGCGGACTTTCCTCCGCGCGGGAAATGTCTGCTCATTTCAAAAGTACGGCGGACTGGCATACACACGGCCGGATTGTCCGCCGAAATGCGAGTACGACGGACAGAATTTCTAAAAAAACAAAATTCTTAGTACGCCGGACTGCACGCTGAAAAAGTCCGCTGAAGCCCACACATGAGCGGATTGTCCACTGAAATGTGTTTCAATGGACTAAGTATGCCATACAGTCCGCTCGTGTGTACGCAGCATAAGCCTGAGGGAAAAAAATAAAATTTCAAAACAGTTTTCCATTACATGAAAAATGCAAGTACATGCTTCATGTTTTAGCTCTTTAAAAATGCTGCAAATGTCTCCATAACTGGACACAGTGGGGCTGATTTACTTTTTTTAAAGGTCAGAATCGCAACAGCTGGTGCTGTGAATTGTGTATTTTTCCATTAAAAAACACCTGGTGGCAGCTATTGGGTGCATGTGTAAAGGGCTAAGTGCTCAGATGACCTGCTCCAGTGATGGCCACTCTCAGTCTGCTGGTGATTAGATTGTTGTCCCCTGAGCTAGATATTCTCTGCGCAGGGTAAGGATGAGAATGGTTACGTCACACCCTATAGAGGTCTTTGTTTATGCCATATTTAGAATACTGGGGTTTGAATTACTAAAACTGGATAGCTTTTTTCAGAGTTTTTTGATTTATAGTTATTAGAGCATGTATAGTTTTAGCTTAATGTTTTTAAAAATTGTTTAATGAAAATAAAAGTGGTGCAAGAAATATTTACCGTTTGAAAGTGAAAAAATATTTAAAGTGTCATTAACCCCACATTTTTAAAAATGATCAATAAATGCTGTATTACCGTACATGCTGTTCATACTCAGTCACTATGGGATTTGTTTTCTGTATTCTGCTAGAAAAACAAAAACTGATTGATCCTGCTGCTCTCTATCTCCCCCTTCAGTCCATGTCCCCACTGCTGTTGAGGGTTTTGCAATGCAGTGTTGCCAGCAGGTACACATGCTCAGTTTTCAATGTATTTCTACCCAAGGCATTTACTCCCTATCACATCTGAGCAGCCCTTGTGACTATAGATCACACATGTGGGCGTATACACAGTGGTAAATGCAAGCTCACCTCCTTCCTCCTCCTCCATACCCACTAATCAGCCAAACACAATGTGGGACGGGATATTACATCTTGGTTGATGGAGGCTTTCGATGGATTACAAAGCCCAGCACTTCTCCTCCTAGCTGGAAATTTTATCTTCTGGTTTGTCTGTGTCTTCTTCCTATGCAGAAACTCTCTGTGTGCAGAGCCCTTCCCCCTTTTATTTACAGCACAGAGCCCAAAAAAGACTGAGAAACTGCAGAAACAGGTTTCACCACTTCCCACCCTGGGCAGTCAGTCTCATTTGCTAACATAAAACATTCCCCATGTAGGTAACCTGCCTACAAGCTTAATAGTATCATTGACATAAACGGCAACTCTGTCATTATGATTTATATTATGGCCCATGCTCCCTAAATATTCAAGGATATACATTTTTACTGGTTAGGTCCTCGAATGGGTAGAGTCAGAAGGCATGAGATTTATATAGGACTGCAGGAAAAGGTCACACTGACCCAAAGCCTCATCCAGCTGTCAAGGGAATTTCCAGCCTTCTGGCGATTTTTCCCATCATCTCATCCTTTCTTGTTATTGTCACAACTTTAATAGCAGGGCGCACATTGCAAGCAGTCAGATGGACTCTGGTGCCTTCAACAAGCCCAGCGAGTTTGCTGGATGTCTGTCATGAACTTATTGTTAGGACAGGCCAGTAGGCCACTGTTAGATGTTTACGGTTCATCGATGGCTGGCACTGCCTCGGTTGTCAACTGCAAGTTACCAGTCGTTATTGTTAAATTACAAATGCTGGATAAATCAATAAAGCTGTGACCTTGCCCTTCCAAATACAATAGTTTCAGTTTGTATGGGGTGGGAAATGGGCAAGGTGCATTCATTTTAGTATGTTTTATACAAGGTTGTTATGCCTATGCTTATCAATAGGCATAAGAAACTCTGTTTTAAGGGTCCATGCACAATAGACAGCAGAAAAAAATTCCAGAACTGCTGGTAGAATAAAACACCATAAAAAACAGAGCATATAGGCCCAATTGCGTCAAATGTTTTTTTTTCTGCCCAAAAGCTTCTGTCAAAAACGCACATGTGATAGTTCTTTTTTTTTTGTAAGCGCTCCCCTACAAATATGCCTGGGCATATAGGCTAACAGTCCTACTACAGGCCGAAAGAAAAAAGCAAATGTGTATAAACATCATAAAGAATATAATACTATTTGCTGGACCCCTTAACTATATTAGTCTAGGGAAAGTTACATTCCTTTCACCCTCTGTAGTTACACTTTAGCTGGATCATTTTAAGGCAAAACTAAAGCTAATAGTGTATAACCAACTTAGAACTATGTAAGAGTTCTCCTTGGAGAATCTTGAACATTATCTCTTCATTTGGGCCATGGAAGTCTGTCTCACTTTTCCTATAGCTGTCATTTCCTCGGAGATCTAGTAAAGACATACTTGTCAAATAAATTGAAAATGTTCCTGCTGAGTAAGCCTATATATGGATAAATGCAGATTCATTCTGCTTCTGAGCACTGATGTCATTAATACTGCTGTCAGAATAATGTGATATGTGGTACCATTTTTTTTCTGAAGTGTAAAATGAATTACAACATTCACCAGAGTTATCGGAATATGATATATGAACTGAGGTGCAAAAGTTAAGTTTATTTTTTCATCAATGAGTAAACCTAGAATTTTGATTTGGCAAACTCATATTATTTTTTTGATTTGGCCATTTATTTGATTTTACTCACGCATGTGTAGAATGACAAGCAACAGATGTAGGTAAAGCCTGGACACCCATTTCCTTTCGTGTCTATGAATTTATAGGTCAACTCTACAATGGAAAAATACAGCTTAGTGGTCATGTTTATTACCTTATTACTTTAGTCCAATACCCCAACAATTACTTGGTCGCAAAGAAACAAATAAGATTATTTTAATTATATATATATATATATATATATATATATATATATATATATATATATATATATATTTAGGCAATATGACTAAGGGGATTACTACTAAAAACTTCTAAGCATGTTTTTTCCTAATTGATATACAGTTGTCATATGACTCAGCTCTTTCCCAGCCTGTTTGCATGAAAACACAAGCAGGAGGAACTTCTAGTCCTCTGTTACTGGTCAGATGTTCAAAATAAAATAAAAAAAAACAAAAAAAACTGTCTTTGAGATACAGAATAAAAAATAAACATTTAATATCAATAAACTGTTTTAAATCGCTATACAAATATATATTTGAAATCCAGTTTCTATTATTTTTGGCAATAACATGGTATCAGTGGATTTCTGCCAATCACATGCTGTGCAACACCCCCTCCCACCTGTATCTATAGTATGTTTGCGCTTAGAATAAGAGGGAGGCAAAGCCTCCATCAATCAAATTTTAATATCCTGTCGTGTTTAGCTTTTTAGTGGGCATGGAGGAGGACAAAGGTCAGTTTACCTCTCCTCATGTGTTCAGAGTAAGAGGCCAGCCACTTCCACCTGGTGTTTTTTTTTTTGAATAAAATTTTATTGAAAAAAGAGTGCATCACAGAGTGACATAATCAGCAAGTACAGAGGGTTTTTTTTTTTTTCGTATAACATACAAGTCATATACAATATCAAAGTAGGTCACGCAGTGGTGCATAAGCACCGATATCTTACATCTAAACGGAGAGTATCCCTCTCCCTAACAAAACAGAAGAACACGAGGAAGACATGGCTGGATGGATCTGCTAAACATAAGGCACTAAACTAACCTCGGATGGAGATCAAGGTGATCTACAATTGAAGAGAGAAGCTGTAAGAGGGGGGGGAGCCCAACTTTGTTGGTCTATTATAGATAGTGATCCAGTAGCAAAGAGGGTCATGGTTGGTAAGGTCCATTGTAGACAAAGGTAAGTTTATCGAGGTGTGCACGTTCTTGAGGAGTAAACTGCGCCATAATGAAAAGGTCCCATCTGTTGTGGAAGCGTTGTAAGGCTTTCTGGTGGGCCAGATTGGTGTTAAGTTTGTCACGAAAGAGAAGCTGTAGGAGATCCTTTTTGACCTGGGAGATGGAGGGTTTGGATGCAGACGTCCAATTGGCTAGTATGGCCCTTCTTGCTAGCAGGAGGCAGATCAAGGCCCAGTCCTTGCCTGGTGGGCTGGGAACGGTGGACCATAGAAGCAATGTAGGGTCCCAGTGCCTGAAGATAAGGAGTAGCGGGTCTTTGGGAAGCTTTAGCAATGTGATCTGGAATACATATGCCAGGATTTGGTCCCAAAATGCAGAGATAAAGGAGCAAGTCCAGAAGCGGTGTGTGAGAGAAGGCTTAGGTAGTTGGCCCAGTGGGCATAATAAGGTGGAGGTTGAACGGAGGTGGGAGGTCGGGAGAAAGGGAATATGTGCACGGTGAGCGATTTTCAGCTGGGTTTCCCTCCAAGATTCATTGGGAACCAGGTTATATACGGAGTTAAGGCCTTGCAAGATCTTGTCCACTATGTCTTCAACTGGAAAGTCTTTTTCCCAATTTGACATTGAGGATGAAGCCAGAGATGGAGTTGTTTTTAAAAGTAGAGGTTTATAGATGTCGGATATTTTGTAGGTGCCTTTTTGTATGAGTGTCTCAAGGAATGACGAAGTAAATCTTGTGGAGTTGTTCCTGCAGGTCTTGCGAAGAAAACTGCTGCATTGACCATATTGGAAAGCAGAAACATCTGGGAGAGAAAATTTGGTGGCTAGGGAACTAAATGATGTTATCCGGCCGGAATCAGGATCACACAGGGAGAAGAAGGTATCGAGACCCTTTTGTCGCCACATATCATAGGGTTGGCGTTCCAGACCCGGGGGGAAATTCGGGTTTCCTTGAATTGGGAGGAATTTGGAAATGAAAGGAGAGAGTCTGAGACTTTTCCTCTGCTCCCTCCAGGCAATAGCGGTGTCTCTTAACAAAAGATTATGCTGATGCAGAGTTGGTAGAGATTTCCATTTACAGTGAAGAAGGGCTGTAAGGGAGTAGGGGTGGACCATTGCAGTTTCCAGCTGATAGTTGGAGCATTGGGATTTTTGGGTTATCCAATCCAGGCTTATTTGCAGAAGACAAGCTAGGTTATACAATCTAAGGTTTGGAAGACTAATACCACCTTCGGTCCTGGGGAGATGGAGTTTTGAAAAGGCTATGCATGGTCGTTTGTTTCGCCATATAAATTTCGATATTGCAGAGTTCAAAGTTTTGGAATCTTTGTGTCTGATAAGTAAAGGTATCGTTTTGGAGGGGGTATAGCAGGCGTGCGAAGCTGACCATTTTTACTAAGTGGCATCTTCCCAGGAGCGAAAGGGGCAGATCCATCCAGTTCTCCAGTTCCAGAGTAATTTTGGCAAAGAGGGGAGGGTAATTTAGATGGTAGAGAGAGGAAGGGAATTTTCCTATATTGATTCCCAGGTAGGTAATATGCGACTTTGCTATTGTGAAGATGGATTTTTGGGCCCATGCCGGAGGAGGGAGATTGCCAAGGGGCAATATCTCGCTTTTGGAGTAATTTATGCGTAAACCAGGACAGTTTCTGAATTGGTCGAAAGTGTATTTTATCGTGGGCATGTCAGCGGCCGGATTGGCGGAGAAAATGAGGACATCGTCTGCAAACAAAGAGGTCCTCAATTCCTGCTCCCCTATTTTTATGCCGTGGATCGGGGTTACTGTTAGCAGATATCTGGAAAGTGGTTCCAGAGCTAAGTTGAATAGGAGAGGGGATAGGGGGCACCCCTGTCTTGTGCCTTTATGTAGACGGAACTCGTTGGACAGGAGGCCGGCTGCAACTAGTCTAGCTGCCGGTGAGGTGTACATGGAATGTATGAGATGGAGAAAGGGGCCAGCGAATCCCATATTACTTAGAACCATGGATAGCCATTCGAAACTCACGTTGTCAAAAGCCTTTTCGGCATCAAGAGTAATAATAGCAAAGTCCCCATTAGGGTTGCATCTGGCGTGTTCCAGTGCCATCATCACTTTTCTGATATTGATCGTTGCCGTTCTGCCCTTCACGAAGCCTGATTGGGCAGGATGGATCAGAGAAGGGATGATGTCAGTCAGTCTCGTGGCTACTATTTTGGAGTGGATTTTGACATTGAGATTCAGGAGTGAGATAGGCCTATATGAGCCAGGTTCTTTCGGGTCCTTCCCCTTCTTTTCTAGTAATTTAACTATTGCCTGATTCCCCGTGGGTAAATAGGGGCCACCTGACCATATGTGTTGATAAACATTTTCAAGCGTGGGTGCCAGGAGCGAGTTTAGAGATTTGTAAAATTCGCCTGTTAGATCATCTGGGCCGGGTGCTTTAGAGGAGGCTAGATTACGGATCGTGTTGGTTATTTCCGTAAGAGTGATGGGGGCATTAAGAGAATCTAGTTGAGATGAGGATATTCGGGTCAGTGTCACTTTGTCTAGAAAGTTGTGTGCCGTGGGCTTGTCAATGGGGTCAGCAGCATATAGTGCAGAATAATAGCGCAGCATGGCCGAGTTTATGCCGTTTTGCGTGGTTGTGATGGAGCCATCCAGCTCCTGGATAGCGGGGATGATAGTCGGGCTGTAGGGTCCCTTGCAAAGTCGGGCTAGCAGTTTGCCAGCTTTGTTCCCGAATTTTTGAAGAGTGGCATCGAAGTGTGCTCTCTTAATTGATTCCAGGGTGTCGGCCCAGGTGTCAAACGACTGTTTGGCTATTTGCCAAGCAGTACGGTTTTCATGTGTGTCGTGGGTATAGAGTGCTCGTTGAGCCTGATGGAGTCTGGAACTGGAGGTGTTGTAGTTGAGGTGTGTGTTCTTTTTGAAGGAAGATGCATAAGAAATGATGCGTCCCCGAAGGAAAGCTTTCCCTGCATCCCATAACAGATTGGGGTTGTCAGCGTGGTCCGCATTCATTTGTGTGCAAAGCCGCCACTCTTTTGTAATATATGTTTGGAAATCCGCGTTATGTTGGAGGAAGGAGGGGAAACGCCAGATTTTGGGATGTGGGTGGATGTCAGGGGTCTCTAGAGTCACGGATATGGGAGCATGATCGGAGATAGCAATATCGTGAATCTCCGCTTCCGGGATTAAGGGGAGTAGATCGTGAGAGCAGAGTATGTAGTCGATCCTGGTGAAAACATTGTGTGAGTGTGAGTAGAAGGAGAATTCCCTGTCAGTCGGGTGGTGCAACCGTCATACGTCATGGAGGTGTAGGGATTCCACAGTCGCTGCTAGCATTGTGGCGTTTGAGGGAGTCGGGGGTGGGATAAGACGCAGTTTCGGGGATTTATCATCTAGCGGGTGAACCACGGAATTAAAATCTTCCCCAACGACCTGGGGAAGTTGAGAATAGCGCAGTAGCCAAGTGGTTAGCGTATTGAAAAATTGCTTTGCGGGGCTATTTGGGGCATAAATGTTGGATATCACCATTTGCCTAGTCCCTATTATGACACGAATAGAGAGCAGTCTGCCCTGGGCATCCGTGTCTGTAGAAAGGATTTTACATGGGAGATGTTTGTGAATGAGGATGAGGACACCTGCTTTAAGGCCTAGGGCCTCTGAGCCCGCTAGCGTTCCTACCCAGAGTTTCTTCATCCGGACGAAGTCGGGTGAAGAGAGGTGGGTCTCCTGAAGTAATGCTACATCTGCCTTGAGCCGCTTGAGATGACGAAGGACCTTCATTCTTTTAAAAGGGGAACGAAGGCCCTTCACATTCCATGAGACTATCCGCAACATGGTGGGATTATAACGGGTTATGGTTTACAAGTAGTAAAGCTATTGAGGCGTGGGCGCTTGGGGATAGTAGGGGGCCATGACCTTCACTGAAGCACATCTGCAGGACCTTAAAAGGGGGGGTGTCGGGTGAATTTGCACTGGTAGTAGGCTCAGTGCGGAGAAGGAGAGGAAGAGAGGGAGGGGGGAAGGATTGGGATTGTAACCAGATGTATAACAAGCAGAGAAACACATATATATTATCCAACTTCGCTTTTTTCCGCATGGGGATCACTGTGAAGACCAGCTCCCATAACCTGCCCCGTATCTAACGTGAGGGCTTCCACCCTATATTAACCTGTGCACTGCAAGCCAGTGGTGCTGATCAACCATTGTGTATTCATTGTGTGTTTGGCTTCCTGCTTACTGCTTGCCGGGTGCTCTTCATTTGTCTCTGTTACCGACCTTGGTATGTTCTCGACTATTCCTGTCTGCTCGTGACCCTGACCTTTTGGCGTGTCCCAGACTATCCCTGCTTGCCTGTGACCCTGAACCTTTGGTGTACTCTGTTGTTTCTGTTTGCTAGTCGCCCTGACTTCTGCCTTATCTCTTTACTATCCTTGTTGTTCTAGCCTGCTTCTTCCTCCTCCTGTAGTCTACCATGAGTGTGAACTGTGAGACCCTAGGGGCTGCGACCTGGAGCCAGACTATAGCACAGTCCATCCTCACCACTAGAGGCTCTGGTGAACACCTGCTGGCTCTTAGACTCTGCTCCCTGGGGAATCTATGCTCTAGCTCCCACTGGGATCTGTGTTAGTGATCCAGTAGACCTGCTTCCTGAACCTCCCTGGGTACAATCTGCAACAGTCAGTCCTAGGGTCCAGTAGGGTATCTTAAGGGTGCAGTTCCAACTCCTACGGAGTGCATCTATTACCTGGTCTCAGGTGATCTGACAAGAGGGAGTGGGCTGTCATTTACTAGAGTGCAGGGCACCGTGGTGATATCCCCAGAAGTAGAGTCCATGACACCCTACACTCAAAGAAGACACATGGTCAACACTGAGGACATATGGAGGCAGAAAGAAATTACTTTGAGGGACAGCAACTGAGAGGAGGTGAGCATTGATGCCAGGGCTACTTTTTTTCCTTTTTTTTTTTTTTTAAACTATGGCCTAGACATCTATATAAAAAAAAAATATGTTGGAGTTGGGTTTTAAGGTTAATTGAGTGAACTTTATGATTGCTTGAAATTGCTCTTAATTTTAATTAGGAAAAAATATATACTATTATTCCAGGAATTAAACAACGTGCACTGTGTAAAATTTGGTACTGGACTGGCTTAAAAAGGCAATCAAAACAGAGATTCAGAAAAAAATGGGAGCGATCATAACACTTCTAAAATAACAATTTAACATAGTACCATAAACCATATGGCTAAATATGACAAGCTAAGCGCAAGCTGGCATAAATTTTGTAGAGGAAGTCATGTCTTACCATCTGTTAAAATTATGTGAGAGCATTAACAAGCATGTAGCATAGGGATATCCAGGGTTTACCGAGCCTTCATTTTTTAGCAGCCTCTGATTCCTCAGCAAAATGTTTTAGAGTAAACAATCACAAAATGTATAGAGAAGACAGAAGCATATTATTGTGTAGTTAATCAGCCCATTAGACACAGAGGAAGCATGAATAATTGTGTTCTTTAGGGGTCAGCACCTTGACCAGAATGGCGTTATCTGTCAGTTAGCAGTTGCACAGTGGCAAGATAATGTAAATAGTTTGTTTTAATGCACGTTAACAAGAGTAATAGGTCGCACATTTCTGTTTTAATTAAATATGCTACAAGTGTATGTATAGACAAAGTTTTTTTGCTGTTGTTTTGTTTTGGATAGAGGAAAGAAGGGTTTAAACTTCTGTCAGTTTACTTCTTCCAGTCTCTCTTTGGTTAGATTTCCCTTGGTGGGGCAACTGTAAAATTTTGGATTTCCCATGGCTTTCTATGTTAGTGGTCCTCAGGAAATCCACCGAAAAATGTTAGGTTATATGCTCACTTGAAGTTAGCTTAAGCAGCCCATAGAGCAGGGATATGCAATTAGCGGACCTCCAGCTGTTGCAGAACTACAACTCCTATGAGGCATAGCAAGACTCTGACAGCAACAAGCATGACGCCCAGAGGCAGAGGCATGATGGAACTTGTAGTTTTGCAACAGCTGGAGGTCTGCTAATTGCATATCCCTGTCATACATTATACTTTTTTTTTCGGAATACACCGATTAGCGCTGCCAGCTATGCTATGCCATGGTGCTGATCAAGAGGGGAAAATCCGACAGGCTGGTAGAAGAGAAGTCGATCAGCAGATCAATTTCTGTACATTCAGCCAGCCCATACATGGATCAAAATTTGGCTGGTGCTTGCTGAACTGGCTGAATTCTGATCCATGTATAGCCAGCTTTACAGCACAACTGAAGGCTAAACCTTTGACTTTGGAATGAGGTGGGGAGGAGTTAGAACCACTGTCAGGTTTGTATTGCTGTATATGTTCCTGCTAGGTAGATTTACCCAATCTATATTTTTTCACCAGCATGAAAGTAAGAGTAAATCCTGCCTAGGAAAGATGTCCTCTTGCTTCCTGTTGAGTCTACAGGACAAGAAGTCTCCAAAGCTAGGAGGAGAAGGTGTTGTAAAGGCAGAAGTTTTTTATCTTAATGCATATGCATTAAGATAAAAAGCCTTCTGTGTGCAGCAGCCCCCCTCAGCCCCTGTAACACTTATCTGAGGTCGCTCTCATTCCAGCGATGTCCACGAGTGTCTCAACCGTCTGAGTTTCTCCCTCCTGATTGGCTAAAACACAGCAGCAGCGCCATTGGATGTTGCTGCTGCCAATCAAAGTCAGCTAGCCAATCAGTGGAGAGAGAGGGCAAGCCAGGTCAGGGCTCCGTGTCTGAATGGACACAGGAAGCTGTGACTCGGCTCAGGTGCCCCCATAGCAAGCTGTTTGCTGTGGGAACACTGAACAGGAGGGAGGGGCCAGGGTCATAGAAGAGGAACCCCAGAAGAGGAGGATCGGGGCTTGCTCTGTGCAAAACCACTACAACAGAGCAGGTAAGTATAACATGTTTGTTATTTTTATGGGAAAAAAAAAATGAGACTTTACAATCACTTAAAGTGCTGTTTCTCTATGGTGCTTCATCCCTTGGTTATCAGCAGCAGGAATCACTTCTTTCTGAGAAGTTTTCCCGATACATGAGATACATTTGTGATGGGGAGGGAGCTCAGCACACAGCTTGTCTATTTACAAAACAGCTCTGTATCCTTCCTTCATTCCTGTGCTGTGTGTGAGGGGGGTGTCCCTTTCCTCCAATCAGCTCTCACACACTGTGCAATTGCTCCAGCTGCAGCTCTCTGCCCCCTCCAATGTGCTCTTGACAGATGTAGAAGGATTTTATCACACTTTTGCACTTTTGAAGGGGTGTAGAGAAGAGAAGACATAAGTAAAACTTATGTAGGAGGATTTGTTTCATCTCTGTGTATCATTTGAGGCTATTCACTTCACTGGATATATGAGAGGATTTACAACCACTTTAACTTTCAATGCTTTAAGGCAGCCTATTCATTTTGAATGGGCTACCAATGCATAGATACAAACCAAAGACAGACATGCAGCATTTTAGCACAGTAACGTGCTTTGTGATAGGCTGCAATGCAGGTGGGTTAGAGCTGCATTGCCTTAGTGAGCTGGGGTGTCATTCTAAATAAATGGTACCACAACGTGCTAATGCATGTGATGTGCATTAAACACGTGTGTGTTACCCAAACGCACCGTAGTGAAAACTATAAAATATATGGCAGTTTGCTGTCATTTATAATCAGGACAAAAATCTGTGTATATGGTTATTAACCCCATGAAGAAAACTTAACAACTTAACTAAAAGACTATCCTGAATGGTGGAGTTTTTCATACCCTTTGCTTTTCCAGTGGACAGGTAAATGGCATTGTCTTCACTCACCATTTCCTGCTACTTGTGTATGCAGTGCGGATTGAAGGGTTCCATTTATGTTTTACTATACACTTTTAGTTGAGTTTGGTGGGAGAAGACATGCCTAAGCCCTTATACACACGGTCGGACATTCTGACGGAAAATGTCCGATCGGACCGTGTTGTCGGATACTCCGACCATGTGTGGGCTACATCTGGCTTTTTCAGTCGGAATGTCCGACAAACAAAGTTTGAGAGCTGGATATAAAAAATTTCCGACAACATGATCCGATCGGACTTTGTCCGATCGTTTGTAGAGAATTCCGATCAGACAAAGTGCCACGCATGCTCAGATCAAATTCCTAGACCAAAGCTATTGGCTACTAGCCTGAACGTAGTCTCGTTGAAACTAAATAACATCATTGCGTTACGAACGTTTAGATTTTCCGACAACTTTGTCCAACCGTGTGTATGCAACGCCAGTTTCGGCCAAAATTTTGTTGTCAGAATGTCCGACCATGTGTACAAGGGCTAAGACAAAAAGGCCAGAGTGTGTCCACCACACATGAGCTGTGAACTACTTCAGCAGCATAGTTTGTGCTCCACCTCCTGCAAAGTGCCCAAGGTGGTCATCTCTTCTAGTAGTGGCTACCCCATGGCCCAACCCTGCAGCTGCCCATTGATGGTCTACCTCTAAATGTAGTCATATTGGTGTAGGGAGGTTGAATATATTGCTGCAAAGGAGCAGAGGATAAGCACTGTGACAATGTTTGCGATTGTAGTTGGAGCGGGCAAATGACATTGTCTATGGCAGTCATTATTGTGCCACTGCAGGAAACAGTGTGAAAAGGGAATTTTCCGGAGTAGTTCACGATCTTAATTTATCCCCTTGTTATTGAATCACTCAGACGATATGGCCAAAGCTATAGGAGACTTCCACAGCTATAAATCCACAGTTGCATCCCCCTTTCCTCTTTGTACAATCAAAACTAGAAGATAAGCCATGTTAAGTACTGATATTTAATACAAATTCCAGGGCATACTGTAAAGAACAAAATTTCTAAGCTATGCCACTGCATTTCACCGCCAAGTCTGTTGAATGCACTGTGTCTAATTCATCAGTATGCTTTAAAATGGTAATATTTTTGGTCATGGCTAAATATGTATTCATGTAACAGTCTTAACTTCAAGCAATTTCATGCCTGCCATTATATTTTCTGTTCTCGGCAAGAGCAGTGTATTTCTCCTTCACAATCATTCTTTGTATATTTGCTAAAAAGAACGCTAATCAAAGGTCTGCTTATGCCGTCTTATGTCAATACACAACTATATTGAAGTGGCAGCTAAAGATATAACACAAAGAAAACACTTTTGGCGACACATAATCCGATTAAGGTTTGACCACTGGAAAATATCTTGCAACAGGAGGATTACAGCGGTTTTTTCAAGGTCCACAAACTCGACCCACTTAATTGCTTATTATTATTTCATTCTGTTAACACTTGGTATAACACTTCCTTATTATGCTTACACCATTCATGTTTATTTAGGTTATACAATCATGAACTTAAAGGTTAATGTATTATACAGTAGATATTAAGATCAAACATAGCAGCTTTTTAAAGTGGTATTAAACCCAAAACCCAAAAATTTTATATTTTGCAACTTACCAATCATAAGATGTTGTTGCTGCATTTGTTTTCTCTTTTATGCTTTATTTTCCCCTTTGTTTTTACTGGGTGATCTGGCCAGTAACACCTCCTGTATTAGAGTGCCCCTAATGAATGAGCATAGGGGCAGATTTGGACAGCAGCATTGTCAGTATGCGGGGAGAAGAGTGATAGATGTACTAGCAGATTTAAGCTACACTTCAGCTAATACTTTATAAACAGTTACAGCAAACATTTTTTTTTTCCTTTTTGGATAAAGGTTTTAGATAAAGAAATACAAGTTTATCATTGTAAGCGCCCCTGTCAGTGGTGAATGGTTTGTCTCATCCTTGTAACTTCAAGAGAACTTGTTTATCTGTAAAACAGGCTTACAGACCGGAAAGAAAGCCTAAAAAATAAAACTAACAGTCATCACATCTAAGAATTAGTAAACTGCAATATTATAAATGTTTTCTTTTGGGTTTAATACTGCTTTAACCACTTGCCAACCGCTGCACACCGATATACATCAGCACAATGGCAGCGGCGGGCAAATTGGCATACCTGTATGTCCCCTTTAATTGGCGGGGTTACATGGTGACCATGCCCGCGGGTCCCGCCGGTGACCCGACCATCGTATCACGGAGCTGCAGAAACGGGGAGATGCCTATGTAAACAAGGCATTTCCCTGTTCTGCCTAGTGACCTACTGCTCCCTGTCATTGGGAGTAGAGATAGCTGTCATGTCAGTGGTAGCCCATTCCCCCCACAGTTAGAATCACTTCCTAGGACACACGTAACCCCTTGATTGCCCCCTACTGTTTAAAGTCTTCCCCGCCAGTGTCATTTATACAGTAATCAGTGCATTTTTATAGCCCTGATTGCTGTATAAATGACAATGGTACCAAAATAGTGTCAAAAGTGTCCGATGTGTCTGCCATAATGTTGCAGTCACGATAAAAATTGCAGATCGCCACCATTATTAATAAAAAAAATTAATAATGAAAATGCCATTAAACTATCCCCTAACTTATAGACGTTATAACTTTTGGGCAAACCAATCAATATACGCTTATTGCGATTTTTTTTACCAAAAATATGTAGAAGAATACGTATCGGCCTAAACTGAGGAAAAATATTTTTTATATATATTTTTTGGGGATATTTATTATAGCAAAAGGTAAAAAAATGTAGCTTTTTTTTTTTCAAAATTTATGCTCTTTTTTTGTTTATAGCGCAAAAAATAAAAACCACAGAGGTAATAAAATACCACCAAAAGAAAGCTCTATTTGTGGGAAAAAAGGATGACAATTTTGTTTGGGTGCAATGTTGCATGACCGCGCAATTGTCAGTTAAACTGGAAAATGACAAAAATAAAAATAAAATAAGTAAGTAGAGGAAACACATACTGTATATAATTATCATATTGGTCGTTCTGTAACTTCATGTTAGAGAACTTATAGTTATCTTTCTTTAAATTAGTTTTAATATTTTCCTTGCAAACTACCTAAAGTAGAGCTCTAGATTTTCTTGGTTTCGGAGAGGGTTAAAGCCTTTGTCAGGTTTTGACTCCTGTCTGTGGCCCTTTTGAAGAATGTTTTGCTTATTTCCTGGCTTAGACATAAGACAGGAACTAAGAGAAATTTCACAACATTGACAAGATGTTCCAGCTTTGACAGTTGCCCCCAAAACAGTTGTCTCCACTAGGGGGGATTTCCATTTAGCTCCTTTTCTGGTGACAACCATCATTTGTGAATTTCCTTATTCTTTGTGACCCAGTGACAATAATCACTTGAACAAAAAGTGAGGTTGGATTTCACCTAAGTAGGGTAAACAGACAGCAATAAAACTTGGTTCCTGAAAAGTTTGGGGAGAATAGCAGCTGCAATCCAATCAGATGCAGCTGCTGTTAAGGTGTTCTCACAGAATTCAATAGGCTCAGTGGGAGATTCATCCAACTGTGCTGTATAGCATGGATGGAGGAATCTATTCAATATTTTGCCATTCAGCCTGAGTATATCGTCAGATTTACTGGGCACCAGTTCACAAAAAGGACATTGGAGAACTGGCGAATATGCAGAGAAGAGCCACCAAACTGATAAGAGGCACGAAGGAGCTCAGTTATGAGGATAGATTAGAGGAACTGAATTTTTTTGTTGAGAAGAGGGGATTAAGGGGCATATGATCGACATGTAAAAATACATATGTGGTTCATATAGTGAACTTGGTGTAGAGCTATTTACTTTAAGGTCAATGGGGCACTCTTTATGTTAAGAGAAAGATTTAGCCTCCAAATACAGAAAGGCTTCTTCACAGTAAGAGCTGTGAAAATGTGGAATAGACTTCCTCGAGAACAAGTTCTGGCCAGATTGTTTTAAAAAAAAGGATTCTTTCCTAAATGCACAAAATATAACCGGATACCAATTGCCAATCCTGGGCAATCAGGAAGGATTTTCCTTTCATCCCCTGGAGCAAATTGGATAATGCTTTATTTTTTATTTTTATTTTTCCTTCATCTGAATCAAATGTCGGCATAGGATTGTGTATATAGAGGTTTTCTATTTGTGCGTTTGTGTTTTTTTAATTTTATTTTTTATTTTTCTCTTGGTTTAAGTAGATGAATGTGTGTCTTTTTTAACTAGACTATGTAAGAACCCCGCAAACATTCTGGCCTTTTATGCGTTTTTTTTTTTTTATAAAGTCTACTTGGGCATTTATATTATTGAATTTCTCACTATCTTTCTCAGCATAGTAATTACTTATTGCCTCTTTCTTCGTATATATATATATATATATATATATATATATATATATATATATATATATATATATATATATATATATTGTATTATATATGTTTTAGTATCTATTAAAGCATAACTCCACTTTTGTTGAGAAAAAAAAATCCCCCTCTGGGGGATCAATGTACATTGCAAGGATTATAACAACCTTTGTTTCAGATTCTTACCTTTTGTTATTCTGATGAAATCCCTGTGTGTTTGTCTGTGCCTCTGTGCTGGGTTGGTCTCATGGGAGTGGTTTCAGAATTATCAGTCAGCTGTGGCAGCTGCAGGGCACTAATGAGGAAATCTGCTGGGCCTGCATCCCCTTAGGAGTGTTCCTATGGCCCCTTTCACACTGGGGCGGGAGGTGCGTGGGCGTTAAAGTGCCGCCATTTTTAGTGGCGCTTTACCGTAAGATTTGCAGCACTATTCGGCCACTAGCAGGGTGTTTTTACCCCTGCTAGCGGCAGAGAAAGGGTTAAAAACCACTGCAAAGTGCCTCTGTAGAGGCGCTTTGCCATCGGTATAGCTGCAGTGTCCCATTGATTTCAATGAGCAGGAGCAGTGGAGGAGCGTTATACACAGCGCTCCTTCACTGCTCCAAAGATGTTCCTACCAGGACTTTTTTTTTACCGTCCTGCTAGCACACCGCTCCAGTGTGAAAGTCCTCGGGGCTTTCACATTTGAGACAAAGCAGCGGCTGTTTCAGCACGATTTGCAGACTTTTTTTTAGCACTGTAGTGCCTGCAAAGCGCCCCAGTGTGAAAGTGGCCTAATGGAAATTAAATTTTTGTTGCAGAGGATGCCTGAAATCTGACTTGTATCTTAGGCAGACTTCTGGGAAAATTGGTGAGCCAATCACACAAGCAGGGAATTATGATTCTGGGGAGTGGACAGTACACATTCTGTGCACAGAACAACAACGGGTAGCCATTTTGCTTTGCATTTATAGAAAATTACAGACTGAAAACGAAAGGTCATTTTTGATAACATTCAATAAAATATGACTTGTATCGCAATTGTACACGCTATATTATTTTTTCTTTATTTGCTTTTTTTTTCCCGCCACAAAAGTGGAGTTACCCTTTAAGAACCAAATCATGATGGGAGTGCTGCCTGAAATTCTATATAAGTAAAAATTTTTAGCAAAGCTTGGAAAGGTTTTTTAGCAAGATGATAAACATATGTAAAAATGTAAGTCTGCAATGCTATTGCATTACATTAAAGAATGTATTAAGGAACACAGGGATACCTTCATTTGTGTCTTTTATGCCGTGTACAAACGATCAAACAATCCGGTGGAAAAGTCCGGTGGACTCGAGTCTGCCGGACAATCTGCCTGTGTGTGGGCTCCGGCGGACTTTTTTTACCCAAAAGTCCGGCGGACTTAGAAAGTAGTTTTGCACCAAAATTTGTCCACCGGGGACACCGCTTGTAAAAGAGCTGGAAGAAGGCGTGGAGGCCCGGCAAGAAGAACCGAAGAGGGGGACAAGACCCGAAAAGTCCCATATGTGGGCATGTCTGCTCTTTCGGACAGTCCGGCGGACTTTACGGCGGTTTGTCCGCCAGACTAAGTCCGCCGGATAGTCTGATCCGTGTGTACGCGGCATTATACATTGTATTTATACAACATTCAATTTTAACAGCCCCCCCCCCCCAAAAAAGCTGAAGTTTTCTTCAACACTTGCAATATTCATTTGTAGTATAACCTAAACATTGGTAGCATTTATGTGTAAATCCTGTGTGTTCAGCAACCATTCAGGCAGTGTTACAAGTTATACACCCCAAATACCTAAGACCTTACAATGCTACTGTGTATTATATGTCACTGTACGTTTCCACAGACCTGAATTACCCTTAAGTAACGTGTAGCGTTTTTAAATTAACATACATAACTTTTCACTGGTTCATTTTTTGCATTTTGTTTGCACTTTGAAAGAGAACAGATGAAAGAGCGGTTGAAAAAAGGTTGCCGTTGAAAGGCGGCTCAAATCACTTAAGTGCAGACATTTCACGCTCCTACAAAATGACTGTTCTTAGCATCAGTAGGCAGTGCCAGGTAGAAGAGCTGAATTTTGTCAGTCACGGTTGAAAATAAGTACGACACACAAGATAGACTGTGACTCCTTTGTGGTTACATAAAATGATGCCCCTTCACCTCGGTAATTAGCTAAATGGCTGGCCACCACCAAAAAGGATTGATTATTTTATATGGTCCCCTAGATATGTGCATGAAAGAGTCTGTGGTTCTCATTCTTTATGCTTATATCGTTTTCTGGATTAAATGCGAAAGCATATTTACAGGTAGTGAAGACTGGATTGTGCATTGTATGCTGTCCTTAGACCAGGAGCTGCTAAATATTTAAAGAGTAAAGGAAACCTGTGCTGAGAGAAATATAACACTGAGTAGTATTTGCAAAGTATAGGCAATCTGCTTTACACCACTGAAAGATTGCGGGGAGCAAGATGTCCCAGCTATTAAGGAGAAAATGCCACCAACTTTAAAATTTGCATTTAAAATCAAAGAGTTATTATGTACAATGCTTTTCTTTTTCATAAATTATATATATTTTTAATTTGCAAAATACCTTAAGCTGGCCATACACTTAAAGAGTTTTAAGAGGAAACATTTGGGAGATATGGGACTTTATAGGTGCAAAACATTGAAACAACAATATATAAAATCATATACAAATTTTATTAATGAACAACGTCATAAAAACAATACATACAATATAATAATGGTCATAGGTGTGGCCGTAGGTGAAACTGATTCATTCACTGTAGTCACGTTCATGTTTTCATTAGAAAACATGAACGTGACTGCAGTAAATCATTGTCATTTATACAATGCTTTGCACACACCTATGGCCATGATATTGTAAGTATTGTTTTTATGACATTGTTCATTTAATAAAATTTGTATATCATTCTTATATATTGTTGTTTCAATGTTTTGCACTTATAAAGTCCTATATCTCCTAAAATGTTTCCTCTTATTTAAACGGGATGTTGGTGTCATATCTTATGAAGATTCTGATCTCTGACCACATAATTTACCACTTAAAGAGTTTTGTTCAGAAACTTTCATTCGATTTTCTGAGGGTCAGTGGAGTCAAGTCGATTTTCAATTTCGACCGCAGTGATGAGAAAATTCAAAGGATTAGGAAAAAAATTCTAAGCCCTTGTACACACGGTCAGACATTCTGACAAACAAATCCGTTGGATTTTGTCCGACGGATTTTGTCCGACAGATTTTGTCCAAAACTGTTGCATACACACAGTCGGACAAAGTTGTCGGAAAATCCGATCGTTCAGAACGTGATGACGTTATTTCATTATGACGGGACTACGTTCAGGCTAGTAGCCAATAGCTTTGGTCTAGGAATTTGATCTGAGCATGCGTGGCGCTTTGTCTGATCGGAATTCTCTACACTTTTTATGGACGTTTACTTTTTGTTATTAATGAATTGTTTTCACTTTCACTAATGTTGTGTTTGCTAGCGCTGTAATTCATATTTTTATCATATTTGGTCAAGTGATTAGCACATTGTGTACTGCACCAGATATTTCACTCCATTTTATGTTTTAACATATTTGTTACACTATTATACATTTGTTACACCGTCAGCGCAAGTTTATATATTTAGAATATATTTGTTTAAAATGTACTTTCAGATTACATTCATCAAGTCATCAAATGTTTTGGTGAGAACTTTCCTGCAAATGTTTATTTGAAAATCTGGCCAACTTTAGAACTTGCTAGAAAATCTGACTACTCCAGCAAGAGTCAATTCCCTAGCACAGCTCTCTCTTTGCACGTCATAGCCTTTTCTTATAAAGGTGTCTAATTACTAATAACCTTCCTACCCAAGCTATAGCAGATTGATGGGTACTTTCTCCTTCTAAGTGGACATCATAGGACGTCCTTTTAGATAACACTGCTCGAGGCTCGAGCCACTGACTGATTAATGTACCGGCTCACTGCCGTTACCATGTGACCACTATGGCCAATCATAGCAGATCACATGACAGTTGTAAACAATGCATGGCTTCCTTTCATGCCATCCATTGTGTACGATTGTGTTGCTAGCTGTGATTGGTCAATGTAATCACATGCTACAGACAGGACCAATCACAGTCCATCTGTACCATGTGATTAGCTCTAACCAATCACAACTAATCACAACAAAACAAATTGAATGAATCAGTTTCATTCAGTAAAATTCTTGGTTATAGCAATGAAATTCACTGCTATAAGCAATCCTATTATGTAAAAAAAATAATAATAATCCTGATCACTTTGCCAGAGTAGTAAAATATTACTATGCTAACATTACATTGCTCTGGTCACAGTGTGTTAAAAAACGGAATCACAAAAAATAAAAAAAATTTGCAAAACAAATAAATTAGTTTAAAAACTGGAATAAAATGATATATTTACCATATATATATATATATATATATATACCATATATATATATATACCATAGTTTGTGGACTATTTACAATGATTTGGTTTATTTTCACCAAAGAAATGTAGCAAAATGCATTTTGGCCTACATTTATGAAGAATAATTATTTAAAACATTTTATAACAGAAATTAAGAAAAGCACAAAAAAAAATAAAAAAAAAGAAAAGAAAAAAAGATTAAATACCACAAAAAAAAGCTCTATTTGTGTGAACAAAATTATAAAAATGTAACTTGGGTACAGTGTTGCATGACCATGCAATTGCCAATCAAAGTGCAACAGCTCTGAAAGCCGAAAGAACAAAGGGGACTCCTAAAGAGCAGACATTCTCAACCAGGGTTCCTCAAGAGGTTGCTAGGGGTTCATTAAGCTGTGACTGATTGACCTCCCATATGAGGTTGCTAGGACCAATACCGCATGAAAGAGCCAGCAGTATGATGCCAATGATCTGTTTAGCTTTCTGTAATTCGGTCTGATTTTCTGACGGGAAATGATGGATGTGAGCTATTTGGCTGAAAGTCTGACTGTGTGTATGCTCCATCGAACATTTGTTGGCGGACTTTCCGCCAACAAATGTTGACTAGCAGTTTCTCAAATTTTCCACCAACAAAACGTTGTTGTCGGAATTTCCGATCGTGTGTTCCGATCGTGTGCTCCGTCGAATCTTCTTAGAACATTCGACAGACACCATACGCCTTCAATGACAGATTCGACCTTAATTATTTCAGATTTTTGGACGAATGCATTTTTTAATGAAACATAATAAATAGAAACGAATTTCGGGAGTAACTAAAATGAAATTCTGAAACAAAATATTTCAGTGTGCACATGTCTAGAAATTAGTTTGTCAACAGGGTAACTTTATGCAATATGTTTAATCCAACTGCAAGGGGATGGAGAAAACAAATATTTTAAAAAGAATGTTAGATTGAGTCAAAAAGTAAATGATAAATTCCATAATGCATTTGCAGCTAACAACCTCAAAGTCAATATGGGCACTACTGTATTATCAAGCCTAATAAATAGAGATAGTCCAACATTATGATGCTACGTCTTGCTGCAAATATGAGATTGGAAAATAAATTAAAGGATATAAAAAAGTGTTTCATTCCCAAACAAAGGAAGAAAGACAAGGACGAGGCTCTCAGGACACCTCACTTTTACCAAGAGACTGGGCTCTGAAGCAGGACATGATGTGCTGCTACAGTGCAGACCCCTGGATGTTCGTTTGCACCATCTTGTTTTAGCTCTTCATAATGGCTCCATTCTCTTTGAGAAAAATTAGTCTGCTGGAGTACCTTCTAAAAATGCTATTTGCTTGGCCAGCCCTGTGTTCAGAACCTTCTTGAAGCAGAACTAATTTCTGCTGATTGGGGTGGGTAAGTATGCAGCGTTAATGGATATTGATTTAAAGTGATGTTAAGCCCTCAATTTTTTTAAAGAACTTTTTAGCAGCTGATATCACTTGCTGAGTACACAGTTTCTTCATCTTTTAATCTTTTAATCATCATCTATGTACAGTTTTCAGGAGGTCTTCTGTTTCAGGGTGGCTGCTCTTGCAGCATCCTCTGAAGCCTCATTTGCATACAGGGACTAGAGTTGTGTCTCCCTATACTGTGTGCATCAATAGAAACACACAGCCCCATAGCCTAGGATGGTAAGGCATGTCCCTGCTCCTCCCTTCACCTCACCCTCCCTTCTACAAGATAACAGGCTGACTCCAGACTACACTGCCCACTGTTACCTCTCCTGTGAAGAAAGGGAGTTGAGGGAAGCAGCACTGAGTGGGCAGGGGCCAGCAGCATTGAAACTTATAAACTGCAAGTTTAGGGGGTATGAATTTTACCGAATAGTTTACTGTGGAATGTTTATTTTGTTGTGCCAAGTGTGTTAAACTAAAAAACACTGGAGGTTTATTATTACTTTAATCAAAGGGAAACTGGCAAAGGTGCCAAAAGGCCACTTACCAGTTTATTCCCCTTTTGCAGAGAACATACCAGGTTCCTTTTTATTAGGACAGTGGTGTAAGACACTGGGGTGAGACAGGTATTTTCTTGTTTCGGGGGACTTGCACCACTCAGTTCCATCAGGATCTGGTAAATAAACATTTTGGACCTCTCTTTACAAGTTCACTTGTATATGCCAGATGCAGAGAAAATGTGCTTATCTCTAACCAGCTATGTCTTTATATACCCAATACAGCCAGTACTATATTTTATTAATATAATTCAGTATTATGTAATGCTAGTACACAAGTGAGTATTTCTACTTTATTTTACTGCTACGATAGCTTTTAGGTAAAACTATTTCATGTATTATTTGAGGATCTTTCAGCTGTCTACTGGTGGTCTGTCAGGTTACTGAAGTGTCATATATACTACTCAACAGTACAGCTTCTCTGTGCTAGCTTCTCTAAGCTACTGTACATGAGTCAGCCTGAGAAATGTAGGTTTCAGTTAAGCAGGCAGTGCCTCAATGGTCCAGAACAGAAGTAAAACAAAGACAAGCAAGAACTTGCATAGCATGAAATTAGAGAACCTTGAATGGACCATAAAGGAGGACATCCCTTGCTTAATTAGTGGCAGTAGAATGATTATCTAACGGTATAGTATTTGCACTTTTTGCAGCTTATTGAGTGGTGGTCTATTGAATATTGTTCCCACCAGATGCTGCTGGATGACTCCTGTTGGGTGGGGTGGGGTGGGGTGGATTGGTTATCAGTCAGGAAGTCTAGAGAACTGTTTATTGCCTGCCTCCTCCCTAAGTTATTCAGTGCTGACAGCATTGATCTGTGCCGGTCTTATGCAGGCTATAGACAGTATGAATTTCTTTCCTGCAGCCACGGGTTGCAGGAAAGAAAAGTGCACTATTCCCCCATCAATACAGACATGGGAATCCCTCCTGCCAAGACGTCCCTGCTGGGAGCAGACAGTAATTATTGCTAGCGGCTATATTAGCTACTAGCGGTACTGGCAAGTAAAATCTGGCAGGCTGGTTGTACCCAAGTTGATCGATCAATCAGCTTGGTACATTCAGCCTTCCCATACACTGTTCGAGTCTCGGCCAGTTTCATGCTGAACCAGCCGAGATTCGAATGTCTATGGCCGGTTTTATCCTCTCTCTTTTCTCCATTTGCATGAACATGCTAGGTTTGAAGGTTAAACTTTGTATGATTAAATGGAACTTGTTAAATAACCTGCAATAAGGTGTTTGGACACCCAACATTCATGGACAAAATATGCATGTGTTCAATGTTTATGTTCTCAGAATCATCATCATCAACATCATCATTATATTCTCTATTGCCTGCAATCCCGTAAATATTGAAATTAAATATATATATATATATATATATATATACAGTGTGAGTATTGGACAAATACTTTTCATATATATTTTGTGTGTGTAAATATATATATATATATATATATATATATATATATATATATATATATATATATATATATATATATATATATATCTCTATATATTTACACACACAAAATATACATGAAAAGTATTCGTCCAATACAGAAAGATGGAAAAGGCATTTCAAAATATCTGAGGAATAAGGACCATCACTAATCATCAAAAATATAATATATTCTAGTATTTATGAATCTACAAACATTTTCATCAGCACATTCAATTAGACATGTGTATGATGAAAAAAAAAATGTTTTGTTTCATTTAGATTCATTAATCTAGGTATTTTGTTTTGTTAAATTTGGTTGATTCATTTAAATTGTATTCAGGATTCGTATTCGGAGTTCATATTCGGAATTTGTTTTGTCTTTTTTTTAATTCTCTTCGAATTTACCCTTTTTTTTTTTTTTTTTTCAAAACGTTTAAATCAACAACGGTCAAAACTAAAATGTAATATATTTTCAATTCAAATGCGGAAAAGTGAACAAACAAAAGAAAAATCTTCATCAAATGAGTACAATCACTCTTTAAATCACCTTTGGCTTAGCAAAAACAGCATTATTTCTTATAGTTAAATAGAATGTATAAAAGTGTGAAATGAGGCTTCTCAGTATATTAACAGGAGGTGAATACTATAATAACAGTCATGTAATTTGGGATATATTAGTTTAACACATTTTAGCTAAAGATAAACATGTATAAAGTTTAATAACTGGATTAGATACATAGTAAAAATTGCAGTTTCAAAGTTTCGGGTTGGAGGAGATTTGGTATAATATATTGTAAAAGAAAGGTTGTTACCAGGAAGGTATAGAGAGGTAAGTAGATAATTCAGGGCCAAGATTCAACCATGTGGCTTGGTTATTCCCTGAATAAAAGATACTTAATTAAACCATCCCTAAAATCTCCTCTATAGTAATAACATTAGGAAATATATAACTCATTAATTTAGCTTGTACATATATATATAGTAAAAGGAGAGGGTGTGGGGAAAGTAAGGGTGGGGGAAGCATATATAAGGGTTGTGGAGGGAGGAGACCACTCCGAAAGAAAATGGTATGTTAATAAATTCTACATGTAATATAGGGGGTAAGATATATGTTTGATTAGTTGTTTCATGAGAATATAAGAGATTGGTCTAGACCATGTGGTAAGTAGTGTTCAATCCAAGGAAGCCATAATGATTCGAACATGGGAACTTTATCTAGTACGGTTGCCTCTATTTTAGCGTGAATCATGGCTTGCGTTACTCTATGTTTGAATGATACCATGCATAAAGTGGGTGTTTTTCCAGGCTTTTGCAATATTTTGTTTGGCAGCCGTGGTTATCGATAATAGAAGTTTAAATTGGTGGTGAGTTAAAGTTTGAGGTTTATTATTCAGGAGTGCTACCGTAGGGTCTGGTTCTACTGTGGTTTTGAAAATGATAGAAAGAATTTTGAATATTTCTGACCAAAAAGCTCTGACTATGAGACAATCCCACCAAATGTGTAAGTGTGTGCCTAACTCAGCACATCCTCGAAAGCAGTTAGCTGGGTAGTGCGGGAGGAATTTTGAAATCCTAGCAGGTACTAAGTACCATCTAGAAAGCACCTTATAGTTAGTTTCTGAAGCTACTATATTCGGGGAGGCCGATCTAGTAGCCTGCCATATGCGAGTCCAGTTTAGTTTGTCTGGTTGAAGATTTAAATCATTTTCCCATTTAAAACAGCATTATTTCTAAATGGCACTCTAATAACACAGTCTTTGATTTCAGAAATATGTTTACAGTTCAAATTCAAATGGAATTTGATGTAAAACTAGATTCAAATTTCAATTAGAATTTCGGAAATTCTGACAAATTTGGTTTAATTATTAGGAGCATTCGGTAAACTTTGTTTATACTGTAATTCATGTATTCGGATATATCCGAATACCGAAAAGTGTGTCCAAATATTAATTTGGAACGAAACAACAACACATGTCTACATTCAGTGACATGGTAAATGTAGCTCGACAGTACTTCAAAAAATATTTACTTTTAAAATTAGATTTTGGAGTGAATGAACTTTTTTGAACAAAAATCACATTCACTGTTAGAAATTTGTGTGTTCATGAAAAAAAGTTTCCATTCTGCTCTTTCAAAATTTCACATCACCGTGGTTGAAAACTAATTTAGATTTATAGCCCCAGGCAGGCTACTAACAATTACAAAATTGAACAAAATTCTATTAGTGTATGGCCAGCTCTAGGTACAGTTTACTACAGGATTTGATAGGTTGCTATAAAAGATGTACATTCCTGGAGTACCTGAAATTACCTTTTTGGGAGATATTTCCTCACTTCCTGTTTATTTAATGGGTGTCGGAAAAAAAGAGAAATCTTCCCATTGCAGATAAAGACAGCAATCAGAGCCATGTTTCTAGCAGAGTTGTGAAGGATTAAAATCGTGTTGCCTATTACCTGACTTGGGTGACTTCATCCACTTCCTGTCCAGGAGATAGGTACCAAAGAAAACAAGAAATATGGGGAAATCTCTACAAAGACAGATTTTAAACTGCTAACCTTTCCTCATCCTATCCAAAACAAAAAAAACAAAACAAAAAAAAACATTTGGATGGAGTTGGGTTTTAATGAAACTATTCTGTTGGAGGCATGGAAGATATTATTAGCTAGTATAGGCAACATCTGTGAATGATCATGCCAATCAGCATATTAAAAAAATCTGGATAGTTTAAAAGGGAATTGTATTTATTAAATATAAAGCACAGTCCATTTCAAATCTGTTTACTGTTTAGTACAAAATTAGTCATTCGGCAAATGACCGTAGCCACCCGCAGCCAGAAGAAAAGCATAATTTATTTTATAAAAATCCAAACATCTTTAAATATGCTATAAACTCCGGTGTTCATTTGTATTTTGCCAAAAAAAGGATATGTTACAGACAGGTTCATAAATATAAGTTTAGTCCCGGGGCTTTTTTATTTAAATCATCACAGAAACTAAATAATTGAGGCAGCCACTGAGGTGTTAAATGCTTGACCATTTAAAATGCAAAATAGCGGCGATCTGCCATTTTTACTGGGATTACAACATTGCGGCGGAAAAATCTGACCCCAAATGACACTTTTTGGGGACTGGTGACATTATTACATTGATCAGTGCTATAAAAGCACTGATCAATGTAAAAGTGACACTGGCAGGGAAGGGGTTAACACTAGGGGGTGATCAAGGGCTTAAGTGTATTCCCTAGGTGTTTTTCTAATTGTAGGGGGGGTGGGCTCATTGGGACATGACAGAGATCACTGTTCCTGATCACTTGGAACAATAGATCTCTGACATGTCCCCTGTCAGGAACAGGGAATCACCTTGCTTACATAGGCAGTTCCCTTTTCTACCTCTATACTAGATGATCGCGGGTCGCCAGGGGACATTGAGTACGCTTTACCCATGGGCACACTCCCATAGTGTGCAGTGGGAGTGAGAGTGTGCCGCTGGCGGCACACGCCTGCCTACAACTGCACCCGCGCGAGCTGCTGTACAGGTACAGCGCTTTGCGCAGGAGAGCCGACCTGCTGCTGTATAATGACCGTGGCTGGTTGGCAAGTAGTTAAAGTAAATGTCCACCCAAAATGTTTTTCTTAGTTTTGGATAGTGCGGGAAAGGGTTAGAATCTCTGTAAGTTTTTTTATGCTATCCAGAGCTCTGTTAGAGAGATTTTCCCTAACTTGTTCCCAACCCTTCCGGCGTCAGTGCAAGCCGCTAAACGGCAGCGTCTGACATCACGGGGGTCCTCCCACCCACATGGCGCGCTCGCACTGCCATGCACCATCGCGCACACGTGCGCGCTACTGCGCATGTGCATGGACGTGTGCACAGCGCATGTGCGTGCCGGAGGTGTCCATGCACCAAAAGGGCTCCTTTCCTTTTCTTCCTAATTTGGTTAGTTTCTTTGATAATTTTTTGTATATTTAGGACACCTTAGGATGCACAATTAAGCACCTCTTTTTTATAGGCTTTTTTATAGCCCTTATGCACACAGTCTATTTTCCATCTCTTTCCACCTATATATCGCTCTTTAGGTGTGTATAGGTTAATGTCTCATCTCACTTTAACTCTCTTATCATATATATCTGTTTAAATTTGAAGAGTCCTTTACAATCCCCCGCATCTGCCGTGGGAGGAAACTGATGGGTCCTGTGATCTACTGCTTCCTCCTCCGTGGGTGAGCTGATCCCCTCACTATTCAAATTATTGTAAATCTTCTGTTATGTCATTATATGATTCGCTGCTATTTGATTATTTGCAAATATTTTTATTTATTCTGTAGATTATCCTCCTAAAGAAGCGGTTCACCGCAAAACCGGTAGAGGAAACGTTTCTATACCCCTCTTCAATAGAAACCTTACAGGGCTACCCGTCGGTAGTTTATTAAATTGTGGTGTATATGATTTTAGTAATATGGAAGTTTTGATGGATTTAATTTTTTTGGCCTTATTAAATTATTTGTAATTTTTTATAATAAAGTCTTCAATTAATTATTTATTTAGTACCGCAATAGTCCCCTTAACAAACATTTTTGGGTGTGGATATCAAGGGAGCAGCCTCAGCAACTGCCCCGATATCCTTAGAATTCCTAATTCTTGACAATTATCAATTGGGATGATGGTACTGTTATATGTATTACCTATATTTTGTATTTGAGGCTATACTCAGTCTATGGCTATATCGCAGGATACTACAGGGAAAGTTACTTACCTTGTCCCCTGGATCCTGCGATGTCTCCCTGCTGTGTGTGCGAGCTGTCTCCTCGGTCGATTCACCCAGTGCCAAGTGCTGTCGAGCTCCATTCCCTGCGACGTTGCGATGCACGGGAGCGGAGATTGTTGCCAAATTCAAAAAAGTAAAAACACAGTACACATACAGTACACTGTAATCTTACAGATTACAGTACTGTATAAAAAAATTACACATCCCCTTTATCCCTAGTGGTCTGTCCAGTGCCCTGCATGCACTTTTATATTATAAATACTGTTTTTTCTGCCTGGAATTTGGAGATTGTCCATAGCAACCAAAAAATGACAATTTTTTATGTCAAAAGTGATTTTAGAAAACAGCGATAATAAATTAGAATCACTTGCAGAATTGAGCGATAGTGATTTGTGGGGAAATTCGTCATCAAAAACTAAATCTAATGACAGTGACAATTCTGCAAATTTCTGTGTTTTTGATTTGATTACATTATTGAATAATTTTTATTATTATTATATTATTATTTGTTATAATTATTTATAGTTATTTATTATATTATAATTTATGATTTTATGTTTCAAACTTTATCATACCCGGAATGTCTGCTAGATTTAAGTGCATTATTCCTAAGAATTGAAGGCCTACAATATAAACACAGAATTTCCATGCAAAACATTGTACCACGTTCAGCACCTAAAATCAGAAATAATCATACTGCCAGGGAGGTTAATAAAAGGGGTTACCCCTTTAATCAATAAGTAGATACCTAATTTAGACACTTCTTTTAAATTGCAAAGAACATTACTCTTCACCTCACCATTTCTTCACTATCTTCCTTACTAACCCAGTGCTTTCACTATTTTCTTTATTTCTGTTTTCAGACTACAATGCAGATCGTGTTGCTAGCAATAGTGATGCTGCATTTGATGGAACCCATATTCTCTGTTATATAAAAATAATCACAAATAGTAAAAAAATAATAATATATAGTATATATACAGTTAATATCTATTATCTATCTATTTATACAGTAGATGGTGTGACTCAATATTTAAAAAAAGAAAAATAATTAATACTCACCTGCCTTGTTACTCATATTTGGTGATAAAGATTCTTCAGCATCCAACACACCCAGGAGTATGGGATGCCTGGTCCCCCTCTGCATGCTGTGGATCCATTTGCTAGCCCCTATGTCACTTCCGGACACAGTGGTGCTAAAGGGGCAGACAGAAGGAACCACAGTGTGAAGCTTGGGGGCAAGGCATCTGACACACCTGGAAGTGTTGGGTTCTGAAAATTGCTCAACAAGTCTAAAGCTTCAAGAAAGTGAAAATCAGCAGCATCAGACAGGAGGACTGGTAAGTAGTTTTTTGCAGACAGTTTTTTTTTGTTAGCAGCAAATTATATTACCAAATGGTCTGAGGCAGTTATCCACTATTTAAGAGTGCCATGTGCACAGTGGGGTACTGTTGCCTTATCCAATATATTTAGAATAGCAGTTTAAATGATTAGTGGATAATAGGTAAATATACAAAAAATAAAAACGGAAAACACTGTTTTTAAACACATGTAAAAGCTTCCTACATGTATTATTTTGGTTCTAGTGTACATCTGTATTTTTCTGGTTTGCGTGCCGAGTCATTAAAAACATTGAGTAGGCATCTTTAGCAAACCGGATGTACAAACTTATCATTGCTGTTTTAGTGTGGTTGAGTTTCTAACCAAACCACAAGCAAAACACAACAGCTGAACCTTTTCACAGGCATCTCCAAACTACGGCCCTCCAGCTGTTGCAGAACTACACATCCCATGAGACATTGTAAAACTCTGACATTCACAGACATGACTAGGCATGATGGGAATTGTAGTTCCTGAACAACTGGAGGGCCATAGTTTGGAGACCCCTGCTTTAAAGTGAGTCTCTATTTTTTATGAAACTGCCTCTTTGTTTTGTTTTGTTTTGTCTTGTTTTTTTAGTAGAGACAAGACTTTACACTTAATGCATTAAAAAAAAAAAAGTCACTGTAGTAATATAATTACAACATAGAGTATGTATGAATGAAGCCTACAACCATAGTTTGCAGGCTTCATGCAGACATGTACTGTATAGCTGTCAGCTGAGGCAGTAGACTACACTGGGAAAGTTTCGAGACCTCAGCTATACCCCCAACCTTTGTAACACTGGAGGATGGGTCCTGCCCCTAAGAATCAAATAAATGACTGCTCCAGAGCACAAGAAAAACATATTTTTTGACATTTCCCTAACATGCCAGTGTACCACCATAGCAAAGTTTGGAACACTAAATTTCACCATGAGTGGGCCGAATTGTTGTACAGGAAAATATCACATGATGTTTGATGGGTGTGGCAAGAAAAAGCTAGTTGATCTCTCACCAGCCATCTATAGTTATCCTTCAAGCACTAGCATAATTTTTAGCAGGGTAAGTCTCATTTGTTGCAGGCTCACCAACATACTTAAGCCTAAAACACACAGGCTGAATGCGGGGCAGCATCTGCCGGTTCAATAGAAACCATCCAACAATTGGCCTGTGTGTATGGTATCTGGTCTGACAGAAGCCTGCCGTTTGGCCGTCTTCTGTTGAAGGGGCGTGACCAAAAAAAGGTCTGCTGATTGACTCCCGGTCAGTGCTCTCAGCCAACAACCACTTTAAACCTGGCTACCACACTAGAGAGCATAACATTGAAATCCTTCAGCTGAGATCCTAACAATGCTGAATATATAAATTCATGTGAAGATGCTTTTGTGCTGTGCAGGGTTATCTTCTAACAAGTTTTGGGATCCTAATCATTTCTAGGATCTTGCTGTAATGTTTGTGAATTCACCCTTGTCTAGGCTGCTTGGTCAGGATGGAAGGTAAGTATATTTTCTGACTTTTATTCACTTTTTTTACAGTTATAATATATCATTTTAATTTGAAGGTGAGGGAGCTGAAGTAAAATTTTTGCTCAAGATTCTTAATCAATGCCTATATAGGTATGGTGCCCACTGGGTGGTACCATGGGCATGCCCAGTATTAACCAGTGCCACGTACCCTAAATTGTAGTGCAATGTTTTAAGATTCAGGGATATAGACTTTAGAGGCACATATACTTTGATCAATCTTTAAAAATAAATCCATTCGTTATTTTAAACAAAGTCATAAAACATTATACAAAATTTGCAATAAAAAGTGCATAAAACTATTGAAGCACTACTAAGCACTACATATCCCAGGCATGGTGTGATACATGTACAGTATACCCCACACCAGGAGGTTTGTCTGGATATGGACCCTGTACTTCAAATTCCTCCGGGTGCTAGGGTTTAATTACATCACCATTACACCACATGCCTCGCGACCTGGTCACCTCTTCAGGTAGTACGTTAATATTAAAAAACACTCGCCAACGCGCTTGCTCCCAAGGTCAAAGGGGAGATAGATCTGCACAGGGCTGTGGCACAAATCTCAAGGTGAGTTGAGTTGAGTTGAGAGGAATCTTAATATTGTGCTGTCTTACCTCGAAGGTGCTGACGGGTGTGGGGGAGCACAAAAAAAAGGTTGTTCTGGTATTCTTAAGTCTCTCTGACTTAGGAATATGGGTTATTAAGTCTCCAAATAGGTAGCCAATAGCCTTAACCCATATTCACACACAGTCCACTACTCCAAGGTTCCCAGAGCTACTTGTAAACATAAAGAAGCATCTCTTCATACATCTGTATACGGGTGGGGGACATCTCCCATTATAGGATATTCTCCTTGGGTGTACTTTATTGTTCCTCTGATCCCAAAGGTGTTTACGGTGGAGGACTCCCGTCCTTCCCACTGAGCCAGATTCTCAATCTACAAAATAATGTTTTTACATACCAAAGAACTCAGGAACGTTATTTGGATGAATTTATCCTGTGGTTTAGGCACCTAGATGTGCCCCATATCTACTGTGTGCTGTTGGTGACTGTTTAGGCTTCCCTGTCGTAATCAGTTGACTTTACCCACATCCACATGATTTTTATGATTGTATCTCAATTAGTGCAAGGGCCTGCCTAATTTAATGCAAATGTATTTCATAGTTTATATAGGTCCCCGTCTTACATTGTTTTGATAAATTGAAAAGAGGATACCCACACAAATTGAACTTGGATTGTATAGTCAGCTTTACCAATGTGATTTTTGTATTGAACTCGCCTATTTTATAAAATGTTCCTGTTTAGAGACACATATTACAATGGCCAGCACTGCCCTAAAGTACACAAATACTAGCCAGCACAGTTCATGTGGCTAAACATAACATAAAATTCTCTGTTCCAGGACATTTTGCAAAACACAGCTTAGTAAACGGAGCAGTAATTCAATTTACAGCTAAGAGTTACAGCAATTTAACTAATGATCCCACCACTTACTTTTACAAACAGAATGGAATAAGTGCAACAGCTGAGTAAATGTGGTTGACTGTAATATTTTATCCCCACGGCTCCAGGAAAGTTCACTGAGGTGCACAAGCCTATGGAATTTAACAGTGCTAAACTATAGCCAGTCTAATAGATGGAGGCTTAACGTGCTCTAAAGCTTAGCACTATTCATTAAAACTGGCAGTGACTAGAAAATAGGGAGGAGTAAAACAAGAGAAGCATCTAGAATTTAAAGCTCATCGTTTGTAGAATAGGGAAATTCATTATTCAAGTGAGTATTACGGTAAACCTGATTCAATTAACAACAAAATAAACAGATAAATGCATTATTTGTTCACTGACTCCAGACAAACATCTGACCATGTTATCTAAGAATATTGAATGCTTTATTTTATTTTTTTCATTTTTTTCCCTCTGGAATGGGGAACTGTCTCTAGAACTGCTTATGCTAAATACCTAACTTCTATGCAAAATCCTATGTTCAATTAGTTTTAGAATGTTATTTTATAATGTTATTTTTCTCTTCTCAGCAATATCATGCAAATCAGCACTGCGCTTAAAGTGTTTCTATACACAATCAATAAAATACACAATATATATGCCTTACCATTTTTTTTTTAATGAGCAGGTTTGTTGAAATAATATCTAGTGATCCTGCCATAAAGGTCCTTATTTCAGACGCTACCTGTCATTGAATGACACTGCTCTATCCTTTTTTGTGCTTCTGCAATGTCAGTATACAGTGGTGTGAAAAAGTGTTTGCCCCCTTCCTCATTTCCTGTTCCTTTGCATGTTTGTCACACTTAAGTGTTTCGGAACATCAAACCAATTTAAACAATAGTCAAGGACAACACAAGTAAACACAAAATGCAATTTGTAAATGAAGGTGTTTATTATTAAAGGTGAAAAAAAATCCAAACCATCATGGCCCTGTGGGAAAAAGTGATTGCCCCCTAAACCTAATAACTGGTTGGGCCACCCTTAGCAGCAACAACTGCAACCAAGCGTTTGCGATAACGTGCAATGAGGCTTTTACAGCGTCCTGGAGGAATTTTGGCCCACTCATCTTTGCAGAATTGTCCTAATTCAGTTACATTAGAGGGTTTTCGAGCATGAACGGCCTTTTTAAGGTCATACCACAACATCTCAATAGGATTCAGGTCAGGACTTTGGCTAGGCCACTCCAAAGTCTTCATTTTGTTTTTCTTCAGTCATTCGGTGGTGGACTTGCTGGTGTGTTTAGGATCATTGTCCTGCTGCAGAACCCAAGTTCGTTTCAGCTTGAGTACACGAACAGATGGTCGGACATTCTCCTTCAGGATCTCTTGGTAGACAGCAGAATTCATAGTTCCTTTTATCACGGCAAGTCTTCCAGGTCCTGAAGCAGCAAAACAGCCCCAGACCATCACACTACCACCACCATATTTTACTGTTGGTATAATGTTCTTTTTATGAAATGCAGTGTTCCTTCTACGCCAGATATACTTGGACACACACCTTCCAAAGAGTTCCACTTTTGTCTCATCGGTCCACAGAATGTTGTCCCAAAAGTCTTGGGGATCATCAAGATGTGTTGTGGAGAAATTGAGACGAGCTTTGATGTTCTTTTTGCTCAGCAGTGATTTTCTCCTTGGAACTCTGCCATGCATGCCATTTTTGCCCAGTCTTTTCCTGATGGTGGAGGCATGAACGCTGACCTTAACTGAGGCAAGCGAGGCCTGCAGTTCCTTGGACGTTGTTGTGGGGTCTTTTGTGACCTCTTGGATGAGTCGTCGCTGCGCTCTTGGGGTAATTTTGGGCGGCTGGCCACTCCTGGGAAGGTTTACCACTGTTCCATGTCTTCGCCATTTGTGGATAATGGCTCTCACTGTGGTTCGCTGGATTCCCAAAGCTTTGGAAATGGCTTTATAACCCTTTCCAGACTGATAGATCTCAATTACTTTCTTTCTCAATTGTTCCTGAATTTCTTTGGGTCTCGGCATGATGTGTAGCTTTTAAGGATCTTCTGGTGGACCTTACTGTGTCAAGCAGCTCCTATTTAAGTGATGCCTTGATTGTGAACAGGTGTGGCAATAATCAGGCCTGGGTGTGGCTAGAGAAATTGAACTCAGGTGTGGACAACCACAGTTATAGTATGTTTTAACAAGGGGGGCAATCACTTTTTCACACAGGGCCATGATGGTTTGGATTTTTTTTCACCTTTAATATTAAACACCTTCATTTACAAATTGCATTTTGTGTTTACTTGTGTTGTCCTTGACTATTGTTTAAATTGGTTTGATGTTCCGAAACACTTAAGTGTGACAAACATGCAAAGGAACAGGAAGTGAAGAAGGGGGCAAACACTTTTTCACACCACTGTAACTAAGATATGTAAAAGCCACTGTTAATTGCCTTTAAAGCAGACCTTCACCCTCCCCACACCAGATCAACAGCTCATAGATGACTTGATTTTCTTTCCTTCAACCACGGGAGAAATAAAGAAAATCACTTAGTTCCCCATCAACACAGTCAGACTTTCCAGTCGGCTATAGCTGCTGGCATTAATCGAATGTAAAAAAACAACAACAGGCTGATTGCACCCAAGTTAATTAATGCCAGCGATCTGCCTTTGATCAATGTATCAACTTGAGTACAGTCAGCCTGCCCATATATGGATCGAATTTTGACCTGTCCCTGCTGTACCAACCAGATTTCAATCCATGTATGACTGGCTTAGAGCTTTGTGCACTACCATTATCCTCCAAAATGTAATTCAACATATTTTTGCATTGACCTGACCCTGTCCACCCACTGCCATTCTTGGCTAGGTAAGAATGAGATGTCCCTGCTGCATCAGCCTCCTGGGATTCCATTTCACATATCTTAGGAGGCAACAGGAGGAGGGACTTACAGTGGTTGGTGGGCAGAGCTGCAGACATCACTGATGGGCAGCTGCCTAAAGCTGGAAGAGTCAACCGACTTTCAATACTTGAGGAGGACCAAACAGGGACCTGAGCTTCTGCATCTGATTTGTGGATTGCAGCAGGACAGCACTGGATACACTGGGCAGGTAAGTATTTAAATCCAAGACAACGCTGCATAACAGGTAAATGGGGCTAAAAAACAATCAGGATTGCGAATGAAGTTCCTCATTAAAGTGAATGTAAACCCTCTCCTATACGCAGTAGAGTGAACAGCCTCAGATGATACATAGGGATGAAACAAATCTCCCTACATAATTTTTACATGCATATCTGCTGTCTACAGCTTTATATACTATTTAGAAAGTTCAGATCGTGTTAGGAGATTTTCTCTTCCTGTTCAAAACTGCAGTGAAGCCTGGACATACAGCCAAGACAGCTGATTGGAGGAAAGGCACACACCCCCTCTCCTCATAGGTAGAGACTTTCAGAACTGATAACTGAATCGTTCAACACGCTGCTAATCTATAGGGATGAGCTTCGTGTTCGAGTCGAACGTACGTTCGACTCGAACATTGGCTGTTCGGCCGTTCGGCGAATTCCGAACGTTTGGGCCGTTCGCGTCAAAATTTGAGTGACGCGCGCGCGGACCACAATGCACTGCGGTGGCGCAGTGCATTGCTGCCCCATGATTGGCCAAGCATGCACTGTGACCCCGCATGCTTGGCCAATCGCAGCGCCGGCAGCGAGGAGAGCCATGATTGGCCACAGGCATCCTGCCTGTGGCCAATCATAGCTCAGGCTGTGTAGTGCACACCCCACACTATATAAGGCCGCCTTTGAGGCGGCCTCGTGTAGTGTGTTAGCATCTGAAGCAGTGGGTGTTCTGTGTACCTTCAACACAGTACACACCGATCGTTTTTGGCTGATTTCCTATCTTGCTGCTGTGTAGTGGTTGTTGTCTGTGCCCTGACTGCAGTATACACCACTATATTCACCTCACCTATATAGCTAGTGATCTAGCTTTAACCACTTAACAACTGCCCATTGCCGATTAACGGCTTCAGGGGGGTTGTTTAACTCTGAGAGGCCGTTAATTAACGGCCTCCCAGAATTCTGCTCTCGCGTGCCCCGAGGTGTGCGCACTCGAGAGCATCCGTGACCACCGGGTCGCATCACGGATCACGGTAAACGGCCGCTCATAGCGGCCGTTTGCCACGTGATTGCTCCGTCAAATGACGGAGTGATCACTTGGAAACAATCCGGCGTCATGTTATGACGCCTGTTCCTCCCTCCCCTCTCTGTACCGATCGGTACAGCGGAGGGGAAAGAGATCGGTGTCAGCAGCGATGTGGGCTGCATCTGCAGTGCCCACATCACTGCTCACCGAATTTAACCCCTCAATTCCCTGCCAATACTCTGCAATACCAGTGCATACTCTGCAGTACCCTGCCATTACTCTGCAGTACCCCGCCATTACTCTGCAGTTCAGTACCCTGCCATTACTCTGCAGTACCCCCATTACTCTGCAGTACCCCCCAATACTCTGCAGTACCCGCCATTACTCTGCAGTACCCGCCATTACTCTGCAGTACCCCCAATACTCTGCAGTACCCTGCCATTACTCTGTAGTACCCCCCAATACTCTGCAGTACCCTGCTATTACTCTGTAGTACCCCGCCAATACCCCGCCAATACTCTGTAATACCCTGCCATAAATTGCCATACCCAGCCATACTCAGAGATACCCAGCCATACTCGGTGATACCCTGAAATACCCAGCCATAGACGCCCCCCACCCCTCACCGCCCTCCGGTGCTTCTACCAACTCGCCAGTACGATCAAAGCCAGAATCTTTTTTTTATTTTTTATTTCAGGCTTCCCAGCCTAGAGGTGAGATGTGGGGTCATATTGACCCCCCAGATTTCACTGTAAAGAGGACCTGTCACCCCATATTCCTATTACAAGGGATGTTTACATTTCTTGTAATAGGAATAAAAGTGATCAAAAATATATTTTTGGGGAAAAAAATGTCAAACTAAAATAAATAAAGTAAAATGAACAATAAAAAAATAAAAATTAAAGCGCCCATGTCCCCATGTGCTCGCATGTGCCACACATGTGAGGTATCGCCGGGAATGTTAGAGCGAGAGCAATAATTCTAGTCCTAGACCTCCTCTGCAACTCAAAACATGTAACCAGTAAAAAAAAAATTAAAGCGTCGCCTATGGGGATTTTTTAAGTAGCGACGTTTGGCGCCATTCCACGGGCATGTGCAATTTTGAAGAGTGACATGTTTGATATCTATTTACTCAGCATAACTTCATCTTTCACTTTATGCAAACATTGGGCTAACAAGTGGTTAATAATAGAGCTTGCAGTCAGTAGTGTTAGGAGATAGTGCGTGCTCTCTGCTTGCTCTGTACCCAGTACATACCGCTATAATATAGGGCAGGCCCCTACTTTCAAACATCCAACTTACAAACATCTCCTACTTGCAAACGCAAGGAGACAGCAGCAAGTGAGATGAAAAAAGATGGACGACAAAACAAATTATACAGGGGTGATAACCCTTCCCTATGTTTTCCAAAAAGCTTAAAGATAGTTTTTTTGACTGGAGCTACACTTTAAAAATGTACCGGTTGAAAATGACAAACAGATTCAACTTAACACAACAAACCTACACAGTCCCTGTCTTGTTTGCACCGCCTGTATACTGCTGTTCTGAGTATATAGGGCCTGGGGGCCACACGCATTTCCTTTTTTTAATATGGGTACGGGGTTCCCCTTAATATGCGTACAAGACCCAAATAGGCTGGTAATGGGCAGGGAGGGCTACCCATGCCAGGAACCAGATATAACATTAAAACCGCAAGCAGTTTTAAATGGTGTTATTTCCGTTTAATGTCATTTTGTGCAGGGACTGTTCTAAACACGGGAAACACGTGGCACTTCACAGGCATACTACAGACACCCCCCAGGCACCATATTTAAAGTAATATTTCACTTTTTTTTTTCACTTTAATCGTCATTAAAATCAGTGCTCCCGCCAAAACGGCAGTTTTTAAAACTTTTTTTTGCAGTGACCCATGTCCCCTGAGGCAGGAGGCAGGTCCCCAAACCCTTTTTAGGACACTATCTTGCATATTAGCCGTTAAAATTAGCACTTTCCAATTCGAACGTTCAAGTCCCATAGACTTCAATGGGGTTCTAACGTTCGTACCGAAAGCGGGGGTCGTTCGCAAGTTCTGGTGCGAACCGAACCGGGGGGTGTTCGGCTCATCCCTACTAATCTATTTAAAGCATCCTCCCCAATACAAAACTCCGGCTGCTTTTATCATATGTTACAGAAAACTTGTCAGGAGTTATCAGGCTGATAACAGAAGAATGGAGAAGGAGACAGCTATGAGGCATAGTGCTTTGAAGAGAGATAACAAAACACTGCATATATATGCTCAAATTTCATGAATCAGGTTTACGTCCACTTTAAGTGTAGCTACTTAACTGACTTAACAACCCATATTTTAGGATGCTGGGCTGTAACCCTAAAATCTAATTCTTGACTAATGCCAGGAAAGAATGGCTAACAGATTATTACAGTACTGTACTTTAGGGCCGAGGGCAGTTCTAAATGGTTTCTCTTTATTACTGATCACAAATGTAAAATGAAAAATCAATAGGAAGCATCCATATTACCCATCAACCATAAAAAGTCAACATTGTTATTAAAACTCCCTCCTTGTTGTCCGGACCTTAATCAGACATAACTACAGTGCCTTGAAAAAGTATTCACACCCCTTGAAATTTCCTACATTTTTTAATGTTACAACCAAAAACATAAATGCATTTTATTAGAATTTTATGTGATAGACCAACACAAAGTGTCACATAATTGTAACGTGGAAGGAAAATGGGAAATGGTTTTCAAATTTATTTTACAAATAAATATCTGAAAAGTGTATTCAGCCACCTTTACTCTGATACCCTTTATTAAAATCTAGTGGAACGTTAGTGAACAAATGTCATCATGAAGGCCAAGGAACAAACCGGACAGGTCAGGGATAAAGTTGTGGAGAAGATTAAAGAAGGGTTAGCTTATAAAAAAATAACCCAAGATTTGAATATCTCACAGAGCACTGTTCAATCCATCATCCGAAAATGGAAAGAGAATGGCACAGTGGCAAACCTACCAAGACATGGCCATCCACCTAAACTGACAGGCCGGGCAAGAAGAGCATTAATCAGAGAAGCAGCCAGGAGGCCCACAGAGATCCACAGCTCCGGGGGGAAAATTTGTCCACAGGACAACTATTAGTCGTGCACTCCACAAATCTGGCCTTTATGTTAGAGTGGCAAGAAGAAAGCGAATATTGAAAGAAAGCCATAAGAAGTCCCATTTGCAGTTTGCAAGAAGTCATGTAGGGGGACACAGAAAACATGTGGAAAAAGGTGCTCTGGTCAGATGAGACCAAAATTGAAATTTGTGGCCTAAAATCAAAACGCTGTGTGTGCAGAAAACTAACACTGCACATCCCCACTGAGAAACATGGTGGTAGCAGCATTATGTTGTGAGAATGCTTTTCTTCAGCAGGGACAGGGAAGCTGGTCAGAGCTGATGAGAAAATAGATGGAGGCAGTTACAGTGCAATCTTAGAAGAAAACCTGTAAGCATCTAAAAGACTTAAGACTGGGGCGGAGGTTCATATTCCAGCAGGACAACGACTCTAAACATACAGCCAGAGCTACAATGGAATGATTTAGATCAAAGTATATTCATGTGTTAGAATGGCCCAGTCAAAGTCAAGACCTAAATCCCATTGAGAATCTGTGGCAAGACTTGAAAATTGCTGTTCACAGACACTCTTCTATCCAAACTGACAGAGCTTGAGCTATTTTGCAAAGAACATGGGCAAAAATGTCACTCTCTACATGTGCAAAGCTGGTAGAGACATCGCCAAAAAGACTTGCAGCTGTAATTGCAGAGAAAGTTGGTTCTACAAAGTATTGACTAAAAGGGGCTAAATACAAATGCATGCCACACTTTTCACATATTTGTAAAACATTTTGAAAACCATTTATCATTTTCCTTCCACTTCACAATTATGTGCTACTTTGTTTTGGTCTATCACATAAAATCCCAATAAAATACATTTACATTTTTGGTTGTAACATGACAAAATGTGGAAAATGTCAAGGGGTATGAATACTTTTTCAAGGCACTGTATATATATATATATATATATATATATATATATATATATATATATATATATATATATACATATACAATATATAATATGGTGTGTTAAAGTGGTTAAGGGGAGCCCTATGACAGAATTAGGAAAAATAAAGGCATGGGTTCCCCCCCCTGTCTATACCAGGCCCTTTGGGTCTGGTATGGATTTTGGGGGGGACCCCCACACCATTTAAAAATGTTTTGGCATAGAGTTTACCTTAATATCCATCCCAGACCTGAAGGGCCTGGTATGGACTGGGGGGGGCGACCCATGCTGTTTTTTTAAATAATTTTTTATGTATATTGGCGGGATCTGGCAATACATTACAGCCGTGAGCAATTTTAAATTACATTTTTCCTTTAGAAATTTCATTTTGCTGCGGTACTTTTCTAAACGTGGGAAAAGTATGCTACTTTACAGGCAGACTAAGGGGACCCCAAGGCACGATATTTAAAGTAATATTTAATTTTTATTATTTCACTGTAAGCATTCTTAAAATCACTGCTCCTGAAAAAGTCAGTCAGTTTTAAAAACTTTTTTTTGCATTGATACATGTCCGCTGGGGCAGTATTTGTGTCCCCAAACACTTTTTATGGCAATAATTTGCAGATAAGACTTTAAAATCAGCACTTTTGATTTTTCACATTCGAGTCCCATAGACTTTAACGGTGTTCACATGTTCGCACACACTTTTTGTCTGTTCGCATTTTCTGGTACGAACCAAACAGGAGGGGGGGGGGTGTTTGGCTCATCCCTAGTGAGTAGTGAAATCCTGTTTGTTACATGTAAAGGATACAGATTTATGCATGGGATCTGATGTGGCAAATACTCTTAAAAGACAGGTTCCTTTTGCCCTTAATATAAATATAATGGTGAGTGCAGGACACTGAACACTTTTTTGCATATATATTTTAATTCAATTTAGATTAAACTAAATACAGTTTTATACTCTATGGAGTTTGTGGCGGTATCTACTGTTTGTATTCTGCAATAAAGAGCAATATTGTGATGTCATATAAAATGGCTAAAACTGTGTTGCTTTGAAGCTGTTTTGCAGCAATTCAGTGTATAGATACCAAATATCATTCCAGTTACATAGCAGGATACATTTTGGTCACTTGTATACAATCAGTTTGCCTAAGTTGATTGCGCAGGAGGGACAGAGCTGCTACAAACACAAAAATATTGTAATATTTCTATTAAAATGTGTAAACAAAAAAAAAAAAAATTACTTTAAAAAAGAAGAGAAACGTTTCTTTTACTGTTAAATTTAACGTGCTAAAAAAAAAAATCATTGAAGAAAAACATTTTTAATATGCATCTCAAATAGACATGTGCAATTTGTTTCATAACGAATCGAAATTCAGATGAATTTTGTGCATCCGAATGTCGGAAGAAAAAAAGTAATGAATTTCAGCTAATACGAAAGAAATTATAGCGGATATAATGAATCAATTCGACATGATTCATTCATTCGTTAAGTCTAATGAAACAAAGGGTAAATCAGCTGATTAATTTTGTTCTGGAGGTTGGATTACTGGCAAAGTGCATTCCTGAGAACTGAGAGAGAAGGGTGTTGGGTTGTATTGTATTTGAGCAGAGGAGAAGAGATATTGGGGGTTATTTACTAAAGCTGGAGAGTGCAAAATCTGGTGCAACTCTAAATAGAAACCAATCAGCTTCCAGGTTTTATTGCCAAAGCTTAATTGAACAAGCTGAAGTTAGAGGCTGATTGGCTACCATTGCCAGCTGCTCCAGATTCCTAGTGCAACAGTTTTAGTAAATCTCTCCCAATATCATTGTGTGTGTTAATGGATTCAGTAAACAAATGACTTTCCAAACTATGAATCAATATCACGAATATATATATATATACATACATAAATATCTAATCGAATTGGTATTCATACAAAACAAATCGATTCAGTCTAATGAATATCTACACTCTACAGACATAAGGAATTATGCGAAAACTAATTAACGTAACATAATGAATATAACAGAATTAAATTATGTATTTTACGAATGAAAACTAAATTAAACTATACGAAATTTTCCATTGTGCACCAGTCTAATTTCTGTAAACATATATTTTGTATTCTCTTTTTTTGTATTATAACAAGACAACTAAAAAGACAATTTGTGTAACTGAAAATAATTTCTTTATTCATTACAGCTATTTCATATGTTTACTAAAGTCTTGAAATATTTACAGACCAATATATCTCATCAAAAATGAATTCCGGATGGTTTAAATTTACGACATTAAGTGTCATGAGTTCTACCTACCATTATACTATTCTTTTTTTAAGTAGGTTTATGTAAACTAAAATGAAAGAACAAGAACCTATAGTGTACATTTTGAACAAACGGTTCTTTTAATGCACCGTATGAATGGCCAACCTGTCTAATTCATAGATAGGCACAGTAGTCACAGCAGCCTGTGTGCCTAAATCGGCAACTTGTGTGTGTCGGCGGGCTGACTTTTGATTGCTCCTATTAGTGATGTGAATAAACATGACCCAGGTTTTGTTAAATTAGGCTTCTCTTGGTTCGTGCAAGGGTTATATCAACTCAAAGGTGCACCAGTGATCATTGCATAAACATGGAAGGGTCACAGAAGCAGAATCTGCACCACAGAAACTTAGTAGGTAATTTACTACACAACTACAACAAGTATATTCACATCTCTGAGGCTGAACGTAAAGAATTTATTCAAGCCGCAGACAGCAGAAAAGTTCTGCTTTTAATTTTAGGAGTGTGGCAAAAGAGAACACAGATCTTTAAATAGGATGCTATCAAAATATACTTTGGGTTATTTTTATCATAACAGCAACAACAACAAAAAGAACAAATATGATGATAATAATATTAACAACAAGGAAACAAATAATAATTTGTTTATTTTATGTGTTGTTTGTATTGTTTTATCTTACTAAAAATGCAACAAATAATTAAATTAAACAATTAGTAGATGCTTCCTATTGATGCCCATAGAATGATTACTGAAGTCTTAATCACTTGAGCTCTGGAAGGTATTACTCCCTTCATAACCAGAGCATTTTTTTGCTATTCAGCACTAGGCTAGGGTAACTGGAAATTGCGCAGTCATGCAACACTGTACACAAATGACCTTTATATAATTTTTTGCATGCAAATAGAGCTTTCTTTGAGTTTTATTTGATCACCACTGGGTTGTTTATTTATTGTGATATAAACAAAAACATACAATATGTATATATATATATATATATATATATATATATATATATATATATATATATACCGTATTTTTCACTCCATAAGATACACCTGACCATAAGACGCACCTAGGTTTTAGAGGTTGAAAACAAGAAAGAAAAAATTATGAACCAAATGGTGTACTAAAATATTTTCCAGTGCCCATGAAATGCAGAGTGACCATTGCCATAGAAAATGCAGAGTGACCATTACCATAGAAAGGCAGAGTATTGCAGAGTATTGGCATGGTATGGCAGAGTATTGGCAGGGTATGGCAGGGTATTGGCAGGGTATTGCAGAGTATTGGCAGGGTATGGCAGAGTATTGGCAGGGTATTGCAGAGTATTGGCAGGGTATTGCAGAGTATTGCAGAGTATTGCAGAGTATTGGCAGAGTATTGGCAGGGTATTGCAGAGTATCGTCAGGGTATGGCAGAGTATTGGCAGGGTATGGCAGAGTATTGGCAGGGTATTGGAGACTATTGGAGACTATTGGCAGGGTATTGGCAGAGTATTGACAGGGTATTGCAGGGTATTGGCAGAGTATTGGCAGGGTATTGGCAGGGTATTGCAGAATATCGGCAGGGTATTGCAGGGTATTGGCAGAGTATTGGCAGGGTATTGCAGGGTATTGCAAAGTATTGGCAGGGTATTGCAGGGTATTGGCAAAGTATTGGGAGGGTATTGCAGGGTATTGGCAGGGAATTGAGGGATGGCTGTGACTGCACTTGTCACAGAGCAGCGCTGTGGGCTGCATCTGTAGTGCCCACAGCACTGCTGCCATCCGATCTCTCCCCTCTACTGTACAGATCTGTACACAGAGGGGAGAGAGGAACCGGCATCATCATGACGCTGGTTTGTTTACAAGTGATCGCTCCGTCATTTGACGTAGTTGTTACCGGCTTCTTGGCATCTGGTAAAAACGATCTCAGTTTGATGACATGCTTTGGAGGCCAGAGGAGAGATGAGGGGTCTAACAAACCCCAGATCTCTCCATAAGGACCTGTCATGGCCCATGCCGTCACAGGGCTTGTTCATCCCTTGTGATAGCAAAAATGTTGATAAAAATGTTGTCATAGTATTTCAAGGAACTCATTAATCATTTATATAAAAAAAGAAAGAAATGCTAGCTCCTTCCCTCCTTCCTTATGCATGCCAATGTGTCATTTTCAGTATCATGTCTAGTCTTGTCTGTGAATGTCAGATTTTTACAATGCCTTATGGGACATGTAGTTCCGCATCAGCTGGAGGGCCGTAGTTTGAAGATCCCTGCCCTGGAGAATAAAATGGTGATCGTTGCAATTATTTATGTCACACAATATTTGCACAGTGGTTTTTGAAATATGCAATGCAATTAAAAAAAAATACACTTTAATGAATATTAATGAAAAAAAATATATATATAACCCATGAAATGGTCGACAAACTACGATACATAAAAATCTCCATAGATTATACTTTTTTAAAAATGTTTACAGGTTACCTGTTTACAGTTACAGAAGAGGTCTAACACTAGAATTATTGCTTTAACGTTTGTGGCAATATCCCACATGTGTGGTGGGCACACCATTTACATATGTGTTCGTGTACGTATGCCTCTGCATCTGCGGGCAAGGACAGAAAGATGCATTTCGAAAAACCACTTCGCAAATATCGTGTGACATAAATATATGCAATGATCTCCATTTTATTCTCTAGGGCAGGGATCTTCAAACTACGGCCCGCCAGCTGTTGCTGAACTACATGTCCCATGAGGCATTGTAAAAATATGACATTCACAGACATGACTAGGCATGATACTGAAAATGACAAAATACATTGACATGCTTTAATTTTTTTTGCTTGTTTTTTTTTTTTGCTCTATTTTTAGCACTTTTATTTCTGTTACAAGAAATATAAACATCCCTTGTAAAAGAAATAAGGGATGACATGTCCTCTTTATGGATCTATAAGACCCCAAATTTCTCCTCTACCTTTCAAAGCAAAAGATCCAAAAAAAAAAAAAAAACGAGATCTTTTGCTTCGAAAAAAAAAAGTGAAGTCACGCTGGTCTTCCTAGACTGTAGAGGTGATCAGAGATGATCTGGTCTCTGTTCACCTCTATGGCCAGCCGTGCCAACCACTGGATCATTTCTTGGGCTCGCTGGTAAAAATGGTAAAGCTTCTGAAAGCAATTCAGCGGCTAATTATCCACTCTGAACACTTTCATGAGAAATAGAATAGTCACCTGAAAAAAAAAACTGGGGTTATAGCTGATAGCTTCAGTACCCCAATAAACCACTTCAAAGCCACAATGTATTTTTACATTTTTTACGGTTGGCAAGTGGCTATATAGAAGGTGCTTTTGAGATCAGGAATGAATCAATGAATTACCATTTTCTTTACTTAAAGCTGAAAAACTTTAATTGAAATATGTTGTTCAATAGGTACAAAGGTTATAATGTTGTAAAGCGCTGCGTAAACTGTCGACACTATATAAATCCTGTATAATAATAATAATTCCACTTTGTGTGTACCAAATGCCTATGCAAACTCAGTTATTGTCTTGAAAAAGCAGCAGCGACCGGTCTTTTTTTTGCAGGAAGTTGCACATAGGCAACGTTTCACACTGGAAGAAATGAACAAAGTACACCAAGAGAGATACGATTAGATAACAGAACACATAACACATGTATTTTCTTATCCTGAATCTTCACATCATAGTAAAGAGATAAGTGGTTGCGTATTACCTAAAGTAGAACTTAAAAACAGAAGTTCCGCTGCTTCTATTGCTCACTCCCCACCTTTTGTTTTTTGGGTGGGGGGGGCAGCTCAGCCCCTCTCTCACCCACAGCCTCCTGGGACATGTCACAGGTCCTAGAAGGCTTTAGGACCATTCACAGGATGCAGCGCTGCTTGTGCATGTGCAGTGAGAGGCCAGCTGTGAAACAACAAGGAGTCACAGACAGCTTCCCAAAGTCAACATGGTGACACCAGGGACCTGAAGACTGTTGAAGAACAAGCTTGGGTGAGGACGGCGCTGGATCACTGAACAGGTAAGTGTTCTTTTTATTAAAAGTCAGCAGTTATTCATAGCTCCTGACTTTTAATTTTGTTTTTAAATGACTGAAGAACATCTTTAACCTGGAGGGTGGCCAACTCAACTGTCCTCAACCAGTGGCAGATACCTTGCATATATCCACTCAAATTCTGCAACTACCTATACTCACTGAACATGAGGGGAGGCAGTGCATTAGGGAAAGCAGAACTGCTTTCTCTTGAAATACTAGCATGATATTGCCCTATATACAGCCTGTGATCAGCATAGCAGGGGTACCACACTCTTGAACCCCTCTTTTCATCACCATATACGTCTAATGTGCTAATATGGAATTTTGGTAGGAAGCGAGAGACAGAAAATTTATTTTGCACTCTGCGTATGGAAATGTTACCTTATGCCTGACCTTAATGGAAGATCTGTATTTTAGCTGTAGCAGCACGTCACTACATTCATACATTGTGCGAGAGAGTACATTGTGTTTATGTTATAAATTGCAGCACTTTAAAGGCTGTGTATCTAATGAAGCTTTTCATATGTCCATCATTTACAGTCTGAGTTTAAAAGCAAGTTTACATTTATGTCTGGAAGGCACGACAAAGAACATGCTTTCAAACTCCTTGCATATTTTACTTTCACCATCTGCCGTCACTTTAATGGAAGCTGAATGGGTTTGTTGATGCAACGCATCCTCAAACTGGCAATGCAAGCATCACCATGAGCCAATTACACATGAGTGCCAACTGGGAAATTGTCTGCCATTAAATCTCAATGGAACTGTTGGATACAGGTATGTTACATTAGGGTGGATCTAAGCAAGCCAAAAATAAAGGTAATATGACCTGGAAGCAGAGGCGCTTTGAAAATTTTCTTCTACTTTATATTATGTAAATTGAAAAAAAAATCTTGACGTTTCTAGACAGGGCAAGGAGATATGGTGCATGTTTTAGCTTCAATATGTATTTTTATTCATAAAGCAATCACAACATGATGTGAACAATTTGAGATTAGAAGTGTGAAGCTTTTGAAATGTAAAATTGCTTGTCCTTAGGTGACTTTCAAAAAGAAAATGCAAGCAATAGTGGCAGAAAAATATTCTTTAAAGTGTATATGAAGGTATTTGTTTAAGTTTGGTTATGAATAGAGTAAATGAGCAAGCTAAGGGACTGACCGTGTGTATGCTCCATCGGACAATTGCTGTCGGACTTTTCACCAACAAATGTTGGCTAGCATGTCTTCAAATTTTCTGCCAAAAAATGTATGTTGTTGGATTTTCTGATCGTGTGAACACAAAAATCCAAAATACAAACACGCATGCTCAGAAGCAGAAGCGGTCGGTCTTGTAAACTAGCGTTCGTAATGGAGAATTAACATTTGCGGCGTGGCAAATTATGAAATCTCCAAATGCAGCGCACGCTCTCTTCTTCTTTAATGGGATAATAATGAAGCTGCTTTGCTGCTGATACTGATGGAGTTATTGCAAATTAATTTTCAAAGGCTTTTTTCTCTAGTGATATCAAGAATAATATTATTATCCTTTTTTTTTTTATTTGGGCAAGTTACCACAACACTATTATCCTGTAGTTTTTAAGATCAAAGATACAACTATGTTGGAATCCCTTGTCGATTTTACATTGTATTTTTTAAAATGTAACTGCCTACTCCCAAACTGTCAAAGCAATAACTCCAGGGCCAATAATAAATAACACATTATCTCCTCTGATATGTCTGGTTGAAAAATGCGAAAAGAAAAGCGTGGATCAACACTCGCCAAACTTCTACTAGCACGAAATTAGCAGAAGGAGCCCAAAGGGTGGTGCTAAAGTGCTGATAAAACCATGTAGTGTGTCACTACGTTCGTAATTGTTGGCCAACATTTGTGTGACCGTGTGTATGCAAGACAAGTTTGAGCCAACACCTTTCAGACAAAATTCCACAGTTTTGTTGTTGGAAAGTCGGATCGTGTGTATGAGGCTTAAGTCTTTTGACTAAAATGGCATTTTAGTTTTAGTCCCATTTTAGTCTTTTGACTAAAATGCTATTTTAGTTTTAGTCGTATTTTAGTCATCTCAATTGTTTTGGTTTTAGGCATTTTTTAGTCAACTAAAATAGTATTCATTTATTCAACTAAAATGTTTTAGTCATTTTAGTCAACAAAATTAACACTGCTAATGATCAGGTTCTGTTGAAATGGCAAGGCTGCACTTAGATGGAAATGTGTCCAGTCCATGCTCAACCAGATGAATTTTAATCCGTGTGTACCCAGGTTATTTGTGCTGAAAGACTACAAAGATCTTGTGCCTATGTTACTACTCTGGTGTTCCTACTTCTTGGAGGCTGCTGGCATTGTGAACCATATAACCTTATTTAAAGGGCAACTCCACCTTCGATGTTGAAAAAAATAGCAAATAACGAAAAAACAATATAGCATATACAATTCAACACAAATCTGCAGCCACTGTAATTTTCTGAAAATGCATCGCAATATGGCTACCGGGAGGTGTTCTGTACAAACAATGTGTACAGATTGCCTCCCAGAAACATCATGTCCTGCTTGTGTGATTGAATCACCAATTTTCCCATAAGTCTGCACTAAGATGCTTGTCAGATTTCTGCATCCAGCATCCCCTGGAACAAAAATGTTATTTTTGGTGAGATACTCCCAATAGGAAATCACATCTAAAGGGATTCAGGCCCACCAGCTTTTCTCATTAGTGCCCTGCAGCTGTCACAGCTGATTGATAATTATGAAACCACTCCCATTAGACTCACTTTCACATGGACACAGAAAAACACACAGAGATATTTTCAGAATAACAAAAGGTAGGAATCTGCAACAAAGTTTGTTAAAACCCTTGTAATGTACATAGATCACCCAGAGGGGAATGTTTTTTTCTCAACAAAAGTATAGTTACGCTTTAAGTGGATAAGTTATTTTATGATAAATACAATAAAGTGCTGTGCTTCCTGCATATGTATAAATACCTGTATGATTAAACCCAGTGTGGGTGAAAAATGTCAAAGGAGTTTGACCGATGGGCTGAGATTTGAGCTGAAGCCAGTTTTTTATTCACCTTATATTGGAGTGGAATACTATGTGCTACTGTAGCTGCGTGCTACTTTATTGCATTTATCACAGGTTATTTGTGCTGTTTTTGTACCTGTGTGGAGATTTCTATTTATTTCCTGTTTTGCTTACCTAATAGAAAATGAGATAAAATCCCCCTAAAGTGAGGGAACATTTGCTCCCATTTAATTATTTACCCTCATTTCTTACTCGGATGATAAAATTTGGGATTTATCCTCACTTTATGTCCCAATGACATGGTCACCAGGACAAACAGAAGGGTGAATCTACCTGTTGGGAGAACAGACAGAAAAAACAACTTTACAAAGGATATAACATGTCCCTATTCTATCCAATGCTAAAGTTGTGTATTTATTTACATGTTAAAATGACACCAATTATGCCCGTACACACACGGTAGGAAATTCAGACGGAAAATGACCGATCGGACAATGTTGTCGGATAATCCGACAGTGTGTGGGCTCCATTGGACTTTTTCCGTCGGAATGTCCGATCAACAAAGTTTGAGAGTTGGATATAAAATTTTCCGTCAACACGATCCGATTGGACCTTGTCTGATCGTTTGTAGAGAATTCCGATAGGACAAAGTGCCACGCATGCTCAGATCAAATTATGAGACCAAAGCTATTGGCTACTAGCCGCAGCGTTGTCCCGTCGTAACGAATGAATGTCATCACGTTCTGAACGATCGGATTTTCCGACAACTTTGTCCTACCGTGTGTATGCAACACCATTTCAGACAAAATCCGTCTGGAAAAATCAGACGGATTTTGTTGTCGGAATGTCCAACCGTGTGTACAAGGGCTTAGAGTTAAAGTGCACATATAATAGTTTATCATGTGAAAAATAACAGCATTTATACATAGTAAATGCTTACCAGTAATAATAAGTAAATGTACACAAGTTCAGTTTGTAGGGGGTGGGGGGTCACCAAATCCTGCAAAATCCAAACTTGGCATTAAACCTAATTTAAGTCCATTGGGTGGGGGGCTCTTGATACAAAATTCTGGCCATTTTAAAGGCTAATAGGCAAATTGTTGTCAAAAAAGGCATGTGATGGTGGGTACATGTACCAATGCAAAAAAAAAATATAAAAAAAAAAATACCATACAGTGGGGAGAGAACTTTTTTATGCAGCTTCAAGAGCAACATTCACTGCCCCCCCCCCCCCCCCCGCCTGTATCCCCAAATACTTAATATTATAGACTTCAGGTATGTATTTGGTAGAAATTTGGTAGCATCAGGACAGTATAAAAGCACTTAATTAGGCAGCAAAAATGAGTCGAGATAGGTTTTATCAGCATGTCATTCCATTTTCTTTGCAAGGCCATCTCTACCCTAGTCAAGCAAAGACAAGCAGAGATGGCAATGTAAATAGTACTACATTACTACATTAAAGTGGTTGTAAACCCATGGAAAAAAAAAAAAGCAACCTGCAAGGCAAAGGCATAATGAGCTAGTATGCATAGCATACTAGCTCATTATGAATAACTTACCTGAGAACGAAGCCCACGAAGCAGTCCTCCGTCTTCATGTCCGCCGCTGCCATGGATCCCGGAGTGACTTCCGGGTTTCGCTGCTCCGGCGAATCACAGCGTGATTCCCGCGCATGCGCACGGCATGCGCACGCATGCGCACGGCAGCCGACACTCGCGGCATATCGCCGCGATCTGCGGCCTGCCCAGTGCGCATGCGCCGTAGACAGCAGTGGCTGTCTTTTTGTAAATATCTCCTAAATCGTGTAGGTTTAGGAGATATTACTTGGACCTACAGGTAAGCCTTAATCTAGGCTTACCTGTAGGTCAAAGTGGTTTGTAAGGGTTTACAACCACTTTAAATGAAATATTTCCAACGTCATTAGTAGTTAATTATTGGTAAGCAACAAACATGACAAATACCATCTACTTTATATGTAATCATATGCAGGAAAAGGGAGGAGGCACTACCAAGGACCATGGGAGACTACACAATTCCATAGGTCTATGTAGAAGGGAAATGAGATCAACCCCAAATGGTCAGATGTAAACACCAGGTGGAGCACTTCAGTGTGTCATCGGTTAGGCAGTTCCGAGAACAGATGGTCAGTAATGCACGAATACTGCACGTTGAATACTGTGAAATAAGACAGCTCTTAAACAGGCAACAACTGCCTGTTGTGCTCTAATCACCATGAGCTAAATCTTATCATTGAAGAAAAAATGGCCAGCAGAAGGACATTTTTATTGAGGAAGAATTATCCAAAATGTAAAGAGAAAAGGAATACAGGCAGAATTGTAAAACTGGCCAACAGCAGGACAATTATAGACAGCAAGGTTAGGCCCAATTTACTAGAGACAAACAGCACAGACTGGACCTTCACTACAAGAATTAAAATACTGCATAGAACATAGAAGTCTAAAAGTGGCCAGAAGCAAGAGATTTTCAATCAGGGATAATAAACATAGCAGATGGATGTCTAACCTTTATTTTACCTATGGGGATGAGAGGGTATTGATGTAAGTGATATAATGTGAGGTGATTAGGTGCACTATGTTTCTGCAAGGTCTATGTAAAGGTATTATGTTTAGATGGTTACTATGATGGAGAAAACACCATGAGATGACTGGGTCCACAGACCACAAATGGAAGTTCCCATCCCATTACTGAATCACAGCACTGTATACTGTATGTAGCTGAACATACAGTTCATACAGTGCACACAGACTCTGTATCTATTAGTGAAGGAAATTTTTTGGACTAGCTTGGTCCAAAGGAACTAATGGTGTAGACAGATACTCCCAGATAGCAAGCACTTATGCTGCAAGTTTGAAAATTCATGACTCCAGATCTGTGCAAACATTGTGCTAGTCTGCTGCAAGTTCTGGTTCAGTTATGTTGTGCAATAGTCATTCCACCACAGGGGTCACTATGACTGAATTTTCATGCTGTAGACTTGCAAAGTTCTTGCTGTAGACTCACCACTGCAACTTTGCTCTTGCTAGAGACTTGTCTCGCAAATTTGCTGCAAATTGGAAAAGTGTCAACTAGAACTTGCCAGTGAAAAGTTAACAGACTTACAATTTAATACTGCCACAAATTTGTACTTGCTATCTGGGCTGTTGGTGAAGGCTGCTATTATACATTTTGTGGATTTGGCAGTCAAAAGCTGAATGAAATTGCCTGAAAATTGGTGTGTGTGCAACCAGCAGTAATATATTTTTGCAGACATTCACGTGGTTGGTGCAGCCTGCATTTGCATGGGCATGGTAGCTCATTCACTTGAATGGGCTGCTATACCTGTGGGGAAAGGGTTCCTGCACCTTTTTAAAAGCACAGCCGCAGCAAAATCACATGGTGCAAAAGCACCCACAAATGCACTGCATGTTTACGTGGCGCCGGCTCCTGAAGAGCACGTGCTATATGTTTGGAAAGTTAAGGTTACACCTGAACTGCAGTTTGGTTTGGGTACAATTGTTTCAAATTTGGACCTCAGCATCAGTCTGACTGGACTATAGGATGTCTGGCCACAGGGGGCACTGTCTCTCCTGGCAGGCATGGAACCACAGTCTGGTTGGGTGCTTTAAGGTTACCTTCTCTTGGGGCCCACCCAGTGGGAGTGTCACTCTTGCTGTGCTTCCTGGGAGAGGGTACTTAAGATGCGGATATCACGTGGTTTGGGGTTCCGGTCCAGAAGTATGTTCTGACTCCATTGTCCTGGTCCTCCTGACCAGCCCCCAGGAAGGCTATGGCCTGGGCTGTGGATCCACCCGACTTATTGTCTCAGGGCTGGCTAGCCCGAGGCAAGGAAACTAAATAAGAATTCCGAGGTGGTCCGGTGCCGTCTCCGTTAGTTGGAGAGGCCCAGTAACTTCGTAGTTATCCAGGGGAGGACTCTTCAGAAAAAGGCCATGTACGGTTTAGCTTCTTAGCAAGAGCCTGGTAGGGCTGAAGTACCTAAGGGATTCCAGTCTCGTGGGTATCGCCAAACTGGCTGAAAGATCTAGGTATCACACGAGTGTTCCACAAGTTTTAGTTTCCTTGTACAACAACGTCTGTGGCAGAGACTTATTCCTGTATGTTCTACAACAACGTCTGTGGCAGAGACTTGTTCCTGAGTAAAACAACTTGTTGGCTGCTAGGCCTTGTGAGAGAGGGACTGTCCAACTTGAGTGAACATCCAGTTGTGAATGGCTATTCTCTGGATTTAGTCAAAGCAAGCAAGTCCTTCAATATTGACTTTGACATTAAGAGTACCTGAACTTTCTTCCTAACCCTCTGATCCTATTTTAAGAGACTCTTTGTTGTCTACGTTTTTGCAAAAAAAATCCCTTTATGCGGATGTGTCGTCAGTCTCTCAAGTTACTGGGCTATCTACCATGGGAAACCCCTAGACATAAATCGAGGAGAAGAAGGTAACGCTAAGCCCAATCAAACCAGCAGCTCCTTCGGGGGTCAGTGCTACATTAAAGAGGAAGTAAACCCTCTTTAAAAAAAAATAAATAAATAGCATACTAGCTCATTATGAATTATTTACCTGACATCGAAGCCCCCGAAGCGACCTTCGTTCACCTCCTCCGCCACCACCATATATCCTCAAGTGACTTCCGGATATCTCTGCTCCGGCGCTGTGACTGGCTGGAGCAGTGATGACGTCACTCCGGCATGATCGCCTTCACTAACGGCACGCTCAGTGTGCCTGCACCGCTGTCAACGGCGCGCACGCGCCATTGACATCGGTGCCCGTTTTTAGGAAAATATCTCCTTAACCGTGTAGGTTTAGGAGATATTTCTTGCACCTACAGGTAAGCCTTAATCTAGGCTTACCTGTAAGTTAAAGTGGTCTGTAAGGGTTTACAACCACTTTAAGAATGAATGGTATCCCCACGCCTCTGTAAAAAAGCAGGCCATTTTGGCTGCAGGCGTGGAAACAGGTGTGATTCCCACAATCACGTGCACAAGTATGTACCAAGCCTCAAAAACAAGTCTAGGACCCCATCCTGCTATTTAAAATTCTTAGAGAACTTAAAGTGTATAGTATATATAAAACTAATTTTAATCTAGTTTTGAAGAATAAAAGTAAAAGTTTAACCCTTACACCGCCATACAATTTATCAAGAAATGTCCAACCTCGTTTCATCTTCATCATCCTGGTAGATAGCAGCAGATTTTTATCAAGAATGTCTTGGTACATTTTTTCAATCATCCTTCCTTTAATGATATGAAATTTGTGAGTACCATATGCTGAAAAACAGTCCCACACCATGATGTTCCCCCCTCCAAACTTCACTGTTGATGTGATGATTTTGGGGTGATGTGCAGTGCCATTTGATCTCCGAACATAGTGTGTATTATGGCATCCAAAGAGTTAAATTTTGGTCTCGACCAGACTACATTCTCCCAATATTTCCCGGGCTTGTCTAAATGTTTTGCAGCAAAACGAGCTTCAACATGCTTTTTCTTCAGCAATAGAGTCTTGCATGGTGAGCATGCACACAGGATTACTTATTGTTTTATTTTAAACAATTGTACCTGCTAATTCCGGGTCTTTCTGAAGCTCTCCACAAGTGGTCTTTGGCTCTTGGCTCTAATTCTTTTCACTCCTCAGAAATCTTGCGAGGAGCACCTGATCGTGGCTGGTTTACGGTGAAATTATGTTCTTTCCACTTCTGGATTATGGCTCAACATTGCTTACTGGAACATTCAGACGTTAAGAAATCCTTCTGTAACCAATGCCATCAGTATCAGCATCAGTATGTTTTGCAACAATAGGCTTTGTTTTTACCCATCATGAGATATTTCTTGTGTGGTACCTTGGTAATGAGACACCCAGGGGTGGACTGACAACTCATGGGGCCCCCGGGCCACACAGTATACACACACACACACAGTATACAATCACACAGTATACACATACATGTACACACAGTATACACAGACATGGTTCTATTGGCTGAGAAGGTACTGGAGAGGTGGTACAGCTAAAATCTTGGGATTTTTAGACCAAAAGGATGTCGGTAAGGGACATTTCAGAGACAGATGTAAAAAAACAACACAGATTTTTACATACTGTCCCTGATTTTACTAAGGGTGGCAACCCTGATGGGGCCCCCTAGTGGCTTGGGGCCCTCGGGCAGTGCCGAATGGCCCAATGGTCAGTCCGCCTCTGGAGACACCTTTTTATAGGCCATCAGTTGAGACTAAACCAGCTGATATTAATTTTCACTGACAAGGGGCAGGATTGCTTTCTAATTACTGATACATTTCAGCTGGTGTCTTGGCTTACCATGGCTTGCACCTCCCTTTCTTCACCTGTTCAATACTTTTCCCCTGTGTCATTCCATTTTATTACACATAACTTAATTTCTGAACATATTTATTTTGGTTTCTTTTTATGTATGGATTGCATGGGTTGTGTACTGGCATGAAGTAAAATTTCATGCCAATAGCACCTTTAAGCCGCGTACACACGGGCGGACTGTATGGCCAACTTAGTCCGTCAGACAATCCGACGGACAGTCCGTCCTACTTTCGAATGAACGGACTTGACCACACACGGATACACAAACAGTCCGTCGAAAGCTTGCGCGATGACGTGTACAGCACGTACGACGGGACTAGAAATAGGAAGTCCAATACACAGCAATGCAACCTTTCGCCGTGTAAATCCTTTCTGAGCATGCGCCATACTTAGTCCGTCGAACTAGCCTACTCACGAGCGGATTGTCCGCTGAAACCAAAGTATGACGGACAGTATTACGGAAATTCCGAAATACTTAGTCCGCCAGACTGCACGCTGAAAAAGTCCGCTGAAGCCCACACACGAGCGGACTGTCCGCTGAAATGTGTTTCGACTGACTAAGTTGGCCAGACAGTCCGCCCGTGTGTACGCGGCTTTAGAAATATATTTACCTAGAAAAATGGTGATGTGTTCAATACTTATTTTACCTGCTGTATATATGGTCTAGAGGTCTCCCTTAAGGTACAGAGTGGGAGGTCTGATATGAAAGGAGTACAAACATAAAACCATTGGGGGCATCTAAGAGATATGAAACATTAGGAACCAGTTACCTTTGCATTTAACACATAGTTGTATCTTGTGCATTGCACAGACTACCTTCTAGGGAATTAGGAGTGACTGGTGCAAAAACATTATATAGCATCATTATTGTAACAACTACAAATTACCTCATTGTTATACGTTTGCTTATGGTTTATAAAGATATACATAAAAGAGTAATTCTATTTCATGCAGAAGTTTTATTTGACATATTCATGTGGTCTGTGTCACATTCAACAACTATCAATCAGCATGTTTTCCTGTGACATTAGGAGATTCCATTCTAGGGAAAGAGGGAGAGGTTGCCACACAGGGATTACAAACTTACATGAATAGTGTATTATATGAACAATCAATGCAATATAAAATTAAATGTATACAACATCTGAACATTACTGTGGTGGATGAAAAGCAAATACACAATACAAGCGTATATAGGCTGTGCATTTATGATCATGGATTTATAACCAATACATTTTACAGAAAATCATTGCAGTAGGCATTGCTACTACAGTGATGATCCTCACTGTCTTCCAGGTCCTATGCTGAGAGGCTGCCATGATGCATAGAACCACAGGGTGTAAGCTATCTATGCCACTGTCCCTCCTGTTTGTGGACTGTGAGTCCAGATATTCCGTTGATATGAACTATATATAGCCTTCCGTTCACAGCCAGAAATTTTTGCAAAAAACGGTGGATACCCTTACCGGAAGTGATAGACACAAACTACTATATAGCAAATGTGTCATATCAACGGAATATCTGGACTCACGCTTCATATTATTCTGTTATAGTTGGACTTTTTTTGTTTATGTTGTTAGTTCACTTTAGCACATTTTTGTATTTTTCACTAGACAGCACAACATGTGATATGTGTGCTGGCTTTTCAAGTTTGATTATACTACCAAACTATTGGGTGACTTTTATTCAGTTTTGATCTTTTTGGTTAAATTTTTTGACATTATAGCGCTACATTGTTTGTTATCATTTGTTATTTAGACTTTGTTTGTATGTTAGCTGCTGTTTTGTGTTATATCACAATTTTTGTCATTTGCATAGGGAGCGCAGTGTTTTCGCCCTCTTTTGATTTGAGCTAGATTTCCTGATGAAACCCTTTTGCAGGTTTTCCCGAATGTATTCAGACATGGCTTGTGTCTCGGGAGGAGAGGTCCCAGGTAAAAGCTCAATGGAGCAGTCAAAGTCTCTATGAGGAGGAAGGCAATCGGCGGTCTTTTTGCAGAAAACATCTCGGAAGGACTGATATTGGGCAGGCAACATGGGAGTTGTGGAGGTCTCAGCAAGAGGAATGGAAAGAGGAGGTAGCACCTTGGAAATACATTGTTGTTGGCATGGAGGACTCCAAGCCAATACTTGTCCAGAATTCCAGTCAAGATGTGGGGAGTGTTTCTGCAACCATGGAAGGCCCAGGATGATGGGACTGGAGGATTTAGGCAATATTAGGAAAGAGATCTCCTCACTATGTAAAGCCCCAATGCGTAAATCTATAGGAGAGGTTTTAAACTGGATTGGACTCATAGGCAAGAAGGAGCCATCTACTGCGGTCACGGAGAGGGGTATAGCCAAGGCAACAAAGGCGATGCCCAACTCGGAAGCTAAAGATTGTTCAATGAAATTCCCGGCAGCACCAGAATCCACGTATGCAGAGAGTTGATAGGCATTCTGAGCCCAGTGGATAGCCACGGGAAGGGTGAAATGAGGGAAGCGAGGAAAATTAACGGATCAGTCTAGATCACCTCCCTCCGAGTGAGCTAGACCCTGGAGTTTCCCAGATGGACTGGACAGGAGTTCAAAAGATGTCCTTTATCGCCACAGTAAAGGCACAAACCCAGTCCCAATGTGTCGGCCACGCTCCTCGGAAGTGAGGCGGGTTCGCCCAAGCTGCATAGGTTCTTCTAACATGTGAGAGGTCGAAGACGGAGAGGATTGCACCGATCTTTGGACTACCTGTGCTGGACGGCCAGCAGGGGGATGACTGGATTTGGATTTCTCCAGAGCCCGCTCCTGGAAGTGAATGTCAATTTGAATGCTCAATGCGATTAAGTCATCCAATGTGGTGGGAATGGTGCGTCCAGCGAGTTCATCCTTGACACGGTCAGATAGGCCTTGCCAGAAGGTAGCAGTAAGGGCCTCATTATTCCATTTGAGTTCAGCGGCCAGCATACGGAATCGAACTGCGTATTAGCCGACTGTCATTTCTTGCTGACGAAGACGAAGGAGGGCCCCAGCAGACGAAGACACTCTGCCGGGCTCATCAAATGTTTTCCAAAATGCATCCAAAAAGAGCTGGAAGTCAGAGGTGATAGGAGCGTGTGATTCCCAGAGTGGAGAGGCCCAAGTTAAAGCATCATCGGAGAGGAGAGAGATGATATATGCGACTTTGGTGCGATCAGTTGGAAAATGGTGGCTGAAAAGTTCGAAGTGGATGGAACACTGATTAATGAAGCCCCGACAAGCCTCAGGATTACCGGAGAACCGAGGTGGTGACGACAGATGTAGGCAGGGATTGCCAGGTAAGACCGGAGCAATTGAATCAGGACCTGAAATGGGAGGAGCTGAAGTTGCAGCGAGTTGCAGAAGATCCAGACGAGAGGCAAGATCCTGGAGAACCAGCATTATTTGCTCTTGATTAGCTTGCTGGGAGTTAAGTCTCTGAACTAGATGTTGCATTTGATCCTCGGTCAATGGCCGATTCTCAGAGACGCTCATGGCTTGAGCAAACTGTCATGGTACTACTTACAGCAAACCCACAGGCAAGCAGGTGACACGGGATCCCCCAGGGAGTGGACTCTAAGAGCCAGCCGGTGTTCCACCAGGGACCCTCTCACGAAGGTTTGAACTTAGCTGCGTGCTGACCCCAGGTCACGAACCCCGGGTTCACCCTGCTCACTAGGGAAGTACCAGAAGACACTGTAGACAAGGATGGATGGATGAAGCAAGGAAAGCCAGATAGTGAGCCAAGGTCAGGGCGGGCTGCAGACAACGTAATCAGAACAAGCCGGTCGGTACACAAAAGATCAGTTCACGAGAAGCCAGGTAAAACAGGTTACACAGGGGAGCTTCAGAAACAAACATTGCTTAAGCAATGGTAGCTAGTTAGGAAGGGATTTAAATAGAGAAGCACATGAGGGGCTGGACAGGAAGTAGCAGGAAGGAAACATATATTAGGCAACAGGTGAAGGGCGTCGACACCCATAGCTGCAGAGTGCACAGAGCTGAACACCTGACAGTGGACAACAGATGCCAGCCGACCCACTGCAGTAAAGGTGAGACACAGATCAGCTCTGCAGCTGATCTGTGACAGCCACTGTTGCAACACAGCTCTGTATACTATATGTATCTGAGTCTACATACAGTTAATACAGCATGCCCAGCAAGAGCAGTTATTAGTGCAGTGAATTGTTCATTTGGGCCGACTTGGCTCAAACAAACTATCTAAAGGGACATTAAATGTGGAATTAGGCTTTAATTAATAACAAAACTGTGGTAATCACATATAGAAGTTTGTGTTTTTTTGGTTGTTTATATCATAATGTTTATACCCAGTGATGCCAGCTTATATTTAAAAATAAATAAAAATAAAATACTTTTTTGAATTTGTAGGATGTAGAGTCATTATAGTTTAATGTTAATATATTATTTGGCTTGAGAATGGAAAAATGCTTTAAATTATAATTTTAGAAAAGCAGTAAAGCAAGAACTAATTATGTGTTAAGTGCTGTAATCAATACCAACCAATCAGATTTCAGCTACGATTAAAGTAAGATAAGTGAAAAAGATGAATTATGAGTTGTTGTTATACTGTACACTTCATTCTACACATTTTTCTTTGCTTTATAAAATAATCCTGCAGATGTATACAGCTCTATCAGCTGAACTGATATTTGTATCATACGTTTTATTCTGTGCAAGAAATATACATTTTTTTAACTTGCAAATAAATTCAACCCTCACTTCATTTTAAGCTAAGCTTTCTTGGACAGTGCTGAATAATTGGCTGTGCTTGTTGGATAACGTTGTGTATCACGATACCAGCATACAAAAAGCCTGCCAAGACATTTCAAGTGTTCACATTGTCCTTTGCTCCAAACTTCTGTGTTTCACATGTTGAGTCAGAGGTAGACTTTTTATAACAAGAAGAGGCAAACAAATACATATATATTGTTTTAATTAAATCACAGAGGCCTTGTTTCTCTTCGGGGGAACAAGTGTCAGTGCTAAACACTGCATGGTGCACAGTGCAGCTGTTTTCATCAAGTCATGCTTCAGTCCCCTGTATTACAATGGAACGTAATGTCCTTTGTAATTGCACCCAGGGATGCTAGCAGTCAACACTATGACTGAATGATTACAAGTAATTCTTAAGATGACAATAAATTATACTAAAATTGGATGATTTATTTGATTTTTTTTTTATGCTGACATGCATCTGTGTAAGTAGGAACATAACAATTATTTACGTAACTTTGACTTGATTTTTTTTCAGTTAACTTTTAAACAACAAATTAAATTAACCTCCCTGGCGGTATTCCCGAGTGTGGCTCGGGGTGTGATTTCAGTACCAAAAGTGGAAACCCTGAGCCAGACTCGGGATCGCATTGCAGGATCCATGTAGAGGTTACTTACCTTGTCCCCTGGATCCTGCGATGTCTTCCCACTGTGATCTGTGATCCGTCGTGTCTCGTTTGATCTGTCACAGTGACGGGCTCCGTTCCCTGTGAGCGTTGAAACACACAGGGATGCAGTTCGGCGCCAAATTCAAAAAGTAAAAAACACAGTATAGATACAGTATACTGTAATCTTACAAATTACAGTACTGTATCAGATAATTACACATCCCCTTTGTCCCTAGTGGTTTGTCCAGTGTCATGCATGCATTTTTATATTATAAATACTATTCTTTCTGCCAGGAAACTGGAGATTGTCCATAGCAACCAAAAAATGTCAGTTTACGTCAAAAGTGCTTTTAAACCAGCTAGAATACAGTGATATTAAATTAAAATCATTTGCAGAATTGAGCGATAGTGATTCGTGGGGAAATTCATCATCAAACACTAAAAGTAATGACAGCGACAATTCTGCAACTGAGCAAATTTCAGTGTTTTTTGATTTGATTATATTATTGAATAATTTTTATTATTATATTATTATTTGTTATAATTATTTATAGTTATTTATTATATTATAATTTATGATTTTGTGTTTCAAACTTTATCATACCCGGGATGTCTACTAGACTCCTGTTTGGACAGATTTAAGTGAGTTATTTCTAAGAATTACAGGCCTACAATATATAACGCCAAATTTCCATGCACCCAAAATCTGAAATCATTATACCGCCAGGGAGGTTAAACAACAAATTAAATTAAATGCAAAAAATAAAACACAAACTATTCAAGCCCAATACACTGTATATACAGAAAACTGAGGGGGTTGGAACTGTCTAAAAGTCTTTAGAAGACCAGCAATACAAATGTTACAACTTGACAAATGTGAGTGATTAGCCTGCTGTCTTTAATGGTATCTCATCTTTTATTTTTTTTCAAAACCTAGTACAATATATATATGTTGCTGTTTCATGAGCCTCCCTACCTAGTGCACAAATTATTATAATACATTTAGAAATTCACTCTTTAAAAACAAAGTTCTAGCAAGGCAAACAATATTTTTGCATATATACGTATATATATATATATATATATATATATATATATATATATATATATATATATATATATATATACTGTGGGGCGGGAATGTGCCATGATTGGATAAAGTCATGATGACAGTGTTCAATCATGACTCTGACAGTGCTCTGTGCCCTGATTGGCTGAAGCTTTCACTGCTTCATCCAATCAGGGCTTGCAATGCACTATTCAGTGCCGCAATGCATTGTGGTCAGTTTAGGGAGTCGAACAAACGGTCGAACGACCCATTTGTTCGACTATTCGTTTAAACGTCTGAACAGGTAAAATTCACCCTGAACTTAAGCTCAGGCTGAACCGTTCGCCCATCCATACTTAGTAATAACAAACTCAATATCGGAACTTAGATAAGGGTATACTGTGTACTACCCTGTAGGATCACACCACAGGTGTTGTTTTTGGGACCCGATGTCAGCAGCTCTGTTAGTTCTGATCACTGTCAACAGGTGCTACTGCATTGGTTCTTGTAACAATGTAAATAAAAACTGTTACGATGTAGTTAGTTATTTACATATTATTTTTCTAACAATATCATATGTTGGGAAAAAGCAAATCTTCACACACTGATACTAACATCACACAAGTCCTGGTTTATTGAAAATGACAATCACTATGCCACGGTCACTGTGATTGTCATTATCAACAAATCATCAGTGATGTCATCAGTGTGCAAAGATTTCCTTTTCCTGCTCATGTGTTGGGGCACAGAAAGCTTTATATATCACTTGCACCCAGCACTGAAATAGAGCTGTCGGGATTTAGTTTGAGAGCAGAGAAGATTATCTGTACACGCTTTTGTTAAAGTAGAACTATAACCATAGATAGACAGTGACAGCTCTCTCAATAAGAATTGGTGTTCCCAACACCCAACAAAAGAATAACTAATTTGCCCATCCTTTTTTGAGCCTTCAGCAAAATCAGTCAAAGCCTTGTTACCTTTTAAATTGTCATGTACATATACATGTTTTTCTAGGCTAAGTTGTTTGTCACATTTTTTAGAAATCTACAATGCATATGGCTTTCATATAAAGATCCAACCAATTACCATACCAAAGTCTGAGAATACAATACAAAACATTTTATTTTTGAAAAAAATGTCAGTTATCTTAAAATGTATTATTATAATGTTTCCATACTTTCCTATTATGGTGCCCATATATGACATCACTATTGGACAGGAAAGGTTATTTTAGAAGTGTATTTATGGGCTGCCCAAGATCAAGCCAACAGACATCTCCTTGAATATGGCTACAGTGATGACTGCACAAGAGCTGCACCTGTAAATGAATGCAGCTCTTGTACACTCAAGCATATTATCCTCAGGATGGTATTGGTGTCTGATGCGAACATCTTTCATATCTCTCTGATTTGGTTATCTCTGTGTTCAGTCACATCTATTGCAAATAAGTCCATTCAAAGCCAAGAACAGCAATTTTCATGCCTGCAAACACCACACAATGTAAAATCCAGTGAATAAAATGTTACAGATTAGTACAAAAGCAATAAGCTGCATGGAAAAAAAAAACAATACAATAGGTTATCTGTTGCCTGTATGTTTAATAAAAGGCTTAAGATTGTTCTAACAAAACACTAAACATAAGTATAACAAGCAAGTGTAAAGAGAATTAATAAATACAGTTCCAGGGAACATGTTTCAGGGCTTTCATTAGAGAATAGCATATACTCACCAGAACATTACGCATATCATCTTAAACCTCATGTGGAGCTCCATGATTCTGTCTTCCAATATTTCTTTGTGGTTTTGGCTACATAATCTGGCCTGTGTAATGGAATCTAAGCCCACTACACCAAGGTAACCTTCAATTTACAAAACACATTCATGTGATACATCTGGGATTCTGTATGTCTAGTACCATTTTATTAAATAAGTCTTTGGTATTAGTATTGTGTCTATAAACAATAGAGAAACCAATTATTGGGGAAGTAAAGGTGCAGGTTGAAGCAGCTTGCCTTGTAATCATTAGACCTTCTTGTTATAGACATTTGTAGGGGCTATGTGCTTGATTGTGAAGACTAGTTTGTTAGCCTGCTGAACAAAATAAACCGGTATAATTATGATGGTGGTGGTGGTGGAGAAGAGGGGATGTTTAAACTCTATTTGTAGTTAAAAAATAAAGTAACTGTGTATAAAACAGGGGTTTGTTTATAATAGAGTATGGATAATGATATCTTTGTATAAATGCTGCTCCCACAGATTGTTAAAGACATTTTTTCACTGGGGCTTGGAAAGCTTCAGAAAAAAACAAATAAATACAGTAGGGGTGTATATACAGTGCCCTGCAAAAGTATTCACTCTCCTTGGCATTTTTCATGTTTTGTTGCCTCACAACCTGAAATTAACATGGACTGTTTGAGGATTTGCATCATTTAATTTACAGAACATGCTCACAACTTTGATTTTTTTTTTACTGTAGTTTATAGTTTATTTTTTTTTAACAAACAATAAATAGGACAAAATAACAGAAAAAGTAAATGTGCATAACTATTCGCCTTCCTAAAGTCGATACTTTTGTAGAGCCACCTTTTGCGGCTATCACAGCTCCAAGTCGCTTTGGATAGGTCTCTATGAGCTTGCCACATCTTACCACTGGGATTTTTGCCCATTCCTCCTTGCAAAACTGCTCCAGCTCTTTTAAGTTGGATAGTTTGCGCTTGTGAACAGCAATCTTTAAGTCTGACCACAGATTTTCTATTGGATTGATGTCTGGGCTTTGACTAGGCCATTCCAACACATTTAAATGTTTCCCTTTAAACCACTCACGTGTTGCTTTAGCAGTGTGTGAAGGTGAACCTCCATCCTAGCCTCAAATCACACACAAAGTGGTACAGGTTTTGCTCAAGTATATCCCTGTATTTAGCACCATCCATCTTTCCCTCAACTCTAACCAGTTTCCCTGTCCTGACTGCTGAAAAACATCCCCACAGCATGATGCTGCCACCACAATGTTTCACCGGGGGGTGGCGTTCTTTGGGTGATGTCATGTGTTTGCGCCAGAAATAGTGTTTTCTTTGATGGCCAAAAAGTTCAATTTTAGTCTCATCAGACCAGAGTACCTTCCTCCATACATTTTGGGAGTCTGCCATATGCCTTTTCGCAAACTCAAAATGTGCCATTTTATTTTTTGCTGAAAGTAATGGCTTTCTTCTTTCCACTCTGTCATAAAGCCCAACTCTATGGAGGGTACCGCTTATTGTCGTCCTATGTACAGATACTCCAGGCACTGTATAAAGCACTGAATGTGACGTGCACTAAATAATCACTGTAAAGTTGGCCATAGATTAATGGAATTTTGATATATTGGTGACCAGTCCCGTTTCAGATAACTTGATCTAACGATCGGCTTTATTTTGAACCGGCTTGTTGGAAAATTTTCCTTTAACTAGCGCTGCAGCCAATTGCCTGTATTCTGTCAGAATACAATAACAAAAGAAAAAAACAGATTAATGTTTGGCCATATTTAATGAATCTTCATTACAGGTAATGATGAACTGCTTATGAATGTTTGATGGATGACAATTTCATTGCTTTATAAGTATGCCACTTGCATTCAACACTTAAGACGTTAATGAAAAAAAGAAGCAGTGACTCTGGCATTCACCAAACACTCACTGCAGGTGAATCTCAGAGATGCTTATTTTCTTTAACTGACAATGATTGATTCACCACCAGTGAATGTTCTTTGGAACCATTTTTCCAATTCCATCACCATGGTTGACTTAAAGTCTCAAGTTTTTTTTACCTTGATGCATTCTATGCATTAAGGTAAAAACCTTCTGTGCTGCAGAAGCCCCCCTTCCCCTTCACTCTTTTTTTACCAGAACCCAATCCTATCCAGCATCAGGCAGACTGGGCAGATTGATCCCACTGCTGTCAATCAAATGTTGTGATGAGGGAGCGGGGGGGCAGGGACGAGTTACCCAGTCTATGTCAATAGGGCACTCGCCAAAGAGGAGGAGCCTGGATCACTAATGGGGGACCCCTCAAAACCATTACACAGAGCAGGCAAGACATGTTTGTTATTTTAATTGAAAAAAACAAGGGTTTTAATGGTAACACCAATGAAACTGATTCTTAAAGGGTTTTCTCAGTTAAAATATTTAACATGGTCCCCATGTTTTACTGAATGGGTACTAGATCTAGCGATTTAACTTCACAGAGTGGTTAGTGGATGTGGCTGCTGCATTTAAGTGTATACATGCTACAGCTATGCTTTCCTCTGTCAAAAAAGTCAGTAACCTAAACAGTCCATGACTGTACATGGAATCTGTTTTAAAGGGTACCTCCACTGTTGTCAAAGGGCCATCCATAGTGCTGCTATCTCCATCCTCCCTTGTCACAATGAGACTTTGTGGACATGTGGAGGGAAAGGGGGATGGCTACTAACACAAGCTACAGCTGTAGCCACTAGAAGGCTGTGGACACACCATTAGAGGTGAGAATAGTTGTGACTGGGTGCAGCCTCAACCTGAGGAGGAGAGTTCAGCCCACAACTTGGAGGATGGGATAAAGGCAGTACATGCTAGGAAGCGAAATCCAGAGGGAAGCAGGCTGAGGAAGAGAAAGACTGTGTAGGACTACAAGTCCTAGTCGAACTGAGTCCTAAAAGGGCAAGAGGACTGGAAAAGCTGTTGTACAGAGTCTGAGAGACTGAGAGAGGGATTATGAACTGCTACACCTGCCCAGAGAACTCTCCTGCCATAGGGACTGCTGTTGATGAGAGGCTGTTTCCCTGCTAGTGTAAAACCCTGCTGATGTTATGGTGTGCAGATTTATAATGTGGTGGAGAAAGTTTCAGTGTTCTGAGAGATAGAGCATCTGCTGCTTCATTTGGGGTCACTATTGCTGCATTTCAGGACTGCTGCTATCACTCTCAGAGACTGTGAGAGTCAGCCTGCCCCTTGAATCTGGTGACCAAGTTCCACGTGCCACAGGAGGAGGGGATCCTTGTGCCAGACTACAGAGTGGCGAATTTTGTCACATTCCTGCTTAGAGTAACAGCACTAACTCTTTGTGGGATCCTCATGGATTTTTTTATTTGGAGAGTTTCTCCTTTCTTGTTGTGATAACAAAACTCTGATTAGAGAACTTCAAGCAAGACCTTGGCCCATACCAATCGACTTCTGTGAAACCTCACTATTAGATTTCCCCGCTTGATAAGACTTAGGCCGCGTACACACGGGCGGACTGTCTGCCCAACTTAGTCCGCCGAAACACATTTGAGCGGACAGTCCGCTCGTGTGTGGGCTTCAGCGGACTTTTTCAGCGGACAGTCTGACGAACAAAGTCTTACGGAATTTCCGTAAGATTGTCCGTCCAAACTTGGTTTGAGCGGACAGTCCGCCCGTGTGTGTGCCAGTCCGCTGTACTTTCGAAATGAGCGGACTTTTCCCGCCCGGAGAAAAGTCTGCTCATTTCGAGCGGGTATCCAGGTAGGCGGAGCACACGACGGAGACGTCGCGGGCCCCGCCGCCTGGTATGGACTTAAAGGGGAACCCCAACGCCGAAAAAAATCGGCGTGGGGTGCCCCCAAAGTCCACAACAGACCCTTGTCCGAGCATGCTACCCGGCTGGCCAGGAAAGGGGGGCAAGCAAGCGCCCCCCCCCCCTCCTGAGCCGTACCAGGCCGCGTGCCCTCAACATGGGGGGTGCCTTGGGGAAGGGGGGCACGCGCCCCCCCACCCCAAAGCACCTTGTCCCCATGTTGATGAGGACAAGGGCCTCTTCCCGACAACCCTGGCCGTTGGTTGTCGGGGTCTGCGGGCGGGGGCTTATCGGAATCTGGGAGCCCCCTTTAATAAGGGGGCCCCCGGATACCGGCCCCCCACCCTATGTGAATGAGTATGGGGTACAATGTACCCCTACCCATTCACCTGTAAAATAAAAGTACCAAAAAAAAACACAACACACGAGATAAAATATTTTATTGCACAGCTCCGGGGGTCTTCCGTCTTCGGGGGGCTTCTCGCCGGACTCCTCCGCTATCTTCTTGTAGCTCTTTTGCTAGCGGAGGAGTCCGGCCTCTTCTCCCGACTTCGGGGGTCTTGTCCCCCTCTTCGGTTCTTCTGCCGGGCCACCGCGCCTTCTTATAGCTCTTTTACAGGCGGTGGCCCGGTCTTCTGTCGCCGCTGTCGCCGACGCCACCGCCGACGCCACCGCCGACGCCGCCTTCCGTTCTTCTTCTTCTTCTTCTCCAGGAGATGTTGCCTCGACGATCTCTCCGGCCGGAATGCCAGAGCCGCGCTGCGCGGCCACTTATATAGTGACAATGGGGCGGTGTCACATGGTATATGTCACATGGGTTGGTGTCACATGGTGACCCCACCCCCTTACGATGTCATAGTCCCCATGTGACATCAACCCATGTGACCAACCCATGTGACATATACCATGTGACACCGCCCCATTGTCACTATATAAGGGGCCGCGCAGCGCGGCTCTGGCATTCTGGCCGGAGAGATCGTCGAGGCAACATCTCCTGGAGAAGAAGAAGAAGAAGAAGAAGAAGAACGGAAGGCGGCGGCGGCGGTGGCGGCGGCGACAGCGGTGACAGCGGCGACAGAAGACCGGGCCACCGCCTGTAAAAGAGCTATAAGAAGGCGCGGTGGCCCGGCAGAAGAACCGAAGAGGGGGACAAGACCCCCGAAGTCGGGAGAAGAGGCCGGCGGCGGGGAGGAAGAAAGCCGGACTCCTCCGCTAGCAAAAGAGCTACAAGAAGATAGCGGAGGAGTCCGGCGAGAAGACCCCCGAAGACGGAAGACCCCCGGAACTGTGCAATAAAATATTTTATCTCGTGTGTTGTGTTTTTTTTTGGTACTTTTATTTTACAGGTGAATGGGTAGGGGTACATTGTACCCCATACTCATTCACATAGGGTGGGGGGCCGGTATCCGAGGGCCCCCTTATTAAAGGGGGCTCCCGGATTCCGATAAGCCCCCCGCCTGCAGACCCCGACAACCAACGGCCAGGGTTGTCGGGAAGAGGCCCTTGTCCTCATCAACATGGGGACAAGGTGCTTTGGGGTGGGGGGGCCGCGCGGCCCCCCTTCCCCAAGGCACCCCCCATGTTGAGGGCACGCGGCCTGGTATGGCTCAGGAGGGGGGGGGGCGCTCGCTTGCCCCCCTTTCCTGGCCGGCCGGGTAGCATGCTCGGACAAGGGTCTGTTGTGGACTTTGGGGGCACCCCCACGCCGATTTTTTTCGGCGTTGGGGTTCCCCTTTAAGTCCATTCCAGGCGGCGGGGCCAGCGACGTCTCCTTCGTGGGCCCCGCCTACCTGGAGACGCGCTCGAAATGAGCGGACTTTTCTCCGCGTGTGTGGGCGAGTCCGTTCATTTCAAAAGTAGAGCGGATTGTATGGCGGACTTAGTCCGCCGTATTAGTCCGCTCAAAAAGTGCCGTGTGTGGGCAAGTCCGTTCATTCAAAAGTTTGGACGGACTGTCTGTCGGATTGTCTGACGAACTTAGTTGGCCAGACAATCCGCCCGTGTGTACGCGGCCTTACAGGGTATAGTCTACAACATTGATCTGTTTATTCTGACAGTGGGGAAATTACCCACTGTCAGAATACAAAGTCAAAGCAGGAAGGATTCCCCTACCCACTACTGTGTGGATGAGGGAATTAAGTTTTTTTTTTTCATTCAACCCCCTGGTTGGATGAAAAACATGGACTCATCCATTTTTCCAGTTTGGTAAAATGGGACAACTTCCCCGTTGCCTCTCAAATACAGAAGTCCTGGGGAAAAAGTGTGCCTGTACTCAGCCACCAATTAAAGAGGAAGTAAACCCTGATGGGTTTACTTCCTCTTTGATTCCCTGCAAAGGTAAAGCATAATGGACTACTAGTAGTCCATTATGTGTCACTTACCTGACACAGGAGCCAGGGAAGTCACCGCTGTCCCTTGTAGTTCCGAGCGTCCATCTTCTTGGTGGGTCTCGCTGCTCCGGCGCTGTGATTCACTGGAGCAGCGAATACGTCACTCCCGTGCATGCGCACAAGAGCCGACACTCGCAGCATATCGCCGCGATCTGCGGCTTACCCAGTGCTCCTGCATGCGCCGTAGACAGCGGTGGTTGTCTTCAGGTAAATATCTCCTAAACCGTATAGGTTTAGGAGATATTTCTTGAACCTACAGGTAAGCCTCAATCGGCTTACCTGTAGGTCAAAGTGGTTTGTAAGGGTTTACAACCACTTTAAGTTCATATCTGTCTTGGATATTACACTGCATATATTATGAAACTAAACATCTACTGCCCCACCATAGACTCTGTGAGGTGGTCTGTTTGTGGTGTGGCTGCAGTGGATTAAACAGAACATAGAGTTTGGCAATTTGAGTGAATTTTTTGAATTTAGGGCAGCTGCAATGTGCTGGAATCCCTTTGGGAGCTCACTGGTTGCATTTATTTGCTCTTTAACTTATAACGGGTAATTCAAGCTTGAAAATAACATAAACTAATACCCTAACACAACAAGCTTAACCTATGGCACAGTAACTCTTCTCCATAATAGCACACCCTTAAATGTATTCTAGTTGCTATGCAGAAGTCCTGAACAAAACGTAGTGTTTCCTGTCTCTTTCAAAGAAATAAATTTTTCTTACATGACTTTCATGTTTCATAAAAGAGCTACAATATTTGCTGCCTTTGTTTTCAGTTTACAAAGGAAATAACACATTGTCATGTTTGGCTGACATCTATCTGCTGTCCATATCAGGATTAAGTTCTAGGATATGCCCTGATTGGTGATATCTATGATGCACTGTACAAAAGGTTGTCCTTTCAACTATGGTCCCCTATCTAAGGACCAGTAGATAAGGCTATTTGTTTAAAAGGTTGTTTCCTTTCTCATGTGCCTTTTTCAGACTTGTTCAGTATATTATCTGTTGGAGAAAAATACAAGTGATTAAAATTAAAAAAAAAATCATATAAATATTAAAACATATTATACAAAATTCATGTTAGGTACGAGCATTCTAAGCAATGTGTAGGTGTTACATTTACAAGTAAAAAGTAAATGCTTTATCTTGCCTGCAGCAGACATAATCATTTTATCAAAGGCATGTAATACATGATTAATTTTTTTCTTGTTCAACCAGCGGGTTGACCGGCAGAAAATTAATCGATTCCTCCATCCACACATTTCAGATGGATGGGGGAATCCCCAGCTATTGTATTCTGATAGGCTTCCCCACCATCAGAAATAAACCATCAGAATACACTCGTCAACACCACCAGCTATTACCAAAAGCACTTATTGAGCAAAGTTTTTCCAACAGGCTGGTTGTACAGACATTGATTGAGAGATCACCTTCTGTACAATCAGCCTGTCCATAGATAGATCACAATTTGGCTTCGATCCATATGGCCAGCTTTAACCTAGACAAAATGACTTATTTTCGAGCTGAAGGACTCCTATATCCACTTAAGCCCCGGACCAATTTGCAGCCAAAGGACCAAGCCCCTTTTTGCGATTCGGCACTGCGTCGCTTTAACTGACAATTGCGCGGTCGTGCGACGTGGCTCCCAAACAAAATTGGCTTCCTTATTTTCCCACATATAGAGCTTTCTTTTGGTGGTATTTGATCACCTCTGCGTTTTTTGTTTTTTGCGCTATAAACAAAAATAGAGCGACAATTTTGAAAAAAATGCAATATTTTTTACTTTTTGCTATAATAAATATCCCCAAAAAATATATAAAAACATTTTTTTCCTCAGTTTAGGCCAATACATATTCTTCTACATATTTTTGGTAAAAAAAATCGCAATTAGTGATTATTGATTGGTTTGCGCTATTGGTTATAACGTTTACAAAATAGAGGATAGTTTTATAGCATTTTTATAAAAAAAATTTTTTTTACTAGTAATGGCGGCGATCAGTGATTTTTATTGTGACTGCGACATTATGGCGGACATTTTTGACACATTTTTGGGACCATTGTCATTTATACAGCAATCAGTGCTATTTAAATGCACTGATTCCTGTGTAAATGACACTGGCAGTGAAGGAGTTAACCACTAGAGAGCAGTGTAGGTGTTATGTATGACGTTATGTGTTTTTTTTATTGTAGGGGGGCATGGCCTGGCATGTGACGTCACTGATCATCCTTCCCTATATCAGGGAACAGACGATCGGTGACAGCCACAGTAGGAAGCATGGGGAGAGGTTAGTTTACACAGACCCCTCCTTATTCTTCAGCTCTGTGACCTGATCGTGGGACACCAGCGGCGATTGGGTCCGCTGGTCCCACGGCCACATCACGGAGCTCAGGGCCGGGTCGGGAGCGCGCCGGTGGCGGCGGCGCGCTCCCGACCCACGGCTGGGCACTTACAGAGCAATGTACAGGTATGTGCTTGTGCCCAGCCATGCCATTCTGCCAACTTACATCGGTGTGAGGCGGTCCTTAAGTGGTTAAAAAAGGTTGATTTTTTTAAAATTGCACAGTTGTTGCATACTGAACCATGTCAAGTAAAGTGGATATAAAATATCACCCTTGTTAAAATTTCAGATTTCTGTGATGTAAATAAATTATACAAAGATAAATCATTTCAGAACTTTTCCATCTTTTGTGACCTATAAACTGTACAACTCAGTTGAACAACAAACTATAATCTTTTAGGTGGAGGAAAAAAATAAAATAATATGGTTGCAAAGGTGTGCACACCCTTAAACTAATACTTTGTTGAAGCACTTATTGATTTTATTACAGCACTCGATCTTTTGGGGTATGAGTCTATCAGCATGGCACATCTTGACTTGGCAATATTTGCTCACTCTACTTTGCAAAAACATTCCAAATCCGATAGATTGCATCTCCTGTGCACAATCCTCTTCAGATCACCCCACATATTTTCAATGGGATTCAGGTCTGGGCTCTGGCTGGGCCATTCCAAATCTTTAATCTTCTTTTAGTGTAACCATTCCTTTGTTGATTAGGATGTATGATTTGGGTCGTTGTCATGCTGAAAGATGAAGTTCCTCTTCATGTTCAGTTTTTTAGCAGAAGCCTGAAAGTTTTATGCCAATATTGACTGTTAGATTTTTCTAACGGATCATGAAGGTGCAGAAGCCTCCATGTGTTTCCAAATGTTCCCACCGCAAGGTTACCACAAATCAGGAAAATCATATTCTCTAATTCAACTGTGTCATGTGACCTTCAGCACTACCAGCTTTTAGACAGGGAAAAATAAATCTGCACAAACCTCTTGTGGCTTCAAATTAGTGGATCATATGACAATGAGTAGGTGGCGATCTTGAAACCAACACATGTAGCCACATCCTTCCAAGAATACAATTATAATACATCCGGGACAAGGAAATCTCACCCAAAAAAAGCAATAGCTTAATAATAGCTTTAGCGTGCCTAGCTAAAATGTAACTAAAAGAGGCATGTAGTGTCAAATTCTGTTTGCACATCCAAATATATTACATTTTAGAAGTAGCCTAATAAAAATAATTAAACCTTTGCTCCGGTATTACTATTTTATAGCTTTGTTTAACATTTTTGTTTTCCTTCTAATGGGTTTTAGAATTTGTTCATTACATTAAAGCAACATATTTATCACAATGCTAACATTAAGACTACAGGACTGAAGTAGTCTACTAAGGCCTGAGTCCAGAGAATTTTAACCTATCATACAATTATTTCTAGGCAGGATTACAAGTTTCATAACTATAATAAGATTAACAATAAAAATATAACTTGTGTTGTAAAGGAGATTATTACAGAAAAAGAGAGATGATTACAGATAAAACTATACACATCTACATTGTAAAAATTCTAGATAGCTGGCAATTCTGCAGTAAAATTAGGTGACTATATGTCTATGCAAAAAGATTTGGATGTATTTTCTTCCCAGGGTGAGATGCTCTTGCATAGGAATGAGCAAATAATGCAAAATGTGTTGTGCTTAAGGCTAGGTTCACACTATAGCGATGCGGGAACGCCGCAAATCCGCTGCGTTTTCCCGCATCGCATGACTCCCGCCGGCAGTTCACACTGCCCTATGCGAATGGCTGGGAGGGTCAATGAAATGTTAATGACACCCCCAGATCCGTCCGCAAATCGCAGTGCGATCTGCAGACTCGCACAGGAATCGGATCGCATGGTGTGAACACCCATGCGATCCGATTCTGCTGCGGACCAAAAAAAGGGTCCGGTGCGAGTTTGCTGCGGGAGCGATGCGAATTCAGCCATACTATCTGTATGGCTGAACTCGCATCGCTACGGAGATCGGATGTGATTTGCACTGCAGTGCGGTGCAAATCACATCCGGATCTCCCCCCGCAGCAGTGTGAACCCAGCCTAATTAAGATCCTGAAGGAGATACCACTTTAAACATTGCAAGAAGTTATGGGCTAAATATCCACATCATGATGTCATTGGCTTACTAAAGAAGAAGCATACATCCCTATTATGTTTTGTCAGTATAATATAAGTTTAAAAACTACAATATCCAAATTGTAAGACAGGCAACAGACTGACACAAGTTAAAAATAAAAAAAGCAAACAAAATGCAATACAAACCCTTTCTCTGGTTCTGTTCCCCACATATTCACCCACTCACCTAGCATTTAAAACATAAATGATGTCCTTAAAATGACCCTTCTACCTCTGGCCTGCATGGAAATAGTTAATATGTATAGTGCAATTTTCAGGTACATACATGCATACCAACTAGATATGCATATGTGCTATGTGCGTGGGTCAAGAACTCCTAATTTAAAAAAAAATAATAATATGGGGGGAGGGGGGGGACTTTATTTTTATATTTTATAAAACCGTTTTTCATCTAAATGTATCACAAAGTGTCTGAAAAACACACTATAGCAAAGAGACAGTTTTTTTTATATTGAAACATGGTCAATAAACATATTATATGGACTTTTGCACCCATGATTCTTTTCCATGATGCTCCCTTGTGGCTGCATGCCAGCTTTGTGTGAATTTTGGGGTGAGTTTTCTTTTCCACATTACTCTGCTTAATCAATGTTAAATAATGTGTTATTAAAACTGCATATCGTGTATTTGATATAATCATATATGCTTACTATACATATATTTATATGTTTCATTTATATTTTTGTGTTTATTCCCTCTTCATTCTCAAATTTGTCAAAGTCCTTTGACAGTACCATAAAAATCCCGCTGCTCCACTATACTCCAATTTTTCTATATTATTTGGACTGTTAAGCTGGTCATATATACCGATTCCCCCATCCACACATTGGAGGTGGATGTGGGAATTCTCCTCTCTGTGTCATTGTATTCTGACCGCAGGAAACCCCCTCCATCAAAATACACTGATCAGAATTTTTTTCCAACAAGCCTGTTTATGAGAAGTCGATCGCAGCCATTTATCTAATGCAAATTTTCAGGAAAAAATACACTGAAACAAATTCTAGTAAATAAGTAACAAGTATGTCAAAACTCAAAAAAATAGTTTGTGCCCGTGAAACAAAAACAAACTACGGTACCTAAAATTTGATTAGGTGACAATGTAAAATCCTTTACAGGTTATCATAGTACAGTTATTCATTAATGCTGGTCCTAGAATTATTGCTTTCAATCTCACATTCACAGAGATACCGCATGTAGCAAAGTCCCGGGGCCCCTGAGGCCTAATGGTGACCTCCAGAATTAAGGACAGCTGACATTCTTCTGTGTAGAGTGGGTTATAAGGCATGGTGGGTGTAACGCAAGATGAAATGGTGGGCACCAGACTCTTTTTGGATGCAAAGAGATTTATTGTCTCTTGAAAAGAACTGGGTAGAGAGGGTTAGGGCCAGGACACCCATAAGTAGATGCAATGATAATTGGCAGACTCTGAGACTTCTATAAGTAGACAGCTATACAGGTGAAGGCCTCCAGCTAAATACCACTGTATAGGCAAGACCGCTGTCTCCTATGGTAACAATCTTGTAGCAGTTACTAATGGTAGTTGTATTCAACTATTGGCAACACAAATAGTTCTCCACTTACTCCACAATCACTCACTGTGGATCTTCACTCAACGAACTCACAGTCTTTTACTAGACTTTGGATCCAATAGCAACTGGATCCCCTGAGCTCCTCCACTTTTAGCACTCAGTATCTTCCTCAAGTGTCACCCCCGCTTCCCTGCTGGGTCCCTGGCTTAGCAATCACAGATATTCTTCAAGCATCACCCCTGCTGACCCGCTTGGCTTGGCACCCACTGATATTCCGCAAGCGTCACCTCTGCTGTCCTGTTGGGTCCCTGTCTTTGCACTCATTGAAGTTTTCCCACATCCCCTGTTGGTGAGAAGATTGCTCAGGTACTGGCTTCACAAGGTGGATGGTCCCTTAGTAGTGACAGCTTTGTCCTCTACCTCCAACCAAAGCTAGCTCCCCGTTCGGCTGAACCACTACTCCTGGTTGGACTACAAGCCAATAGTTCCAACCCTATGCTGCTTCTCCTGCTTCTGGATAGGCCTCAGGCAGCCTAGCAGCCAGGTGTCCCTGGGATAGGCCTCAGGCTTCCAGCCTAGCAGCCTGGGACAGCATAACACACATCCACCTAGACAGCCGTCCTGGTGACACAGAACTCCCGATCACCTGATGCCTTTCAAATACATAGGCTCTCCCAGCAGGCCAAGGGACTAAGGAAGATCCCTGCCCATTGGCTGAGACATCCCATCCATTTATGTCTGAGGTAACAAAGCCCCTGTCTTATCTAATTCCACTAGCACAGTGCCACCCAGTTACAGAAGAGAAAGACTGAAACAAGTCCAGATTTGGAGAGGAATCAAATGATCTCCTAACAATTGGCCAAGGCAACTATCACCTGGCAACAAAATTTAATAGCAACCCTGCCTAAACTTAAGGGTGCTACACTCACATGTGGTGCAATCGCTGTTTACATACAAGTACAGGACCTATGCTTGAGTCTGCATGTGTGCGGGGGAGGGGGATGCTTTTATTATTTTTATTTTTTTTAATTAATTTGATTACCCTTTATTTTTTATTTTTTTACATTTTTTTTATTTTAAGTTTATTGCTATCACAACAGAGCTAACAAGCTCCCTATGGGATAGGTTTGGGCCGATGACAGTTACTCTTTATGGAGGCATCAGGGATCAATTTTTCTGTTTTTTTATTTTTATTCATGAAAGTTTTTTTTTTAAACGCTGCGCAAATACTATGTGACATAAAAGAATTGAAACACCCACCATTTTATTCTATAGTGTCTCTGCTAAAACAAATATATATATAATGTTTGGGGGTTCTAAGCAAATTTCTAGAAAAAAAAAGTAGATTTTTTTACATGTAGGAGCGAAGTGTCAGAAATGACCCGGATGGCAAGTGGTTAATACTTAAATGTGTTTTTTTTTGTATGTATGTAGGAAAAAATATATCTCTACTTCTTTGGGAAATATAAGAAAACATGATTTGAATCCTACCTTTAAAATAACAATTAGAGAAAAATGTTATTCTTATTTTTTATCTTAATACTTAGTTGTGAGACTACTGGCAAAGACTATTTGCATTATATGTTGCAACAGAAGGTGTTAGTGGCCCCGTAGGTACCAACAGAGGGGCTCATATACTAAATATTTATATATATATATATATATATATATATATATATATATATATATATAGTGGTGTGAAAAAGTATTTGCCCTCTTCTTGATTTTTTTTTAAAAAAATTGCATATTTCTCACACTTAAATGATTCAGGTCAACAACATTTTTTTTATATTACACAAAGATAACCCAAATAAATCCAAGATGCAGTTCTTAAATTATTATTTCATTTATTAAAGGAAAAAAACTGTTCAAACCTGCCTGGCCTTATGTGAAAAAGTAATTGCCACCTCCCATGCTGAATCATGAATGAACTGTGATTAACCACAATTTTTTGGAAAGCTGAGTTAAATTTCACTTGTCACGCCCAGGCCTGATTACTGCCAGACCTGTTGAATCAAAAAATCACTTAAATAGAAGCTGTCAGACAAAGTGAAGAATGCTAAAGGATCTCGAAAAACAACACATCATGCCGTGATCTAAAGAAATTTAAGAACAGATGATTAACAAAGTCATTGACATGTATCAGTCTGGAAAGGATTACAAAGCCATTTCTAAGGCTTTGGGATGCCACAGTGAGAGCCATAATCGACAAATGGAGAAAACTTGGAACAGTGGCAAACCTTCCCAGGAGTGATCGTCCAACCAAAATAACCCCAAGAGCACAACGACAACTCATCGCAGAGGTCATAAAAGAACCCAGAACAACATCTTGAGAACAGCAGGCCTCACTTGCCTCAGGTAAGATCAGTGTTCATGATGCAACAATAAGAAAGAGACTGCTGACCAAAAGAACACAAAGGGGGTTATTTACGAAAGGCAAATCCACTTTGCACTGCAAGTGCACTTGGAAGTTCAGTCGCTGTAAATATAAGGGGTACATCTGAAATGAGTGGAAGCTCTGCTGATTTTATCATCTAATCATGTGCCAGCTAAAATGCTAAAATGCTGTTTTTTACTTTCCTTGCATGTTCCTCTCGGATCTACAGCAACTTTACTTTCAAGTGTACTTTCAGTGCACTTTCAAGTGCACTTGCAGTGCAAAGTGGAATTGCCTTTAGTAAATAACCCCCAAAGGCTCATCTCACATTTACCAAAAAACATCTTGATTATCCACAAGATTTTTAGGCAAATATTCTGTGCATTGATGAGACAAAATGTTACTTTTTGGAAGGTGTGTGTCCCGTTACATCTGGCATAAAATGAATACAGCATTTTATAACAAGAACATCATACCAACAGTCAGACAAGGTGGTGGTAGCATGATGGTCTGGGGCTGCTTTGCAGTTTCAGAACCTGGGTGACTTACCATAATTGATGGAATCATGAATTCTGAGCTCTACCAGAAAATTCTAAAGGAGAATGTCCGGCCATCAGTTCGTGACCTCAAGCTCAAGTGCACTTGAGTTATGCAGCAGGACAATGATCCGAAACACAACAGAAAGTCCACCTCCAAATTGTTCAAACTAAGCAAAATGTAGGTTTTTAGAGTGGCCTAGTCAGTGCCCAGACTTAAATCCAATTGAGATGCTGTATCATGACCTTACACAGACCTTTTATGCTGGAAAACCCTCCAATGTGGCTGAATTAAAATAATTCTGCAATGAAGAATGGGCAAAAATTGCTCCACAGCAATGTGAAAGACTCATTGCCAGTTATCGCAAATGCTTGATCGTAGTTGTTGCCGCCAATGGTGACATAACCAGTTATTAGGTTTAGGAGGCAATTACATTAGGGAGCGATTTTTCACATAAAGCCAGACAGGTTTTGACAGCTTTTTTGCCTTAATAAATGAAGCCATCATTTAAAAACTGCATTTTGTATTTACTCGGGTTATCTTTGTGTATTAATAACATTTGTTTGATGATCGGAGTCTCTTAAGTGTAACAAATATGCAAAAAAAGAAAAAATAAGAAAGGGGGCAAATACTTTTTCACAGCATTGTATATATATATATATATATATATATATATATATATATATATATATATATATATATATATATATATATATTAAACAAAAAAAAAACATGTAAACAAGGCAAATCACCATTCTGCTAGAAGGGAAGGTAGTGATCCTGTGTTTCTGCTAAGCAGGAACATGGATCTCTGCCTTCCCACAGTACAAGCACATTCCCCACAGATAGTAAGCACTCCCTAGGAACACATTTAACCCTTTGATCGCCCCTGATGTTACTCCCTCCCTGCCAGTGTCATTAGTACAGGACAGCGCACTAATCACTGGTCCCCAAAAAAGTGTCAAAAGTGTCACTCAGTGTCCGATTTGTCCACCGCAATATCACAGTCCCACTATAGGTCGCTGATAACTGCTATTACTAGTTAAAAAATTTTAAAAAAAAATTCCATAAAAATATCCCCTATTTTGTAGATGCTATTGTGCAAACCAATCAATATACGCTTATTGTTTTTTTTTTTACCAAAAATATGTAGCAGAATATATATTGTCCTAAATTGATGAAGAAATTTGATATTTTTTTACATTATTTTTTATTAGATATGTTTTATAGCAGAAAGTAAAAAATATATATATTTTTGTTTTTTGTTTATAGCGCAACAAGTAAAAACTGCAGAGGTAAACAAATACCACCAAAAGAAATCTCTATTTGTGGGGGAAAAAGACATACATTTTATTTGGGTACATTGTCCTGCAATTGTCAGTTAAAGTAATGCAGTGCTGTATCACAAAAAATATATATTTTTTTAATGTTCAATAAAAGGTCTTGTACTTCTTTGTTTATATACATTTTTTTAAGAAGGTAGTCAACAGACCAGTGAACAACAGATACAATTGGCTGAATTCAATTAATTGAAGGGTGCTGACAACCATTGAATGCCTTTGATGTGTCTTGGTGAAGAAGAGAAAAATGTGTTGGCTTTTTTGACCAAGCTTTAAAGCAAATCTGGTGCTTTACCCTGTATGGGCACAGCACAGGGTTTACTTTAAGGCTCATGTTGATGTCCTTTGTTTTCATGTGCTTCAGTTGTTATTAATAAAAATGCATGTGTTTGAATTTCAAGTTCAGCATTTGATCTACTTTGCTTGTAGTTCAAATGCACCTCAATAAGGCAGACTGCATCCCAAGACATGCAGCCCAATTCAAATCCAGTCAAATGCAGCCACTGTACTGTAAATGTCAATGTCATTATTTCTTATAGGCAATTATATATGTAGTACTAAAAATTGATGCAGCATTTTAAATTGTGCTTTTACATCAGTTCCTGCCCTCAAAGAGGCTTTCAGTCCAAGGTCCCTATTTCACATACAGTACATACACATACTAGTGCCAGTTTAGACAGGAGCAATTAACTTACCAACAGTGTTGAAGTTTGGAGTGTGGGAGGATTCACCTATCCACAAGGAATCCTTCTCACTGCACTACTGTTTTCTGAGAGTAGGTCTCCTCCCCTGTCAGAATATAATGATCAGCGCTGCAACTGAAAAATCCCCAAGATTCCGGTTCGAGAGAAGCCGATCCTTAGAACCTCTTCACTTTGGTTGGAATGGCCAAAGATTATTCAAAACTCAGCAGGTCCCTACTGAACTGGTCAACTTTTGATCTGTCTATGGCTAGCTTTACATTGAGCACCGCACTTCTGTGAGACTGAAGTGTTAGCCTCTAAGCCACTGTGCTGCACTTTTGCTGACCTACATTTTATATGTACTCAAAATACATATCAAAAGCAGAAAAACAACCGGACCAACTTGAATCCTTAAGATTTTACTTTGTATACCACATATGTAATTGACCCCTGTGAACTTTGCTAATGGTTTACAAAATAGTCATAGTAGCTTTCTGCTGGATAGCTTAAGTAAGCACAAGACTATTCCTTTTTTTGGACATTTCAATAAAGGTTACATAGATTCACCATTTTTTCCATGTTTCCAATGTTCGGGCAGCCAGGTGAAACTTTTGAAAAAAAAACTAATACAAACCCCACAAATTTCTTCATCAGTTTAGGCCGATATGTATTCTTCTACATATTTTTGGTAAAAAAAATTGCAGTAAGCATATATTGATTGGTTTGCGCAAAAGTTATAGAATCTACAATCTATGGGAAAGTTTTATGGCATTTTTATAATTTTTTACTAGTAATAGCGGTGATCAGTGTTAATTTAGTGGACTAAAACGACTAACATTAAAACATTTTAGTCGACTAAAATGACTAAAACATTTTAGTCGACTAAATGAATACTATTTTAAGTCAACTAAAATACAACTAAAACAATTGAGATGACTAAAATACGATTAAAACTAAAAGCCATTTTAGTCAAAATACTAAAATGAGACTAAAACTAAAATGCCATTTTAGTCAAAAGACTATGACTACAACAAAATTGCAATTACTGAAATGTACTGGAGATTTTACTCGACTAAATACGACTAAAACTAAAACAATTGCAGAAGACTTAAATGGGACTAAAACTAACACTGGCGGTGATCTGCGATTTTTAGAGGTACTGCGAACTTGCGATGGACAGATCAGACACTCTTGACACATTTTTGGGACCATTGACATTTATATGTATATTCTATAAATATGCACAGATTACTGTATAAATGTCACTGGCAGGGAAGGAGTTAACACTAGGGGTGATCAAGGGGTTAAACATGTGCTCCCTCAGTGTGTTCTAACTGTATGGGGTTAGGACTGACTATGGGAGGACACATATCATTGTTCTTACTTAGTAGGAACAAACAACATGTCTCCTCTTCCCTGACAGAACAGGTATTTGTGTGTTTACACACACAAATCCCTGTGTTAGCTCTCGTGGCTGGTGGCAATTTCGACTGCTGGCCAGGCACATTGGGTCCCCCACTGTGCAGCTGGCCTGCGCACGTGCCTCCTGCGCCTTGTGCCTGCCCTCTGGTGGATCTTAAAGGGAACCCCTTACCCGTACAGAGTTTCGTGCAGGGGCGCCATTCTGAGCCGGTCGGGAACCAGTTAAACTGTCAGAATTGCCCTAAAGTTGAAAGTGTATGCAGTCATAAGTATTTTAATAAAGAATCAACAACAAAAAGCCATTATTATCAAAAAATAGTAGATTAATTTATACAGGGGTCAAATTTTACAAAAAAAAGTACAATTTGTTTAGCAACACCATTAAAAATCACTTTGTTATTTTTTAATTACTTTACTGAAGTATGAATTCAGTATGGGCTAGATATAAAAACAGCATCTGCAGGTTAAATCAAATTTGTATCATCCAGACATTACTAAAACAGACAGAACACTTGTTAGCCAAGAAGGTCTGCTACTCCAGACAAACACACTTTAGTTCACTTATGTAGCCCTTCAGTGTATCAATGTATATATATATATATATATATATATATATATATATACATATATATGTGTGTGTGTGTGTGTGTTTGTTTGTTTTGTTTGTATTTTTGTTCTATTTTTTTTTAATTCAGATAATTGGATTGCCTAAAAATGTATCCTTACACTGAATGTCCACATATCAACCAAAAGGCTGTACTGTGACTTTGTGATTTGAAAATTGATAAGGTATATTAATGGTTTTATAGGATAGATAATGCACAGGATGGGAATCACCAGTGTGATTGATACTGTAATAGTCATTTCTAAAGATTTCTAGTATCTGAAAACCACCTAGCATTTACATTACTTTGGGCTCTGTCACCACAGTAACCAAAGACAGGAATCCTGTCCTTTCCGCTATAAAACCTGTTCTTCGACTTAATAACGGGAGTACAATAGCTCTAAATTCCCATCTGTGTCATAAAAAGGTAATAAGTAGCCTCTCACCAGACTTATTGGTGGGTGGAAGTCCATCAAATGCAAGCAGATAAAAACCTATGTTCCATTTCTATGCAAAATGAAAAGAGTGTTGGTCTGCCAAAGGTTGCAGACTAGAAAGCAATTGCTGCACTTTAGCTGGACTGAGCTTGGAAGACTTGGCTGGCACGACATATTAGTCTGGAAATATCTGAAATGACCTTGCTTGTATTTAGCAGGTGGATCATGTGGAATGGCTTTGGAGAATGCAGTCTCTGGCAGAATTACTGCATTGGATACTTGCAAAACTGAAGAATTAAAGTAATACATTATATTTTCAACGGATAACCATACTTACAGAGAAACGATCTCACTCCTATTGATGCTTAAAGTGGAGTTCCACTTGTTTGTAAGTTTATTAAAAGTCAGCAGCTACAAAAAGTGTAGCTGCTGACTTTTATTAAACAGACACTCATCTGTCCCATGGTCCAGCTATGTGGCCACCTGAAGCCTTGCTCCTCTTCCCCTCCTCTCCGTGGTGACGTCATTGCAAGTGTGGGCACCCAGCTGTGATACTCCGAATACCATAATTCCATTGTTGTCTTTGCCCATCTTTTCTCCATGCGTCAATTTATACAGGATAAACAGATATGATAACTATGACATTTAGTACTTTGTTGGTTGGATAATTGGTACAATTCAGCAGTTTCAAAAGTAAAAAGGGAACAACACTTAAAGCAGAGTTCCACTCAAAGGTGGAAATTCCACTTTAAGCACTACTCGCCCCCTTACATGCCACATTTGGCATGTCATTTTTTTGGGGAGAGCGGGTACCTGGTTTTGACAGGTACTTCCTGTTCCACTTCCTGCTTTTGTTGTCTCACCACCTAGGTGACTCCTCCTCTCCCCCTACGTGGCCCCTCCCTCTCTGCAAACTTCTGGGACATGTCACAGGTCCCAGAAGATTGCCTGGCCACTAGGAGAGTGCAGTGTGACTCGCGCATGCTCAGTGTGCACCCGGCTGTGAAGCAACAAGCTGTCACAGCTGGGTGCCCCCACTTGCAATGAAGAGGGAGGCATCGGGCAGCCGCATCGCTGGCTTTTAATAAACTTACAAACGAGCGGAAATCCGCTTTAAACTTTGTGCTTCCAACAAGTGGAAGCATGAATAGAATTTTAGGAGAGCAGTCGTAAGCCTCATACACACGGTATGAAAATCAGAAGGGCATTGCCATTTGACAGGCTGTTGCCCGAAATTCTTACTGTTAGTTCGCTCCTTTAGACAATTGTTTTCCAATTTTTGGACAACAAATGTTGGATGACAGGCTAGTAAATTTTTGGTGAACGACAGCTCAACATCTGATTTTCGGATGGTCAGTACAAAAATCTGTCACACAAAAGTCGAAAGTACAAACACGCATGCGTGGAATCAATGAACGACTGGGAAGAGTTTGGTCTTGTAAACTACCGTTTGTAATCTAAAATTAACATTCGTGATGCGGAAATTAATGAAATGTCAAAATTCTCATCTTCTTTATTGGGATAATAATGAAGCTGCTTTGCATGTAGTTATGCCAAACGTATTTTAAAAGGCATTTGTTTTGTACAAAATGAAAATCGTGAATCAACGCTCACCAAACTTCTACTAACACAAAATTAGCAGAAGGGGCCCAAAGGGTGGCCCCTTCTGCTAAATGAACTTCCTCTTTATACTCTCATAGTACGTCACTACGTTCGCGTTTGTCAAATGACAATTTGCGTACCGTTAGTATGCAAGACAAGATCCTGGCCTTTTTGACAAAAATCAGAAGCTCGGTTGTCCAACAATTGTACCCTATGTACGAGGCTTAAGGCTTCGCAAACACGGTACAAAAATCAGAGGGGAAAAGTCTAAAGACGAGCTGTCTGCGGATTTTCAGATCATTAGTACGTTACATTCGACAGACGATATGACTTTTACATCAGACAAAAGCTGGATGTGCAGGCTAAAACATTTTTGTCTGATGTGAACTCAACGTCTGATTTTCAAATGGTCAGTACAGAAATTCGTCACACAAAAGTCGAAAGTACAAACACGGATGCTTGGAATCAAGGAACGACTGGGATTATAATAATGAAGCTGCTTTGCATGTAGTTATGCCAAATCGTCTGTCGAATTCACCATACTAACAATCTGAAAATCCGCAGACAGCTCGTCTTCAGACTTTTACAGTCTGTTAAGAGATTGTCATTAGTTAATGTGACTAGAGAGTAAATGTAGACATGTAGGCATAATGCAGACAGTGAGATAAAAGAGTACATTAGCATGAACATAGGTTGGTTGACAAACAACTTTTTCACAGATGCTACATCTCTTGTGATCAACCTAGTGACTTGGTAGAAACCACTGGGTGGAACGATTAAAATGAGTATCAGGTACTAGTAACATCTATTCCAGACTTTGCATGCAATTCCTTAGAGATTAGAATCCACAGGGCTATGTTGTTTTTGTCTGAAACTGATCAAAGCTCCACGCGGGATGCGGTGGTACCTCATTTAGAATGCCATTTAGAGAAGTTGCCTTGTGACAATGAGTCTGGTTATTCAGCAGTAGTCAAACCTGATTCTTTTTATCCTTAACCCCTTTTATGCCAGCATCACGCATATATGTTTAGCGTCAGGTTGGGTGGTCCACAATGCCCAGCTGGCACATATTTGTATTACTGTATTGTTCTAGGTTGAGTTCCATTGGTGCCTCAGGACTGTGCCCAAGCTGTCACAGGCAACTCAAAGTCAACTATAGATGACTGGGAGCTTGTAGGCCACTTACACCTCAGAGAAGGTTTAGGTGATACACTTGCCCCCACAGTGAATGCTGGTATTGCTTCCCCATGAAGAAATTGTCTTCTCTATGCAAGTTCGACCTAAACAATCAGAAATAGGAACTTTCATAAAAGTAGAGCATAGAAAAGCCTTGATGTGACAACTGAGTGGAAAGTGACTGTTTGGAAGTGTAAGGACATACACATACACTTGTTCCAGGCCCAGTCCTGCTCATGCCCAGTTTTTGTCAGTTCCCCTCCATTTGTATATAGTGTATATAAGTTGTAGTTCGGTTTTGGCTTGGTTTTGCTTCATTGTCACATTTATTCTTAGCTTTTTGCTTTGCTTTGTTCTGCTTTTATTTTGTTGGTGTTATTGGTGTTGTCTGCATTACTAAACTTTATTTTAATCCTGCTCAGTCTAATTACAGTTTCCTAAGTAACTACACTGCTCTGTCCATCCCTGCTGCCACTGAATACCTGCACTCGTTATCCCTTACAGATAACATCTTGACCTAGAATCACCAGAATACTTGAGACAAAAAACTGGAAGCAAAAAGGGAACCATGTCCATATCACATAGAACATCAACTGTTACCTGACTACCCAGTGTATGATATGGTTTTGTAAATGGAAGCTGGACTCTGAAAGTGACTACATCAAAATCATCTATGCCCTTCTGTTTTTGCATTGCACATTGCTGCCTCAGTAAGAATCAACAGATGTAGATTCAGGGGAATTATTATTGGATTGGTATTGAGCTCCAGTAGAAACATCTATTTCAACTGTTTAGTACTCATCTAGCCAGATCCTACATCTGACACTGTTTCAGCAGTAATCCTTGAACTGGAGTGGGGTAAGGAACCACGGTTTTAAAGTATTGTGAATACCAGAGCTTTTGTGAAAGGCTTTTCTGCACAATTCCTGGCCTGCATGGAAGACTCTACTTCTGGTTGTGGCCCCCTAATTTGGGAAACTGTCAGTTCTGGTGAAATATGTTGTAATAAAAGGGAGACTGAGAATTAATGTTTATAGAAGTTAAAGGTCACAGAAAGTTGGAGCTTAGGGGAATCCCCCTCTGTTTGTCCTCAGTTCTGAGTTAATATTTGTGTCCTACAACTTTTATGTAATCATGGAGTTCTCTTTCTGCTGGTTAATGTGTTGAACTTCTTTATTAGAAAAAAAAATAGAAGAATACCAGATACCTGTCACGGTTTTCTACATTCTAATAAAATGCTTCTTGTTTACAATGCTTGAGTTGTGTTTCATTTCGCTCTGGGTACCCCCCATGTGTGCCAACTGGTTATAAGAGTGCAAAATGTAATTGAGGGCACTTCTTTACCTGTGTGAACTCTCTCTCTTTGTTTGCATTTCTTGCTAATGATTGAGAATACATGACAGCATATGTTACCATAAGATCAGCTGTCAATGTAGATCTACCCGTTTAGATCCCGTTAGTTGTAAAAAGCAGGTGTGTTTCTAACCCTTTAAGTGGTAAAGACTCAATAGGCAACAGACCTCCTCAGCATGCAATTCACAATGGAAACATTAATTGATCATAGAGTTTTAATGTGATTTTTCAAGGAGGGCTTTTAAACCACCTTAATACAGGGAACTTTTATCCCCTTCCTGCCCAGGCAAATTTTCAGCTTTCAGAGCAGTCACACTTTGACAATTATTAGTACGTGTGAGTTAGGGGTGAATGGCGCTGCCTGTAAATTAAAAAGTGATCTTAGTAAATCACTCTTCTCATATGAGAGTGTAAAAATTGTTTCCTCCTTCCTCTTTCCCTCAGTAAGAGCATTGAAGATGGGCCGTGGCTGGGTCTTTCAGCATGACAACGACCCGAAACACACAGACAGGGCAACTAAGGAGTAAGAAGCATCTCAGGGTCCTGGAGTGGCCTAAACCCGATTTAAGTCCCAGTCTCCAGACCTAAACCCAATAGAAAATCTTTGGAGGGAGCTGAAAGTCTGTATGGCCCAGTGATAGCCCCTAAACCTGTAAACCTGAAGGATCTGGAGAAGTTCTGTATGCAGGAGTGGGACAAAATCCCTTCTGCAGTGTGTGCAAACCTGGTCAAGAACAATGGGAAATGTATGATCTCTTTAATTGAAAAACAAAGGTTTCTGTACCAAATATTAAAGCGGAGGTCCACCCTAAAGTGGACCTTCCGCTCATTGGAATCCCCCCCCCCTCCGGCGCCACAATTGGCACCTTTCAGGGGGGAGGGGGTGCAGGTACCTGTACAGTACAGGTATCTGCACCCACTTCCGGCATAGCTATCTGCGGAAAGGGGCGTCGATTCTGCAGAATCTACGGCCCTTTCCGAAAGTCCCCCGCTGCCTGCTGGGAAACACACGGATCCCAGAGACAGCGGGACCATCCTTATTGCGCAGCGCGACTCGCGCATGCGCAGTAGGGAACCGGGAAATTAAGCCGAAAGGCTCCACTTCCTGATTCCCATACCCAAGATGGCGGCGGCAGCACCCGAGAGACGATCGAGAGATCGGCTTCGGGTGCCGACATCAAGGGCGTGCTGGGCAGGTAAGTGTCCTTATTTTAAAAGTCAGCAGCTGCAGTATTTTCAGCTGCTGGCTTTTAAAAAAAAAAACGGCGGAACTCCCGGCGGACTCCCGCTTTAAGCACTGCTTTTCTGATGTATGAAACACTTGTCATGCAACAAAATGCAAATGATTTACTTAAAAATCAATGTAATTTTCTAGATTTTTGTTTTAGATGCCGTCTCTCACAGTTGAAGAGTACCTGTGATAAAAATTACGGACCTCTACATGCTTTGTAAGTAGGAAAACCTGCAGAATCGGCAGTGTATCAAATACTTGTTCTCCCCACTGTATATTTTACTCTTACTGTAGAGCTATTCGTGTTTTTCTTTTATAGCCAAGTACCTGCCTATATTTACACTGTCCGGGAACAATTTATAAACCAGCTGTTACTGGAAATCATTATACACCTTTTCTTTAGCATTAAGTAAATAATTGCATTATAAATACAGGCTATTAGTTCATTTTAAATATGGTCAGAGACCAATAAAGAGGGGAATGACTTTCAATGGTGTAACTAAATTCGGTTAGTCATAGGAAACCACCGTTATTAGTAATTATTTGAATTTGGATGTGTATGATTAAATAGATGCCAAAGTGGTTGTTTCCACTGCACTAATGCTGAGTGGGAACTGGAGACAAAATTGAAAAAAAAAAAACGTTGTGTACAGTGCATACAGGCTTTTATTTTTGTCAAGAGCCCATGTTCTTTAAATATAAAGGCATCTGATTTAAACAAATGCAGTGCTGTTGGATAGCATTTTTTTAGAATGTGATTGCTTTTTTACAGCTACTACCATATGTTCTAGAATGATGTGCATTTAAATTTGTTTTAAATGCACATCATCTAGAACATATGGTAGTAGATGTAAAAAGCAATGCATTCTGAAAATTTGCTATCCAACAGCACTGTTGATATTTGGGTTTGAATTGTTCATAAAATATATCATTTAATGCTAGTATTAGAGCTATAAAATGTAGGTTTAATATATTTCAGAAAAGGTTTTTGTATGCTTATACCAGCCTTTCTCAACCTTTTCAACACAGAGGAACCCTTGAAATAGTTCTGCGGCCTCAGGGAACCCCTGCTAAAAATTTGAAATCTACAACTCGTGATACATTAGTGTGATGGTCAGTGGGAAGAATGGTCCTTACACTTGGGTCCATTGGGAAGAATTACCTCCTTACAGATAGCTAAAAAGATCAATGGTGTGAGTGGGAACTTATCTGAGAGGCAGCAATTGCCCAATGCTGAAGGAACCCCTAGCAACCTCTGGAGGAACCCTAGAGTTCCACTGAACCCTGGTTGAGAATCACTGGCTTATACAAAGCCAAATATGAATAATAGTATATTTGTTAAGAGTACTCTGTGCGAACAACCCCCTTTAGATGTAGATGTACTTGCAGGCAGGTTAGGCAGGTTACTCTAGTGCTTGGGAAGATTTCCACTGTTCAGAAAGGCCCATGGCATTTTTAAATGCTGGGAACTTAGTAAAAAGAGGCAGGTCTCTCTTCTGTTAAATGTGCATTTAGCAAATAAATAGAAACCTTCCTCAAATGCAGGAATGAGGAGTATATATTTAAAAACCACTTGTGTATTGAGTCATACATTATCTTTAAAAATAATAGCTGTAAGATAGAACCAAAGTAGCTGAGATTTTGATTATAAAAATATTTATTTCAGGCAATGAGCTATTATGTTAATGCAACTAAAATAACAATACCATTGCCTAGTTAATTGTGTGCTAGAGTGTTCATGTGTGTATCCTGTGGCTGTCTTGACAACTTTGGATTGTTAGTTCCCTAAAGGTAGGGACTCGTTATCTATTGTATAATGCATAGTTACATTGAGAAAGAGAATGCTGATATTAATAAAGAATTTGTAATTTCCCTCTCGCATTTCAGGTTGAACTCTGGAAAACCAAAAAGTTCTCCATTGCAGCGGGGCTGCACAATGAAAAGCACTTCTACTTACCTGAACCTCTACACCCACAGGCAGCTGTGCTATTAGGCCAGTCCAAGCAGCCTCTTCTTCCATACACTCCAGAGGTTTAAAGTGCCTGTGAAGTCCTGTTTTTTTAAACCTTAAGGATCTGGAGAAGGTCTGTATGCAGGAGTGGGCCAAAAGTTCACATATGAGACCACATAAAACCTTTTTCTGTGTATAGACTGTATGTATATGTGTATGCATCCACGCATTGATATATGTATGGATTTTTATATAATTTTTGTAAACTTTTGTATTGTTCTTGTGAATAAATTTGTATATTTTTTTACTCATAAATGGTCTGCCTTAAAAGTCTCGCTGTACCGGGGGGTACTGTGATCTTCCTTTAAGGGGATCTCTCCATTCATGTCTTTTGGGATGTTGGCAACAGCAACATTAGAGAACTTGATGTTCTCCTTTATGGTTCATTCCTTACGCAATTCTCTCTGGAACATCGTTGAGTGTTGGAGAGGCAAGTGGATGTCCTAGTAGGCTCAGGCAGGATGCTGGGGCTCGAGGATGAGCCATAGATCTCAGAGCTCGGAGTGGAGCTATGGACTCACGCAGCCATCTTAGATGGCTGTCGCCATGTCCCCTCCTCCTCTTGTTTATGAGTCAAAAAGTGACACGGAACAATCTGTTTATGTGATCTCTGGATGGAAACTGTGGATTTCTATTCCTATATTGGTGTGCACTATTTGTGGTTTATAATCTTGCCAGTATTGGGCTCTGATGAGTGTACCTAATACTTGGGGGAGAGTCCTTTTTGGTTAATATTAGAACATTTTAAGAGAGGCACATTTAAAATGAATGTTTGTTACATTGGACATTTATGAATTATTTGCATGAACTTTTAAATGAACGTTATTCGTTTCTCTAGACAGTTATATGTATTGATTTATTCATTTTTTGCACAGACATTTATATCTTTTTATTTTTCGTTTTTTTGGAAAGCACTAAGCACTTTTTGAATTATTGTGTTGCACATTTGGCCCTTTTGCACATTGATATACTTATGATATACTTATGAGTTATGATAAAGAAACTGAAACACACACAAAAGAAAACCTCAAGGGCCCATTCTTACCATTGGCAATTATCATAAATGTGTGTTATATGTAGTTTTAATGCAAGTGCCATTGCAACAGATCACTGGTATGAATGGGCTCTAAAACCATACGAAAAACACACAGCATCCAAACTCTAGGACTTTGAGTATTAGCCACTTATTACACTACTCTCTTTATTACCAGGCTTACAAATATAATTATGTTTTAGTTTTTATGAACTACAGTTTTCCATACACTATTGAAATTCTTCACTGCTTTTTCTATTATAGTCTTCACATGCAGAAGTTTTATTTTACACTGTCTGAAAAGTGTACAGAAAACTTTACAGAATTTAGCAACTTAGGTTTCTTAATTTACTTTTTCTAGATAGAAAAACTTTGTGAGTCATATAAAAAAATTAAAACTTGAACCTTTTTGTAGAAAAATAATACAAGGAATAATTTAAGAGGATTTAAGTGAAAAGCAGCTTTGTAAATCTCAATCTGCATAACCTTCTTTTTATGGTCTATACTAGGCTTTATAAAAGTGTTATAACACATAATGAAAGGTGTTTAATGTATTGACCTTTAATAGCTTGGAAGACATACAACCATAAATTTGGAAAATACCAATGAGTTGAAAGTCTAGATTTAAAATTAGATTTTTTTTTCATTTATTTTCAATAATGTGAACGTATAAAATTATTTTTCCATGAAAGTTATTCTTTGACTGGAGATTATTTTGTATGTGAGTGTATACCACAAAAAATAGTGAGTTAGTGGCTTATAGCATAAAGTCTGTATTAATTACCAAATTCAGTCCAAAGACAACAAGCTCTAGAAAGATGTTACTCAAAACTGCCAAAATGTAGCAGCATGTGAACCTAATACGTCAGTAATTACTAAATTAGTAGAATTTAGGGGCAGCCATGGCACTACACAGTTCTTTAAATTAAATGAATACTCTTCTCTTCTTGTATTTCACATAGTAGCAACATTTTCTTCTGAAGATAGAATATAGATTTCTCTTCCTAGTGCAGATTCTCTGCAAACATGTAATAATATCTATTGTAATATCTAGCCAAAAACATTTTATATTTTTTTAGTGTCTAACAAATAGAACATCTGTTATGTTTTTCACTTTCAATAGGTCATTATTAAAGATACATGGTTCAACCTGTACAAGTGAACAAATGTAATTAACATTGTAAAAAAAACACAGAGTGCGGCCGTGAGTCATAGAATACAGTAACGACTACGATGATACAAATCAATAAGTATGGCGTGATATGCGTTGGGTTTACAGTAACAATACACATATTACGAGCTACAGGGATAGACAAGAAAGGAAAGATTAGAGAGGAAGGGGTTAAAAAATGTAATGACCGTAATGGCTGTAAACCCGGGAGTAAATTTCAGAGTAGATATAGAAGTCAAGTCTTGCACAGAGGATAATCAAGAGACTTAGTTGTCAAGACCTCCCTGAACAGGGGACAGAGAGAAGAAAAGGAAAGGGGGAGAAAAATAGAACATAAGAAAGAAGAAGAGGAAAACAAAAGAAGGAGCTCTGGGACTCGCCAGCCAGAAACCCAGGGGGACATCTGTTAGGCCTCTTTCACACTGGGGTGGTGGGTGTGTTGGCTGTGTTTTTAGTGGTGCCTTACCGTCAATTTCGCTGCGCTATTCAGCCGCTAGCGGTGCGCTTTTACCCCCCTGCTAGCAGCCGAGAAAGTGTTAAAACCAGCCACGAAAGGGTTAAAACCACCTGCAAAGCCGCGCTGCCCATTGATTTCAATGGACAGGAGTTGTGGAGGAGCGGTATACATACCGTTCCTTCACCGCTCCAAAGATGATGCTAGCAGGACTTTTTTTAGCGTCCTGCCAGCGCACCGCTCCAGTGTGAAAGCCATCATTGGATGATGGGATTTTGCTTCACCTCATTTGCTAAGCTCAGGGGAAAATGTCATCTCCCCTTGCAAAGTTCAACTTGAAAAGCTAACAGCCTATTTATCTTTAATAAATCTACCAAAAAGTCTCCAAATATATTATCCCTGCTGTGCTATGGGAGGCCCATGAAGCCTAAATATATGAAAAACTCACAGGGATCCAAAATTATGCAGTTAGAAACCTTGCAAAAATGAAGTATGGGAAAACATTATTTAACCACTTGCCACCCGCCATATAGCAGAATGACAGAGGCTTCTTACCACATGATCAGCTGTGATCAATCACAGCTGTTAATCGCGTGAACCAGGAAGTGCCGGTAAATGGCTTTCCTCGGTTCATGCTGATAGGGAGAGCTTATCAGCGGCTCTCCCTGTCAGAGGGGGATCTGTGCTGATAATCAGCACATTGATTATCAGCACAGCCCCCATAAAAAGGTCCCCATAATAAATGCCTGTCAGTGCCCACAAGTGCCAATTGATGCCCACAATAGTGCCAATCAGTGCCCCATCAGTAATGCCTGTCAGTGCCCCATCAAAGTGCCAATCAGTGCCACTCAGTAATGCCTGTCAGTAGCTCCTCATCAGTGCTGCCTATCCAGTGCCACTTAACAATACCCATCAGTGCCCCATATCAGTGTCACCTATTAGTGCCGTCAGTGCTGCCTATCAGTGGCCATCATTTTTTTTTTAATTGCCGGTCTTTTTTCGTTTATAGCGCAAAAATTAAGAACCGCAGAGGTGATCAAATACCACCAAAAGAAAGGACTATTTGTAGGAAGAAAATAATAAAAATGTAGTTTGGGTACAGTGTTGCATGACCGCACAATTGTAATTGAAAATGCGACAGCGCTGAAAGCTAAAAATTGTCCTGGGCAGGAAGGGGGGAAAGTGCCTGGCATGGAAGTTGTTAAATAAACTCTCCAGACTGCAAATAGTCTTAAAGGGGTTGTAAACCCTCATGCTTTTTCACCTTTATGCATTCTTTTTCACCTTAATGAAATTCCGATCATCAAGAACATACAACACGTACAATGGCACTATAAAAAGGAAGTTCAATAGCCAGTGCGCCACCCTTTGGGCTCCATCTGCCAATTTTGTGTTTATCTCGTGTTAGTAGAAGTTTGGTGAGAGACCATTCGCAATTTTCATTCTTGTGCTTTTCAGTTTGTTTCTGCTCTTCAGTTTGTGCTTGTGGGTTCGCATCTGGTGTTCAGTACATGTAGTCACTTTGCATCTAGTTTTCAGTGCGTATTTTTATGTTACGTATTTGATTTTCAGTGCGTTCTTTTCAGCTTGTTTCTGATTTTCAGCTCCCTCTCCTCAAGCCTTTCTGATTTTCAGTGCATTCTGTTAGTTCGTTCTGACCAGCCAACCGTTTTTAAGCCATGTTGTGGGTACGTACTCATCGTAGAGTTTGTGCTGCGCAGGGGCTTGGTGTTGGGATTCTTCCTTTGACCCAAGTCCAGTCCATGAACAGGGTGAGGAGGAGTTCATGGACGAAGAATTGTTTGCTCCAGCGTGACCAATTTTCTCATATGCCTTTGTTGCAGGAGATCCGTGAAAATTATCCTGATGATTGCAGGAATTATCTCTGGATGACGGACTCCGTTTTTCACCGTCTGCTGGCTTTGTTGTCCCTTTATATTATGAAGCAGGACACATGCATGCAGCAAGCCATCACTCCCAAGTAGGCCATTACTCCAGAGCAAAGGCTCATCGCCACCTAGCGGTACTTGGTGATGGGGAGAAGTCTGCAGGACATCAAGTTCTCAACAGGTATCTCCCTCCAGGCTCTGGGGATCATTATTCCAGAGACCTGTTCTGCCATCATTCTTGTCCTGCAGAAGGACTACATTAGGGTAAGTTTTATCCTTTAACATGACATTATATGTATTTAAATAAATGTATTTTTAAAATAAGTTTGTATCTTAAACTGAAAAATATTTCCTTTGATTTACTGCTTGTGTTTCTTTTAGCTGTCTCCTAGGTTCTCCAATGTGGAATAAAGGAAAAATCACTTTGCACTACACGTGCACTGCAAAAGTGCACTTGAAAGTACACTGAAACTGCACTTGTAGTGCAAAGTGGATTTGCCTTTAGGAAATAACCCCCCATTGTCACTGAAAACACCAACTTAAGCAAAAAACTGCTATTGAGTATTGAACGAAGCCCACATTATTGAGTGGAAAAAAATGTACTCTATGCACATTCACATGTGCATTTAGAAAAGGTTTTTTGAACAAACCAACATATTTTTTTTTATTTTTATTTTTTTTGGGACAGTAGAAATATCCTTTTTTGTGGTAAACAGGCATGTTTTTAAAAACATAAAACAATACACAACTCAGGAACTTACAAAGTTCAACTTTGATAAATTGAAGGCAATATCAGACATTAGTATGTCCAAACTGTGTTGATATCCCCTTCATCAGATGGGGTGATGTCACCCCTGTGAAAGCCAAATTTTGAAGATGCACACAAATTGGGAGTCAAAATGGAGATTTCACTCCTGATCCCATGCCTAATGTCAACATGTGCTATCTCCCATCATGGGGGATCAATACTTCAGGGGTACAACCCCCTTCCCCTCAGATAATTGAGTTGCGAGGAAGGGGTTGCACCCACAAAACGCGTTCATTGATATCCCGTGATAGTAGATAACACATGTTGACTGTGTGCATCTTCAAGATTTGGCTTTCAACATTTTTTAGAAAAGTTATAATAAAAAAATTCTAAAATTTTGTTGTGTTTTATATTCTGCCTAAAACATCAATGATGTTTTTGAGTCCTTTTTCAACATCATTGATGTCTTCCTTGATTTTCTGTAAATCCCGATTGCACACCATTATCTCCCTGATGAGGACATGTGCACTTGCACTTGTGAAATTAGATAACATAATAAGAAGAATAGGAATACATGGCAAAATACTTTTTGTAGCACTCTCTTGATTCTTCTGTACTGATCCTGATCCCTCAATTTGAGGTCTGACCATCGTTTCATCAGTTGATCCTGCGATCGCCATACCCCAAAATTCCTGTGCAGACTTTTCACAACTTTAGTCATGATCTTGGCCTTTGTGTTTGGGTAAGGTCCATGCTTCCCATTATAGTCTGCCCTCTTCAAGATGTCCACCATCTCCACCATCTCTACAAAAGACATATTAGAGGCCTTAAATCTCCTCCGGGATCGGGACTTTCGTGGCTCCGGGCTTTTGTTGTTGCTGCTGTCTTCATGCACTTGTTCTTTCTCTGCCATGTGCTCTCCCACTGCGCTGAAAGAGAAGGGGTGGAGAATAGACTAGAAAGAAGGTCAGGGGTGGGCGGAGTTTCACACATACGTACAATCTGTGAAGGTACAATTTGAACTTGGGGCATCAGTGGCCTATACTGCTTAGAGATTGAAGCCTATATTGGGACACGATTATGCAAGTTTAGCCTGATATTAGGGTTTGTCAGTTCAGGTATAGCATTGTTCAACATATTTCTCAAAATTGTGTGTGATTGATGAACAGTAAACTAAAACTATGTCCCTTTTTCATACACAGGAAAGCCTCAGGCAGGAGGAGGCTGTAGAAAGTGGCAGCCAGGAGGAGGCTGTAGAATGTGGCAGCCAGGAGGTGGCAAGGGTAAGTGACAGCCAGAAGGTGGCAGGGGTAAGTGGCAGCCAGAAGATGGCTGGGCCCAGTACCCTGACCGAATCCCAGGTCCCTCCCCTCTGCCTTCAAAAAAAAGTCCCAGCACTTGGGTTAATTTGGCAGACTTCTGTGGCCCTCAGAACCCCCCAGTCTTCTTGAGGCCTATGCCTGCATGGCTGCCAACAAAATGCAGGAAATGGAGGTGGGCCAATGCCTCTTTTGTGAGGAAGTGACATATATGGCCCTAAATAAGGGGTTGAGGGGAGAACTCACAAGCAAAACCCACCTATGTGAGTTGGACCATCCTCCTCCTCCTCCTCCACCTCCTCCACCTCCTGCCACAACTTCAACACCAGAGCCACAGCCTGGAAGCAAGCGAGGAAGGAAGGGTGTAAGGAAGACAAGAGAGTGATGACCTGGGTTCGGTCTGGTCTGGCAAAAGACGCAGGCTGTTGTAAACCCCACAGCCTGGGGACATATATGTCACCTGCTGCTGTTCCTGATCTCTCTGAGTCCTGGACCGGATTGTGCTCCCTATTAAATAGACTCCTCAGGCTCCAAATTTTGCCTTTCAAATAGTTGTGCCCTGGGGTACAAAGGCTTCGCTAATTACACCAGTTTATCCAGCGTTGCCTTCCTCTTTATTTTGTTTTGACTGTTAATAAATGTATATTTTATGTTTAAAATCATTGGCTAGGTGTTAAAATGAAAAAAAGGACAGTTTGTTTGTGAGTAGGCAGGTACATTTCAAAAAGACAATGTCAAATTAACAAGGGACACCAACACCAACCAATCTCTTTGAGGTTAAAAACTACAATATAATAATGGTGTGGTAACTTGACACACAAAGCGAAAAAAATAAATAAAAAAACAGGAGATCTTGATTTTAAAAAAAGGAGATTACTATAAACGAAAAAATTAAAAACATTATCCTGGAGATCTGGTGAAAAAAAAGATATATATTATTCATGAGATCACAAGAAGTAATAAAGAAGTCAGTTTGTCAGAACTCTGTGTCAGCTGCAAAACAACTTCATAATTCTAGCATTATAAAGAAGAAGAGAATTGCATTGAAAGATTTCAAAATTTGCAGCGTGATGAATGTGTTATCTCCATTAAAAACGCTAGTTTTATCAGACCGAGCGCTTCCGTCTCGTACTTGATTCAGAGCATGTGTGGAATTTTGTGCATTGGAATTGTGTACACAAACTTGGAATTTTTCACAACAGATTTTGTTGGAAAATTTGAGAACCAGCTCTCAAATTTTTGTTGTCAAAAATTCAGACAAAAAATGTCTGATGGAGCCTACACCCAGTCGTAATTTCCAACAACAAGCTCCCATCAAAATGTATTGTCGGAAAATCTGATCGTGTGTACACAGCATAAGTATGGGATGGGAGTCCCGGCAATAGGTGCTGGGGCTGCAGTCTGGCGTCCCACCCAGGAAGGTCCTCTAAAATACCCCAGTAGAGTACTGGGAGACCACTATCAGGATCAGTCTATGTCAATATACTCAAAGGGGGGCCTGTGGCCCAGTTTTGTCTAAGCTAAGTATAAAGAAGTTGCATAAAGATTAGACAAGAAGAAGTCAATAGTGAGTAGGCTAGGCCTGGACGGAAAAGAGGGGAAGAAGGGCAAGAACATGTTTCCTACATTCTACAAAATATACCAAGTGTGACAATTGTTTTACAGTCAAATATTACAAGCTATTTGAAAAAAAAAACAATTTCCCCTTGAACAATATAATGAAGTCTCTGTTAGTAGCCTTTTCTGGCCCATATCATTGTATTTCCTAATGAGGGCAAGTATATCACTAATAAAGATGGATACATACAGAAATATTTGCTATTATACTAGCCCAGCAACTTAAACCCTTGCTGCCCACATAAATCCATGTGGACTAAGTAGTATTTGTCCAGTAAAAAGAAGCTAGGGATTGTTCCCCAAGAACCCTGATAATATTACAGTGTGCAAAATGATATACCATTTCTCCTTTTATATACTGATGATGTGAAGGCATTTAACCACATAGTGTGATAATTTCTGCTAATGAGCAGGAATGAGCTGAATGTTCAGTCTGAAAGTATATTTGAATCAATTAGGCTGAAATCCAGAATTTTTAGATCTTTAACTACTTCAATAAAGGCACTTACGATGACGCTGTTTAAATTACAATTGCGTGGTCATGCTACACTGTACCCAAACAACATTTGTATTATTTTCCCAAAAATAGAGCTTTCTTTTGGTGGTATTTGATCACCTTTGCGTTTTTATTTTTTGCTCAATAAATAACAAAACAAAAAAAATTTAGAAAAAAAAAGTTTTTCTTTTCTTTCTGTTATAAAATTTTACAAATAAGTATGTTTTCTCCTTCACTGATGGGCAATGATAAGGCGGCCCTGACGGGCACTGATAAGGCAGCACCAATGAGGTGGCACCAATGAGTTGGCACTGATGGACACTGACGTGCACTGACGATGGGCACTGATAGGTGGCACTGATGGGCACTGGTAGGCAGCACTGATGGGTTGCACTGATATGCAGCACTGATGGGCATTGATAGGTGGCACTGATGGGCACTCATGGGTGGCATTGGTGGGCACTGAAAGGCTACACTGATGGGTACTTATGGGTGGCACTGATAGGTAGCACTGCTGGGCACTGATACATGACATTGATATGTGGCACTGATAGATGGCATTGATAGGCATCACTGATGGCACTGGCAGGCATTGGGGATGGCCACTAATTGCCAGCTGCCTGGGCACTGATTGGCATTTCCCTTGTAGTCCTGGCGGCATCCTGGTGGTCCTGGGTGGGCATTCGAGGTCTTGGGTGGGCGTCAGATGAGAGTGAAGAAAAGCCGATCAATGGCTTTTCCTGTTTACATCGTGATCAGCTGTGATTGGACACGGCTGATCACGTGGTAAACAGCCTCCATCAGAGGCTCTTTACCGAAATGAGTGTATTGGTGTGTCAGACTGACACACCGCACCACCGATCACCACGAGAGCAGTCATTCTAGGGGGCCGCCTTATGACATCCACCCAGAACGAGAGCCATGCTGCCCAACCTTCATTTGACAGCCAGCGGGTGGGTAGTGGTTAATGGGAATTAGTCTGCTAAAAGTCCCATAATGCATTGCTAATGTCATCATTGTTCTCTGAATCTCTGGTCAGGTGCAAGTCTGCAAGACATTTGCCAATGATGGTTAAAAACTAAACTGCAGCTCACCCACTAGCAAAGGCTGTATCCTTAGTAGCCCGTTGTCAGTGTGTTGAGAGTTTAGTGAGAGTAAAGGCCCGTACACATGATAAGAAAACCGGAAGTGAAATTTCGTCCGACGAACAATCTGGCGATTTTCTAAACGTTAGTATGGTGCTTTCGACAGCCAATTAAGTTTTTTCGTCCGACAAAAGCTGGATGTGCAGACTATAAAAACGTGAACTCAACATCCAATTTTCGATTAATTAGTACGATTTTCATCCGAAAAAAATCGTAAGAGCAAGACAATGCATGCTCAGAACAAAAGAATACATACAAAACTATTCAAGACATTACGTCACTTCTGAATTGAATTCTATCATACCAGAATTTTTGTATGGTGAGTAACCTCTTCACTTTGGACATGAAACTAGCATGCAACAAAAAACGGACATTCAGTCATCCAAAAATCTTATCGTGTGTATGTGGCTTTAGGCAGGTCATAAATTATGCCATTTCCTGTCCTTCAAACCAGGGTTAAAGGAAAGAAAATTGGTTGATTACCCCATCAACGTAGTCAGGAAATAAGTCCCACATTATTAGCTTAATGTCTGGGAGACCTAAAGAGCGAGGCAGAAGTAGTTCCCATTCAGCTATAAGGGGAAGAACATGTTCTGCATCCACAGGCAAAATCCATGGACATGGGGCTTCAGGAAGGGTATGTTCACCATTCCTTTCATGCAGTGGGCATGCTATACATCTAGAGGTGGTGGAGCCGCTAACCAAGCCATCATCCTCTTCTTGCTGTGTCTCCCAGGCACAGAGTAGCTTGCAGTCCTTTTCAGCTGCAAACGCATCCTGTTCTGCTCCCTCATACAAGCCTACTCCTGCCATTGCCCCATCAACTGGTATAAAGAAGTCTGCTGAGTTATTTGATCACAGCATCAGCGATTTGCTGCAAGAGGATCTTCAGCAATTAATTACATCTACTGTCCAAACATACAACATACATGGGCAACCACCCTATTCCACCCAATAGCAGAGCTCCAAGAATGCATGGCATTGCTCTCCCCCAGTCCACTCCCCCAAGCTCAGCTATGTGTGTCCTTTATAGCACATGTGCAACAAACCTCATAGTAGTTATTTTCAGTCTTTGTCTAACCACCTAAGGACCGTGCCTATTTTTAAGACTCAGAATTTATAAGTTAAAATATATATAATTTTTTTTTAGAAAAATTACTTAGAACCCCCCAAACATTATATTATATATATATATATATATATATATATATATATATATATATTTCTGTCACACCGTATTTGCGCAGCAGCCTTTCTTTTTGGAAAAAAATACACTTTTTTGAATTAAAAAATACGACAAAAGTAAAATTAGGCCATTTTTTTATATTGTGAAACATAATGTTACTCTGAGTAAATTAATACCCAACATGTCAAGCTTTAAAATTGTGCCTGCTCGTGTAATGCGACAAACTTTTACCCTTAAAAATCTCCATAGGCGATGTTTAAAAATTTCTACAGGTTACCAGTTTTGAGTTACAGAGGAGGTCTAGAGCTAGAATTATTGCTCTTGCTCTAGCGATCACGCCGATATCCCACATGTGTGGTTTGAACACCGTTTTCATATGCGGCACTACTCACGTATGCGTTCGCTTCTGCACGTAAGCTTGTCGGGATAGGGTGCTTTAAATTTATTATTTATTTTACTTTTTATTTTTTATTTTGACACTGTCCTTTTAAAAAGAAAAAATTGGGTAACTTTTATTCCTATTATTTATTCCCCTGATGAAGACATGTGGTCGTGACGTCACGCGTAGGGACGGGATATGCGCTTCATATTGACGTAGCCAGCACAAGCTCACTGCTCATAGGAGATAAGTGTTGTTATTCATTTGTTTATGTGAGTACCTTGTATAATTTTTTAATAAACATGGCGATTGTTTAAAATTACTACACTATGGTAATCCCCCTCTTTTGATTTGCTCTTGCTCCCACTGAGACAAAGACGTAAAAGAAAAATAAGGACCCATTGGGATAATTATCCAGGGATATGGGGAGAAGAACCTAATACATCCAGTGTTTGTGTACATGTGGTTACCTCTTTACCGCAAGGTAAGGGGCCACTACCTATCAGTGTGTGTTTGCACGAAGTGAAGAAACACCTGGATGTTTTCACCTTTGGAATTGATGCACATCTAAATACTTGCAGAGTGAAGCACTTGCACTATATGCATCGCTGAATGTTAATATATTTATATGCCGATTTATGCATAGAAGATTTTTTGGATAAATAGACTATCACTTATTTTTGTTGGATTTTTATGAATTAAATCTATTAACTATGTGATATAAATTCATATATCAGCTGTTACACTGTTTTGTGCATTACTTTGCACAGGTTAGGTTCACAGAACGTATGAATATTGTTTTCTCTTGCATGGTATCACCATCTATACACCTCTTTAGTGTACTGTATACATATTATTAATTTTTTTTTTTATATCATTCACTTTGCCCTTTATTACGAATTTTTGCATGGATTTTTATACATTACTGTTTACATTTGCATTATTTGCACAGATGGTATTTTGTATATTTGCACTGTGTGATATGTTTTTCTGATGTTACGTAGCACTTTAATTGAAAGGTGAAGATACTGATACACCTTTCGTGGACAGGATCTTATTTTATGAACTTTTGCTGCACTTTAATCTAAATTCAAATTTTACTTTATTCTAGTATTACTAAAATCCATTCCTTGTTTCCCTATACCGAAGGACTATATCTGTTGTACTCTGCACTTACTGGCTCTCTACCAGTACTGCGGATTGAGTAACGTATCTCCCTAATTTTCATTTTTTCTCCTATCTTACTACTTTGTAAACAGCGCTACACCACCCTCTTAATCTAATGCTATTTGTAGTGTATACGGTTTGATCCACATTCGGTGTCTGCAGCAGGTCATTTTTTTGATAATTTTTACATGGTAGCGCAGGAATATTTATTCATTACATAAGGAATATAAACATGCCTTGTAATAGAAAAATCATGATAGGACCTCTTAAATATGAAATCTTGGGTCAAAAAGACCTCAGATCTCATATTTACACTAAAACGCAATAAAGAAAATGTAATAAAAAAACATACAAAACATTAAGAGCACTTCCGCCTTAAACGTCACTTCCGCACTTAACGTCACTTGCACCATCCAATGCTATGGAGCCGAGCAGGGGCCATCTTTCCATCACTCGGCATCCAGGCAGTTAGCAGAAAGGAAGCAATCGCCTCCGCTGCTACTGATGAAAAAGATCTTGTGGCGAATCTGCCGCAGAGACCATTTTTATCTTAAAGAGAAACACATGCCGTTCCTGAAAATACCAGGGTTATAGCAGCTAGCTGCTGCCCTAACAATGGTATTTAGCATCAAAGTATGATGTACAGGTACGACGATTTGCATGAAGTCAAGGGTGTATCTCTGTGATGTACAGAATGTGCTGAAGTAGAACTGACATTTACAAGGAAAATAGTTTTTAAAATAGCTTGCAAATTACATTTCATTGCTGGCTTCTTTAAAAAAATACAAAAAAAAACAGCACACAGACCCATCCAAAGGTCTGCTATGTATTTTGGGGAACCTTTAGAGGGATCAGTATGCTTTTTTTTAAGAAGCTGGCAATAAAATTTCAATTGCCAGCTATTTGAACTTTTTTTTTTTTTTTTTTTTAAATCTTTGTAAATGTCACTTTTGTTGTAGCACATCTTGAACAGAGTTCCCCTCAAAATGCATACCAGACCCTTTGAGTCTGGTATAAATTTTAAGTGGGTATGTCATGAAAAAACATCCCCAAAAAATGTGTATGGCCCCCTTAAAATTCTACCCTTATTCTGAGCATGCAGCTTGTCTGACCAGGAAAGTGGGGGAAGGGACTTTGCCCCTGAACCCTACCAGGCCACACGCTCTCAACATTACAAGGGCCTTTTCCCCACAACCTTGAGGCCCACATGAGGGAATTCACATTTGAAAATAATTAGAATTTTTTTAAGCAAGGCCCATCCTGTGCTCCGAAGGAATATACTTGTCAGATTGTAGTGTTTGGGCATCACCAACACTTAACTCTGATATTTTTGCAGTTGTTTCATAATTGAAAAAAAATATGATTTTTTTGTAACCAAGGTCCATCCTGTGCACTTCAGGGGTAATTATGTTAGCTTGCAGTTTTTGATAGCACAAAAACCCAGATCTAATATTTTTGGAGCTTTGCCATGGCTACAAAAAATGTACAATCTTTGGCCAGGATCGGTTCTCTGCTATGCACAAATATTTGTTTAGGGGCGGCATTTGCCACCAGCACCAGCAGCAAATTTGTATCAATTTTAGATTCTGTATCTGAAAATTATCAGCATAATTAACTTGCTGTCAGCCCCTCATAATGAATTTAATGCAAACAGGTGGCAGGTGCAGGCTTTGCAACGTACATGTACATTGCGGGCTTGGGATGCAAGGGGGCTGAACGCTGCCGACCAGTGCTGTCATTGGACACAGCATGAGTTTGGCAGCAGGTTTCAGCCAATTATTTTGGCTGAAACCTGCTGATCAGCTGTGTCCAATCACACATAGACTTCTGTGTTTACAAACACACAGAACACTATCTACATTGAACAGCGATCTGGCTGTTTCCTCTCCCTGAGAAGCAGAGAGAGAAAGCAGCCAGATTAGTACATAAAAGCAGCACACATTACACTTGTTCGGCACACAGTTAACTCCTTGATTATCCCTAGATGTAACCCCATTCTAGCCAATGTCATTAATACATAATACAGTATGAGTGTACAGTATTATCACTGAACACTGTATTAGTGTCACTAGCGACATCAGTGATAGTGTCCCATATAGTGTCTCTTAGCTCCAGATTGCCTGCCATTACAGTATAGCATCTATAGCTGCATAAAGTCCAGTATATACTGTACCATAAGTTGTAGATGCTATAACTTTCACACAGGCCAATTATTATAAAATTTTGTTTTTGTTTTTTTACCAAAGACATGTAGCAGAATACATTTTGACTAAAAAATCAGATTTTTTTATTTTTTTTTATTGGATATGCTTTAAAACAGAAAGTAGAAAATGTATATTTTTAAATATATATAAAGAAAAAAAAAATCAGTAGTGATCAAATATCACCAAAAGAAAGATCTATTTGTGTGAAAAAAATCAAATACATTTCAATTGTGTACAGAGTTGCATGACCGCGCAATTGCCAGTTAAAGCATCACAGTGCTGAATAGCAACAAATGCCCTGGCCATGAAAGGTCTAAAACATTTTGGACTGATATATGACATCTTTATGCTTCTAGAATGAAATCCTATCTAAAATGATTAGATTCTATGCATTCATTTTTTTTCAGTCGTTATACAAAAGATTTACAATGTAATAAGATTTTCTGGCTGCAGTATTTCATATCTTTCACTTTTACAATTACCTTCTGTTTAAAAAAAATATGTGATTCTTTCCAGCGAATCAGTACCATTTTAATATTGTTTCAGGGAAAAAAAATAACACTTTTAGGCTTCATTTACCACCATCAACCACCTGCACTTTAGCTGAAATAGACGGACTGTTGGTGATTACATGCTGCATGCATGAAGCATTGTGACACGTAGCAATCAATGGGTGGCACGCCCATCAAACGCTACACATTCAAATAAAAGGAAAAGCACCACAAACTCCCTGCAACTGCATACCATGCACGTGGTTGTAGCGTGTTTATTAGCAATAATATGGTTAAGCCACGTAAACAGGGTCAGACTTTCCGACAGGAAAATGTGCGATCGGAGCTTGTTCTTGGAAATTCCAGCCATGTGTAGGCTCCATCGGACAGTTTCCATCGGAATATCCGTCGCACAAAATTTGAGATCTGGTTCTCAAGTTTGCCATCAACAAATCCATTTGCATAAATTCCAATAGTGTGTACACAATTCAAAGTGCAACGCATGCTCAGAATAAATTACGAGCAGAAGCGCTCGATCTGGCAAAACTAGCGTTCGTAATGGAGATAGCACATTCGTCACACTGCAAATTTTGAAATTTTTAATGCAGTGCATTCTCTTCTTCTTTATAATACTAGAAGAATTAAGTTGTTTTGCTGCTCATATTCATACAGAGTTCTCACAAACGTATTTCTTTATAATTTCTCATGATCTCATGAATAATACTATTTATTTTTTCATCAGATCTCCATAATACTTTTTTTTTTCTAGTGCTCTCCATAATATTATTTCTCGTTTTGTGTGTCAAGTTACCACAATACCATTATTATCTTGTATTTTACCTCAAGGAGGTTGGTTGGTGTCCCTTGTTAATTTGACATTGTATTTTTGAAATGTACCTGCCTACTCACAAAAACACTGTCCTTTTTGAAGTAAAACACATAGTCAAGTATTTGTGAAAAACAAATATCCATTTATTATGGGTCATAGCAAAATAAAGAGGAAAGCAATGCTGGAGAAACTGGTGAAATTTGCAAAGGCTTTGTACCCCAAGGGCACACATCAATTATTTTACAGTCAAAACTGGTGGCCTGAGGAGTCCATATAATAGTAAGCACCAAACCAGTCCAGCATCACAAGAGATCAGGAACAGCAGCACATGACATCTATGTGCCCAGGCTGTGGTCATACAATAGCCTGCATCTTTTGCCAGACCAGACTGAACCCAGGCCATCACTCTCTTGTCTTCCTTACATGCTTCCTTCCAGGCTGTGGCTCTGGTGTTGGAGTTGTGGCAGGAGGTGGAGGAGGAGGACCATGGTTCAACTCACAAATGTGGCTTTGGCTCGTGAGCTTGCCCCTCAACCTCTTATTTAGGGCTTGCAAGATCACTTCCTCACATAAGAGACATTGGCCCTCCTCAATTTCCAGCATTTTGCAGGCTATCATGTAGGCACAATCCTCTTGAACACGGGGGGGGGGGGGGGTTCTGAGGGCTGCAGTAGCCTTCAGAAATAGGCTAATTGCTGCCTCCTCCAGGTTACTCCTCTTCCTGGCACTTTTTTGTGGGAGGCTGAGTGACCTGCGATTCAGGCAGGCTACTGGGCCCGGCCACCTCCTAGCTGCCAATTTCCACTGCCTCCTCCTGAATGAGGCTTTCCTGTGTCTGAAAAAGGGACATAGTTTTAGTTTTTGGTTCATCAATCACACATAATTTCCAGCTCATGATTGTTGCAAATTGAATTTAATGAATAGAAAAGACTATCATTCTGACCCCAGCATTTTTCATTCTTGTCACAATCATTTGTGGCCACTACTGTCTATTATATCAACAGACAGTAGACAGTAGATATATCGTAAAACACTTTGGGAAATCAGAAACTAGTTATCAAAACTAACATATATTTAACATCATTAATTTGACAACCAGACATAACCTGACTCAAGATGGGCTCCTCCACATGTTGCTGCCTGGACGGTCCAGGTTGGTCGTCGGAAGCCTCAGATGGGGGGGGGAGGAAGCCTTGAAAGAAGTCTGGAGAGTGCTGGCCTGGGTTCAGTCTGGCCTGCCAGAAAATGCAGTCTGTCATAGTACCAGGAAAGTACTGCAAAATAGTGAAAAGTGGAATTTCCTTTAGTAAATAATACCCACAGTGATTTCTAATTTGCCATTTGAACTAACAGAGAGCACTGAAAAACAGAAAGGTCAGAGCTGAAAATCAGATAGGAGCGGACAAGAACGCACTGAAAATCAAATACGTAATAGAAATATGAACCCACAATCACAAACTGAAGAGTAGTAACGATCGTAAAAGCAGGAGGCTGAAAAGCGTGAATCGCCTGTCACCAAACTTCTACTAACACGAGATTAGCGGAAGGAGCCCAAAGGATGGCACACTTGGTATTGAATTTCCTCTTTCTAGTGCCGTCATACGTGTTGTATGTCACCGCGTCCTTGCCGTTCGGAAATTTGGACAACTTTGTGCGACCGTGTGTATGCAAGACAAGTTTGAGCCAACATCCATCAGAAAAAAAACATGGGATTTTGTTGTGGGAATGTCCAATCATGTATACGCGGCATTAGGGTAAGCATTGCTTCCTCACCGCCTGTCAATAGCCTGTGAAGCACAATCCAATGGGATTCACAGGGAAGGCAGATTTAGAAGCACATATAAATCTAGCCTTAGGCTGATCTCCGTTGAGCAGGCAGATCACAGGTGCATCTCTGCTTGCTGTGTAGAGCGGAGAAGGATAGAGTACTCCTGTCCTCTATGGTGAAATCGGATGAAAACGAACAGCTCATTTTTATCTGATCCAGATGGATGAAAAATAGGACCACCATCCATCTGGATTTGGTGGACAGGATCGGATCGGATAGCAGCAGGTGTCAGCAGACATGTCACCGCTGACATCCACCACTCCATAGGGGTGAATGGATGGTCCGATCAGGTCAGATCGGACAGCCTGTGTAAAAGGGGCCTTTATTGAGTATTGTTTAGCAGCATTCCCTGCCTGCTGGACTACAGAACCCCACCTATCCCATCCTTTTCTGATCCTCACACAGGACCGGACTTACCATTGGGCTTGACTGGGCTCAAGCTCATGGGCCCCGTCCAATAGGGGGCCCCACCGAGATACATAACCGAGTGTACTCGGCTCAACTCCACTAACAGTCACGCCCAGTCCTGCCCTATGATGGACATAACACAGGGACTGGGCGTAACTGTGAGCCGAGCCGAGAACACTCGGCTACTCTCGGCTCCGCTTGAGACTGCGAGAGGGCCTGAGAGACGCTGTAACGACATATTTGGTGACCCATCGCAGTTTACTATGGAAGTGAATTTCCGTCGCTGCCATCTTGCTACACCCCACATTCGTCCCCAGTAAGGATAAACTAAGAAGGGGTAAAGCGGACATGTTGTTACACCCACCGGAGTTTTGCATTTTAGATGTATTTATAACATTAAAGTTAGTATATAGTGAAATACAGTACTTAAAATTCTGTCTGACTACTTAGATGTTGAATTTTAAAAGCAGCGAACTTCTGTCAGATAAGTAAACCTGTGAGATGAGCAGGGTTGCCGCTGCTTTTAAAATTCAAGATCTATGTAGTCAGATGGAGTTCTAAGTCCTGTATTTCACTATATAAACTGACTTTACTGTTATAAGTATGTGTAAAGTGCAAAACATGTCCGCTTTACCCCTTCTTAGTGTATCCTTACTGTGGACGAGTGTGGGGTGTACCAAGATGGTGGCAACGGAACGTCACTTCCATAGAAAACTGCCATGGGTCGCCGAATATATCGCTACAACGCTGAGAGGACCAGAGAGCCGCCGAGATACACAGGACACTGTATCTCGGTGGCGCCATTTTTAAACTTCAAGACTGCAATGACAAGGCTGCAAATGACAAGGCTGCAAATGACACTGGGGCAAGGCTGCAAATGACAAGGCTACACTGACAAGGCTGCAAATGACACTGACAAGGCTGCAATGACACTGGACAAGGCTGCAGATGGATGAGCAAGGCTGCAGATGGACACTGATAAGGCTGCATTGATGGGCATTTAAATGTAAGTTTTTTCCTTAAACTTCCCTCCTAAAAGTTTTTTTCCTTCAAATTCCCTCCTGTACTTGAGGTGCGAGTTATACGCTGGCTCGTGTTATGAGATGATAAATACGGTAATGTATAGAAGGTAGGGACCGAAAGTGACTCAAGCCCAGGGGCCCCCACCACCCTAAGTCCTGCCCTGCCATCACACCTTTGCTTTCTAAAGCCTGCCCACACACTGAGATTGATTAGTAAATAGACTGCATGCTTTGCACGTGCATGGAAAAAAAAAATTTCAGGTGTTTTATTGGATGATAAAAGGCTGCATATCTTCACCTCATTCATTGAGCTCTAGGGAAAATTTATTTTCAAAGTGAATATTCTATTTGCCTCTTGTTAAATCAACTCCATTGCATAAAGGGTCAATAGAGACTAAGCTCCCAGGAGCATCCCCTGCAAGACTTTTAAATGTTTGCTAATAGTCACAGGGAGTTATAAAAGTTATTTTTCATTACAGGAATAAAAGAAAAAATTAACGCTGAGACAGTATCTAGAGGGGACGAGAGATGTTAGGGGGTAAGTCTGGGTCATGTCTCTACATGTACTGAACATGCAGTAAAATCCAGAAAATTACTAGAATACTTTAATCTTTTATTCCTAAAAAGAAAGAGAATGAAAATCCATAAATTAGCTATAAGCATATGGACTAATAATATGACTCTGGGAACCATTATAGCTAAAAATCTATCAAAATGAAGGTAATAAAAAAAAGACTGAGTTTGGGGTCAAGTGGTACTGTGAACCCATCAAGTCATAATGATATTATTTGTGTTTCCGAATCCTGGTATTACAGGACTTCCCTAAAGAAAGTAAGTATCAGAGGCTAGTGAGATATTGCATATGGGACATAATAGGATAAAGGTCAGTATTTTCATTTGCCACAAAGTTGTCAATTTTTATCCTAACTCAGCAATTTTTCATCTTACCTCTTGATTTTCAAGAAAAAATGCTTAACACAGACATGCCTCTATTTTTCAATATACATATGGGCATTCCTTTTCATTTCTAGTTGAATTGACAAGGAAGGATTAATAGAACTAGATCCTTCAAATTTATGGAATTAAAGACTAGCCAACAGCCACATCCCATTACTGTATCTTACCATTAGGCGCAACATTTTTCATTAGATGTCTTCATTGTGGTCATGTAGACCTTAGGACCAGCCAATGTACATACATAAATATCCAAGCCAAACTAAAATTTGCCAGGCTTGGGAAATGTAAGGTGACATAGTAAACTGTATCAGTAACAGTATCCAAAGGAACCTTTGAGAAGGTTGACCACACTTATTGGTATGTCTGAAACAGAACCTGGTCTAATCATTGCTGCCTTTCATTGACAAACACTCCGTTATATGATGAACTGTTTGGCACCTTAAATTCCATGACATAATGCAGAAATAACAATAATCTAGACAGTGGCATAAAACATTAAGGGCAATTTTAAGCTGTTTATTAGCTTTGGCTTCCACTGTGCAATCTATTCTTAGTCTACCTAATAGTGTTTCAAATGTACAAACGTTAAAATCATCAATTTACACTAATTTAAATCTGCAAAAAAGGACAGTTATGTTTTTTTATGAGCTGAACGACTGAAACCAACATGTGTGCCAAGTGGACAATTTCGTGTTCCTACAGTAAAAATTCCACTTTCCTTTAAACTTTTGTGTTTGGGTTCTTTGGAGTGTCTGAGTACATTCTCTATTTTTGCAACTTTTGTTAAGTAAATGAAAAGAAACTTAAGGACAGAAGCATGGTGTATGGGCTTAAACAGTCAGTCTCGCTGATGGAAGTGGGATTAAATACTGTACAGTGGTGTGAAAAAGTGTTTGCCCCCTTCCTCATTTCCTGTTCCTTTGCATGTTTGTCACACTTAAGTGTTTCGGAACATCAAACCAATTTAAACAATAGTCAAGGACAACACAAGTAAACACAAAATGCAATTTGTAAATGAAGGTGTTTATTATTAAAGGTGAAAAAAAATCCAAACCATCATGGCCCTGTGTGAAAAAGTGATTGCCCCTCTTGTTAAAACATACTATAACTGTGGTTGTCCACACCTGAGTTCAATTTCTCTAGCCACACCCAGGCCTGATTATTGCCACACCTGTTCACAATCAAGGCATCACTTAAATAGGAGCTGCTTGACACAGTAAGGTCCACCAGAAGATCCTTAAAAGCTACACATCATGCCGAGACCCAAAGAAATTCAGGAACAATTGAGAAAGAAAGTAATTGAGATCTATCAGTCTGGAAAGGGTTATAAAGCCATTTCCAAAGCTTTGGGAATCCAGCGAACCACAGTGAGAGCCATTATCCACAAATGGCGAAGACATGGAACAGTGGTGAACCTTCCCAGGAGTGGCCGGCCTCCCAAAATTACCCCAAGAGCGCAGCGACGACTCATCCAAGAGGTCACAAAGGACCCAACAACAACGTCCAAGGAACTGCAGGCCTCACTTGCCTCAGTTAAGGTCAGCGTTCATGCCTCCACCATCAGGAAAAGACTGGGCAAAAATGGCCTGCATGGCAGAGTTCCAAGGAGAAAACCACTGCTGAGCAAAAAGAACATCAAAGCTCGTCTCAATTTCTCCACAACACATCTTGATGATCCCCAAGACTTTTGGGACAACATTCTGTGGACCGATGAGACAAAAGTGGAACTCTTTGGAAGGTGTGTGTCCAAGTATATCTGGCGTAGAAGGAACACTGCATTTCATAAAAAGAACATTATACCAACAGTAAAATATGGTGGTGGTAGTGTGATGGTCTGGGGCTGTTTTGCTGCTTCAGGACCTGGAAGACTTGCCGTGATAAAAGGAACTATGAATTCTGCTGTCTACCAAGAGATCCTGAAGGAGAATGTCCGACCATCTGTTCGTGTACTCAAGCTAAAACGAACTTGGGTTCTGCAGCAGGACAATGATCCTAAACACACCAGCAAGTCCACCACCGAATGGCTGAAGACAAACAAAATGAAGACTTTGGAGTGGCCTAGCCAAAGTCCTGACCTGAATCCTATTGAGATGTTGTGGTATGACCTTAAAAAGGCCGTTCATGCTCGAAAACCCTCTAATGTAACTGAATTAGGACAATTCTGCAAAGATGAGTGGGCCAAAATTCCTCCAAGACGCTGTAAAAGCCTCATTACACGTTATCGCAAACGCTTGGTTGCAGTTGTTGCTGCTAAGGGTGGCCCAACCAGTTATTAGGTTTAGGGGGCAATCACTTTTTCACACAGGGCCATGATGGTTTGGATTTTTTTTCACCTTTAATAATAAACACCTTCATTTACAAATTGCATTTTGTGTTTACTTGTGTTGCCCTTGACTATTGTTTAAATTGGGTTGATGTTCCGAAACACTTAAGTGTGACAAACATGCAAAGCAACAGGAAATGAGGAAGGGGGCAAACACTTTTTCACACCACTGTATGTATAAATGAAAAGATAGTGCACTGATATCACATTCTACTATTTTACATAAAATATACTAGGCAGATGGTCAAAGTTTACATAGGCTGGTTTACAAATATACAGAGTACAAATCAACCATTATATTTACCAAAAACACCAAACATTGTTTAGAGTAACTAACCCCATAAAATTGCAGCACATATGTATGTACAGTTTGTGCTTTTGAGATAATTGTCAATATGCAACAATAAAAACATTTTTGCCACATTTTTTGAGAAATTGTGATACTTATAACCATGTGTTGATTAGCCAATAATGGTAGGAGACCCATGTTTGACCCATGTTTGCATTCTTATAGAAGGTATGCCTTCTTAGTTAAAAGAATATGAGTTTGCCACACATTAGCCAAACTTGCCCTACAATTTAGAAAGCACTTCAGAAAAACCCCAGTAAAATGCTATGCACATTTTTATAATAATATTTTAAAAAATCCAAGGCATCTATTTACGAAAGTTTTAAAGAGTATCATGCTCAGAAAATAGCCAATGGCTATTTTTCCAATTAACATTCAAAGAGATTCGCCCATCAGTTTCTGCCTGTGTTATCTTTATTTACTGTACAACAGCTGCTGCCTGAATCTTTCCAGGATAAATGTAATTTATCATAGATAGGGGTCCTATCTATGAGTGTGAAATGATACATAATTCTACATATGCATCTATCCTTATCAGTATATATATGTTTCTTTTTGTGAGTTTGCTTATTTATATGTTCATTCCTTATAGAGACAACTACATATAATTTCTCGGGAAGCATATACTCCCGAAGAAGTGGTCACCCCGCGAAACATGTCGAGTTTGAATCAGCCCGATCATTGTTCTTTTTCCCCTATCGTGGAGGATTGAATGCACGTTTTCACTGTTCAGTTTCTGTATAGAGATATATTTATATGTATTGTGTATATTTTCTCTTAAGGATTGTCTGTCAAGGTCACACAATGCTTTTTTCACACATTGAATGCTGAGCAAATCCCTATTTAAAGTTGCCAAAATAAATAAAGTGAATATTTAAAATCTTGGGTAAATATTCACCAAACTACAGGCAAATTTTTCTTTAAATCTTTAATAAATTGACCCTTTGTGTTGTGGTTATAATATAAAATAAAAAGTGGATTTGCTCAGCAATTATTTGTAAATGTATACATCAACAAACTTTCAGTTAAACATTTATTTTACAGCCAGATTACATTTGTGGTGAGAAGTGAATTACAACAACGCTTTATAGAACTTTAAATTTGTCCTCAGTGACAACTAATATTACAATCATATTTAAAAATAAGGTTGTGTTTAACAGGAGATTCTGTTTGAAAAATATAATATCAGCATATGAGTCATAAGAAATCATACTCACTTTAATTGTGGCTTGTAGTAAAAACAAGCAGTTTAAGTTGTCGATCCATTTTGGTTTTTTTTAGCACAGGCCAGTAAGAGTTTAATTAAGCAGCCTTCAAACACAAAAAGTTATATAAATTGGCTAATTGGGGAAAAAATATTGAAATAGGAAATGCAATTACTCTAAATGAAATTAATGAACACTTTTAGAAACCAGGTTTGCATAACTCTTACCAATCTGAGCCCTTAAATAAATCTCTAACAGCTTAGAGAATGGATAACTCACCAAGGTCAGGGTGGGTCCTAAATTGCCACAACCACTAGGTATAAAAATAATTTGTAGATAAAGGAATGAAGGAATATGAACATACCCGTGTCAGCTAAGCTGTTTCGCACAATAAGAATCATTGAGCAAATCTAAATACCAGTTTCTCTGTTTACTTGGGACTTGCACCTCCTTTCTCACTAGGGTGTATCTACTGTTTATATACACTTCCACTCAAGCAAACTGAATAGACATAGTCAGTGCTTGCCCAGTCCAGTACTGCAGGAAAGGCCACCACGTTATGCCAAATGAAATGTTCTGTCCAAATAAGAGCACGCCGAGAACACTAAGTTAGTTTTAGTGGAACTGTGCTCCATTTATAAAGAGCATTTCTGTCACATAAACAGTGTGAACCTCTACTGTAAACAAAATGCATAGTACGTATGTTTTAGAAGCATTTCCATATTCACAGAAGTGGATTTATGATTTAAAGGTCAGGATCTGTACATTAATAAACACTATCTGCTTTTTAGGCACAGTATTCCAGAATAATGGATAACTTTCTGCTGTTCCTAAGTTACGAGCTTTCCTTTATAGTAGTGAAATCTAATGCTGGTCACAAACACAGCAATTTCCTAGAATTTTCAACCAGATTTTGATTACAAAAACACTTAAAACCATAAGGCAACGTCTCACCAAAAATGCATATATTTGTATAATTATTTATTGTTGTATGGCAGAAATAATGGTAGGTTACCTGAATCCATTTGATTATCTTTGTTATTAAAAGTTGTTGAAACTGCTAGAAAACTTTGTGTGTATAGCCAGCATATCAGTGATTAAAAAAATGTGTGCTTTGTGGACTTCTTCTATTGAGACAAATTTACTGTTTGGAGAGGCAGCAATGAAACCTTTCCAAGTAAATTTTGACAGAACTAAAGTTTAAAAAAATGGTAATAGGTGGAATTTTCTGACTCTGCGAGGTCGATTTACTACTGTTCACTTTGCAAGGGAATTTACCCTTAGCTTAGTGAATGATGTGAAGCACTGCTGACTTCGATCATCCAATCATGTGCTAGCAAAAATATACCTTTTTTGCTTTTAATTTTCCTTGCACAATATTGTTCTTTTTTTGCAAAGGCCATTGTTAACACATTTAATTATTTAAGGGAAATTTCCATGCAAAGTGAACAGGTTAACTGCCTTTATTAAATCAACCCCAATATGTCTCTTTTGTCATAAACCATCTTTTTCTTCCTGTTGCCAATTGACTGCTACATATGCACAGTGCAAGGTGCATTCCTGACACCTATAATAATTAACCTCCCTGACGGTATTCCCGAGTCTGGCTTGGGGTGAGATTTAAATACCATAAGCGGTATTCCCGAGCCAGACTCGGGATCGCATCGCTGGATCCATGGAGGGGTTTACTTACCTTGTCCCCTGGATCCAGCGATGTCTCCCCGATGTGATCAGCGAGCCGTCCTCCGCTCGATCTGTCACATTGCCACGCTCCGTTCCCTGCGAGCGTTGCGGCGCACGGGGGCGGCGTTCGGCGCAAATTTCAAAAAGTTAAATACACAGTATGGATGCAGTATACTGTAATCTTGCAGATTACAGTACTGTATCAAATAATTACACATCCCCTTTGTCCCTAGTGGTTTGTCCAGTGTCCTGCATGCAGTTTTATATTATAAATACTGTTCTTTATGCCAAGAAACTGGAGATTGTCCATAGCAACCAAAAAGTGTCCGTTTACATCAAAAGTGGTTATAGATCAGCTAGAAAACAGCGTTAATAAATTAGAATCACTCGCAGAATTGAGAGATAGTAATTTGTGGGGAAATTCGTCATCAAACACTAAAAGTAATGACAGCAACAATTCTGCAGCACAGTATTTTTGATTTGATTACATTATTGAATAATTTGTATTATTATTATATTATTATTTGTTATAATTATTTATAGTTATTTATTTTAATATATATATATATATATATATATATATATATATATATATATATATATATATATATATATATATATATATAAATTTATGATTTCATATTTCAAATTTTATCATACCCGTGATGTCTATTACACTCTTGTTTGGACAGATTTAGGTGAATTATTTCTAAGAATTACAGGCCTACAATATAAAATGCCAAATTTCCATGCAAAATAATGGTAACCTTTTCAGCACCTAAAATCTGAAATAATCATACCGCCAGGGAGGTTAATGATGTATCTCCTGTGTGCATGAGGTATTGGCCACATATTGGTTAAAAACTGAAATTTTTTGTACTGGGAGAACAGTGAGAGAAGATGTAAGAGGCAGTGACAGAGCGATGAAAGGGAGCATGGACTTCACATTGCTGAAGGAGGCCACAGTAAAATGTATATTTGCCATAATGTGCAAGTGCGCTGTTCACAACTGTACATTATGACAAGAGTTGTGACACATGTGGATACAATTTCACTTTGAAAAAAATCTTTACGAAGAGAACTATGCAGACTGCCATTGCTAAGCTCCTTCTGAAAAAGCTAATTGCCTGGAGATCATGCTGATGGAAAACGTCAATACTTTCTGAGTCAGTGGCCTAGAAAAAGCATGCAAATCAGAAGTTCCAAATGTTATTGACTTTGTTTATGACACGCTTACAAAGAAATGTATTAAGATTGGAGACAGGCAGAAAACAAGCATCTTCAAAAAAAAAAGAGAAACGACCGCCTGTATTTGTGTCTCAATTTGATGATCTCTATTGAATGGGATCCTTATAGGGGCTCTATTACCTTAAAATGTGTGGGTTTTTCAAAATAAAGGTTTTTGTGTTTTGTGTTGAAAGAATATGAAATGCCAGTTTTTGGTAGAGATCCCAGCTTTGTGTAATTTCCCCTTATAGGTATTTTTTGCAATATTAGGTTAAACAGGAACAAAGAATCCTTTAAATTGGTCAAAAATTATTTGTTTCGCTGATTTATATCCAATGAATAAAAGGTGGATAAGTAACAAATGGAATGTAAGATTGAGGGAAAAAATAATTGTCCTATCCATCAGCATATATGATCAAAAACAGGAATAAGCAACCAGATGTTTCAAAATCAAAGATATTCTGGTCTATGGCCAGCCTTAGCTGTCAAAATAAAAACAACTATTATATTTTGACCTCCAAAATCTGTAAATATTAATACATATTTATGATAGGAAACAGGCAAAAGTACTGTAATTTAAATGGGAGAACATTGTGGCATTTGACGTATTGGAAAGTAATGTAAAACAAAAGGCTTTTCATCTTGCAGACACTATACATGTTGCTCCCCATTTCCTTACTGGCACTGTATTTATTGGCTTTAAAGCAATGAAATAATATATGAATTTTTCCAGAAGCATTCACAGTCTTCTATCCTTAGCATCAAGATACTTATCCCCAAAAATTGGTCTTGATGTATTAAATGGGAATATTATTCATTGTTTTTATTTAATCGTTTTACAATATGTCGCTATGTGACACATTAACGCGTGTGTTGAAATCTACCAATCTAAAAAGAATGTGTTGTTTGGATGTCAAATAAATCTCTACCTCCAGAAGTAGTCAGACCCGGGGTTTAAGTGTGATGCTTGTAATCTCTGTAATTTATTTTAGGATGGATTTATAGCAACCAAATATGTTTGCGGGTAAGCAAAACAAGTCAGCTCTATTTCCTTTAAATAAAAGTATAAGTGCATCATAAAACAGAATTACGTGTACTCAATGAAGAATTGAAAAACAGTGCCTCAAGGAGCACTAAATTTATAATACAAGCAAACATGACCTACTAATAGCACAGGAAAACATATACAAACCTCAGGATTAAGGATACTGCAAATGAAATGCTTGATGGATAGAAGGTATTCTCATTATTACTGAAACTGACAACAGCAAAAAAACTTGACCGAAATACGCAGGGCATAATGTATGTACTACACCCTCTACTTCTGTCTTACCGCCATTTCCACCCCTCACACTCACTGGCATTTCCTGACTGTCTGACGCAGTGGGGGAATTCATAGGAATGTAATAGACGCCCTTTGGAATTTCATCAGGCCATTGCAGTGAAATTAACCGTGCTTGAGCCTGTCTCAGTTACCTGTCAGAGACAGGTACATGAATCTGCTGAAACCTGGACTATCAATACTGGACACTCCTTACTCAATGCTCTCCCTTCCCAGCCACTGCGCCCTTCATACCAACAGGCACATGGCCAAGGAAATTTGTAATGTGGCGAGCGGAGCCTTATGGGAAGAGAGAGACTAGCCCTCCACGAGGTCTGCCTTGCTGTTGATTAACAGTGGATGGCAGTCAGTGAATCACTTAGCTGTTATTTATTTCTAATTTGTCCACTGCCATCTGCCATCAACCAATAGAAAGGTAGACTTGATGAAGAACTAGTCTCTTAGTTCTCCATCAGGCTCTGCCTGCCAAGTGACTTAAGGAATTTCCAAAATATGGGCATTGATATATTTGGTAATGGCTTCACCACTATCCCTGGCCCCCTTTATTTAAAATTAGCTTTCAACCAAGGCATCTCCGGTTAGATCCCTTTGTGGGAAGCTGTCACTTTTTTGACAGTTTCCTAGCACAGACATGCCCTGCTTTGAGCACCGGTGTAGTTTTGTTGCCTCAAAGCCAATCTTTATTAACACAGGGTTCTTAATCTGAGAATAGGCAGTTATTCTTCAAGAACCTGTTTCAATTATAGCGACAGTTTTTTTAAGTAATGGGAGCAAGAACTACCTACATTTGTCGCATCTGTTGGTACTTGTACCGCACTCATGATTCCTGCCTAGTTTTTTGCCTGTTACCTGTCTTCCCTGATATCCCTGACCTGATAGACTTCCTGTTTTGGCCACCTGTGTGACCTGACCATGGCTTTGTTAAAGCGGAACTTCACTCCCAAGGGGACATTCAGTAATTTAAGTATTTTGGGGGGGGGGGGGTACCTGGTTTTGACATGTACCTGCTCCCACTTCTGTTTGGATTGCCATGGTGATCTAAGTGGAAGTTCACCCCACCTTTTACCCCATGTCACAGGTCCCAGAAGGCTGCGGGGCCATTCTCAAAGTTCAGGGCAGCAGAAAGCCAACTGTTATGCCACAAGCAATCACAGCTTCCCAAAGTAAACCTGCCGGTGCAAGGGACCTGAATAGCCATATCAGGTGAGGACTGTGCTGGATCATTGGATAGGTAAAGCCTGGTACATATGGGCTGAATATAGACCGGTATCAGCCATTTGAACGTAAACCTGCCGACATTCATCCAGTGTGTACACCAGCCTGTCCGACAGAAGCCGGCCATATGGGCATGCTGGAAAACCAGCATACAATTGGCATCCGATAAGCGCTGGTGGACCGATGTGTTTTGGGGGGGGGGGGAGCAGCCCAGCTGTTAGACCACAATAGTTCAGCAGGGAGACAACTGTACTAACATTGGATAGTTAGTACAGCATGTTCCTCCCAAGCTCTTCAGTTTTTGTTCAGTCCGCTGTTGAATGAAAGAAAAATTATGTGTACCAGGCACAAGTGAAGCAAAATGATACCCCAGCTCCACTGGCCATATAACGATCTCTGAACTGTGGACCGGTGCTCTAGCCAGGACGTTCAGGCCCCAAAATGCAGAACTTGAATCAGAAAAGGGCTGGCGACTCGGATGCTCTTGAATAAAAGTCCTTTATTTGGTTACATGGGTACACGGGTACAGGCTACGTTGACTCGTTTCGGCTAAGAAGCCAACATCAAAGCATACATGTTTGATTTAAAAACTGATATTTATAACAAAGTAAGCACTCCAAATAGGGTGGGTGTATCCTAATCAGAGCAATCAAAACAATTAAAAACACATGGAGAAAAGAAAGAGAGACGCACAGCAAGCATATGAGGGACATATTATGAACAAATAAAGCACATTCAAAACGGTGCAATGAATGTATCAAACAATGCGACTATGTTAAACAATGCGATTATGTTAAAAAAAGATTTATTTCCATCCTATCATTCAAGCCATATGGTTTTCTAGTATTGAGGGTATGGACCCACCAAATTTCACATTTAAGCAAAATACGATGAGTGTCACCTCCTCTTGGTTTTTTTTTAACCTGTTCAGCACCAAAAAAGGAAAAAGTGTCAAGATTACCATGATGAAATTTCCGGAAATGTTTTGACACATTTGAGATATTTTTAGCATTAATATTTGTAGTGTCATTAGACATGTGCAAAAGGAAAAAAATTGTTTAGTTTAGTTTCGTTTTAATTCGTTAATGAATTAATTTCATTTAGTTATATTCGTTAAATTCGTTTTCGGATTTCGTTTAGTTTTCTACCAAATTCGAAAAATCGGTCGCATTCGAAAATATTTCAACCAAATTCGAAAATATTTCTACCGAATTCGAAATGATTTCAACATGATTTGAAATGATTTCAACTGCATTCGAAACTATTTCAACCGGATTCGAAAATATTTTGTGATCCGACTTTAGGGCCATGTATCTCGGGGTCACTTGGTGCTAGAAGCCCCAAATATTTGCCCATATCTGGGGTCACTTGGTGGCAGGTGACGTGGCAAGAGGACAATCCACAACTTGGTCATGTGGCACTCATGGCCGGTCACATAGCACTCGTGTCAGGTCACGTGGCACTCATGGCCGGTCACATGACACTCATGTCAGGTCACGTGGCACTCGTGGCCGGTCACGTGACCATCGTGGCCGGCCACGTGGCACTCGTGGCAGGTCATGTGGCACTCGTGACAGGTGTCGTGGCAAGTGGACAATACACAACTTGTGGCAGGTGACGTGGCAAGTGGACAATACACAACTTGTGGCAGGTGACGTGGCAAGTGGACAAATACAATACACAACTTGTGGCAAGTGGACAATGACATACAGCATATGCACTTGCCTTGCGATCGACATATGTGACTTCTTCAATCAGGCATGCTGATAACTTCATTGATACCATAAATATAAATGAAATAAGATGTGTGTGTTTTTTTGCACTGGTACACTGCAAGTATAAAAAGTTGATGTGACAGATGTCTATAAGTAAGTATAAGTAACTAACCATCTTCCAAAATTTCTAATTCAAATAGAAAAGATTAGAACAGAATAGAAAAAAAATATAATTTAATAGAATAAAATAAAATTCTAATTCTAATTCATTCTATACGAAATTCGAATGTCGTTGTGTATTGTTCACTTGCCACGACACCTGCCATGAGTGCCATGTGACCTGCCACGAGTGCCACATGACCAAGTTGTGGATTGTCCACTTGCCACGTCACCTGCCACCAAGTGACCCCAGATATGGGCAATATGCCAAGTACTTTTCTGCAGCAGAGAATGACATTTTGCGACACGAATTTGGGGCCACATATCTCGGGGTCACTTATAGCTAGAAACACCAAATTTGGTATGCAAACACAATAGAACTAGCACTACAACATATCCATTTGGGGTTTCTAGCACCAAGTGACCCCGAGATACGTGGCCCCAAAGTCGGGTCACAAAATGTCAAGCACTTTTCTGCAGCAGAGAATTACATTTTGCGACCCGAATTTGGGGCCACATATCTCGGGGGCACTTATAGCTAGAAATCTTTTCTATCCAAATTTAAAATGAATTAATTAAAAAATTTGAATTCATACTGTTCGAAATTCAAATTTATTCTATTTGAAATCTGAATTTCAGAAGATGGTTGTATATTCTTTCTATTTTATTCTATTCAATTATATTTTTTTCTAATCTTTTTTATTTGAATTAGAAATTTTGGAAGATGGTTAGTTATTTACTTATATACATCTGTCACATCAACTTCTCATACTTGCAGTTTACCAGTGCAAAAAACACACACATCTTATTTCATTTATATTTATCACATCAATGAAGTTGCCAGCATGCCTGATTGAAGAAGTCACGGATGTCGATCGCAAGGCAAGTACATATACTGTATGTCATTGTCCACTTGCCACGTCACCTGCCACAAGTTGTGTATTGTCCACTTGCCACATCACCTGCCACAATTTGTGTATTGTCCACTTGCCATGACACCTGCCATGAGTGCCACATGACCTGCCACGAGTGCCATATGACCAAGTTGTGGATTGTCCACTTGCCACGTCACCTGCCACAAGTTGGTTCCTAGCACCAAGTGACTCTGAGATATGGACAATATGTCAGGTACTTTTCTGCAGAAGAGAATGACATTTTCGACCCGACTTTGGGGCCCCGTAACTCGGGGTCACTTGGAGAGAGAAACCAAAGATGGAGATGTTGTAGTGCTAGTTCTACTGTGTGTTTCTAGCTATAAGTGGCCCCGAGATACGTGGTCCCAAAGTCAGGTCGCAAAATGTCATTTTTCGAATTTCGTTTGAATTCGTTAGCATTGTAATTCGGTAATTCGGATGCATCCGAATGTCCAAATAATGAAAAGTCGTCCGAATTTTGATTTGGAATGAAACGAAATGCACATGTCTAAGTGTCATTCCCATGTTCCGAGATTCTAACTCTCAACAGGCGTATAGTGCACCCAACCTACTGTAGCCGGCAGGCACTACATTGAATAACATATACCACCAATTTAGAGTTGCAGTTTATATACTGTTTGATGGTATATGTTTTCTTGGTAGAAAAAGAAAAAACTGAGGTGCTTTTTTATGTCTATGACACTGCCTACAGGTGTTGTGGTCACACATGTAGGAACCTACAGTGGAAAGCCAGGTCTGCAATTTGTTTGACTTCTGAGAGCAAAACAAGCTGGGTGACAACATACTTCCCAGACTGGGGACCCTTCTACTGGAAAATTGGCAACCCCCCTGGATAACAGAGTACAGATCCTTGTCAGCATACAAAATGGGGAGATGTGCTTTAAGAATTGCAATGATTTTGTTGTATGGTAAAAAAAAATGTAGTGACAAAATTAACTTTATTTCTATTGTAATTACTACACTGTTTGTGTTTATTTATGCTACTATTCTGAATAATCTCCACCCGATCTCTATGAAATGCTATATTTTTACTTTTAGCTACTGATTGTGTATTATAGCCCCTTTCTTTGAGTCACTTTTGAATCGCTGTGCATTCTTGCAAGAAATCCTTGTCTGTAGAGCAGTTTCTCCTGGCCCTGATGAATGAGTAACAGGCATAAGTGTCCTATTATTAAAACGCAGCAACTACAGTATTTGTTTCTAGGGTGAAGAACTACTTTAATGACCAGTGCTGGATCACAAAAAGTAAGTCTGCAGGGGGCAGCCCTGGAGAGGAGGGGAATCATTTTTTTTTCTATGTCAACAGCTGCTGCAACTTATATTTTTATTTCAGCAAAAAAAGGTGGAGTCAGGCTTTACAATTTTTTTTTTTATTTCTATACTACATGTTTAATCACTGTTTAAAATATATTATACCTTGTCTCCACACCATTAATATTCCTAGAGCCCACTCTCATTTGTTTGTCCCCAATTATTCCCAAAATATTCAAAGTATTGACTTAATGTATGTATTTGGTAGAAATTGGCTAGCATCAGGACTAGGAATGAGCCAAAGCTTTAGGCCGAACACAGGTTCAAACCAGTCTTTGCTTGTTTGGGTGTTTAGCCCTTTGGGAGGGAGATAAGTGTTATATAAAGCAGCATATAAAGCAACAGTATTTCTAATATATTACTATGTTACTGTATGTGACAGCTTCCTTCTTTCACTGTCAAAGGTAGTTAAGAAAGTAGAAGGTGCCAGCACTCAGAATGTCCTTAGCAACCATTTGTAGTGCTTACTCCCCCAGGAGCCGCTGGTGATGATGGGTTCTCTGTTCTGCCAAGACTCTCTAAATTGCTCGGTCCCTTCTGACACACTTAGTTATAGGATAGAGACCATTCACACCTGTGTGACTTAAGCATTAGTAAGCTACCATTCCATAATTAAGTACAGAAATTAGCACACAAGCAACTTGGTGGTAGATATATTGAAAATATTGAAACAAAGCTAAACGATTAATCAATTATGCAACAGGCAAGTAAACAGATTTAAAATGCTAGACTAGGTAAATTAGCACTAACCTATAAACTGGCAATAGGTTTTGCTGTAACAAAGTTAACCAATACTAAAATTGGTGCAAATGGGGTGAAAGCATTGGCCTCAACTAATCCAAGAAAATAAAGTTCCTTGTGTGCACACTATGCATACATACGGCCCCAATAGCAGGTGGACATATGAGTTCCTGATTAGGGTGTTCCCCTGGAAGTGATGGCAAAGTACCTGGTGCCTAAATTCCAGTGTTGGCTTGCTTTCATTGGGGCCCTTTTGTAGGTAGTGCACATGTAGCTGTCCCTTAAGCAAGAGCACCTGGTTTCTGTACAGGCTCAGTATAGGCAACACATCTGTACAGCTTGGCTTCCTCATGCAAAAGGTCTCGCTTTCACCAGATTTAACTGAGAAAGCTTGATTCTCTCCTCTTGTTTTGCTGGGCATCCTGGATATTTTAGTTCAGAGCCCATCTGCTTCAACAGCGCACTGCCTATGGTGAACATCCTTTGCATCTTGTATCATCCCCTTGCCACTGATTGGACCCAGTGATGGCTGCCAGGAGGGAGAGGGAAAGAAGCAGGAGCAAGCAGCTTCTCTCAGCTGGCAACTTAGTGTTGGGGGGTGAGCGAGGGTTCACAAAGACACTCAAGCCACCACTACATTTAAAGTCAACCCCATTAATTTGCTGGCCGGAAATACCTGCCCATGTAAACAAAGGGACAGGGATAGTGGCCATGTGGCCAAAGTTGGGCAATGGCATTAGTCAAATATGGCCTTGATGATATTTGGTCAATGACGTCATTAGCTATATCCTGCCCCCTTATTTATATTTAGAAGCAGGTAAGGAACAGGAGGTGTCTTTCACAAGTGTGATGGGAGATGTCAATAGCAGCAGATGTGGATGGGTACACAGGTCAGAGGGTTTTCTTTCTGTAAATCAGTAGGAGTCATTCACCTTGATTCACCAGTGAATGATGATGGATGTACGAACCCCCTATTCACTCATTTAGGAGAGGACTGGTATCTTGGAGCCCCCCTATTTTTAAGGGGTTTTCCAGATTTCAATAAGCAACCAACCCCCAGAAGCCCACAACCACTGGGTCAGGATTGTGGGGAAGAGGCCCTTGTCTTCATCAAAATGAGGACAATGTGACATTGTATGGTCCAGGAGGGGGAGCACACATTAATTTCTGCCCCATTCCATGCCTTCCAAGCTGCATACTCAGATAAGGATCTGGTATTGTTTTTTTGGAGGGTGACTCCACAATTTTTTTCTTGTTTTTTTGTTGAGGTATCCCTAAAATACCAGACTTAAAGGGCCTTGTATGAATTGGGGAGACCCCATGCTACCCTTATCTAAAGTACACGTCTTGTATAGATGAATGGAATTCCAAACCACTCTGTTTACAAACAAAATGAAGCGATTGGGACCTGTCAATTTGCTGGCATTTTAAACATGCTTTTTTCTTTGTAAATGCCATTATTGCCATAGTACAGAGGTCAGCAACTGTTTTGCACTTAAGGGCCAGATTCAATGTGTGTGAATGTATGGTGGGCCGGATTCATCTGCCAATAAATAAAAATAACATTACACACCCCCGCAAACTTCACATTACACAGCCCCCATACCTCTGGCCCCCTTTACATTACACGGCCCCCTGCATCCTGGACCCCTTTACATCACACAGCCCCCTCATATCCCAGCCCCCCTGCATAATACACAGTCCCCCCTGCATATTATACAGCCCCCCAGCTGTGTAAGCACAGAGGGATGGGGCGCTTACGTTTTTTTCTTATTTACTTTATTTTATTTTAATTTTTTTGCACTGTCCTTTTAAAAAAAAATCTGATCACTTTTATTGCTATACAGAAGGATTGTAAACATCCCTTGTGACAGTAATAAGCAGTGACGGATACTCTTTATGGAGGGATCTGGAGTCTATAAGATCCCAAATCCCTCCTTTGCACTTAAAAGCATTTAAGACAATAAATACTATAATTTTTTTTTTAATTTGGCATCTTTAAGTCTTCCGTAAATGTGAAGTTTGTAGAATTCACCTCCGTAACATCTCTAAAATTCGCCCCTTTTTAACAAATGAAACCACCAAGCTCCTCATTCACTCCCTTGTTATCTCTCTCCCTGACTATTGCAACTCTCTTCTCAGTGGCCTGCCTCTCTATAGGCTATCCCCTCTTCAGTCTATCTTGAATTCTGCTGTCAGACTTATTGTCAGGGACTTACCAGCAATGGACAGGCACAGCTGCATGCGCGCATGCAAACTGAGCCTCAGCGTGTTCACACTGGCGTGCGCGAATGGTGCGCGGGCATGTGCGCGCGCGAGTGGTGCGCGGGCGTATGCGCAATAGCGCTGTTTGCCGCCACTGAACGCTTAAAGGTTCTCCTAGTGCGCTGGCGCGGCTCTGTTTCGTCTCAGCTCCTGTGTATCTGACTACCTGAACCTGATCATCTGCTACTGTTACCGACCCGGCTTAGTCTGACTTCTCTACCCTCTCCAAACCCGACCCGGCCCGCCTGACCTTGCTACCACTTCTGCCTGTGATTCCATTGCCGACCTCTGCCAGTTTTACCGACGCTGCCTTGCCTGCTGCTATCACCTGTCTGCTCACCTACTAACCCGGACTGTCCGACCCTGCTCCAACCTGCTGCCTGTTCAGTGTTCTGCTGTGCCTGTGGTTCCTCTCATCGGCTCCTGTAGCTGCTGCTTGCATTTCTCAGCTCTTCTATAAACTTCCAGCCCTGCTCCGCCAGCCATCCAGCCATCCAGAGGGATCTCTTCTCCACTATCAGTCACAGCGGCCCTATTCCAGCAGGCACTCCTACCCACTGTGCTCTCTAGACCACTGTTCCCATTCCAGTGGCTCCTGAACCAGCGTTGTAAGAGAGGTCTCCTTCTACAAGTTGGGCTTCAACACCAGGTACCAAACACTTATCCACCTTACCAACTGCTCAGTGTCTGCCAACCCTCTCCTCCAATCCCTACACTGGCTCCCAATCACCCAGCAAATTAAATTCAAAATACTAACCACAACATACAAAGCCATTCACAACTCTGCCCTGAGCTACATCACCAATCTTGTCTCCAAATATCATCAACATCATCCTCTCCATTCTTCTCAAGACCTCCTACTCTCAAGCTCTCTCGTATCCTCCTTCCATGGACGTCTCCAGGATTTCTCCAGAGCCTCTCCCCCAATCCTCTGGAACTCGCTACCTCCACTGGTCCAGCTATCCCCTACTCTTGCTACCTTCAGGCGATCCCTGAAAACTCATCTCTTCAGGTAAGCCTATCACGTCTCCAACTAATCTCCTACCACTTCCATCAGCTCATTCCCCACAGTTACAACCTTTTGTACCACCTGCCCCACCCTATTAGATTGTAAGATATTCTGAGCAGGGCCCTCTTAATCCTCTTGTATTTTATTGTATTGTAACCTTTTATATTGTAAAGTGCTGTGTGAACTGTTGGCGCTATATAAATCCTCTATAATACTAATAATGCTTCTGGATTACTAGGTCCGAGACTTTGACTCAGTTCGGGTCACCAGCCAGCCGGCGGGCATGCCGGATGGTCGCTCGGGTGGGTTGGGATGAATGAGAACCCGGACGAACCCCGTGAAATGTCCCCTCACGCTGCTTGGGCTTCCTAGCCACATTGGTTGTTATCCCAAGAAAGCCAATGGCCAGCTCTAAAAAACAGTACTAGGGTGACGCGTGTAGCTGCAGGCAGCACACCGGTACAACCCCTTCAAGCCGAGGCTGCATATTTGCATAGGTCAGTGTGAAGGGGTTAAAATGTGCGCAGGCCAGGTGCACGTGAATTCATCACATGCTAATGTGCTAGACATTTAACGGCAGTAGACCGGGTGCAGCCTGTGGTCCATAGGTTGCTGACCCCTGTCAAAGTAGGTTGTATACATTGCATAGCTGCACCACTTCATAATCGGGGTCAGGGCATTCGACGAATCAGTCATTTTTAAGGCATTTTACATTTTTAATGTTTCACTTTAAGCATTTCTAAAATTACTGCTCCCCATCAAACAGAATTTTTGTAATTTCATTTTTTGGATTTGCTACATGTCTGCTAGTGCAGTGCCCAGCCCCTCGTCATTTATTTGACAACCAATTGCCTTTTAGGGTAGAAAATGGCAATTATTGTTTTTTAACGTTTGGCTCCCATTGACCTTAGTGAGGTTTAGATTCTGCACCTAAACTTTAGTAGAATTGCCCCAAACTGAATCCAGGTATATCCAGCAGGTCTAGTGACCTAGTGTTTATTTTGTATATCATTTATACATCTTTGGGAAGACCTGGCTTCTTCCTGACAAACATAGGTGAAATTGGGAGGAGTAGCAGAGTACATTCTAGAGTGCTATATTTAATTCAAAGAAATATCTTACACATGTGGTATCCCCATACAGGCAGCAGAATACATTTTAACTAGAGTGCTATTCTGCATATGCCCATGCTATGGGTGTGAAATAGCTTGTTAAATTGACAACCATGCCTCTTGTTAAATACTTGTTAAATACTTTGAGGTATCTGCTTTCCAAAGAGTTTTTTTTTTCAGATTGTTAGTACAGTCCAGTCCAGTACAGTACAGTAGAGAGTATATATATATATATATATATATATATATATATATATATATATATACACCCCCTTTTTTTTGCATATTGCACTTTGTTCACCTGTGATACTTATGTGATTGCAATCACATGTTATAATTTGAAGGAGTAGTGGAATACCTTTTGGAGATGTATTCTTTTTTTAGTAATATATTAGAACTTTATTTGCGATTTTGGCACTTAGCACTTTTTTAGCTGTACAGACAGGTTTTTTTTGAAGATAGCGCCACACTATTCACTTTTAATATCCAGTTGTTGTAAACCGCCACTGCTCCATGGTCCTCCAGAGCCAGTGTGCGTTCGACTAGGCAGAAGTGATGAGATATGTGACCAGGATTCCTGTTCCTATGTGTTTCGTCATTCAGGCATCATCAGGAGGTTTTAATAAATGGTATCATGCTATGTCGATCTCTGTCATTTCATTTTCCCTATGAATTGGACACACTGAGAGGGATCTCCAATCCAATCTCTGGATGAATAAAAGCATACCCAAAGCCTAGCAGACCCACCTCTGTATAAGCCCAGGGTGTCCATACCTGCAGGTGAGTGCGTACCCCTGTGGGGGAATATCCGCAATGTGGTCTTTTGGAGTGGAATATTTCATGCACACAAAGCACTTTATTTGGAGCCTTTGGCATGAAAATCCATTCACCAATTTTACTGGGAGCATACTTGTTTAAAGTTTATGAACTTTTTCACTTTTTTATGATTTTTTGTTTTGAGATTCACTAAGAATATCCATATTGTGTGTAAAATAACTTATTAAAATTACAACTATTTGGCGGGGTTGTACTGTCCTAACCCTTTAGGGCCTTAAGAAAAGTAATAGATAGTCGGAACATCAGAGAGTTCCTTGGATTTCAAAATGAATATACCATTATTTGTAGTTATGTGTGGATTTTGTTTTTGTATAAAAATACATTTAAGTCTAAATGTATAAAGAAAAGCTATTTGTATTGTATATGTTTTATAACAGAAAATATGGGAAACAGTTTTTTCCAAAATGTTGGGCCAGTTTTCCTTCTATATAGTAAACATTAAAAAGTGGTTATCAAATAACACCAAAGGAAAGCTCTGCTTGTCTCAAAAATGATATACAGTAAAATTAATTTGGGTACAGGTATGCATGGCTAAGTAATTGTCAGTCAACCTACTACAATAAAAACTAAAAAATGACCCAGTAACGAAGGGGTATATATAGGGTTGCCACCTTTTCTTCAAGCCAAACCAAATTTTTTTAGCAACGCACAGTAAATATATACTTTTTTTAATACATTATAGTATAACAGACTTGGGACACCTTTGGGTGCTCCAAAGAGAATAGTAATGTGGCGTGCTTAGTGCACCCTCAACCTCCTGTCAGGCCCTGTTCCGAGCTACATTCATGTCTGAATAATGTGTACGGGTTTCAGGGGGGCTGAAACCCAGACCCATGATTTAAAACCCAGACTGTCCAGGTGAATCCCGGACAGGTGGCAACCCTAGGTATATACACAGTAGTACTCAAACAGGTAAAGTGGACCTAAACTCAAACGTGAAGATTTGCTATATTATAGGGAACTAAAAATGATGTTTGTGTCTAAGCAAAAAAATAAAAAAACATTTTGTACTGAATGTTATGTGCTTTTGGCAAGCTGCTGTGATAATAAGTAGGACTGTTTGGCCCACGTGTATATATGCCTTAATTTCACCTTTGTGGGCCAACATAAATTATTCTTATCTATGTTCACCTTGTTTGGCTGGAGTGATTGGGCTCACATCCCCCTGCTCCCAGGACAAACACCGTTATGTGGCTACCATACACAGGATCTTCTGGTTTTAATTTTTCTTTCAAATCTGGTTTACATCCTGTCAGTAGCATCCACTCCTAATGAGGGGAATTAATGTTAATGAAATGCATTAGGATTTGGAGGCGATTCGTCCATCTACTGTTTTTATTTTGCACATTTTTTTAATTACATTTTGTACATGTTTGAAAATTAAAACATCTGTTTCTATAGTTACTGTCTATACTGGAATAGACTGACGGCAGGAAACTGGTTCTTTCATTTCATTTTGAAATTCATAGTTTTGTATAAGAATATATTTTTAACTAAGTGGATATTTAATAAAACAGATTTACATATGTTTGTTGTGCAGTTATGCTTCTGTGTCTTAGGCATCACATTTAACTGGACAGAGGATAGGGACAGCAAATCCTTTTAACCCAATTAGTAGACATGTGCATTCGTTTTCATCCAAATGCATTTTCGTCCAAATTTCGGGCATTTTCGTTATCGTAACAAACGATAATGAACACGTAGAATCTGAAAACCGAAAGATCCGACATAAACAAATGCTTTATTTTCAATTTCGTTGCAAAAGTTCGCTATAGATAGGAGATTCGACATGACGCTGACAATAGCAATCTGTGTCCATCGAACCTGTGGTCGAATGTGCCTAATCTTAGCTCTATTAGTTCAAGATTATTCTACATAGAGAGAAAAGATTCGATATTATAAACACAATAGCAAAAAAGGTTGAATGTGCCTAACCTAACTCTATTAGTCCAATATTATACGACATATAGAGAAAAGATTCGACATGAAGATTCGAGAAAGCAGTTGCTGCGAGTGGAAATTTATGGTCAAATGTTCTGCCCATAGGCTATAGAATTCTAATGTTGGTTGACTAGTAATAATAATTAATAAATATAATTTTTACTAGTGTCATACAACACTAGAATTCTACTATAGCTTGTAGGCATTCGACCGGAAATGTACGATTGCGGCGTTGTACAGTTTAGCTGCTCTATCGAATCTTCTTAGAACAGTCGACAGACACCATAAGCCTTCAATGACAGATTCAACCTTAATTATTTCGGATTTTCTGAATATTTTTTAACGAAACAAAATAAATAAAAACTAATTTCGGGAATAACTAAATACATTTATTTTTTGGACAAAAACGAAATTTCGAAATGAAATATTTCAGTGTGCACATGTCTACCAATTAATACAAAGTCTTCTGTCTGCAATTTACCCTTGCAGTGATCCCCCTCCTGCCACTTAAAGTGGAAGTAAACTCCCCTATCATTTTCAGCCAAGGAAGCTGCCATCTTTGCCTCTGTTTAACCTTCAACTGCTATGGTGCTGCACATGTGATTCGTTATGACACCAGCCATTGGATGGTTTAATCGTTTGGCTGAGAGCACAGCCAATGGGCAGTTAGCATTCCCGGCATGCCTTTTTTTTTTTACTGTTTAAATCCATGGGTTTACTTCCACTTTAAATGATCGCTAAATCTAGGAGGTAGAGAAAATCTTTTTCTCCTCTCTCCTTCGGTCCAATGCTAGAGGTGTGGTTAGGACCTAGGTGTCATATACAATGCAGAACTACTTGATCTGCATTGTACTTTATATGACCACCAGCTGGGATGCCTTATAGAAGAGGCATTAGGGGACTGATCACGTAGATGGAGGGAGCCTGCCAGAGTGAGGAAAATATTACACCTTAATCCACTGCCCTTACTTTTAGCCAATATTTAACCCTGGCAGTCTAGGGTGCACTACAATGGAAGTTTTTTCCTGCCTGATATGGGTTTTTAATAATTTCCCATTTTTCTCACTATCCGATTGCTGACTGGGGTGTTTCCAGTTATGATCAGGGTTTGTTCCACACTTCTTCTAGACATTAGAGTTTGCTGCTCACTTCTTATAGCCCCTGGAGCACAGGCGGACATTTGTAATTTTGTAAAAATAATTTTTTAAACTTCAACTCTTCTGGGAAGTCTGTCCGCAAGGTTTAGGAGTGTGTCTTTGGGAATGTCTGACCATTTTTCCAGAAGAGCATTTGTGTGGTCAGCACTGATGTTGGACTAGAAGGCCTGGCTCGTTGTTGAATTCATCCCAAAGGTATTCTATCAGGTTCAGTGCAGGCCAGTCGAGTTCCTCCACCTCAAATTCGTTCATCCCTGTCTTTATGGACCTTGCTTTGTGCACTGGTCCAAATCATTTGGTGGAGGGGGGATTATGGTGCTGGGTTGTTTTTCAGGGGTTTGGGCTTGGGTTCTTAGTTCCAGTGAAGGAAACTCTTAAGGCACTAGCATACCAAGACATTTTGGACAGTTTGGTGGGAACTCTTTGGGGATGGCCCCTTGACTGTGCACAAAGCAAGGTCCATAAAGACATGAATGAGCGAGTTTGGGGTGGCGGAACTTGATTGGCCTGCAGAGTTGAGACCTGACCTCAACCAGATAGAACACCTTTGGGATGAATTAGAGCGGAGACTGTGAGCCAGACCTTCTTGTCCACATCAGTGCCTAACCTTTTGGAAGAATGGTCAAACCTCCCCATAAGCACACTCCTTAACCTTGTGGGCAGACTTCCCAGAAGAGTTGAAGCTGTTATACCTGCAAATGGTGGGCCAGCTCAATATTGAACCCTACGGACTAAGACTGAGATGCCAAGTACAAGTTGCTTATGAAGGCAGGTGACCCAATTCTTTTGGTAAGATAGTGTATACATAATGAAATCCACTATAATTTGGAGTTTTACCACTGTGGTTTAAAACTCACATTAAAGTTTAGCTAATTGATTTCTTCTTCTAACTACTTGTAAGAACTGAAAAATATGTTTCATATGATAAATAGTTGTAGCCTGATTTATATTGAGAAAATTCATACATTACCTTTCAAATATTCTTAACAACCAAAACTAATAAACAAACAAATATTACAGCATGGGAAAGAAATAATCAATATGGAAAGTGCAAAGATGGGGAAACTAGTGGAAAGTAAAATTTAAAGAGATGGAAATAATTCATAATTGGTTATTTTTTATGATCAGTAGTTTCATCTTAGGTGCATGTAAACCCAAATGTCATAAGGAGTGATAACCTATTTCATAATCCTCTTTTTCATCTCTAAATGTTTTCTAATCAAGATAGAGTTTGCGGAGTACATGTTGAAAGTTAAGCTTAGTGTAAATTCTGTTCATAAAAAGAGGGCTCTTTCATCCATAGAATTTGGTTAAAGCTCAGTCTCTTATTTCTGCATAGTAGAATTTGCTGTAATCCAAAAATGCTTTTATGTGGCAATGCATGTTTAAAGCAAACTTAATAGATGGGGACCTCAAGTGTCTACTCAGATAGAAATGTTTTGATGAATTCCCTAGACATACACATGTAGAAACTTCTTTAACCCATTAATGTTTACAATGTGGGATATGAACTATAGAGAGCCATTTCTATGTAGTATACTTTTACAAATAGGTTTCACTGCTTAAAGAGGAGTTCTGCTTAAAAAAAAAATAAAAAAATTCAGCAGCTGCAGTATTTGTAGCTGCTGACTTAAAATTTTTTATTTTTTTAATAATCGGACACTTACCTGTCCAGGGATCCAGCAATGTGGGGGAATGTAGCCCCGCTCGTCTCCTCCTCCTCTCTGCGGCGCCGGTACTGTAACAGTGGGTGTCCAGCTGTGGCTTCACAGCCGGACACTCACTACGCATGTGCGCCGTAACTGGCTGGGAAATCATCTGGGACCTGTGATGTGTCCCAGATGATTGCAGAGAGAGGGGGGAAGAGGGGATCTCCCTTCTGATGCCGCAGTGCACCAGGAGGAAGGGGGAGCTGGGACCCTCTAAAAAGAGGGTACCGCCCCCCCAAATGTGGCATGTCAGAAGGTCATCTCCCTTTAAGCAGAAGTTACATTTTTTGGCGGAATTCTGCTTTAATGTAAGGATGAAAAATTGACAGTGGTATGATCGCTGAGTGCTGACTGTTTTGTCCCCACAGAATTGTTCCCTCCTGTAGTTGAGGGAGCAAGATGTCATTCCTATCATTAGTGATTGAGATTTAGCAGCGTTTGGGGCAAAAAAGGAACATCTCATTGCATGTGACTACAGAGGGAGAGATTCCCTAGAGACTCAGAGGTTCCCAGACGCTCACAAGGGTATGAAAGCATCTAAGCATACCAAGCATCTTTATCTTGGTAGGACAGCCCAAAAGGTACTAAAAGATGCAGGAATTGGAAATATTATGGTTAGGTTAAATACATTTATCTATATGAATCGTTGATATAGTTGTTATATTTTAATATTTGAGGTACTTATATAGCACTAAAAATGTACGCAGTGCTTTGTATCTATATTGTGCATTCACAGCAGTCCCTGCCCTCAGGAAACTTACAATCTAAGGTTCATAATTCATTTCACATGCTAGGGCCAATTTAGACAAGAGCCAATTAACTTACTAGCATGTCTTTTTCTTTAAAACATTTTATTGAGTTTTGAGAAACAGAACAGAAATGTATGTTTTGCGGACGCAGCCGCCAAATGTAGTGAATAACAAAAACGTTCCTAAGGTCAGAAATATTCAGGTAGGAAAATGACAATCAAGGCACGTAAATTAGGTTAAGTAGTATAAGTTACAGTTACAGTTATCTAGTAACACAAATATTTTATGTGGCAAGGATAACATTTGTACTTATTTCCATATTTATAACCCATATCAGAGTGTTTAGGGTGCCGTAAGTTATGTGTCAACAAGGGATTCATTCTGAATAATCCTATATTCTGTTATTAACAGGCATATTGTGTGTGTTTCTATAATCTGGGACGAAGAACAAGAGACTGTAGAACCTCTTGTACAACCTTATTGACGCCGAGTTATAGTCCTACAGCCTGTCGGCAGTATATGGATTAGGTAGTTCTTGAGTGGGTTTTGTGAGACCCACCATGGTGGAGAGTAAGCCATAACTTCTACTCCTTAGGGCTATTAAGTGAAGATTTGGGATCCTGGTATTCCACTCCCCCTCCCTCTCACCCCAACTGGGATCTGACTGTGAGAGGGGAGGGGAGCCCAATAAAAAAAAAAAAAAAGAAATTATTTTTACTCCGTCCCATTGTTAGTGAATAATGACAGCCCCATCGTCAACTGGAGATTGTAACATGTAAGGTTTGAAAGTAACTATGTCAGTGAGGTTTAGAGACAGTAAAAGGGTTAACCATAGTTGCTACTAATTGTTAAGTATGGGGGGGGGGTAAAGGAGGTAGGATAAAGGGAATATAAGATAGTGAGGTATAGATGTATAATATGCATATCCTGAAGTAGGTACGTATAAGGGGATCACCCCCCAGGTCAAGCTACTAGGTACATAGAAGTTTTTTGTATTCCTCTGATTGTTGAAACTGCAGCCAGCAGGCCCATAGCATGTCTTTTTAAGCCCCATACACACTATCAGATGTTCTGCTGAGTTTTTCCTTCAGATTTACCAAAACTATATAATATGAGGTCAGACCTTAGGAGTTTCAATTTGTATGCAATCAGGCAGGCCCTCGCACTACATGGTTTTGGTAAATCTGAAGACACAAATCAGCAGAAAATCTGATAGTGTGTATGGGACTGGAGTGTGGGAGGAATCCAGAATACCCAGAGGATACCCACACAGGTACAAGGAGAACATGGATGGGATTCAAACCAACAACTCTAGTGCTGCCAGGCAGAGATGCTAACTACTAATCCAATGTGCTGCACACTGTGTTTCATGGTTGTCAAGCCTCATGTCAATTTAAGATGAACTATAGCGACTTGCATCATGGTGAGTGCATCTATGTAAATAAAAACCTTAATATGAATTCTATTATTAAAGGCTCCAACACTTGAAAATATTTTTGATATTGGTGAACCCTGGTTGGCTTAATCAGCCTCTGATTCTGTGTATCCCAGCACCTCCAGTTGTATTCACCATAAAATAAAACAGGCACAGAAATTCAACAGGAAAAGTTGGCTCACTCATAATGGCCACAGCAAATGCACAATCCACGGAACTCAGGGTATAGCTCTCCCAGATAATGTTGCCAAGAGTTAAAGAAAACTGGCAGGTAGCTTAACTCTTTAGCATCTACCAAAAACTGATATACCAGTTTTGGATGGACTAACTTTTTTTTTTAGAAGGAAAGAAATGTTTTATAATACTATGTTTTAGCCCTTGTACACACGGTCGGACATTCAGACGGAAAATGTCTGATCGGACCGTGTTGTCGGATAATCTGACTGTGTGTGGGCTCCATCAGACTGTTTCGGTCTGAATATCCGACGGACAAAGTTTTAGAGCTGGGCTATAAAACTTTCCGACAACATGATCCGATCGGACTTTGTCCGATTGTGTGTAGAGAATTCCGATTGGACAAAGTGCGAAGCATGCTCACATCAAATTCCTAGACCAAAGCTATTGGCTACTAGCCTGAACGTAGTCCCGTCATAACGAAATAACATTATCACGTTCTGAAAGATCGGATTTTCTGACAACTTTGTCCGACCGTGCGTATGCAACACAAGTTTCGGACAAAATCCTTCTGACAAAATCCGACGGATTTTGTTGTCGGAATGTCCGACCATGTGTACAAGGGCTAATAGTACTTTCAGACTTTATTACACTGATGAGGCCAGCTTAGTTTGACTGCTTTTTTAATACATTTTTTCTTTGTCCTTACAACTCAAGTATCTCAAGAGAAAAAAAGCACAATGTTATATGTCTTTGCAAGCTGCTTTATCCTGTTTTTATCTGTTTAAGATAAATTCTGCTTAATGACTATCGTGACCTGATATGACCCATTCAGTTATTAAAATCAGAGCTGTGGCTTATTGGTAAAACCTTGCAAATACACAACACTGCAGTTGGACCAGTTGAACTTCCAGTTATAGAAAATTAAAAGGTGTAATGCCCCATACACACATGGTCGGAAATTCCGACGGACAAAGTTAGATCGGATTATGTTGTTGGAAAATCCGATTGTGTGTGGGCTCTATCGGACTTTTTCTGTCGGAATTTCTGGTGGAAACATTTTGAGAGCTGGATCTAATTTTCCGACAACAAAATCCGATCGGACTTTTTCCGATTGTGTGTAGAGAAAGTGATACCCATGCTCAGAAAAAATTTGGAGACGAAAGCTATTGGCTACTTGCCTCTACATAGTCCCATCGTACATTTTTATACGTCACCTCGTTCCGAACGATCGGATTTTCTGACAACTTTATGCGACCGTGTGTATGCAAGACAAGTTGCACCCAAAATCCGTCTGAAAAAATCTGATGGATTTTGTGGTCGGAATGTCTGACCGTGTGTATGGGGCATTAGTCTAGAGTAGGGTTGATCTCTGTCAGACATTTGTGAATAGTAGTAGTACATAGTTCTCAACATTTCATAGTTAGTACGGTTGAATAAAGACACCAGTCCAACCTGAGTGAGTGTCTACAATTGTCCCTGCACACTCACACCAGTCCCTATCCTTAAGGAGCCCACAATCCAAGGTCCCCATTCATATACTAGGGCTAATTTTTTGGACAGAGGCCAATTAATCTACCTGCATGTCTTTGGATTGTGGGAGGAAACCAGAGTACCTGGAGGAAACCCACGTGGGCACAGGGAGAACATACAAACTCCAGGCAGGTAGTGGCGTGGTTGGGATTTGAACCAGCGACCCTTCTTACTGCTAGGTGAGAGTGCTAACCACTACACCACTGTGCTGCCCACATGCAGGAGATTGGAGCCAGGTTGAAAGAATTCGTTTTTTGGGGCAAAAGGTCCACTTTGGGTTTCATTTATAACCAGCAGAGGTAAGGCAAAGGGAAAAATTAAAAGAGTTAGCTCTCCAGATCTAGACTACAGAAATGAAATGTTATTTGCAAGCATGGTTAAATACCCTGCATAAAAAAAAGGATTTCCCTTTTAAACAACATTGAAAATCTCTTGTGCTTTTAGCATGCCACTTTTTTTACTTCCTCCAGTAATCATACATCAACTCTCATTACACTACCTATTTCATCAAATCAAAATAGCAAACTAACAATGACTGCACCTGCAGGCAAAGGCCCACAATATGGTACAGAGACACATTTGGGTTAAATAAGCTGAAATGAGAGGTACCATAGGGGGAAACCTCAGGATGTATCTATGCTTGGTGTACCGCTCCATTTTGTGGTTTTGTTGGAAATACACTAATCATAATTAGACAATGTAACTCTTTACTGGAATGCTATGTAATAACACTGAACTTCCTTTAGAATATATCCTTAAGTACTTACAAAAATGAAATCGAATCACAAAGCTTTTACTCAGCAGTGGTGTAACCTAAACTAAGAGCATATACATGTACAATTTAAAGCACATGTTACAGGATCAGTGCACCAGCAAACATTTCTAGACTAATTGTCAGACAGATCACTAGAAAGAGGCCCTCCATTCAGATTTGGGAACAGTAACAGGAACCAATGAATGAGAGGTAATGGGAGGTGTGCTTTAACTGGTAAAAGCAGGAAACAGCTGTAGTAACTATATAGCAGTGATCCCAAATATGTAAGAGTTTAAAAAATATATGATTAGTTACTGCATTCTTACATAATCATATCTAGAAAGGTATGTAACCTCCCCCAGGAAAGGTAAGTAGCTAAAAATAAAAAAAATGTACTGTCCATTGCTTTTTCAAATGTTTGCAGTTTCGTTAAAAAATAATTGCATTCTAATTATCCAATTCATCCAATTTTTTGCAATTTTCAACAATCTTAAAATAACAAACACATCATACTTACCTGCTCTGTGTAATGGTTTTGCACACAGTCTCCCAGATCCTCTTTTTCTCAGGTTCCCTGCCGGAGCTCCTAGTTCCTCCCTCTGCCGAGTGCCCCCATAGCAACCCACTTGCTATGGGGGCACTTGTACATGCTCATTCCCGAGAATAATTTTGTGTGTCCACTCACATGCAGAGAGTGGCTCAGTCCCACCCCTGCTTCCTCCTCACTGGCTGTGATTCACAGCAGCAGGAGCAAATTGTTCCAGTTGCTGTGTCAGAGTCAATTAATGCATTAAACAAAAGAAAAAAATTTTATGTCAATGTTTAAAAAAAAATGCAATACTCACCTTGTTTTCAGTGATGTCCCCCCAGAAACTCTGTTCTGCCACTAGCAACATTCATCCTATTTAATGCTAGCCTAGACTGTCAGGGACAAACCTCTGGGGTGTGTCACCACATTGGCCTAGACCCAGTACAATAATGTAGAGTGAAGGGCTGATAAGGTCATAAAATCAGTGTCACTTTCTGCAGTATTGAGGAACATCCACTGCCACCTCACAGATAAGGAGGTACCCCAAGGCGTCATATGACTTGCAAGAATACTGCTTGTTTAAAGTTGTTCATTGGGGGAATTGTTTAAAAACATGTGTGCATGGGCAGGTGCAAGGTATGATGAGTGGGAAAATATTTTTATATATTTTTTCAATATGATATTAATAAAGATTATTTAAACATATTAAACCTACTCCCCCTCCCCCATTCTAAGCCCTATCTTAACTACCCTGTAAAGGAAAGATGTGTATACTTGGCTTATCTAAGGACGCTCTGATCTGATCATGTGATCGAGTCCTGGCTCCAGCTTCAGTGTAGAAGAGGGACATTGGATAATAGATGCAGCATAGTAAGTCTATGGGTGACATCATTGCTCAGGCTCTGCAGCTGTTGCTGTTGACCTCTCCTCTCCCCTGAAGCCAGCCACTGGGGAAATCTTGTGACTGGACCTGAGTGACCTTAGATAAGGTAAGTATACACATCTTTCTCTTACAGGGTAGTAAGTATAGGGCTCAGAATGGATGTGGGAGTAGACGTAAGCTCAGTTAGTTTTTGACCAGACTTCCAACTTTAAATATAGTCACATTTAAACTAGAACTTGCATGTGTATGTGAAAATAAATGCTATATTATTGGAAAGCAAAGTTATACATTGTACTTTGACATACATCATCAGATAATGTCTATTGGTTTTAATGAGATATGATATGGATAACTGTAATGAAATCTTAGATTATACCTGAGAATAGGGATATGAGCATGCATCCTATGCTTAAGGTGAAAAAACACCTGTCAGTGACCGCCTCCCCAGTCCCCCCTTTTACTTACCTGAACCCTCGAACTTCACCCACGGAGATGCGCTGTCTCTCTGCCCGGGGTTCTCAGCTGTTGATTGGATAGATTGATAGCATTGTGGCCATTGGCTCCTGCTGCTGTCAATCAAACCCAATGACGAAAGCGCTGGGGGCGGGGCTGAGTCCTGAATTTGGACTATGGAACAAATTAATTAAAGTAGGTCTAAACCCTGTATGGTTGAGCACACTTTGCTAAAACACTGCGTGTTCTTTTTTACAAAATATATTGTTTCACCTTTTCTTCATCTTTTATTAGCACTTAAACCCCCCTCTTTGCGCGGTCATACAACACTGTACCCAAATGAAACTTTTATCATTTTTTTCCCACAAATAGAGCTTTCTTTTGGTGGTATTTGCTCACCTCTGCGTTTTTTGTTTTTTGTTGTTTAAAAAATGTAAAAAGACCGAATTTTAAATTTATATTTTGTTATAAAAGAAAGGTAATTTTTCTCCTTCATTGATGTATGCTGATGAGGCGGCACTGATGGGCACCGATAGGTGGCAGTGAAATGCACTGATGAGTGGCAGTGATGGGCACTGATGGGTGGCAATAATGGGCACTGATCGATTACATTGATAGGCAGTACTGCTAGCATTGATTGGCACCACTGGTGGGCATTGATAGGTGGCATTTGTGGGCATTGATAGGTGGCACTTATGGGCATTGATAGGTGGCACTGGTTGGCAATGTAGGCACTGGCAGGTGGCACTGGCAGGCGGTAATTGTGTGTACAGATTGCCTCTTCCTCTTCGGGACCGATGTCCCTTGCAGATGATCTGCTTTTTTTTTTCTCATGCTGTCAGCGTGAGGAGAAAAAAAAAACGATTACCAAGCTTTTGTTTACATCATGTGATCAGCTGTCATTGGCTGACAGCTGATCACATGGTTAAGGGGTTGGGACTGGCCCCTTGCTCGGATCTGTGATCACCCGAGTCTCAGTGACTCAGTGATCACAGCGCTCTATGTACGCGCCCTGCAGGGCGCATGCAGGGAGCGTGCACAGGGGAGGCCATCATGTGACAGCCTTCCGGAAATTCAGGTCTGCGCTGTTGCCGTCATTCGGCTTTAGCGTGGACGTCAAGTGGTTAAAACATATATCTCAGTGCTGCTGACCTCCCCCAGCCATTTTCCATCTACATGCACTCGCTCCAGTGCCATCTGCACACGATTGTTCTGCACCAGCTTCCTGTCAATGGTGCAACATACCTGTTTAATGCATGTTGGCACAGAGTTGTGTCCATCAGGGGTGCATGCGACAAAGGGACAAAGCGCAAGCACAATTGGGGATTACTTGCCATCATATAAGAGCAAACACCTAAACAAAAACCTTCATGGCAGGATACTTGTGGATTTTTTTACTGACAGTTACATATGTATAAAAAAAAAATTACTTTTGATAATACATTAACATATTACCGCTTTTATGAGATTAAAAAAAAAGGAAAGGAAAATAAATATTCTCCATTCTAAACAATTAGAAGAATGCCAGTAAATAAGATGTAACTCACCATATAGTGTCGCGCTAAACAAACATAAACACATAACCTTAAATATGATTAATAATAAATATCATGTATCATATAAATTCATGTCATACAATTCAATGTACTTCAGAAGTGCATAACATTCTATGTGCAAATCATGCTACATAGTGAAAGTCCATCATGTAGTGATAAACTGTATGCCAAAAGATAATAAGGTGAAAGGTGCTCCAATGAAAATGCCAACACTCCAGTGCTCACCCCTTTTGTGAATGCCCTCACCTCTGGGCGCGTGACGTCACAGTGAAGTTTGGTCAATACACGCTGACGAACCACCCTTGGGTTCTGTGAGAGAAGTCTGCTTAGATGTCCCAGGTCCTCCGGGGGGTGGTATCCTCATAATAATGGAAAAACTGGACAGGATAGTGTAATACCGTTTAAAAATTGCTTTATTAAAAAATCCCACAAATGGGTACTCACATGTACAAGGTGCTTGCAGCGCACCAGACTATTACAGGAAGAATTGTGTGTGCCCGTGGGGTTACCGTTTCGTTTCAGCGGTCTCCGCTGCTAGCAAAGGCTGCTACTGCTCCCAAATGCTATTCTATCCCCTCCCCAACGTGTGTTGACACAGGAAATCACATGTCTTCCTTAGGAGGATGCTATTGGATGGCTGGTCAGACGAATAGAAAAAATTGGATTTCTATTCATCGAGCCAACGATCCATTAGCATCCCCCTGAGGAAGGATGCTAATGGCTGTTCCAGCACTTGGCTCCTTTGGTGCGGGCCCCAGCGGGTATTTTTTTCAGCTGGCAGTGGTGCTGCACATTTCTCCCTGCAGCTCCCTGTCTGCGCCCAGCGCTAGTGACTCTGCCTCCGCCCCATTGGCACTCTGTGGCCCAGGGGTAGACTGACCAATCGGGTGCTGGCCTGGGCGAGCATGGAGAGTCAGGTGGGAGCAGGTCCGGGGAGTGGGACAGCACCCAGCTACAGAAGGCGGTGGGGACAAAGTACGTAGTGCACCCCACAACCCTGCACTCAGTACATAGCTCAACCCTGCTTTCAATACATAGCGCAACCCTGCACTCAGTAGGTAGCACACCCCGCAACCCTGCACTCAGTATGTAGTGCACCCCCTGACCCTGCACTCAGTACGTAGCGCACTCTGCAACCCTGCACTGAGTGCGTAGTGTACCCTGCAACCCTGCTCTCAATACATAGCGCAACTCTGCACTCAGTACGTAGCACACCCTGAAACCCTGCACTCAGGACGTAGCGCAACCCTGCACTCAGTATGTAGCGCAACCCTGCACTCAGTATGTAGCGCAACCCTGCACTCAGTATGTAGCGCAACCCTGCACTCAGTACATAGAGCACACTGCAACCCTGCACTCAGTACATAGCGCAATCCTGCACTCAGTACATAGAGCACCCTGCAACCCTGCACTCAGTACGTAGCGCAACCCTGCACTCAGTATGTAGCGCACCCTGCAACCCCTACACTCAGTATATAGTTCACCCTGCAACCCCTGCACTCAATATGTAGCACGCCCCTCAACCCCTGCAATCTGTGCATTATTCACTCCTAACCGATGCCACCTCCACCATATATAAGGGCAGGGCAAAGGGATGGTGTCAGGGAATGATGAGGTTTCACCTAGGGTGTCAAAAATTCTTGCACCAGCCCTGGCTCCAAGCACCTTATACATGTGAGTACCCATTTATGGGATTTTTTTTAATAAAGACATTTTTAAATGGTATTACACTATCCAGTCCATTTTTTTCAGCTATTATGAGGACACCACTCTAGGAGGACCCGGGACATCTAAGCAGCCTTCTCTCACAGAACCCAGGGGTGGTTCGTCAGTGCGTATTGACCAAACTTCACTGTGCGGTCACACTCCCTGAGGTGAGGGCATTCTTTTGGCATACAGTTTATGACTACATGATGGACTTTCACTATGTAGCATGGTTTGCACATAGAATGCTATGCACTTTTGAGCACTGTAGCACTTTATTGGATTGTATGACATGAATTTATATGATACATGATATTTATTATTAATCATATTTAAAGAGGAAGTAAACCCTCATGGGTTTACTTCCTCTTTGATTCCCTGCAAAGGTAAAGCATAATGGACTACTATGCATCACATAGTAGTCCATTATGTGTCACTTACCTGACACAGGAGCCAGCGAAGTCACCGCTGTCCCCTGTAGTTCCGAGCGTCCATCTTCTTGGTGGGTCTCCGTGGGTCTGGCTGCTCCGGCGCTGTGATTCGCCAGAGCAGCAATGACGTCACTCCCGCGCATGCGCACGGGAGCCGACACTCGTGGCATATCGCCGCGATCTGCAGCTTACCCAGTGCACCTGTGTGCCGCTGTCTACGGCGCATTCGCCGTAGACAGCGGTGGCTGTCTTCAGGTAAATATCTCCTAAACCGTATAGGTTTAGGAGATATTTCTTGGACCTACAGGTAAGCCTTAATCTAGGCTTACCTGTAGGTCAAAGTGGTTTGTAAGGGTTTACAACCACTTTAAGGATATGTGTTTATGTTTTTACAGCGACACTATATGGTGAGTCAGAATTTTTGCAAATATAGGATTGTAAGCAGTGTTAGCGGCTGACTATTATATGCATATGTAATATTTCACATTTTTTCATGTTACAACCAAAAATGTATATATATATTTTATTGGGATTTTATGTGATAGACCAACACAAAGTGGCACACAATTGTGAAGTGGAAGGAAATGATAAATGGTTTTCAATTTTTTTTACAAACAAATATGTGAAAAGTGTAGTGTGCATTTGAATTCAGCCCCCCTGAGTCAATATTTTGTAGAACCACCTTTCGCTGCACATACAGCTGAAAGTCTTTTTGGGTATGTCTCTACCAGCTTTGCATAGCTAGTGAAATTTTTGCCCATTCTTCTTTGTAAAATAGCTCAAGCTCTGTCGGATTGGATGGAGAACATATGTGAACAGCATATTTCAAGTCTTGCCATAGATTCTCAATTGAATTTAGGTCTGGACTTTGACTGGGCCGTTCTAACATATGAATATGCTTTGATCTAAACCATTTTGTTGTAGCTCTGGCTGTATGTATAGAGTCCGTATCCTGCTGGAAGGCGAACCTCTGTCCCAGTCTCAAGTCTTTTGCAAATTCTAACATGTTTTAGTTTAAGATTGCCCTGCATTTGGCTCCATCCATCCTCCTATCAACTCTGACCAGCTATCTTGTCCCTGCTAAAAAAAAAAGCATCCCCACAATATGATCCTGCCACCACCATGTTTCACAGGGGGGTGGTGTGTTCAGGGTGATATGCAGTGTTAGTTTTCTGTCACACATAGCGATTTGCTTTTTGGTCAAAAAGTAAAATGTTGGTCTCATTTGACCAGAGCACCTTCTTCGAAAATGTTTGCTGTGTCCCCCACATGGCTTCTCTCAAACTGCAAACAGACTTCTTATGGCTTTCTTTCAACAATGACTTTCTTTTTGCCACTCTTCCATAAAGGCCAGATTTGTGGAGTGCGCAACTAATAGTTGTCCTGTGGACTGATTATCCCACCTGAGCTGTGGATCTCTGCAGCTCCTCCAGAGTTATCATGAGACTTTTGGCTGTTTCTCTGATGAATGCTCTCCTTGCCTGGACTGTCAGTTTAGGTGAATCTTGTTAGGTTTGGAGTTGTGACATACTCTTTTAATTTTCGGATGATGGATTGAGCAGTGCTCTGTGGGATGTTCAAATCTTGGGATTTTTTTTATAACCTAACCCTGCTTTAAACCTCTCCCTAACTTTATCCCTGACCTGTCTGGTGTGTTCCTTGGCCTTCATAATGCTGTTTGTTCACTAAGGTTCTCTAACAAACATCTGAGGGCTTCACAGAACAGCTGTATTTATACTGAGATTAAATTACACACAGGTGGACTCTATTTACTAATTAGGTGACTTCTGAAGGCCAATGATTCCACTAGATTTTAGTTAGGTGTATCACAGTAAAGGGGGCTGAATACAAATGAACACCACACTTTTCAGACATTTATTTGTAAATAATTTTGAAAAACATTTATAATTTTCCTTCTACTCCACAATTTTGTGCTACTTTGTGTTGGTCTATCCCATAAAATCCCCCAAAAATATATTTACGTTCTTGCTTGTAACATGACAAAACACAGAAAATTTCAAGGCCCCTTGTTTATGTCCCCTTTGATTCAACAAACATTAGACCCTTAAAACATAGAGGGATGGGGAAATTCACCCAAATGTACCCAATGTCTAAAGTCAAGTTGTAGCCCTTTAGCTTTCATAATTGAATTTTTATAAATCTGACTAGGTGTCAAGTTGTTTTTTACATAAAACACAGATAAAAAAAACAGTCTGGATGAAGAATCTTCAAACACTGTTTTACAAAAATAACTGTGAACAAAGTGAAAGTTTCCCCACCCTTTAAAGCCCTAGTTCCCAACATATGACCCACTGCTCTGGTTTAGGGATGCATCTGGCTGCTGACAGTTACTTGTAAATGACTAAGCTATTTTGGAAATGCACAGTGGTTCTCCACAGTGCCCTTGTACAGTTCTGGTCAAATGTCAGAGGTAATGTGCCTGTGAGAAGCTGAAACTTACAACATCTTACAACATCAGTGGGGCTTTCTACCTGAGCTGTGAGTCCCACACAGGCACATCAAACTAAGAGAGAGAGCTGAAGATAGAAAAAAAACAAAAAACTGTTATGTTAAACTGTCCTTGACGTTAGGATATATTCATGCTACAACATTGCAGTAATGCAAGGCAAAGTATTAAGTTTACTATAATGCATACCTTCTTATCAGAATATATTTACCTTCCTTTTATCCTAAGGTGTCTCTTTCGGCCACTGTGCGCAAAAGAAAGAATTACATAATCTAAAAGTTGGCACCGGACTATGGACTGGCCATGTGACAGTGCTGTTGCATGAAGTGAATCGTGTGAACTCTGAACCTTTGGCTCCTGGTGCTGAACAGAGGGGATGGAAATTAAAGGGAAGGTAAGTAGATGCTACTAGGAAGGTAGGAGAATTAAAACAAAAGTATTGCTTTGCCCTGAAGTTTGCTTCAATTAAAAACAATTAAAATCTAGTTATAAGCATATCGTAGTGTAGCACCCTCTACCTGGTTAGGTAGGTGCTAGTGTAGGTTTTTTGGTTAAGCTGCCAATGCAGGTAAATTTGGGCAGGCCTATGCTGTGAGCCAGGCCTGTTTGTTTTTGATCTGGGGGCAGGGAGTGATTTAGTATAGCAGCAGGTGACTGCCATGTACTTTGACTCTTGGGTGCCTCCTCTACTTCCAGGCGTGTGGATGATCGAGGCTGTGGTGAAGAATCATGTGGAAGGTTGTGGATACATATTTTTACACAAAAGATCTGTCATCGTTTTGTGTGTGACAATCACATCACGTTATAGAGGAACTTCTTTAGAATAGTTTAAATTGCAAGGACTTTTAAACTATAGTTGTTGCAGCAATTGCTGTCACTGGGGTTTATTATCACATGAATGTGTTAACTGTTGTTTAAAATGTATTTCATGTACATAATATGGTGAATGCACTATGAATAGTTGCACATATGATATTTGTTAAAAAGTGGCAAATTATTGATTGTTAATGAGAGGGTTATTATTCACGTTAATGATTCATTTTTTTGCTAATTAGCGCCACCTATATGTTATCTATAATCTGAATTTAGAAGTGTACTATTGTATTCTCTTTTTCAGGGGAGCAGCATTAGAGTATTAATTTGATTTTTTTAATTTCATTTATTTTTTTAGCACATGTTTTTTTTCTAATAGTCTCCTAATGAGGTCAGTGTTTGTTCCTATCCGGGAACTATTCTTGGATTCAGGTAGGTGAGGGCTCCTGTATACAGAAGAACCTTTAAAGAGGAAGTAAACCCTGATGAGTTTACTTCCTCTTTCATTCCCTGCAAAGGTAAAGCATAATGGACTACTATGCATGGCATAGTATTCCATTATGTGTCACTTACCTGACACAGGAGCCAGCGAAGTTACCGCTGTCTTCTGTAGTCCGGCTCATCCATCTTCTCGGTGGGTCTCGCGGCTCCGCCGCTGTCATTCGGCGAAGCCGCGATGACGTCACTCCCACTCATGCGCATGGGAGCCGCCAAGCGCGGCATATCGCCATTGACGGCGGCGCGCTCAGTGCGCCTGCGTACCTCTGTCTACGGCGCATGCGCCATAGACAGCGGTGCCTGTCTTTCGCCAAATATCTCCTAAACCGTGTAGGTTTAGAGATATTTCTTGGACCTACAGGCAAGCCTTAATCTAGGCTTACCTGTAGGTCAAAGTGTGTTGTAAGGGTTTACAACCACTTTAAATGGATGCCTTCTACTTTAACTTGCATGAGGGGAGAAGGTTCTACTAACTTGTCAGGAAACGTGCTTGTAGTTGGCTCAGCAGTTTGTGTTTGTCATTTTTTTCCTGACCTGCTTCTGGGGTGTCAATGGCTTTGTTGCAGTTCTGGTAGAATGGTGAGCGTTGTCTTTCCCTGACCATCTGCCTAAGGTCAGGGAGCGTAAGTTGGATGCTTGCTCAGGGACAGCAGTGGAGGGTCCTCCATGAGGCTTTGGACTTCTGCAGTTGTTTCCTTGTGTCTTTGGGTTTTGGAGTTAGCTGTTGTAAATGAGCATCTGGTTTGCTCCTGACACTGGTTGATAGACTTCTGTGGGCTTGTGCATTCTCATCTGTAGTGTCCTATTTGACTTACCAGCTTTTCAGCAGGAACAACAGGAACAGCCGAAGGAGACTGATTGCACCCTGGAACACTTTTGCTAGGCAATGTGGTAACTTTGGCTGCTATCAGAGTCATCATTTCCATTATCTGGGCCATCTGGAATATCAACAGCTCCATCTCTGTGTTGCCACTGGCTACACCAGCTACTCTGATCTCAGCAACAGGTACTCTTCTTAGGCTATTTTTCCTGCTCTCCAGCATGGCTTCCTCTGCTCGCACAGTCCTGATTAATTCTCATCACTAGCAGGCACTGGCTATTTCTTTGAAAAGCCTCTCAATTTTCAGTGCCCAAATTTACCAATTTAACTACATGTTGACAATTAGCCTCAGATATATTGTAATATGACAGTGATGCATGCTAAGCCTGAATGGTAATTACTTTGTAATCATACAGATGTCCTTCTGCTTGAACCAGTAAAAAAATTACAACTTTAGCATTTTTGGATACTTAAAGCTAACATAACCCAAAAGAAAGATATCAAAATGAAACTTCCGGAAGCCTTTTTAAGATGTACAGAACCCAGGGCTGTTGCTGATGATGTAATCCTTCTTAGTCTAATCTTTAATTGCACACACAAACCATGAATAAATCCTCAGTTGTGAGCATCGCACACCCATAACAGTACATCCTGTTGAAAGCCTTAACAAGTTTATTATTTCAAGTCATTCAAATACCTGCTGTAGTCTACCAACTTGAGTTTTTGTCAAAGCGTCTCAGTTCCATATGCTACCTTGTGTAAGGAAATCACTTCTAAATTTATGTATTCTTGCCAGGTTTTACATCTGGCACGTTAAATCCTTAAAGGCCAGTTGCTTTGATTTTAATTAAAAATATTCCTAAATCACAATTCACTAATGCAGCTTTATCATAAAAGTTCCTCAGATTGCATACCTATGTCCAGTGTATATCACATTCTTAAGGCGGAACATACCAGGGGATTTTGAATATATCATTAAAAAAGGATGAGATTATCCAAATTTAAACCAGAGAACGATTCTGAACATATGTGTTTTATTTAAATTATTTAGATTTGTTTTTCTTTCCACATAGTTTTAGTTTCATTAATAATTTAGGTATACCTATGTTTTCAGAGCAGCTATGTAGTTAAATTCCCATTATTGAGACTTTTCTGAATGATCCAGTAGGAGGTATCTGGTCAGGGTTAAACGTCCCTGTCGACAGATCATTTATTTTAATAACTATTTTCTCTTACGAATATATGTGCATTTAACATATATTATGCATGGCTTTTACCAGTAAAAGCTGTCTTTGTGTAGACATCCAAAAGCCCTGAGACTCCTGCTAGGTGCCACCACCCTGAATGTGATGTTATTAGTCCCAGCAGAGCTGTCACTCAAGTGGCTCTCTATAGTATTCAGCTTCTCTCATCACCTGACAGATACATGAACAGCTAGTTCAGTAGATGACGGGAGAGGTGGAGGAGTTGGGCCAGCACAGATAGTAGTTAGATACTTCCAGGTGGGGAGAGAGCATGACCAGTAATTAATAACAATGACAAAGAGGTCGTCAAAGATCAAGGCCCAGAAAGGATAACCAGCCAAGGACAAAACCAGAAAATTAAAGCTAGAAATCAGCGCAGGAATATGGAAGGCAGAACCAGCACCCAATCTAGAGATACCCACTTTTGAAGGAATGCAAATGTAGGACAGTACCTGGTCACCTACCTATCTTACTAACCAGTATTCTGCTTCTTTTCCCTGTGACATCTGAAAGTACCAAGAAGGGACACACATGGATTAGCACAGGTATGACAGACAGTGTACAAAGAGACAGGCTGATACTCACATTATACCTGTAGAATTGAATTCCAAATTTTAAGTTTTTAGAATGTTTGTCTGATTATTTAAGAGTTAAAGGGGACAATTTGACAATCAGTTTCAACCACAGTGAGCAAAACAATCAAAGGGCAAGGATGGATATTTTTTGTTGAACTTAATGGGAAAAATCAAATTTATAAGCATTAAATTGGCTCCAATGTCTTATGTACATGTAGTTATTCTGGAAGTAGGATGGTTAAGGTTGCCATCTCATCCCTTTAAAACCAAACACATAATAATTACACAGGTTCTGTGACTTATTAAGCTGGTAATTAAACTCAGTGCCTTATCTGCATTAAATTAGCTTCAGAACCTGTGTAATTAACCTGTGTTTGGTTTTAAAGGGATGAGTTGACAACCCTAAGAATGGTCCTTACTAAGAAAGGTCATTCACTCCTGTAAATTAAAGGCATTGACGTGTACTCAAATGAAAAGTTGTTCAAAATTAGTTGAGTCCATGAAGGCATCAATGAATGAATAGATGAGTGATCTTTATACTCTCTCCTTATACGTTCAAATGAAATTCTACAGATGTAAGGCTAGCAAAGGGCTGGAAACAGAACAAAAGGAGACACACAGTAAAATATACTTGAGGAGTTATCTGTGATGAAAGGCAAACTAATGATGTATGAATAGGATAACATAGGGAAACAGAATGAGAAACTATGAATGAGGCAAGAGGCATGCCGTGCCCCTTAAGACGAGACAGAACAAACAGTGAAGTGGAAGCTGAGACAGGAAACGTAACCAAGATAAAGCTCACCAGGCAGTGCCAGGCAAACAGGATCGATGCCAGGGCCCAAACAGCAATATAGACAGAGAGCCAGTTATACCACAGAGGTAGGGATAGCATATGGACACTCAGACCACAAGAAATTAGGTGAAAGGTTGCCAGGACAGGATCAAACAACTGGCAAACACCGAGACAGGGGCTGAACTAAATGCACATTAAGTCACACAGATCAATATTGATGTTCAGTGTAACAGTACCGGTTGCTAAAAAAGCTCATATATTTACAGGCACCACTGTAACATTGGACAGACAAGGGAAGGAGAGAAAAAACAGCAAAGAAAGGTAAAGGTGTGGCACAGTCTGATATACAGGAGACATGCAACCAGCAGAAGGTACATCAGGGCCGGTGTAAGCAGGAGTGAAAGCACAACAAACGGGGAAAACAAAGAACCAGGGAAATATTAAAATGGTAGTAAGATCTGTTTTTTTTCGCTTATACCTACATGTAGGCCTATAATACAGCTTACCTCTATGTACAGTAAATATCTCCTAAACATGCACTGTTTAGGAGATATTCCCATTTGCAGCAGCCAGTGACTTTACCGTCGCATGCGCACTGTGCTCTGAATGGATGGCTCATTCGAGTGTGACATTCATTCAGAACACTGTGCCATGATTGTGACTCCTGTGGGCATGAGTTACAATCCCCCAAAGTGAAATTTACTAACAGGATGCCCAAAATTTACAAACAGCACCAATTTTTCACTGGAACAAATCATGAAGCTTACCAACAGAGCCACATTTTTTTCTGGCACTTCAAAAATGTTTATAAAATGTCTGTTTTAAGGGCAAAATAGTGCATATATTAATATTTAAAGTTATTGTTAAATTGTTTTTCCTGCCCGGAGGGCATACATGGACGTCCTCCCATTTCAGTGGTTATACCTAGATGATGCCTTCACCTACAGGCATCATCCCTGTAGGTATCTTCTCAGCCAGTGATTCTGCTAATTAGCCACTTGATCAGTTCTGCTGGTGGCAGAAGGGGGTCACACTCCCCTCCCGCCGTCGCCTCTCCCGGACTCTCTGGTCCCATTGCAGAGGCCCGAGAGTGATGCGGACAGCGGCAATGGCTGCCCTGTACAGAGAGAGTGGAACTGACGTTGTTCCCCTCTCTCTGTAACTCTAAAAACCAGGAGCGAAGAGCAGTTAGTCACTTTCGGTTCTGCCCCTTTGTTTATCTGGCCAGTTAAGTAGCTGACCAGAACGATCTGTGTCTGATTGGCTACATGGGAGGCCAGAGGAGATATTTGGGGTCTAATAGACCCTAGATCTCTCCATAAAGAGGACCTGTCATGGCCCATGCTATCACAAGATATGTTGTTCATCCCTTGTGATAGCAATAAAGTTAGTGAAAAAAAAGAGTAAAAATGTTTTTTTTGTAAAAAAGAAATAAATAAATAAAAAATGTACGGTAAGTGCTCTCATCCCATCGTGCTTATGCAAATGCAAACGCATATGTTACTCCCGCACAGCATGCATATGTTTGACAGGTGCATGTAATTTTTTTTTTTTCATTTTAAACAACAGGGCCCGTTCCTGCGCCCAGCAAGAGTAACTGTCAGGAGTTACAGTGTTCAGGCACCATCAACATCCAAGGCCCAACTTTTCTTCACATTTATGTAAATAAAAAAAAATGGGGAAAAACGGAGTGGGAGGGGGAACCTTTGGGTCTGGTATGGATTTAAACCACTTCCCTACCGGTGCATTGAAAAGTGATTCCTCCTGTTTCCAGAGTACCCGTTTCCAGGCCATTAGACTGCGCTAGTATCTATCTGCAGCCAGTCAGAGTACCCGAGTACCTATCTGCAGCCCATGCCTAAAAGAGTATAATTCCACTGTCCTGGTGCTCCGTGACCTTAAAAAATGTAATAGGTAGGAATGAAATTAGATGTGTAATTTCTGCTCCTAGAATGCCTGATGGTGCTTCCTGCATGTTGGGCCTCTCTATGTGGCCAGGCTGTTTAAAAGTCTCACACATGTGATATCGCCACACTCGGGAGGAGTAGCAGAATGTGCTTTGGGGTATAATTGGAAGTATACATATGCTTTGTGTGAGAAATGGCTTGGTAATATGGCAATTTTGTGCAAAAATAAAAAAAATTATTTCTGAATATTCCCAAGAATTGTGGGAAAAAATTGCAAACTCAAAAAACTCACTATGCCTCTTACTAAATACCTTGGACTGTCTACTTTCCAAAAAAGGGGTAATTTGGGAGGTATTTGTACTGTCTTGACTTTTCAGAGCCTCAAGAAATGAGATAGGCTGCCAGTACATCAGGATTGATCACATTTTTATGATTTGCACCATAGCTTGTAGACTCTATAACTTTCACATAAACTAAATAATATCCACTAATTTGGGTTATTTTTACCAAAGATATGTAGCAGTATCAATTTTGGCCCAAATTTATGAACAGAAATGACTTATTTGTGTAGCGGTATGGGGTATGGGGCTGCTGAATGTAGTGGTCTGTCTCCCACCCTGCCCAGACAGGCATTCAATTTCTAAGGCATCCAGAGTCATTGAACAGTCCATACACTGGTGTTTTTTTTTCAAAATTCTTGCTTTTTATATACTTTTATTGCCCCCCACCCCAAAGCACCTTATCCTCATGTTGATGGGGACAAGGGCGTCTTCCCGACAACCCTGGGCTGTGGTTGTTGGGGTCTGTGGGTGGGGGCTTATCGGAATCTGGAAGCCCCCTTTAACAAGGGAGGCCCCAGATCCCACCCCCCCTATGTGAATGAGTATTGGGTACATAGTAGCAAACAACAAACAGGGGATAACACCGCTCCAGGTGATGCTAATACCTTCCTTAATGATCGAGTGCAGGTGCAGGTCCAGTCTGTGATCTGGGTAACTGATGCAGAAGACAAAATGATTGACCGCACTCCAAGGATAAGGAAAATTGCCTTATTGATATAAAAACATCCAACATGAAAAAACATTGAGGTTACAGCATTATGACAGCACAGAGGGGAGTATGGTTGACACGTTTCACAAATTTCTTCGCTTGGTCATAACCCGGATTGGGTACATAGTACCCCTACCCATTCACTAAAAGAGTGTCAAATGTAAGAACCACAATAGACAGTTTTTGACAATTCCTATATATATAAAAAAAAAGTGTCCCACTATATGCATCCATTGTCAATCACGACAATATAAAAAATTAAAAAGCTCTGCCTTTATGGGAGGGCTCCCGCCGACTGCTGTCTCTTTTGCTTTGGCAGCTGTTATATAGTCAAGGGTGGAGCCACCCAGTGATGCAATCGACAGACCCGCCCCCTTCTGACATCATGTGCCATGGCATGTTCTAGACATCGCACAGATGCGCCACTTTACAGGCAGACTAAGGGGATCCCCCATGCATGATATTTAAAGGAATATATTTTATTTTCTATTGTTTCACTTTAACCACTTACAGACCGGACCATTTTGCTGGTCAAAGACCAGACCACTTTTTGCGATTCGGCACTGCGTCGCTTTAACTGACAATTGCGCGGTCATGCGACATGGCTCCCAAACAAAATTGACGTCCTTTTTTTCCCACAAATAGAGCTTTCTTTTGGTGGTATTTGATCACCCCTGGGGTTTTTATTTTTTGCGCTATAAACAAAAATAGAGCGACAATTTTGAAAAAAAAACGCATTATTTTTTCCTTTTGTTTATAATATAATAATATAATAATATAATAATAATAAATATCCCCCAAAAATAGATAAAAAAACGTTTTTTTTCCTCAGTTTAGGCCGATGCGTATTCTTCTACATATTTTTGGTAAAAAAAATCGCAATAAGCGATTATTGATTGGTTTGCGCAAAAGTTATAGTGTTTACAAAATAGGGATAGTTTTATAGCATTTTTATTAATAATTTTTTTTTACTAGTAATGGCGGCGATCAGCGATTTTTATTGTGACTGCGACATTGTGGGGGACCCATCGGACATTTTTGATACATTTTTGGGACCATTGTCATTTATACAGTAATCACTGCTATATAAATGCAGTGATTCCTGTGTAAATTACACTGGCAGTGAAGGGGTTAACCAGTGGGTGGCAGTGTAGGGGTTAAGTGTTCCTAGGGGCGTGTTACTAACTGTGGGGGGGTTGGGCTTTCATTTAGTGAACACTGATCTCTGCTCCAATCACATGGAGCAGAGATCAGCGTCACTAGTTGCTAGGCAGAATGGAGAAATGCTGTTTACACGGCATTTCCTCCATTCAGCCGTCCCGTGAGACGATCGCGGGTATGCCTGCGGTGATCGAGTCCGCGGGTCCCGCGACCGGACTCACGGGGGTCCCGACCAGCGCGGGAGCGCGCCACCGGCGGCGCGCTCCCGATTGCAGGGCGCCATTGAAGATTGGACGTACATGTACGCCAATATGCCTGCCCGTGCCATTCTGTCTACGTACATCGTTGTGCGCTGGTCGGGAACCGGTTAAGCATTATTAAAATCACTGCTCCTGAAAAAAACAATCATGTTAAAAACTTTTTTTGCATTGATACATGTCCCCTAGGGCAGTACCCGGCCCCCATACACTTTTTATGGCAATAACTTGCACATAAGCCTTTAAAATTAGCACTATTGATTTTTCATGTTTGTATCCCATAGACTTTAATAGTGTTCATGTTTGCTAGAACTTTTTGCCCATTCACGGTGTTCTGGTGCGAACCGAACTGTGGGGTGTTTCGGGCCATCCCTACTTATCAGACAATAGTGATCTCCAAATGATCAGAGATTGCAGAAATCATCCAATTGGGGGTGTTGCCACTCAGGATATCACTAACTTCATGTCAGAGATCATGAAATCAGGCAGAAACAGAAGTAAAGTTAAATCACACTTGTTTAATAATAAAAGTAAAAAGAACAAACTTAGTCAAAACATAGCCAAAGTTCAGTAACCGGAAAAGATAGTCAGCCAAGCCAGAAGTCAGGGATCAATGTAGTGGAACAGCAAGCAGGATCTGGAGCCAGAAGGGATGTCAGCAAAGCAAGTCTTGAACAGGATCGCTGGAGATTTCTGTGATGTGACCAAGGCGAAGGCAGAGCTCCTCTGGACTGGACGGCTTAAGTAGGCAGGATTGACGAGCAGGATATCATCAACAGCTGAGTAACTGTGGAGCTGGCAATTAGCCGACAGCTGAGTGGCCAGTTTATAGACGAAAGGGCTGAGCTCAGCCTTGACACTTCACCGCTTCAGCTTCAACAATGCTTCACTGGTTATCGAAAGCAAGCATCCCAAAGTAATAATAGGTAGGAAAAATTTAAAAAAAGATCATAGAGAAGTATGCTATGGTCCACATGATTCATTAGAAGTAGACGTACTCACAAAAGTTAGAGTAACACAGGCAAAATACATCACACCAGGGATCAGCAGTGGGCCTATGACATCATGTGCCACTGACCTCACCCTACACATGTTTCATCTGGTGCAATGGACATCTTGAGGGAATAAAGAAAAATGTTGTTAATCTGTTGTTTTTTTTTTTTATAAACCCCTAAATTTAACATGTATAATTTAGCATTATTTGGTGTAATGTATTCTGTAATAAGAATTGAAAGAATTGCTAAAGCTCATATCTAATAAATGGCCCAGACTCAGCCCCATCCCCTCTGTCAGGGACTTACCAGCGATGAACAGGCACAGCTGCGTGTGCGCATTCGCACGCCTGCTTCTTCTCAAACTCACACTGTTCACACTGGCAGGCGTCGGCGCGTGCTTCCGCCATGCGTGCGTACGCTTCTGCCATGCGTGCGTACGCGTGCGCGAGTGCTGCGTGGGCGTGCACGCATGCGTGCGTTAGCTGCGCACGTGTGCGCGACAGCGCCGTTTGCCGCCACTAAATGCTTAAAGGTTCTCCTAGTGCGCTGGTGCAGCGCTGTTTCGTCTCAGCTCCTGTGTATCTGACTACCTGAACCTGAACCTGATCATCTGCTACTATTACCGACCCGGCTTCGTCTGACTTCTCTGCCTTCTCCAAACCCGTCCCGGCCCACCTGACCTTGCTACTACTTCTGCCTGTGATTCCGTTGCCGACCTGTGCCAGTTTTACCGACGCTGCCTTGCCTGCTGCTATCACCTGTCTGCTCGCCTATTGACCCGGACCATCTGACCCTGCTCCAACCTGCTGCCTGTTCAGTGTTCTGCATTGCCTGTGGTTCCTTTTATCGGCTCCTGTAGCTGCTGCTTGCATTTCTCAGCTCTTCTATCAAATTCCAGCCCTGGTCCGCCAGCCGTCCAGCCATCCAGAGGGATCTCTTCTCCGCTATCAGTCCCAGCGGCCCTATTCCAGCAGGCACTCCTACCCACTGTAATCTCGAGACCGCTGTTCCCATTCCAGTGGCTCCTGAACCAGCGTCGTAAGAGAGGTCTCCTTCTACAAGTCGGGCTTCAACACCAGGTACCTAACACCCTCCCTCTCTCTGGCCACCGGTTGATATTTTGCATTTCACTGGGACTACACCCGCTCACACCACGCTGCTGACTCTTTCACTTGACGCACGGGGGTCCGCCGGTATTATGTATTTGTTTACGGTCCGACGGCCCCTCCCTATTCGGTCATGTGACTTGGAGGCTCTGGTCACGTGACTGACTCACGTGCTTTGCGTGGTGATGATGCGGGACGACGACGGGAGTCTGGTTTCCTCGTGGCGTCGTGTATATGATGCCGTTCGGGTTACCATGGTGATGGTGGAGGGGCCGTCCTCGCGCCGCCATCCCGGGGGACAGCCTACCAGCCCCTCCTTTTCTTGAGGGTAATCTGGCAATGTGATGCATTTGGATGCATTGATTGGCTGCCCTATTTAGTCTGGGCAAATATTCAATTGCTCAGGAGTTGAGTCCTCGGTAACAGCCTCAACATGAATACATGCTGACCGTAAGTTATGTGATTCCTTGTTTGCAGATATGCCGATGCATCTTATCAGACCTTTTGACATTAACACATTATGACACTTGTGAAGGACAGTAACCCCTTTGTCCATACTTACATTATGACATTAATATGTGCATATTTATTGGGTGTCTACCAAAATAAACCCCCCCTTCTCTGTGGGCACGGCTTTACAGCAATTAAGGGTCTCTCTATGTCTTATGCTGTCCATACTTCATCAATTGAGCTCTCAGCATAGCAGTACGGCTTCCCCTTCACTTGCTATCTGGAGAGTGCAAAGGTAGTTTTTTTAAATTTATTTTTATTTTTTTTATTTATACTTTTGAGTCATGTACGGCTTGGTATCATTTGGTGCTCCAATACATTTGCACCTATATATATGATCGGATTCCCACATGCTCTTATGCAGTGGGTGAAGCATCTATTGGGTGCATTTGGATGCAATGGTTTCTGATTATGTCCCTTTTAAACATTATCTATACTTTTCTATACTCATTACAAAATGTGACTGTGAATTTTCACGCTAACCAATACAGACATTGACCTATATCTATAACGATTAGTCAATTTAAACTTTTTTTTTTTATGGACACAGTGACTTCGCATCCATAGGGTCACTTTTGGACGTCCTTTGTGGGGGTTCATGCTGTGCGCTGTGTAGAGTTGTGGCTGGTGGTCCTATTGATTCACTTGGTCGCCCGAGACCAGAGAGAGGGCTCCCTTGATTTTGCCTGCATTTCATGCACATCTGTTCTTTTCAGGAAACGCAATTTGGACATTTGAAAAACTGATGTATGGTTAGTACACTCTTTTTATGGATAGATTAATCATAACGAGTTATTCAATGATTCGTTTTTGATATGTTCACACATTAATATAAATTGATTTTGTTTTGATTTCAGATACATAGCTTCCTTTTTTCTTGTTACTGTCTTATGTGAATCACGCACGCCCCAGATGAAGAGAATTCATACAATATCTCGAAACGCGTTGGTTTTTATATCCACTGTTGTAATACAGTGGAGTCTATGTGAAATGCATGAGACATAGGAATAAATACTGCACTCAATTGTGTCTTTTTAGATACTTTTCTGTAAATATATGAATTTTGTATTGTATTGTCCATTGTAAATTCTTTATGTGTTTATATTTTTTTAGCATTATCATTAAAATTTATAAATTTTATTATATTTTGTATACTTTACTGGCCTCTCAGCCCGTTTGAAAGTCCTTATTGCAGAGGAGACAACTTGTTTTTCAATCCTGTATTCTGTAATAGGACACAGTGCTAAACAGTTGAAGTACAATACTAAATTGTGCAAAGAAAGTAGCCAGTTCAATGAGCATAAGCAATACATCATCAGCTAAGAGACTGATCTTATTTGATCTGTGGTAAGGCTGGGTTCACACTAGAACATGCAACGGCTCATAGCAGGAGGCCAGTGCATCTCCATTCACCATTCCAGGTGTATCCAATTCGCATTAGTGTGAACCCAGCCTAAAGGTAAAACCACTAATACAACCAAGGACTACTTCTAGTAGTCTGCACAAGGCGGCCCATTAGAAAGTTACGTCTAAAGGGGAGCACTTCAAGAGGAATAAAGGCTGAGGCAGGGGAAGATCCGGGGGGCAACGGGGCAATTGCCCCTCAAGAATTTAGTTGTGGGTGAGTGAGCGGACGGCTTGGCGGGTGGGTGAGTGAACGGCTCGGTGGCCGGGTGAGTGAGCAGGTGGACAGCTTGGTGGGTGAGTGGGCGGACCAGTCGGCAGGTGAGTGGGCAGCTGGCCAATCAGTGGGCTGACGGGCGGGGGAGCAGTGAGATTACATCATCTCTCATTGCTCGCCACCAACCCTGCATTCCTGCAGTTCCACCCTCACTGTGCAAGCAACCACAGGCAGCAGAGAGATTACATCATCTCTCTGCTGCCTGACTTCACTCTGGGGCACAGGAAGTGACAATTCCCACCTTATCAGGAAAGTGACAATTGTAGCAGACAAGTGACAATCCACAATCTGGTGACAGGTGAAATGGCAAGTGACAATCTGCATCTGGTGACAGGTGACATGGCAAGTGACAATGCGCAACTTGTGGCAGGTGACGTGGCAAGTGACAATCTGCTTCTGGTGACAGGTGACCTTTGCAAGTGACAATCCGCAACTTGTGGCAGGCGAAGTGGCAAGCGACAATCCTCAACTTGTGGCAGGTAACGTGGCAAGAGACAATCTGCAACTTGTGGCAATTGACATGGCAAGTGACAGTCTGCCACTTTGCAGATGACATGATAAGTGATAATCTGCAAGTAACAATCCGCATCTGGTGGCAGATGACATGGCAGGTGATGGGGCAAGTGACAATCCGCAACTTCTGTACCATTAACATTTTGGTCTTTCATATATATGCTTATATTAGCATTTTGCATTTATAGGTTGTATTATTTTGAATTTTAATTTCATTAAGCACATTTATATACACCTCCTACTGTTTTTTTTTTGCATATCTTGGCGATAATGCGATTTTAGGCAACAAATTCTTTTATATATACCTATATTAGCGTTTTGCACTTACAGTTTGCATATTTGGGATTATAATTCCACTAGCACATTCACACACGCCTCCTACTGGGAATTTGCTCACTTAACCTTATTTTGGCGATAATGCGATTTTAGAGAATATTGCCTTTTAGCGATATAGATACAAATCTTTTGTTTTCTTGTTTGTTGTCGTTTGGTTTTTGGTTCTTTCCTTTTCCTTTGTTTATTGGAACTATCTGTCAATCTCAGAAATTAATCTACAGTAGGAATTTTGTTGTTTTTTGGGACATCTGAGTAGCTTGTAAATTAAAAATCGCAGAATAGCAGTTTTTTGGGGTTATACCTCCTTTTATTATATATATATTCTTTAAGATGAATGCATGATATATTCGGGATCATATATTTATATACATACATATAAGGAGTTTTATTTGTAGGTAGCGCCAATTACCCCGGTTACCATATTGTTCTATTTTTTGGAGGAAACACCTATTGGAGTTTCTTTCTTTGTGGGTGGCAGCAACCTAATGATATAATTAGTATTTGGCTGTAGCCACTGCTATTGCTATCCTTTCCTACTTCCCACCGTTGTTGAGCGCGGTTTTTCCTTAATTTTATACTTAATCCGCAACTTCTGGCAGGTGACGTGGCAAGTGACAATCCGCAACTTCTGGTAGGTGACGTGGCAAGTGACAATCCGCATCTGGTGGTAGGCGATGGAGGTAAGTGACACACTCAGGGTTGCCACTGATCCTGCATTATGGTGAGTTGAACTATTTCATTTTATATAAGAATGTAATAATATAAATAATGCGCTTCAGTCATCTTAACACCATAACAACCATGATGCCAGGATGATTGAAGCGCCAACACCAGCCATTTCCCCGACAAATTGCCTGCAAATAAACGTATTTTCTGCCAGTGCCCCCTCCTGAGACTAGACTCTAGATCCACCCCCTTTTTGGTGTAAAAAGGCAAAAAGGTGTCTATGAAGAGTTTATAATATTTACCTGAAAAGCCATCAGGGTCAGAGGATGTGCTAGGGAAGGACTTGATGGCTTGCCAGATCTCATTAGCAGTGAATGGGGCAATCAGGTGACATAGCTGAGTGTCTGATAAATGAAATAAGTTAAAGTGTCATTAAACCCAGACTGTGAAAAATTCTTATTACATTCTATATAATAGAGTGTGCATACTAACAAAGTTACTAAAGCATTTGTTTTGTGTAGAGTGAAATATACTCTATAACTATAGGTTGATCCTCCCTCCAGCTGTTCCTCCCATCTTTTCTGTTTCCCCCGTTGTAGGCTCAGACTGTGTAGACAAGCTAGTGTGCTCTACTGAGCATGCTCATATTTGAGTTCACTTTTAAGCTCTTCATTTCCTCCTTTTTCCTATCTTTGCAGCCCACGTGACTATAGAGTCACACATGTAAGCATATACACAGTGGTAAATGACAGTGGTAAATGACACCCCCCTCTTTTACTCCCTCCTCCATGTCTTACTATTGCTAAACACTGTGGGGGGTGGGATATAGTATGCTGATTGACTAAGAGACTTAGGCCGCGTACACACGCGGGGACTGTTCGCCCAACTTTGTCCGTCAAACAGTTTCGGCAAACAGTCCACTCAAAATTAGCATGGACGGACATGGCCACACACGACGGACGAACAGTTTGCTGAAACCGTGCGCGATGACGTGAACGGCACGTACGACGGGACGAAAAATACGACGTCCTATACACTGCATTATAACTTTCGGCGTGTAAATCCTTTCTGAGCATGCGCGGAACTTAGTTTGACGAACAAGCCTACACACGAGCGGACTGTTCGCTGAAACAAGGTTTCAGCGGACAGTTTTTCGGAAATTCCGAAAAACCTTGTTCGTCAAACTGTCCGCTGAAACTGTCCGCTGAAAGCCCACACACGAGCGGACTGTCCGCCCAAACACTGTTCAGCGGACAAAGTTGGGCGAACAGTCCGCCCGTGTGTACGCGGCCTCACTAAAAGCTTAGTTTTAATATAAATCCGTATTAAAGCGGTAGTAAAGCCCGGTACATTTTTGCTTTTAGGGATCCCCTAAAGGAATATGCCACAATGTATTAGTATGCACAGCATATTTATCACATTATGGCTGACTTACCTGTCAAGGAAGCCCTCCAGCGCTGCAATGTGATGGATCTGGTGGGTCCCCGGTGCATCTTCACCTGGTCCTCCTTCTGGGTTCCCTGTCTTCAACCTCCGGGAGTCACATCGTTATTGACTATTCCTAGCCTTATTGCCATTTGAGTAGTAGTTCATGTTTATTATCTGCAGGTTTTTTTTATACTGGTCAAGTAACAAAATTCAAAATTCATGCCTGAGATTAGTTAATTTGGAGAAAAGTGTAGGGAGGGCGTGGACGTTGTTGTCTCAAGGGTATTACATTTGGTGGCAATCAATCACATTTTTTTGACCTTTTTGTGATCGCAATCTGTACTAAAATTTGTATGAACTTAAACAGTCCATAGTCAAAATTAATCAGACACAGATAAGGCATTAAATGACAGAATATATTCTATTGCTGGACATTATCCAAGGTGTTTTCATTAGGTATGGATTGTTTTGCCAGAGGTAGGTGGGCTTGGTGCGTGGATCTTCTGTGATGGAAATGGAGATAGAAGCAAGCTCTGACTATTTAATAGCTTTGATGTTGGCATCAGTAAAAGGATCCTTTTGTCAACAAGAAACATGTCTATTCTTGAGTAAGACTTATCTGTGGAAGGTGAAAGCATTGCTTAATAGCATGTTGGCATCTCCAAACATCCAATTTTATCAGCGGGGGATGGTTTGTAGGATTGTTGAGACTTTTTTTATTGGGCATGGATGTGTCCAACTGGCTACTGGGACTATGATTAAAGTCTCCACAATTTAGTATTAGAATTCAGTAGAATATCCCCAGTGTTAGGTAATTTTGTGGTTTCTGAGGGCCTAGGTTATAAGAAGCAATTTCTTTCTGGTTGACAGGGCATATTGTAAATGGTCATGAAAAAGTTGAAGCTTTGAATATTGTTCAGGTGCCTGCACTAACTTTCTAGAAGCATCTAAAAACTTAGAAGTGAACTTGCATGAGTATATGAGTATATGCATGAGTATATGTTGTGCTATGTTGTGCTATCATTTCAGAAAGTTGTGATGTTTGGGAAGATGATGTATTCCATCAATTATTTCATTATTAGTGATATCAGGAATGACACCTTTATTAAGGTCATGTGTGTTTTGTTGCAGATCTGCCTGCTGTACAGATTCTTTTTATACCACAGACTTTTTATGGCAGGATCTATACTCTGAATCTGCAAGTTTTGGTTTGAAACAATTCAAGTCACCCTCATTATGGGAGTGTATATCTACCAGATTCTTAAGCTGGTCATAGATGGATCAAAATTCAGCCTGTTCAGCTGGGATCGGTCAAATTTTGATCAGTGTGTGGCCATTCCTGAACATGCTGGAAAACTTGTCAATCAGTGGTGGCAGCTGCTGATAAATGTATTCTGACAATGGTGAGTCACACAGTCAGAATACAATGTCCAGACTAGGGGAATTCCTCCATTTATCTAGTTTACTGGCTGAATGGAAAAAAAACTATTTATTGCCATCTTTAACAAGTTCCCATTCAGCCTATAGCAGAATGACAGCCGGGCCTTTCATTCCTCCAGGTGGCTGTCATATGAGGCCCTCCCCTTGTTGTTGCGTGCAGCACGGCAATCCATGATGAACTGTATCCCTCGCACATAGCGCATCACTGATCAGGGTAAAGAGTTGATGTTGTGGGCTCTTTACCATGTGATCAGCTGTGTCCAATCACAGCTGATCACATGTAAACAAATGCTGGTTATTGGCATTTCCTTTCCTCAGTGCTGTCAGTGTCAGTTACAGGGGACATCTACACTGATAATCAGGGCACTGATCACTAGTGCCCTGATTATCAGTATAGCCCCATCAGTGCCCATCAGTGCAGCACATCAGTGTCCGTCAGTGTGGCATATAAGTGCCCATCAGTGTAGCATATCAGTGCTGCCTATCAGTGTCTTTCAATGCCGCCTATCAGTGCCCATCAGTGCAGCTTATTAGTGCCTATCAGTACCGCCTCATTAGTGTCCATCAGTGCAGTCTCATCAGCCCAGCCTCATCAGTGCTTATCAGTGCAGCCGCATCAGTGCCCATCAATGCAACCTATCAGTGCCCATCATTGCAGCCTCATTAGCACACATCAGTGAAGAAGAACAATTACTTATTTGAAAAATTGTATATCAATGAAATTAAGAAAAAGAGGGTTTTTTTTCAACAGTTTACCAAAAAAAAAAAAAAAAAACCCAGTGGTGATTAAACACCACCAAAAAAAAAAAAAATAAAAACCTTGTCTTTCTCAAAAAATTATAAAAATGTCATATAAGTACAGTGTTGCTTGACTGCACAATTGTCATTCAAAATGTAACAGCGCTGAAAGCTGAAAATTAGTCTGGGCAGAAAGGGGGTGAAAGTGCACTGTAGTGGTTAAAGGGAAAAGGACATTGTACCATTTTTTGTTAAGGTTGCCTCTACCCTAAAAGTGTGTACATGTAATATGATTTGTTGCATTAGATAAATTATGTTGTATGAAAACAGCACCGTAAAGCAGAACTTGAACGTTAAAAAAAAAATTGCAAACAGGTAGGATTTTTAATTCAGAAGAGACATACTTGCCTGTCCACACTGTATACTGAACTGTGCACACAAATTTCAGCGTAGAATGTCAAGATTACTTAACTCCTGCGCATGCATGGATATTACATCATCTTGGCCCAACCAATGAAAATGGCTGAGGATCAATACCTGGAAGCCACCAGGCTAAGAATGTCAGCATTCGTCTGGGAGTTCCAGTACATTGCAATGCTGAATGAGAAGGTGAGTATAGCTTTGTTTTATGGATGTCTTTAAAGTGGTTGTAAACCTACCCACCCAAAACTAACACATGCAAGACAAAGGCATAATGAGCTAGTAGGCATAGCCTACTAGCTCATTATGTAATACTCACCTGAGATTGGAGCCCTCGCTGCAGTGCCCGTTCACAGCTCTGGTCGGTGACTTTTCTCCCGGGGGGCTACTGTGATTGGCCGGAGCCGCGATGACATCACTATCTCGCATGCGCGTGGGAGCCGCCGGTAATGGCACACTCAGGTATGTGCCATTGCTTCAGTTTGCTTCAGTGCGCATGTGCCGATGACATGCAAATACAGGGGATATCTCCTAAACTGTGCAGGTTTAGGAGATATCTTGGGTAGCTACAGGTAAGTCTTATTATAGGCTTACCTGTAGCAAAAAGTGGTCTCTAAGGGTTTACAACCACTTTAAGGATGTTAGAAAATCTTTATAGGCAGTATCATTTGTAAGCTTATTAAGCAGGAAAGGCATTGATAGAATCATTAGGTTTCCATGCGTCCTTTAATTGTAGGCTGACCTGAATGGAGTTGATTTATTAAAAGTAATTTATAACAAGCAAATAGTCTGTTCACTTTTCAAGGGGATTTTCCCTTGGATTGGTGAATGTGGTGAAATTTAACTTTGCAAAAGATATCCACATGCAAGGCAAATAAATAAAACATTTCAGCCTTGAGAAAGCACCTACAGCTATCCCCCACTTGAAAAGGTGTTTTTTTGAGAATTTGCTGGTAGTAGTCCTTTATCGCAAAAGAAACAATCTATCTCTTCTGCAATAATATGTCTCTTCTGCAATAATATGTCTCTTCTGCAATAAAAATTCTTCTTCTCCCTGCCTGTTTATCATCTACTAAATATACACTAAGCACCCATGCACTGCCCAGTGTACTTTCTCTGATTACCATGGCACTAGAACGAACTAACTTTCATGCACACGTGTGGGATTTACATCATCCTGGGGTGGTCAAGATAGCCAAAGATGCTGAAACCAGAAAAAGTTTAGATGGAGGTGAATATACTCAGGTTACAGAGTTACATAGTTAATCTGGTTGAAAAAAGACACAAGTCCATCCAGTTCAACCAACAGAAGGGAAAAAAATATATACAATCCTATATATACACAATCCTATACCCACAGTTGATCCAGAGGAAGGCAAAAAAATGATCCAATTTGCTCCAGCTGGGGAAAAAGTTACTTCCTGATCACCCAAGAGACAATCGGATGTTCCCTGGATCAACTTTACCTATAAATGTTAGTATCCAGTTTAGTTCTGCTTTAGGAGAGGTCTACACAATGTTTTAACCACTTAAGGACCGCCTCACGGTGATATACGTCGGCAGAATGGCACGGCTGGGCACAAGTACGTACTTGTACGTTGCTTTTTAAAGTGGAAGTAAACCCATTGATTTAAACAGTTAAAAAAAAAAGACATGCCGGGAATGCTAACTGCACATTGGCTGTGCTCTCAGCCAAACTATCAAACCATCCAATGGCTGGTGTCATAACGAATCACATGTGCAGCACCATAGCAGCTGAAGATTATACAGAGGCAAAGATGGCAGCTTCCTTGGCTGAAAACGATAGGGGAGTTTACTTCCACTTTAAGTGCCCAGCCGTGGGTCGGGGGCACGCTCCCGACCCAGTCCTTAGCTCCGTGACCGTGGCCACGGGACCAGCGGACCCGATCGCCACTGGTGTCCCGCAATCGGGTCACAGAGCTGAAGAACGAGGAGAGGTCTGTATAAACAAACCTCTCCCCGTGCTTCCCTGTGTGGCTGTCACCGATTGTCTGTTCCCTTTTATAGGGAAGGACGATCAGTGACGTCACATGCCAGGCCATGCCCCCTAAATAAAAAAAACACATAATGTCATGCATAACACCTACACTGCCCCCTAGTGGTTAACTCCTTCACTGCCCGTGTCATTTACAGAGGAATCAGTGCATTTAAATACAGGCATACCCCACTTTTAAGTACACAATGGGGTTTATTTACTAAAGCTGGAAAGTGCAAAATCAGGCTCACTTAAGCTTTGGTAATAAAACCTGGAAACTCATTGGTTTCTATGCAGAAGTGAGCCTGATTTCGCACTTTCCAGCTTTAGTAAATAAACCCCATTGTGTACTTAAAAGGGGAGTATGCCTGTAGCACTGATTGCTGTATAAATGACAATGGTTCCAAATATGTGTCAAAAATGTCCGATGTGTCCGCCATAATGTCGCAGTCACAATAAAAATCGCTGATCGCCGCCATTACTAGTAAAAAAAAATATTAATAAAAATGCTATAAAACTATTCCCTATTTTGTAAATGCTCTAACTTTTGCGCAAACCAATCAATTTTTTTTACCAAAAATATGTAGAAGAATACGTATCAGCCTAAACTGAGGAAAAATATGTTTTTTTTATATATTTTTGGGGGATATTTATTATAGCAAAAAGTAAAAAATATTACATTTTTTTCAAAATTGTTGCTCTATTTTTGCTTATAGCACAAAAATTAAAAACCGCAGCGGTTATCAAATACCACCAAAAGAAATCTCTATTTGTGGGAAAAAAGGACGCCAATTTTGTTTGGGAGCCACATCGCACAACCACGCAATTGTCAGTTAAAGAGACACAGTGGCGAATCACAAAAAGGAGCTTGGTCCTTTGGCTGCAAATTGGTCCGGGGCTTAAGTGGTTAAGCTATTCTGCCTAGGAATCTGTAACCAAGATACTACTAGAACCTTGGTCTCTATGGAGCTAAGTGTGAGTGTTTTGAGTATCCTGTGACCCTCAGCCTTTTCATATTTTGCAGTTCCACAATAAACCCTGTTCAATTTCTTCAAAGTAATGTTTGAGTGTGAAAATCACCAATAAACCAAAAGTTTTCCTATCAGTTCACAACAGTCTAGACTTTGAATCTCAGTCCCTACTTTAAAGCCCAGATGAAGAGGATTATATGCAATCCCTAATAATGCACTGGCTGTAGCACCTGCCATATGTTTGGAATAAAACCCTATTTCAGACTCTAAAGCCTCATACACACAATCAGATTTTCTGCAGTCAAAACCTCAGACATTTGTCCGAAGGCATGTGCCTGGATTTTGTCTTGCATACAAATGGCAAGGAATTGTTGGCCAACAAACATGGACGGTGTTTCAGCTCTTTAGCACCACCCTTTGGGCTCTTTCTGCTAATTTCGTGTTAGTAGAAGTTTGGTGAGTATTGATTTGTGCTTTTCATTTTGCGCTTTTCATTTAGTTCTTTTGAGTTCACGCTTTTCATTAAGTGCTTTCCAGTTCGTTTCTGAACGGCCATTCGTCATCCACACATGTTGCGGAATCGGAGGAGATAACGTGTTATTTATTATTGGCCTTGGAGTTATTGCTTTGACCCAAGTCCAGTCCAGGAACAGGACTAGGAGTTCTTGGACCAAAAATGGTTGCTTTATTAATTGTGACCAATTATGTCATATGCCTTTGCTGCAGGAGCTCCAGGAGAATAATCCAGATAATTTCCAGAATTGCTTCTGGATGATGGACCCCTGCTTTTACCAGCTCTTGGCATTGCTGACCCACTATATTAAGAAGCAGGAAACATGCATGAGACTTTTATTTTATTTTTTGGTTGAATAATAATGATTTTATTTGTTATGTCTTCTATATTTTTGGATGCATAAAATGCAATTTTTGGTTAAGTTCTATTGGCAGATAGCATGTCTAATTTTTTTTTTTTTTCTCTTTTTAATGCACAATAAAAGATTTGTAGAGAATAATACTTGGCTATGTGTTTTACTTCAAATGACAGTTTGGGAGTAGGCACATTTAAAAAAAAAAAAAAATGTTTGCACTTTGGACTTTTGTCTAACCGACTTGTATATACACGCTCGGAAAATCCGTGTTGGTGCGAAATTTTAAAACCTGCCATCCAACATTTGTCCATGGAAAATCCAACAACAGTTGTCCGATGGAGCATACAAATGGCCGAATTTTCCGCCAACAGCCTGTCATCACACATTTCCTATCGGAAAATCTGATCGTGTTTAACCTTGGTGTGGGTGATTTGGATTTTCACACATAATTTCTACAGTCTGAGGCCACTGTCCTAGTTGCTTGGTTTATGAGAGCAGCCTACCCATCATCTAGATGCTGCACCGGGATAGCAGTACAGCAATACATGTTTCTCAAATACATAAATTAGTACCCAAGTATACCCACTTAAGGTTCCAGCAGCATCAATATACTACTTCAAGCAATTGCTTCCCAGGTCATTTTAATTAATACCCTAAAAAGAGCCAGCACTGAGGAGCATGTTACTGGGAATTACAGCAAATTAAGTGGACTAGGACATAACTAGAGTGCTTTTTAGACCATGGGGAGGTAATTTACCATGACCTTAGGGTAAACAGCATTACAATAGCATTTAGAAAAATTAAAGGTGATTGGTTGATGTGGGCTTAAGCACCATGAACACTACTAATACTAATATATGCATGGATACTTAATTCATTTAACTTCCAGCATACTCTCACTACTACCATGGGGAAGACCGATCACTGATCCAGCACTAAGCACAGAATACAGAACAGTTTGCATGAGCCCAGAATGTGCAATCAGTATGTAATAGCGAGATCCAGAGGATGAAGCAATGGTGGGCAAATAGAGAAAAGACAGACACCAGAAAATGAGGTGTGAGTGATCATGAATATGTTAGCTGAATGTTTAGCTCTCAAATGTTCCTATAATTAAAATCTTTCCAAATATAATAAATACACAAAATAAATGATTTGAAGTATATTTGCAAACTGGGCATGGTCCTGCTATCATGGTCATGGGTGTAAACTAAAGTAATAAAATGTGTCTAGCAAAGTGCATTTGGAACAAATTTGTCAGTTACCATATCACCTTGTTTCTGAATATATTTAATATCCTGCTTAGTAAGATGACACAGCATTTGTGTCTCTGCCTTCAGCCAATACAAAGTCTGTGTTAAGTAATGACAAACATTCGGTGGATATAAAGAAACATTTCAGTGAGTTGGAAGTCCTGTTCTTTAACCCTATGCGGAGGATCAGTTTGAGGGCCTCTGCCACCAGATTAGAAAGTTAATACTTACCTATCCTGTCACCTATGCGGCCAATGTTCACTAAGTACTTGCATTTCACTTGGTATCAGCTGGTTGCAGTCTACTGTAAAGAATGTACAACAGTGCTTAGAGAGATAGAGTTAGAAACAGCATAAGAATATTCTCCTTTATCATGCAGTGCATTGAGTCTGCTGCTTATAAAGCCCCATACAGATTTTCTGCTGAGTTTTTCCTTCAGGTTTACCAAAACCATATAATATGAGGTCAAACCTTAGGAGTTTAAAAGTGTATGCAATCAGGCAGGCCCTTCTACTACATGGTTTTAATAAATCTGAAGGAAAAACTCAGCAGAAAATCTGATACTGTAGTGTGCAATGGGGCTTAAGAGGAGAGAGCAGAGTGACAGAGAGGTAAGCTATTTAGCATGCTGCTTCTCTTTTCAATGTCCAGTCATGGGAAGGGTAAAAGAAATAATAGTTCTCATCCCCTTGCCAACCAGTATATATACTGCGACAAGTTGGCAGGCAAAATCACATACATGTATGTAGTTTTGCTTGCTCAGGCTAAGGGGGCACTTCATGCTTCCCCCCTGCACCTGCTGTGTCCACCAATACTCGGTGTTCGGTGATCATGTGATTACTATGTCAACAAAGCTGTTATGAAGGAATTCATTCATAACAGCTGTGTTGATTATGCCTCATTGGCCCACATCTATCACATATCTGGGCCAATCACAGCACCCTGCATCATGTGATTAGCTGTATCCAATCACAGATCACTAGTGATCACAGCTGTCATGAATGGTCAACCCATTCATGACATTTGAAAACTTTGCTGTTACAATAATCTTTATTGTAGTAGCAAAGTGTAAAAAAAAAAAAAAAAAACCTGATCACCCCCCATCCAGAGTAGAACAGTGTTATTATGGTGACACTAACGTACTCTGAGGAAAGTATTAAAAAAAAAATAGGAACACGATTGTCAAAAAATGAAATAAGCTAAATTATTCAATATCTCAATCTTCAAAAAGATTGTGACAAAAAGTCAGACTGTCTACTTTCCAAAATTTTAGGGCCTCAAGTACATCAGGATCTGGGATATGGGATATATATATATACCATAGTTTGTAGATGCTATAACATTCACACAAATCAATTACTGTAATATATTTTGTTTTACCAAAGACATGTAGCAGAATATATTTTGGCCTAAGTTTATGAAGAAAATAGATTTTATTGAATATGTTTAATGACAGAGTGGAAAGTAAATTTGGTGATCAAATACCACCAAAAGAAAGCTCTGAATTTTAAAAATTTAATTTGTGTGCAGTGTTGCATGACCACGCAATTGCCAGTAAAAGGTCATGAAGGGGGTAAAACCTTCTGGAGCTCAAGTGCTTAAACTGAACTGAACTGGGTGGCAGAGCTTTTTAATCACTTCCGGAACACCCGCCATCATTATACGATGGTACTTTGCCGCTATCTGCTGCCATAACCCCAGTATTTTCTTAAATTGCAGGTGGTCCACTTTATGATAAAAGTGGTCTCCACGGCGAGAGAGATGCCCCCCCCCCCACTGCAATCCGGTCATCTCCGCCACTTACTAGAGCCATTGGTAGTGGCGGAGAAGATCCGATCCTTTCTCCTCAGAGCCTGGAAGTTGAGTGAGGCCTGGTTCTTAAGTTGTTAAAATGTCAGTAATTTATGGACAGAAATACAAATCCTTTGGCATGTAAAACAGCAACTTTATATGTATTTTATTTGTGCATTTAGCTGATTACCTGGAGTTCAGCTTTATATTTTAACCTAACAACATCATTTCTTTAAGCTGCCAGTTAATGTGGCCGATTGTGATATTTTCAGAGTGCATGGCATACATAATGTTTACAGAAAATATTGAACAGGAAAGATGGCATGCAAAGACAATGGGGAGAGGAGGAGTAGTGTTTGTTATTTAAAAATGTGATCTTCAGGCTCATCAGGTTCAAATTCCTGTACCCTAAATTCCTGTACCACCTCTTGGAGAAGCAGGTCCATGCTTATTTTTTTCCTTTTAAAATAGTTACCCAATATTGATGAGCATATGGGCAAATAAATATATTATCGCTGCACACTTTTATACATACTAACACACATCTAGCCTAATATGCAAAAAATATTGGTTCACAAATATTGCAATATGTTTTCTAGTTGGCCAAAGGCTTGATAGTGGTGTCTCTCTGTCCAGTCCATGCTCCAGCAACAAAATGGCAAATATATTCTGTTAAATGGAGATAAAATTGTACTATGGAGTACATTTGGAAAAACCTCAAATTCTTAATTTTAAGAATGTTCATTTGATTTTCAAATTATTAGTGGGGCCAAATAGACATTAATTTTTAACTATAGTGACGAGAAAATTTCAAATCAGCAGGATAGAAATTTATACACTGTTATGCCCTGTACACAAAGTCGGACTTTCCAATGGAAAATGTGGGATTGGGTTGTGTTGTTGGAAATTCCGATCATGTGTGAGCTCCATCTGACTTTTTCCGTCAAAAGTTTGAGATCTGAATATAGAATTTTCCGACAACAAAATCCGATCGTTTAAATTCTGATCTTGTGTAGACAATTCCGATGCACAAAGCACCACGCATGCTCAGAATAAATTACAAGATAAAAGCTATTGGCTACTGGCCTCTTTATAGTCCCATCGTATGTGTTGTACGTCACCTCATTCTGAATGATCAGATTTCCCCCAACTTTGTGGCTGTGTGTATGCAAGACAAGTTTGGGCCAAAATCCGTCAGAAAAAATACGATGGATTTTGTTGTCGGAATGTCCGACCGTATGTACAGGGCATTAGACAAACAGTGTATGTGATGTTAGTTTGTAAAATTCAATTCATTGTAAAATCGAACGTTGACATTTTTTTTTTATACTTTTGAATATAATTCATCCACCCATCCATCATAGAACTTCCAAAGAATTTTCGTAAGAAAAATAGAATTTTCTGACAGTTATTTTCATTACCAAAATGAAACGTTGCCTTATGTCGCGTACACGCAACTGGACTTTTCAACGAACGTGAGGACGTAGAATAAGGAAGTTCATAGCCAGTAGCCAATAGCTGCACTAGCATCGGTTTTAGTCCGTCAGACTAGCTCACGGATTGTCCGCTAAAAGCCAGTCTTATTTCTAGGTCCGCCGGACTTTTGGGAAGAAAAAATCCGCTGGAGCCCACACACGATCTGAAGGACTCTGGTCCTCCAGAAATCGTGATCGTGTCTATGCGGCATTAGCTTTACCCGATCCTGTGCAATATTATCGTGCCGCACACCTTGTCAGGCTTTTTGACTAATGCCGACATACAAATCTTAAACTTTGGCCGCACATTGAACAGGCACAATTTAACATCCCAAAATTGTCCCTCTCAAAAAATCAGTGCCAAAACACTTTCTGAATCTTCTCTAATCCCAAACACCTCCCCGCTATCCCATTTTCGGAAATTCACATTTTCCTCTAGGATTACTGGATGGCCCATTTCAACATCTGCTTCAATCACATTGTTATCAAGCATCTCACTTCCTAGAATCTTCCCGGTGGCCTTCTATTATCTCCCTAACACAAGCTTCTGGTCCTTTCCATCTATACTTCTGGAGAGCGCTTCAAATAAGACACTTCTTTCAATCATTCCCCCCCATGTCTTTCAGAGACCGTTATGTCCTGGAAAAATTATGCTCTGACATAGGACAGATAAATGATTCACTTGGATGATTTAATGTATTCCCTATTGAATAACCCATCTGACGATTATAAACCTAATTATATTGTGAAATGGGAAATCGACTTAGACAAATCTTTTGATCACAAAGTATAACAAATTATCCAATTCTCACTCAAGTCTTCTGTATCTATCAGAATACAGAAATCCAATGTTAAGCTTTTAGCAAGATGGTATCAGACCCCATCAATTCTCCATACTATCTTTCCTTCTATATCAGACCATTGTTGGAGATGCCAGAAGGGCAGAGGTGATCTTTTACATGTATTCTGGTCTTTTCCTAAGATGGCACTTTTCTGGAAAGAGGTACAGAGAGGACTTTTTAAAAACTTACTGATTATGAACTTCCCATTGATCCCTAGTTTTTCCTCCTACATAACTCAAAAATACCTATTAAAACCTACAAGAAATCAGTTTGCGGCACCTCATCAACGTTGCTAATTCTTGTGTTTCTTCAAAATTGAGAGATCCATACCCTTCTATTCTGTCACTATGGTTGTCAAAGATTGAAACAATAACCTATTATTCTCCTCCCATAATCAACCTGAAGATTGCAGTAAAACATGGATTCAGTGGAATACCTTTAATTTACCTTTCTTTTTTTTTTTTATTCTTTATTTCTTTGCAAGAACAAAACAATAAATAGGTTATCAGCAACCATTATGCATAAGAAACACTTTCTCATAACCGTATCTTGCCATTTTTATAAACAAAACAAAACAGTATCCGTACATTCTCGATACCGTATCAATTCCCCTCAACGATTCCCGACCTTCTCCTTAGGAAAAGAGAAAAAAAAAAAAAAAGGGGGGGGGAAGGGGTGAGGAGTCCAACATCACCCTTCCAGTAGGTAATATTTACCTCACTCAGCCCTTTGATTTAATCCTCAGTTTCCTCTCCAATCAACCTTTTCCCTTCCTCTGATTGCAAAAATATTTCCCATGGGGCCCAGACTTGCGCTATAGCCTCCCTTTCCTCGGGAGGCAACGGGATCAAACTCTCCAAGATCCCAATTTTCCTAACTTTATTTAACCATTGCGAGATTCGTGGAGAACCCGTTTCTTTCCAACATGTGGTGATGCAGCTTTTAGCTGCATTTACCAAGTGACATAACATTGAGTTCTTGTATCTCTCTAATGGAACGTGTATACTTTGTAATAGAAAAAAGGCCGGATCTTCCTCAAGATAATATTCAGTAAACAATTGAGAAATTTTCCGAACCTCTTCCCAAAACTGTCTAATCACTGGGCATTGCCAGAAAATATGGACAATAGTGCCTTTCTCCTTACCGCACCTCCAGCACCTATCTGATAATTCTGAAAAAAACATATGCATTCGTGACGGAGTATGATACCAACGCATTAATACTTTATAGTTTAATTCCTGTATCTTAATGCATCTAGATGATTTAAAAGTCAAATGTATTATTTTCTTACATTGGGCAGAGGTAAAGGTTTGTCCAAGATCTCTTTCCCATTTAGCCAAGCTCCTTATATCAATATCCTCCAAAGGAGAGACTAGTAAAACATATATTTTAGAAATAATATGAGGGAGGGGCTCCTTCCTCTCGCAATACTCCTCAAACCTAGTAAGAGGTCGATCAAAGTCCTCAGATGAGCCCAGAATATCCAAAAAATGCTTAACCTGTAACGTCTGCCATAGGGGTAGTTCATATTGTCCTCCTACTTCCATCAACATTTCAATTGTCAGCCATTTTTTAGACTTCAGGAAATGTGATGCCTGAAAGCATCCCCTCTCTCTTAATTTCCCAAATATTCCTGATTCCAGACCAGGTAAAAAAGTGGGTTCCCAAGAATGGGAAATAAGGGAGATTTTGCTGTTGAAATTCTGGGGATGCATACGGTTTTAGCTCCCATCTGGAGCGTAGGTCCTATTAAAGGATGGGCTCTTAATGACGGAGGTATAGCTGTACCATACCACATGGCTCTATCTAAGGGAATAGGGCTTACTTGTTGTTCCATGGCAACCCACCTTTTACTATCTTTATGTCGGCACCAGTCCAAATTTCTACCAAGCTGAGTAGCCTGGTAGTATTTTTATAAATCTGGTGCTGCGATTCCACCAGCCTCCTTAGGCATTGTTAATAACTTCCTATTAATCCTAGGGCGCTTACTTGCCCTTAAAAACTTTGTAAAAATTGTTCGGGTTTTACTAAAGAAGGCTTGTGGAATCTGGATTGGTAGCGCCTGAAACAGATAAAGAAACTTAGGGACTATATTCATTTTCAAGATATTACTTCTCCCAAACCAGGAGTGTGAGGATTTACTCCATTTAGTCAACGTTGTACTAATTTCCCTTAGTAGAGGTGGGAAGTTCAATGCATATGCATCTATTAAATTAGGTGGAATCTGTATCCCTAAATAATTCAGCGTTGTGACTGTCCATTTAAACTTAAAGTTGTCCTCTAGATTTTTTTGTTATGGAGCCCTCCAGTGATATCCCCATCGCCTCCGACTTGCTATAATTTATTTTAAAGCTAGACAGGACTCCGTAACACTCTATTTCCTTCAGTAGATTAGGTAATGATATTTGTGGATTAGAGAGTGAAAATAATAAATCATCAGCATATGCTGAGAGTTTATATTCCTGGTCCCCTAAAGGAATACCTTTAATATCAGGATTCTGTCTAATTCTATTTAACAAAGGTTCTAATGATAATGCAAATAGAAGAGGCGACAGGGGACATCCCTGGCGAGTCCCATTCGATATTGAAAAATTTTCAGAATTTATCCCATTGACCTTCACCAATGCTTGTGGTTTTGAATATAATCCTGCTATCCAATCCAACATTCGATCACCAAAGCCCATTTGTTTTAAGACTCCTAACATGAAGGGCCAATTGACCCTATCGAAGGCCTTTTCTGCGTCTGTATTGACAAAAATACTCGGCAGCTTCCTATGATTTGCATATTGAATTAGATTCAGGACCTTAATTGTACTATCCCTAGCTTCCCGTGTGGGAACAAACCCCACTTGGTCCAAATGGATCAACTGTGTCATAAATGGCTGTAGGCGAGCTGCGAGTATCTTTGTAAATATTTTATAATCGGTATTTAATAATGATATTGGACGATAGTTACTACATATTGATTGATCCTTTCCTTCTTTTGGAATAAGTACAATATGTGCCTTTAATGCTTCTACAAGTGGAAGCTCTGTTTTTCCTTGTATGTTATATGTTTTAACCATATAGGGGACTAGTTGTGGTTGAAAGCTTTTAAAATATTGCAGAGTAAATCCGTCCAGACCGGGAGCCTTTCCTTGCTTTAACATCTTTATTGCCCAAGTTACTTCTTCTACTGTTATTGGTAACTCAAGCTTATTTCGCGCTGGGGATGATAGTCTTATTAAATTTGAGGATTCGAGATATTCTTCTAATAATGAGGGAGGATAGGAGGGAGCTGAAAGATTATACAATGAGGTATAATATTGTCTAAATTCTTCCGCAATATCTTTCGGAAGTGAGCATTTAAGATTTCCTTTTGTTCTAATATAGGGTATGTATGAGTGGAGTCGTTACTTTTTTAATTTCCTTGCTAATACTTTACCGCATTTATCTCCAAATTCATATATTATTCTCCTCTCTTGTTGTATGATAGCCCTTGCCTTATAACGTAAAATATCAGATACCTGTCTTCTTAAATGTGCTAGTTCAATCCCTGTATCCCTATCCATTAACCTCTTATGTTGTATCTCTATCTCCCTTATCTTCTCCAATAATCTACCTGTTTCCTCTTCTCTGGCTCTCTTTATTCGGGACCCATGTTTTATCAGAATTCCTCTAATTACTACTTTATGAGCTTCCCACACTATCCCCATTTTAGTCTCTCCATTATTGTTCGTTTCAAAATACGAATCGATTTCCTTTGCCACCTCTTCTCTAATTTCAGGACGTTGCAAAAGACTTTCATTCAATTTCCAGTTCCAATCTATTTTATGTTTAGCTTCTTTCAGAAAGATATTAATCGTAACTGGCGCATGGTCAGACCATGTAATATTTCCATTACTTATGTCCTGTACTAATGATAGTAATTGTTGAGGTAGCAAAAAGAAATCGATGCTTGAATACCGTTGATGGGGGTTTGAAAAGAATGTATAGTCCCTTTCATCTGCATGAAAAGCCCTCCATACATCAACCAATTGAAATTCATTTAGTTTACGTAGGATATTTTTCCTAATTTTTTCAGAGATAGACGATGTCCCGTTTGAAGTGTCTAGTTTTGAATCTAGAGGGACATTAAAATCCCCCCCGATAATAGGAATCCCTTCCTTAAATTCCATTAATTTTGATAGGGTTTTATTCAAGAACTGATCTTGCTGTATATTTGGGGCGTAAACTGTAGCGAGAGTTACTTTAACCTTACCTATAAGACCTTTAAGAAATAAGTATCTTCCCCCTGGTTCTTGACATTTATCCAACAGGGACCATGTTATTCGATTAGAAATTAGAATGGCCACTCCCTTGGTTTTAGCTTCATGGTTTATGGCATGGTAAACATTTGGAAAATTTCTATTTTGAAGGTAGGGAAATTTTCCCTCCTTTAAATTTGTTTTTTTGTACCATTCCAATGTCAGTTTTGGAGCGTTTTAAATCATTTAATAACATTTTACGTTTTTCGGGAACATTGAGTCCTCTAGTATTAAGTGATGTTACTCGTAATCCCGCCATCATACCTGGGCTGGGATGGGGAAAGGGAAAAAAAAAAAGGAGAAGGCCAAACCCCGTGGGGATTAATTTACCTTTCAAGTAAAGGGAAAGGCTTTACTTGAAACCAGTTACTGAATTATGACAATTATTATTCTAGAGGCTCACTACATATCTTACCACTTATTCCCTACCTCGTGCCCCTTCCCCCTGCTTTTTTATTTATTTATTCATTTTTATTTTTTATTTATGTATTACTTTTATTGTTACTTCCCCTTACTTCTATTATTATTATTATTTCCATATCTAAGATATGCATTCATTTCAGTCTGGGGAATTACACATTGTCCTCTTCTTTTTTTTTTTACGTTATAGTACATATTGATATTATCTGTATGATTGAATGTAAAATATTAAATTATTTCTATTAAATAAAAAATATAAAAAATAATAATAATAATAATAATAATTTTTGTACAAATGTAATGTAAAGCCAACTTAGGACAAGCCAACATCTGTCCCTTAAATTGGCCACATACTATTAAATATGTTTGTACAACCTCTGTAAAATCTCATTTAGGTTTTCAAAAACCTAAAGCTTGCATTTTCATTTGTTTTATTATAATCACATTGTATAATATATATTCAGCTTTAGGCAATTTGTAATATGAAAAATGCAGTAACACTGAACAAACATTCAGATTTTGTCTTTCTCAGATCTTACTACAGTAATATAAATTTTAAATAAAAGTTTCAGGTAATTGCACTTTGCATGATCATTCATTCTCTTTGCACTGTCCTTTTGTATAATTCCCAATCACTACTGACCTTATTTAACAAAATAGAGTTAGGCCTGATTCACACCTATGCATTTTTGTGCTTTTTGCATTTTGCAGATTTGCACTACAGTCCATTTAACATGGTTTCCTATGGGACATGTTCTGTAGTGTAAATTGTCAAAATGCAAAAAGCACAAAAAATGCATACATAGAAAAAAACAGGCTGCGCTTATGACCTTAAATGAATAATGAAATCTGTAACAAACCCACAATGAATACATAAAGACACAGATATCATTAGCAATAATGAAATTGATAATAAAAAAAAGTGACAATATATATAAGAAAAAACAGCAAATAGTCCCAGATGTATAGTCCCAAAAAAGAAATAAAATGAATCCGTGAATTTTATAGGATGATTTTCCAGTGAGGGTGAATAGAACTCAGATAACACCCTATTAAGTGATCCACCACTTCATAAAATACACACTTACCAGAGGTAAGTTTCTACAAGCTTGTAAGTAATGTAATCCAATCAGCATTACAGTCACAGCTCAATCTTGCAGTGATGAACCAAGAGCAAGCAGGATGACTCAATCCGATAAGGGCGGTCAAACATAGGGACCCAAAAAATGAAGACAAGGCTCTCCATAGTGTAAAACAGTATGACCAAATTCAATAAAGTAAAAAATGCACTTACATCTGTAGTAGATAAAAAGCATCACAGCAACATAGGTAAAAACAATAGCCGGAGTACTCAAACACTCCGGAGTACTTAGCGATGACGTCAAAAAATGCATCGGATTATGTTGTCGGAAAATGCGATCATGTGTGGGCTCTATCGTCTGAAATTCCGACTGAAAAAGTTTGAGAGCTGGATCTCAAATTTTCCGACAACAAAATCCGATCAGACTTTTTCTGATCGCTTGTAAAGAATTCCATACATGCTCAGATTAAACTTCGAGACCAAAGCTATTGGCTACTAGCTTCTACGTAGTCCCGTTGTACGCAACAAACTTCACCTCGTTCCGAACGATCGGATTTTCCGACAATTTTGTCCGACCGTGTGTATGCAACACAAGTTTTGGCCAAGATCCGTTGGAAAAAATCAGACGGATTTTGTGGTTGGAATGTATGACCGTGTGTACAGGGCATTAGGCTTTCCGTTGTTCCTCCATGTATCTATTTGCTTGTTAAATTCACTGTATGCTACATATGCTACATTGAAGACTGTGAATTAAAGAGAATGCATATATATATTTTGTCTTGGGTAATTTAACTTACATTTTTATGGTTTCAGAAGTCAATTAGATACATTTTTAAAATTATAGTATTGTATACCACTTCACGAAAAAAAAGAGACACTGTTTCTAGGTACATTTTTCATGGTTGTCCTGTGGTGGGTCTTTGTGAATATTATATAGTGCCGCACAGCCTACCACACCACAAATCCACAGATAAAAATCCAGACAATATTCTGCTTGGTAAAAACTTCAATGTGGGTAGATAAAAGAGTCTGTTTACCTCACACTAAACTCTGTCCTGGTATGACATATGAATTTGGAATAGACAATAACAAGAACGGTAGATGAAAGCAGGAAAGATTATAGCTCACAGATGCTTTAAAGGGACAGTTCCTCTGCACTGTTGTATTGAAAATTCACAGGAAGCCAGTGCCCATTATAATCTTGCTGCAAACAAATGCTGCAAAATATAAATTATATCTGTTGCTAGCATCAGAAGGCAATGGAACAATATAATATTAATTAATAATAATTAATGAATGCGACTTTGGGGTCCATGTGTTGTGTTCGGTATATTGCATATTTATTTCAAAATATTCTGAACAACAAATGTTTGGCTGTGTGTAAACTAGGTGATTGCAGAAGATAAAATGATACCTCCACAAAAAGGACTAGTAATAATACATTGAAAAATGAATACATAGAGTCTTCTGTTTGGAAATAATAAATATACTGCTGCTGCCGGCGCCATTTTCGCTGAGGGAATCAGGAAGTGAAGCGTTGCAGCTTCACTTCCCGGTTCCCTACTGCACATGCGCGAGTCATGCAGCACAATGAGAATGGTCTGCGCTGCCTCTGGGACCCCTGTGTGTCCCAGCAGACAGCGCGACAGGACAGGAAGCGGCATAGACTCCCATGGGAGTCTATGCCTGGAAGTGAGTGCAGATACCTGTCTAAGCCCTTGTACACACAGTCGGACATTCCGATGGAAAATGTCCGATCGGACCGTGTTGTCGGATAATCCGACCATGTGTGGGTTACATCGGACTGTTTCCATCGGAATATCCGGCCGACAAAGTTTTAGAGCTGGGCTATAACATTTTCCGACAACATGGTTTGTAGAGAATTCCAATCGGACAAAGTGCCACGCATGCTCAGATCAAATTACGAGACCAAAGCTATTGGCTACTAGCCTGAATGTAGTTCCGTCATAACGAACGAACGCCATCACGTTCCGAACGATCGGATTTTCCAACAACTTTGTCCAACGGTGTGTATGCAACACCAGTTTCGGACTAAATCCATTGGACAAAATCCGAAGGATTTTGTTGTCGGAATGTCCGACCGTGTGTACAAGGGCTTAGACAGGTATCTGCACCTCCTCCCCCCTGAAAGGTGTCAAATGAGACACTGGAGGGGGGGGGAGGGTTCTGAAAAGCGGAGGTTGAACTTTTGTGTGAACCTCCGCTTTAAATATGGAAAAACACAAATTTTGGGTTGTCCCCAGAAAATTAAGGGGAAATCTTCCAATGGGGACGCTAGTTCTGGTGACCTGGAGGGGCTCAAGGCATTCTGTTCATTTGTAGCAATTTCCTCTCACTTCCTGGTTTGGCTATGGGACAGAAGTGAAAGCAAATTTCTCCAATGACAAAGCTGTCATTTTATTGTTGGAAAAACAGTATTTATATATGTGTGTGATTTTTAATGCACCACATGTGAAAGCAGCTTCCCTTTGTGATCTAGTGATCTTTTTTCTTTTATATGCAAAAAAAAAATGATTGCGCAGGTATACAGACTAAATATAAAAGTGTAAGCTGCTGGCCACAACACAACAGGATTGTGATAAATGTGAAACAATAAAAAACTTTCCTGTGCTAAACATAGATATTGAATAAACAAGTGTCAATGAAGTGTGAACAACTGGTGATGTTCCAAATAGTGCAGATGAATTCCTTGATGATCATCCAGTAACAATGAGTATAATTGATGTTTTGAATTTTGATCACGCAAGTGCAACTCCACCAATATTGATATAAAATGCCTCCTTACCAAAGGTCTAGACTCCAAATTTTAAGATTCTAGACAGGCATGATATGCATGTATAGAAGATCCAATCAGCTTCCTCTATTATATTGCGGGTGGTGGTACTATCATGGCTGATGGTAAAGTTTACTCCATAGTAAGGCCCATGAAGGAAAGATAAATCAGCCACATAGTTTAAAACTGCTTAAAGCAGAGTTCCACCCTAAACTGGAACTTCCGCTCATCGGAAGTGCCACAGTTGGCACCTTTTGGGGGGGGGGGGGTTCAGATACCTGTCTAAGACAGGTATTTTCACCCACTTGCACCCACTTCTGTGGGAGTCTATGCCTCTTCCTGTCCCGGTGCGCTGTCTGCTGGGACACACATGGGTCCCAGAGACAGCAGGGACAATTCCCATTGCGCTGTGAGGCTCGCGCATGTGCAGTAGGGAACCGGGAAGTGAAGCAGCAATGCTTCACTTCCTGATTCCCTCACCGATAATGGCCCCGGCAGCAGCAGAGAGCCGAGCAGTTGCTTGACCTCGGCTGCTGACATCGCTGGACTCCAGGAAAGGTAAGTGTTCGTTTATTAAAAGTCAGCAACTGTAGTATTTGTAGCTGCTGGCTTTTGATACATTTTTTTCGGGTGGACTCCCTCTTTAACAGTTTATTCAAAGAAATCAGTGCTAAACACTTACAGAGATCTGGTAAAAACAAGCATTAATAGATACAAGATATCCTAGAAGTCGATTGACCAGTATACAGGATTGCCCTGCCTGGTACCTCACAGACATGGACTCCCTCCAACGTGTTTTGTTAGAATTAACGTCCCCTGGGTCATTTTTATTGTTTCATCTTTTTTCTTTTGTATTAATACATATGCTGCAGGGAGTGCACTGAGTTGTGAGTTGGCATATTTCTACAGTTTAAACTATTTTACCTCTATATTAGCACAAAAAAAATTACAGGGGTTCTAATCCTTCTCCCATGTATCCATCCCATCATGTCATGAGATAAAATACCACATGGTTCCATGAGTAGAAATACCTCACATTTTGATGAAATAAGTAGTGCTTTATTTTAGTAGCATTTTTTGTAAATATCAAAAAAAAAAAAAAAATTGATGATTTATTTTAGCTCTGATTTTAAGAGTAAAATAACTCTTTGTGGATTGAGCCCACAGTCCTGGGGAAGTCTTTCTTTGTTTTACACCATAATGAATGGCAAGGCTTTTAACCACTTAAGGACCAGGCCTCTTTTTCAGACTTGGTGTTTACATGTTTAAAACTGTTTTTTTTGCTAGAAAATTACTTAGAACCCCCAAACATTTTATATTGTTTTTTTTCTAACACCCTAGAGAATAAAATGGCGGTCATTGAAATACTTTTTTTCACACCGTATTTGCGCAGCGGTCTTACAATCACTTTTTTGAATAAAAAAATAAGACAACAGTAAAATTAGCCCAATTTTTTTTATATTGTGAAAGATAATGGTACGCCGAGTAAACTGATACCCAACATGTCACGCTTCAAAATTGCGCCCGATCGTGGAATTTTTAGCCTAAAAAATCTCCATAAGCGACATTTAAAAAATTCTATAGGTTGCATTTTTTGCGTTACAGAGGAGGTCTAGGGCTAGAATTATTGCTCTCGCCCTACCGATCGCGGCGATACCTCACATGTGTGGTTTGACCACCGTTTTCATATGCAGGCGCTACTCACGTATGCGCTCGCTTCTGTGCGCAAGCTCGTCGTGACGGGGTGTTTTTAAAAAACTTTTTTTTTCTTATTTATTTTAATTGATTTTATTTATTTTTACACTGTTTTAAAAAAAAAAAAAAATGGATCACTTTTATTCCTATTACAAGGAATGTAAACATCCCTTGTAATAGAAAAAAGCATGACAGGTCCTCTTAAATATGAGATCTGGGGTCAAAAAGTCCTCAGATCTCATATTTGGGCTAAAATGCAAAAAAAAAAATGACATTTAAAAAAAATATACCTTTAAGAGGTATGGGCGGAAGTGACGTTTTGACGTCGCTTCCGCCCTCCTATGGTATAGAGACGAGTGGGGGCCATCTTAGTCTCACTCGTCTCCATACCCAGCTAATGAAAGGACGCGATCACCTCCACCGCTACCGACGGCTCCGGTAAGCGGCGGAAGGTGCGGGAGGGCGGCGAGAGGGGGGTGGCACCTCTCCCGCCTCCGATAGTGGTGATCTCGTGGCGAATCCACCGCGGAGACCACCGTTATCGTACAGCCGACTGGCGCCTGAAGAGATGGATATCTCGGTTGTGGCAGCAGCTGCTGCCGTTACCGAGATATCCCTCTTCAAAAATAGGACGTACATCGGCGTGCGCTGGTCGGCAAGTGGTTAAAGTGGCTAAACCATGACCAGCAAGTTTAGAAGGGTCAGTAGGGTTTTTCAGTAATCCACCCCTCACTATAATAGGGGGGCTCATAGTAGTAAAACTATCAGTGTATTGAAGCTGCTTTAGTGAAAGGATAAGGAGAGATTACAAACTGCATAGGATTAGGGTCATTCTACCTTTGTGATTTACAGTGGAGGGGGTCTTGTTTGTCATTCCTTGCCCTTACCTTGCCTTGCCTTACAGTTTTTCATTTAACCAAAAAGTCCTTATTAGAACTACCATGTGTGTCAGCAATAACTTGCCCTTTGTGGCCTTGTTTTTAAGGCTGGGCTCACACTATCTTCGCATGAGCCTCCCAGCAGGGGTCCTGTGCGTCCCCGTTCACTATTTCAGGTCTGATTTTAGCCCAAATTTTTGGCTGAATTCGGAACCGAAACTGACCAAAAGTCGCACAGGACTCACAGGACTGTTACAAAACTTTGTAAATAAGTAAGTTTTCTCCTTCACTGATGGGCACTGATAAGGCAGCACTGATGAGGTGGCACTGATGAGGCGGCCCTGATGGCATCTAGTGGTGGAAAAAATATGTGGGGGTATCTCAGGATTGAATGTGAATAATGCAGCAATTGTCGCTGTTTTATTTTATCTTTTGATAACTGTGCTCTCAACCTGTAGACACATTCAGACTGTTTACTGAAAGCACTGTGTAAAGCAATAGAGATGACCACCCCTCTTCCAGTGTGGGTGCTATCTGTGTATGGTTCTTCAGAAGACTAATGTCAAGGCAGATTAAAAAAATTAAGTTACTTTAATTTAATGTAAAAATATAAATTACATTTTCGAATTAATACAACTGGAGTAAACAGTTTTGTACCTTTGCCAGGGATTCAACTTTGAAGCATAACACTATTGTTTTGCCTTACTCTTATAGAACATATAAAGTTAAGCCCTTTAAAGTGTGTTGCTGACAGATTTTATTATTTTAATTTTTTTTTTTTTTTTTTTATCAATGAAAATAACAGAGCAAAAATGTGCCCATAGCTTTCAAAGTGCATTTAATGTACAAAATGCCTTTTAAAAATAAATAATATGTTACAATTACACACTAAATAAAATTGCCCAAACAGGGAGCCTTTCATCTCGCAGGGCCTGTTTTTGTTGATACATATGGAAAAAATTAAGTCCAATTATATGTTGTGTTTTGGCTTGAGTGCTCCCGCTTCTCCACAGGCTTATTTTATTCACAGATATAGCATTACACTCCGCTCTACTTTTGAACATTTGAACTCAAAACCTTTAAACACTAGTATTTTTGTTGCTTGAACTTACATAGTCTTAGTTAAACACCATAAGACACTGTAGTTCAGAATTAGAAGGTTACGGAAAGGTTAGCATTTAGACACCAATAAAAATATATACAAGCAGGGAACTAGAGGCTGCAGTGTGTGCAGAAGCACAAATGAAGTTTCGTAGCTTACATTTTTTCTATGTAAACAATATAGTACACTTACTAGGATAAATATTACAAAATAAAAGCATATTCACCTTTAGGACTCATGTACATGGAAGTTCACAAATATATTTATTCCTACATTATTACAATATAACTTATTCATTTGGGAAAAAAATAAAAATAAACATAGTAGCTGGTAAAGCAAGCATGTTGCATGTGAAGAGTTTGGTTGAGCAGTGACATTTTTATGGTAGTAGCGTCCTTTGGAACTACCAGTTTCAGTAATATTACCATCATCTGCATCACATTCAGGTAGCTCTACCACCATTTTAATAAACTGTTGCTATGGCAGTGACGTATGGGATCATGTACAGTACGACATAATCAATAAACACGGACCAAGAAAATACCCCCTAGATGGCACTCCGACAGACCACCAGCACACTAAATTAAGCTAATATAATTTTAATAATACAAAAAGTCAAACGTCACATAATAAAATAGAGGACTAGCGTCTGCACAATGTTCAATACAATACTCTCATTGGGTAAGATGCTCCAATACCCAACGCATTTCCAGTTTTGCTCTAAGATTCTTATAGTAAGGGGTGGATTATTGAAAAACCCTACTGACCCTTCTAAACTTGCTGGTCATGGTTTAAAGGCCTTCCATCAGGGGTAGAGAGTAGAATGAGAAGTGTAATTTTTAAAGCTCACAATGGAGAAATTCCTCAATAGGATGTCATCATAGATGGTACAGACGCAGCTGGATGCCAAGACAAAGTCCCTAACGACATACGCACAGGGAGTAATTCACCCCTCCACAAAGTATATAAAGACCAGTGTCTATCAAAGGTTAATAAGGAGTTCACCCCTCTGCACTATATAGGTGTGGGGGGTTAACTGGACCCCAGAAAGATCTGAGCCTCAAATGTGGCCCCCAGGAGATCCCCTGTTTTTTGCATCCCATATTAGAAACACCGATGAGGAGGTCCTGTGGAGCGTCTCGCCTCGGAAGGATACAGCACACCTATATAGTGCAGAGGGGTGAACTCCTTATTAACCTTTGATAGACACCGGTCTTTATATACTTTGTGTTTCTGTTTTATTATGTGACGTTTGACTTTTTGTATTATTAAAATTATATTAGCTTAATCTAGTGTGTTGGTGGTCTGTCAGAGTCCTATCTAGGGGGTATCTTCTTGGCCTATCTAATCCAGGGATGGAACCACCACACTGTCTTCTCTGATACAGTGGAAGCCTTCTTTTTTGTCTAATAAATAAACACTACACCAAAATTAATTAAGATCATATATATATATATATATATATATATATATATATATATATATATATATATATATATATATATATATACAAACACATTTTATTTGGAATATAATTTTGGCCGCAGCTATTTATCATTCTTTTATTTTTAATACCATATAACTTAAAAAAATGTATATGATCCTTAATACATATACCACCATTTCTAAAACACACCCAGCTTAGCCACTCTGACTCAAGCTGGAATAAACTTCCAGTACTTAAATTTTATATTTCAATTTTTTATCAACAACTTTTCCCAGCTTAGCCACTCAGACTCAAGCCAGATACCATTCATATTTGATTAATATATAAAGCTGCAATGAAAAAATTCGTGGGAATTGGGTAGAAAGCTCCGCTGGATGTTTCTCCCTCAGGCGACTGGCCACGAACCCCATGAGGAAGCCCTTTTTATAGGCTACCCATAGTGTTCCAGAAGCTTCCATGGGTCAGGTGATCTTTCTTAACCAATAAAACCTAGAACCCTAAAACTAGAATATTCCAGTTTTACCTCTGACCTAGTTGACCTATAATGAACCCACTCACTAGTTACAGCAAGAGGGAGGCCTTGAAACTGCCCCTGTCACAATCCCATAAGGAAAAGGGGGGCCTCAAAACAGGCTTTCCCTCCTTTCCCCTGTATTCTTTCTTAATGAATTAACCCCTCCTCGCCCCCCCCCCCCCCCGGTCTGTGGCAATCTCCTGTTCTAAGCCCTGGCATATTCGCGTCAGGAATCTGGGGCTTAGAAATCCCCTCGGCATCCACATGTCTTCTCCATAGCTGACAAGACAGGCTATGCGGCTGCTGTTTGGTCAGCGTCACCCGTGTGACACCGCTGACCAGTTAGAATGCTTCAAAACGTTCCATCCTGACGAGGAACATTTTGGATATTTAGTTAAGAGGATTGCTAAGCCCTGGACTTCTGACGTGGATATACAAGGGCTTAGAGTGGGAGATTGCCGTGGTCAAGGTCAGCGGGCCGGGGGGGGGGCGAGGAGGGGTTCATCTTATAGATTTTTCTGTAAAGGTGAACTTACCCTTTAAGTTAAATGGGCTGTGTACTTTGCAAGTGCAGTTGTACTCTTTTTTCCTAGCAAATGTAAGTGCGGCCTCACTTTGTAAAGAATGGTCAAAGGTGGAATGAAAAAAAAAAGCACTTTTCCTTGCACATGATTGGATGGTGGAAATCAGCAGAGCTTTACCACGTTTACTAAGCTCTGGTAAAAATGAGTGCAACTGAACTTGCAGAGTGCCCAGTCTATTTGCCTTTAGTAAATCAGTCCCTATGTGACATCCTCTTGCATAGTACTCTATCTCAAGCCTCATTCAGCTATCAGCCAGAAAAAAAAAAGAATGAAAAAGACTACTTGCTTTCCATACATTTCAGGCCACTATGAAAATATATTATTTCTTCGGGGTAAAATTTAAACACAAAAATGTTCTAAAAGCACTTATCTACTGTTTTTCATAACTAATTAAAATGTTATATAATAAGGCCCTTTTCACACTGAAGGGCCGATCGGGTCTGCCCGTCAGATTTTCTTGCGGACCCGATCAAAACAGATTGGAATCCACTCCTCATCCATCCAGCAGATTGGATTGGATGACAGTCGGATGGAAATGGACCACTCCAGAGAGAACAACGGGAGGATGCAAAGCGAACATATACCCGTCATGTTCCTGCTCAGTGGGGATTAGCAGAGAGATCCAATGGCGGACTCCACCAGTGTTAAAGGGGCCTAGTAGCTGACATTTGTGGAGCAGACAACTAAAAAGAACATTATCACTCATTTGTATCCATAGATACTGGCAGGGATCATGTAATTAAGAAATAATAATGCAGTACTTTTTAATACTACACTATACTGGGGTTTGTGATAGTGTTTGTGGCAACTAATTCTAAAGAGGGAAAAGTGAGGATAGCCAAGGAGGCAACAAAATGATATATATAGTGGGGCTGTCTGGAGACAGCAATGGGAGTCAGAAAGGAGTTTATACAATGATGTAACCAATCCAGGGGATGAAACATCGAAAAAGAGAAAATAGCAGGGGCGTTCAGGCATGACCGGCTGGTATATGCCTATTGTCAAATAGATGCACTAAGTATTCATATAAAAAAAAATATTGAAAGCTTTATTATACAAATTTAATGGACATTAAAAGCAAGCATACTACTGGATACATCAATGAATTTGTATGGTACAAAAAGACACTGTCATGTGTTTAGATATGAAAACGCGTTTCACGTGTTTTACACTCCTTCTTCAGATTATCATATTTACTTGTGACAGTTATCAAATAAAATCTCTGATTTCTAAAAGTGAAAAACTTACAATTAAAGCAACTGTGCCAAGGAGCATTTGATGTCATAGCTTCTGTTACTTTTTTATAATAATATTATTTGCTGTGTGATGTGTCTAAAGCAGATGGCAATGACTATGTAGTAATAGACAACATGTGTACAATTGGTTCAGGCTGGCTATTAGAAGAGTGTGAGAATATGAGTAGGGATGAGTAAAACTGTGAATTTTGGTGAAAATCAAAAGATTTATATATTGGAACAAGGGCCTGTTCACACCAGAAAGTTCTGCGGAAGATATTTGTTATGGACGCGCTTCCCACACAGCATTAAAAATGCACTGCCTTGGCAATCTGCTGCTGGTGACAATATATTGTTAATGGTACCCTAAATGCAGATCACAAATGCAGTGCATTTGCAGGCACCAGAGTGCACGGTACGTGCTGTGCATTTTTAAAAAGTATTGCATGCACTACTTTTTGTAAATTCCAGTGCGATTTGAAGCCCATTCAAATGATTGTACTGCAAAACTGCACTGCAGGGGAACAGACAGGAATTGCAGAAGAATGCAGACCATGTTACTGTGTGATTCTGGTGTATTCTCTGTCCATGGCCGCTGTAACCACCCCCTATTCAGGTGTATGGCCCCTTTTCAGACGCTGGACGCCTGAATTACAGCAGCGGGGGTGTTTTTTGAAGCACCTGATTAGAGCCATAGGCTCTAATAGGCTTCAAAAAAGGTGAACTGCAAGCGCAGAGAGTCCACTCAGGCATGCTAGAAAAACAAATGCAAATTGCCTGCCAATCAGGAGGCATAGATCTAATACTAGTCACCTTATTGGCTGAAGGCAGAGGCAATCCCATTGGCCACCTAGGATTTGCTGGGCACAGTGGCTGCATATGATGGGTACAGTGGCTGCAATTTATGTTTTTGTTTGAGTATTTTTCAGAATTTTTCAGTTCATTTGCACCTCTCAAAAATTGTAAGCACCAGCCGCCACTGATCGGCTTTCAGTTTTTTTGTTTTTTTTTAGTCAAAGCTTAATTGAAATAGCTGAAGTTAGAAGCTGATTGGCTACATTGCACAGAAGATCTGCCTGCATAGTACAGGCAGGGTTAATTATGGCAACCTGCCCTTTCATAAATGAAGAGATGTACCTAAAATTTTTCCTTTCTGGAGGGTCCAATGTAAAGCATCTAAACAAAGGTAAGGTGCAGCTTTTTAAGTTGTGCTATGTAACTGGGGACATGTAAAACACTGTATAGTAGGTGGAAATACACTTAAAGTTTAACTAAAGGCAACGTTTTATTTTATAGTTTTGGACAGAGAGGAGAGGGGTTAGAATCCCTTCTGGGTTTATATAGCTGTCTGTCCCCATGTTAGGGAGAGTTACCCTCTTTATTTGTCCTGATTGCATTATCATTGAAAGTGAAAGTAAAATAAAATTAAAAATTTTGGGTTGTCCCCAGAACACTAATAAAGGGGAAATCTTTAAATGGGTACATTAAATCTGGTGACTTTAGGGTCCCCCCAAGGAATTATTTAAATTTTAAGGGACTTCCTCTCACTTTCTGTTTTGGCTACGGAACAGAAAGTGATAGAAAATCTCCTCAATGGGACACAGATTGCTAAAAAAAAAAAAGGAGGGGGGGGTTATAACCCTCTCTTACTCAAGCCAAAATAAAATAGATGTTTTGTCTATAGTTCTACATTAAGGCCTCATTCACTTGGTTTTTTGTATGCATACATCTGTGCAAAGAACCATCTTATCCTTTATGGGACACACAGGTGTTTCATGCATCCGCATGCAGGCAGTCGCATTTATGTATATTGGGACTCGGGCTGCACAGACACAACAGCTGTTTACAATTTGACAGCTGTGCAGGTACAGGTTTGTGTCCCCGAATGCATACTGTCTGCATTCAGAGACACTCAGCTATATTGCTGTAAAATTGTGACCAGTGGCTGAATTGGGCTGCCTGCACTCGGATGCATGGAACACAAGCGGGAAACGATGGTCCTTCAGATGGGTATACGGATGAGTTTGCCCATGTGAATGGGGTCTTAAGTAAAGAAAAAAAGAAAATTTTTGCTTTTTTAAGCAAACATCACCTTAGCAACCATAAAGTTTTTGCTTCAGCAAACTTCTGCTGTTTCAATCATTTGTTAGAAAATCCATTCTACTATGTAATTTTACTTGTCCTTAAGCATGAGCTACTGCAATGCAACCCCCAAAAACATGAGCCTATCCGGTAGCAGAACTACTTCAAAAGGAACTCAAAGAAAACATTTTGAAATAGCTTCTCTAAAAAAAATTGTAGGTAGGAAAAACTAGTCATGAATAATGTCATCTTCATATTAAATTACAAGCATTAAACCTGCACGGCAGTAAAAAAACATATGAAGTGACTGACTGAAATGAGTTCCTTTCTTTTGCTCTATTAAAAAAAAACTAAAATGTCTGAAATATCATATATTTTCTTAAAACATATAATTTACCTAATTTCCCTGTATTGAGAAAGTGTCACCTCTGTTCCTCTGACCTGTTGATCCAGATTTCTCAGTGAAACCAATTGTAGCTTGAAAATGTCACCTTAATATTACAGAAACTGCTCCAATAATGCTGAAGGGCAAGAGGGATCACTTTCCATGGCACTGACTTACTCCCCCTTTCTCAAAAAATAAAAAAAGAGAGAATCTGTATATCATCTTTTCTCTAATATGCTATTATTTAAATCCTTTTTTGATTGCTGAGGTTCATGTTGGGCTGTAGACATTTTTGTTCATTAAAGCTTTATTTACACAGGCATAAAGAACAGACATTTTAAACAGACACTTCACGTTATTGAAGCTTTCAGAATGTTTTGTAAAGTCATTGCCTGTTCTATAAAGTAAAAATGACCAGTCCAATACACATAAAATTCAAAATTGCAACTGACAACTTACAAAGCTTGCCAAACATCTCAATTCAAGATAATGACAGCACATCCCAAACACATCCCAAACATGCCTTAGATGCTCATAAGGCATTCATGAGGCTTTTGCTTTTAAATTATTTATTTCAAAAACTTTTTTTAATAAGGCATTCTGAAAAATGTAGACAATCAATTTATGAACAGCTACATGCACTGCAATACCTATTGCAATTCATAAGTGTTTTAACTTCTGATTTAAAACATTTGACTGGGAGTCCAACCCAAAACACTTGTTTCATCCTGTTTTTTTAATTAAAATTATAATTATTTAAATCATGTTATTTCATTTCATTAAAAAAAAAAAACTTTTTAAAATTATTATTCTTTTTCAGAACCTGTTGGTTTCCTTTTCCTATCTCAAATTTTGAACTTCATTCTCCTGTGTCGCTGTTGCACTTGTTTTGCCATGAGGAAAAAGTCTTCCTCTTTTTCAATGTAAGTTGACCTCAATTTGGAGCACTTTACCAGTTTACACGAAAAACTACCCCATGTGAAGTACAGAACTGATAGAGCCAAATGTATATTTACAGAGCACCAGCCTGGCCGACTATGAGTTCTAATTTATGTAAACTGGTTCAATCTTCTCTATTTATTACAATACTGGGACTGATCATGTGGCTATATCAGGATCACACTCAGCATTCAGAAAGAAGGAAGGGGCTTTAGGAAATTGTAAATGGAAAAGTTTTTTTGTTTTCTAAAAATCTTTGTAATGCACATTTGTCACAAGACAATTAGGATGTTTCATTTTATGTGGCTTAAAGAGATACTGTCACCTGCCCATGGAGGCAGGAGACCTCCTCCAGTTAGCAAGGCATGCTCACAGATCCATGATTCCTCACCACGTTTATGCTGTAGTAGTCCACCATGAGTAAGTGCTAGTGTCAAATAGTGTCAGAACTTACTCAAGTGGGTGACTTCACTTCCAACCCGCATGTGACAGGGAGCATGTGATTATCCTTGTGACAGTTCTTAGGCCTGAATACCAAACACCAGAATGAGAAGGAGGTGAGGGAATAAACAAAGTGAAGATGTCTCTTTAAATAATTCACCTTTGTGAATATAAAATTCTGGAAACAGATTAAAAATGTAGCTGGCTGGGGGGGCATGTCCAAGATGGCGTGGAGAACAGACGTGCTTTAGAGATGCTCTGCCGTCTGGTGCTTACATCCTTCCTTATTTGAATGCTGGTAGAAATAAATACATCAGGAAAGCTTTGAGCAACTGTCCCCCTGTGACCCTACATGCCGGCCTACAAGAAACGGGGCACAAATCAGCAAAACAACCCACCTAAGACCCGTCCGGAACACAAAGGCAGAGCTGCAGCAGGCGCCATCTGCAATACCCTGGCCACGCAGACAGAGGAGACGAGCAGGATGGCGGAACCCTCCCCCACTTCAAAGCCCTCTAAGCCTTCCTCTGAATTTGCTAATGCAGGCTATTAATGCATGCTGCACTACCCTGACTGACAAGATTGACTATGTCCATACAAAGCTGGGACTGATCCGCCGGGACCTGGAAACTTTCCGAGGCCGCATGACAAACATGGAGCTCGGCCGAGGACGTGCAAAGGGAGCACTCAGCAGACCTTCGTGTGCTGAAGACCAAGGTCAAACACCTGGAGGCAAGAGCAGAGGACGCCGAGAACCAGAATCACCGGAACTACTTGTGGGTCCTGGGCCTGCCGGAGGATGTGGAAGGTAATGATCCTATTACATTTTCTGCGACCTTGCTGTGCACCATGCTCCCTAGAGACGCCTTCTCCCCTCAATTCGTGGTGGAGCAGTCTCATCCCATCCCTCCATCTAGAGGCCCCCCAGGGGCACCCCCCGCACCCTTATCTTTAAACTTCTGAATTTCCGGGACAGAGATCTGGTGCTGCAGGAGGCCTAGAATGTGGGGGAGATAAAGTTTGAACATTCCAAACTCCTCATATTCCCAGATTATTCTATTGAAACCCAGAGGATGCGGAAATCCTTTGATCATGTCCGAGCCTGACTCAGTGAAATAAACCTCAAGTACTGTATGCTCTTTCCTGCTAGACTCTGGGTCCAAGATGGGGATCGTGCACACTTCTTCACATCGCCTGAGGAGGCATCTTCCTGGCTGGATAATGTTCGTCTGGGATGATGGCGGCCACCATCTCCCACACTCCTGATTTGACCTCGCCCACACAGGTAAGGTTTTATTTTGTCCTACTGAGAGCAGTAGGTTGGCGCCCTGCTGATTGATGCCCTGCAGTCTGGATGGGAGACTGTGCCCTATTATCTCCTTCACTAACTTTCCTTGGCCATTCGGGAAAGTGGGCTCATGCTTGCTGCTTTGCTTGTGAGGCCTTAGCAACTACTGGGGCTGAGCCTTAATCCCTGCAGTCTTGTTAAGACCACGTTAAAATTTGTGACTTTTATGATCCTCTATATATAGAGCTCTGGACCATATCCTCATTGTCCAGGATGTTCCTGGGACCATAATAAAGTATTGTACCCCCGGCCTGCTGGGAGACCTGTACTCCATTTATCCTCCAGATGACCCTAGCTGTTGGGAGTTAACAGACTGGTGTACTGTATACTGTAAAAAAAAACTGCGCTATCTCTGTGACAGTGACAAGATGCGGCTCAAAATGTTATACAACACCAACAAAATATTAGACAAAAAAGGAGCTGCGCTAACCAGTGACAGCACTCAAACGCTCAATAAAGTGCAAATAGTGACATTAAAGTGCCAAATAAATAAATGAATAAATAAAAAGTGAATAAATAAATATGTATAGTGACGGAATTGATTAATTGATTAATTGATTCACTTTTTATTTATTTATTTGGTGTACTGTTACTGTATGCCTCTTACACATGTTGCCCCTGTTGCGTGGCGGTTTGCCATGCTTGGGTTGGGAACTTATACTGCCTCAAGTTTTAAGGGGGTCGTGGGGGGGTTGTTTTGTTTTGTATTTTTTCTTTGTTGTTTCCTTGATTCCTATGACCAGATGTATGTGGCACATGTACTTGCAACCATTTTATGCCTACTCTTATTGAGCTGCTCACCAACTGGCGCCTTGTCGTATGATGGTGGCCGACCTGGATGAATATCGTCCCTTAAGTCTCCTTATATGACGTTGATCCCACTGCTTTGATGGCTTAATTCTCCTGTTAAAAGGTCCCTAGTATTCCAGTTTTTAAAGACCTACAAGCCTCACATCTGTGTGTTCCAGGAGACCCATTTAGTGGGCAGGAGACGCTGGGCCTATAAAAGCCATGGGTGGGCCATCAGTATCACTCATGCTACTCTTATTTTGCCAGGGGGGTGAGTGTCCTTATACATAAATCCCTCTCTTTTAGACTGTTAGACCTAGTGCTAGATCCAGATGGTAGCTATGTGGTGCTGCATGCTATGATAGATTCACTGGAAGTAGTGCTGGTAGGACCAAACATACCTCCCCCTGCTTCCATCAAACTGCTCCATAAGCTCACCTCTCTAACCGCCAAATATGACACTGATAATGGGATCTTCATGGGGGATTTCAACATGCCACCTAACCCTGAGCTTGACCGCCTCACCTCTGCCGGAGGTTCCTCATCGGATCTCTCCACCTGGGCAGACACATATGGCCTGGTGGATCTGTGGAGGTGGAAACACCCCCTTGGCAGATCCTTCACACATCACTCTGCTACATATAAATCCTTTTCCTGGATTGATCTGATATATTGTGGGTTACCCGGATAGATATCCTCCCGAGAGGAATTTCAGACCATGTGCCTGTACTGCTCCGACTCTCCCTTGAGGGACATCCCTCAGATAGGCTATGGAGGCTTTCCAGGTTCTGGATTGCTGATCCTGGAGTGGACCTTGGCCTCCAGCAGCAACTTCCCGGTCCTTACCTCGACCTATAGAGACCGACTTGACTCTCCTATTACCCTTATGGAAGTTAAACAGGCAATGTCCTCCCTCCAGCGAAGTAAGACACCGGGGCCTGATGGATTTCCCACCAAATTTTACAAACACTATGCAGAGGACCTGGCACCCAGAATCCATGCTATGCTACTGTCCTCTTTGGGAGCGGGGTCCCTACTGGCCTTAGTGGTGGAGGCAGTGATAGTGGTGGTCCCCAAGCCTGGCAAGAATCCAGAACTTTGTAAGTCTTATATTCCTAAAGTTCATTTCTTGAAACCAGCTTCTGTACAAGGATCCGACTGTTAGAGTCCCAGTGAATGGTCTGCTATCCAACCCCTTCACCTTAAGTAGAGGGACCAGACAGGACTGCCCCCCTTCAACCTGGCTGTTCATCCTGGTGATAGAACCTCTGGCAATCCTCTTGTGCCGGGACCCCAGGGTGAAGGGAATTCCAATCGGAGTTTTTCATGAGAAAGTGTCTCTTTATGAGGACGACATGCTGCTGTACCTGGCTGATGCAGGTGCACCATTGAATTCTGCCTTGGAGATAATTGATCAGTTTGGCCGATATTCCGGTGTCCGTGTCAACTGGGACAAGTCAGTCCTGTTTTCCCTTCAACCCTCAGGCTCTGTAATAGACACCCAGACTCCCCTTCAGTGGGTAGAGGAGTTTACATACCTGGGGGTAAAGGTCAGGGGATCCTTGCCAGCCTACTTGGAGGATATTATTATTATTATTATTATTATTATTCAGGATTTATATAGCGCCAACAGTTTGCGCAGCGCTTTACAATATGAGGGCAGACAGTACACTTACAATACAAATCAATACAGGAGGAATCAGAGGGCCCTGCTCGTTAGAGCTTACAATCTAGAAGGGAGGGTCAAGTTGAAACAAAAGGTATTAACTGTGGGGGGGGGGGGGGGATGAGCTGATGGAGAAAATGAAAATACAGTTAGGTGTGGGTAGGCTTCTCTGAAGAGAAGTGTTTTCAGGGATCGTCTAAAAGCTAATAAAGTAGGAGATAGGCTGACAGATTGGGGTAGGGCATTCCATAGGATTGGAGAGGCTTTGGAAAAGTCCTGGAGGCGAGTATGGGAGGAGGTGATGAGGGAGCTAGAGAGCAGGAGGTCTTGAGAGGAACGAAGAGGACGAGTAGGTTGGTATTTAGAGACTAAGCTAGTGATGTAGCGGGGGGCAGAGTTGTGGATGGCTTTGTATGTAGTTGTTAGTATTTTGAATTTAATTCTTTGGCTGAGCGGAAGCCAGTGGAGGGATTGACAGAGAGGAGTAGCAGACACCGAGCGATTGGTAAGGTGGATGAGTCTGGCAGCGGCATTCATAATGGATTGAAGAGGTGATAGACTATGTAGAGGTAAGCCAATGAGAAGGGAGTTGCAGTAGTCGAGGCGGGAGATGACCAGCGAGTGAATTAAGAGCTTTTTTGTCTCATTGGTTAGAAAGGGGCGTATTTTGGAGATGTTGTGGAGGTTGAGGCAGCAGGATTTGGACAGTGATTGGATGTGTTGCTTGAAGGAGAGTTCAGAGTCCAGGACTACACCTAGAACCTTGGCGTGAGGGGATGGGCTTATGGTTGTGCCATCAATTTTGAAAGTGAGATCAGGGGAAGGGGCATATGGGGGAGGAAAAATTATAAGTTTGGTTTTGGATAGATTGATTTTGAGGAAGTGATGTGACATCCAGACTGATATATCTGATAGTAAATTAGTGATACGTGAGGAGACAGAGGCAGTGAGCTGAGGGGTAGAGAAATAGATTTGGGTGTCATCAGCATAGAGGTGGTATTGGAAGCCGTGGGAGGCTATCAGTTGACCCAGGGAGGAGGTATAGATTGAAAATAGGAGTGGTCCAAGAACAGAACCTTGGGGGACCCCAACAGAGAAAGGAAGAGGAGAGGAGGAAGTAGAGTTGTAAGAAACGCTAAAGGTGCAGTTGGATAAGTAGGAAGAGAACCATCGTAGAGTAAGGTCACAGAGACCAAAGGTGTGGAGTTTTTTGAGAAGGAGGGGGTGGTCAACCGTATCAAAGGCAGCAGTAATCTCTTGCCCTTAGTCGCCCAGTTCACTATGAAATGTCAGTCCTGGAAAACTCTGCCACTGTCACCAGTTGGTAGAGTGAACTTGCTGAAGATGGTTTATCTGCCCAAATTCCTGTACTTCTTCGGGAACACCCCAATACCTATCCCTAAGCTGATTTTCAGTAGGTTGGACACTCTTATCACCACCTTTGTTTGGGCAGGGAAGATCCCTAGACTGTCAAAACAGGATCTGCAGCTCCCTTTTTCCCAGGGAGGACTGGCGATGCCCAGTTTCCAACTTTACTACTGGGCGGCAGTCTTGGTGACTTTCCGCTGGTGGTTAACCAGCCCAGGCAGAATCCAGCTGTGACACTGGAGGCAGCGATCCTGGGGTCTTGCACAGCCCTGAGCAATTTAGCGTATAGAGGACCTAGGGCCCATCATAATACCACAACTCCAATGAAAACGACTGTTCAAGTTTGACAACAGGCAGGTGCCATCTACAGGGCAAAATCCACCTTCTCCCCACATACCCCTCTGTGGGGTAACCCACAGCTTAAGCAATATTATCAATTGCCAGATCCCCAGCTCTGGGCATCCAAAGGTATACTTACCCTTAAACACATCTTGCCTACAGGCTCTCTCTCATCCCTTTCGGTGCTGAGAGAAACATATGCTGTCCCCTTTAGATATTACCAGCTTAAACATGCTACCCAGGCACAATTTCCTAACCCCATCTTCAGACAGACCCCACAGAACGACTCCTGATCTCCAAAACCCTAGAAAAGCCGTTATCCTCCCTATACTTCTATCTTGCCTCTGCACATGCAACCACACTGACAACACTGTATGACAAGTGGAGGTCTGACATTCCGGGGCTGACTGAGGAAGACTGGGAGGACCTACTCAGTGGATATATTACTGCAATGATTTCAGCCAAAGACTGTTTTATCGAACTCCAGTTTTTCCATAGGGCCTACTATACCTCTGTGAGATTGGCAAAAATGTATCCGGTACAAGCCCCCTCTGTAACAGGTGTAGTTCCTCTCCGGGTACGTTCCTTCATGTGGTATGGGAGTGCCCTCTCATTCGCCCATTTTGGGAACAGGTAGTAGAGGCACTGAATGAATTTGGGGACTGGTCCCATGGCCAAGACCCGACCTTAGCGCTACTGGGCTCTATGGAAGATGTTGTGGCCTCCAGACATGTAAAACTGGTTCTATTCTATGCCCTATATTATGCTAGAATGGAGATTCTCCTTAGATGGAAGCAAGCAGCAACCTCCAAGCAGCAACCTCCAACTCTCAGTTGGCGCTATATAAATCGTGTATAATAATAATAATAATGATGTCCAGTGGGAAAATTAGGAAAGAGAAATTAAGTTAACCACTTACGGACCGCCCGCCGTCGTTTTTACGTCACTACTTTGAAGAGGAATATCGTTGTTATGGCAGTAGCTAGCTGCCATAACCACAGTATCTTCTACTTCAGCGGGCAGTCCATTTTCAGATAAAAGTAGTCTCACCACGAGATCACTTTTATCGGTGGTGGGGGAGGGCCTGACACGCTCTGATGCCCTCCACCGCTTACCGGAGCCGTCGGTAGTAGCTGCTCCCCGGTTTTGGTATGGAGATGAGTGAGGTGAAGATGGCCCCCACCCGTCTTCATATCATTGCAGGGCATAAACGTCACTTCCACCCATAGCTCCTAAAGGGACATTTTTTTTTTTTCAAATGACATTTAAATTTTTTTTTTTATTATTGCATTTTAGTGTAAATATGAGATCTGAGGTCTTTTTGACCATAGATCTCATATTTAAGAGGTGCGCTTTTTTTTCTATTACAAGGGATGTTTACATTCCTTGTAATAAGAATAAAAGTGACACCATTTAAAAAAAAAAAAAAAAACAGTGTAAAAATAAAAAAATAAACGGTAAAATAAATAAGATTTTTTTTCTTGAATCACGCCCTGTCCCCCCGAGCTCACGTGCAGAAGCGAATGCATACGTGAGCAGTGCTCGCATATGAAAACGGTGTTCAAACCACACATGGGAGGTGTTGCTATGATCAATAGAGTGAGAGCAATAATTCTAGCCCTAGACCTCCTCTGTAACGCAAAACATGCAACCTGTAGAATTTTTTAAACATCGCCTACGAAGATTTTTAAGATTAAAAGTCTGTTGCCATTCCACGAGCGGGCGCAATTTTGAAGCGTGACATGTTGGGTATCAATTTACTTGACATAACATTTATCTTTCACAATACAAAAAAAAATAATTGGGCTAACTTTACTGTTGTCTTATTTTTTCATTCAATATTTATTTTTTCCAAAAAAAGTGCGCTTGTAAGATCGCTGGGCAAATACGGTGTGACAGAAAGTATTGCAACGAGCGCCGTTTTATTCTCTAGTGTGTTAGAAAGAAAAATATATAATGTTGGGGGGTTCTAAGTCATTTTCTACAAAAAAAAAGCTGTTCTTAACTTGTAAACACCAAATCTCAAAAAGAGGCTAGGTCTTTAAGTGGTTAAACACCGAGAGGCAACTAGTATATGATGGTCTTTATTTTTTTTAAATATTCTTAATTAGTAGGCCTAGCTTTTTAATGAAGGGCATAAAAGTAAAAACTGTTTAGGTTCTTATGAATGTAATCCAACATTTCAAAATTTTGACCTCTGTAACTGTCAGAATGTTTGCATTGTAAATTAAGGCCTTGTTGATCTATATAGTAAATTGTCATAATACTAAATCTTGTTCATAGTTCTGCGGAGAACTGAACTTAAACTGACAGTCTCGGTAACAGTTTTCCACAAAGTGCTTGCTTTGACCTTGATTCTTATCAAGGCTGAGTATCTGAGATGTGTGGAGAAACTCAATAGGAAAAGGAACTAAAAAGACAAACACAGATGCAATGCCAGCAGTTTTTATTTCAGGTAATTGCTAGTCGGTATCTGATTTTGGCACAGTATTCAGTACTTATATAGTATACGGACTTATAAAGCTGAGAGAATTTCAAATATAACAATTGGCCCATTCCAAGTGATTAATCCATCCTCTGAAAAAGAATGATTCTCAAGAATGCGAACAATGTAAATCATCAAAATGATTGAAGAGTCTCTTGCTAAGAGGATGGCTTCAGATTGCTGAAATGAGGATGAGGCAGGTTAACACATCTTGAAAGGATTTTAAACATCCATGCAAGTGTATTTATGTTAATAGTTATTTCGTTTCCTGTCTTTCAAGTGGAAATATTGGTTGAGGCTCTGATCTTGACAGTCTGTATAGACAATTAGAGATAACATCAATTGTTCTATTCTTTTCAGAATTTGTCTAGGGGTTCAGTCTGCCACTTGTAAGCTTTGTACACATATAAAAGATGAGAAGATATACTAAACAAAATGTACAGTAAAACCTTGGTTTGAGAGTTACTTGATTTAAGAGAGTTTTGCAAGACAAGCACAATTTTTTAATACATTTTGACTTGATATACAAGCGATGTCTTTATATAAGAGTAGCGTTATGTCACAACTAGGGATGAGCCGAACACCCCCCGGTTCGGTTCGCACCAGAACTTGCGAACGACCCCCGCGTTCGGTACGAACGTTAGAACCCCATTGAAGTCTATGGGACTCGAACGTTCGAATTGGAAAGTGCTAATTTTAACGGCTAATATGCAAGATAGTGTCCTAAAAAGGGTTTGGCGACCTGCCTCCTGCCTCAGGGGACATGGGTCACTGCAAAAAAAAGTTTTAAAAACTACCGTTTTGGCGGGAGCACTGATTTTAATGACGATTAAAGTGAAAAAAAAAAAGTGAAATATTCCTTTAAATATGGTGCCTGGGGGGTGTCTATAGTATGCCTGTGAAGTGCCACGTGTTTCCCGTGTTTAGAACAGTCCCTGCACAAAATGACATTAAACAGAAATAACACCATTTAAAACTGCTTGCGGTTTTAATGTTATATCTGGTTCCTGCAATATGGTTGAAAATCATTGAGAAACATGGCATGGGTAGCCCTCCCTGCCCATTACCAGCCTATTTGGGTCTTGTACACATATTAAGGGGAACCCTGTACCCATATTAAAAAAAGGAAATGCGTGTGGCCCCCAGGCCCTATATACTCAGAACAGCAGTATACAGGCGGTGCAAACAAGACAGGGACTGTGTAGGTTTGTTGTGTTAAGTTGAATCTGTTTGTCATTTTCAACCGGTACATTTTTAAAGTGTAGCTCCAGTCAAAAAAAATATCTTTAAGCTTTTTGGAAAACATAGGGAAGGGTTATCACCCCTGTATAATTTGTTTTGTCGTCCATCTTTTTTCATCTCACTTGCTGCTGTCTCCTTGCGTTTGCAAGTAGGAGATGTTTGTAAGTTGGATGTTTGAAAGTAGGGGCCTGCCCTATATTATAGCGGTATGTACTGGGTACAGAGCACGCAGACAGCACGCACTATCTCCTAACACTACTGACTGCAAGCTCTATTATTAACCACTTGTTAGCCCAATGTTTGCATAAAGTGAAAGATGAAGTTATGCTGAGTAAATAGATATCAAACATGTCACTCTTCAAAATTGCACATGCCCGTGGAATGGCGCCAAACGTCGCTACTTAAAAAATCTCCATAGGCGACGCTTTAAATATTTTTTTACTGGTTACATGTTTTGAGTTGCAGAGGAGGTCTAGGACTAGAATTATTGCTCTCGCTCTAACATTCTCGGCGATACCTCACATGTGTGGCACATGCGAGCACATGGGGACATGGGCGCTTTAATTTTTATTTTATTTTTTTATTGTTCATTTTACTTTATTTTAGTTTGACATTTTTTTTCCCAAAAATATATTTTTGATCACTTTTATTCCTATTACAAGAAATGTAAACATCCCTTGTAATAGGAATATGGGGTGACAGGTCCTCTTTACAGTGAAATCTGGGGGGGGGTCAATATGACCCCACATCTCACCTCTAGGCTGGGAAGCCTGAAATAAAAAATTAAAAAAAAGATTCTGGCTTTGATCGTACTGGCGAGTTGGTAGAAGCACCGGAGGGCGGTGAGGGGTGGGGGGCGTCTATGGCTGGGTACTTCAGGGTATCACCGAGTATGGCTGGGTATCTCTGAGTATGGCTGGGTATGGCAATTTATGGCAGGGTATTACAGAGTATTGGCGGGGTATTGGCGGGGTACTACAGAGTAATAGCAGGGTACTGCAGAGTATTGGGGGTACTGCAGAGTAATGGCGGGTACTGCAGAGTATTGGGGGGTACTGCAGAGTAATGGGGGTTACTGCAGAGTAATGGGGGTACTGCAGAGTAATGGGGGGTACTGCAGAGTAATGGCGGGGTACTGCAGAGTAATGGCGGGGTACTGCAGAGTAATGGCAGGGTACTGCAGAGTAATGGCAGGGTACTGCACTGCAGAGTAATGGCAGGGTACTGCACTGCAGAGTAAAGGCAGGGTACTGCACTGCAGAGTAATGGCAGGGTACTGCACTGCAGAGTAATGGCAGGGTACTGCACTGCAGAGTAATGGCGGGGTACTGCACTGCAGAGTAATGGCGGGGTACTGCAGAGTAATGGCGGGGTACTGCAGAGTAATGGCGGGGTACTGCACTGCAGAGTAATGGCGGGGTACTGCACTGCAGAGTAATGGCGGGGTACTGTACTGCAGAGTAATGGCGGGGTACTGCAGAGTAATGGCGGGGTACTGCAGAGTAATGGCAGGGTACTGCAGAGTATGCACTGGTATTGCAGAGTATTGGCAGGGAATTGAGGGGTTAAATTCGGTGAGCAGCGATGTGGGCACTGCAGATGCAGCCCACATCGCTGCTGACACCGATCTCTTTCCCCTCCGCTGTACCGATCGGTACAGAAAGGGGAGGGAGGAACAGGCGTCATAACATGACGCCGGTTTGTTTCCAAGTGATCACTCCGTCATTTGACGGAGCAATCACGTGGTAAACGGCCGCTATGAGCGGCCGTTTACCGTGATGCGCCGGGTTCTATGGACCCGGCGGTCACGGATGCTCTCGAGTGCGCACACCTCGGGGCACGCGAGAGCAGAATTCTGGGAGGCCGTTAATTAACGGCCTCTCTGAGTTAAACAACCGCCCTGAAGCCGTTAATCGGCAATGGGCAGTTGTTAAGTGGTTAAAGCTAGATCACTAGCTATATAGGTGAGGTGAATATAGTGGTGTATACTGCAGTCAGGGCACAGACAACAACCACTACACAGCAGCAAGATAGGAAATCAGCCAAAAACGATTGGTGTGTACTGTGTTGAAGGTACACAGAACACCCACTGCTTCAGATGCAAAGTAACACACTACAGGAGGCCGCCTTAAAGGCGGCCTTATATAGTGTGGGGCGTGCACTACACAGTCTGAGCTATGATTGGCCACAGGCAGGATGCCTGTGGCCAATCATGCCTCTCCTCGCTGCCGGCGCTGCGATTGGCCAAGCATGCGGGGTCACAGTGCATGCTTGGCCAATCATCGGACAGCAATGCACTGCGCCAACGCAGTGCATTGTGGTCCGCGCGCGCGTCACTCGAATTTTGACGCGAACGGCCAAAACGTTCGGAATTCGCCGAACGCACGAACAGCCAATGTTCGAGTCGAACGTACGTTCGACTCGAACACGAAGCTCATCCCTAGTCACAACTGAGTATAAAAGAGAAGAGAGCAATTTGTAGCAATTTAGTTACATTTAATGAAGGTACATTTAGAAACATATTGCTACACTTAGTTACATAGAAATTGAGGTTGAAAAAAGACACAAGTCCATCAAGTCCAACCTATGTGTGTGATTTTATGTCAGTATTACATTGTTTATCCATGTAAGTTGCGGTTGTTCATGTGCTTATCTGATAGTTTTTTTAAACTATCACTGCTCCCCGCTGAGGCCACCGCCTGTGGAAGGGGATTCAACATCCTTGCCGCTCTTATGCTGCATACACACGATTGGATTTTCCAACGGGAAATGTTGGATGTGAGATTGTTGGCTGAAAGTCCGACCGTGTGTATGCTCCATCGAACATTTGTTGTCGGACTTTCCGCCAACAAATGTTGGCTAGCAGGTTCTCAAATTTTCCGCTAACAACACTTTGTTGTTGGAATTTTCGATCATGTGTACACAAGTTCGTCGCACAAAAAGTTCACGCATACTCGGAATCAAGTACGAGCTGGAAGCGCTCGTTCTTGTAAAACTATCGTTCATAATGGAGATATCACATTTAACTTCCTTTTTATCAGCTCACTGTACATCTTGTACATCACTATGTTCATAATTGTTGGCCAGCATTTGTGTGACCGTTTGTATGCAAGACAAATTGGAGCCAACAACTTTCGAACAAAATTTCACGGTTTTGTTATTGGAATGTCTGATTGTGTGTACGGGGCATTACAGTAAAGGACCCTCTACGTAGTTTAAGGTTATACCTCTTCTCTAATTTCAATGATTTAATTTAATTTTAATGTCTTGTTAAACTCCCTTCCCACGAAAAGGTTCTGCAGGCGCCTTTCTTCTCTTTTATTCTCTGTAGCTCCTGCTGGATTTTGCTTCTAATCCCCTTGAGGAAGCTCCTGCTGGATTTTGCTTCTAATCCCCTTCTGGAAGCTGACGATTGTGGATGGACATTTTGTGTTTACACAACCTATCACATTACTATAATCTTTTTATATGAACTATAAACTGATGAACCTATAAATAAATGGTTGCTGTTTCCATTATTTCTTATGGGCAAATTCGCTTTGATAAACAAGTGCTTTGGATTACAAGTATGTTTCTGGAACAAATTATGCTTGCAATCCGAGGTTTTACTGTACCTCCTTTTTACAAAACAGCATCTTGGTACCGATCAATGGAATGAAATAATGCAAATTTTACAATATGGCACAAAGACAGCTGTAATTCATATTCAACTGCCCAATATGACTTTTTTACATTGAATAATTGCCACTAACTTCCAGGGATGAGTGAATCGAGCAAAGTTTGGTCCTTCAGACCCAGTAAGAACTCTATTCCGATACCCCACAGAAGTCTATGGGAGCTGAATCTTGTTTTTTCGGCCTTTTCCAAGCTAAAGCTGGCCATACACAGTTCAAACCGTTAATGGGAGCGCTGAATGTACCCAGTTGATCGATCAATCAACTTAGGAACAACCTGCCTGCCGGATTTTCTTGCGATAGCCACTAGCGATAATCACTGTCTACTCCCAGCGGGGAGGGCTTCCCCTGCCCGCCCCCCTTCATCGGGAGAAGACAATTGGAGGAAAGAAATTTTCTGTGGTTGCAGTAAAGAAATTTGCATCGTGTATGGCCAGCCTAATTTACTATCAATTGATAAAAAAAGTGCATGGGTATAGTGCTTAGTGCTATAATCAAGGACATGTATTCATGCAAAAAAACATAATAATACAGCTAAGACTAGGTTCTTGCACCCATGCTGCTCTTTAGCAGAGGTGCAGGAGTGCTATGAATTCCTAACAGCAGCACATTTTCAGATTCAGGAAACTGCATGGTACCTGAGCACCATGTGGTGCACCATGTGATTCTCTGTAGTTGGCCCCGCCCTCTGTTATATAAGAGCTGTCACCTGAATAGAAGCGTCACACAGTGGGAGACTCCCATTGAGGCGGATCTTCAGGAGGACGAAAGCAAAGCCGGAGGAAGATGCTGGACTAGAAGACCAGAGGAAGAAGCGGAGGAAGATAGAGGAAGAAGTGGGGGAAGAACAAGATGGAGGAAGAAGTGGGGAAAGAAGAAGACATTAATAAAGGAATTGTCAAAAACCGTTTATTGTCTTTTTAATTTTTTTTTACACTTTTTTGTGAAATGGTAGGGTTACCAATTCACACAGGGGGGGCGGGGATATGGGAGTCCCCTTGTTAAAAGGGGCTTCCAGATTCCGATAAGCCCCCCACCCGCAGACCCCCACAACCACCGGGCAAGGGTGGGATAAGGCCCTTCTCCCCATCAACATGGGGACAAGGTGCTTTAGGGGGCTACCCCTAAGCACTCTCCCAATGTTGAGGGCATGTGGCCTGGTACGGTTCAGGAGGGGGGGGGCGCTCTCTCATCCCTCCTCTTTTCCAGTGGCCTGCCTGGTTGCGTGCTTGGTTAAGGGTCTGGTATGGATGGTATGGATTTTTGGGGCCATTTTGTTTTTACATTTTGGAGCGGGGTTCCCCTTAATATCCATACCAGACCTGAAGGGGCTAGTATGGAATTTGGGGGGACCCCCATGCATTCTATTTTTAAATTTTGGTTCGGGGTTCCCCTGTGGGGGAATCCCATGCCGTTTTTATCAATGAACTTTTATGTGTATTGCCAGACTGACAATTCATTACAGTAGTTTTAAATGACTTTTTTTCCTTTAGAAATGTAATTTTGCTGTCAGACTGTTCTAACTTCTAAACACAGGAAACATGTGCCATTTTACAGGCATACTATCCACACCCCCCAGGTATGAAATTTAAAGGGCATTTTTTATTGTTTCACTTTAAGTATTATTAAAATCACTGCTCCCGAAAAAACAGACGTTTTTAAAACTTTTTTTGCATTGATACATGTCCCCTGGGGCAGGACCCAGGTTCCCAAACACTTTTTAGGACAATACCATGCATATAAGCCTTTAAAATTAGTTCAAACAAAGTTTTTGCTGTTCGTATGTTCTCGTGTGAACCGAACGGGGGGTGTTCGGCCCATCCCTAGTCCTGAAGAAGCTTTTCTGAGAAACACGTTGACCTTGTGGATCTTAATAACAAGACCTACTACCTAAACTGGGCTCAATATTGTAATGATGAAGTTTGAGATATTTGCATTGAACTTTGTGGGAATATTTTTCCCCTTTTATGAATATGGCTTTTAAAACATAGTGTGAGGGGGTTAGCTCGGCAGCGGGTGTGTGTGACCCCCTGGATGGGTTCACAACACAAAATTAGGCACAGCAGACAGCGTTGTAGGTGCAAAAAAACAAAAGATGCGGTTTATTTATGCTACATGTAGTGAAACATATAACAGCCAAACAAAAATAAAACATGAAAATAAATCCTGGTCAGCTTGACCTCTAATTACACACTTAGATTCCCTGTCTACCAACTGAGTGCAGCCTTGTGCTGCACCAGTCCCTGTCTCTGTTGTAGAGGTTTGCCACACAGGCGTTAACTCACCGCACAGAACAGGTGTCACACTCCCCAGTCTATACAAACACAAAACTGGTTCCAGGATGGAGCATCTCCCTAAGCATGCTGTTTTTTTTTGTAGAGGTCTTAATGAGCCCACTTACTTCAGCTGGGCTCATTAACTCTTCCCCTCTAATTGTAAAAGTCTGCATAAAGCCTGAATCTAGGGCACACATATTTCCCATCCTGGATACAACCAGGTGACTTTACCTGCGTGCTGCCACATACCCCCCCCTCTTGTTTCAACCTTGGGGTTGTAACACAAGCAGTCAGACACGCATGTATCCGAGACAAAGCATCCACATTCCCCATTTTAACACCAGGGCGATGCTTAACTGTAAAGTTAAATTCTTGTAGGGCCAGGAACCACCTATTTACCCTCCTATTGGTCTCCTTGTTCTGAGCCATCCACTTTAAAGGAGCGTGATCAGTCACCAGGTCAAAGTGCCTACCTAGCAGATAGTACCGAAGGGAATCTAGAGCCCACTTCACTGCTAAACATTCCTTCTCAATCGTGGCGTAATTTACCTCATGGGACTTCAACTTCCTGCTGAGGTAAATGACTGGGTGCTCTTCCCCGTTCCAGACCTGGGATAACACTGCTCCTAACCCAACGTCTGATGCATCAGTTTGTACAACGAAGTCCTTAGAGAAGTCTGGTGAGTACAACACTGGCTGGCTACATAAGGCTGTTTCTAAGGACTGAAATGCTTCTTCAGCCTCTGGGGACCATTTAACCATGACAGACTCTTTCCCTTTTGTCAGGTTGGTGAGGGGCACAGCCTGAGAAGCAATATGGGGAATGAATCGTCGATAATAGCCAGCGATTCCCAGAAAGGCTCGTACCTGTTTCTTGCTGTTGGGAAGTGGCCAACTCTGTATGGCCTCGACTTTATTGACTTGGGGTTTTATCACCCCCCTCCCAATAGTGTACCCAAGATATTTGGCCTCCTCCTGTCCAATGGTACACTTCTTTGGATTGGCCGTAAACCCAGCTTCCCGGATAGAGTCTAGGACTGCTTGTACTTTTGGCAAATGTGAGACCCAGTCTGTGCTATGGATAATCACATCATCCAAGTAAGCTGCAGCATATTTCTGATGGGGCCTCAGAATCTTGTCCATTTTCCGCTGGAATGTTGCCGGTGCATTCTGTAACCCAAACGGCATTCTCTTATATTGGAATGCCCCATCTGGGGTTACAAACGCAGTTTTCTCCTTGGCCGACTCGGCCAGGGGAATTTGCCAATACCCTTTGGTGAGATCAAGAGTTGTCATATATCGGGCTGTTCCCAGCCGGTCAATCAACTCATCTATACGGGGCATGGGGTAGGTGTCAAATTTTGTAACTTTATTCAATTGTCGAAAATCGTTACAAAACCGCCAGCTCCCATCAGGTTTGGGCACTAGTACGATGGGACTGGACCAGTCACTCTGGGACTCCTCTATCACACCCAATTCCAGCATCCTTTGAACCTCCCCACGTATTGCCTCCCGTCGGGCCTCTGGTATTCTATAAGGTTTTAGTTTTACCCTTTCTCCTGGCGGGGTGATAATGTCATGCTCTACGCCAGATGTTTGTCCCGGCAGCTCAGAGAAAATCTCTTTGTTACGAAGTACAAACTCTTTAACCTCCTGTTGTTGGGGTTTCGATAAGGTGTCTGCTATTCCAACCTCAGGAACTAAGCAATCAGGCTGTGCTTGTGACAAAGTCTCTGCGACTAGGGATTCCCTATCCCTCCAGGCTTTCAGCAGATTGACGTGATAGATCTGCTCCGGCTTTCGCCTTCCTGGCTGTCTAACCCTGTAGTTCACCTCACTAATTTTTTCAATTACTTCATATGGACCTTGCCATTTGGCCAGAAATTTGCTTTCAACCGTAGGGACTAGCACCAAGACCCTATCCCCCGGGGAAAAAGTACGGGTCTTGGCCCCACGGTTGTACACCCTCTGCTGTGCTAACTGCGCTTGGGTTAAATGTTCCTTTACAATTGGCATTACCTGTGCAATCCTATCTTGCATCAGGGCGACATGCTCAATCACACTCCTGTGAGGAGAACTCTCATTTTCTCAAGTTTCCTTGGCGATATCCAGCAGCCCTCTTGGGTGTCTCCCATAGAGCAACTCGAAGGGTGAGAAACCCGTAGAGGATTGGGGTACCTCCCTAATGGCAAACATCAGATAGGGTATTAGACAGTCCCAATTCTTTCCATCTCTATCCACCACCTTCTTTAACATTTGTTTTAGGGTTTTGTTGAATCTTTCAACCAACCCATCTGTTTGGGGGTGATACACAGATGTACGCATTTGTGTTACTTTGTACAACTTGCATAGTTCTTTCATAACCCGGGACATAAAGGGTGTACCTTGGTCCGTAAGCAGTTCCTTACAAATACCCACGCGGCTAAAAACAAGAGATAGCTCTTTGGCTATGGTTTTGGCCGAGGTATTTCGAAGAGGGATTGCTTCCGGATAACGGATGGCATAGTCCAATATAACCAAAATGTACTGATGCCCCCTAGCAGACTTCATTATCGGACCTACCAAATCCTTTGTGATCCTCTCAAAGGGGACCTCAATGATAGGAAGAGGTACCAGCGGGTTACGGAAATGTGGCATAGGTGCCGACTTCTGACACACAGGGCAGGAGGAACAATAATTTTCTGTTTCCTTCATGACCCCAGGCCAATAGAATCTCTGCAATACCCTCTCTCTGGTTTTCTCGGGCCCCAGATGACCTCCCAGAATGTGCCCATGGGCCAATTCTAACACCAACTTCCTGTAAGGTTTGGGCACCACAAGTTGCTCAATGGTTTCTTCTGCCCTTTGAGCCACTCGATACAGCAGGTCCCTTTCCATAGTGAAGTACGGGTAAGTGCAAATCTTATCTGGGTTCACTAACTCGCCATCTATTTTCACCACATTTTCCCGTGCCTTTATTAGGGTGGGGTCTTTTAACTGTTCTGTGGCAAAATTTTCCCTGTGAACCTCAAGATCCGAAAACTCCACAGACGGCATGTTTTCATCTGAGGATGTTGGCTCCTCCCCAGTTTCTCGAGTTTCCCCCGCCAATACCGACAAGGGAAATTCAGGAGAGTCCTCACCACTCCCAGAGGAATTCTGGTCATCTTCCTGGTCTATAGGGGCACCAGTGGGGGGCTCAGGACAATCCCAGAGTTTCCAGAATTTTGGAAAATCCCTTCCCACAATAGCATCATGTGGTAAGTGAGACACTAACCCCACCTGATGAGAGAGGTTACCTTTGGGGGTCTCAAAAAACACTGAATTTACATCTGGATCTTAATAACAAGACCTACTACCTAAACTGGGCTCAATATTGTAATGATGAAGTTTGAGATATTTGCATTGAACTTTGTGGAAATATTTTTCCCCTTTTATGAATATGGCTTTTAAAACATAGTGTGAGGGGGTTAGCTCGGCAGCGGGTGTGTGTGACCCCCTGGATGGGTTCACAACACAAAATTAGGCACAGCAGACAGCGTTGTAGGTGCAAAAAAACAAAAGATGCGGTTTATTTATGCTACATGTAGTGAAACATATAACAGCCAAACAAAAATAAAACATGAAAATAAATCCTGGTCAGCTTGACCTCTAATTACACACTTAGATTCCCTGTCTACCAACTGAGTGCAGCCTTGTGCTGCACCAGTCCCTGTCTCTGTTGTAGAGGTTTGCCACACAGGCGTTAACTCACCGCACAGAACAGGTGTCACACTCCCCAGTCTATACAAACACAAAACTGGTTCCAGGATGGAGCATCTCCCTAAGCATGCTGGGGTTTTTTGTAGAGGTCTTAATGAGCCCACTTACTTCAGCTGGGCTCATTAACTCTTCCCCTCTAATTGTAAAAGTCTGCATAAAGCCTGAATCTAGGGCACACATATTTCCCATCCTGGATACAACCAGGTGACTTTACCTGCGTGCTGCCACAATAGATACAATGAAATACAAACTTTTATGAATCAAATGTGTCATCGCTTCTCTCATCGTACTAGTGAAGTCTGTTTTTTCCTTCTTTTTTAATTCTGTGTATATAATATTAGGATGTGGTACACATTTCTAATATGGTGGTGCTTTACATGATATAAACATGAAAGTAATGCAGATACAAAAACAGCAATAGAAGAGCAAAAATCCTTATAACAAAAATATGGAAAAAACAATCTCTTCATTCATGTGCCCCTCGGGCAATTGCATCCAAAGTATGCATGCAGTAAAGCTTCCCCTATATTTGCTAATATGAGTTTGTGAATACAAGTCAAAGAATATAAAAATATAATCTTTGTTTTACAAATAAACATTTAGTGTATGAAAAAGGATCCCAAAGAGCACTATGGGTTAGCTAAAAAAGCACAGTGACTAGTGCTGTCTACTTTGAGGCTTGCTTTGACTGATTAATGTGGGGTACACACTATAAGCAAATCAGGCAAACAATCGTCCAATTTTCCTTGTTTCACAGCAAATCGGAACCAATGAACGAAAATTCATATGAAAATACTCATAAAGGCTTTTTTTTGTTGTTTATTGTTTCTGGTCATGTGCAGTCTTTCTTTTTTGATTTTTATTGTACAAAAATCGTACGAAAATGGTACACGTTAAACAAAAATTGTTCATTCTGTTCCTATACAAGAAAAATACGAAAATTTGGAATCATCTGTCGAAAGTTGTGTATTATTATTATTATTATTATTATTATTCAGGATTTATATAGTGTCAACAGTTTGCGCAGTGCTTTACACACTATATGAAAATCATACAAACGTTCTTTGGATGAAAATGTTCGCACAATTTTCTTATAGTGTGTACTAGCCTTAAGACTTTGGTCTGAGCCATGTAATAAGAAATTAGTCACTGCTGTCATTCATTTACTTGTGTGTACAGTTTATACTACTCTACAGCGTTTTCTAAACAACAGACTAATGAAAGCCTGTAGATTTGTTTAAAAAAAAAGCTGGAATCTGTTGGCTTAAAAGGACAATGAAAAATATGAAAACAATATATTTCACCTATTTATTAATGTAGCGAGGGGCTCCTGAAGAGCTAGTTAAACTTTACCCAAACTTTACTACAGTTTGGTTTGGGTCTATTTGCCTAAATTTGACTTCTGTATCAGTCTGACTGGGCTGTGAGATGTTCAGCCTGGCCACAGGGGGCACTGTCTCTGGTGTCAGGCGTGGAACTATTGTCTGGGCAGGCGCTTAAGTTACTCTCTTTCGGAGCCAGGTCAGTGGGAGTGGCCCTCTCTCTGTGCCCTCTGGGAGAGGGTATTTAAGATACGGATGTCACGTGGTTTGGGGTTCTGGTCCAGTATGATGTGCTGATTACATGGTCCTGGTCTTCCTGACCAGCCCCCAGGAAGGCTATGACCTGGGATGCGGATCCACCCGACTTTAATGCCTTGGGGCTGGCTAGCCCAAGGCAAGGAAACTAAAGGAGGATTCTGAGGTGGTTGGGTGCCAGTTCGGGAGAGACCCATTGTACTTCAAGCATTCCAGGGGAGGACTCTTTAGAAGAAAACCACGTATGGGTTGGTTTTCTTAACAAGAGCCTGGAAGGGCTGAAGTAACCGAGAGAATCCGGTCTTGTGGATATCGCCAAGTGGGCTGAAAGATCCAGGTATTCTACAAGTGTTCTACAGCTTAGTTTCCCTACATGTTCTGCAACAACGTCTGTGACAAAGACTTTGTTCCTGAGTAAGCACCTTGTTGGCTGCTAGGCCTTGTGAGAGAGGGACTGTCCAACCTGAGTGTTCATCCAGCTGCGAATGGCTATTCTCTGGATGCAGTCAAAGTAAGTAAGTTCTTTAACGTTTATGGACTTTGACATTGAGAGTGCCTGACATTCCCTTTCCAACCCTCTGATCCCAAGTTGAAAGACTGTTCAATGGTTTGAGTTTTTGCAAATAAAATCCATTCAAGTGGATCTATTGTCAGTCTCAAGTTACTGGGTCACCTACCACGGGACATCCCCTAGACGAGAAATAAGGAGAACGGAAGGTAACGGTAAGCCCAAAAATAACCAGCAGCTCCTTCGGGGGTTAGTGCTACATTAACAATAATATTTATCTGACATAATATTTAATTATTTACTGTACAAAAAAGAACACTATTTAAAAAAATATGTTTTTTAGTCCCAAACTCAATAAATAAAGGCAATATGTGCAAAGCACTATATCTCCTATATGACAAGCCAGTAGGGAAAGCAACCTTACAGTATAAGCTTGCCATATAAAAATGTTTTTTTTCCAGAAATTTTTATTTAAGAGACTTGCTTATATTTGTAAGGGACTGTTTCCTGAAGTTACTCTACTTGTTCTTAGTTAGTGCTCTGGTGTATTTGTCTGTAGTAAGTTTAACTGTGTATACATTCTCCAAGAATATAGATGGATGGATCAAGCTAACCTAACCACAGAGTTTTTTTTAATTCTCTGCACTACAGATGATGGGCAGGCATATCATTCTTGATGTCTATGGCTAGTCAAAGACCCTTTATATATACAGTGTTGTAGAATATAATTCCAAAATATATTTAAAACACAGCGTTACATTTAAAAATACATATTTATTCTACAAATGTAAAAAAAAAAGTATTCAGCTGAACTGTTTAATTTTATCCAGTGCAATAAATCCTAATATGATGTTAGCATTTCCTGGACACATACATATTTTTCTCATGTATCAATGAAAAATGTTAAATGGAGTTTTAGGTATTTTTTTTGTGGGTTTAGCTTTTCAGTACAGCTTGATCCGAAAAAATGAGTTTCTGAAGAGGGTTTATGTTGAAAAAAGAGGGATCAGACATTTGATTTAGGCTTACCAGGAAGTGCTGAGTGAAGTGGGATTAGAGGAAGTCTGAAGAAATCCTTAGCAGCTTGTTTTAAACAAGTGTTGCCAAAGTGTCGAAAATTCAACACCTATCTGTTCCTAGATCTGGACAGACTTTATGACGTGCTATAACCCACTTTAGTTCATTAAAAGGTCATTAAATATCATTTGACAGTATCACTGCTTTCTGATCATTACACAATAGAATGTTAATATTGGTTTAAAAACCCGCACAAAGCAGTACAGTTATGTATTTGACCAGGCAGCATAAAGCACCCTCAGTAAGTGGATACAGTTGGTGGAGCTTATTAGATGAAAATGCAGCAGGATTGTATCTCTAAGCAATCTTTAATAAGACACCATTAACCTGGAAAAAAATGAAGTTTTTATTTAATGAAATAAAGATCGCTGAATTGCTTCACAAAGACCATACCGCCATTTCATGCAGAGAAGAACACACAATATTACAGCTATTTGAGCATTGCAGAGCCTGGGAAATTTCATACACAAATAATAAAGGCTCTATAGAATCCCACCATGTGGCCAGGCTTATATTTCCATAAAAATATTTACATCAGTCTTTAAATTTGGCCAAATACTATTTTCAAGTCAAATAAAAATATATCTCTGCTTCTTATCTTCAATAACATATCATTTTATTCTCTGTCAGCAGTAAAAGATCTGTACAGGAACCATAGCATATAAAAACGAGAAAAGGCTGGTCCTATCATGCTGGGAGTGTATAAGCATGATGTAATAAACACAAGGTCAACTCAGACCCAGAAATTGAGCATTGCATCGTTTCAGACATACTACTTGATCATGTGATTATGAATGCCAAAATGTGTTATGATCATTTTGCCAAAGTCAATACTTTTTTTTTGGCTCTTAAAATCATTCAGATTATCTCAATCAGCTAGTAGACATCAGTTAAAAAAAACTATACTAGAAGAAAAAAATGGCCGCTGCTTTTTTTAAAAAAAGTCTAGTTCTTGGACCTCTGCTTTCTTTCTTTATTTATGAGATACTGACCATGAACAAATATACAGCAATACATTTAGAGTGATGTCAGAACGCCTGAGCTACAGTTTTGTTCAATGTCAGTGGTTCAGAAATTATTGAAGTTATTGGATCAACAAAACAACCATGCAACTAACATTTTAGATGGAAAAGTCAGCATTGCCAGACTACATTTTCTCTTAGTTCAGGTTTGCCTTAACATTTTATGAAATAATGTATTTATAGACAATGTATTAATTTATAAAATAAATGGTCACGGGGGTCATATATAGTAAAACAGCATTATAAATGAAACAGAGGTCAACACTCATGCCTTACAGCATAGAAGGTGTGGTGAAAAATACCAACTGCAAGGAAACTGCATGTTGTCCTCAATTAAATTATTTGGCCTCAACACCAAACCATACGGTTGGTAGAAATCCAATACAGCTCACCATCCAAATAACACCATTCTTACAGTAAACCATGGATCGCATATATGAGTATCGCCTCTGGTCTATATATCGTATAAAGTACCATCATCCAGAAGTTGTAATTTTAAAGGAGAAAGCTTAAATGGAAATACCGGGTAGTCGCTCACACCAACCCCGTACGTAGTTCCATTCAGCCATATAATAAATTGGACTATAGCGGTACTTGGTAATGGACAAACACTAATGAAATTTAAAATCAATATAATTTTAATAAAGGTATAAAACAAAACAATAATAGAATATCACTTGAAGAAGTACAATAGTATGCACATCACAGTTAGAGTATTCCTGACGGGTTCTCCACAGGAAACATTCAATCATAAAGGGTGCACAAAAATTTCCTTGACTAGTTTCACGGGAAAAGGCCCGCTTCTTCAGGAGGATATCTATATAAAAATATCACAAACATTAAATAATACATACATACAAGAATACATGAGCAATTCAGTTATCATAATATTATTCATTTCACATAAATAAATTCCTTATATATTTAAAAAGGAGATCAGCTCACCCCACTTCAAGGAACAGGCTGCAGGCAGGGAGATCCATAAAATCCCCCCACGGTGAACATGGGGGATTGGTAAAAGCCGGCTCTGGGTAAATAAGGTTATAATAAATTACCAAATTAAGTGAGGGTATATCTTTGGTTAGAGAAGGAAAGGAAGGGGAAGGGAAAAGGGAACCTCGTGATGGTAACCAGTGAAGTGAGGGAAGGGGTAAGATTGACTTAAGACCTAGGACGATGAATCGCGAGAGCCACATTGAAATATGGTCCAAGTGACTACATTTCATCCTAGGAGTATAGAATTGAAAAAGCGATTAAGCCAAAAGGCTTATATTAAAAAATAATATATAAATATATAAATGTGAAAAATTATTAGCAGCCCAACCGTGAATACCAAATGCTCAAGTGCATCCATAAATAATTTAAAGGGTGCGAGGGAAAGAAAAAAGGGGTGGGGAGGAAAAAGGGAGAAGGGGAGAGGGGAGGGGAGGGGGGAAAAGAAGAAGGAAAGAGGGGGAGGGGGGGTTTGTAGGGGAACGGGGAAGGGGAGGGGGAGGAAGTGGAGGGGGGAAAGGGAGAAAACACGGGAGAGAGAGAGGTAGAAGGAAGGTAGGAAAAGGGGCGGGGAGGGGGGGGAAAGGGAGAAAACGCGGGAGGGAGAGAGGTAGAAGGAGGGTGGGAAAAGGGGGGGACCATGGAGATGGTAATATCCTTTTATGGGGGTGTTTCTCTGCAGCAGGAATTGAAGCACTTGTCAGGATAGAAGAAATGTGGATGGGGCAAAATACCATCAAGTTCTTGAGGAAAATCTGATGCCCTCTGCTACAAAGTTGTCAATGGGAAGAAGGTTTACCTTCCAACATGACAATGACCCAAAGCACACAGCAAAAATCACCACACAGTGGTTGAAGGAGAAAAAGGTGAATTTCTTTGCATGCTTTAGTCAGAGCCCAGACTTAAACCCCATTGAAAAACTGTGGATTGATTTGAAGCCTGCAGTCCACAGATGGTCACCATCAAATTTAAATGAACTTAAGCAGTTCTGCAAAGAAGAGTAGGCAAATAATGCAAAGTCTAGATGTGCAAAGTTAGTAGAGACTTATCCCAACAAACTAAAGGCTGTCAATAAAGGAAAAGGTGGTCCAAAAAATACTGACATAAGAGGGGTGATCCTTTTTCTAACTCAGTGATTCTGTTTTAATTTTAATTTTATTTTTTCTGACATGTTGAAGTTATATCTTTCACTTGGATGTTATAAGTTGCACTAATAATTACAGCTGGATAAAACAAAAACTGTGTCTGTCTACATTTCAGGCTGCAAAGCAACAAAATGTGATTATTTTAACACTATATCAGACATCACTAAATGGCGGACCGCAGTCCAAAAACATCCCATAGGGCAATCTTACCTAGACTGTGGCTCCACCACTTAACAGCCTGGGTATGCTCTCCTGGCTGCAGCTTCCTTGCTCCTGCCACCACAGCATTCATCCATAGCAGGGCAGGACATGCTTTTCATGTTAACAACTTAAGGACCGCCGCATGTAATTATACGTCGGCAGAATGGCACGGACGGACACAAGCACGTACCCATACGTGTCTGCCTTCCAGCAGGTGGGGGTCCGATCGGACCCCCTCGCGCTGGTTGCTGGCGGTCCGTTTCACTTCAGGAGCGATCCGGGATGAGGGGACCCCCATATACTACCTAATAAAGGTCTTAACCCCCTGATTGCCCCAGGTAACCCTTTCACCCCCTTTTGCCAGTGTCACTAAGCGATCGTTTTTCTGATTGCTGCATTCGTGTCACTGGTGCCGCTAGGTAGCTAGTTATTTTTTAGGTTCACCGCTAGGTTTTTTTAGTGTTAGGTACCCCCATATACTACCTAATAAAGATTTTAACCGCCCTGATTGCCCCTAGAGTTAACTCTTTCACCAGTGATCACCGTATAAGTGTCTCTGGTGATGCTGGATAGCCAGTTAGTTATTTAGGTTCCCTGTCAGGTTTTTATATAGCGTCAGGGACCCCCATATACTACCTAATAAAGGTTTCAACCCCCTGATTTCCCCTAGTTAACCCTTTCACCAGTGATCACTGTATAAGTGTTACGGGTGACTCTGGTTAGTTAGTTTGCTTTTTATAGCATCAGGGCACCCACCATTTATTACCCAATAAAGGTTTAACCCCCTGATCACCCGGCGGGTGATATCAATTAGGTTTTAGGGTCAGATAGGGTCTGCGTCGCCCCAGGCAGCGCTAGGTTAGTTCCAGTACCGCTAACACCTCCCGTAGTGGTATAGCATCTGAACAGATCAATATCTGATCTAATCAGATCTATACTAGCATCCCCAGCAGTTTAGGGTTCCAAAAAAACGCATTGTTAGCGGGATCAGCCCAGATACCTGCTAGCACCTGCGTTTTGCCCCTCCGCCCAGCCCACCCAAGTGCAGTATCAATCGATCACTGTCACTTACAAAACACTAAACACAGCTGCAGCATTTGCAGAGTCAGGCCTGATCCCTGCGATCGCTAACAGTTTTTTTTGGTAGCATTTTATATTTAAATCCTGAAGGCAGTGCTTGGTTTTCGGGGTCCCGTACACGGCTAGGCTCCCAAAAAGTCCCCCACATGTGGTATCCCCATACTCAGGAGAAGTAGCAGAATGTATTTTGGGGTGTAATTTCACTTATGCCCATAGCATGTGTGAGCAATATATCATTAAGTGACAACTTTGTGCAAATAAAAAAAGTTAGTAATATTCCCGAAACTTGTGGCAAAATATAACATATTCCATGGACTCAACATGCCTCTCAGTAAATAGCTTGGGGTGTCTACTTTCCAAAATGGGGTCATTTGTTGTTTTTTTTTGCTATTTTGGCATTTTATGGCCTTCGAAACTGTGATAGGTAGTGAGGAGTGAAATCAAAAATTTGCACCCTTAGAAATCCTGAAGGCAGTGACTGGTTTTCGGGGTGCCGTACGTGGCTAGACTCCCAAAAGGTCCCCCACATGTGGTATCCCTGTACTCAGGAGAAGCAGCAGAATATATTTTGGGGTGCAATTCCACATATAACTATGGAATGTGTGAGCAATATATAATTTAGTGACAACTTTTTGTAAACTTTTTTTACTTGGGACAAAAAAAAATATTCAATGGGTTCAACATGCCCCTCAGCAATTTCCTTGGGTGTCTACTTTCCAAAATGGGGTCATTTGTGGGGGTTTTGAACTGCCATGCCATTTTAGCACCTCAAGAAATGAGATAGGCAGTCATAAATTAAAAGCTGTGTAAATTCCAGAAAATGTACTCTAGTTTGTAGACGCTATAACTTTTGCGCAAACCAATAAATATACGCTTATTGAATTTTTTTTTACTAAAGACATGTGGCTGAATACATTTTGGCCTAAATGTATGACTAAAATTGAGTTTATTTGATTTTTCTTATAACATAAAGTAGAAAATATCTTTTTTTTTCAAAATTTTCAGTAATTTTCCTTTTATATCGTAAAAAAATAAAAATCACAGAGGCAATCTAATACCATCAAAAGAAAGCTCTATTTGTGGGAAGAAAAGGACATACATTTCGTTTGGGTACAGCTTGCATGACCGCGCAATTACCAGTTAAAGCAGTGCAGTGCGAAATTGTAAAAAGACCTCTGGTCCTTTGGCTGACAATTGGTCCGGTGGTTAAGTGGTTAACAAGCAGATGATTTAGTGCTGGAATGTGGGGCAGTCCTAGCAACCAATCACCTGCCTGTAAACATGAAAAGCATGTCCCGCCCTCTGTCCGGACATGCCACGCCTTCCACCGGCCATCTGCTATGTAAGCTAGGATCGTAAAGAATGGAGGAGGATTGCAAGGAAGGAAGGGGGGCTGTGATAGGGACCAATATAGAAAAAAAGGGGGGTTCAATTCTGTGAATGGGACTTGGATATAAGGAAGAGGAAGGCTGTGAAAGGGACTGAGTTGAAAGTAAGGGGCTGTAAAGAGGACTAAGGTCCAAGGAAGGGGGGCTATGAAGTGGACTGGGTTGCCAGGAAGGTCGGTTGTGAATGGGACTGGAGTGCAAGTAAGAGGGGGGCAGCGAAGCAAATAAAGGGGGACTGTAAAGGGGACTGAGGTCCTAGGAAAGGGGCCTGTGAAGGGGACTGGGCTTTAATGTGGACTGGGGTGCAAGGAAGGGGGCTCTGAAGTAGACTGGGGTTCAAGTAAAGTGGAGCTGTAAATGGGAGGCTGTAAAGGTGACTGAGGTGCAAGGAAGGAGGGCTGTAAAGGGGACTAGGATTCAAGTAAGGGGGCTGTGAAGGGAACTGGGATGGCAATAAAAAGGGTCTGCAAAGGGGACTGGGGGGCAAGGAAGGGGGCTGTGAAAAGAACTGGGAACCAAGGAGGGGCTGTAAAGGGGGCAGAGATGCAAGTAAGGGTGCCGCAAAGGGGACTGAGGTGCAAGGCAGGGGGGCCTTGAAGGGGACTGGGATGCAAGGAAGGGGGGGCTGATGTAAAGGGTGGAGGTCTCTGATGTAAGGTGGGGGAGCTGTGATGTGAAGGGGGACAGAGGACATTTAAGTAAAGGAGGCACTGTGATGTTACACTGTAATGGGATTTTTTGTAAATAGGGGCATTGTAATGTAAATTGGGGAGTTCTGTGATGTCTGTAATGCCCATGAAGTTTTGAGGGTATCTGTTCTTTGTACTGTATGTATGGAGTTAACATATCTAATAGTCTTCTTTAACTTTGAATTCCTGCTGATCACATAAACTAAGTTATTTTTGTAAATATTTTCACCAGATGTAGGAGAAAGAAAAGCAGAGACAAACATACAGAAAATTATTATTTTTCTGCATCAGTTTTCAAAAGATTAAGACAATATTAGGTAGAATTGTTAAAGTGCCCAAAGATATCCAAAATGTAGGCTCAATCTAACAATCAGTCTTAGAAACCTCAATCTATTGGCTCATACATAAAAACTGTTTTGCTCAGCTCATCATTTATATTGCTATGTGTTGGGGTGGGGGGATTGGGCATGTCATCCGGAACAGTCGTGCCAAAAATGGTCATAGCTAAACTTTGGAAAGATACTAAAAAGCAATGCAGATATACAGTATCTCACAAAAGTGAGTACACCCCTCACATTTTTGTAATTTTTTTATTATATATTTTCATGTGACAACACTAAAGAAATCCCATTTGCTACAATGTAAAGTAGTGAGTGTACAGCTTGTGTAAATTTGCTGTCCCTTCAAAATAACTCAAAACATATCCATTAATGTCTAAACCGCTGGCAACAAAAGTGAGAACACCCCTAAGTGATAAATGTTCAAATTGGGACTAAAGTGCCAATATTTTGTGTGGCCACCATTATTTTCGACCACTGCCTTAATCCTCTTGGGCATGAGTTCACCAGAGCTTCACAGGTTGCCACTGGAGTCCTCTTCCACTCCTCCATGATGACATCACAAAGCTGGTGGATGTTAGAGACCTTGTGCTCCTCCACCTTCTGTTTGAGGATGCTCCACAGATGCTCAATAGGGTTTAGGTCTGGAGACATGCTTGGCCAGTCCATTGCATTTACCCTCAGATTCTTTAGCAAGGCAGTGGTCGTCTTGGAGGTGTGTGTGGGTTCGTAATCATGTTGGAATACTGCCTTGAGGCCCAGTCTCCGAAGGGAAGATATCGTGCTCCATTTCAGCATATCACAGTACATGTTGGCATTCATGGTTCCTTCAATGAACTGTAGCTCCCCAGTGCCGGCAGCACTCATGCAGCCCCAGACCATGCTTGACTGTAGACAAGACACACTTGTCTTTGTACTCCTCACCTAGTGGCTGCCACATACGCTTGACACCATCTGAACCAAATAAGTTTATCTACCCCCCCCACCCCCCCCCCCCACCCCATCAACCTCTGCAGCAATGCTGGCAGCACTCATATGTCTATTTCCCAAAGACAACCTCTGGATATGACGCTGAGCACGTGCACTCAACTTCTTTGGTCAACCATGGCGAGGCCTCTTTTGAGTGGAACCTGTCCTGTTAAACCGCTGTATGGTCTTGGCCACAGTGATGCAGCTCAGTTTCAGGGTCTTGGCAACCTTCTTATAGCCTAGACCATCTTTATGTGGAGCAACAGTTATTTTTTTCAGATCCTCAGAGAGTTCTCTGTCATGATGTACCATGTTGAACTTCTAGTGATCAGAATGAGCGAGTGAGAGCAAAAACACCAAATTTAACACACATGCTCCCCATTCACAGAAGGGAGACCTTATAACAATAACGAGTCACATGACACTGGGGAGGAAAAATGGCTATTTGGGCCCAATTTGGAAATTTTCACTTAGGGGCGTACTAACTTTTTTTGCCAACAGTTTAGACATTAATGGCTGTGTGTTGAGTTATTTTGAGCGGACAGCAAATGTATCCTGGTATACAAGCTGTACACTCACTTTACATTGTAGCAAAGTGTAATTTCTTCAGTATTGTCACATGAAAACATATAATAACATATTTACAAAAATGTGAGGGGTGTACTCACTTTTGTGAGATACTGTAATATAAATAAATATATATATATATATATATATATATATATATATATATATATATATATATATATATATATATATATATATATATATATATATATATATATATATATATATATATATATATATATATATATATATATACTGTATATATAAAAACATTGTAAATATTTTATTATATCTTTTCATGTGACAACACTGAAAAAATTACCCTTTGCTACAATGTAAAGCAGTGAGTGTACAGCTTGTATAACAGTGTAAATTTGCTGTCCCCTCAAAATAACTAAACACACAGCCATTAATGTCTAAATCCCTGGCAACAAAAGTGAGTACACCACTAAGTGAAAATGTCCAAATTGGGCCCAAAGTGTCAATATTTTGTGTGGCCATCATTATTTTCTAGTACTGCCTTGACCCTCTTGGGCATGGAATTCACCAGAGCTTCACAGGTTGTCACTGGAGTCCTCTTCCACTCCTCCATGACGACATCACAGAGCCAGATGTTAGAATCCTTGCGCTCCTCTGCCTTCTGTTTGAGGATGCCCCATAGATGCTTAATAGGGTTTAGGTCTGGAGACATGCTTGGTCAGTCCATCACCTTTACCCTCAGCTTCTTTAGCAAGGCAGTGGTCAGCTTGGAGGTGTGTTTTGGGTCGAAGGGAGGGGAGGGGATCATGTTCTGCTTCAGTATGTCACAGTGCATGTTGGCATTCATGGTTCCCTCAATGAACTGTAGCTCCCAGTGTCGGCAGCACTGATGCAGCCCCAGACCATGACACTCCCACCACTATGCTTGACTGTAGACAAGACACATTTGTCTTTGTACTTCTCACCTGGTTGCCTCCACACACGCTTGACACCATCTGAACCAAATAAGTGTATCTTGCCCTGCATTTAGAAAAGCTAAACGCGATGGGGCGTGGCTGGAATGAAGGCGTGTGAGTGAGAGCGGGGTGAAGATGCTCGGGCTCTCTCCTCGTGTCGCCTCCTGCCTCCCTTGATTGGGAAATGTACATTGCTTGTGCGGCCAGCCTTCCCGTTGATTGACGCTGCTGCCTTGGCTCCTCGCTGAGTCTCATAGAGCCGGAGGTGATCGCCGTATACACTGCCTATGCTCCCGAAGGCAGCCGAGAGCATCCGAAGGAGTTCCCGTTGCCGCCCCGTGTCATCGCGATACTTCAATCGGGCATCCGAAGGTAGCCCGAGGACAAGCCGGAAGAGGGCTGGAAGCCAGCTCGTGCTGACAAGGGACCATCCGACGAGCGGGGCTGTGGCTGCTAGTGTTGGGCAGTGAAAAGGTCGGTGCATGCCCTTGTAGCATGACACGGCGCGAGTGGCGTACTCAGCCTAATACCTATGATAGCCTCGGACGAGGCCAGTGGAGCGCCTGGACATTAGTATAGCCTGAGGCATCAGCCCAGGCGAATGGTAACCCGGGGGGGAGAGGTGGAGGTGGGGGACTACGGACATTGCTAATGATCAAGTATAAGATAAGGACTCTGTACCCCCTGTTTTGCTGAATGTTCTCTTTTTTCTCCACCCCCCCCCCCCCCCCCCCTTGGAATTGGTCTATTGGAGCCCTAAATTAAAGCTGTTTTACCTTATCGTCTAGGTTGCCGCATTGATTATAGTGTAGTAGCCATTGCTGCTGCATGCCCCGGTGTATTGCTACATATCATATATAATTAGATTTTTATATGGTGATCCTGTCGATAATTCACTGACTTCACTATGCTTAGCAAAAGAGCCATGGAGGATGTACCACATGGGGAGGGAAACCATAAAACAAGAACAGCCAAGGAAGAATTAAATCAAGCCTCTGCGGCAGCAAAACTTGAGCGATTTGCCCATGCGACCTCCCCCGGCAGGAAAGGCCACCATCATTCAGCAGGGCAAACAAAATCGCAGGGATCGACTGGAGATAGGAGAAGTAATAGCCACTTGGTTTTAAATCCTGCTACTCCAGCCTCAGGAAGTAGCATGAATAATTTACCTCCCGGTGAGAGTAAGACCTCCCATAGCGCTGTGGATCCGCCGGTACTCCCTGAGATGGGGACCGGTGAACCCACGCTGCGAGAGATACTGCAGGCAGTTAACGAATGCAAGAACTCTATCTTAGGTCTTGACAACCAACTAAGCAATATTAAAAACGAATTACACTCTATGAGTCAATTGCTGTGCAATACTGTCTGTAGAACGACTGCACTCTAAAAAAGATTAAGCACAGTGGAGGACGAGTTTTTTCCTTTACAACAAAAAATAATAGGTCTTGAGAAACAGATTACTATACAGGCATCGAAATTAGACGATATGGACAACATACATCGCAGGAATAATGTGCGTTTAATTGGCCTGCCAGAGGGAAGTGAGGGCTCCAATCCTATCACCTTCCTGGAGAATTGGTTTAAGGAACTATTGGAAGATACTCCTTTTTCACCACTTTTTTCTATTGAAAGGGCCCATAGAGTCCCCCCTAGACCCCGGTCAGTAGCAGAACGCTGCAGGCCACTAATATTGAAATTTGTTAACTATAATGACCGAATGATCCTGATGCGAAGAATTCGTGAACTAGGAGATATTTTCTATAAAGGAACTAGAGTATAATTTTACCCGGATTTTTCATTGAACTTGCAGAAACAAAGAGCCGAGTTTATCTCTATTAAACGATCTCTGCAAAAATATAAGATAACTTATGCTCTGCTGTACCCTGCTTCAATTCGTTCTTCAATTCTCCAACGGAGGCCGCAAATTGGTTGGAGGAGCAGAAAGGGACATTGTAGAATTATTTAATAGTGTTTTGCCCCTAGAGGGGGTTTTTGAGGGGGGGGGGGGTTGTGGGGGGGTTTTCCTTGCCTTTTTTTTTTTTTTTTTTTTTTCTGATTGGACTAGAAATATCGAGTATGGGAATGCTATGTGGGGGTGCGATGTATTACTGACAGCTATTTGGCGTGGGGAGGGAGGGGGAGCGGGATGTGGACAGCATATGATTGCCTATGCCTCCTAGGGACGCAATGGATGGGCGTCCTGGGGGGGACTGAGGGATTCTGATTGATAGGGGTCTCCCATCTCTTGGCCCCCACCCCCTTTTTTTTTTCTTGCTTCCCCCCCTCTTCTGTATCTTTCTTTTTTCTTTTCTTATCTTTATTCTCCCCTCCTTGTGATTAAGGGGGGATTAATTGAAGCCACTATAGGCCACGATACTTAGCTATTGTTCTCTGACCTTGGGAGGCTGGGGTAGCGGGGGGGAGGGGGAGTGGAAAGCTTGAGCATCTTCTGGGTGAGTTTTGGAGTATGTGGGCCACAATAGAGACCCCTAGGGGATGCTCAAATGGGCAGGGGTGGCTGGGTGGGCAGGGGGGATGGGGGGGAACTTCGAGCACACATTGTGGGTATGGGAGGAGTGGTGGACGCAGGGGAGTGTGAGGATGGGTCCCCTTTCCCCCCCCTCCCCCTATCCTCAGTCGATTTAGCAACTATCAGGGTTCATGAGTAGAGTGAGCATCATCTCATGGAATGTGAGAGGGCTGGGGGACTCAAAGAAGAGAGCTGTGGTTACGTTGGAAACTGAGAGGGGAGGCCCCGGCTTTCTTTTTCTTCAAGAGATGCATTTAACTCCTAGTACAGTCCCACAGTTAAATAACCGGAAATTCCAGGCATACTATCACTCCTTCCACACATCATACTCAAGGGGAATGAGCGTTTTAGTTAGGAGGGGTACGGATTTCCTATGCAAGGAGTCCTCTATTGATGAGGAAGGGAGATTTGTTTTCCTATATGGTTGAAATAGCGGACAACACTGTATTTTAGCCAATATTTATATACCCCCTCCTTTTAAGTTGGAGGTTATGTATAAACTGCTGGCATTTTGCTTAGATAAACCAGGAGTTCCGTGGATAGTACTAGGCAATTTTAATGAAACATTAGATAGGAGCCTAGATAGATTTCCCAAATCTGATGGGGTTAGAACAGGGCGACTACAGGGATTTTTATCTAAAATAGGACTAAGCGATCTATGGCGAACGCGACATCCTTATGAGAGGCAGTACTCCTGCTTCTCTAGCACTCATTACACTTTATCAAGAATAGATATGGTCTTCGGGTATAAAGAGGCATCAGAGCTGGTACAGGATATAGAATATGGGGCAAGGGGGATTTCAGATCATTCCCCTTGTCCATTATTGTGAGCACGGGTGCTAGAACTGGCCCTGGGGAGTGGAGGATAAACCCTGGCTGGCTGGAGTTAATGGGTAGTCCAAGCCCTCCTCTGCATAAGATTAGGGAATTTCTCCAAATCAATAAGGGTACAGCTGCACCCGGAATAGTCTGGGACTCCCTAAAAGCTTATATTAGAGGCATATTAATTCAGCAAATCGCAATAATCAAGAGGAAAACCCGAGAACAGGAGATGACCACAAGAAGTGATGTTATCCAGGCAGAGAGAGCATACATAGAAGCCCCATCACCTGATAGGCAGAAGGCATGGTTGGATACCCAACAAGTTTATAAAATGACACTTTTAAAAAAGGCAGAGAACAGGCGTATATTTCAACGGCAGCATTATTTTGGCGAAGGAGAGAGGGTGGGTCGAGCCCTCTCCCTCTTAGGCCAAACTAATGGTTCTCCTACAGCAGTCCAGGTGATTAAGACGCCAAATGGCGATCTTGTTTCTAGCCCCCCTGCGATCATGAAGGTACTCCATGATTATTATAACAACCTATATAAATCAGCTACGCGGGGCCATGATAGTTTAGCTACTGATTTCTTGCATCAAACAGCAATCCCAACACTATTAGAACAGGACAAAATGAGCCTCGATTTACCACTTACATTGGAGGAGCTAAAAAACGCAGTGGCCGAAATGCCCAATTATAAATCCCCAGGTCCAGACGGGCTGCCATTAGAAATCTACAAGCGCTATGGTGAAGCGCTACTGCCGGAACTCTTGGAGACATTGAACCATGCATTGGAGATGGGTGAACTTCCCGCCTCAATGCTGGAGGCCAACATCATCTTAATACTTAAGGAGGGGAAGGATGATCAGGAAGTTTCATCATATAGGCCAATATCCTTGTTGTGCTCTGATATTAAAATATTAGCCAAGGCTCTAGCAACCCGTTTAAATAAATACATCCACAAACTAATACATCCAGACCAGTCGGGCTTTATCCTGGGTAGGGCAACCAGCACCAATATCAGAAGAGTTTTTCTTAATATTCAAACACCCAGGGATAATGATGGGCTGGGAGCTGTTCTTGCCCTACATGCTACTAAGGCTTTTGACATCCTGGATTGGGGCTATCTGTGGGGTGTGTTGGAGAGGTTTGGCTTCGGCCCTCTATTTATCCAATGGATAAAACTACTCTATAATAAGCCTAGGGCAAAAATTAAGATGGGAACTGAATTCTCTGAAGCAATCCAGCTGGAGAGGGGAACAAGACAGGGGTGTCCCTTGTCCCCCCTCTTGTGTGTACTAGCTATGGAGCCCATGGCTGTCCTGGCAAGATCGTGCCCGGACATCCAGGGATTCCGACGTGGAGCAGGGGAGGACAAAATCGCCCTATTCGCGGATGATGTCCTGTTTTTTATCAGGGACATCAATTCTACCTTGAAAAGGATTATGCAGATGATGGGGGAGTTTGGGCAGCAATCCGGTCTGGTAATCAACTGGAGTAAATCAGCTCTCCTGCCATTGACTAGACCTGGGGACCAATTGCCGCCTATAGTTACAGGCCTAGAGGTGGTGCCCAGGTTGAAGTACTTGGGTATCTGGATCTCTGGGGAAGTAAACCAGTATGTTAATGAGAATCTAGTATCATTATTGACGAAATTGAAACAGAAAGTCAATAATTGGTGTGGCCTTCCTCTCCCCGTGGCGGGGCGCTGCAATCTAATTAAAATGATCTGGCAGCCACAAATACTATATATCCTACATAATTCCCCAATCTGGATCAACCAGAAGTGGTTCAAAAAAATGGAATCGCTCTTCCGGGATTTGATCTGGAAAAAGGGGCATGCCCGGGTTGGGTTGCAGACGTTGCAGCTCCCCGTCGCGAGGGGAGGATTGGCCATACCTCACCTGAGAGCATATTTTTTGGCTGCCCAACTCCAGCATTTAGCAGGGGCAGGGCTCCAAGAGGGAGGGTCCCCAAATCATAAACTGATGATGGTTGGGGCTCCCCATAAGTTACTGGCTGAGGTCCTGGAGGCCAATTCATTTGCCCATAGATGCCCTACTAACGCATTAACGAGGAAGGTATGACAGACAGTAAAGCAACTCATGGGATATGCAGGGGTAACCGCTTACACCCCTCTATGGTATAACGGAAACCTGGGTGAATTAAACAATATAGATAGATCTCTAGAATGGGAAAGGCAAGGGATTAACAGGTTGGTCCAACTATATGAAGGAAATGCAATGAAATCCTTCGAAGACCTTAGACAGGAATTTGATATCTCTAACAAGTCATTTTACAAATATCTACAGCTGAGGCACGGAATTCAAGCCCAATATGGGTCACTTGTTATTAAGAGGACTGAAATCCCCCTGCTCCAGGGACTTATGGATCAAAGGCAAGCAAGAGGCCAGATCTCCAGGGTATATATAAAGATTAGGGAAAGGATCCTGAAGGGAGAGGGCCCTGACAAGAGTAGGAGGGGGTGGATTGGGGATGTGGGGCCGATAACCCAGGAACAATGGGATGAGACCCTGGAGCAGGGGAGATTGGTATCTATATCCCCATCACAGCGAGTGTCCCACTTGTTTCTTATACATAGGGCATATTATACTCCCTACAAGATGTGGAAAATGGGTAGAAAACCTAGAGACGATTGCCCCAGATGTGGGGCATCGGGGGATCTTTTCCACATGGTTTGGAAATGCCCAAAACTATATAGGTATTGGATGGGAATAGTACTTAGAATAAATAGAATTTTTAAGACCTCCCTGAAACCAGAGGCCAGGATTTGTCTACTGGGGATTTTGGAGGAGGTTAGAATTTCCCCTCCAACTAAATTGTCTGTTCTAAGGTGCTTGTACCAGGCTAGACGGTTGATAGCAATAAACCGGCAAGCCAAAAATCCTCCTGTATTTGAACAATGGGTTAATGCAATTCATTCTATAATCTGGTGTGAAAGAGCAATGTTTATAAAACAAAACATCAAAAAATTTGGGGTACTATGGAACCCGTGGCTGATTGATATGGGCTACCCCCTGAGTGAGGCTGCCGAGGGGGGCCCTAGTAGTTGCCTGGCTGGCTAGTGGCGGGGGGCCTTCCTCCCCCCCCCCCCGGGTGGACCTCCCCATGGGGCGCCCTCGGGGGGGATGGGGGCCTCTTTGTCCTCCCTTTGCTTTTCTTTTCTTGTTTTTTTGTTTCCTTTCTTACATTGCTTGGCGTCCATCACCACCCAACCAGCCAACCATGTTCAGTGTGGCTGGTACTAACAGTGTGTGCTCGAAGAGGGGGGGCGGGCTGGGTGAGAGGCCAGGGGAAAAAGTGTATGGCGAGTCTGTGGCAGCGGGAGGGCTGTGTACAGCTTCGCCATTGTTTTACATGTGTATGAAATGAAGATATCTGTCAATTGTGAAAATTATTGTTAATTTGTGTTAACATTTTTTTCCAATAAAGAGAAATTAGTTAAAAAAAAAATAAGTGTATCTTGGTTGCATCAGACCACAGGACATGGTTCCAGTAATCTATGTTCTTAGTCTTCTTGTCTTCAGCAAACTGTTTGCTGGCTTTCTTATGCATCATCTTTAGAAGAGGCTTCCTTCTGGGATGACAGCCATGCAGACCAATTTGATGCAGTGTGCGGTGTATGGTCTGAGCACTGACAGGCTGACCCCCACTCTTCAACCTCTGCAGCATTGCTGGCAGCACTCATACGTCTATTCTCCAAAGACAACCTCTGGATATGTGAAAATGTATATATATATATATATATATATATATATATATATATATATATTTATGGTTCAGAGCCCTATCTCCGGTATGGATAAGGATGACAAACAGGGTTAACATAAACTTACCACTTGAAATAGACCTGAAAGTGTGCCTTGGTCTAACGTACGGTATACCAAAATAAGGGGGCATACCCTAGATAAGAAATGAGGATTAAATGAAATGAACATGAAATGAAGTGAAATGAGTACTCTGTGAGGAGTATGATGCCTTGAGAAATGCCCTAAAAAGGGGATGGGAGGGTGGGTATTGCACACAGGAACCGACAAGGAACACAGCAGAATGGGCTGATTAAATACCCCTCCGGGCTCCTCCCATAAATTCCGGCCACCATACTGGCTGATAAGGCACAGCTGAACGGGCTGATCAATTACCCCTCCGGGCTCCTCCCATAAATTCAGGCCACCATACTGGCCTTCTAACTTATGGTTCAGAGCCCTATCTCAGGTATGGATAAGGATGACAAACAGGGTTAACATAAACTTACCACTTGAAATAGACCTGAAAGTGTGCCTTGGTCTAACGTACGGTATACCAAAATAAGGGGGCAAAAACATTCTGGTAGGGAATTGCTCTTTATTGATTGCGTTTGATCACTGAGTGAGTTTAACAGATGCCTGAGCCATTTCCACTTGAGGATTGTGGCTGTACTGGGTGAAGCAGGCAGACTCCTACCTGCCTAGTTATTCAATGACATTGTCTGGGGCCCCGTGACGGGATGCTGCTGAGGCTGCCCCAGTGCGGAAGGAGTGACGAGAGTACCGGATAGGATTTCAGGTGAAAGTTGCATAGAAGTACCCTGATGTGTTTCATAAACTGACCAGTACTCAAGGGCTTTGACAAGAAAGGAAGAAGGGGACTGGAGTCCGACTGTTGGGGGAGTAGCGACGACAGTTGATTGAGTGTGGCAACTGGACACCCGCTATTACCGATTCTGTAAAGTGGATGTCTACGCTGGAGCTTACTTGCTGCTCTTTGAAACCGCTAGGTGAAGTACGAAGTGATCTTTGTATCAGGCTAAGTAGTGTCTACATAGCTCTCGGCCTGCTGGATTACCGCAGGTGAACTTTCCAGGTCACAGGAACCTGTAGTAGGCCAACACCTGGCTGCTTGTAGGACCATGCTAGGGGAGAGACCAAACTAAGAGGTAGTCAGGATGGTCGGTATACCCTTAAGGATGTCACCCATTCGGGTAAGCATTTGGCACCGACCATCAGTTGGATTTCCTGGACTTCACGAAGCACGGTTCAACCAGCGTGGGACATGACTAAAGAAGGTTTGCGGGGTCCGGCAAGGACAAGAAATGTTGCCTGCCGGCTAGGTATAGCCGAACAGTGTTATGGGATAGGCAGCGGTGTATGACAGTATGAGGGAAAGGCCAGTAACTGCCTGATGTTGGAAGTTTTACAGGAGTGGTGTGTCCGGAATTTCTGAAGGCCCTCCAGGCCGTCTGGTAAGTTGAGCATGTTGCGAGAAAGTGAGACGTTTACGAGCTTGGTCGCTGTTTGTAGATATTGTACTAAACCGGGGTTTAGGTGAGACCGACCAAGGACAATGGCTGACACTGGATCGGCTCCAGTCAAATACGACAGCGCATCTGCTACGAGATTGCTCTAGGCCAGGAACAATGTATAGTCAACTTTAAACTGAATTTATAACGACAGCTGTACCAGCCTACACAGGAAGGACATGACTGCTAGGGATTTAGACCTATCTTTGCAATAATCTCTGCTGGTTGCCTGATGGTGGCCAAAAATTGCAGCGAAGCCTGTGATGGTTGCTACATCTGTCACTAGCTGGGGTGATAGGGGCGATATAGACGGTATGAACATGATATACCAATCTACGTAGTACAGAACCTCTGATATTGAAAGATCCGTGGCATCCAGATTAAGGGTCTGACAGAGGCCCTGAATCTGGGAGGGGAAGGCGAGGATGCATGACCTAAAGATCAACCCTGGGGAATGACCATATTGCAAAACTGAGCATACTCGAAACAGACTGAAGCTGCTTCTAGGTATACCCCTGTGTGTGGGTGAAGTGTTTGAAAAACTGACCTGATAGGGTCAGCTTGTCAAGGGGGAAACTGGCGTGCGAGGATGTTCTACATGTCCCTAAAGATGGCAGTTGTGATGGGCAAGCGTCTAGCGTTAGCTACGGGCTGATGTTTCTGGATACCAGTTAGAGGGGATCTTACTGTATGGGCCATCAACAGACGGCTCACCGGGGTCCTGTAAGGATAGAAATGTTGGATGCTGGCTAGATATAGCCTGACAGTGTTATGAGAAGAAGCCAGCTGCGTGTGGCAACTCGACCTCTGGTGTAGAACGGAAGCTGAACTGATCTGCCCAACGGGAGGAATGAGCGTCAGGAATGGCGAGTGGCGTATGAAAAATGTCACTGGGGCCAAGTGGCAAAATGAGTACCGCTGAAAATGATGTGTGGCCGAGTGCCAACAAAAGTGCTTGCAACAATCACAAGTTATGCTAAGTTGCGCGCCTAGCCGTGATAGCAAGTGTTGCGCTTAAATGTGTGCTTACAATGATAGCAAGGGAGTTAACGTCACTGGAGATGTGTTTGTGGTGGCTGGACTTGGTGGTGTCGCAGACGTCCGGACACAGGGCTGTGAGCAGTATGACCTGCAAAGACTGAATAAGTTATGCCAAGATGCGTGCTTGCTACGATTGCAAGAAGTTATGCTAGGATGCGTAGTTAGCTAGGTTGAAAAGACAAAAGTCCACCCAGCCTACGACAAAATCAACAATTTAGACAAACAACATTGCACAACCCGACACACCCAATGCTATCCCCACAGCTGATCCAGAGGAAGGCAAAAAAACCCCGCCGAGCATGCTCTAATTAGCTACAGCAGGGGAAAAAATTCCTTCCTGATCCCTCGAGCGGCAATCAGATTTCTCCCTGGATCAACCTACCTACAATATAGCACCCCATTATACTACATACGTTAGGAAAGTATCCAGGCCTTACCCAGCAATGCACTGAGCCAGCCAGAACTGCCTGCCAGCAAGGATAGTACTACGTTTGTGCCTGGGGCTTGCTAGCGACAACTGCAAAGTTTATGCTAGGATGTGTGCTAGCAACCATTGCAAGAAGTTTATGCTTGGATGTGAGTCTGCCATGATTGCAGGGAGTTATGCCTAGATGTGCTTGCGGTGACTGCAGGACATTTGTGATTGGATGCGTGCTAGCAACAAGCTTGCACAAAGTTGTACTTGGATGCGTGCGAAATGAATCCGATATGAATTGGATGTAGGTGTGAAATGAATCCTATGAATTGGTTATGTGATAAATCTGACACAAACGATCGTGGAGTACATGAAATGAACCCGATATGAATTGTTGAGTTGAAATGACGGGTGCGGATTAATGCGTTGCTGGTTTGAGTGGATTCGAATTGGTAAGCGATGAATATGTGAAATGAAATAAATGAAATGTTTGCCGTGATATAGACAAGAATTGGTATGTTATGATTAACGATGAGCTTGAACTGCGGAGCACAGAACGAAATGAGGTCAAGACAACTGGGGCATGCCTAGACGAATCAGTGCATGGAGGGTGCTACTGGACTCGACGGACCTGTAAACACAAAGGCAAAACCAGTTGAGAACTCCATACCTGTCACAGACAACTTGCCAAATAGTGACTCCAATGGGAGTGGTGAGCTTTGAAATGAAATTAAATGAAATGAAACAAACAAACACAATGAAATGTATTTTTTTTTCTTCTATTTTTTTTCTATATATATTTTTTTCCTTTCTTTTCTTTTTTCCTCTTTTCTATTATTATTATTAATTTTTTTTCTTTTCCTTTTTTAAAATTTTTTTTTTTTTTTAAATGAAATGAAATGAAATGAGACGAACAAACATAAACGAAATGTTGCCTTTGATGAGAACCTGCCATGGCAGAGGCGCAGCTCGGTCGTGTCGCCGGCGCAACTGACAGCGAGCCGGACTCTGGAGCATGTACTGAAATGAGGCAATTAGTGAAATGAGGCCAAATGAGCATGGCCCTTGGCTAGAACCCGAATTTGTAAAACAACTGGGTTTGAACCGAGGTGCAGGAGGTGACAGTGAAATGAGTGAATCCGCCATGATAGAGGCCCGAATCGCCATGCCGTAACTTTGCGACTGAGCACGAAACGGACTCTGGAGCATGTACTGAAATGAGGCCAGTCCTGGGGCACGCCGAGACGAATTAGAGCATAGGCGTGACTATTCGTGTCGGAGCGTGATAGGTGAAATGAAATGATACCCATGACAAAGACAGGGATCAACGGCTGCGCTCAAGAATCGACAGTGACCCTGTTCTCTGGAGCATGTACTGAAATGAGGCCTGTCCTGGGGCACGCCGAGACGAATTAGTGCACAGGCGTGACTATTCGTGTCGGAGCGTGATAGGTGAAACGAAATGATACCCATGACAAAGACAGGGATCAACGGCTGCGCTCAAGAATCAACGGTGAACCCTGTCTCTGGAGCATGTACTGAAATGAGGCTAAGCAGCTGGGCACACCGGAACGAATCGGTGCATGTATCTGCGACAGGATTCAAACCGGAGCATAATAAGTGACACACCATGACAGAGACCGGAATCAACGACTTGGCCCACCGATTCGGTAAAGAATCCGTCTCTGGAGCATGTATAGAAATGAGGCCGAACAACTGGGCGTACCGAGGCGAATCGGTGCATCGGTGTAATGCGACAGGATTCGTAACGGGGCGTGATAAGTGACCAGAAATGATATGCCATGACGAAGACAAGAATCGAAAACCGAGCCTGAACCTGCGAACGATTCTGTCTCCGGAGCATGCATTGAAATTAGGCCGACAACTGGGGCACACCGGAACGAATCGGTGCATCGGAGATGCGACTAGATTCGAATCAGAGCGCGACTCATGACCGAAATGAAATGAAATGAAAATGAAATGAAATGATTTGAAATGATCGAAATGAGTTGAAATGATCGAAATTATTGAAATGATTGAAATGACTGAAATGATTGAAATGATCGAAATTATTGAAATTCTCCGGTTTGGTTAGAATTTAGAACGTCTGTTTGGGAATTTCCGAAATGATCGGAACGATTCGGACGTAGAGACCAGTGATTTGGTCAGTATGCGGAAGGTTAGAAAAGTGAAATGCTCGATGTGGCGTCATGAACGGGTGACCACGACTTTTTATGAAATGAAAGAAATGATTCGAAAATGAGCGAAATGATTGAAGTAATTGACATGTTTGAAATGATCGAAATGTTTGAAAATGATCGAAATGTTTGAAATGATCGAAATTATTGAAATGACCGAGGTGATTGAAATGACCGAAATGGCTGAAATGATCTAAATGACTGAAATGATCGAAATGATCGACGTTCTCCGGTTAGTTAGACCTTAGAACGTCTGTTTGGGAATTTTTAAAATGACCCGAACGATTCGGACGTAGAGACCAATGATTTGGTCGGTATGCGGAAGGTTAGAAAAGTGAAAATGCTCGATGTGGCGTCATGAACGGGTGACCGCGATTTCTTATGAAATTAAAGAAATGATTTGAAATTATCGAAATGATTGAAGTAATTGACATGTTTGAAATGATCGAAATGTTTGAAATGACCTAAATGTTTGAAATGATTGAAATGATCAAAATGATTGAAATGACCGAGGTGCTTGAAATGATCGAAATGACTGAAATGAACGAAATGACTGAAACGATTGAAATGATCGACGTTCTCCGGTTAGTTAGACCTTAGAACGTCTGTTTGGGATTTTTTATTTTTATTTTTTTGAAATGACCCGAACGATTCGGACGTAGAGACCAGTGATTTGGTCAGTATGCGGAAGGTTTTGAAAATGAAATGCTCGATGTGGTGTCATGGACGGGTGACCACGACTTCTTTCGAACAAGAGCGTGCACGATATCGGAAAAGACGATGGTGACATTTCAGTGAGTGGTTCGTGAGTTCAACGCATCACAGTTTAGTGACATGAAATAACATGAAATGAAAAAATGGGAGCCGAAGCCCTACCTGCGACAGGCAGACCAGATGCGTCGTACGACGCCGGCAAGTTTTTCGAGTATTGCGACACTCAGACAAATACACGAACGCTCACGACGATAAACACAGACTGTAACACGAGGACAAAGACAGGACTTCTAACGAACACGGAACTCACGAACACTGCACTCGCTCACTCTATCGAATGGTCTCGAATAGTCAGCCCTAGATCTGTGACGTAGTAACTATTGCACACAGGAACCGACAAGGAACACAGCAGAATGGGCTGATTAAATACCCCTCCGGGCTCCTCCCATAAATTCCGGCCACCATACTGGCTGATAAGGCACAGCTGAACGGGCTGATCAATTACCCCTCCGGGCTCCTCCCATAAATTCAGGCCACCATACTGGCCTTCTAACATATATATATATATATATATATATATATATATATATATATATATATATATGTATACATAAAATTAGTTACAGGCCTTTTCATACATATGCATTTTGATGTCAATGTTTCAACACGTGTCAGAGTTTTGCCCTTGCTTTTAATAGTGTTGATTCATATATATTCGGTGCACTCAGACATATTGGCCCGTTATATTATCTGCCTTTAGTAGAGAAGCTAGAATCAGGGTGACAAGAAATCTGTCATGAGAAAACATAAAGACTTGTTTTCTTTCTAAAAATTATAGTTGCCTGTGGAGGGAGGAGCAGCATTAGGAGCCAGTCAGGTGTTCTACATGTACATGTGCTGACAAGGAACATCTTGACAAGAGGAGAGAACAGAGGGGAGTTTCATCTGTTTATTTACATATTTTCTATTGTCACAGCTTTGCTTTCACAACCAAATCAACAGCGCTAGTTTGTGGCCTTTTGTAAGTAGCCTGGGAGTCTGTCAGTTACTAGTTTACAGTTTTTATAGAAATTGTAAAATAAACAAACTATTTAAAAAAGATTATTATGATATAGCATTGACGATGAAACACATCTACTTATCAGTTTAAAAATCAGAGAAATAACCTAATTAGCTATTTAGTTGTCAGTTCCTATTTATAAACATGCATTTAAACTAACAATGCAATTTGCTGTTCTTTAGATTTGTCCTCTAAAGAACGATTAAAGCCAAAGCTGTTTCTAATCATGCAATCTGTCAGCTGACCTATTTTTGTTACAGTATACAATACAGTGTGGTTGGCTGTTTTATTTTCTTATCTTAATGTTACTTTATTTAGTTATGTTTCTTTTTGTTTTTTTAATGCATTATTTATATTAATGTGGGTGTTTTTTCTGGGATTTTTTAAATATGTTTTGCTCTACATACATAATGGGTTCTTTCCTGTGCAATTCTTCATAACATAAATCAGTATAAGCCTAAAGGAAACTATTATAGTTTTAGCCCAATTTAATTTCAGATGCTGTTTTAAACTGAAGTTATACGTACTGTTTATTTTTCTGTATATATATTTTACAATTAAAGTGTTTGGAAAACCTAAACATGAACTTGTCTATTCTTCATCCCTTTGTTCTTGTAAGAGGAACTGGTTCAAGTGGTATTGGCAGTGATAACTCCTTTATCTAAGGATACACAGAAACAGTCCAAGCAGGTTTGCCCTGCACTTTTATTCAGCAATTCAGCAAACAAACACAGTTAAAATGCAGGAGGGATTTATACAGCAAGTCCATAGCATACATAAATAAAACATCTGCTTGTCTGAACCAGTAACTAAACTTGGGTCAGTTCTTGACTAACATGGGGTAGAGACAGCGTGGTGGTGCAGGATAACAGCGATGAGTAGAAGTGGAAGGTTTCTAGTGTGCCGACAGCATTCGTCTCGAGAGGCCTTGTGGTCCGAACCCAAATGAGGAGGCTTCTAGAAGGCTGGTGTGCCCCTGCACTTTTCCCACTCCCCTGTAACCTCTTCCTGATGCTAAGCTATGTCCCTGTCAGATGTCCACACGTGAAATATGAACCAAGCCCAGGTGCCAGGGTCTTAAATAGACTACCAAAGTCACAGGGGGTGCCAGCAGTTTTCGGATGCTGCCTTTCTGTGACGGAGGAAACCATAGAGGAACAAGGTTCCTCTCGACTTCCTCCGCTATGGATGAGCACCACTAGCAGTAGTGACAATACACCACACTGCCTACACACAGGGTGCCCCAAATGGGTTTTGAAAATAAAACAAACTGGAAGCATGTCTACCTATTGGCTACATTACCCTGTGTCCATTAGGGGCACAGGGTGACTGAGAAAATATGGCTTGGGATATTTAAAACATGTTAATTGAAACAGCTGATCACATTGGCCTCTGTACAATGGAGGAAATGGGCTGACTTCTGCTAGAGCTCCTGCTATTGTGAGAAGGTGTCCTGTGTTTATACTTATGATAATGTATAATCTACTGTGTGAAGCTCGATGGACAAGTCTGACCTGTAGTGAAATCCTGATTAATCACAACAATGGCCAGGTGTGCACAGAGTAACATCGGCTGCTTTAAGGGATTAGTTAATTAGCTCATGTTAATTTATGTTTCTGGTTACAGGTGTATTGTTAGGGTAATATGAACAGGAGGGGGGAAACCTCCTCTTCAACTCTATATAAGACTGTATTCTTGTTCTAATAAACACTTCATGTTGAGCAACCAAACGAGTATTGCCTTGTTTATGGTTGTCAGTTGTTGGAATATCTGATATCTATATTCAGACGAAAGCAATCAAGCAGAGTATGGGACGTTTCATTACAGGCGTTATGTCATCACTCTTTTTACATAGCAGCAGGCTCTCACAGCAGAGAGAGTAAGAGAGAGAGAGAGCAGCGGGCATCATTCAGCTCACATATATAAAAGTCTGTGAGCAGCTGATACTAATAATGAGGGCTGGCTATCAGGCAAGATATGGATCTATGAATAGAGGCTTTATCCCACCCAAAGCTCTACAAAGCCTTATTGAGATCTGAGAAAACAAGCCAATTACCATGTGCATGTGAGAAATCTAGGTGACACATACACAGTGCCCACAATCCTGCCAGCTAGTGCCTCACCTTCACCCCCCTCTGCTTAGACATGCAGAAAGGAACATATTTTGCCAACATAAAGTTGACCATGACAGCCCATAAACATTCTCTTGGCCTGTGTTTTGCATACAATTTAAAGAGTAAATTTTAGTTTTAAAAAAAGCAATTCCCTACTGGGTGATCTATGTACATTGCATAGGTTTTAACTAAACATTGTTGCCGATTCCTAGCTTTTGGTATTCTGAAGAAATAACTGTTTGTTCGTGTCCATATGCAAAGTGAATGTGAACAGCTGCTGCAGGGTTCTAGTGAAGAAAGTGGTAGCGTATGCATCCTTTTAGACATGATTTCCCATTCTGAGCCTCTCACCAAAAATTACATTTCTGTTGCAAGGGGTGCCAAAAATCTGACTTGTAATTTAGTACAGAGTTCTCGAAAAATCAGTGAGCCAATCAAACAAGCAGAAAAAAACATTTCTGGGGGATGTTCTGTAAACCATCTATGTACAGAATGCCTCCAGGTTGCCATATTGAATTGCATTTTACAGAAAATGATAGCACTGAAGATTAAAAAGGAAAGGTATAAACACAATATTACTTGTGCAGCAATTATATATGCTATATTATTTTTTTATTTGCATTTTTCCCACAGAAGTGGAGTTACCCTTTAAAGTTTTGCAGTGCTAGAAACCATCTTGTGACTGTTGCATATTTCCCTTTGTCCTGTGCCATCTACTATAGTGAGGGATGGTCTACAATCAGCCATAACTTAATCCACAAGTATGCCTCCAAGACTCAAGTGCTGCTTTATGGCCAGACACCTGCTTTCCACTATTGAATAGTTTCTCGCTGCAGGAGTTTCTGGCTGAGGTATGCTTCTGAGTGTTTTACCCCAATCATTTTCAGGGAAAAGACTGGTCCCAGGCTGTTCTCTGGCTAACATTAGAGGCATCTGTTTAAAAAATAAATTCTTGCCTGAAGTTGGGGGTGGTTAACACTGGTTCCTTACGCAATACTGTTTACAGATCTTGATAGCTATTTTTGACCTTCATTCTGCCCTTCAACTTGCTTGTTATAGAGCAGCTAATGTTCAGAAATACTGTACACATAAAGGAATTCAATACCCAGAATAAAATAACGAGAAGCATAGCTGAGCCAGACCCTTATGAAAAGAGACAGGAGTACTAAGAATCCAATGTGCCTGGGTTGTTAAGAACCCCTTTCTCAAGAACCTCCGGAATGGGGAACCATCAGCTGCCTCACAACTTGCTCCCTTACGCAAAACAGTAGGTCATGGCATACTGCAAATGGGAGTATACAAGGCTAACTTCTGGTTGCTGAGGTACCCCATTTATCACATTTATATATTTTTACATGTATTTGCCAAATTGGGTTTCCACAACTGTGTGGTCGTAAAAGTTTCACTGGCCACTCATTTATCTCTTAATGCTGGCATTGGGGCAGTTTTCTCTTTCCCTTCTAGTCTCAGTTTCTGGGGTGCTGCAAAAAACAGGATTGACAAACAGATACATTTCCCCAGGTCATATTCCAAAGGTTCATGTAATGGGGGGCAGTTGGCAGCTGCATGTTAATTTATATCTGGCAGCCATGGGTATCTCACCCCCACCTCCTTGGGAATCTGTTTGATAAAATGATTTGAGGATTGAGTGTTCCTTTGATAAAAAGGAGTGCTAACAAATACTGGCATTTTCCTGTTTCCAGGGATTACTGACTTGCAGGACAATTTCTGGAAGATGGTCCTTTGTAGCAGAATGTTACTCCACATGGGACACCAGCTCATCTTCATTGGTAGCATCAGTCCACTTCTCCTTAAGCTTAGCTTCTCACATTCAGTGATTCTCTCAAAGTTAACAAGGTAGTCTTCACCATCATATTCCAGACAGGCTCAACTAGAATTGGTAGTGGTTTACCATAGATGTGACAGGGACACCCAGGAACAATCCAAACAGAGTCCTGCACTTTTATTCAGGAGGCAGTAAACGAACAGTTGGTATGCAGGAAGGCTTTATAAAATAAAGTCCATAGCATAAACACACAAAAATTCTGCTTGCCCAAGCCATTATCTAAATTCAGGTCAGTTCCTGAAAAAAGGGGACTTCGTAATGGGATCAGCAAAACACACAGGCAGTGCCTATAGCTTTTAGTGTTCTGTTAGCAGTCGGCCTTTTTACACAGACGTAGGCTCCCACAGCAGAGAGAAATAGAGTGAGCACTGAACATCAGTCAGCTCACATATATAAAGTCCTTGGAACGACTGAGATTTAAAATGAGGTCTGGCTACCAGATAAGTAATGGACCTAGGAATAAAGGCTTTATCACACCTATAGTAAAGCTCTAGAAAGTCTCTGGGTTCTAGGTCCCAGAATATTTTTTCTTTCTTTTTTCAACATCAGCCCAGTGACATATACACTTCATCCACAATACTGCCAGCCAGTACCTCACAGGCTGTTAGCTATACAATTGAAAGTGTTTTGTTATATCTGCTCAATAAACACAAAATACCCATTGATTCTTTAAGAATTCGGGTAAGCTTTTTAGTTCCTGAAGACTGCAATGGTACTTGCCATTGGGTCCTTTGACCCCAATAGTCAGCAGGGGGAATGATTATTTTGTAGAAGTGTATGCAATGGCAGTGATCTTTTGTAGGTTAATGTAACATTTTCCCAGTCTCTAAGTGTCTCCTACGGCATATCTCCAACCACACCTGTAGAATGTCATTTGTCTTTTTCTCATCCTTCTCTGTAGTACATCTTCTGTCCATTACAGCCTTATATAAACAGACTATTATGTGCTGTCATTTGGTAATATCAAGAGACTCTATACCTTGCAAGTTGACAACCTCTGCTTACATATTGATTTTTTTATGCATTTATTTATTTTAAAGTGGCTCACACAAAAATTTAACCTCCGATTTTTGGAACCCTCCCCCACTCCGGTGTCACATTTGGCACCTTTCACGTGGGAGTCTATGCCTCTTCCTATCCCACCAAGCTATCTGCTGGGACACACACAGGTCCCAGAGACAGCAGGGACCATTCTGATCGCTCAGCGAGACTCGTGCATGCGCAGTAGGGAACTGGGAAGTGAGGCCGCAAGGCTTAATTTCCTGATTCCCTTACCAAAGATGGCGGAGGCAGCATCCGAGGACTGAGGGAAGGTTCGGCCTCGGGGTAGCCTGGACAGGTCAGTGTCCTTAATTTAAAAGTCAGCAGCTGCAGTATTTGTAAAAAAAAAATTTTGTGGGACTTACGCTTTAACCTTTTTCCCTGAAACTATTACATCAGTAGGTCCTATGGACAGGAAACTGAATTTGAGAATGATTGACAGCTTTTAAAAAAAAAAAATATTCATCACTACAACACACATTAGACGCTCATATTATCTGATCATGCATGCTAATGCAAAATAGTAGGTACCCAAAATTATAGGGCAGCACAGTGGTGTAGTGGTTAGCACTGTCACCTAGCAGTAAGAAGGGTTGCTGGTTTGTATCCCAACCATGACACTACCTGCCTGGAGTTTGCATGTTTTCCTTGTGCCTGCATGGGTTTCCTCCAGGTACTCTGGTTTCCTCCCACAATCCAAAGACATGCAGGTAGGTTAATTGGCCTCTGTCCAAAATTGACCCTAGTATATGAATGGGGACCTTGGATTGTGGGCTCCTTGAGAGTAGGGACCGACGTGAGTGTGCAATGTACAGGGATAGGGACAATTGTAGACACTCACTCAGGTTGAACTGGATGGACTAGTGTCTTTATTCAACCTAACTAACTATGAAACTATGAACCTCCTGCACTGACCTAATCCAATGGAAGCAATAGTAATCAGCCCAAAAATCCAACAAAACCTGCCAATGATTTCCAAGAGAACAATCAGTAGTAGTTGCTTCTAGCCATATAGACACTGACCATCTCATGTTAATGGTCACCTTAGTCTTACCATATAATATAAGAGACATATGAATAATATTTTTTTTTTTACGATTTAAAAAAAGGTAACCAACACATTTAGTAATAATTTTCTTTACATTTTATTTTACAGGATTTGGTAAGCAATTTTCTAGGTTCCTATGAGAGCCCTCAAACAATGTGTGTGGCATACACATACAATATATTAAGTTACAACCAAAGGTTGTTTTTCATATGGTGGTAAATAATTCATTAGACCATAGCTTGCAGCCTGCCATTAATAAGTGTACACCACGCTACTATATGAAAATAAATGTTTTACTCACAGTTATGGTGTTATATTTCACATCAATGGTTGTATGCAACCAGAATATTGCCATATGCAAGTTATTAATTTGCATTTGGGGAAACAAGATTTAATCAGATTAATAGTTTTAGCACCTCATTGTCAGCAAGTATTAATGGATATTAAGTATGTGCTTTGATGATGTGGGAGATTTAATTCTTCATGTAAATCCCCAGAGAAGGCAAGGTTAATAATTACAAATAAGAATGGCACAAATATACTATTTGTGTCTAATTACCTAAACCAAAGGTTGATACCGCAGATTTAAATTACCATACAATTAAAACTATGACATAATTCATTCTTGAGTAAATGTTTGTTATTTAAAGTGGAACTTTAGTCAGAAAATAAAGTCCTTCTAGATCAGGCCCCTTTTGCAGGTATAGCTATATAAAACATTAAACACAAAGTGCTATTACTGTTTAGAATTCAGCAATGCACCCTGCTCTGCACATGGTCAGTTGCCCTCTCTTTTTTGGCACTGTGCCGAAAGTCAGAGCCACTAAAGGTCAATCTGCTGACAGCCTAAAGATTTACTACTGCTCAGGGGCTCTGGGCTTCAGCAAAATGTCAGTCTCCAGCAAGAAGAAACAGGAACAATGCTGGAGGCAATTTACGGCACACCCTAATTTTGGTAGCACAATTATTAATGTGGAATGTATATTCCTTGCTAAAGAACATTCTTTTTTAACAAGTTGTTGTGGGTAAAATTCCGCTTTAAAGAAAAACAGTGTAAATGTCATAATTATAGAGATAGAAACCCCAATATTAGAGTGATTAAAACTGATGATGCAATTATTTGGCTTATTAAGATGCTTTATTAACCAGTATGGAGAAAGTTCTAATGTTAGCCTGTTTATCAAAGTATTACTGACAATTACTAACAATTACTATTACTAACAACTCTTCTTGTGACAGGGGTGTCTGGATAGACTTGAGACTATGGGGGTTATTTAGTAAAGGAAAATACACTTTGCACTGCAAATGCACTAGAAAGTGCACTTGGAAGTAAAGTTGCTGTAGATCTTAGGGGGACATGCAAGGAAAATAAAAAACAGCATTTTAGCTTGCATATGATTGGATGATAAAATCAGCAGAGCTTCCACTCATTTCAGATCTACCCCTTAGATTTAGAGCGACTGCTCTAAATTTGCCTTTCGGAAATAACCCCCATTCCTTGTTAGTCACTCTTATTCCACGTACACACGATCGCACATTCCGACCACAAAATCCGTGTGATTTTTTCCGATGAATGTTGGCTCAAACTTGTCTTGCATACACACGGTCACATAACGTTGACGGAAATTCCGAATGTCAAGAATGTGGTGACCTACAACGAGCCAAGAAAATTTAAGTTCAATAGCCAGTGCGGCTCTTCTGATTGATTCCAAGCATGCGTGGAACTTTGTGCATCGGAATTGTGTACACACGATCGGAATTTCCGACAGCGGATTTTGTTGCCGGAAAATTTGAGACCCAGATCCAGATGGAAAACGTCCGATGGAGCCCACACATGGTCGGAATTTCCGACAAAAAGCTCCCATCGAACATTTTCCGTCGGAAAATCCGACCATGTGTATGCGGCATTAGGCTTCATTTACACTGCCATAGAAAAATACATTTATAATCCTTCTTTATTTATGGATCTGAATGCAGCTCCTTTCAGATTCATAATACAAAATTAAAAAATCTGTGTCTGAGGACCGTATATACGCCTTTTCCAGATGCAGGTGTTAAAAAAAAAAAGGACAAAGTATAACTGTGACCAGGTAATGGATATTCAAATATTAAAACATTTAACAACATTAAATGTTGTTAAATGGCCTTAAAACAAGCTCACAATGACATGAAATTCATCCTCAAAGATGATCTCATGTATAACCAAAATCGTAAGATTTCACCAATAGCTGAAAATGGGTGGCAAAGTTTTGTGCACTTATTTGAAGTCTGCCAAGGTAAACAATGCCTCTATGATGCAATATGTCTCAAATTACATCATTGCAGCAAATCACACATGACATTTATTTTGACAGAGGCCTTGGTATTTACCATGTATTTTGCAAACACGCAATCAACCAAGCAGAACAGATAGTGGCTATTCAAGAGGGGTTGATTTACAGTACTAACAACAAACAAGCTGTTTACTTGGCAAGGGACATTGTAGTTTGTGTGGGAATCCCTAGGGCTTAGTGAAATTGTGGTAAATTTTCACTTTGCAATCAATACCCAATTATGTGCAGAGATAATTTAAAAAAAAAACAGCAAATTTGCGCAAATTTGCTTGCACATGATTTGGTGATGGAAATCGGCAGAGCTTCACCTCATCAACTAAACTTCATGAAAAATTCCTATACAAATTCCTTGCAAAGTGAACAGTCTATTTGTTTTTAGTAAATCAAGCATAACACATCTCTCTCTGGTATAAACTTCTATTTACTCTGAACCATACAGGACCCATCCTGTGTAGCCAAAAGGGTGGGAGAAGTCAACCAGATGATCTCTTCAGAAAAAATAATCATGATCTTGAAACTAGTACACTTTTTCATGATAAACCTTTCTACTACAGATAATAATTATTAACTGCTAATGAGGTGGTACACTCTGGTTCACTAAAACACATAAAACCAGCAGGTCTCCCTACTGTGCTGGAGACTAATAATTGAACTTATCAACTAAATTTCATCCATCTCCCTCTGTTTCGACCTATGGGTGGTCCTGTATCATATAACAAAAACAAATATACTACCTCACCAACTGAATGCAGCTAAAAGTTTGATTCGGAAATATTGGAACTCAACAAAGCCATGCTCTCCAGGTTAATGGCTGCTAAGGGTCATCAAAATATGCTTTTGTTCACAAGATGCTCATTCTTTTCTCATATGGTCAACCCCCCCCCCCCCCCCCCCCCTCAGAAAACAACCAATGGTCATCTTAGCCCTTGTACACATGGTCGGACATTCCGACAAAAAAATCCATCGAATTTTGTCTGACGGATTTTATCTCCGAAACTGGTGTTGCATACACATGGTTGGACAAAGTTGTCGAAAAATTTGATCGCTCGTAACGTGATGGCGTTATTTCATTACGACGGGACTATGTTCAGGCTAGTAGCCAATAGCTTTGGTCTAGGAATTTGATCTGAGCATGCCTGGCACTTTGTCTGATCGGAATTCTCTACACACAATCGGAAAAAGTCAGATCGGATCATGTTGTCGAAAAAGTTTTATAGCCCAGCTCTAAAACTTTGTCCGTCGGATATTCCAATGGAAACAGTCCGATGGAGCCCACACACAGTCGGATTATCCGACAACACGGTCCGATCGAACATTTTCCATCGGAATTTCCGACCGTGTGTACAAGGGCTAAGATTATTGAGAACATTTCACTAAAAAAAATTATGAGAAAACAAAAAGACTTGTTGCCTGGCTGTTATGTTGACTTGCCCACTTAAGCACCTCCTGCATCACTGACCCAGAACAAGAATGCAAATCATAAAAGTCAAAGGAAAGATGAATATGCATACTTGTTCTAGGCTAGTGTATTGAAGCAAGAGTCTTAATATGACATTTAACATTTTCAGTCAGCAGTACATTATAAAAAATATTACAAACAAAGAATTAAATGACGTGGTGATAGGATCTAAAATAAGATTGCCTTTGCATACAGTATAAGGTGCTTGAACATACTATATTACAGTACCAGAACCGGATCGATTCTAACTTGTTAAAGTAGACCTAGACCAGTGAAGGCGAACCTTGGTACCCCAGATGTTTTGGAACTACATTTCCCATGATGCTCAACTACACTGCAGAGTGCATGAGCATCATGGGAAATGTAGTTCCAAAACATCTGGGGTGCCAAGGTTCGCCTTCACTGACCTAGACTCTGTCAACCTTATAAGTCAAACAGTTCAAGATGGGACATTTGTAAATAAAATAGCTGTAGGCATTCTGTAGCTGCTCTTTTACCTAGTTTTTTCATGAATTTATCCATTAATATGGCTCAAGATAGCTATATTAATGGATGTACACCAGGGATCTCATCATCTTCCTGGACCTCGCCCATGATGATGTTATCCTTGGATCAGGGGCAGGATTGGGTTGAATATGACAAAACCTATTACAGCGCACACATTCAAGAATGACATTTCCTGCAGGGTAGTTAAAAACACCTTAACATATTGAAAAAATATGGGGGTTTGGTCACACTATATGGTTATATAGTGCTAAGCCCACTTACTGCATCAAAGAACCCTGAATTAGTGGGCACCATCTTGAATTTAAATGCATTAGGGTGTGCCCCCACATATGTTTTTTATATGTTTTTTGGGTTGAATATGATTCTGATGCAAAAGCCTATGACTGCCGGCAACTTTGGGGTTTGGAGAACAAAGAGAACAAAGAGATCCTAGACCTTGCCCTGTGTGCCACTCATGAGGGAACACATTTAACCCCTTGCTCGCCCCCTAGTGTTAACCCCTCCCCTGCCAGTGACATTTACAGGCCAGATTTACCATGCTTTTTACTGTTTGTACGCATCTTTATTGATGTTTGGTACCATTTTTTATTTATTTTTATTTTAAATAAATCTTTTTACTGGAAGCTTTTTTTCCTTTTTTCTCCGTGAATTTTTATATGTGTGGATGAGCACACTTCTCTTGGAACTAGAGTTCGGATGGGGTTTGCGCACACCTGACATCTTGGTTGGATGCATCGCTGTTAACGGCGTTGGATGCTATATCAGCACATGAGGAGGAACGGCTCTCGTTGAGCACTTTTACGCCTGTTTGACCCATCGCTATGGTGTGTGGGTCCACACCTTAGGGTAAGAGTACCCATTACCTCTATTTCTGATGTCAGTCTGTCACCTCTCTGTTGCATGTTGGAAGAGAAGTTATATGCATCTTTAACCACTTGCAGACCGGACCAATTTGCTGGTCAAAGACCAGACCCCTTTTTGCGATTCGGCACTGCGTCGCTTTAACTGACAATTGCGCGGTCGTGCGACGTGGCTCCCAAACAAAATTGACGTCCTTTTTTTCCCACAAATAGAGCTTTCTTTTGGTGGTATTTGATCACCCCTGCGGTTTTTATTTTTTGCGCTATAACCAAAAATAGAGCGACAATTTTGAAAAAAACGCATTATTTTTTACTTTTTGTTATAATAAATATCCCCCAAAAATATATAAAAAAACATTTTTTTCCCTCAGTTTAGGCCGATACGTATTCTTCTACATATTTTTGGTAAAAAAAATCGCAATAAGCGATTATTGATTGGTTTGCGCAAAAGTTATAGTGTTTACAAAATAGGGATAGTTTTATAGCATTTTTATTAATAATTTTTTATTATTTTTTTTTTACTAGTAATGGCGGCGATCAGCGATTTTTATTGTGACTGCGACATTGTGGGGGACCCATCGGACATTTTTGACACATTTTTGGGACCATTGTCATTTATACAGTAATCACTGCTATATAAATGCAGTGATTCCTGTGTAAATGACACTGGCAGTGAAAGGGTTAACCAGTGGGTGGCAGTGTAGGGGTTAAGTGTTCCTAGGGGTGTGTTACTAACTGTGGGGGGGTTGGGCTTTCATTTAGTGAACACTGATCTCTGCTCCAATCACATGGAGCAGAGATCAGCGTCACTAGTTGCTAGGCAGAATGGAGAAATGTTGTTTACACAGCATTTCCTCCATTCGGTCGCTCCGTGAGACGATCGCGGGGATGCCCGCGGCGATCGAGTCCGCGGGTCCCGCGACCGGACTCACGGGGGTCCCGAGCAGCGCGGGACCGCGCCGCCGGCAGCGCGCTCCCGATGGCAGGGCGGCATTGAATATTGGACGTACCTGTACGCCAATATGCCTGCCCGTGCCATTCTGTCGACGTACATCGTCGTGCGCTGGTCGGGAAGTGGTTAAAATATTCCACACATTTGAGCTTCCTTGTATGAAACAAATGCGATCCCTACATGGAGGAATCTTTATTGCTTAACAAATGTTTTCTGAGCTATACTAATACTTCATCCACATTTTCGCTACACGGAGTTTATTTGTAACAAATACTAATTTTGTTTTTATGAAGTTAGTGGACACTTTTCACTTTCACGTGTGTTTTGGGGCTCATTTCCCATATTTTGTGGAAGCTGAACCTAATATTATTTTACAATGGACACTTTTTCATTTTCACAAATGATTGGTTGTTTTATGCTAATATAGATATTTGTCAGGTCTTCAATTTTTTTTGCATTTTTTAATTTTTATTTTCACAATTGGATCATTGTTGATGCTGTCTGCTATATTCCAATTTTGACCTATTAGTATATATATATATATATATATATATATATATATATATATATATACTATAACTATAATATAACTATATATTGTTTTTATGTACACAGTAATCAGTGCATTTTGTTAGCACTGATCGCAGTATAAATGTCAATGGTCCCAAAAAAGTGTCAAAAGTGTCCAATCTGTCCGCCTCAATGTCTCAGTCCTGCTAAAAATCGCTGATCGCTACCATTACTAGTAAAAAAATAATAATAATAAAAATTACATAAATCTATCCCCTATTGTGTGGATGCTATAACTTTTGCGCAAACCAATCAATATACGCTTATTGCTATTTTTTATCAAAAATATCTAGAAGAATATATATCAGCCTAAACAGATAAAGACATTTTTTTATTCATTATAGCAAGTAAAAAATATTGTTTTTTTTCAAAATTGTTGCACTTTTTTATTTATAGATAAAAAATATAAAGGTTTCAGAGGTGATCAAATACCACCAAAAGAAACCTCCATTTGTGGGGAAAAAAAGGATGGTACTTTTGTTTGGTTACAGCGTTGCATGACTGTGGAATTGTCAGTTAAAGCGACGCAGTGTCGTATCGCAAAAAATGACCTGTAAGTGGTTAAACAGTATGATTTATCATAACAAATTGTGCTAGAAATAAATTATCTATAGGCATAAGACTGTTTTATTAATAGAGCATTTTCAAAGAATTAGTGACAACAGATAGAACACATACATCTTTCTAAGGGTAAGCCTTGCATTTTTCAGTACTGTGCATTTTCCCTGACACCTGTACTCTGGCTACACATTTTTTTTAACCACGTTTCCAATAACTAGCCTAGCCGTGTAATGCACTCCAGAAGATCTGTACTCTCAGTTGGAGATAATGCTAAACAACAAGCACAAGACTGATAAGTGTTTTTCAGTCTGCTAAAATTACTGGCTGATGATAAAAAGCAGAGCCAGGAAAGTATGACCCAGTGCAAGGAACTCCTCGCTCTGTTAGCACCACTTACTTTACACCTAGCCAGCACATTTGTTTTGTTAATCCAGACAGCATAAAATCATGTTCACATTACATACCCTACGACGGAAAGCAAATTACCCACAAATCTTTGAAAGAGTTTAGAAAAAAATGAGGGACAAAACATTAGTAATGATGTATAACACCATATACTTTCACGTTTAATACCGTGTGTGACTTTGGAGTTAGTTCAGTAACCCTTCAGTAACACATAATTAAAATACATACAATTTTTCAAGACGTACCAATTGTATAAATGAGACATACTAAGACCACAAGAGAGACCAAAGAATGGCTTCCATTTGGCATCTTTGTCAACCCTAGTTCATCCTGCTTCCAAGTGGTCAGTTTATTATTTATTATCATTATTATTATACACGATTTATATAGCGCCAACAGTTTACACATCACTTTACAATGTATAGGGGGGGGCAACACAATTACAGTACAGTTCAATACAAAAGGTACAGGAGGGCACTGCTTGTAGAGCTTACATTCTAAAGGGAGGGGGTGGTGGTACAAAAGGTAATAGCTGCAGAGAATGATTTGATGGGGGTGGCTCGGAGATAGTATTTAGGTGGGTGTGGGATAGGCTTCCCTGAATAAATTCGTTTTCAGGGATCTCCTAAAGGTGGATAGGGTAGGGGCTGATCAGACAGACTGGGGCAGGAAGCTCCAGAGGATGGGAGAGGCTCTGGAGAAGTCTTTTATTTCAAGCGTTACTTATTTCTCATTCCACGTGTACGTTTCTTAGGGGCAAGGGGTCCCTATCAACGATACCAATTCTATAGTCACAGATAACAAAAATGTAAATACTGTATAAAGATGTAAATTTTTGCCTTTATTCCTGAAGTCCCAATAATAAGATTTGTCTACTTTCATTACTTGAAAGCAGTGCAATTATAAATATGAGCCTCCTGGATTCTGATAAAATTATAACAATGAAAGGGCAGTTCTCCTGGTATGGGATCTCACTGTTGACTTCCAGAAGGGCTTATGAGAGACCAGCCTGTGAGTTATTACCACTCCACTATTTGTAGATTACCGTATATACTCGAGTATAAGCTGAGATTTTCAGCCTCTTTTTTGAGGCTGAAAGTGCCCCCCTCGGCTTATACTCGAGTCATCGCTGTCTGCCTGCTCGATCAGCGTGTCGAGCAGACAGACAGCGGCCATTCTATAATTCAAAAGCCGCGCCTCCGGCTCCGCCTTCGCCTGTGATAGGCGGAACACTGAATTTCCCAGCAGCCTGTGTTCCGCCTATCACCGACATCGTCTCATCCTCGTACTATGGACGAGGATGAGACGATGTCCGTGATAGGCGGAACACAGGCTGCTGGGAAATTGTGTTCCGCCTATCACAGACAGGGAGGCGCGGCATTTGAACAGGGGAATGGGCGCCGACGAAGAGCGGTGATCCTGGGACGGGACCGGACGGAGGCTCGGCTCGGGACGGGACGGGACCGGACGGAGTCTCGGGACGGGACGGGACGGGACCGGACGGAGGCTCGGGACGGGACCAGACGGAGGCTCGGGACGGGACGGGACCGGACGGAGGCTCGGGACGGGACGGGACCGGACGGAGGCTCGGGACCGGACGGAGGCTCAGGACACAGGTAGGCTGGACACACAAGGCCACACACACACACACACACACACACACACACACACACACACACACGGATGGACACACACACACACAGGGATGGATGGATGGATGGACACACACACAGGGATGGATGGATGGATGGACACACACACACACAGGGATGGATGGATGGATGGACACACACACAGGGATGGATGGATGGATGGATGGACACACACACACAGGGATGGATGGACACACACACACACAGGGATGGATGGATGGATGGACACACACACAGGGATGGACAGGCATATCTCACCCTCGGCTTATACACGAGTCAATAGGTTTCCCAGGTTTTTGGGGGTAAATTGGGGGCCTCGGCTTATACTCGGGTCGGCCTATACTCGAGTATATACGGTAATAAAAATCTAATAAAAAGAAAATACCTAGCTGTTACTGAAAATGTAGTGGGAATACATTTCAGGTATAAACACATTTTTTATGAAGTTTCAAAGCATTATAACAGAACATTACTGAAACCGTGACCTTAAATTTAGTCAAAGTGAGAGGATCACAAAAAAATATAACGTGCATGTACGAAAACAAATTTGTCATAAATGTTTCAGCAAACCAAAAGGTTAAAATAAGCAACAAGCTATGAACAGTACTTTCTTTTTCAAAATAAAAATAATAAGATAATCTGGGAAGAAAGAGCAAATGTGTAAGAATGAAAATGCAAAAAAGGAAAGAAAAAAAAAAAAGGAAATAAGCACATCTGTTATTTTAGAGAAATTACTAAAACGTTCAAAGAAAACTCCATCCATGTCTCCATGGAGTTTTGACCATGGCCAACTTGAGTAAGGGCAGACGATTCATGTACAGTAGCATTACATTTCTGGAATTCATCTGCCCTTCACTCAGGCAGGCAGGAGGGTGTGCTTACCTCAGAAAACTCTTCCTCCCATCCTGTAGACTTCTGGAATACATGACATAATTTTGCCCAGAAATCATGAAGTTACTGAAGAAATGTAATAAAAAAAAAAAAAAAATAGTTTAAAACAAGTAAATAGAATAAACTTAATAATAAAAAACTTGATTCAGACCTCCATCAACACCCAAATTACATGGCACCTCATCCCGATTAGTAATATCAAAAGATTTTTTTGGAAAGACCAAACCAGAAAAATGGGACATTAAGGGTGCGATATTCAAAAGAAGCAAAATATATGTATATAAAAGATTTACAAATATTTTATTATAACAATCCCATAAAAACAAACAAAGAAAACAGCCTTTATGATCATACAAAGATGTTATGTACAACTTGCGATCCAGATAATGGTTTGGTTGAGGTAGTTGTAATTGGCTTATCCCGACATGTTTCGCTTATTGCTTCATCAGAGGATATACAAACTACCAAAAATAACAAAATCAAAAAGAAAAATACAAGTTAAGTTACAGAATCCAATTTTTTAAGGCAGTTTACATAACTCTATATATATAATCAAACATATTATCAAGGAGGCATGAGTAGGGCTTTAGATAGAAAGGTATGCTTACCCCCACTTCACCAACCCATCTATCACCAAAAAAGGTCGTCCAGATGAAATAAAAGATGCAAGGGCAGCGGGCCCAGCAGCCAAATAATATAGCAAGGAGGGCACAGACAGCGGCTATTCGGGACAAATTGATAGAAAAAGATTTATTTTATGGATGACAAGTATATTAGCTTTTCAGTTATAACTATCTTTAAGGATAAATTCTATATTTAGCCCAACCCATTTCCATCTTTTTTATCCTTAACAGTATGGGTGTATACAGTGGGAAAAAGAGAGAAGTATCTGTCAAATTATTCACTATAGTGGTATTAGTTAATAGTGAACCTTTATACTTTTTTTTAAAAAAAGGAAAGAAAAAAGAAAAAGAGTTTTTTGAACAATATTTTTTAGGACATTAGGAAATCTATATATTAGTATCACTTATATATTTATTTTATCATATCCACAAGGCACACTGATTTTGTCATCATATTTTAAAAAGAGAAAGTAATTATAGTCTGTCAACTTACATGCTTGGTAAAGGAGTAAAAATTATTTCCTGCAATCCACTATTAGATGTTAGACCACTAGGGGTATCCAAGAGCCCATTAAGGGTGGACTGGGCTACAAGGGGTAGCGCACCCACAAGCTTTTCAGCCTGTTTACAGGGTGTCTATAATATAAGAGGAAGATGTCCCAGATTAGTAAAAATACATAGAGATCCCAGCAAAGGCATCCATCCATAGGATTTTACTGACCATACAAATGCGTAGACCCTCTCCTAGCACGGCTCCTCAGCAACTGAGCCGGGTATGGTAGTGTCCCGCTATAAAGCCGTCGTCCATCGAGCCGCCGTCTGACGTCACCGGCTCGATGCGGACGTCTAGGGCAGCATGCGCGAGGGAAGAGAATGGAACGGGAAACAAGGCGCAATATGTCCACATGTGCAATAATATATTAAAAAACAAAGATTGGTATCGTCCTATCTCGACCACAATAATTTCCAACTATGAGATACAATTTCGTCAAATAATATTTAAAGCTTACAGATCAGGAATCATTGACAAGAATACTTGGGAATTTTTGAATACTAAGGATCCAAAGATACCCACTTTTTACGCGCTCCCGAAAGTACATAAGTCCTTATCTGAACCGCCAGGTAGACCTATTATATCCAGTTGCCAAAGCCTTACAGAAAATACTAGTTCACTAATAGACAATTACTTACGTCCACATGTTACATCTTTATTTTCTTACATTAAAGACACTATTGATTTACTTAAAACGATTGAGGGAATCTCTCTACCGCCAAACTGTTGGCTTGTCACGATCAATGTAGAATGTCTCTACAACGCCATCCCTCATGATAGAGGGGTGGAGGTTGTACAGACATTTTTAAATGAAAGAGGCCCTTTGAATGCCAAGTACAGTTGCTTTGTGCTTGAATTACTGAACTATGTGCTGAGGCATAATATTTTTCAATTTGGTCAAACCCATTACCTCCAGGTACAGGGGGTTGCGATGGGGACTAAATGTGCCCCCTCATATGCCAACCTGTACCTGGGGGATGGGAAAAAGACTTGTTTTCACGGGATGACGTAGTCCCCCTTATTGAGAATGTTTTTGCTTGGTATAGATATTTGGATGATATTCTCATCTTCTGGTCAGGAACTGAATCTGAATTAAACCATTTCTTTCAATTGATTTCAAACAATGATTACAATCTTCGTTTTACCATCAAATATAATAGAAGGGAGGTAGAGTTCCTGGACCTCAAGATTAGTATTGATTCCGACGGTCTGTTGCCTTCCTCACTTTTTAGGAAGCCAACGGCTGGAAACACCATTCTACATGCCAAAAGCTCTCATCCACCTTCTTTGATACGGTCTATACCATACAGTCAATATCTCAGACTCAAGCGGAACTGTAGTCAGGAAACAGATTTCAAACAAGCAGCTAAAGCTCTTTATGATAGGCTTAAAAAACGTGGATATAGCCATAATAGCTTGAAAAAAGCATACAATCTAGTCAAGCACAAAAATAGGAATACCCTCATTTTTTCTAAGAAACCTGTTAAAGAAACAAATACAGTAAGATTAGTTACTAGACATTCTAATCAAAATAAAAAATTCAGGGATATTATTCAAACATTTTGGCCCTTATTAGTGGCTGACCCTGTGGTGAATAAATATGTTAATGAATACCCCGAGATAACCTACAAACGTGCTCCCTCTTTGAGGGATCGTTTGGTACATAGCCATTTTGTTGACTCTGATGATAAAATTGAAACTGTGAAACCTGGTTCATATTCATGTGGGTACTGCGACATGTGTAGATATATGGCCAATTGTGAAAAATTTAAATTACCTAACGGTAATTGGCATAAACCTAAATTTCATGTAACATGTTCCACGTTAGGCATAGTCTATCTAGCACAATGTCAATGTGGAGGATTTTATGTAGGAAAGATGAAAAGAGCCTTCTCGGTATGCATACGTGACCATATTAAACCTATCTTAAATAAAAAAATGAGTACTGCAATTAGCAGACATATTGGCACACACCATGCGTTTGATCCAGATTATATTAGATTTCAGGCACTGGATCATATTCCACTCGCCTCGAGAGGGGGGAGTGTTGACAAGAAATTGCTGCAGACTGAGGCAAAGTGGATCTTTAACTTAAAGGCAACAATATTCCCTGGGTTCAATGAAAACTTAAGTTATCGATCATTTCTCTAGTTTAGTGGGTGTTGTTGTCATCTTAAATAGCATCTTCTAAATTATGGATATGATGTGGTGGTTGGGATGAGCTATGGTGTTTGGAGAGGGGGAGGGTGAGATCTTAGGCCGCGTACACACGGGCAGACTGTATGGCCAACTTAGTCCGTCAGACAATCCGACAGACAGTCCGTCCTACTTTCGAATGAACGGACTTGACCACACACGATGAACAAACAGTCCGTTGAAAGCTTGCGCGATGACGTGTACAGCACGTACGACGGGACTAGAAATCGGAAGTCCAATACACAGCAATGCAACCTTTCGCCGTGTAAATCCTTTCTGAGCATGCGCCATACTTAGTCCGTCCAACTAGCCTACTCACGAGCGGACTGTCCGCTGAAACCAAAGTTGGACGGACAATATTACGGAAATTCCGAAATACTTAGTCCGCCAGACTGCACGCTGAAAAAGTCCACTTAAGCCCACACACGAGCGGACTGTCCGCTGAAATGTGTTTCGGCGGACTAAGTTGGACGGACAGTCCTCTCGTGTGTACGCGGCTTTAGTTGTTTGTTTTTTTTTTTTCTCTATATTATATGTTATATATAAATGAATTATTGATATGCTTTGTTAGGAATATATGTAAATGATTATAATAATTAATATTTTTGCATGAATTTAAGGTTTTTTCTGCTTGTTGGCATGACGTGGGCTTTATAGTTATGTATCCTTGATTTGCGGTCAGTTCGGTCCATGACCGCGATCGGATCCATTAGCTTATGGGGGTATTTCTTTTTCCCTCACATTCCCCCTTTCTCCCCCTTTTTTATTACCTCCTTGCAAAATCTGAAAGAGTTCCTATTTTTGATGCACTGGCGCTGGCTTGCAGCCTTTGTAATTATGGCATTAGGGAGGAGCATACGGACGCCCAAGGGCACCTTAGCCCGGGTGGGTAGTTTCCCTCTGAGCGAGTTGTCCAATTTTTGGCAGCAATGCCTGCGTAATAGTCTGGGGAGTCTTACATCTATGGGTAGTGTGAGCATACCATACCGAATGCCACACTCCCTATATACTCGCTGGTTTTTCTTTTTTTTTCCAGCGTGATATTGAATGACAGTGAGAACACTGTTGCATCATGGGAAATGTAGTTTCCCGTTCCATTCTCTTCCCTCGCGCATGCACAATGCTGCCCTAGATGTCCGCATCGAGCCGGTGACGTCAGACGCCGGCTCGATGGACGGCGGCTTTATAGCGGGACACTACCATACCCGGCTCAGTTGCGGAGGAGCCGTGCTAGGAGAGGGTCTACGCATTTGTATGGTCAGTAAAATCCTATGGATGGATGCCTTTGCTGGGATCTCTATGTATTTTTACTAATCTGTGAAATCTTCCTCTTATATTATAGACACCCTGTAAACAGGCTGAAAAGCTTGTGGGTGCGCTACCCCTTGTAGCCCAGTCCACCCTTAATGGGCTCTTGGATACCCCTAGTGGTCTAACATCTAATAGTGGATTGCAGGAAAGAATTTTTACTCCTTTACCAAGCATGTAAGTTGACAGACTATAATTACTTTCTCTTTTTAAAATATGATGACAAAATCAGTGTGCCTTGTGGATATGATAAAATAAATATATAAGTGATACTAATATATAGATTTCCTAATGTCCTAAAAAATATTGTTCAAAAAACTCTTTTTCTTTTTTCTTTCCTTTTTTAAAAAAAAGTATAAAGGTTCACTATTAACTAATACCACTATAGTGAATAATTTGACAGATACTTCTCTCTTTTTCCCACTGTATACACCCATACTGTTAAGGATAAAAAAGATGGAAATGGGTTGGGCTAAATATAGAATTTATCCTTAAAGATAGTTATAACTGAAAAGCTAATATACTTGTCATCCATAAAATAAATCTTTTTCTATCAATTTGTCCCGAATAGCCGCTGTCTGTGCCCTCCTTGCTATATTATTTGGCTGCTGGGCCCGCTGCCCTTGCATCTTTTATTTCATCTGAACGACCTTTTTTGGTGATAGATAGGTTGGTGAAGTGGGGGTAAGCATACCTTTCTATCTAAAGCCCTACTCATGCCTCCTTGATAATATGTTTGATTATATATATAGAGTTATGTAAACTGCCTTAAAAAATTGGATTCTGTAACTTAACTTGCATTTTTCTTTTTTCTTTTTGATTTTGTTATTTTGGTAGTTTGTATATCCTCTGATGAAGCAATAAGCGAAACATGTCGGGATAAGCCAATTACAACTACCTCAACCAAACCATTATCTGGATCGCAAGTTGTACATAACATCTTTGTATGATCATAAAGGCTGTTTTCTTTGTTTGTTTTTATGGGATTGTTATAATAAAATATTTGTAAATCTTTTATATACATATATTTTGCTTCTTTTGAATATCGCACCCTTAATGTCCCATTTTTCTGGTTTGGTCTTTCCAAAAAAATCTTTTGAAAGTAAATAGAATATATTTTATAACTACTTCAATACTGGGCACTTTTACCCCCTTCCTGTCCAGGCCAAACTTTATCTTTCAGCACTGTCCCAATTTGAATGACAATTGCGCAGTCATGCAACATTGTACCCATATGAAACTTGTATAATCTTTTATGCACACAAATATAGCTTTTTTCAGTGATATTTAATGACCACTGGGGTTATTTTTTGCTAAATAAATGAAAAAAGACCAGAACATTTGAAAAACAATTCTTCGTTTTTGTTATAACATTTTGAAAATAAATCATCTTTCTTCAAATATTTAGGCCAAACTGTATTGTGTTACATTTCTTTGGTGAAAATAACCCAACTCATTGTTTATTATTTAGTCTGTAGAAATGTTTTAGAGTCCACAAACCCTTTTTTTAAGATCCAAAAATGGCAGGACAAATAAATGACCCCTTTTTAGAAAGTAGACAGTCCAACGTATTTAGTAAGAGGCATTAGGAGTTTTTTGAAGCTGTAATTTTTGTCACTTTTTTTGGAAAATGAAGACATATAAAAAAATGTTTTGTTTTTTTTTCCCTTTTTACTTTCTCTGGGTAAGTGACCATGGTTTTTATTTTATTTTTTTACACATTATGATTGCTTTTACCATTGAATTTCACTGTTATAAGCAACCATTTTTACTGAAAAATTGATTTATTCAGTGTTTACTATTGTAGATAGCTGTGATTGCCGTCTGTAGCATGTGATCAGGACATCATATGACGTACACCCAGAACAAAGAATGTCTTGCCAGCCATCATTTGTCTATAGGCTTGGCAGGAATTGGTTAAAGATAGTCAATGTTAATTGAAAGAGTGAAGTTCTGCTTTAAAGGAGAAGTATAGCCAAAGCTTTTTTTTTTGGGCCATGCTTCTATGGATCACAAGAATTCAGTTCTGCACTCCTGTGACCCTTTTTTAGCCAAAGGTGGGCAAAAGCCTGCTGTCGGGTGACGTCACTCACTATGGAGAGGGTCCACCCAGATGCCTAGACTGGCACCTGGCTCAGGCTCTCAATTATTTGCTGAGAGCCTGAGCCTGCCTCTTCTGCCCCTTCACAACCCTACTCTCCTATGGCACTGGAGGGAAGAGCAGAGAGTTGCTGACTGACAGTCATAGCTCTCTACTAAGAGCAGAGGGGGAGAACTGAGTGATCAATGGTATTTTTCCCTCAATCCTCACTGCAGAGTCGGCAGGAGACAGATGAAGCATCGGATCAATGCTGCATCCACATAGGTGAGTATAATTGTTTCTTTTAAATCCTGAACTTCTTTTTTAATGTGGAATTTTTTTTTTTCAATGGTGGTAAATACAAATTTTTCTGTAATCTACAGATTACATTGTACAATTCTCATTTAACTCTTCAATTTTACTAGAATAATGACTTTTTAATTCTATGTTCACAATATTTTTCTAATGTGAACGAGTTAATCATTGCTTTCTCTCTGTTGGTCAAAGGGAAATGTTTGGATATTTGTCCAGCTTCTCGAAAATTTGTCAATTTCTCTCTGCTAAATTTAATGTTACACGCATTACTGCATTTGGTAAACATTACTGGTGAATTGTTGAATGTGCGACTAACAATTATAAAGTATTTAAGGGCTCGGAAAAATGATTGTGTTCAGTTTTAAACTTTCAGGCTGTGTAATATATGAAATAAAATTAGAGACCTTTTTTTTGCAGATGACAGCACAACACAGAGACCATGTTCCAACACTATTATGTCAGCTCATGATACAGAACCCTCATATGGTTTACCTTGACAGTGTCTTTTGTCACCCCCAGGTTACTATCTGGCTTCCATAAGACCGTATACATTATTTAAGTAAATGTGTGCTGCATTCTGGAATGTCACTTAAATATTATAGGTTAAAACATTAATAAAAATGTTTTTACAAAAGCTGATTCATAGCTAGTAACACATTTTTGCCTTAAGCCATTGGTCTTGACATGTGCTATGGTTAGCTAGCAGAGTTCTGTTTTAATTCATATTATTTTAGAGATGATAGAGTATTAACATATGTTTTTAAAATTTCATGAAAAAAAAAAAGGTCACATATTTATAAAAATAATAATTTGCTGGTTGCTAAGAAATCTGAGGTTTATTGATCAACAAGATATTATGTTAATTTTATCAGCAAAATATAATTATAGTTTACGTGAACATTATATTTGTAAGCCTTTTTTTTTCAAGAGAAAGGCTTCTTTTGCTAAGAAAAACAACTATGACTAGTAGTAATATCTATCTGTTGTCTGATGCAGTGGCGGAACTACCACCATAGCAACCCACGCGGTCGCTATGGGGCCCGCAGTCACTATGGGGCCCGCAGCCTAGTGGGGACCGCTGCCGAATGGGGCCCTCAGCCGGGGCCCGCTGCCGAGTAGTCCGACCGGGGCTCGGCATTGGCAAGCTTCTGTCCTGCCTAGAACACCGGCGTCAGCCCCGTCCCAGCGTCGTGACGTCACTCGGCCGGAGGCTCGATGGGCGGAGCTACTGAGCCATGCTAGGCTGAGCTACTGCTGAGCTACTGCAGCCTGCATACAAGAGAAGCCAGGCAGCACCGCCGAGGAGGAACCAGTCAATGCCCTCACTTGATTGCATAATTTGCAGACTACAATTCCAGAGGTACTGTACAAGCTAAATTAAGCTGATGCAGTGATGGGGCCAGACTGCATTCTGAACTGTCAGTTTGTGAGTTTGACTGATTTTTCTAATATGCAGCATGGCGGGGGGAAGGGGGTAAATGTCCTGCACTGGTCACAGTAATTTTTGTATTAATGTCCTGCACTGGTCACTGTCACTGATAAATGAATTTACTGGTCACTGATAAATGAATTTACTGGTCACTGATAAATGAATTTACTGTCATTGATGGATGAATTTATTAGTCACTGTCACTGATGAATGAATTTCCTGGTCACGGTCACTGATGAATGAATTTACTGGTCATGGTCACTGATGAATGAATTTACTGGTCACGGTCACTGATGAATGAATTTACTGGTCACGATCACTGATGAATGAATTTACTGGTCACTGTCACTGATGAATGAATTTACTGGTCAGTCACTAATGAATGAATTTACTGGTCACGGTCACTGATAAATGAATTTACTGGTCAGTCACTGATGAATGAATTTACTGGTCACGGTTGAATCATTTTACTGGTCACGGTCACTGATAAATGAATTTACTGGTCACTGATGAATGAATTTACTGGTCAGTCACCAATGAATGAATTTACTGGTCACGGTCACTGATGAATGAATTTACTGGTCATGGTCACTGATGAATGAATTTACTGGTCACGGTCACTGATGAATGAATTTACTGGTCACGATCACTGATGAATGAATTTACTGGTCACTGTCACTGATGAATGAATTTACTGGTCAGTCACTAATGAATGAATTTACTGATCACGGTCACTGATAAATGAATTTACTGGTCAGTCACTGATGAATGAATTTACTGGTCACGGTCAAATCATTTTACTGGTCACGGTCACTGATAAATGAATTTACTGGTCACTGATGAATGAATTTACTGGTCAGTCACCAATGAATGAATTTACTGGTCACGGTCACTGATGAATGAATTTACTGGTCACGATCACTGATGAATGAATTTACTGGTCACTGTCACTGATGAATGAATTTACTGGTCACTGTCACTGATAAATGAATTTACTGGTCACGGTCACTGATGAATGAATTTACTGGTCAGTCACTGATGAATGAATTTACTGGTCACTGATGAATGAATTTACTGGTCACTGTCACTGATAAATGAATTTACTGGTCACTAATGAATGAATTTACTGGTCACGGTCGAATGATTTTACTGGTCACGGTCATTGATGAATGAATTTACTGGTCACTGTCACTGATGAATGAATTTACTGGTCACTGTCACTGATAAATGAATTTACTGGTCACTGATGAATGAATTTACTGGTCACGATCAAATGATTTTACTGGTCATGGTCACTAATGAATGAATTTACTGGTCACGGTCGAATGATTTTACTGGTCACGGTCACTGATGAATGAATTTACTGGTCACTGTCACTGATAAATGAATTTACTGGTCACTAATGAATGAATTTACTGGTCACGGTCGAATGATTTTACTAGTCACGGTCATTGATGAATGAATTTACTGGTCACTGTCACTGATAAATGAATTTACTGGTCACTGATGAATGAATTTACTGGTCACGGTCAAATGATTTTACTGGTCACGGTCACTAATGAATGAATTTACTGGTCACGGTCGAATGATTTTACTGGTCACGGTCACTGATGAATGAATTTACTGGTCACGGTCTAATTAATTTACTGGCCTGGGTACTGTGCCACGTGAGTATGGTAATCTGTTTTTCAATGGAATTTGCTAATTTTTTTTGTGTGGGGGGGGGGGGGGCTGTTTGCAGGGGGGCCCCATACAACATTTTGCTATGGGGCCCTGTGATTTCTAGTTACGCCCCTGGTCTGATGTAATATTTAAACAGTATGTTTTTCTTTGGTCTTTAGCTTATTCTTACTGTAGACTCCAGTCATTGCAAAAGTCTGTAGGCCATAAATTATGCTTGAGGTTTTCCTTTAATAGTATACAACATGGGCAAATAAAAAAATCATCTCTACATAGTGAGAAGCTTTCACAAATATTTTTGATAAAAGTAATATTGATACACTGTTTTTAACAGGGTGCATCAAGACATTTACAATTCTGCTTCTATGATTGACTTCAAGCTTTACCCGGAAGTGAGTACATTGTTTTAAGTGAAAGTAGAATTATGCCCCAGCAATAAAGTTTTTTTCTGGTGACCTTTTTTGTGGGTTTTATCAATCCAGGAACTCCTTTTGCCTATTTGAAATGCAAGAGAGTTACATAGTTGCATAGTTAGTCAATTTGAAAAATGTCACAAGTCCATCTAGTTCAACTAATAGGCGAGAGGTAGTCCTAAACTTTTGTAACTTTAACTTTTGTAGTCCAAAACCCACCTATTGCAAGCATCTTCTAGTGTCCTATGTACAGAAAGCTGAAGTATCAAAGTGTTAGTACTACAAAGTATCTCACAGCCACAAATTATAATTAAACCCACCCCTGAATGTTGAATTTGATTGGCAAAACATTCAGCAGAGAGATAGGAAATGACACAGCAGAGGAGTCAGGAAACAGGCACACTTATCCCACATATAAAGATCTCTCTATATTCTGTGTACAATGGTTCATGGATATTTCAGATATAAAATAAAAAAAATAAAAACTTTTGGCAAATATTAAGAATTGAATGTTTGGTTTTACTTCTCCCTAAATTCACTGTCTAAGGGTAAATCCTAATGTTTTGGGGTTTTTATTTCAGGCATCCAATTTTTTAAGTTTAACATTTTTTTCAATTGTTTATTATTATTTTTACCATTCAGTCTTTTTGACCAAGTATTCACAGAACACTAACATCTAAAGAGACAACACAGCAAAAGCTGTCTCCTTTTGGGTTCAATTTGTTTGAATAAAAAAAGGCAAACATCTGATAAAGGATGGGATACTCCTCTGACTCATTGAATTGCGTTTGTAAAGCCAACCATAGGTGGATCAATTCTTAATTAAATCCATTTATGGGCAGGCTTGAAAAAGTATTCATACCCCTTCAAATTTTCTACATTTTGTCATGTTACAAACAAAAACGTAAATGTATTTAATTGGGATTTTATGGGATAGTCCAACACAAAGTGGCACATAATTGTGAAGTGGAAGGGAAATAATAAATGTTTTTTAAAATGTGTATTTTATGTGTATTTCCGGGAACGACAATTCATTATAGCTGCGAGTACTTTTAAATGACTTTTTTTTCCTTTAGAAATTTCATTTTGCTGTCAGACTATTCTAAACAAGGGAAACATGCGCCACTTTACAGGCATACTATAGACACCCCCCTAGGTACGAAATTTAAAGGAATATTTCACTTTTATTGTTTCACTTTAAGCATTAATAAAATCACTGCTCCCGAAAAAACTTTTGTTTTTAAAACTTTTTTTTGCATTGATACATGTCCCCTGGCGCAGGACCCCAACCACTTTTTATGACAATACCATGCATATAAGCCTTTAAAATTTGCACTTTTGATTTCTCCCATAGACTTTTAAAGGGTATTCCATGGCTTTCAAATTTGCTGCGAACACCCCAAATTGTTTTCAATTCAGTGAACAGGCGAACACCCAATGTTCTCGTCAAACTTACATTCAACCCGAACATCAGGCTCATCCCTAGTAATGAACTCTTTATAGAAGAGTGACAAGAAGAAAGCCATTGTTGAAAGAAAGACATAAGAAGTCCAGATTGCAGTTTGTGAAAAGCCACGTGGGGGACACAGCAAACATGTGGAAGAAGGTGCTCTGGTCAGATGAGACCAAAATTTAACTTTTTGGCTTAAAAGAAAAACGCTAAGTTTGATGGAAAACTAACACTGCTCATCACCCTGAACACACCATCCGCAACGTAAAACATGGTGGTGGTAGCGTCATGTTGTGGGGATACTTTTTTTCAGCAGGGACAGGGAAGCTGGTCAGAGTTGATGGGAAGATAGATGGAGCCAAATGCAGGGCAATCTTAGAAGCAAACCTGTTAGAGTCTGCAAAATACTGGAGGCTGGGGCAGAGGTTCACCTTCCAGCAAGACAACGACCCTAAACATACAGCCAAAGCTACAATGAAATGGTTTAGATCAAAGCATATTCAAGTGTTAGAATGGCCCAGTCGAAGTCCAGACCTAAATCCAATTCAGAAGCTGTGACAACACTTGAACATTGATGTTCACAGATGCTCTCCATCCAATCTGACAGAGCTTGAGGCATTTTGCAAAGAAGAATGGGCAAAAAGTTCACTCTCTAGATGTGCAAAGCTGGTAGAGATATCCTCAAAAAAGACTTGCAGCTGTAATTGCAGCGAAAGGTGGTTCTACAAAGTATTGACTCAGGGGGGCTGAATACAAATACATGCAAATCTTTTCAGATATTTATTTGTAAAAAAAAATTGCAAACCATTTATCATTTTCCTTCCACTTCACAATTATGTGTCACTTTCAGTTGGTCTATCACATTAAATCCCAATAAAATACTTTACATTTTTGGTTGTAACATGACAAAATGTGGAAAATGTCAAGGGGTATGAATACATTTTCAAGGCACTGTATACTGTCACTGCACAGTGAGGTGTCCCTGATCATGTCATGAAATGACCTCGACTTCAGTTTCTGCTACAGTTTACTAAAGCCAATTCTCTCCTAACATCCCCCATTACCTTGAATAAGAAAGTTAAAGCCAATAATAAAAAGCAGGCATAAAGTATAGGCAATAATGGTATTTAGCACAGCATGTCCATCAATTGCCTGACTCTACATCCTCATTTTTATTTAAAAACATACTACATAGTTTAGAAAATATTTATAACAAGACCTATCCAAAATAGTGCTGAGACTCCCTATACCTACTAAAAATTACTATAAATTATACCTCCTCATTTTATCTGTCACACATGTTCCAAATATAATTCTATGAGTTTTTAGACAAACTAATAAATAATCTCTGTTAAAACTGACAAGCTTGATACCCCCATTTTCAAAAACATTGAAATATACACCCAGTGATTTACACATGCTTTGTAGGTAATTGTGCACGGTTTAATGCTGGCCCACACACAGGCTGTGCACACAGAAACGATTGAGAAGAAAAGACTAGAGATAAAATAAGCACTGTTAATTTTTCTCCAATAGTTTTAAATAATTGCACGATAGTTAAAAAACTAACTGTGTAATGGCATAGTTAAGTGCACACTATTTACATTATGTAATGTGTACTTAAAATTCCCTTTTGAACAGAAATTTTTAGTCATTATATCATATGCAAGCAATTTTTCACCTATTCACTGAAATTACATAAAACGATGGCAAGTGAAATTGGTGTAATAAAAAAAATGTAAAAACTCCTTTTTTTAAACTTCTACACATAAATACTGAGTCTAGGATTCTTTCTCATATGGTCAGTGCTTGGCAATCCGTTTTTTGACAAGTTGAAGACTGGAGAGATGTCACTTTTTCACAGACCACAACGTAGACTCTCCTGAGAATAATTTCTGATTGGCATTCATTACTCTGTGTCTCCTATTACCTATTACCTCTACAGCACATTTGTATCTAGTATTGTGTGTCTGGTGTTTTTCTAAAGCATTCTAAAGCAACATTTCTTACAGCATATCCTGATAACCTAGGTACCAACATTTGAGAATAGTTAGGCAGAACACCTTGATTGGTCCAAGAAGAAAAATGTGGCATCCTTCCCATGCTGGCCACGTGTGGACGTGGCCAAAAAGTGAATGCTGTGCTATGTTATAGACAAAATAGGCTTTGGGTTTGACTGAAGAGAAAGTTTGAATAAAATAATCACCTTCATTAGTATAAGTAGAAGAAAAATAAGTCCCATCACTTTTTTTTTTTTTTTATATACACAGAAGGGTAAATGATTGGATCCATGACAAAAATTAGATATATAATTCAACAAGATAGAAGCAAAGCTCATAGTGCTGTGCAGACAGTTTTATTAACTCTTTACCAAAATGTGAGAGAAGACATCACCACTAGGGATGGGTGAACGGTTCAGCCCGAGCATACGTTTCGGCCGAACTTTCATTGTTTGGATGTTTAACGAACAGCCGAACAAATGGGTCATTCGAATGTTTGTCTAGCCCCCCGAATGGACCACAATGCATTGCGGCACTGAATAGTACATTGCAAGCCCTGATTGGCTGAAGCAGTGAAAGCTTCAGCCAATCAGGACACAGAGCACTGTCAGAGTCATGATTGGACACTGTCATCATGACTTTATCCAATCATGGCTCATTCCTGCCCCACAGTATAAAAGTATTCTTTCAATGGCAGCCATTTTCAGTGTGATTTCAGCATGGAGAGAGATAGAACAGGGCTCTGTTCAGTGCTATTAGGTAGTTAGTGTGCTATACTGTGCTATTTTGCTTCAATTGTCAGTGTAGAATATTAGTTTAGTGTCAGTCTAGGGATAGTTTGAGTGTAGTGAGGAGAACCATCATTCAGCTTTGCAAAGTGTGCAGCTAGAGTAGGGACAGCTCATATAGTTTCAGTGTAGTGTAGTGAGACCGTGTCAGTAATCTTCACATTAGTGTATAGCTAGAGTAGGGACAGTTCAGATAGCATCAATGTAGTGACGGTTGAATACCGTCTATTTGATTGCGTTACTGACAGTTTAACCCCATTTACTTCTGTGTGCATTACTGCCAGTTGAATGCCTTATAGTTTTGCGTGTGTTACTGCCAGTTAAACGCCATATAGTTCTGTGTGTGTTACTCCCAGTTTAAGGCCATTTACTTCTGTGTGCGTTACTGCCAGTTTAACACTATACTGTTTTGAGTGCGTTACTACCAGTTTAACGTCATATAGTTCTGTGTGCGTTATTGCCAGTTTAATACCATATAGTTTTGCATGCGTTACTGCCAGTTTAATGCTATATAGTTCTGTGTGTGTTACTGCCAGTTTAACAGCATACAGTTCTGTGTGCGTTACTGCCAGTTTAACACCATATAGTTCTGTGTGTGTTACTGCCAGTTTAATGCCATATAGTTTTGTGCATTACTACTGAGTTACTGCCAGTTTAACACCATATAGTTTTGTGTGAGTTACTGCCAGTTTAACGCCATATAGTTCTGTGCATCACTGTACGTTTTCCGCATTATATTGCAGTATATTATAGTGTATGCGTGGAGTGTGTCTGTGTAGTGTGAGTACTCAAATTAAAGTGCACCACTTTACATAGGTTAAAGTGCATCTACGTACAGACTTCCGCTTCTTCTTTACATTTGCTTATAAGCACTGCTCCTTCCTCCCAGTAATGTCTGGGAGGACAACAAGGAGAGGCAGACGCTACTGTATGTGGGCCAGCAAAAAATGTGTCCACAGGCAAAGGTGGACGTGGTGGTCATCAGTTCTCAGGCAGGGCATCATTTTCTTTAGTGAGTCTGCCCATGCTATCCAGCCACAGCATGCAGAGGAGGTGGTGGACTGGCTTACTAAACCTTCTTCATCCTCCTCATCTTATGTCACCCAAGCAGAGACAAGTGTGCAGTCCCCTGAAGTTGCCAGAGTGGATAAACCTGCCTCCTTGTCCACAAAAAGTAATTTATTTGCACCTGTTTGACAGGTGCATATCATTGCAATTTTTTGCAGCAAGGCCAATTCTTGTTTTCCTCAAGTTTACCTCTATAGGGTTATGGTGGGAAGGTGCCACCAACACCCAAAGACCAATTTTTACACAACCGTTACTTCTATCCAAAGTCCAAGTGACACCAGAATGTATCCAAAAAATCTCTAATCTTGTGCCCAGTGCACTACATTGTGGCCTCATCATACACACTGGCTCCCCAGCTGTTGCTGAGCAAAATAAAGGCAGCCTGCAGGGAAAATGTCATTCTTTTGGATTTATAAATGCAATTATTGCTACAGCAGACAGGGTACAGATCTGCAGCTTTGCAGTGCAAAGTGGATTTGCCTTTAGTAAATCAACCCCTTAGTGTCAGATTTGTCAGCCACAATGTTGTAGTCCTGCTAAAAATCGCTGTTCGCCGCCATTAATAGTAAAAACAATAAAAAGTCCATAAATCTGTCCCATATTTTTTAGATGCACTAACATTTGCACAAACCAATCAATATACGGTTATTGGAATTTTTTTTACCAAAAACATGCAGCAGAATATACATATATAGAATATACATATATTACATATAAAAAAAAAACAACGCAGAGGTGACCAAATACCAACAAAAATAAAGCTATATTTGTCGGAAAAAAGGACATCAAGTTTTTTAGGGGACAGCATCCCATGACCGCATAATTGTCAGTTAAAGCAATGCAGTGCTGTATCGAAAAAAATGGCCTGTCAAGAGGGGGGTAAAACCTTCCGGAGCAGAAGTGGTTAAGGGGGGCCAACTCTGCATCATCATCGCACATTACTATTCTCCTCCTGTTTCCTCGTAACCCCAGCTGACAGGAGAAGAGAACTTCACATAGGCGTGTAGGCAATAGGGTTCTGTGGTAAAGTGTCCTAAACACCAGGACTGCCCCACGGGACCCAGGACTTGTTAACCATTCTATAGCATGACAGTCTCCTATACAAGCCTAATATATTAAAAATATGTTTTCTACTTACTTGCCATCCACAGCCAAGCAGGGTATAATTAGTAAACCTATGTGACAAGTCTAAAAACATGACTAGCAATAAACAAGCCAATCCTTTTTAGACAAAGGTAGGAATATTAAATATCAAGCGCCAACGTAACAGAGGCATATGCGGCCCCTGTGCTGCTATGGAAGTACTGTATGATTTAACTATATCTTTCTCTTGAGAAATGATTTTGACTACACCATCTGAAGGAAGGGCTTTCTCAACTAAGCACATCCCCATCTGCATGCCTGACCTAAGGGCAGATGGTAGAAGTAATTACTACATGAATCATCTGACCTTACCTAAGATGGTTGTGGTTAGAAATTCTAGGGGGTGTTTTTAAAGTGATTTTGCAACAAAATAAAGCATGCAGACATGGATGAATGGGTGAGATTGCTTTGACTATTAAAAGTAAATTAAATAGCGTTTTCAGTTTTTGGTGCTAAGATATAGCCAAAGTTGATGTAAACTTTAGACATGAAAAATTAACAAAGCAGTAGCACATATGTCAAACACCGAATCCAGGCTACCAGGCCTTGTCATGTGGCTCTCACATCCAGTTTTGCATCTAGCATTCCGTCAACTTCAACTCTCACCCTCCGCTCTTGCTCCCGGCTGTCACTTGTAAACACAGAAGCCTTCAAGGGACAGCTTTGCTCAGCAGCTCCTGATTCTAACAGAACGATGTCCCTGGAAAGGTGCACCGCCTACGCAGGGAGGCACTAGATCAAGGCCAGTTGGGAGAGAGAGATGTGAGGAAGCTTTGGGGGGAGAGGTTGGAGTTGCACATCCTGCACTCTGTAAATAGCATACCCCTGAACTCTGTACGTAACACAATCCTAAACCCTGCATTTTGTACATAGTGCACCCCTGAACTCTGCACTCTGTACACAGCATACCCCTGATCTCTATACGTAACATAATCCTGAACCCTGCACTCTGTACATTGCACAACCCTAAACCTTGCATTCTGCGCACCCCTGCACTCTGTGCCCTGTATGTAGCGCACCCATAAGCCCGACATTCGGTACATAGCAAACCCCTGAATCCTGCACTCTGTACATAATGCACTCCTGAACTCTGTACATAGTGTGATCCTGAACTCTGCACTCTGTATATAGCATAATACTGATATCCAGCGTTTGGCGATTTATCTCAGACCAACATAGATACAATATTCATGCATCCGCCCCTGAAGAAGCGAGCATGGTCTCGTGAAATGCATAGGGCTTTATTGATGCTTGTGTTATGCCAGTACATACTGGGTATTATTGATGTCTGCATTATGTTTACATACTTCCCTGTCCACATGTATGTACATTTTATTTTCTTATTGTGTATGTGTATTTACTGACCCAGCAACTTTTAAGTTTTATTGTTGCTTATGGATGTACAACATTTGTAATAAATCTTTGTATTTATTTTCATCTGTGTTGTGTACATTGGCTATTATGCCGGGTAACTCACAATCATTGTTGTTGCCGCTCTGTTACATAACATTTTTAAACAAATAAATTGATTTTGTCTCAGTGTTTGCTGTGGGCATTGGCTAAACCTCCCTCACCTCATTTAAAGTCCCAGGGCTATTTTTCTCGTTTAATCTCTGTGTATACCCATTTCATTTTGGAATATGCATATGTATATGTAAGGGTTTACAAACACTTTACGTTTTGCTTTAATAAACTGATAAAGATCAGAAAGAAAAGCGTGGTATTTGAGCTGCAGGAGAATGTTTATCAGCTGTTTTGTGATTCAATTTTCTACCAAAGAAAAGTTTGTTTTTCTTGACAATGTGGATAAGTAAATGATATAGAATGTGCCTTTTTATTTTCTAAGCTGTTTTTTCAGTGCCTTACTATTTTAAAACTAATACATAATAAGGCTGTGTTATAACTAAATAGACAGTAATGAGTTAAAGCAAACGCATACACAGTATTTAACATTTTCTGCGCACATTTGCTGAATAATACTGCAAGATAAAGCAACTAGAATCAATACAATGGTATTCTTTAGAAAAACAGATAATGTTACAAAAGGGCATACATTATTGTATAAAAACCACTGGAAAATGTCATTTTTTTTGTTGTTTCATCACTCTGATGTGTACAAAATTCTTACTGATGACAGTTTAGAATGTAATAAAGCAGTACATTGAATGGATTTTTGGTTGTTGTGGAAACATACTTTATGCTGTGATGAAATTACATCCTCAATTTTACTTTTTTATTGCTATTTGTTAAATGTTACTTCTGAGAAAAGTTTAATCAAAGACAAATTCAAGTATATTCAAATCCAACATGTTTGTTTTCATTTTATATAGAGTAGTGAATGGATTTTACTTTCCTATGCTTCTTTTGATATTTGCATCCCATTGGGGAGACTTCCTTTACTTCTTAGGCCGCGTACACACGGGCGGACTGTATGGCCTACTTAGTCCGTCTAAACACATTTCAGCGGACAGTCCGCTCGTGTGTGGGCTTCAGCGGACTTTTTCAGCGTGCAGTCTGGCGTACTAAGTATTTCGGATTTTTCGAAATACTGTCCGTCATACTTTGGTTTCAGCGGACAATCCGCTCGTCAGTAGGCTAGTTTGACGGACTAAGAATGGCGCATGCTCAGAAAGGATTTACACGGCGAAAGGTTGCATTGCTGTGTATTGGACTTCCTATTTCTAGTCCCGTCGTACGTGCTGTACACGTCATCGCGCAAGCTTTCGACGGACTGTTTGTGCATCCGTGTTTGGTCAAGTCCGTTCATTCGAAAGTAGGACGGACTGTCCGTCGGATTGTATGACGGACTAAGTAGGCCATACAGTCTGCCCGTGTGTACGCGGCTTTATTCTGCAGACACAACAGTAAGGGCTCATGTATACGGATACAAAATATGCTGCATTCAGAATCAGACTGAGTAATTTTTTTTTTCAGATCTGAACATAGCCTAATTAGGAGCTGCAGTCAGCTGAGTAAAAAACAAAAAACAAAAAAAAAAACAATTTTATATATATATATATATATATATATATATATATATATATATATATATTAAGTGAAATAATGAATACATAATTAATTAATTTAAATAATTCAATTGTTGCCCATGGTAGTACATATTTCAATTTACAAATACCATAATGGTGACCTCACAATAGGGATAAAACTTTTAATAAGACACGTGGCCACTCATTAAAATTAGAAGAAAAGAGGTTTAACCTTAAACTGTGTAGAGGGTTATTTATTGGAAGAGCAGCAAGGATGTGGAATTCCCTTCCACAGGTGGTGGTTTCAGCGGGGAGCATTGATAGTTTCAAAAAACTATTAGATAAGCACCTGAACAACATACAGGGATATATAAGGTAATACTGACATATAATCACACACACAGGTTGGACTTGATGGTCTTTTTTCAACCTCACCTACTATGTAACTATTTAGCCTAAATGTAAGCTATTGGCCCTGAATACCAAAGACACTAGGAGGCAAGAGCCACTTGCATCCAAACAACCTAGGACATTAGGCAGCAGTTGTCCTAGCAACTTATGATGCTAGGGTGCTGGGTTTGCCTCTGTTTGAGCAACATAGGAAGCAATGCAGCAGGAGCCCTCTACAGCCTATCAACCTAACATGCTAGGTAGAAGGAGATGTCTGCACCCTAGCAACCTAGGATGCTAGGTAGCAGAAGCCACCTGCATCCTGGAAACAAAGAATGCTAGGCAGTCTCAGTATTTCGATTTTCCTATACTTCTTTCCCAGTAGAAGATAAATGAAGGTCCGGCAACACGGTATGACCTATGAGTAAAATCCTTATAATCTTTATTGCAGATCCATCAAGACAAGGGGAGATCCAATACACAGCAAAGGTTAACACATTTCAGCCCCTTACTGGGCCTTAGTCATAACAAATTGTGCACACAGAACAGCTCAATAAATAATTAGCATCCCAATCTGGAGAAGGGGTCAGAAACCCTATAGACTGGTCCCACATACATACAGCAAAAACACAAAATAAGGACAAAAAATGCACATATAAAAAAGGTACAAAAAAAATCATACCAGATACATGGATAAAAAATAATACAATCTCTAATAATAGAGAAGGCATGGAGAGATTATCAAATGTACAGATCCAGGTACCACCTGAGGTTTAACCCCCTAGGGGCTGAAACATATCAACCTTTGATGTATATTGAATTTCTTCTCTTGATAGATCTGTAATAAAGATTATGCAGATTTTTTTGCATATATCATATTGTGTTGCTGGACCTTCATTTATCTTCTACATTGCCTGACGTTGTGTGTGTAGCTGTGGTCCAGGCACGAGTATATGGTTTTCCAGAAACCACATTCCCTATCAACGTTGTTGCATTACATTTGTTTATTTTCAAGTTTGGCATTTTTTCCCAGTGACTGTGGTCATCGGGGCAAATACAGAAAGTGGATTAACCTAGTTGCACAGACAGTAATTAAAGCTAAACAGTAGTTCTAACTTCTCATTGTTCTGATCAAAACAAAAAAATAAAACATTTTGGTTTCAGATGCACTCATTTCTAAGAGAAAATAGCTTTATCTTTATAAAAAATTATCCTAGTAGTATAGGCAGTAAAAAGCAGAAAGATTAAACGGTTTAACAGTTTTTTCAGCATGCAAAGTTTAGGGTGTGTAAGTATCAGCGACACTGAATTATTTTAGCAGGCTTCCAAGCTACAGCTTACCACCTACTAAAAACCAAACAATGAGAAGGAAAAGGAAAATCTGTTAAAAATCCAGTGTCCTGTGCTCACTCCTGAGCTGTTCTGGGTGTCCAGTTGTGCACATGTATTGCCAGGCTAAGACAAATAGTCAAGGCTCAGCAAAAAAACATATTGGGCTCAGACTGAAATTCCTTTCAGCAGGTAATGAGAGATGCATTAGAGTCCTATGTACTTACAATCTGTACATAGTGTACTCTCCATAGTTTGAAGACTTATTAAAACAGTTTACATTCTAAAAATTTTAAAGGAAACTTTTTTTGCTATGAAAACATTGAATTTTCAGGTCAGCGATGCACATTGCAAGTATTTTAGAAATTTTCATTAAAGCTAAACTTCAGGCTTAATACACTGCTGCAAAGGGTGGGCCAACTCAATATTGAACCCTGTGGACTAAAACCTGGATACCATTAAATTTCATGTGCGTGTAAAGGCAGGTGTCCTAATACTTTTGGTAATATAGTGTATAATATATTAGAACACTAATGTGCTCATCATTATGTCCCTCTGCTCACCTTCCCCATCATTAAGGCTCTTTGTAAATAGCACACCTGACTGACACCTTGTGCTGCTCCTCTCTCCCCCTCTTTGAGCTCTGCTGTACATACTTTAAAGCATACTTGCAAGAAGCTGTAACAAACTCATATTTCAGGACTTACACTTCATGCATTTAAAGTATATTTAATGAGGTATTAATGATTACAGAGTTACATTCATTTGTGAGGTCCAGCCTGAAGCAACCTAATGCTGCTGGAAACTATGCATAGATTCTAATAATTTCTCACTTTAGGAATCCTATGAACATAAAATTACTTTTCTGGAGGAGTTTTGTACACAGATGGGGGATTACCAAAGAGTGTTACAAACATAATGCTTTCAAGCTGGAAATGTCCAACCGCGTGTATGATCCATCGAACATTTACTGTCGGAATTTCCACACACAAATGTTTGAGAGTAGGTTCTCAAATTTACCACCAACTTCACTTGTCGGAAAGTCCATGCGTGTGTACAGTCCGAGCACCAAAGTTCACGCATGCTCCGAATCAGGCAGAAGGAGCCACACTGGCTATTGAACTTCCTTTTTTAGTCCCGTTTTACGGCATTGCGTTCAAAACGAACGGACTTAGTCCTTTTGTGTGTGGCCATGTCCGTTCATTTGGAAGGTCCGTCGGAACTCCGCCGAAAGTCAGTCGGGAAGACCTTCGGACCTAGTCTGTCAGAAAGTCCAGTCGTTAGTGTACGCAGCATAAGTATGACAACTATGACAGCACTGGTGGAATTCTGTGCACTCAATGTCTGGAGAATTAATAAAGGTTCCAATAGCTTTCCTTGCGTCGTATTTGGTCCATCGGACCAGCTTACAGACGAACTGAATTTAGTCCACCGGACAGATTTGAAACATGTTCTATTTCTAGATCCGTCTGATTTTTTATGTGAAAAACTATCGGATTAGCCCACACACAATCAGATTGTCCGACAGACTGATTCCGTCAGACCTAGTCTGCCGGAAAGTCCGGTCATGTGTACACAGCATAAGAAGTAACATTTGAGTTTTTACACAATCATGGCTGCAAAATGAAATTATTAAATGCATTTAAAAAAAATTCCATGAATAAATGAAATGGCTTGTCTAGCAATTACAGTATACATTATAGATTAGAGCAAAATTTTACGAAAGCTGTCATTTCTTTTAACTGTTATTTATAGTTTTATTTATAAAAAATTGACAAGTTGGTCTTGACAATGGCACTCTGCAGAAAAATAACACTCAATGTCAGAAAGAGCGGTTTGCGTTTTGTTGAGGACATGTAATAATTTATCAGGATAATATCAACATAACTGGGCTAATACAGAACATGATAAACTGCACAGCTTGTTCAGCAAATTTGTATTGGCTCTATATAACTGATTTGTAACTACACCATCACTAGTAAAAATTGTATTGCCTGTCATTCTGACATAGCTAGAGGGTTTTCTTCTTATGTTTGAGAAGTAAGATTAAGCAGGACTCACAAAGGGAGGAAATAATGAATGCAGAAAAAATTTGTAAAGTATTGTCTTGGGATGGAAAGAATAAACCCAATAACGAAATAAAATAAAAAATCCTACAAATTAAAAAATATACTTTACAAATATCATATGCCAAAATATATACAGCAAGGGAAACATCTGCCTGTCAAGCATTTAGGTCAATTTCTCAAGTAAAAAAATAATGGCAAATCTTAAGGATCTGAGATGTCACTTTATGTGCCCCTCACTGAGGTTCACAGACTCTGAAGTTCCAATTATAAATGGGGTAAGGGTGGGCTTATTTCATAATGGGGCATTCACAAAATATAGCATAAGCAGCATACAGAGCACACCATAGAACACACACATCATACAGTATAGCAGTGCTGTGTCTTGGCCCAGGCCTAGGGCAGCTCTTTGCCCCCCCCCCCCCCTGCTCCCGAGTCAGCCCATTCACTGCCAGGGTTGCTGGCTGCAGCGTTCAGAGAGCGCCTCTCTCAAAGATCGTGTGGTAACAGTTCCCCTCCTCTCCTCCACACAGATGGGAGAGCAGAGTGACAGCTGGTCAGTTTCTCTTCCTGTGTTGTGACCCCAGGTGCACATGGAGACGTCAGATTGTGGCTTTCAGACTTGGAAGGGTTGAGAGTAAGATACTGATCCTCACGGTCTCTCCTTGCAATCCTCATGCCGTGGCTTATCTGTGCTACAGCTTTCCCACTTTGTTTCTCCTATCCCCCTGTTATCTGAAATATGGACTCTCTGGTAAATAACCATCTGTGTCCTTGGTGCTAGGGGACTAGGGGAGGACTGTGCTTCTCTACTCTGCTTCAATGGACACAGGTACACTGCTGCTTACCTAAATAGTTAACTATTTACAGCTTAACATCTGCAGGCTGGTGCTTCTGGCATAAGCCTAGGTTCAGACTTGTGTGACCTCAGGCACCGTAGGTGTTGATAACACATGCAATGTCTGAGCAATGCGAGTTCAGTCATACAGTTGTATGGCTGAACTCGCATTGGATTCACACAGAAAAAAGTGCAGGGTCTTGTTTTTCCCCACACTGGAATCAAATCGCATAGGTGCGCTCACCTATGTGATCCGATTCCTGTACGAATCCACAGTTCTCATTGCGATCTGTGAACCGATCTGAGGGTGGCATTAACTTTGTAATGACACCCACAGTGGTTCGCAGAAGGCAGTGTGAACTGCCTGTAGGTAGGACACGATAGCATTGATGGGCACTGGTGAGGCTGCATTGATGGGCACTAATGAGGCTGCGCTTGATGGGCACTGGTGAGGCTGCATTTAAGGGCACTGATGAGGCTACACTGATGGGCACTAATGAGGCTGCACTGATGGGCATTAATGAGGCTGCGCTGATGGGCACTGGTGAGACCGCATTGATGGGCACTGGTGAGGCTGCACTGATGAGCACTGGAGAGGCTGCACTGATGGGCACTGGTGTGGCTGCACTTGGTACCCACTTTAAGCCCACATTCACATTGGGCTGATTTGGCATGCTATTGCCGGAAATGTCACTGTTTGAATTAGTGCGACGCTGACTTTGCGACTCCGCACCGATTCCTAAAAGTAGTTCCTATACTACTTTTGGTGACTTCAGAGCAATTTGAATAGACATCTGTGTATGAATCCACACAGATGTCTGTCAAATTGTCCTGGAAGTCGGACGACATTGCTGGTTTGAAATCATGCGAGTTCAGCTGAATAGTTAGTTATTATTAGTTAGTTAGTTAGTTATTCTTTGGAATTTTCCAATTTTCTTTCTTATTTTCAGATTTTTGCATTTTTGAATTTATGAATTTACGAATTTACAAATTGTGATTTTGATGAATGACCCAAAGAAAAAAACAAAAAAAAAACAATGGGTCAATCAGGCTTGTAGGGCCACACACCCAGGGAAAACTGTTACAGAGAACACGACTTCCAACTAGAAGACCAACTCCAACAATGGACCTCAATGGGATAGGTAATAGGCAGAGAGCCACATGGATAGTTGCTCCAAAAGGACACATTTATGAAAAGGAAGAAGAAGTAGGCACATAGGAGTTTATTTACGAAAGGCAAATCCACTTTGCACTGCAAGTGCAGTTGAAAGTAGAGTCGCTCTAAATCTAAGTGGTAGATCTAAAATGAGTGGAAGCTCTTCTGATTTTATCATCCAATCATGTGCAAGCTAAAATTCTGTTTTTTATTTTCCTTGCATGTCCCCCTCGGATCTACAGCGACTTTACTTCCAAGTTTACTTTCAGTGCAAAGTGGATTTCCTTTAGTAAATAACCCCCATAGTGTAATTCCATTTAAATCAGAAGTAATTTATTCAATAAAAAAGGATACACTCACATTTTAGTAGATAAAAAAGTTATTTGGAATAAAACAGGGACTTCAGCATATGAAAAGATATATCCAGCTAAAAGCTTTGGTTACAAAAGGAAGAGTTAGAACCTCTTTTAAAGTGGATGTAAACCTGATTCATGAAATTTGAACTGGGTACATATATCTGTAATGTTTCTTATCTCTTTTCAAAGCACTATGTCCCGTAGCTGTCTCCTGCTTCGTTCTTCTGTTATCAACCTGATAACTCCTGACAAGTTCTCCATCACATATGATGAAAGCAGCCAGAGTTTTGTGTTGGGAAGGATTCTATAAATAGTAGACATGTGCAATTTGTTTCATTCTTGTTTCTAAACAAATTTCGACAAATTTGTTAATTTGGACATATCCAATATTAACGAAAACCCGAAAACTAAATTTTCCGAATATTCGTAAATTTGAAAATTTGGAAATTCAGAAATTCTAAATTCAAAAATCTGAAAACCCAAAAATTAGAAACTCGGAAACAATAACTAACTAATAATAACTTAACTATTACTAACTATTAAATGATAAGTATTAATAAATAACAATAATAATAATAAAGCCTTTGTATTATTATTATACATTTTTTCCTTTCCATTTGTTTAGATGCGGTATTCGTTATTTCGGATAATTCGTAACTTTGGATAAATTCATATTCGTTACCTTCACTAACAGCCAAATTTGAAGGGAAATTCCAATACCTATAATTGAATAGTTAGTTATTATTAGTTAGTTAGTTATTTTTCCGATTTTCTTTATTATTTTCAGATTTTTGAATTTTTGAATTTATGAATTTACGAATTTACAAATTGTGATTTTGATGAATGACCCAAAGAAAAACAAAACAAAAAAAACAATGGGTCAATCAGGCTTGTAGGGCCACACACCCAGGGAAAACTGTTACAGAGAACATGACTTCCAACCAGAAGACCAACTCCAACAATTCAGATTTTTGCATTTTTGAATTTATGAATTTACAAATTTACAAATTCCCATTTTAGCAAATAACCCGAAGAACGAAAAAAAAAAAAAAAAGGAATGAAACGAAAACGAAAATTAACAAATGTTTTCAGCAGTGCACATGTCTAATAAATAGATTAGCAAAGCCCTGAACTATTCAAGGGACAGAGCTGAAAGTCTCTACCCAATCAACTTGGCTGTATGCCCAGGCTTCACTGCAGTGCTAACCAGGAAGAGAAAAATCTCCTAACTCGATGTGTACTTTCTAAACCGTATATAAAGATGAAGACAGCAGATATACATGTAAAACTTATGTAGGGAGATTTGTTTCATCTCTGTGTATCATCTGAGTCTGTACACTTCACTGGGTATAGGAGAGGGTTTACATCCTCTTTAAGTTGGTATTGCTATCTTGTTCCAGTGACCATGGAATTGATGATGGATCCACATAAATGTTTCCCAACTCTACTCCTCAAGTACTCCCAACAGATCATGTTTTCAGTCTTCCTATTATTTTGCACAGGGGATTTGATCAGTTTCACAGCCTTAGTAATTATCACAGCTGTTTCATCTGAGGGAAATCCTGAAAACATGAACTGTTGGGGGTAACTAAGGACTGCAATTGAGAAATGTTGATCTACATTACTGGATGACATACTTGATGATGGATTTACACCATAATGCATTTATTTTTTGGGGGGTCAACAGTGCCTGCATGTTTATTTCCATATGAGAGATCTGGTGTCCCCCTTTTTCCAAAAGGGCTTCCAGATTTTGAATACAAAGGTCTTGCGAGCTACTGTGTGTGTTCACTTTAACTACTCACAATGTGTAAATATATATGTGAGGATGATCAGCTGCTGACACTGTTCACAATCCCATATACATGTGCAAAATAAATATAAACAACATAAGTGTCGCGCTATACAGTCAAAAATATATCCTGTGAATTATGCAGAAATCATATACATTGCATTATAAATACATTTAAATAATTGATAAGCTAATAAAATAAATATCTGTCCAATACATGTACTAAAATTTGATCATAAACACCAGTCCATCAGTAGGTGTCCTTAGTGAATTTCAATATAAGTAGATCCTTGTGAAAAGTGCTCCAAAGATATTCAATGTGCCACCGCTCTCATAAAATAGTCAATCAAAGTACTCACACATTTAAGGTGCTTGCAGCAAACCACTCTATGTTTGACAATCTGTTTATAATCCCAGATGGAGCCGCACAGTGGTTGTTTTGTCTGCAGCTCCTTGTCCTCATAAGACTGCTGCTGCCTACACCATCCTCTCCCATGCGTGTCAACACAGGGATTACATGTCTTCCTCAGGAATGTGCTCCAGATTTTGATAACTCCCATCTGAAGACCTCAATACCACATCTACCATGTCATGGATGTGAGGAAGAGGTCCTTGTCTCCATCAACATTGAATCATGATGTCTTATCACAGCCCCTGGCAAGTTACCCTCCTTTTAAGAGAATATATGTAATGGTATGAGGTTCAAGAAAGGGATGGCGCACGCTCCTTTCCCTTCCTTTTTCTGGCCATCCAGACTGCATGTTCAAATAATAGTCTCATGGATTTTGTCGGAAAACCAAGACCAAGATTGTTTTTGTTTTTGTTTTTCTTTAGTTTTCTTGCTTGGGGTCCACTTGAAAATGCATACCAGACCCTCATTAAGAGTCTGGTATAGATTTTGGGGGGACCCCATTGTAATTGTTTTAATTACTTTTTGTGTAGCATGCCCCCTCAAAACCCATCATGGAATGGATAAGGGTCTGGCATAGATATTGAGGGGAATATCCCAGGAATTATGTTTACAAATCGCACAAAGCCAGTTGTGAAATGTCATTAAATGGCAACAGTTTTTTTTCTAAATGGCACTTTTCTTGCAGTACATCCTACAACGGTGCCACTTCACGTGCAGTTTTAAGGTAGCCCTAAGGCACATTATTTAAATTAACTGCATATTTTTAAATTTTGCCCTTTAACCCATTTAAAAGACCTGCAGTACTTTAAAAAAAATGCCATTAGTACATATTTCCTATGGCAGTGTCCAGCTACATACAGTATGCCCAAAAGCTTGCAAATATGCCTTGAAAAGGGTTAGAATAAATTACACGATTTGACTTACATAGACTTTAATGGGATTCCATTGCTATGTTCAGGCTTCGTGGATTTCAGGCTGGGTTCAGTAAACAGTTTGTGAATAGATAGTTTTGCTGGACCTTCAGAGAAACAACTAGGTGCCTTCTAAAAATCACAGCTCTGATATGAATTGGCACATACTGTATATAACAGTATCTCTTTACCTCTGTGGTGAATGTATTGTGTAATGCAAGTACAGCTCAAGACAGGAGTGAATTCAAATTTGCTAACGTCCAAAATTTCAGACTTGGGGTGGTGGTCCCAAAGTTCTTGATCCAATTGTTAAAATAAAAAAGAAATATATTTGTGTAGCGCCGTCTCCTGACAAGCACGCGTTATGTGTTTTTTTCAATTTAATGTTCCTAAAACCACAGTTGGGTTTTAGGGTTAATTATGCCAAATTATGGTTTCAGTACCAGTCTAGCTGGATTGCACTGGGTTCTACTTGACCACAGATGTCACTGTCACCTCTGGAAAGTGTGAGAAAGCAGTTTAGCTAGGCGTATTGAGTGCCATTCTTTCTCGGAACCAGCCCAGTGGGTGTGTCATCCTGCTGTGCATTCTGGGAAAGGGTATTTAAGGTACTGAGGTCACGTGCTTCTGGGTTCCGGTCCAGAAGATTTTTCTGTCTGTTTGGTTCTGGTCCTCCTGACCAGCCCCCATGGCACTCATGGCCTGGTGTGCAGATCCATCCACTTGCGAGTCTCGAAGCTTGATAGCCCAAGGTGAAGTAACTGAGAGGAGGATTCAAAGGTGCCGTCTCATCTGAGGAGAGGCCCAGCAACTGGAGAAGCACCCAGGGGAGGACTCTTCGGGAGAAGGCCATGCATAAGGTTGGTTTCTCATAAGGAGCCTGGAGGCTCAGTTGAAGGACACTGAATGGATCTACACTCATACGGTATCGCCGGACTGGCTGCAAGATACTGGTACTGTATGATAGCTCTCTAAATTTTCCCATGTCCCTCAGTTATATCTAAGTCTGTGGGAGAGACTTTATTCAAGTGTTCTACATCTAAGTCTGTGGCAGAGACTTTGCTTTACTTAAACACTCTATCGGCTGCTAGGCCTAGTGGGAGGAGGTCTATCCGGTGGCTGTGACAATCCAGTTGTGAGCGGTAGTTCTCTGGATTTCAATAGTGAGAGACTCTCTATTTTTGCAGCTCCAAAAAGTACCTGAACTCCCTTCCTAACCCTCTACCTTTCATTGAGAAGCTGTGTTACTTGTCTTTTCAAATAAATATCCCAAAAAGAGGATCCAGTGTCAGTTTCTACAATTCTTTGGGCCATCTACCTCGGGAAACCCCTAGATGCGCACAAGGTCAAGAAGGTAACGGTAAGCCCTATAAAACCAGCAGCTCATTCGGGGGTCAGTGCTACATTTGTATTGTATACAATACAGATACATATATTTGTATTGTATACAGTATATGGTAAACTACATTGTTTTTATATATTTACTTTATTGTAGACTCATGGTGTGTTTATTAATGTAGTTTCACAGAGCTTGAGGAAGTGGAATGCATGGGACTCACTGAACGTGACGTGTAATGACCAATGACATCCCCCCTTGTTATTAACATCCAAAACTTTAAAAACCATCTGGCTTGGAAATAACAAAGGACATAAGAACTTTATTGAAAGGTGGGGAGTCAATAGTGTACTGTGAAACAAATAATCTTTAACTGTGGAACACACTGGAGTTGATTTAATAAAATTTGAAATTGAAAACCCTGATGCAGCAGTCCATCGTAGCCAATCAGCTTTGACAAAGCAAATTGGAAGCTGATTGGTTTCTATACAGATCTGCACCAGATCTTGCACTCTCCAGTTTTAATAAATTAACCCCATTGCATATTTGCAAATAAGTTACTATGTCTGAAATGTAATGTATTTTTAATGTTTTAAAGAATTTGAACATATTTTTGGAATTTTAACTGTGGTGTATTTTGTATACATACCAGAGCAACCTCAAAGTGTCATATATGGTTGGTTCTTTTAAATTTTGGCAGTTTATATTTATATGATGTATGTATGCCTTAGAGGATTGCGCCTCCCACTCACTATTTCACCCAGCCCCTTCTAAATAAATTATACTAAATAATACGTATATTCACTAAATGATCACTGTGCCCCCATAATATCCAAAATTTATACACAAAACATTAATTTATATTTGCAAAAATAGCGTACTTCTTGTGCAATGTTTAATTCAACCACTCCAACTGTGCCGTCTTAATCCTCATTCATCTTCTAATCAAAAGTTGAGCGCCAGTACAATTTAATTTTTGGTTTATATTTATATGATCCTATAATTTGATGATGGGGCTAAAGAAAACAGTCTAAGCCACTTCTCATAAAAGTCTATGAAGGATAATAAGAAAATTCTATTCAAATCTAACATTATGGGAATTTCTAAATGTACTCTACTACCCATCTCTCTTGGATGCTGATCACCCTATAAGATGAATGAGGCCTGTCACACTTGTGCTAATTAACATCAGTTGTTTGGCCTTTAGGAGACATCAAGCTGTGATAGTGTCACAAAAAACTCATGAGCTGTTGCTGTTAGAATTGTACTACAAAGATATCCACTGGTAAAAACTAATTTTCTTGCTTTCTCAATATCTTGTTTGATTATCCTGTAACTTCTACAGTGTTCCTCAAATTTCTTAATTGTGTGTGATTTAGCCTCTTCCCACCAAGGCTATAGTAATATGACAGCTGGAAGGGAGCTCCCAGGTTGCAGGGGGATATCATATGATATACTCCCAGCTGTGCACGTCCTGCATGTTCTGGTAGCCGCACTGCAGCGTGATCTGTTACTGGACACAGTGGATGACATATCTGTGTACAGGGCCAGCCTCAGTATCATGTGATTGCTGTGACCACATGAGAGTTGTACATAATGAATGGCTTTCATTTATAGCAATTCATTGTGTAGTATTGTGATCTCTGTGATTGGTATAGACAGGGCCAATCACAGCACACTGTAACATGTGATAGCAGTGGCCAATCACAGCTATCCCAATAGTACATAATGGCTATGAATGGATGCCATTCATAAAAAATATTGCGTATACCAGTGATCATCAGTGTTATAAGTAATCATATTGTTAAAAAAAAATCCTGATCAACTCCCCACAGTGTCACTATAATAACACTGCACTGCTCTGATCACAGTATGAAACAAAAAAGAAAAGAAAAACTATGGCCATAAATAATATGCACTGATTTGGGTTTTTTTTACTAAAGAAATATAGTAAAAAAATGTTTTCCTTAATGTATGAAGAAAGATTATTTATTTGCAAAATTCTATAACAGAAATGAAGACAAAAAGTCAAAATTTTCAGTATTTGTTAATAAAAAAATAAAAACCCAGTGGAAATTAAATGCCACCAAAAGAAAGCTCTATCTGACTCAAAAAACAGATAAAATTGAATTGGGGTACAGAGTTACATGACTGAGTAATTGGCATTTAAAGTGTGTGAGCGCTGAAAGATGAAAATTGACCTGGGCAGGAAGGGGGTGAAAGTGTCCAGTATTGAAGTGGTTAAATACAGATTATTTTTTGTTTATCATTAACTATGGTACAGATAAACAGTATCTATTGTGTCATTTCAAAATTAATGAATTATTACAGAAAAAACATAGCCTCCACATTAAACTTCTACAGTAATTTTCAGCTTTTGTGCCAAGTTTATTAAGCATACCAGGATGTAATAAAATGTATTATTGATCTTTTTGGTGATTATACCTTCTATGAAAATTAATAACGCAAACCATTCGCTCAATAGTTCAGGAAGGACAAAAAAATCTATCTGATATATTAACCGCATGTTCATGCACTGTCTGCAGAATGATGTAATTGCGAGCATATTCCAACAACATGCAAGAAATAGAATTTAACTGGAAGATTAATATTTGAATTTATGAGAGTGAAATTGGCACAAGTTTGGGAATACATAAAACTTTTTCTTTTTTGCAATTTGTTTCTCCTCCAAATCCCCTCTTCTTTAGATAATTTCTAAAACTGTACAAATGACATAAACATCTTACTTGTAGCACAGCTTTCCCTAGAGGCCTGTAAACATATCAGTGCACTTGATTATAAGTTTAAACTGATGGCAGTGCCAAAATAAGGCTCCATGTGACTCTTGGTAAAGTGGTAATAGACGACCTCTTCTCTGACTTCTGATGTCAAGTATTCCAAGTACAGGGCAACAAGATCTTCATCAGTAAGACATAACATCAACAAAAATAATGGATGGTAAAGACATAATGAAAGTAATCATGCTGTGTGCATTTCTCAAGTCTGGTATAACATATGACTTATGTCAATTCCCAACTTATATAGTACTTCTTTCATATGTTGGACATATTGCAAATGTTTGGGCATCTTTAGGAGTTGGGTTTTGGTCCACCATGTCCACCTATCCTCTGGCCAGCATATGTCCCATGTTGTAGTTTACATTAAATAACGGCAAACACTCTATGAAAGTCTATGCTGCAAATGGGCCACCACTAAACCTAAAACCACGTATAATTATTATGCAAGTTCTGAAATGCTCCATTTTGACACTTGTGTATAAAGCTGCCCTGATTTTACCTTTTGGGCTTTAAGAAAGTTGCATGACTATGTTCTTTATGTGATACTATAGGATAAGGACAGAAATAGCCTTAGTCAGGGGCCATTTACGTACAAGGCTTTCTTATAGCTAAAACAAATACATATATTAATGACCTACGTAAAGTGGACCTTCCAACAAAAAAAAGACACAAAGGGGGAGATTTACTAAAACCAGTGCACACAGAAAAACCAATCAGTTTCTAGGTTCAGCTTGTTCAATTAGTCTTTGACAATAAAACCTAGAAGCTGATTGGTTACTATGCACAGCTGCACCAGATTCTGTGTGCACAAGTTTAAATAAATCTCCCCCAAAGAAAACATCACTAGTAAAGGGTAGAACATTCATGGAACTAAGCCAAGCCATATATTATACAATTTACTTTACTATAAACATGCGAACACAGTGATTGCTGCTAGCAGCTATAGCCGCTGGCAATAATCTCATGCTAAAAATCCGACATGCTGGTTGTAGCCAAGTGGATCAATGGATCATCTTGGGTACAATCAACCTGCCCATTCATGTATCCAATCTCGGCTGGTTCAGCAGGGATCGATCCAACTATGACCAGCTTAACATTTTCAGGACAGTCAACAAATGCAGTCATTGTATTTCTCTAATGATAGGTTTTCTTTAATAACATCATGATCTTTTAATAGGTTTCTTGGCAGTTTTAGAAGATGAATTGCAGCCTAGGGCATAACTACAGCCAGAGTACCTCAAGGCTTGGCAAAGTCAGGTGCTGGCTGCCAATCAGTAGCACAGTGGATATTGTTGGCCTACATTACTATGTATTTTTCCCCCAGTTATTCACCAATGTGTACTTCACACACAGCTTCCACAGCACCATAAACATAATTGTCTGGGCCAGAAGGGACCATAACAATTTTGCTATGGGTCATAATTTATTGTTTCTCCACTGAGTGCTTTCATATTGGTCTAATCATGTAAATACAAATATTGAGCACTGGAGTATTGATGATTTTGTACTTGGCATAACACCACATTTTCAGCACAAGCTAGTTTTCAACAGATCCTCCCTCTGTCAGTGTTTTATCTATAAAACATGCTATAGCATGTGTCCGTACAGAAGAGGAACAGGAAAGTAATACTGCTATGCTTTCAATTGGGAAAAGGATCCAGATAAAGCAAAGCAATGGCATTGAATATGATCTAAATCATGGGTAGGCAACCTCTGAGAGGTGAGACCTACCTGAACAACATGAAGGAGATCAAAGATCACTGGGGTTCAGCACCCTTTCTTTTTAAAAGACATTAACCAGAAAGCCCTAACTAAATGTGTCAGTGTCAGTAGGAGAGTGGATGGTGTGTGGACGGTGTTGGTATCACAGTGGATGCCTGGCTGCATCTGCCCTTTCTTTAGCCCTCCTGGCTACTTCTCCACAGTCTTTCCAGACTGCCCACTCACCAGTCCATCCAGCAGACTCTCCTGGAGAATTACTGGACATTATGACCTGCTCCTGCTGTCCTCTCCTTGCTCCCGTGCCTCCAGAAAAGATCATCTGTGTGTTTTAGTCATCAGTAGAGCAGTGGACAGTGTCAGTATGCAGTGGATGGTGTCAGTAGGGCAAAGGTCGGTGTCAGTGTCAGTAGGACAGTGGATGGTGTGTGGATGGTGTCGGTAGGGCAGTGGATGCCTGGCTGCAGCTGCCCTTTCACTAGCCCTCCTGGCTACTTCTCCACAGTCTTCTCAGACTGCTCACTCACCAGCCCACCCAGCTGACTCTCCTGGAGAACTACTGGATGTGCTGACCTGCTCCTGCTGTCTGGCCGAGTATAAACCATGTATGGACCGGCTAATTGTACCCAAGTTGATTGATCAATCAACTTGGGTAAAACTAGGTTGTCAGATTTTTCATGTGACTACTGCCAGCAATATTCACTGTGTGTTCTCCCAACAGGGATGGCTCCACTTGCCTCCCTGCTGGGAAAATGGAAAATGGTATACTCACCTTTCGGTAATTTTCCTTTCCTGACGCATCTTCACGGCAGCACACATTGGGTTGTGATTCCGCTCCCACAACCTGACAGGATTAGTTAACTATAAATTTGAAGGGGGAGACACTCCGCTGCATTCTCTGTATATATCACATTAAAGTGGGGTGGGATTCTGTGTGCTGCCATAAAGATGCATCTGGAAAGGAAAATTACAGAAAGGTGAGTATACAATTTTCAGTTTTCCTGACGCCTTCATGGCAGCACACACTGGGAAATAACTTGCCAGTCAGGTGGGTGCAAGAAAATAATATTTATTCCTTATAATGCTGAATTAGCTCTAACAATGGACCTACTGAAGTCTGCCATAGCTAAGTGAGCAGAGTCTACCCTATAGTGAGAAATGAAAGTGTGTCAGGAGGACCAAATTGCTGCCCTGCAAATCGTCTCCGGTGAAATCCTGCAATATGCTGCCCAGGAGGTAGCCACTGCCCTGGTCGAGTGAGCCCTGATGTCTTCAGAAATTGCCAGATGGCGATTGGAGTATGCCTTCTGGATGGATTTGACTAACCAGGAGGCGATAGTATGCGAAGTAGCTGCTTGAACTCATCTGTTTCCATGAGGGATAACCATGAGGGAATCCATCTTCCCAAAAGGAGTTGTAGCCACAAGATAACTAATGATGGTTGTTTTGACATCTAGTGCATGAGGTTCGCCGTGTTCATTAGTAAAGGATGGGAGGACGATGTCTTGATTAAAATGGAAGTTGCTGCCTGCGGGATGAAGCGGTCTGAAGATTTCAGCACCACTTCATCAGGGAAAAACACTAAGTAAGGTTCTGTTGCCATTAGTGCTTGGATCTCAGATACTCTCTATACTGATGTAATTGCCATGAGGAAAGATAGTTTCAGAGTTAAATCCCACAGTGAGATTGATTCAGATGGAGTAAAAGGAGGACTGGAAAAGGCATCTTTACTACTACTCCTACTGAGAGGTCCCATGATGGAAACGTTGGTTTCTTGGGAGGTCTGATCTTCAGACAGGCTCTCAGGAATTGGATCATCAGAGGGTGTAATGCCCATCTAGTGCCTGTTTTGGCAGACAAAGCGGATACTTGACCCTTTAGGGTACTTGACCTTAATCCCTTGTCAACTTCTGACTGGAGGAACTCTAAAATTGGAGGAGGTTCTAGTGAAACAGGATTCCATACCCTCTGCCGTGCCATGGAAAATAACTTCTACACACTGCTTGTGTAGGTGGTGTTTTTGGTAGTTTTCCTGGCTTGCATCAAAGTTGATATTACTTCCTGAGAACAGCCTTGTTCCCTCAGCCTAACCCTTTCAACTTTCAACTTCCAAGCCGGATGTAAGAATTGGCCTTGAGATAGGAGATCCGGGGTTATTGGAAGAGGAATTGGAGACTGAAGACTGAGTTACAACATTGTCGTGAACCACGGTCTCCTGGGCCAGAATGGGTTAATGTAGCTGAAGATCTCTGGTGCCTGGACAGGAACCTTGCAATTAGCAGAGTTGGAGGGACTTGTACCCCAACTTGAAGTTCCATGGGTGAATTAGGCAATCTATTCCCTTGGCTGGTGGGAATGATGCTCTTGACAGGAACCTCAGACACTTGGCATTAGCAGATGTAGCTGCTAAGTCAACTTCTGGCATTCCCCAAGTCTTCGAAAGAAGGGAAAAGGCCTGGTAGCTCAAGGACCATTCGTTGTCTCTCGACTCAGATAGTCGGCTAACATATTCTGTGCTGCCGGGACATATACTGCCCTAAGGTCTATCAGATGTGCCAGTGCCCATTCCAAGATGGGACAGACTTCCTCCATCTTGGTACCCCCTTGTTTCTGGATATAGGACACTGCAACTCTGTTGTCCATCCGGATAAGCACATTCTTCCCCTTCAGGAACAGTGCAAAAGCCATGAGAACCTGGAAGGCTGCCCTGAGTTCTAATATATTTGATACTTCACCCTGGGACTGAAACTGCCATCGGCCTTGATCTGCTTGATCTCCATAGTGAGCTCTCCCCAACCGCTCTGACTGGCATCTGATGTGACTACTTCTGGGCCTGGTAGAACTATCAATCTGTATCTTCTGAGGTTGACCCAGTGTGTTTGCCACCATACCGACTGTTTCACCGGTCTGGGAATGGGAATAGCCTGACGCATTGATACTCCATCCCACTGCTTTAGAAAGGAATTTTGCAGAACTCCCATGTGCAATTGTGACCATTGCACCATGGGTAGAGTCGCAGACATGGACCCCAGCACACTCAAGCAGGCTCTGGCTGGTAAATGCTTGATGACAATAATTTCCGCATTTTCTGAGGAAGTTGTACCCTGTTCAATTTGGTATCCAATTTTGCTCCCAGAAATACCATAGTTTGTGTGGGTTGCAGACTGCTCTTCTTCCAGTTGACCAGCCAACCAATGTTCTGGAGAGTTGTGAGTAAAATTCTCTGATGACAGAGCAGTTTCCCGACTTTCTGCTAAGAGTAGAATATCGTCCAAATAATGGTGTATTCGTAGTCCATTTTCTCTGAGGAATGCAACCAAAGGCAGCAGGACCATGGTAAACATCCTGGGAGCTGAAGAGATACAGAATGGGAGGCACTGGAATTGTAAGTGGTACTGGTTGATAGCGAATCAGAGAAACTTCTGAAAGGGTAAAAAGAACAGGCAAAATAAAGGGTGTAGACCACTGCAATATTATGAAGCTTCTTTAAAGCTTACTGTGCCAGCATATCCAGATGCCCTCTGAGACTGGACACCAGAATGGAAGTTCCCTCCATAGAAGCTCCTTTAGAGACTGTACAGGAGGGACTTCCAAACAGGAGAGGCTTGAACCTGCTGGGGTGAGTGTGGTAAAAAGCCTGTTCCTTTGGACTTCTAACTAGGAGAAGCTTTGTCCATCCAATCTGTCAGGTGAGGATAAAAAAGAGAATGCAGCGGGGTGTCTCCCCTTCAAATTTATAGTTAACCAATCCTATCAGGTTGTGGGGACGGAGTCACAACCCAGTGTGTGCTGTCATGAAGGCGTCAGGAAAACACAATAGCTCTGTGAGAGGAAAGAAATTGACACCCTCTATAGATGGCTTTGCTGGTATGAGTAGCCTACATCACGTATGTGGTGTTATAGGTTGAACATAGTTCACCTTTTGATTAAATGAGCAGTTGTTTTTGGTTAATCTAAATTGTCTGTAAGGTACAGGTATATTTGCATGGTCTCTACCCATTAGAGTTTGCCAAAAGTAAGTAAAAATGTCAGTAAATTTTAATAAGTGATCTACAAAATTTCAGGTAATATAGTCCCTAGCACAACATCAAATGGATGCAGTTTTACAGATGCATCATGCTACCTGATGTTTCACATATGAGCATACAGTCCAAGGGTCTGTATAGATGAACTTATGTTCACTCCAGAAAAGCTTTTCTGTCCATACAAATTAACGCAAATGCAAAGGCAGTTTAACACAGCTTAGAAGGACATCACCTGGAACTCAGAACTCAGTATACTTACTTCTGTACTTGGGAAATGATTCTGTTTGGTACAAAGATTTGCACACACATGCCACACGCATGCCACACTGCACAGCAAGGCAGGTAACATACTTTTCCAGATTCAGTAGTGTAACTTTATATATCACTATCACATCTCTGGCCTACTTATTGCGCAGTGGATCAACTTCATCACCTCCATCCAATGAGCAGGTAGCTTGCCAAGGAAGCAGTTCCACTTTAATTTACCTCTAAGGTATATGGATGTTGTAATGAGTTTATGCCAGCACAGTCATCATATGTTAGAATGCACAATTCACTGCAACTCTTAAAGCAGTTGTATACCCACTGATTTTTTTTTTTAACTCACCTGCAAAGGAAAAGGCATAATGAGCTAGTATGCACCGCATACTAGCTCATTATGAAATACTTACCTTAGAACGAGGCCCCGACATCTGACCCGATCCCCGCCGAGGGAGCTGACATGTTCCCTCGCCATTTCTTCACTCACAGTGCCGGAGCCGCGATATCGTCAACTCCCGCGCATGCGCACGGGACATTTCTTCCCAGCAGGGTCCGGCGTCCGCCGGACTTTCAGTCGAGAATCCCCTGTGCGCATGCGCGGCTTAGTCAGTGGCGCATTGTGAGGGGAATATCTCCTAAAGCGTACAGGTTTAGGAGATTTTTTTTTACCTACAGGTAAGCCTTATTATAGGCTTTCCTGTGGGTAAAAGTACCTAAATTGACTATACAACTACTACTGTGCTAACATTGGTTTACCATGTGGGAAAATGAAAACTGTTTGCACACTTTTAGAGCACCGGGCGATGTAAAGACAGATAGGTTCACTCATTTTCAAGGACCATTCACAGCACTTTGATGTTGCACATTCTACTTTTCAAAATTGTGCAAAAGCATGTTTTTTGACCAGATTTTAGATCTTATAACCATTATTAAAAACAGTCTTACATTGGCTGGTAAGAATTTAAAAAATAATGCTGGCATAACTAGTTTTTATGTTGCTGCTCTGCTAAATCACAACCTCATCTAAATGAATTATTTTAACAAATTTTGAAACAAACGAGGACTAATAAAGAAGGCCTGGCCTGGCTCTTAGAAAAAATATGAGTTTGATGTATTAGGACTTCATTCCCATACTCAATGCCAATCTTAAACGTAAGATCATTTAAACCTAAAATGCCAGGCTGAAATAAAACAAAAACCAGTGTGCTTATGGAACTCTGGAAACGTCCATATGCAAAAACTAATTTTCAACAGACATGGAAAAAAAGTCCTGGTATTTTGCTTTTTTTTGGTTTGTTAGCAGATTGTAGGTTTAAATATTTATTTTATTTTCTTTCTTTCTGCACAGGGTTGTGAAGCATATAGTATACTGCAAACTCAAACAAGAGGATATCATTTGACATTACACACATCCACCCCTATGCACAGAAAGGATTTTGAAGCTTTGTTAACCCATTCACCTAAAGATCTACTATATACGATATATTGCAAGGATTTGAGTAAACTATATTGCAAATTCCAAAACTTGTTTTTGTAGTTTTTGAGAGAGTTTTCCCATCAGAAAACGCTATTAAAACAGCTTTTTTCAAGCATTTTTTTTTCCTCCAAGTGCTGTAAAAAATGCTAATAAAATTCTATTGTCAGTGCTTTTCAGCCAGCATTTTTTTTCCAGTGTTTTTTGAGTTTATAAACTCAGAAAGTCTGCTTAACTTACAGTATCTCACAAAAGTGAGTACACTCCTCGCATTTATTTAAAAATGTACCTTTTCGTGTGACAACACTGAAGAAATAACGCTTTACTACAATGTAAAGTAGTGAGTGTACAGCTTGTATAACAGTGTAAATTTGCTGTTCCCTCACAATAACTCAGCACACAGCCATTAATGTCTAAACCACTGGCAACAAAAGTGAGTACACCTCTAACGGAAAATGTTGCCAGTGGTTTAAATGGCTTGTTTTGTTGTTTTATTAGGGGATGATAATTTGGATGGGGTAGAGAATTATGGGATGGCCAGTGTGAAAAAAACATAACTTCAGGGACAACTTCCTCCCTATTTACAGATTCGTCTTCTCACTTCCTCCTGCACACACTTTATTCCTCTATGTACAGCTCCTGCAGCACTAATAGAGTTAACAGCATAACACATCTCCTTTTGCCTTCCTGTGGCCACTGTGGCAAGTTCCACTTGCTTATAGAATGCTAGCCCACCTGGCTGCCACCAGCTGCACCTGGCTGCTTTTCTGCCCAGTCCTCCTGACTGTCTCTCTGCCCCAGCCTTTCCCAACTGACACACACACATGGAGTTGCCCCAGGGCAAGGTTGGATGAAGACTTTGCACACCACTGTCAGATGGGAGTCTCTCCCTGTGTCTTTCCCTGCACCATACTGATTTTCACTCTCTCTCTCCTTGCTCTCTCTGCTGCCTCTCTGACTTGAACCCATCCAACTGCCTCCTGTGGTGGGATTCTTTTAGGCCAGCCTCCCGCACTGCATCTCCATCTTCCACCCGAACTCCGCTGTTGGCATGGTTTCCAGGCCCACACGTGGGGATTTGCTGAGGGCCCATAATTATTCAAGGTAGCCCCTTCCAGCATGCACCTACTATATTCTAGAATATTCTCCAACATTCCAGAGAGCTGCCAGAATGAGTCATCCAGCCCTGAACTCTTGTAACCCTGACCCAATTACAGACTTACCATGTAACAATAGCCAGAGTATAGTTTACCTACTCTCATTACTAGTAGCACACACTAGAGGTTGCTACACCCACCTCCCTCTAAAAATCAGCTATGTCCCCATTGGCAGGCAAAAAATGTAAAAAAAAAACTGACTTCTGCACCGAAAAGCAAGGGCATCCCAAAAGAAAAGGAGGAAGCGGGAAAGGGAAAAAACTTGGACAGGGTTAATTACCAATAAATTAAAGCGGGAGTCCCCCGTTTTTTTTTTTTTAAAAGCCAGCAGCTACAAATACTGCAGCTGCTGACTTTTAAAATAATGACACTTAGCCGCCCAGCGCGCCAGCGATGTCGGCACCCGAAGCCGATCTCTCGATCGTCTCTCGGGTGCTGCCGCCGCCATCTTGCGTATGTGAATCAGGAAGTGGAGCCTTGCGGCTTCATTTCCCGGTTCCCTACTGCGCATGCGCGAGTCGCGCTGCGCAATAAGGATGGTCCCTGCTGTCTCTGGGATCCGTGTGTTTCCCAGCAGACAGCAGGGGACCTTCGGAAAGGGGCGTAGATTCTGCGGAAAGGGGCGTAGCTTCTGAAGTGGGTGCAGATACCTGTACTGTACAGGTACCTGCACCCCCCTCCCCCTGAAAGGTGCCAATTGTGGCGCCGGAGGGGGGGAGGGTTCCAATGAGCGTAAGCTCCACTTTAGGGTGGAGCTCCGCTTTAAGTGTATGAAAAGTTTAAACGTACAAAATTACATATACACAGCAAATATACATAAAATATACATCCTAACTATAGATCCCTGCAGCTAGCAAACACAACATATTTACATGTGTTCTCAAAGGCATATGTTTGCCGGTGAACCCCCCCTAAAGGGAAGTCCTCTCTCAGCAATTTAAATCAGACAGAAATGTCCATGAAGTCCATTCACTTGAGCAGAAGGACGGCCATCCTTGAAGATACCTGCAACACAGGAAAACAACGGAAAACACAGTCCTCACACTAAGAACTTGTCTAACTGTACATTCTGTCAGCAGAGAGTTATGAGCCTGCTGGCAGAAACAAAACTTTTTAACCACTTGTCTACAGTGCACTTACACCCCCCTCCTACCCAGACCAATTTTCAGCCTACAGCGCTCTCACACTTTGAATGACAATTACTCAGTCATGCAATACTGTACCCAAATCAAATTTGCGTCCTTTTTTTCACACAAATAGAACTTTCTTTTGGTGGTATTTAATCACTAGTGGGTTTTTTATTTTTTGTGCTATAAATAAAATAAGACTGAAAATTTGGTGAAAAAATACCTTTTTCTTTATTTCTGTCATAAAATTCTGCAAATTAGTAATATTTCTTCATAAATTTTGGCCAAAATTTATACGGCTACATATCTTTGGTAAAAATAACCCTACTTAGTGTATATTATTTGGTTTTTGTGAAAGTTATAGGGTCTACAAGCTATGGTGTAAATCTTTGAAAATTGATCATGCCTGATCACACCTGATCACACCTGATGTACTGAAGACCTATCTAATTTCTTGAGACGCTAACAAGCCAGGAAAGTACAAATACCCACAAAATGACCCCATTTTGGAAATCAGACATCCCAATGTATAATCTCTGAGGCATGATGAGTCTATTGAATGGTTCATTTTTTTCCAGAAGTTTTTGGAAAATGTGGTATAAAAATGAAAACGCATTTTTTTCCCACAAAGTTGTAAATTTTTAAGATATTTCCAACACATAGCATGTATATAGCAAAAATGACACCCCAAAATACATTCTTCTACTCCTCTTGAGTATGACGTTACTACATGTGTGAGACTTTTACACAGCCTGGCCACATACAGAGGCCAAACAGTGATGTAGCACCTTCAGGCATTCTACAAGCATAAATTACACATCTCATTTCTCAACCACCTATTATACTTTTGAAGGCCCTGGAGCACCAGGACAATGGAAACGCACAAAAAAATGACCCCATTTTGGAAAGCAGACACCCCAACGTATAATCTATGAGGCATGATGACTCTATTGAATGGTTCATTTTCTTCCAGAAATTTTTGGAAAATGTGTAAAAAAAATGAAAACACATTTTTTTCCCACAAAGTTGTAAATTTTTAAGATATTTCCAACACATAGCATGTATAGAGTAAAAATTACACCCCAAAATACATTCTGCTACTCCTCTTGAGTATGGCAATACCACATGTGTGAGACTTTTACACAGCCTGGCCACATACAGAGGCCCGCCAGTGAAGTAGCACCTTCAGGCATTCTACAAGCATAAATTACACATCTCATTTCTCAACCACCTATTACACTTTTGAAAGCCCTTGGGCACCAGAAAAATGGAAACGCCCACAAAATGACCCCATTTTGGAAAGCAGACACCCCAACGTATAATCTGTGAGGCATAATGAGTCTTTTGAACTGTTCATTTTTTTCCAGAAGTTTTTGGAAAATGTGGAAAAAAATTAAAACGCATTTTTTTCCCACAAAGTTGTAAATTTTTAAGATATTTCCAACACATAGCATGTACATAGAAAAACTGACACCTCAAAATACATTCTGCTACTCCTCCTGAGTATGGCAATACCACATGTGTGAGACTTTTACACATCCTGGCCACATACAGAGGCCCGCCAGTGAAGTAGCACCTTCAGGCATTCTACAAGCATAAATTACACTTCTAATTTCCTGACAACCTATTATTTTTGAAGGCCCTTATATTTCACACATTTCACACATTATTTAACACATAGCATTTACATACCAAAAATTACACTCTAAAATAAATTCTATTGAGGAAAGAGTAAAAAAAAAGTATTACCTGTGGTTTTTGTAGTGTCTTCAGAGGAGGGAATTGGTCCAGGCAGCAGGCAGCAGGCAGGGATATGCTTAGCAACAATAGCAATTATCCAGGCAGCAGGCAGGAATATTGTCTATAGTCAGCACAAGGATATCGCCAGTACAGCCAAAGCATTTGTCCATAGAAATTGCCCAGGCAGAGACAGCCAGCACAGCCATAATATTGGTTCTGGTACAACGTTACCTGCCTGCACTCAATATTGTACTGCTCCCCAGCCCTTCATAAACATACTGCCTCTTGCTAAAGCTAATTTCCATAGTCCAGGTAGCAGGCAGAGGTGTGGTCAGTTTATGCTGCCGGCAGGGGGATGGCAACAGTAAGTCAGCAGCAGGCTGAGGGCCATAATCAGATAAGACCTCCGCACAGGTACACAGGGGTAGAGGCTTCGACTCACCCAAATATCTATGAAGCCTCTGGACTCCAGACTCTAATCCAGAAATTACGAAACCTGGAGACAACAAAAAATTTGTTTTCTCCATCCGGAAAAACATTTCTGGAGCCCCTCACATATGAGACCCCTGTGTACTACAGTAGCAGGGCAACAGATCAGTCCAAGCGGTAGACAAAAGCATAGTCCATAAAACAGGCCAGAGTCAGTTCACGTGCAAGCAGTGCAAGCAGTCCAAGCAGTAGGCAGAAGTGTGGTTGATAAAACAGGCCAGGGTAATTTCACGTGGAAGCAGTCCAAACGGTTGGCAGAGGCATAGTCAAAAAACAGGCCAGGGTCAGTTCACGTGGAAGGCAGTGGCATGATTATTTGAGGAAGAATGGTCAGCACAGATGATGAAAATGAGGAAATGGTTAAGAATATGGGCTAATATTTTAGGGATGTGTGATATAGTCTGAATCATTCACCAATGCAAAGGCCAGGTTCAGAGGGACACTGGGGACAATGGTAGCTGGTATCTCTTCTAAATCCATTTTTGCTGCATACGTGACTTCTTTTTTGGCGTCTTCGGCTTGCTTCAGATGGTGGAATGTGGTCCAGGAAGTGGAATTTATGAAACCGGGTAACAGCATCAGAGCGAAGGTTTTCTGGGGGGGGGGGGGGTCTTTGATGCTAGATGAGGGATGTGACAACTTCTTCTATGAATTTTAGGAAGTGGGGAGGGCTTTCTGTGGATTTGGTGTGAATTATGTAGGCATTATAAATGGCCAAATGAATTAAATAGAGTGCTACTTTCTTGTACCAGAAACGGGACCTCCTTATTGCTAAATAGGGCTGAAGCATTTGGTCGTTGAAATCCACCCCCCATGTACAGATTGTAATCTTGTACACATGTTGGCTTTACAATGGGACCTTATCTTCTCTGAACTTCAACTGTAGTGTCATCATGGATGGTGGATATCATGCACACATTCCTGGTATCCTTCCACCTCAAGGCCAGCACTTCGTTGCATTTCAAAGTTGCTCTTTCTCCCCTACACAATTTCTTATTTACTAATGCATGTGTGAAGCCCTTCCTATTCTTTCTGGAGGTTCCACATGCCAGGGTTTCTGCAAGGTATAGGTGTTTGAAAAGGGGCAGGCTGGTGTAGAAGTTATCCAGGTATATGTGGTAACCTTTCTTCAGCAGTGGGTATTCCAGGTCCTATACAAATTTACCAGTTGTGCCCATGTAGGCTGGGCACTGAGGGGGCTGGAGCTCGGAATCTCTTCCTTCGTATATGTGGAACGCATACAGATATCCAGTGACTCTTATAAGCTTATAAAATTTCACTCCGTATTTGGCCCTTTTGCTAGGATTGTATTGTTTTATTCCTAGCTGGCCTGAAAAGGTTACCAGGGACTCATCTACACATATATGCTTTTCGGGGACATAGAGTTCTGCAAATCGTTGGGAAAATAAATTAATGAGTGGGCGAATTTTATATATTTGTCATAATTTGGATGATTGTGGGGAGTGCACTGGGTGTTGTCACTAAAATGAAGAAAGTGCATTATCATCTCGTATCGGGACCTGGACATTACAGAAGAATAAATGGGCATGTGGTGGATGGGGTTAGTGGACCAATAGGCATGTCCTTTATTTTGTTTTGTAAGCCCCATGTTTATAGCGAGGCCCATAAACAATTTGAACTCCTCCAGGGTCAAACCTCTCCACTCAAACGGATGGGCGTATGATGATTGGGGGTTGGCAATATTTTGCTGGGCATACAAAATTGGTCTGGTCCACGATGAGTTGCAGCAAAGTGTTGGGCAAAAATAAATAAAAACAATCAATTGCAGAAAAAATTGGGGTATTGGCCTGCACACCTGGCTGTGTGCTGAAAGGGGGGATTCTTGCTGATCCTGAGTCAGAAGGCAGCCATTTTGGATTGGCAAGACCATCTGGGAGGTATGTAGCGACCCTGGCTCTTGGGGGACGTGGCACTCCAGTGCTGCTAGTTGGGGGATTTGAAGTTCCTGCCATTTGATGCGGCAGTGCTAGTACTGGGCCTGGGAATTTCTTGTGGCCTTTCGCTGGCAGCAGCGCTGGTACTGGGCCTGGGAATTTGATCCTGGGGTATATTGCTGGTGGCTGCCTGGTTTCCAGAGCTCTATGCTCATTTAGGAGGGATCCATTCTTCCTCTGATTCATTTGCCGATCCACTACTATCGATCGGTTCAAATGCTGAATTTGATTCACAATCGAAATTGGCATTTGAATCTGATGAGAACTACCCGCTGCTCTCATCAGTCATAGAGAGGATCTAGAACGCCTCCTCACTTGTATAGAATCTTTTGGACATTTTTTCTGACGGCCTGTGCGACTGGTGACAAATGACAGTTACTGATGGGCGACAGGTGATGGGTGACAGGTGACGGATGATGGTCACTGGTGTGGGACAGGTGATGTGTGAAGGTCACTGGTGGGTGACAGGTGATGTGTGACGGTCACTGGTGGGTGACAGGTGATGTGTGACGGTCAATGGTGGGTGACAGGTGATGAGTGACAGGTGACAGCCACTGATTGCAGTCTCTGATGGTGACTGATAGGTGACAGATAAGGGTCACGGATGGGTCACTGGTGACAGTCACTGATGATGGTTACTGGGGATGGTCACTGATGGGTGACAGGTGCACCGCTGACGGCAGTCTCTGACGGTGACAGGTGCACTTTTTGGCCACTGATGGGTGACAGGTGCACTTTGTGGGCACTGATAGGTAACAGATGAGGGTCACTGATGATGGTCACTGATGGTGGTCACAGATGACGGTCACTGGCGATGTCACTGATGGGTGACAGGTGCACCGCTGACGGCAATCTTTTTATGGTGACAGGTGTACTTTGTGGGCACTGATGGGTGACAGGTGCACTTTTTGGGCACTGATGGTTGACGTGGGCACTGATAGGTGACAGATGAGGGGCACTGATGACGGTCACTGGCGATGTCACTGATGGGTGACAGGTGCACCGCTGACGGCAATCTTTTTATGGTGACAGGTGTACTTTGTGAGCACTGATGGGTGACAGATGCACTTTGTGGGCACTGATGGGTGACAGGTCCACGTTGTGGGGACTGATTGGTGACAGATGCACTTTGTTGGCACTGATGGGTGACAGGTGCACTTTTATAAGCACTGATGTGGTGACTGTTGGGTGACAGCTGTAATTGTGTGTGGGGGGGGGGGCGATGTGACAGGTTCTCTTTACTGTGGCGCTGGTGCAATACACTACAGACACAGATCGGTAACTCACTGCTCCTGGCTCTTCTCTCCTCACACTGGAAACTGTGTGTGAGGAGAGAAGAGCCGGTAACAGCTAGTAACCGTTTCACAGCCGATCACGTGGTAAAGAGCCGTCAACCATTGGCTGTTTACCCTTGTCGATGATGAGCACTGTTCCAGGGAGCACGCCGCCACCGACAGAGCAGGGCTGCGTGCTCCCGATCGCACGCATGCACAGTCTAAAGTGGGAAATACCCATTGTGATCAGCTGCGACATAATCGCAGCCGATCACATGATGAACAGCCATACCCAATGGCTGTTCACCCCTGTCGGTGACGCGATGTGTCTCCGGGACACACTGCCACCGACAGAGCAGGGCTGCATGCTCGCGATCGCGTGCCCTGTGTTTATAAGCCGCCGTCATATGACAGCAGCCCAGAACAAGAGCCGCACCGATCCGCTGTCATATGACGGTGGGCAGGCGGCAACAGGTTAAAAGAGTTTCTGAAAGGAGGAGCCCATACACAGCATCAGTCTCTTTACAGCATCGGGCAAGGGCTTACCACCTCTGTCTTCTCTAAGGTCCACATCTGGAAAGGGTGGTGGTAGGGTCCGGCCTAGTCTGTTCAACAGGAGAAAAGTTTCCCTAATACATCAGCTGCCTTGCTTCGGGCTGGAATCCTGCGGCAGCCCCTTTGCTCACCAGTACATATATGACTGCTCCATTGGGACCACTCTTGGCAATAGAGTAGCTTTGACTGGGCCGTCCAGGCTTCATGATATACACTTGGTCCCTGTGGATGGCTCGCCCCAGGCTCCACTCCCTCTGGATACCCTCGAACCCAGCCAAAGCATCTTTGTTGTGAGGTCCCCTTTGGGGTATAGGAATATGCAAGTAGTTTCAAATAAGTTACTCTTTCCAGTTGGTGCGGGAGACCTCAATGATCATCCTGCGGAACATAGGGAAAGTCCAATCCCCACTCCAAAGCAGTCCTTCTCTGCCCCTCCCTCTGGAACTGGGAGAACTGGGGAGCTCCCTGGACTTTCCACATCCGGGTAAGACACAGGCCTGTGAAGATCGGGCAATCCACAGTTTGTAGACAGTGTCTTGTGCCTGTAACCTGCCTCCAGTGACAGCTGGCTCTTTCTGGACTGGGGATGGGGCAGGGGCACAAGGGGACTGTGGAGTTGTTACTTGTCTGCCTGTGCAGGTGGATGTGGGCTGCTGCTGCTCCTCCACAGCCCACTCTGCCTCTTCAGGGGCAACGGATCTCTCATCTCGCTCTCCCTATTACTGTTGGCAGACTTTCAGCTTCCTGAACATCACTCTCCACCCAATTACAGACTCTCCATGTAACGTGAGCCAGAGTATAGTTTACCTTTTCTCACGACTAGTCACACACACTTGTGTTTTAAGACTCATTCACATCAGCTGCATTGAGCTGTGCTGGACAACATTGCCCAACACAGGAGCAATGCAAGAACAACGTATTTGCCTCCTTTCCTATAGCTTCAGTTCCCACCAACATGCTGCATTATAATGCTGTGCAGTGCATATTAATTACATATACTGTAGCTTGAAAGAAATGCATTGCAGTGCATGCCAATGCATGCACAACACACACCAGCATGCATGTGTTATGCACACCTTAACATGTGCCCAATGGTGTGAATGAGCCCTTAAAGATCATAATAAATGCTGCATAAGTAAGACCTTTTTCATTTCCTTCAGGACCAATGGCAAATTAAAATCTAAAGTATTTATTTGCTTGTCACAGAGTTGTTTTTTTTTTTTTTTTTGCTCAGAACTTTCTTTTGGCACTTTATTTGGTGCATATATTTTAAATTAAATCCATTATTGAAGGAAAAGCATAACAATTAATTTTTCTTTAATTCACACTAAAATAGTAATCCTGGTACAAAGCTTGCTCTAAACCTAGTCCCAAACTTTGCCAAAGCCTAAGGTATATCTATCTTTAATCTTAACCCTAATACCAACCCAACCCAACCCACCATTGTCAGTAACAGAAAACCTGGCCAATCAGTGCCTTCACAGCAGGAGAGACAGTGATAATTGCCTGGTGCCCAATTATTGGGAATTTACAGCACTCTTAGCCAGGGGTCAAGTCCTGGGGAAAAAAGTGTGGGAACTCCCACCCAAGATCCACTCCCCCACCAAAAAACAAAAAACATAATATGCTCATATGCACGAACGCTTCAAAAGTGGTATTTTTCATCCAATTTTTGTATTGTATGTATGAAGCTCAACTGTTAGTACATAAAAAAAACAAAACAATCACCAATAAACATAAATACGGTAATTCTCTGAATAATCAGCATTCATTCAATTGTGCTTCCATGCAAATGTGAACATCATGTTCTGATCTTTATTGGGGAATGCTATTTTGTATATATGTAGTGTTTATGTGGTTGGTTTACACTTTTCATTGAACAGAGTTTGGATAACACAGAGTTAAATGGAAATGTCATAAATTGACTGCACATTATCTGCACAAAATGCTTAGGGAAATAGTGATGTGTTTCTGCTTAGGAGATGTATGTTAGCTTGGGGGACTGCAAAATCTGCAGGGCTCCAACACACACTCGCTGCTATTCCAACCCTTCACATAGTTCCACATAAACTTCCCTCCTGGCATTAAACTTTGCCAGGTATTGTGCTCAGCTTACCACCCCAAACTGATGTTCCTCCCTCAGCTCACCTCTCTCCCTGCATGTCCTGTGAGCAGAATAGCTGTGCTCCTCCTCTGGGTTCTCTCATCATATGGCACTGAAGATAGAGGAGGGGGGATTCAGCGGGACACACAGAGCAAGTATGCAGGAGACTGGGAGGGGGATGAGGAGACAGAAAATCAGGAGGGGCCGGCGAGGAGGAGCTCATCACGAGAGGTCTGACTAAATACAATCTCTTAGCAGCAGGGACCTGATCTACCCATCAGCTAGCTGTGATTGACAGGTAGATCGAAGGGGAAGCTGTCATGGGGCCCCCTACTGGCAATGCCTAAATGGTCAGTCCACCCCGGTGTGTGGCACTTACTATTGTGAGCTGTGTCGGCGGCTGCTGGTGTAGCACCTGCCACACAGCTCACATACTTCAAAGTCTTGCAGGACATGGCTGCTAACGGGAACTGAGTTCCTGTTGTGGAAAAAGTACAGGAACTCCGTTCCCATGCGTTCCCGCAGGACTTGAGCCCTGCTCTTAGCTAATAAAAGGTATCAAGATCGCCACTATTTTTTTCTAAACATTCGTATTATTATTGGTTATATTGCCAGTACCGATACATACTACAAGCATCTCTACTGTACACCTAAAATTGCAGATGTTTCAAAACCACCTAAAAGAACTCTAACACTCACCTTTTTAGCATTTGCATTGTTTGGTATAATTAAACTTACATTCTAGACATCTGCAATTATTCATGGCTTACTCTGCTACTACAAATATACTTCACCTTTAATATGAACTACGAGTGTGTCTTTTGCCTACATCATCATTTAAATGGTCAGTGTTACACAGCTGTTCCATTCCTTGAGCTTATAAAGTTTAAAATGTGAATTGGCTGCCCTACATGTGATGAATCACGTCTGGCCTCAACTTTTTCCCTAGAGTTGGACGAAAAGCAAGGAGCCTGGCAAATGGATTCGGGAGCACATATTGTAGGAGTTCATAGATCACTGGTCATTCCTTTTTTGAGAACAGGCCAGTTAAATATTACTGCACTGATGAGAAAGTCATTATAACTAAGTGGACATAATTTTTTAATGATGAATAAATCACGGTACTACAATTCATGAAAGAGTGTGTTGTTTTAGAAATGAGTTATTTGCTGGGATGAAATAATTCCCTATTGTATATTATTTCTGCCTAATGGTAGGCATGTCTTAAAAATAAATAGTTTTAATTATCATTTAGATATTTGTAGTTTTATAGACAAAATGCAGTGACTGTAAAATGCTGAAGATTGTTTTTGTAGGATTTAGATAACAACAATATAAGGAAAACCAAATGCCCTGGCTGAAAAAAGTTCTTGCAATTACTCATTCTCAAGCTGTTATATTTACCCTTTTCAATCTGTTTTATTTAAAGCTAAAACAACATAAATGAATGCAATACATTTTTTTTATTGCAAATCATTAAATTGAGTTTTAATGTCAAATAGTATTAGTATAATAAGTCCAGCACTAGGCCCTTCTATTAACCACTTCCTGCCCAGTCTATAGTGAATTGACGGCCAGGCCGATTCTTTTTCATCCTGACTGGATGTCAGCCTATGACTGATCAGAGTACTGGCTCATGTGACCGCCATGACCAATCACAGCAAGTCACATGACAGCTGTACACAATGGATGGCTTCCTTTCACGCCATCCATTGTGTACAATTGTGTTGCTAGCTGTGATTGATCAATTTGATCATATGGTACAGACAGGGCCAATCACAGCCCATCTGTACCATGTGATTACATTTGACCAGTCAGTGTTAATCACAACAAAACAAACTGAAATGTTCTGTTTTATTCAGTAAATTGCTTGCTTATAGCAATATAATTCACTGCTATAAACAAACATAATAAAAATCCTGATCACTTCTGCAGAGTAGTACAATGTTACTATGATAACATTATATTGCTCTGGTCACAGTGTGTTAAAATAAAATTGTAAAAAAAGAAAACAATGTAATAATTTTTTTTTTTAATTATAGAATTTTTTTCATACTGTTACCAGTCCCTAATCGCTGCCACACCAGTTATATGATGATGCTGTACTGCACTGGTGACAGTATATAAAACAAAAAGTTGTAAAAAATCTTTATTTTTTCAATTTCTTAATTTTCCCAAAAATTATGACAAAAAATTACAATGCCAAAAAACCCACCATGCCTTTTACTAAATACCTTGGACTGTCTACTTTCAAAAATGGGGGTAATTTGGGTTGCATGTCCTACTGTTCCAGTGTTTCGTCAGATTCAGGACCTGTCAGAATGTGTAACAGAAGTAACATTCCATTGCCGCCATCTTGCTACACCCTGTACTCCTCCACAGTAAGGATACACTAAGAAGGGGGAAAGCGGACATCTTGTTACACCCACCGGAGTTTTGCATTTTGCACTTATTTTTAACAGTACAGTGCGTTTATATAGTGAAACACAATAGTTAGAACTCCATTTGACTGATTAGATGTTGAATTGTAAAAGCAGCGGCAATCCTGCAGATCTCTCAGGCTTGCTAATCTGACAGAAGTTTGCTGATTTTAAAATGAAAGATCTAAACATTTAGATGGAGTTCTAAGTACTATATTGCACTATATAAACTCACTTTACTGTTAAAAATACGTGTAAAATGCAAAACTCCGGTGGGTGTAACAAGATGTCTGCTTTACCCCTTCTCAGTGTGTACTTACTGTAGAGGAGTGCGAGGTGTAGCAAGATGGCGGCGACGAAACGTCACTTCCGTTACACATTCTGAAGGGTCGCCTAATCTGATGAAACACTGGCATTTTAGGGCCTCAATAAATGATATGGGCTGTCAGCAGGATTGATCAATTTTCATATTCAGTATTAGGGATGAGCCGAACACCCCCCGGTTCGGTTCGCACCAGAACTTGCGAACGACCCCCGCGTTCGGTACGAACGTTAGAACCCCATTGAAGTCTATGGGACTCGAACGTTCGAATTGGAAAGTGCTAATTTTAACAGCTAATATGCAAGATAGTGTCCTAAAAAGGGTTTGGGGACCTGCCTCCTGCCTCAGGGGACATGGGTCACTGCAAAAAAAAGTTTTAAAAACGGCCGTTTTGGCGGGAGCACTGATATTAATGACGATTAAAGTGAAAAATAAAAAGTGAAATATTCCTTTAAATATGGTGCCTGGGGGGTGTCTGTAGTATGCCTGTGAAGTGCCACGTGTTTCCCGTGTTTAGAACAGTCCCTGCACAAAATGACATTAAACGGAAATAACACCATTTAAAACTGCTTGCGGTTTTAATGTTATATCTGGTTCCTGCAATATGGTTGAAAATCATTGAGAAACATGGCATGGGTAGCCCTCCCTGCCCATTACCAGCCTATTTGGGTCTTGTACGCATATTAAGGGGAACCCCGTACCCATATTAAAAAAAGGAAATGCGTGTGGCCCCCAGGCCCTATATACTCAGAACAGCAGTATACAGGCGGTGCAAACAAGACAGGGACTGTGTAGGTTTGTTGTGTTAAGTTGAATCTGTTTGTCATTTTCAACCGGTACATTTTTAAAGTGTAGCTCCAGTCAAAAAAACTATCTTTAAGCTTTTTGGAAAACATAGGGAAGGGTTATCACCCCTGTATAATTTGTTTTGTCGTCCATCTTTTTTCATCTCACTTGCTGCTGTCTCCTTGCGTTTGCAAGTAGGAGATGTTTGTAAGTTGGATGTTTGAAAGTAGGGGCCTGCCCTATATTATAGCGGTATGTACTGGGTACAGAGCACGCAGACAGCACGCACTATCTCCTAACACTACTGACTGCAAGCTCTATTATTAACCACTTGTTAGCCCAATGTTTGCATAAAGTGAAAGATGAAGTTATGCTGAGTAAATAGATATCAAACATGTCACTCTTGAAAATTGCACATGCCCGTGGAATGGCGCCAAACGTCGCTACTTAAAAAATCCCCATAGGCGACACTTTAATTTTATTTTTTTACTGGTTACATGTTTTGAGTTGCAGAGGAGGTCTAGGACTAGAATTATTGCTCTCGCTCTAACATTCTCGGCGATACCTCACATGTGTGGCACACGCGAGCACATGGGGACATGGGCGCTTTAATTTTTATTTTATTTTTTTATTGTTCATTTTACTTTATTTATTTTAGTTTGACATTTTTTCCCCCAAAAATATATTTTTGATCACTTTTATTCCTATTACAAGAAATGTAAACATCCCTTGTAATAGGAATATGGGGTGACAGGTCCTCTTTACAGTGAAATCTGGGGGGTCAATATGACCCCACATCTCACCTCTAGGCTGGGAAGCCTGAAATAAAAAATAAAAAAAAGATTCTGGCTTTGATCGTACTGGCGAGTTGGTAGAAGTACCGGAGGGCGGTGAGGGGTGGGGGGCGTCTATGGCTGGGTATTTCAGGGTATCACCGAGTATGGCTGGGTATCTCTGAGTATGGCTGGGTATGGCAATTTATGGCAGGGTATTACAGAGTATTGGCGGGGTATTGGCGGGGTACTTCAGAGTAATAGCAGGGTACTGCAGAGTATTGGGGGGTACTACAGAGTAATGGCAGGGTACTGCAGAGTATTGGGGGTACTGCAGAGTAATGGGGGTTACTGCAGAGTAATGGGGGGTACTGCAGAGTAATGGCAGGGTACTGCACTGCAGAGTAATGGCAGGGTACTGCAGAGTATTGGGGGTACTGCAGAGTATTGGGGGTACTGCAGAGTAATGGCGGGTACTGCAGAGTATTGGGGGGTACTGCAGAGTAATGGCGGGTACTGCAGAGTATTGGGGGGTACTGCAGAGTAATGGGGGTTACTGCAGAGTAATGGGGGGTACTGCAGAGTAATGGCAGGGTACTGCAGAGTATGCACTGGTATTGCAGAGTATTGGCAGGGAATTGAGGGGTTAAATTTGGTGAGCAGCGATGTGGGCACCGCAGATGCAGCCCACATCGCTGCTGACACCGATCTCTTTCCCCTCCACTGTACCGATCGGTACAGAGAGGGGAGGGAGGAACAGGCATCATAACATGACGCCGGTTTGTTTCCAAGTGATCACTCCGTCATTTGACGGAGCAATCACGTGGTAAACGGCCGCTATGAGCGTCCGTTTACCGTGATCCGTGATGCGACCCGGCGGTCACGGATGCTCTCGAGTGCGCACACCTCGGGGCACACGAGAGCAGAATTCTGGGAGGCCGTTAATTAACGGCCTCTCAGAGTTAAACAACCCCCCTGAAGCCGTTAATCGGCAATGGCCAGTTGTTAAGTGGTTAAAGCTAGATCACTAGCTATATAGGTGAGGTGAATATAGTGGTGTATACTGCAGTCAGGGCACAGACAACAACCACTACACAGCAGCAAGATAGGAAATCAGCCAAAAACGATTGGTGTGTACTGTGTTGAAGGTACACAGAACACCCACTGCTTCAGATGCTAAGTAACACACTACACGAGGCCGCCTCAAAGGCGGCCTTATATAGTGTGGGGCGTGCACTACACAGCCTGAGCTATGATTGGCCACAGGCAGGATGCCTGTGGCCAATCATGGCTCTCCTCGCTGCCGGCGCTGCGATTGGCCAAGCATGCGGGGTCACAGTGCATGCTTGGCCAATCATCGGGCAGCAATGCACTGCGCCAACGCAGTGCATTATGGTCCGCGCGCGCGTCACTCGAATTTTGACGCGAACGGCCAAAACTTTTCGGAATTCGCCGAACGCACGAACAGCCAATGTTCGAGTCGAACGTACGTTCGACTCGAACACGAAGCTCATCCCTATTCAGTATATTCCAAAGTTTATAGACTCTGATTTGAGTTATTTTCACCAAAGAAATGTACCAGAATACATTTTGGGCTAAATGTATGAAGAACAATTATTTATTTGCAAAATGTTATAACAGAAACAAAGAAAAACTAATTTTTTCCAAATTTTCAGCCTTTTTTTGTTTATTTAGCAAAAAAAAAAAAAAAACGTGGTGATTAAATACCACCAAAAGAAAGCTCTAGCTGTGTGAACAAAGTTATAAAAATGTAGTTTGGGTACAGTGTTGCATGTCTGCGCAATTGTCACTCAAAATGCAACAGCAATGAAAGCTGAAAATTGACCTGGCTAGGAAGGGGGTAAAAGTGCACTGTATTGAACTGGTTAATCTACTTGTACAATATAATACAGCAAATAAGTTGCAGTGTAACACAAAATTGCACCCAGTGATTTATGAAAAGACACTTACATAACAATCTCAATAAAAGCCGGTGCAATCAGTTTAAACTGATAGATGTAAACATGTACAAGTTCAAACACACATTCCTGCACTACTGCTATGGCTCTGAGGAAGAGGGTCCTCTCTCGTAACGCGTAAGACGTTTGCGATGCCATCTAATCCCCCCTAACACTCGGTTATGGTTGCAGGTGTCTAGAGACACGGTTCCAATTGCTGGAGTACTGATAACCCTTTTTTAACATTTGTTTGTAAGTATTACTTATACTGTTATATTTTTATTAAACGTTATCCTTGGTAATGCACAAGGTTGGTGCGACTTCCTGTTCTTTCTATATGTTACACATTCCTGTCCCTGTACACAGTGTTCCTTCAAATTCCTGACAAACCTGTTAACTTGTGCAAATCCGCTAGACACTCTTGGCTCTCAACGCTTCTCCACCCTTAATGAACAAACTCTCACCTTCTTAGGCCGCGTACACACGGGCGGACTGTCTGCCCAACTTAGTCCGCTGAACAGTGTTTCAGCGGACAATCCGCTCGTGTGTGGGCTTCAGCTGACTTTTTCAGCGGACAGTCTGACGAACAAAGTCTTACGGAATTTCCGTAAGACAGGCCTTCAAACTTGGTTTTGTTCGTCCAAACTTGGTTTCAGCGGACAGTCCGCTCGTGTGTAGGCAAGTTGGACGGAATAAGTATGGCGCATGCTCAGAAAGGGTTTACACGGCCGAAGGTTGCATTGCAGTGTATAGGACGTCGTTTTTCTAGTCCTGTCGTACGTGCTGTACACGTCATCACGCACGCTTTCAGCGGACTGTCTGCTCATCGTTTGTGGTCAAGTCCGTTCATGCTAATTTTGAACGGACTGTCTGTCGGATTGTCTGCCGAACTTAGTTGGGCAGACAATCCGCCCGGGTGTACGCGGCCTTAGGCCGCGTACACACGGGCGGACTGTCTGCCCAACTTAGTCCGCTGAACAGTGTTTCAGCGGACAATCCACTCGTGTGTGGGCTTCAGCGGACTTTTTCAGCGGACAGTCTGACGAACAAAGTCTTACGGAATTTCCGTAAGACAGTCCGTTCAAACTTGGTTTTGTCCGTCCAAACTTGGTTTCAGCGGACAGTCCGCTCGTGTGTAGGCAAGTTGGACGGACTAAGTATGGCGCATGCTCAGAAAGGGTTTACCCGGCCGAAGGTTGCATTGCAGTGTATAGGACGTCGTTTTTCTAGTCCCGTCGTACGTGCTGTACACGTCATCACGCACGCTTTCAGCGGACTGTCTGCTCATCGTGTGTGGTCAAGTCCGTTCATGCTAATTTTGAACGGACTGTCTGTCGGATTGTCTGCCGAACTTAGTTGGGCAGACAATCCGCCCGTGTGTACGCGGCCTTAGGTGAGTCTAAAGCTGCGTATACACGATTGGACTTTCCGCCAACAAAACCATGGATTTTTGTCCGAAGGTCAAACTTGTCTTGCATACATGTAGTCACACAAATGTTGACCACCAATTATGAACGTGGAAATGTGATGACCTAAGACGACCTGAGAAAAAGGAAGTTCAATGCGGCTCCTTCTGCTTGATTCCAAGCATGCGTGAATTTATGTGCGACGGACTTGTGTACACACGATTGGACTTTCCAACAACAAAGTTTTGTTGGTGGAAAATTTGAGAACCCGCTAGCAAACATTTGTTGACGGAAAGTCCGACAGCAAATGTTTGACGGAACATACACATGGTCGGACTTTCCGACAACAAGCTCACATCCAACATTTCCGTCAGAGAATCCGACCGTGTGTACGCGGGGGTGCTGGGATCTGGGGGTCCCCTTGTTAAAGGGGGCTTCCAGATTCTGATAAGCCCCCCATCCGCAGACCCCCACAACCACCGGCCAGGGTTGTGGGGATGAGGCCCTTGTCCCCATCAATATGGGGACTTGGTGCTTTGGGGGACCCCAAAGCATCCTCCCAATGTTGAGGGCATGTGGACTGGTACGGTTCAGGAGGGGGGCTGCTCTCTCGTCCCCCCTCTTTTCCTGTGGCCTGCCAGGTTGCATGCTCGGATAAAGGGTCTGGTATGGATTTTTAGGGGGACCCCACGTCAATTTTTTTTTTATTTGACGCGGGGTTCCCCTTAACCACTTGACCACTGGGCACTTAAAGTGGAGGCCCACCCTAAAGTGGACCTTCCGCTCATTGGAATCCCCCCCCCTCCGGCGCCACAATTGGCACCTTTCAGGGGGGAGGGGGTGCAGGTACCTGTACAGTACAGGTATCTGCACCCACTTCCGGCATAGCTATCTGCGGAAAGGGGCGTAGATTCTGCAGAATCTACGCTCCTTTCCGAGAGTCCCCTGCTGCCTGCTGGGAAACACACAGATCCCAGAGGCAGCGGGACCATCCTTTTTGCGCAGCGCGACTCGCGCATGCGCAGTAGGGAACCGGGAAATGAAGCCGAAAGGCTCCACTTCCTGATTCCCATACCCAAGATGGCGGCAGCAGCACCCGAGAGACGATCGAGAGATCGGCTTCGGGTGCCGGCATCGCGGGCGCGCTAGGCGGGTAAGTGTCCTTATTTTAAAAGTCAGCAGCTGCAGTATTTGTAGCTGCTGGCTTTTAAAAAAAAAAAACGGCGGAACTCCCGGCGGACTCCCGCTTTAAACACCCTTAATAACTAGACCAATTTTCAGCTTTCGGTGCTCTCACATTTTGAATGACAATTACTCAGTCATGCAACACTGGACCTATATGAAATTTTTGTCCTTTTTTTCACACAAATGGAGCTTTCTTTTGGTGGTATTTAATCACCGCTCGGTTTTTTATTTTTTGTGCTATAAAAGAAAAAAGACAGAAAATTCTGTAAAAAAAAAGAATTTTTCTTTGTTTCTGTTATAAAATTTAGCAGATTAGTAATTTTTTCTTCATAAATTTTGGCCAAAATTTATACCACTACATATCTTTGGTAAAAATAAGTACAAATTGGTGGATATTATTTGGTCTTTGTGAAAGTTATAGAGTCCACAAGCTATGGTGCCAATATCTGAAAATTGATCACACCTGAAGTACTGACGGCCTATTTCAATTCTTGAGACCCTAACATGCCAGAAAAGTACAAATACCCCCCAAATGACCCCTTTTTGGAAAGAAGATATTCCAAGGTATTTAGTAAGAGGCATGATGAGTTTTTTGAAGTTGTCATTTTTTCCCACAATTCTTTGCAATATCAAGATTTTTTTTACTTTTTATTTTTTTCACAAAATTGTCATATTATCAGTTTATTTCTCACACACAGTTTATGCATACCACAAATTATACCCCAAAACACATTCTGCTATTACTCCTGAGTATGGCGATACCACATGTGTGAGACTTTTATACAGTGTGGCCACATACAGAGGCCCAACATGCAGGGAGCGCCATCAGGCGTTCTGGAGCACCCAGGACAATTGTGACATTTCTCTCCTACATGTAAAAATCATAATTTATTTGCTAGAAAATTACATAGAATCCCAAAACATTATATATGTTTTTTTAGCAAACACCCTGCAGAATACAATGGTGGTCATTGAAACTTTTTATCTCGCACAGTATTTGCGCAGCAATTTTTCGAATGCTTTTGTTTGGAAAAAAAACTGTTTTGTGCTTTAAAAAAAACACAGTAAAGTTAGCCTAATTTTTGCATAATGTGAAAGATGAAGTTACGCTGAGTAAATAGATACCTAACATGTCACTCTTCAAAATTGCACACGCTCGTGGAATGGCGCCAAACGTCGCTACTTAAAAATCCCCATAAGCGACGCTTTAATTTTTTTTACTGGTTATATGTTTTGAGTTATAGAGGAGGTCTAGGGCTAGAATTATTGCTCTCGCTCTAACGTTTGCAGCGATACCTCACATGTGTGGTTTGAACACCGTTTTCATATGTGGGCGGGACTTATGTATGCGTTCACTTCTGCATGCGAGCACATGGGGACATGGGTGCTTTAAATTAAAAAAAAATGTATTGTTCATTTTACTTTATTTATTTTAGTTTGACATTTTTTTCCCCAAAAATCAATTTTTTGATCACTTTTATTCCTATTACAAGGAATGTAAACATCCCTTGTAATAGGAATATGGCATGACAGGTCCTCTTTACAGTGAGATATGGGGTTAATAAGCCCCCGCATCTCACCTCCAAGCTGGGAAGCCTGAAAAAAAAAAAGAAAGATTTTTGCTTTGATCGTATTGGCGAGTCGGTAGAAGCACTGGAGGGCGGCAGGAGGGGGGGATGTCTATGGCTGGGTATTGCAGGGTATCACCGACTATGGCTGGGTATTGCAGGGTATCACCGACTATGGCTGGATATCTCCGAGTATGGCTGGGTATCTCCGAGTATGGCTGGGTATCTCCGGGTATGGCAATTTATGGCAGGGTATTGCAGAGTATTGGCTGGAATTGTACTGCAGAGTATTGGCGGGTACTGCAGAGTATTGGAGGGTAGTGCAGAGTATTAGCTGGTATTGCAGAGTATTAGTGGGTGCTGCAGAGTATTGGCGGGTGTTGCAGAGTATTGGCGGGTGTGGAAGAGTATTGGCTGGTGTTGCAGAGTATTGGCTGGTGTTGCAGAGTATTTGCGGGTGTTGCAGAGTATTGGCTAGTGTTGCAGAGTATTTGTGGGTGTTGCAGAGTATTTGCAGGTGTTGCAGAGTATTGGCTGGTGTTGCAGAGTATTTGCGGGTGTTGCAGAGTATTGGCTGGTGTTGCAGAGTATTTGCGGGTGTTGCAGAGTATTTGCGGGTGTTGCAGAGTATTGGCTGGTGTTGCAGAGTATTTGTGGGTATTGCAGAGTATTTGCGGGTGTTGCAGAGTATTTGCGGGCTTTGCAGAGTATTTGCGGGTGTTGCAGAGTATTGGCGGGTACTGCAGAGTATTGGCGGGTACTGCAGAGTATTTGTGGGTATTGCAGAGTATTTGCGGGTATTGCAGAGTATTGGGGGGTATTGCAGAGTATTTGCTGGTACTGCAGAGTAATGGCAGGGTATTGCAGAGTATTGCAGGGTATTGCAGCGTTATGGCAGGGAATTGAGGGGTTAAATTTAGGTGAGCAGCGATGTGGGCACTGCAGATGCAGCCCACAGCGCTGCTGACACTGATCTCTTCCCCCTCCGTTGTACCGATCGGTACAGAGAGGGGGAGGGAGGAACCGGCATCATAACATAACGCCGGTTTGTTTACAAGTGATCACTCCGTCATTTGACGGAGCGATCACATTGTAAAAGGCCGCGATGAGCGGCCGTTTACCGTGATCCGGATGCTCTCGGGTGCGCGCCCCAGGGGGCGCGCGAGAGCGGAATTCTAGGAGGACGTCATATGACGGCCTCCCAGAGTTAAACAACCGCCCTGTAGCCGTCATTCGGCTATGGGCCGGTTGTTAAGTGGTTAATATCCATACCAGACCTAAAGGTTCTGGTATGGATATTCAGGGAGAACCCCACGTCAATTTTTTTTTAATTTGACGCATGGTTCCCCTTAATATCCATACCAGACCTGAAGGGCCTGGTAATTGAATTTGGGGGAACCCCACACTTTTTATTATTTTATGAATGACTTTCAATGAGTGATCTCTGTATTAGGGGAGCCGACAATTCATTATAGCCGCAAGTGATTTTAAAGGACTTTTTTTCCTGCAGAAATGACACTTTGTGCAGGGACAGTTCTAAGCACGGGAAACATGCGCCCCTTCACAGGCATACTATAGACACCCCCCCCCCCCCCCCGGTACGAAATTTAAAGGAATATTACACTTTTATTGTTTCACTTTAATCATTATTAAAATCACTGCTCCCGAAAAAACTGCAGTTTTTAAAACTTTTTTTGCATTGATCCATGTCCCCTGGGGCAGGACCCAGGTCCCCAAACACTTTTTAGGACAGTAACTTGCATATTAGCCTTTAAAATTAGCACTTTAGATTTTGAACGTTGGAGTCCCATAGACCTTAATAGGGTTCTAAAGTTCACACTAAGTATGCTATATAGAATTTAGCAGCTCCGTCGAATCTTCTTTTATACATTCGACAGACGCCATAAGCCTTCAAAGACAGATTCGACCGTAATTCATGTGGATTTTCGGGCTAATGCAATTTTTTAACGAAAAACAAAATAAATAAAAATGAATTTCGGGAGTAATTAAATAAATTTATTTTTCGGACAAAAACTAAATTCCGAAACTAAATATTTCACTCTGCACATGTCTAGTTGTTATTCCTCTGGTGGCTTTATAAGGTAGAACATTAGGATATTTCATAGTACTTTACATTTAATAAAATACACTACTTAAACCTATTAAAACAACACACATGTAACAGTGTGCTCCAAGATATAGCAATCAGTATTTTGATCCCAAGTTAACTCAAAGACACTGCCACGGTTAGTTCTTCAAGTGTGCACCTAAGCTCCACCCTATGTGATGGTATCACCTTGGCTCTGCCCTTCACATTACATCTATTGACTTTGTGAGGTGCCCCTGACCTAGTCAATAGATGTGAGGCATAGGGAGGAATCAAGGTGATGCATGCGCATAGGGTGGAGCTTTGGAGAACTAACATTGGTAAGGTTTCTGAGTAAGCCTGAGATCACCAGGTGCACCAGGTAGTGAACCTTCAATGTGCATTGTGTTAATAGTTTTAAAAAGTATATTATGAAAAAACAGAAAGCACTATGGAAGGAACTATGGCACAGACAATTAATTTATTACTATTTGTAATTATTATATGTAGCGCCGGCTCCTGAAGAGCACGCGCTATGTGTTTTTGGCATTTAATATTCCTGGAACCACAGTTTGCTTTTGGGTTTAATTACTCTAAATGTTGGCCTCAGTACCAGTCTGGCTGGATTGCATTGTGTTCTGCTTGACCATAGGGGGTGCTTTCATCCCAGGAAGGTGCTAGAACGCAGTTCAGTTGGGTGCATCAAGTGCCAGTTCTCTCTCTGAGCCAGCCCAGTGGGAGTGTCACTCTTGCTGTGCATTCTGGGAGAGGGTACTTAAGGTGCTGACATCACATGCTTCAGGGTTCCGGTCCAGAAGTGCTTTCTGACTGTTTGGTCCTGGTCCTCCTGACCAGCCCCCAGGGCTCTCATGGCCTGGGCTGCGGATACACCCGACTCCAAGTCTCGGGGCTGGCTGGCCCGAGGCAAAGTAACTAAAGGAAGGATTCGAAGGTGGTCCAGTGCCGTCTCGGTTTGTGGAGAGGCCCAGCAATTGTAGAAGCATCCAGTGTAGGACCCTTCGGGAGAAGGCTATGCAAAGGTTAGCTTCTCAGCAGGAGCCTGGAGGCTAAGTTGAAAGACCCCAAGTGAATCTAATCTCACGTGGTATCGCCGGACCGGCTGCAAGATACTGGTGTACCGTACAAGGGTTTTCCGAGTTGTCTACATCTTTCAGTTATTCGAGTGTTCTACAACAAGTCTGTGACAGAGACTTTATTCTAGTGTTCTACAACAAGTCTGTGGCAGAGATTTTATTCAAGTGTTCTACAACAAGTCTGTGGCAGAGACTTTGTTTGATTTAAGCCGTCTATCGGCTGCTAGACCTGGTGGGAGAAGGACTATCTGATAAGTGTGAAGATCCAGCTGGGAATGGCTATTCTCTGGATTTGCTACATATGAGAGACTCTTTTTTCTATTTGACTTAGTTCAAGAGTGCCTGGACTTTCCTACCTAAACCCTCTAACCCTACTTTGAGAGACTGTGTTTGTTTACTCTTTTTGCAAATAAAAATCCCTTAAGCGGATTGGGCGTCCGCCTCTGCTCTCTGCAGTTCTTGGGCCATCTACCTCAGGAAACCCCTAGACATACACGAGGTCAAGAAGGTAATGGTAACCCCAATTAAATCAGCCGCTCCTTCGGGGGTCAGTGCTACATATAAGTATCTAAATTTGATGTGGCATTAGTCTCTTGTAGGTCCTTCCAGAAGGGGAGAGACACCAATAGGAACCAACCTAGAAATATACTGAGAAGGCACTTGCTGAAGAAAGCAGTCTGATGATCTCATAAATCTACTGCTACAGGAAAATAATGGCTAAGGGGAATTAATAAGTTATTGGAGATTTTTAGGATACACTAGGGGATAAGGGCTTAGATAGCACATTGTATTAAAAAATAATAATAATAACATTTTGTCAGATTGTTTTAAACTGACATTATATGCATATAACATCTTATCCATTTGATCTGCAGGAGAATGAAACAGATGAGACACAAAAACAACACTGCTTCTTTTCATCTCACTATCTAAACTCAATAGTGTTTATAAGCCAAGACATGGGTACAGTGGTGTAGTGGTTAGCACTCTTGCCTAGCAGTAAGAAAGGTCGCTGGTTAGGGACAATTGTAGACACTCACTCAGGATGGACTAGATGGACTGGTGTCTTTATTCAACCTTACTAACTATGAAACAGGACAGACACATTATAACTGAAATTTTAATTAAGTGGAACCAATTGCGTTTGCTAAAATGTAAGTAAGTAGGTACTTTATTATTACAGTTTAAAGTGTCAGGAAACCCACACCCGATCATAAAAAAAACTACCAATACATGATGTATTACATGCTGTTCATACTCACTCTATATCTCCACCTTCTGTTCATGTCCCCAATTCAGCTAGGGATTTTGCAGCTGTGGTGGCATCTCTGGACATGCTCAGTTTTCATTGAGTGTCTATGCTTTGCAATTTCTTCCCTATCACATCTGAGCAGCCAATGTGACTATAGAGTCACACATGTGGGCGTATACACAATGTAAAATGACAGCCCACTCCCTTCCTCCTCATCCTTGCCCACTAACCAGCTAAACACAAAGGGGCAGGATATTACATCTTGGTTGATGGAGGCTTTACCTTCCTGTTACTCTAAGCCCTTGTACACACGGTCGGAGATTCCGACTACCAAATCCGTCAGAGTAATTCCGACGGATTAATTCCGGAAGAGGTCTGGAAGTGATGTTGCATACACACGGTCGGACTAAGTTGTCGTAAAATCCGATTGTACACAACGTGATGACGTTATTTCATTAGACGGGACTACGTTCAGGCTAGTAGCCAATAGTTTTGGTCTAGGAATTTGATCTGAGCATGCGTGGCACTTTGTCCGTCGGAGTAGGCTACACATGATCGGAGTATGTCCGATAGGAGCATTTTGTCGGAAAATTTTACCGGCAAGTTGGAAAAGTTCATCCAATTTAAAACAGTTTAATAATATTATCTATTTATTTTTACTCTGTATTCCAAAGGCTATTTCTTTTCTGAACATTTGACCAGCAGCAGAGGACTAGAAGCTCCTTCCCTGCAGACAGGCTGGGAAAGTGATGGGTCATGTGACAGCTGTATATTGATTGGGAAAAAGGTACTTGTGATGTTGATGTTGATGTTGAGATGTTTTCTTTTTATTAAAATAATTACAGTGCTGTCATCCACACACAGAAATAGAAGGGGCAATGTAAATGAAACAGTGTATGTTTAGTACTGATTTAAGTATCTACTGAAACAGATGATGTATTTTAAAATATTCTTCTGTAGGATTACCAAACACAAATTTTGTTACACAATTTAAGATCTTCAAAGCTTCTCACAATATAAAGATATTAAATATTTTCAGTATTGATGAATCAAAACATTTTCAAAGTGTGTCTGTGATTATATCACATTAACCATCTTTATACTAAAATTTATTATTGATTCTTTTCAGAAACATAGTTGTATAGTACTTAGCAAGTAAAAAATTAAAATACAATTGCTCCTGTCCTACCATTAATTTACATGAAAAAATACTTTACTAAGTATTGTTTATAATCCTTTTTAAACATTTGACATTTTTTAACATTTGTGAAACTAAGTAATTAACAATAAATCAGCTTACATTTTTTCCTATGAAAAATATTTTTTTTCTGCTGTCCTTATATGTTTTAGCATGAGTTACACTATAAATCACATCAGTGCTGCTTTTTCCATGGGATTTTATCACGACATAATCTTAAAACAAATATGGTCAGTTTTATGAGCAGTTTAAACTGACATAAATAACAATGTAATCTTATAGTTAGGTACTTTATTAAGAATAAAGCACCTAAATATTTTACACAATCCACTCATGGCATAAATCTGTTATCTTATAAATCAACTATTGCATAACTCCCTTTTCTCTTATATGTGCTAAATGAGACAGTCCTTTAGTAATTTAGTATATCTTGAAAGCTAAGGACATGTTTAAGATCCAGAACACAGGGACAGGACTTTAAATGATGAGTATGACACTTCTAAACTAACCTTAAAAAAGTTTTTTTTTACTTAAAGGGTACTTGATGCTTGGAATAGTGAGTCAGTCAACAGTAAGTGAATTCAAAAATGCATGCATCTATATGTAGCACCCTGGAGTTTAGGCAGGGATGTCTTCACAAATGTACTTGCCAGGAGTAGCTATCCTGGTTGATTGTTAGAGATCTATTGATTTCTCCCTAGGTTCAGCCTTGTTGTTCTCTTCTTTGACTAGGTGGCTGGGTACTTGGTGGTTAGGGATGAGCCGAACACCCCCCTGTTTGGTTCGCACCAGAACCTGCGAACAGACCTAAACTTCGTGTGAACTTTAGAACCCTATTAAAGTCTATGGGACTCGAACGTTCACAATCTAAAGTGTTAATTTTAAAGGGTAATATGCAGGTTACTGTCCTTAAAAGTGTTTGGGGACCCGGGTCCTGCCCCAGGGGACATGGATCAATGCAAAAAAAAGTTTTAAAAACGGCCGTTTTTTCAGGAGCAGTGATTTTAATAATGATTAAAGTGAAACAATAAAAGTGTAATATTCCTTTAAATTTCGTAGCTGGGGGGTATCTATAGTATGCCTGTGAAGGGGCGCATGTTTCTGCTGCTTAGAACTGTCCCTGCACAAAGTGTCATTTGTGCAGGAAAAAAAGTATTTTAAAATCACTTGCGGCTATTGTCGGGTCCCGTAATACAGAGAACACTCAATGAGTGTTCTCTGCATTAGCCGACAATTCATTCATTTATTGATAAAAAAAAAAAAAAAAAAAAAGCGTGGGGGTTCCCCTAAATTCAATTACCAGGCCCTTCAGGTCTGACATGGATATTAAAGGGAACACCGTGTCAAATTTTAAAAAAAAATTGACGTGGGGGTCCCCCTAAATATCCATAACCAGACCCTTCAGGTCTGATATGGATATTAAGGGGAACCCCGCATCAAATTAAAAAAAAATTGACGTGGGGGTCCCCCTAAAAATCCATATCAGACCCTTTATCCGAGCACGCAACCTGGCAGGCCGCAGGAAAAGAGGGGGGACGAGAGAGCGGCCCCCCCTCCCTCCTGAACCGTACCAGGCCACATACCCTCAACATTGGGAGGATGCTTTGGGGGTCTGTGACCCCTCAAAGCACCTTGTCCCCATGTTGATGAAGACAAGGGCCTCATCCTCACAACCCTGGCCGTTGGTTGTGAGGGTCTGCGGGCGGGGGGCTTATCAGAATCTGGAAGCCTCCTTTAACAAGGGGACCCCCAGATCCCGGCCCCCCCCTGTTTGAAATGGTAAGGGGGTACAAAAGTACCCCTACCATTTCACAAAGAAAGTGTCAAAATGGTTAAATAAGACAAACACACTTTTGAAAAATTCCTTTATTAAAAATAAAAAAAATAAAAAAAGATTCCAGCGGTGCTAATCCACTCTTGCTATCCAGCGACGGGTCTCCGGGGTCCAGCGATGGATGATCATATCCAGCGACGGGGGATCTCTCAGTCCAGCGCTGTCCATACATCCGTCTTCTGTCTCCACTCCGGAGACACTGCAGAGAGCCCAGCGCTGACGTTTCTTATATTAGGAGGGCGGGGCCACCCGTCACCTGACCCCGCCCCTCTGACGCTGGAGAGGGAAGCCAGGGGTTCCCCAGTGACGTGTGGGTGACCCCGCCCCCTCTGATGTAACGCAGGTTTCCGTTACATCAGAGGGGGCGGGGTCACCCATACGTCACTGGGGAACCCCTGGCTCCCTTCACCAGCGTCAGAGGGGGCGGGGTCAGGTGACGGGTGGCCCCGCCCTCACAATATAAGAAAAGTCAGCGCTGGGCTTTCTGTAGTGTCTCCGCAGTGGAGACAGAAGAAGGATGTATGGACAGCTCTGGACTGAGAGATCCACCGTCGCTGGATATGATCATCCATCGCTGGACCCCGGAGACCCGTCGCTGGATAGCAAGAGTGGATTAGCACCGCTGGAATCTTTTTTTTATTTTTAATAAAGGAATTTTTTAAAAGTGTGTTTGTCTTATTTAACCATTTTGACACTTTCTTTGTGAAATGGTAGGGGTACTTTTGTACCCCCTTACCATTTCAAACAGGGGGGGGCCGGGATCTGGGGGTCCCCTTGTTAAAGGGGGCTTCCAGATTCTGATAAGCCCCTCGCCCGCAGACCCTCACAACCAACGGCCAGGGTTGTGAGGATGAGGCCCTTGTCTTCATCAACATGGGGACAAGGTGCTTTGAGGGGTCACAGACCCCCAAAGCATCCTCCCAATGTTGAGGGTATGTGGCCTGGTACGGTTCAGGAGGGAGGGGGGGCCTCTCTCTCGTCCTCCCCTCTTTTCCTGCGGCCTGCCAGGTTGCGTGCTCGGATAAAGGGTCTGATATGGATTTTTAGGGGGACCCCAGGTCAAATTTTTTTAATTTGATGCGGGGTTCCCCTTAATATCCATATCAGACCTGAAGGGTCTGGTTATGGATATTTAGGGGGACCCCCACGTCAATTTTTTTTTAAATTTGACACGGGGTTCCCCTTAATATCCATGTCAGACCTGAAGGGCCTGGTAATTGAATTTAGGGGAACCCCCACGCTTTTTTTTTTTTTTTATCAATGAATGAATGAATTGTCGGCTAATGCAGAGAACACTCATTGAGTGTTCTCTGTATTACGGGACCCGACAATAGCCGCAAGTGATTTTAAAAGACTTTTTTTCCTGCACAAATGACACTTTGTGCAGGGACAGTTCTAAGCAGCAGAAACATGCGCCCCTTCACAGGCATACTATAGATACCCCCCAGCTACGAAATTTAAAGGAATATTACACTTTTATTGTTTCACTTTAATCATTATTAAAATCACTGCTCCTGAAAAAACGGCCGTTTTTAAAACTTTTTTTTGCATTGATCCATGTCCCCTGGGGCAGGACCCGGGTCCCCAAACACTTTTAAGGACAGTAACCTGCATATTACCCTTTAAAATTAGCACTTTAGATTTCTCCCATAGACTTGTATAGGATGGGGCGGCTTTTCGAATTTGCTGCGAACAGCCCAAATTGTTCACTGTTCGCTGAACAGGCGAACAGGCAATGTTCGAGTAGAACATGAGTTTGACTCAAACTCGAAGCTCATCCCTATTGGTGGTATTAGATATGAGAAGGGCAACTCTTGGTCAGGTTATGGGCATATGGGGTATCTCAGCTAATGGACAGGGGTTTTCCTAAATCCCTTGGCCTGCTGGGAGAGCCTAAATATTCAGGTGGATTCAGATGATCTATGTTCTATGCCACCAGGACGGCTGTCTGGGTGGACATGTGTTGTGTTACCCCAGGCTGCTAAGCCAAAGATTGGGCCTATCCAGGGGGCATCTGGCTGCTAGGCTGTCTGAGGGCCTATCCAAAAGCAAGAGAGTTGCACGGAGTTGGGATTGCAGCTTGTAGTCCAACCAGAAGTGAACCTGTCAGTGGTCGGAGGTAGAAGGGAAGCTGTCGCAACTAAGGGACCAACCACCTTATTACCAGGGACCACAGCGAATAACTGAAGGAAGTACCGGAGCAGTATTCTCACCGAACAGGCATAGTGGAGAATCGGGAAACCCAGCCAGTGGAGGTGACGCTTACAGAACAGCCTTGTGTGTCAAGCCAGGGACTGAACAGGCCAGTGGGGGGAAGCTTGAGAAGTATCGGGAGTGCCAAGCTAGGGATCCAGCAGAGAGGCAGGGGTGATGCTTGAGAAAGATACTACCATGAAGATTGGAGGAGCTCAAGGGATTCAGTGGCGGTGGTACTAGTGAGAGACCAGGAGCTCACAGGGCTGAAGAAGGAGAAGTTGTAGTGAAGGTGAAAGAACTGTTATGCTTTGTTTTAGGAACTGTTATGCCCTGTACACATGGTCGGACTTTCGACAATAAAATCCGTCTGATTTTTTCTGACGGATTTTGGCCCAAACTTGTCTAGCATACACACGGTCGCACAAAGTTGTCGGAAAATCTGATCGTTCTGAACACGGTGACGTAGAACATGTACGACGGGACTATAAATGGGCCATTAGCCAATAGCTTTCGTCTCCTGAGGGTAGGGGGAGCATACTAGCGCCCCCTACATATGGGAATAGGGACAAGGAAAATTTCAGTTATATAACATTCGTAATTCAGCTCAGCAATTAATTGGTTACTTACCTGGTCACATGATAAAATCTTCCTGAATATTCTTCCGTTATATCAGGCGATCCAACAAACCTATGAAAATAAACAGAAGGTTATAAAAGGGAATTGACCAACAAATTTTATCAGAACAACGGTTGCAGCAGAAGAAAAAGGCGCCCACCCTCCCTTCCCCCCCTGATGTCGCGGTCCTTGTCCTTTCCTTTTATTTTTGAGTAACCCCCCTCTTTTTCCATTGGGGGATAGTTTTTTGTCATTACTTCATGAGTTCGAGCTTTTAATGCTGGACCTTTTGGTATTTTATAATCTAAAGATGATTATAAAGGTTATATCGTCAATGTATGTCTCTTGTTTAATGTGAGTTGGTTATTATATATCGTCATATCAAAAAATAAAGGGCCGCAGCCATTCATACCACAGAAGTGAGTTTATTAGTTTTATTTTATCTATAGTTTATTAAGAAATTGAATTTGTCCTCTAGTCCCATAATTTATTCTGAGCATGCGTGACACTTTGTCTGTTGGAATTTTCTACACATGATTGGAATTTAAACAATAGGATTTTGTTGTCAGAAAATTTTAGATCCACCTCTCCAACTTGTTGTGTCGGAAATTCCGACGGAAAAAGTCAGAGCCCACACACGATTGGATTTTCTGACAACACGATCCGATCGCACATTTTCCATCGCAAAGTCCGACCATGTGTACAGGGCATTAGAGACTGTTGCCATAGGAGACAGCATTACTGCACGAGCAGATGTGGCTTCTTTCTGGAGGTCTTTCCCTCCTATTGAAGTCTCTGAGTCTGCTAATTGAACTTACAATTACTCAAGGGTGTCCTGCCCTCTTCAGGGTTACGTAACATATATTTCTTTATGTGGAGTCTTCTAACAAATTTATTAATATCGATATACGTGTTAAATTTATTAAGGTTCTTTATTGGGGCGAACTTAAAGCGGGAGTCCGCCTTTTTTTTTTTAAAAGCCAGCAGCTACAAATACTGCAGCTGCTGACTTTTAAAATAATGACACTTACCCGCCCAGTGCGCCCGAGATGTCGGCACCCGAAGCCGATCTCTCAATCGTCTCTCGGGTGCTGCCGCCGCCATCTTGGGTATGGGAATCAGGAAGTGGAGCCTTGCGGCTTCATTTCCCGGTTCCCTACTGCGCATGCGCGAGTCGCGCTGCGCAATAAGGATGGTCCCCGCGGTCTCTGGGATCCGTGTGTTTCCCAGCAGGCAGTGGTGGACCTTCGGAAAGGGGCGTAGATTCTATGGAAAGGGGCGTAGCTTCTGCAGAATCTACGCCGGAAGTGAGTGCAGATACCTGTACTGTACAGGTACCTGCACCCCCCCCCCCCCCCCCGAAAGGTGCCAATTGTGGCGCCGGAGGGGGGGAGGGTTCCAATGAGCGGAAGCTCCACTTTAGGGTGGACCTCCGCTTTAAGCCCTTTGTCAAGCACTTTGATTTCCTTTTTTGTCAATTCTATCCCACTATGTGTGTATATTTATGATTCCCTCTCCTACTATTCTCTTTTTCTTTTATTTTTTGACCCCTGCTCGACATCCTATTCTCGTTTTTCGTTTCTTCCAGGTCTTTTCTCCATAGATCTTCTTGGAGTTCTTCTCAGCTGTCACTGGAAGTCAATTGATTGCTGTGATTTGCTGTGATCTGATTTTATTTTTCATACTAAAGGCTCGATTTGACCCTTAAGGGTCTCCATTAGAGGTGAGAGGCTGGAGGATACTAACAAGATAATAAGCTGATAAACAGAAGACCTTGTGCTTGTGTAAATTGAGTGGTCCTGTTTGGAGGAAAACCTTTTCTGGAAAACATTGTGAGATGGTTGGTTTATGCATGTACATCCTGTCATTTTCCAGTGTATATGGTTAACAGTTAATAGTAATGCTGGAAATAGATGGGCAGACATTTTTCAATAGGCATTAGACTACATGAAACACATGCCCCTCAAATTAATTTGGTACTAGTTGGAACAAGTCTAGACATTTCTTTTGTAGCAGAGGCACCTGGATTTCGAAAATGTACTGATAGGGACTATTATATATGGGTAGTTGCTTTCTGTAGAGAGGATATTTTATTTAGATAACATCAATGACAGGTTTCACAACTAACCATCACTTCTAACAATTAGTGTAGTGGTGTATCAGATTCTACAACAAATTAGAACATTTAGGACACATGATCTAAAGCCCTGAACACTATTCACAAAATGTGTAAGGACCAATTTTAGTTCATGAACATGGGGCTTACACAGGCATTTTAGATCCCTTGTGTAATTTCCTGGTACTTTCCCTTACCTGGGAGCCCCACATGTCATGTACAGCCTGCCATAGAAGTGAATGGCTATACATTGCTGTGCTCTTGAAAATACAGATGCTTCTTTGGATAGGTGTTCACCAGCTCATGCAGGTCTGAAATTCAGAAAATAACTCGCACATGCAAGCATGGGTAAATGCTGTTGCGTAGAATCAGTGATGTTTACAAGAGCAAGGCCAAATACAGCTATTCACTTGTATGGCAGGCTGTACTTGGCACATGTGGCTCCCCGGGGGTGGGAAAGTGCTAGAAAATTACACCAGACATCTAAAAAGCTTTTAAAAGCCCCATGTGCGTGAACCCTTATTCTTCCAATGGTTTTGAATCAGACTTTTTTAGTTTTCACAGTACGTATTATGCATTTCATGCTATTTATGGATTTTAGACCACATTTTGTAATCATTATAAATTTAGACATGTTTTAAAAATGAGTTCTATTTAGTATTTATAATTTATATAGGTGAGTTAGTGGACACATCTGAGATTGATAGATTGAGACTAAAACCATACATTTGATACAACAATATATGTTGGATGCTTTGACCTACTTTGTTACCAAAATAAGTTAATTTAATTTAATTGTTGACTCTACAGAGGACAAGCACTATGAATATTGAAACATAGAAAAGAAAGATAGATGTTTTAAAGGAAAATGTTCTGTGTTGTATTTTATTGTATTGATTACTGTGGAATACCACAAAATGGGCACTTTGCAGCAGTTTTAAGGTTTTTCAAGGTTTATGTGTTTTGGTAGGAAGTCATGTTTTTACATGGTATATTTTTAGCAATACGCAAGATTGGCTTCCTGAATGTATTGATCTTATAGTTTAGACATATATTTATGAGCTTATTGTTTAAAAATCTGATACCATAAAAGTCCACTCTTATTGCTTTTGGGCATATTTGGATTTCATTTTTCTGGGCAGTTCTGAAGGAGCGAACAGATTGTAAGGCCTTAAAAGTAATTACCTATCTGCCTGCATATTATTACATTGTCTATGCAATTGAGTTGAAAGCTGTTTATTTTCAGGCTACATACTCAACTCACTTAGAACATAGTTCCCATTTAAATCTATTAGCCTGTTTCTTTTTTGTGACAATTAATATGGTATGGCTTTTTTAAAACAGCAGTGATGTGAGCACTATATACAGTATGACCCTGATCTTAGGTATTTGCCATATACAAATTTGGTGGCTATAAGATTTAACTTTACAGAAATATTATTATAAAGAGCAATAGTTTTATAAGCAATGGGTGGACATCCCTGCAGTTGCCAATGAATCTGAAATCCAGTCTCAAAAAGGCAAGTTCACCTTTGGGAAAATGTTACATGTTCCTCCCGTTTTACTTGAATTTTGGTGTTACATTGTTACTTATTTGGTGAGGTCGAAAAAAGACACAAGTCCAGAGAACCCTCTAGGTAATTTAACCTCTTTTCTTCTAATTTTAATGAGTGGCCACAAGTCTTGTTAAACTCCCTTTCGCAAAAAAGTTTTATCCCTATTGTGGGGTCACCAGTATGGTATTTGTATATTGAAATCATATCCTCTCTCAAGCGTCTCTTCTCCAGAGAGAATAAGTTTAGTGCTTGCAACCTTTCCTCATAACTAATATCCTCCAGACCCTTTATTAGCTTTGATGCCCTTCTTTGTACTCGCTTCATTTCCAGTACATCCTTCCTGAGGACTGGTGCCCAGAACTGGACAGCATACTCTAGGTGTGGCCGGACCAGAGTCTTGTAGCGCAGGAGAATTATCGTTTTATATGCCATGTGGTTGCCCACCCCATTAATTTATTTGGATCTTTTTGAAAGGTTTCCACATACTGCGGAGAAGTCATTGCCCTGCTTAGCTTAGTATCGTCCGCAAATAGAGAGATGGAACTGTTTACATCATCCGCCAGATCGTTTATGAACAAATTAAACAGGATTGGTCCCAGCACAGAACCCTGGGGGACCCTCCCACCCCCCCTAACCATTTTGAGTACTATCCATTTATCACCACCTTCTGAACTCACCCTTGTAGCCAGTTTTCAATCCATGTACTCACCCTATGGTCCATGCCAACGGACCTTATTTTGTACAGTAAAAGTTTATGGGGAACTGTGTCAAATGCTTTTGCAAAATCCAGATACACCACATCTACGGGCTTTCCTTTATCTAGATGGCAACTCACCTCCTCATAGAAGGTTAATAGATTGGTTTGGCAAGAATGATTCTTCATGAATCCATGCTGATTACTACTAATGATACAGTTAGACATGTGCAAAAGGAAAAAATTTGTTTAGTTTCGTTTCGTTTTAATTCGTTAATTCATTAATTTCGTTTAGTTATATTCGTTAACTTCCTTAAATTAGTTTTTGGATTTCGTTTAGTTTTCTACCGAATTCGAAAAATCGGCCACATTCGAAAATATTTCAACGAAATTCGAAAATATTTCTACCGGATTTGAAATGATTTCAACATGATTCGACATTATTTCAACCACATTCGAAAATATTTTGTGACCCGACTTTAGAGCCATGTATCGCGGGGTCACTTGGTGCTAGAAACTCCAAATTTGGATATGTTGTAGTGCTAGTACTATTGTGTTTGCATACCACATTTGGGGTTTCTAGCTATAAGTGACCCCGAGATATGTGGCCCCAAAATCGGGTCGCAAAATGTTATTAGTTAATAGAGCAGAGAATGACATTTTGCGACCCGACTTTGGGGCCACATATCTCGGGGTCACTTATAGCTAGAAACCCCAAATTTGGTATGCAAACACAATAATACTAGCTCTACAAGATATCCAAATTTGAAGTGTCTAGCACCAAGTGACCCCGAGATACATGGCCCTAAAGTCGGGTCACAAAATATTTTCGAATGCGGTTGGAATAATGTTGAATCATGTTGAAATCATTTCGAATGCAGTTGAAATAATGTCAATCATGTTGAAATAATTTTGAATGAATTCGAAATTATTTCAACATGATTCAACATTATTTCAACCGCATTCGAAAATATTTTGTGACCCGAATTTAGAGCCATGTATCTCGGGGTCACTTGGTGCTAGAAACTCCAAATTTGGATATTTTGTAGTGCTAGTACCATTGTGTTTGGGGTTTCTAGCTATAAGTGACCCCGAGATATGTGGCCCCAAAATCGGGTCACAAAATGTCATTCTCTGCTCTATTAACTAATAACATTTTGCGACCCGATTTTGGGGCCACATATCTCGGGGTCACTTATAGCTAGAAACCCCAAACACAATGGTACTAGCACTACAAAATATCCAAATTTGGAGTTTCTAGCACCAAGTGACCCCGAGATACATGGCCCTAAAGTCGGGTCACAAAATATTTTCGAATGCGGTTGAAATAATGTCGAATCATGTTGAAATAATTTGGAATGCGGTTGAAATAATTTCGAATCATGTCGAATTCATTCTAATTCATTCGTTGTATTTCTTTCGTATTCGTTGTAATTTGTTATTTTTTTATTCGGACATTCGGATGCATCCGAATGTCCGAAAGATGCAAAATTCGGCCGAATTTCGATTCGTTACGAAACGAATTGCACAAGCCTAGATACAGTTACTAACATCTTGTATATAGTCCCTTATCATCCCCATCCAAGAGTTTACATACGATTGATGTTAGGCTAACTGGTCTGTAATTCCCAGGGATGTATGTTGGGCCCTTTTTAAAAATTGGTGGTACATTGGCTTTTCTCCAATCAGCTGGTACAATTCCAGTCAGTAGACTGTTAGTAAAAAGTAGGAACAATGGTCTGGCAATTACTTGACTGAGTTCCCTAAGTACCCCTCGGGTGCAAGTCATCCAGTCCCAGCAATTTATTATTGTTAAGTTTCCCAAGTCTAATTTTAATTCTGTCCTCTTTGTGTATTTCTCTTTTGCCAGAAAACTCCATTGCCTCTGTACAGAAGTTTCCTGTATAAGACACCCATCCTGAGCTGCTTTTTTTTTTGCATCCGTCCTGAAGCTGCATGCAGACAGCCTATAGAAGTGAATATACAGACATAGCTGTACAAAATGTATTTGACTTGCATGCAGGAGCAGGTACATGGATTTGAGCACATGCAGTCTGCAAGTGCACAGGATGTCCATCTGAATGAGCCCCAAAAAAACACTGCTACCCTCTTTCCTAGTAAAGAATGACTGGTGCTGTATCCACCCCAATAAATTCCTGCAGCTGGCCAATCATTGATAAACTTGTTGGGATTTACCCACAGCACTGCTCTCTGCACAGACTACATACAGCAAATTTTATATTCTTACCACTATGTTTACAAGTTAACTGATTAACAGGATTTGTATCCTTTGTGGCTGTTGGGAAATATGTAATGTAATGAACACTTTCCGGCTGGGCAGGATCAGTCAACTAAGGGGGGGGGGGGGAGCAGTGGGCCTAGGTGACCTACATTGTAAATACAGTATGTGTATATATAGGAGCTTCCAGAAGGATCAGCCTTTGTTGTGCTACTCTTGTACACACCTTTTTTCCCTAAAACATATCTTAATGTTATCAGAAACACTTTATCACTTTAGTGACTATGTCTCCTGAAAGGTTATTTCTGCTAAATAGAAAAAAATACCCGTTGCTAACTTTACAAAACTGCCTCACTCTACTTCCTGAACTTTGACTTTCATGCAAAAGCCCAAGCTTTTTAATCATAATCCATCTGAGCAGTTCTATTTGTGGTATGTTTATATAAGATAACTTTTGTGTAGAACGGAATCAAAAGATTTCAGCGGAACAGGAATAAAAGAGAAACATCATTTCCATTGTCTATCAACTTGCAACTTTAATGAAAAAAACATTTAACCTTTATATTATTTGTGAGAGCACTAGAAATGACAGGTGCGTTTCTACTACATGCCTGACTTTTGTCTGACTAAGCTCTTTAAAAACACATTCTTAACTAGCCATTCTGTTATCAACGAGAAGAGATAAAACTTAAGTGAAAAGAATTGATGGCTTACCTATTTACATAAACTGAAGTTTTACAGTGTCTATATGTCAATATATATCATGTAGGATACAATGGGGATCATAATGCACAAGAATGGTAATTGAAATACATTACTAAAAAGCCACAGAAGTACTAAGTTTAAAATAATAAATTATAATTGCTGTGATTACCCTATTGCTTAGTGCCTCCTTAATTTCTAAGGAAAGGTCATTCATAAAAACCCAAGAACAAAACATTAAAGGGTAACTCCACTTTTGTAAAAAAAATAATATAGCAAATAAAAAAATAATATAGCATATAGTATACAATTGCAAAGCAAGCCCTGCTGTAATTTAATAGTATTAAAAATGACCTTTCCTTTTCAATCTGCAGCACTGTCATTTTCTGTAAAAATCAATGGAATATGGCAACCTGGAGACGTTCTCCCAAAATCCAAGTCAGAATTTAGGCATCTTCTGCAACAGAAATGTAATTTTTGTTGAGAGGCTTCCTAAGGGTTAATTATTTCTAAAGGGATGAAGACACTGCAACTTTTCTCTTCAGAAAACTGAGAGTTCTCCAGTTGATTATAATAAACCAGTCCCTCCCATGCAGGAACAGTCTGCACAGGACATGGTAAGTGAAAACATGTTTGTTATTTTTATAGGAAAAAATAAACAAGACTTTACAATCACTTTAATGTGCGTTCAGATGCATCAAATGTTGTCCGCTTCAGCAGGGACCGGATGAATTTTGATCTCTGTATGGCTCCTCTTGTTCGACAGAAGTCAATTGATAGATCAATTTCTGTCAAATGGCCACACTGGAAAACTTTTATTCGGCTAGTGGCTGAAGCTGCTGATCAGTGTATTCTGACAGCAGAGGAGTCCTGTTGTCAGAATACCATGGCACAGCAGAGAGGATTCCTCCATTCACCTCACTAGTGTGGAAGGGGGAATACGTTTTTTTTTTTTTCGTTAAGACCGCCAACTGAACAAAAAAATAAATAAATAAATATATAAATAGGGAATTAGAAAAAGAAAACGTGGCAGTGATTGTTTTAGTGGTTTTGATATATAGCTTAGATTTCACTATATGCATTGTTAGTACTGTTTTACCTAAGCAATCCATTAAATTTTTATTTAGTTGGACAGACTTTTGTATTACATATTTGTTGGTAAATCTATAAAAGATTGTTGAATCAGATTGCAAAGGTCTATGGCCAGCTTTAAACTTTAAAAAGTTATTTGAAGCACGGACATGACTTGATCATGACATTAACCAACCACCTTTGGGATAGTAATTCCTTAGGAGGTTGCAGGGTGCTCCACAATCCCTGTAAACTGAGCTAAGTTCATGTAACTAGAAACTAGAGACGTGAAAAGTATAGAAAAGACTACCACCTCTATCAGGTCAAGTTTTTCCCTGTCAGTGGTTGGTGAACATAAACTACGGGGACACCCTCTAGAAATAGGAAAGTCATTTGATCTGGCCATATACAGCCATACTGGGTGCCTTTCATCTATTGTCTATGGCTACTTAAACCCACTATCACTCAAGCAAATATTCAGTCAATCTAAAACATAATTTAATCAGAGGAACTATTTTCTTTCTCATACAGTGAGGATCGAAAGTTTGGGCACCCCAGGTAAAAATGTGTATTAATGTGCATAACGAAGCCAAGGAAAGATGGAAAAATCTCCAAATGGCATCAAATTACAGATTAGACATTCTTATAATATGTCAAAAAAAGTTAGATTTTATTTACATCATTTACACTTTCAAAATTACAGAAAACAAAAAAATGGCATCTGCAAAAGTTTGGGCACCCTGCAGAATTTATAGCATGCACTGCCCCCTTTCCAAAGCTGAGACCTGCCAGTGTCATGGATTGTTCTCAATCATTGTCTGGGAAGACCAGGTGATGTCAATCTCAAAGGTTTTAAATGGCCAGACTCATCTGACCTTGCCCCAACAATCAGCACCATGGGTTCTTCTAAGCAGTAGTCTAGAAAACTGAAACTGAAAATAGTTCATGCTCACAAAGCTGGAGAAGGCTATAAGAAGATAGCATAGCGTTTTCAGATGTCATTATCCTCTGTTCGGAATGTAATTAAGAAATAGCAGTCATCAGGAACAGTGAAAGTTAAAGCAAGATCTGGAAGACCAAGAAAAATATCAGACAGAACAGCTCGCAGGATTGTGAGAAAAGCAATTCAAAACCCACGATTGACTGCACGATCCCTCCAGAAAGATCTGGCAGACACTGGAGTTGTGGTACACTATTCCACTATAAAGAGATAGTTGTACAAATATGGTCTTCATGGAAGAGTCATCAGAAGAAAACCTCTTCTACGTCCTCACCACAAAAATCAGTGTTTGAACTTTGCAAATGGACATATAGACAAGCCTGAGGCATTTTGTAAACAAGTTCTGTGGACTGATGAGGTTAAAATAGAACTTTTGGGCCAGAATGAGCAAAGGTACGTTTGGAGAAGAAAGGGCACAGAATTTAATGAAAAGAACTTCTTTCCAACTGTTAAGCATGGGGGTGGATCAATCATGCTTTGGGGTTGTATTGCAGCCAGTGGCACAGGGAACATTTCACGAGTAGAAGGAAAAATGGATTCAATAAAATTTCAGCAAATTTTGGATGGTAACTTGATGCCATCTGTGAAAAAGCTAAAGTTAAAGAGAGGATGACTTCTACAAATTGATAATGATCCTAAACACACCTCAAAATCCATGGGGGATTACGTCAAGAGGCATAAACTGAAGATTTTGCCATGGCCTTCACAATCTCCTGACCACAACATTATTGAAAATCTATGGATAGACCTTAAAAGAGCAGTGCGTGACAGACAGCCCAGAAATCTCAAAGAACTGGAACACTTTAGTAAGGAAGAATGGGCAAAGATACCTCAAACAAGAATTGAAAGACTCTTGGCTGGCTACAAAAAGCGTTTACAAGCTGTGATACTTGCCAAAGGGGGCAGTACAAGATATTAACTCTGCAGGGTGCCCAAACTTTTGCAGACGCCATTTTTTTGTTTTCTGTAATTTTCTGCAAATGATGGAAATAAAATCTAACTTTTTTTGACATATTATAAGAATGTCTAATCTGTAATTTGATGCCATTTGGAGATTTTTCCATCTTTCCTTGGCTTCGTTATGCACATTAATACACATTTTTACCTGGGGTGCCCAAACTTTCGATCTCCACTGTATACCTAACAATCATGCTACTTAATTTAACCACTTGCTGAGCACATAACGCTAATATGTGTTGGCGGGGGAGGGTAGGCCTTAACATCGACACGCCACACATATTTATCCATGGGGGCAAAATTTCTGTGCTGAAATCGTGCTCACTGTGCACTGCCAGCAGAGTGACTGAGTTATCACAGACCGCTCCCAGTCTCTGATTATGATCAGGAGATGGAGGGATGGGTGCCCGATCATTTTCCAGGGTGGCAATTGATCACACTGATCATGGGACCAGGAAGTCCATCCCTCTACCTGGTGTTATGACCCAGTTAAAGGGCTACTGAGAGGGGCTGGGCAGGAGTTAAGCCTTGTACACACTACTGATGTTCCTGACACTGCAGTCCTCAGGTGAGCTCTTCCCCCCAGACCCCACACCTGTGCCATTATTGTCTATGAGAACTTATGGTATATATCTGGGCACGAGGCTTTGCATTTGGCGAGGACGCTGGGAGCATTGGGGCACCATATAGAGACCTGAGGAGGGGGAATAAGCCACAAGTTATTTGATCTTCCGTAATAGGAGATCAATTACAACTGGTAAGCTGCAATGTATAGAAAGGTGGAGGCACTATCCTATTTCTTTTGTGCACTTTTCTTGCGTTGATTATGTTTGTGTGCCACCTTGGAAGAATCTATTGAAGCACTATTTCCAGAATATGAACTGTCCGGGTTCCCTTTTTTTCATTCAAAGACTCAATAAGTGTCTTTTTCACTCAATATATATTTTTATCCCCAAATTTTTTTTTCACAGGAATGTCTGATAATTTGTTTTCGTATCACTATAATATCACGATTTTTTAGGGGATTTAAATAAATTAGCGCAAACTGAATTTCTGAGTATTACACACTACTAGTTTGTTCAACCCAGCAGGCAGAAAAAAAACTGACAGCTTCGGAGAACCCACTGTACTAACAATCCTATGTCAGTACAGCAATCTCCCCTGCTGTGTTATTGTGTTCTGACAGAGGGGGCGGCCCCCCTGCCAGAACACTCCAGTCAGCTAAATGGATGCCAATCTGCAGGTCGACATACCCCTTTGACAGAAGCTGGCCAAATGCCTGGCTTCTGTCGGACCAGCTGCAGCACGCACAGGCTGATTGACGGCTGGTTTCTATTGAACCGTCTGATGCCGCCCAACATTCAGCAAGTGTGTACTAAGCTTTAAACAATAAATTTTCCTTTTTTAAAAAAAAAATTCAATATGTTTACATTTTCTACTTTTGTACTCAACTTGAATGTGTAAATAAAAAAAGTCCTACTGAACATGCCAACTATTCCTCTTATCTTTTGAACATATGAGCTACTTGCTTGGTCTATATTTCACAAAGCTGTTCAGTAAAATCTCTCTGTCATGATTTATACTAGTAAAACGTATAAATACACATGTTTGTAATAATCACACAGCGCAAATCTGTAAAATTCTTCAGTCCTGTGACTGTAACATGCCTACAAGCTATGCTGGTCCTTCCAATTACATAAAAGTCTTTCTCAAATGACCCTCAAAAGTCATATAGTTGTTTATTTATTACAGGCAGGGCGTGGATATGCATATAGTACATATAGTCATAATTGTGCTGCCCTTTTGTTTCAGATAAATAAAAAAGAAACACAACTATGCCATGTTTTCTAACAAAAGCACTCTCTGCTCAAAGGACAGAAGTCAAGGAAAGTTTGATTGTAAAGTCAAAATATCCTTCTCACTTTGTTATTTTAGCCTCCCTTTCTTCCTCTTGATTGCTTTACTCAACATAATCTGTAGTATTCAGTGATAAACTTGCTGGCACACGATTTATAGACTAACCTAACTCTTTTCCCTTACTTATCTTCCTGACCAGTCAAAGAAAAGCTATATTTAGTGTCTCCTTGGCGTCTATCCTCTTTTCTTAACCTTCATTTGTTCTGCATGAGTGAGGCCTTTTATATGTATTTTTCAGGCAGGATAAAAAGAAAGATAGCCATGTAGCCTCACCCCACATGAATTCTGTAAATATTTTTCACATTCAGAGTCATGGACAGTTATAAATGCATGGCTAACAGCTAAAGACAAACTCACTCTGATAACATCACCTTATTTCATGAAATGACATATCCGCTGTAGTCAAAAGGCCTTTGTTACGTCAAATTAAATTACTGTAGGTCAAAGGAAAACCATGTAGCTTGCACCATATTGATCCCCTTGTAGCAGAACGGTTCTGGGTCTTCCAGAGTTGATAGTAGTTTTTTTTTTTTAAAGACCAGAAATCACCAGAGTAGACTAAAGAACAACTCTAATCTAATTAATATTTTAGATATAAATGTAGAAGAAATCAGCCTTATCTAAACAATCTTAAATGTGTTAAAGAAAAACCCTGGGCAGATGTTAAAGGAGACTCTTATGGCCAAAGATGGTCATAAACAGTTTTCTTTCTGTCGAGCCACCAGTGGATGCATTTGGATTGAGGAATCCCCCATGCTGGGATATTGTATATTGACAGTGGCACCCACCGTTATCAGAATACATTGATAAGTGGTTTTAGCTGATTTGTTGCAGCTGATGATCCAACAAGTTTCTTTGAGAGTCAAATATTTGACTTCTGTCGAGCAGGAATGGCCACACACTGATCAAAATCTGCCTGGTCCCTGATCAGTTTAAATTAGGGTATGGCCAGTCTAAGCCCTGCCCCCTGGGGTCTAGACAACTGGCCTGTCAGTCATTGCCCCCGGGAATGTGTCATTTAGGGACAAGTGGGTGGGGCTAGTCAAGAGAGAGGAAGTCAGGGTGTAAACCCTGAAGCAATCAGGTAGGTTTCCCCTGTTGCAATAGAATTTAATCCTACTGCATGAGGATCAGTGATTACCACATTCAAAGGACTTACCCTTTGAGTATGGGAGAAATTGACAGAAGGAAGAAAGATCATCCTAATAATGGGAGTAATTAAGCACCAGGCTATGGTTTAAGACCGATACCTTATGCCCCCTAAAAACTGAATGTTTTGTCACTTTATCAGACAAAAGAACATTTGTTAATTTATTTATTCTTCTGTTATTTATTCTTCTGTTTAAGAGGAAGTAAACCCTTATGGGTTTACTTCCTCTTTGATTCCCTGCAAAGGTAAAGCATAATGGACTACTATGCATCGCATAGTCGTCCATTATGTGTCCCTTACCTGACACAGGAGCCAGCAATGTCACCGCTGTCCCCTGTAGTCCAGAGCATCCATCTTTTTGGTGGGTCTCTCTGCTCTGCCGCTGTCATTTGATGAAACCGCAATGACGTCACTCTCATGCATGCGCACGGGAGCCGCCACTCGCAGCATATCGCCATTGACAGCGGCGCGCTCAGTGCGCCTGCGCGCCGCTGCCTACGGTGCATGTACATGTAGGTTTAGGAGATATTTCTTGGACCTACAGGTAAGCCTTAATCTAGGCTTACCTGTAGGTCAAAGTGGTTTGTAAGGGTTTACAACCACTTTAAAGGTCACACTTTGGAGTAAAGCCTGACTTCTTTTTATCTGAACCTGATTGGACATTCATTATCATGTGTTGGGATGAGGAAGACAGAGTGAAAGGTGTTCAACATCTGTGTGTGGACTGTGTGCAGTGAAGGCTTGAAAGATATAATGTTCTCTCTAGCCTTAAGAGGTATGGATTGGTGCTGCTGAGTATTACACGCATGGACTTTGCTTGGGTTAATAGGGCAAGTTATCCAAATAATATTTGCATATTGGACCAGTGAAAGCCAACCTGTACTGTACTGTACTGTTGAGGTTGTCCTGGAGGAAGGAGGTAATCCCCAGTGACTGGAGCCTGTGTCAAGAAAGTTTTGGTAGTTGTAACTGAATGCCCTGGGCAACATAAAACTGGGCAGTACCTTGTGACTGCCAATGCGGTTTCCTCTATCCTAGGCACAGGGGAAAGCAGGCCTACCACTTGATAACACAGATATAAAATATACAAATAAATGTATCTACTGTATGTCTTCATTAAAGCAATAGTAAACTGCAAAATAAAAAGATCTTCTCCCTGCAAATGAATGTCATAATGTGCTAGCATGCATCACATATGGCCTTTTGACCTGTGCATGTGCATCGGAGTTATGGCCGCGGCACGGCTCTCTCTATGGATAGCATGCCATCCATTGAGAGCAAAGTGTGCATGCACCAGGGACATCACCAGTGCTTCTCAAGTAAATATCTCCTAAAAGGTGCACATTTAGGAGATATTTATGTACCTACAGGTAAGCCTTATTATAGACTTACCTAATGAAAATAAAAAAATACCTTTACTACCACTTTAATAAATCCTGAAAAGCAGCACAAGGAGACAATCACTTATGCTGCAGTGTAAGGAGCAAGAATTATTAGTCTGCTACTTCTCCAGTCCAATAACTGTCTGGGACTGAGGGAGAGACCTGTCAGTGTTACTGAATTACAGCAGAGGAAAAAACGGTCTTCTTCCATGCCAGGCATAGTTGTGTGGTATAACAGAGCTGGGTGCACCTCAAAAACACATGAACAAATATAAAATACATTTGGCAGGTAAAATAGCTACCTTGTATGTATTTTATGTGTGTGCTACACTTTTTTATTTGGAGTGAGTAGGTAATGGATAAAACCCTTGACAGGTTTTTTTCCATCTATGTACCATTTAGGAGAATTACCTATACCTCCTGCTACATTGACACAGCAGGAAGTGAGATTTCCAAACTACAGGCAATCCCCTCTTAACCAGTTGCCGCCCGCCCACCATAAAATTACAGAGGGACGGTGCGGCTCTAATTCTGTGTGGACGTCCTATGACGGCGCACCCAAACAGTTGCTCCCACGTGCCCGTGGTGGCATACAGCACGGCAATCACAGCTGTGCCATGTTGCTAGGATATGGTACAACCCCGTTCTCTGTAAAGAGCCACGTCCAATCACAGCCGGTCACATGTAAATACAGGACGTGCTGGTAATTGTCTCTCATCGCCTCACACTGCAGAGTGTGTGGCAAGGAGAGCCGATCAGCGGTCTCTCCTTGCAGGTGACAGCAAGACATGTAATCATGGCATCATCAGTGCCCTTATTACACTAAAGCATCACCAGTGCCAGAAATCAGAGCCCACCAGTACCAGCAATCAGTTTCCACCAGTGCAAGCAATCAGTGCCTACCAGTGCTACCAATTAGTGCCCATTAGTGATGCCAGTCAGTGCTTGGGGATTGGAGGATGGAAGATTTGAACAAAATTTGCAGCCAACAGTACAAGGAACCCATCACATTGACTGTAAGCCCCCGTACACACAGTTGGACATTCCGACAATAAAATCCTTCAGATTTTTTTCAACGGATTTTGTCCGAAACTGGTGTTGCATATACACGGTCAGACAAAGTAGTCGGAAAATCTGATCGTTCGGAACATGATGATGTTCGTTCATTGTGACAGGACTACGTTGCGGCTAGTAGCCAATAGCTTTAGTCTTGTAATTTGATCTGAGCATGCGTGGCACTTTGTCCAATCGGAATTCTCTACAAACGATCGGATTTTGTTGTCGGAAAATTTGTGGTCCTGCTCTCAAATTTTTTCCGTCGGAAATTCGGACGGAAAAAGTCTGATAGAGCCCACACACGATCGAATTTTCCGACAATATAATCCGATCGGACCTTTTCCGTCGGAAGTTCCGACCATGTTTATGGGGCATTAGTCATGTTCCTTGTGCTGATTTTTTTAGTTTTTGACAAAATTTAGACCGGCCATGGACTGTGGGATTTTTTTTCCTGCAGCCATGGGTTCACATGATTTCCTCATCAGCACAGACAGTGCTGACAGGGGAATCCCTCCTGCCGAGTCATTGGGGAAGCAATCCCTGCCGGGAGAAGACAATAATAATCTGAAGGGTATCTGGCAGGCTAGCTGCACCAAAGTTGGTCGATCAATAAACTTGGTACAGTTGCCTGCCCATTAATGGTTCGAATGTCGGCCAGTTCCTGCTGAACCGGCTGGGATTCGAGCAGTGTACGTCCATTTTTAGGCTTTAACTTATGACACATTGAGGGGTTTATACAGTAATCACTTTCAGCTATAAATGTGTACAATAGCTACAGTTATATAGTTTGCAAATATTAGCTGAACAATTCCTGTTTGACCAACATGGACTTATCTGAGAGACAAGTGTGTGCCCTTCCTGCTGATAAGCCATACTATGTGTGTTGTACTGTGGATTGGATGTTGTACTAACATTATGAGCAGTTTTTAGAGACCTGCTCTATATTGTATCTGTCACAGTAAAACATATTAGTATTTTTCCTGCCTGTTTAACTAAAATGCACATAAAGGAATAATTTACTTTTGGATAGTTTATGAGGTACTTATGAGGTTTGGAAAGCATCCATCTTCCTTTCAAAACACTGTCTTTAAACAAAGAGATCAAGATATGTTTGTAGCAGAATGTTGACCCAGTATATGCACACATATCAAGATGTATATTTCTGATGTGTGTTTATGGATTACCCACAAAGCATTTAGCCTAGGCCTATTGTAAATGCCTATTTTTGCTGTCTGATACATCAGTGAAACCTGCATTTTTAAAATGTTGAACAGCTTGAAATCTTTTTTATTTTTAATTTCATATTACCCATGTGCATCTTATGTCAGCAAATAGCAGTAGCCCATGCACTGTAAGCCAACCAGCCGATATTGCATTCGACTGTGCTACAGATCCCACATTTTCAGGAGGCCAAAGGCCATGACCAGATATTTAGGCAGTTTATAGGAGGAATGGAGCACAGTTCGGACGTAACCGTTGTGATGATGCAATGCTAGATTCACACCTTTCCATGTGTCTTTTTACATGCATTATGCATATAATAATGTCTTTTCCGGCACTGCCATTGTCACTAAAAGTCCCTTATAACATGGGTCAGTGCATTAGAAATGGACAACCCACGTCAAGGCATCACACAAAATGTAAAAAAGCACTATTTAACTAAATATCTGTTCTATGTACATGGTGCATAGGTACATACTAGGTGTGAATGAACCATAATATTCCAGTCAAAGCTGCAATAAGAAAATAATGTGATTAGACTTAAGCAGGTTATACACAGACTGAAAATTGTCTGGTTCAGCAAGAACCAGAAGACTTTCAGTCCAAGAACCAGAAGACTTTCAGTCCATGTGTATGGCTGACTGTTGAAGGGTCATGGTGAAAGTATTCGATCAGCATTTCCAGCCAATGGCTGTAGCACTGATCTGTGTATTCTGGTGCATTACTCAGTCCCTGCTGTTAAAATACAAAGACACAAAGAGAAATCCCTGCATCACACATCTTTTGTGTAGGGATCTGTCAGTTTTTTTGTTCATTTGACCTGCTGGGTAAATGAAAAAAAAAAATGCAGTTTAGTGCATTTTTCAATTAAATCAAAGCACATGTTTAGAGGAGACATAAAATACATCAACGCAGGTAAACAGTAATGTGTGTTGATACACATTTTAAAAGGAGTTCTATGGTCACAGCATACAATAGGGAATATTTGACAATCCAATATAAGTTTACTTAAAAAAACTTTTCATGTTGTAAATGCTGCCTGTTTGATGGCCATTCTCTTTCCATAACTCCCTGGATTCCCAGCATGCTTTGCAGATTATCCTCTGTTATTTACTTTAACCACTTGCCTACTGGGCACTTAAACACCCCTCCTGCCCAGACCAATTTTCAGCTTTCGGTGCTCTCACACTTTAAATGACAATTACTCAGTCATGCAACACAGTACCCAAATGAATTTTTTGTCCCTTTTTTTTCCACAAATAGAGCTTTCTTTTGGTGGTATTTGACCACCTCTGGGTTTTTTATTTTTTGCGCTATAAATGAAAAAAGACCGAAAGTTTTGAAAAAAAAATTTTTTTCTTTGTTTTTGTGATAAAATTTAGCAAATTATTAATTTTTCTTCCTAAATTGTGGCCACAATTTATACTGCTATATAACTTTGGTAAAAATAACAAAAACTTTTGGATATTATTTGGTCTTTGTGAAAGTTAGAGAGTCTACAAGCTGTGGTGTGAATCACACAAAATTGATCACATCTGATCTACTGGTGGCCGATCTCATTTCTTGCGACCCAAACAAGTCAGAAAAGTACAAATACCCCCCAAATGACCCCTTTTTTGAAAGTAGACATTCAGAGGTATTTAGTTAGAGGAATGGTGAGCTTTTTGATGTTTTTTTCCCATAATTCTTTGCAAAATGAAGATTTTTTTATTTTATTTTCATTTTTTCCACAAAAGTGTCAATGTAATAGGTTATTTCTCTCACGTGGCATGTGTATACCACAAATAATGCCCCAAAATAAATTCTGCTACTCCTCTTGAGTATTACAATACCACATGTGTGGGACTTTTCCACAGCCTGGCCACATAGAGAGGCCCAACATGCAGGGAGCGCCGTCACGTGTTCTAGGAGCATAAATTACACATCTAACTTGTCGACTGCCTATTACACTTTTGAAGGCCCTGGAGCATCAGGACAATGACATGTGACACCGACGTGGCACTGATGACAGATGGCACTGATACGTGGCACTGATGACAGACGCCACTAATACGTGGCACTGATGACACGTGACACTGACAGATGGCACTAATATGTGGCACTGATGACAGATGGCACTTATACGTGGCACTGATGACACATGGCACTAATATGTGGCACTGATGACAGATGGCACTAATATGTGGCACTGATGACACGTGACACTGATGACAGATGGCACTGATACCTGGCATTGATGACATGTGACACTGACAGGTGGCACTGATGACAGCTGGCACTGATACGTGGCACTGATGACAGATGACACTAATATGTGATGCTGATGACACGTGACACTGATATGGCACTGATGACAGATGGCACTATGTGGTACTGATGACACGTGACACTGATGTGGCACTGCTGACAGATGGCACTATGTGGCACTGATGAAACGTGGCACTGATGTGGCACTGATGACAGGTGGCACTGATGATTGGTGCCACTGTGACAGATGGCACTTATACGTGGCATTGGAGACAGATGGCACTGGGGACAGGTGGCACTGATGACAGATGGCACTGATGACAGATGGCACTGGGGACAGATGGCACTGATGACAGGTGGCAGTGGGGGCAGATGGCACTGACAGGTGGCAGTGGGAGCAGATGGCACTGACAGGTGGCAGTGGGGGCAGATGTCCATGGGGGCAGTGGGGACAGGTGGCAGTGGGGACAGATGGGCACTTTATTTTCGTTTTATTTATTTATTTTTTTACACTAACCGCTGCATCTCTGCAGCAGTTCATCTCTCCCTCCTCACACGCTGTCTGTGTGAGGAGGGAAAGCCGGCAATGAGAGATGATCTCATAGGCTTACATATGAGATCATCTCTCATTGGGCACGCTGATCGCTCTGTAAATGGCCGCTGTGATTGGCTGTGTCTGGGGGACACGGCCAGCACAGAACTTCCCCGATGCACGCCCGTGGCAGTGCGCAGGGGGCACGTTAAAGGGAGGACGTCCAGGGACGGCCTCCCGGCAGATAGCAGATAGCAACCCGACATGTTTTGCAATAACTTGCTTCAACTGGGGCATTTGCGAAACATTTCGGGTACTTAGCCTGCTGGCGAGATTTTCCATGCATCCAGACGACAGCTTTGTTGTTGTTTTTCTTTTTTTGTATCCCTCTTCACTGCGGGCTTGTACATGCATGTATTTCTAATTTTTCTGTTCAAATTTTTTATTGAATAGAAACATAAGAATAAAGGTTACAGCCAGACACATTCAAGACTGAAGATACAGCGCATGACATTAGTTTAACAGGCATATAAGTCAAGAACATAAACAAAGAAAGCATAACTTATTAGACACAGAGCATACATAGCAAAGAGTATTACGCTAGCTCTCTTCAAGTTAGAACAAGGAGAATAATGAATATCATTGAGTAGGAACTGGTATAGGGGGAAGAACCCCCCACCAAATTACAACATAACCAACAAAACTACTATGTCGAGATAAAAGAAAACATAAGAACAGTAAATTCGTCAGCACACAGACCTTGTTCATGGCACAAAAAGAACTCAAATATATTGTATGAAGCCATGGGCTAAGAAAAAGGAGAAGAAAAGGAAAAAGAAAAAGAGAATAGAAAAAAGGGAAGGGGGGGGACAGAGTGGGGAGAAAAAGATAGCAAGTAAAGGGGGGACCGAATGGAAGTGGAGGTGGGGGGGGGAGGGGAGTGGTCGGCGTCGGTAGGAGCGCCAGGGGCCCCAGGCAGCCATCAGACCAAACAGTCAGAGTGTGAACTCATTTCATGGTACAAGAAGGGTTTGATCAAAATCTTGGGGGAGAAAGTTATCCACCCATGGGGCCCAAATTCGCGAGTGGCGAGGGACACGGTCCAGCAACGTCGCTTCGATCTTGCTATGGATCATGGCACGAGTCACTCTATGCTTAGTTTCAGTAATATGAAGATTCGGGGTCTTCCAAGCTTTAGCAACAGTCTGTTTTGCGGCCGTAGTCAATTGGAGGAGGAGACGGCATTGCGATTTGTTATAGTCTTCCGGGATATGATTTAGGAGCGCTATGGCCGGGTCGGGGGCTAAGGTATCATGTAACAGTGTTGAAGCAATTTGGAAAATTGCCAGCCAGAAGCGCTGTACTATCGGGCATGTCCACCAAATATGAACATGTGTACCCCCTTCCCCACAGCCTCGGAAACATACTGGAGAGTAATTCGGTAGGAATTTGGAGATCCTAGCTGGGACTAGATACCACCTCATGAGTACTTTATAGTTAGCTTCTAGGGCTACTATGTTTTGAGTCGACAATTTAGTCATAGCCCACACATGGGACCAGCTTTCCGTATCAAGGGTCAGGTGTAGGTCCTTGGACCACTGCGCAGCATAGGAGGGAAGGGTAGTAGAGGAGTTGTTTAGGTGGGCATAGATAGCTGAGATAGTACCCGGGGCATGAGGGTCTGAGGAGCAAGTTTTCTCGAAAAAGACATATTGGTGAGAGATGTGGACGGATCCAATTATTGATTGAACAAAGTGGGCTATTTGGAGGTAACGGTAGAATTCAGAGGGAGGTAAGCCGTGTTGGGTCTGAAGGGCTGAGAAAGATCTAAGGGAGGTATCAGTAACAACATCAAGTATTCGACAGAGACCAGCTTGGGACCATAGAGTAAATGACCCAGGCTCCGCCATAGCTGGGTGAAAACGGGGGTGGCCGAAGAAAGAGAGTAAGGGGGTATGCCGAGAGGCCAGCCCAAAGGGGCCACGCAATCTGTCCCAAATCTTTAGAGAGTGCTTTGTGACAGGATTAGTTATAGAGCTACGTGTCGAAGGTGGGAGCCATAATAGGTTGTGCATCAGTAAAGGAAATACCTCTATCGCTTCCAAACTGACCCATAGGGGTATTTCCGTAGTAGCATGAAACAGGGTCACCTGAGCCAACTGGGCAGCTTGATAATAACGAGCAAAGTTAGGTATACCAAGGCCTCCCCTACTTCTATCCCAGAGAAGAATAGATCTCGGAACCCTGGGTTTAGTTGAGCCCCAAATGTACCTGAACACCCGAGACTGTATAACACGGTGGAAGTAGGACGGGACTGGGATGGGGAGAACCCTGTAAAGGTAGAGGAGTTTAGGCAGTAGGGTCATCTTAACGGCCGCAATTCTACCTATCCAGGAGACACAGAGGGGTTTCCAGGTTTCTAACAAAGAGGTAAGGTGCGATAGCATGGGAATATAATTAGCACGAAAAAGTGTGGAGGGATCTTCGGTCAATTTAATTCCCAAGTATGTGAGTGTAGAAGCAGACCAAGGAAAGGGGAAGTTACTTTGTACATGTGCCAATTCTGAGGGAGAGAGGGACACATTTAGTGCTTTAGATTTCTGTTGATTTACTTCGAGGCCCGAGATGATTGCAAATTTATCTAGAATAGAAATAAGGTTCGGGAGGGTTGTACGGGGGGAGGTCACGAAAAGGAGGGCGTCATCGGCAAATAAACATATTTTGTGAGAGGTGGATGCTACTTCAAGTCCTTTTATATCAGGAGAGCTTCTGATTAGGGCAGCGAGAGGTTCAATAGTCAAAGCAAAAATAAGGGGGGAAAGGGGGCAGCCCTGTCTTGTTCCTCTTTCTATGGGAAAAGCATCTGAACGGAAACCCGAATATTTAATATAGGCTTGTGGTTGATTATAAAGGGCATTCACCCATTGAAGAAAATGAGGGCCGAACCCCCAGCGTTTGAGAATATAATCTAGGTAGGGCCAGGACACCGTGTCAAATGCTTTTCTTATATCAAGAGATAATAGGTGCATCGGAATTTTACGGGACCTAGCTAGGTGTTGGAGTAAAATTACCCGTCTAACATTATCACTGGCCTGGCTTGGAGGCATAAAGCCTACCTGGTCTTTATTGACCAATTTACCAATTATCGGGTTAAGGCGAAGGGCTAAGATTTTGGCTAGAAGTTTAATGTCCAAGTTCAGCAAGGAAATAGGACGGTAGTTAGACCATAAGGAGTTATCAGTGTTAGGTTTGGGAATCATGGCTATTATGGCTGTTAGGGTGTCACGACCAAACGTCCGATTCAGTAGAAGGGCATTAAAGGATCTACAAAGGAGAGGGGTCAGGATGGGGGCAAATTTCTTATAATATGTGGCAGACAGCCCATCTGGGCCAGGTCTCTTATGCGGTTTAAGGGTCTTGATAGCTGCAAGTATTTCTTCTGTTGTAATGGGCGCTTCCAGAGACTCCCTATCAGTGTCAGTCATAGATGGCAAGGAGAGATCTTGAAATAGTTGGTCAGCCGTCCGTTGAGAGAAAGTAGATTTGGCTTTATATAGGGTTTCAAGGCGACCACGGAATTCCCGGAGTACTTTAACGGGGTTGCTCGTGTATATGTTCTTACCTATTTTAAGTCTAATGGGGGCTTGGGCTCTATCAGGGCATCTAAGGCGCATAGCCAATAGTGTATCCGGCTTATTAGCCTTCATATAGAGTGTATGATTGGATCTACGGATAGCCTTGTCAGCCGACTCAGCCAACAGCAGATCCAACTCAACTCTGGATTTTTCCATCACCACTCGGTTATGATCCGTTGGGGAGGACTGGAACTGTAGAAAGGCTTGATGAAATTTCTGCTCTAACCCAGCCAGACGGAGTGTTTTAATTTTCTTAAGATGTGTGGATACTGAAATACAGGTGCCTCTAATTACTGGCTTATGTGCTTCCCAGAGTAGAGTAGGAGAAATTTCAGGGGTAGAATAATTTTGTATATAATCTTTAAGGGCAACTTGTATGTCTAGAAGGAAAGACTGGTTGGTAAGGTGAGCTTCGTTAATGCACCATGAGCGATCTCGGGATTGCGGAATCAGAGAAGATATAGAAGTTATTACTGCGCAGTGGTCCGACCACGATATAGGGTGAATAGAGGAATCAATCAGAATTGGGGATGTAGCAACTGACAGGAAGATATGGTCAATTCTGGAAAAGGAGTTATGAGGATAGGAATAAAAAGTGTAGTTTTTCTTGGACGGGTGACATTCACGCCAAGAATCAAGTAGGGAGGCTTGTTGTAGTAGTTTCCGAAACCGTAGGGACAGAGCGTACTGTTCAGGGGCATATGGGGATTTATCCAGATGGGGTTGCAGAACTAGATTGGAATCCCCACATAAAAGCAGAGTGCCCTTACAGTGGGTCCGTAAGACCTGGAGTAGATGTGAAAAAAAGGGGATGGGGTTGTTATTGGGGGCATAATAGGAAACCAATGTAGTTTCTACATCCTGAAGTAGGCCTACTATAATAATATATCGTCCCTCAGGGTCTTTAATTTCTGTGAGTACCGAGAAGGGGAGGGTATGGTGAATAGCTATCAGTACACCACGTTGTTTCGTGGCTGCAGATGCGGTAAAAACCTGGGGATATCGGGAATTAAAGTATTTGGGGGTTGCGTTAGAGGAAAAATGGGTTTCCTGAAGGGCTACTATGCCTGCCTTCAGGGACACAAACGTCTTGAAGGCCTTGACCCGCTTGTTAGGGGAGTTTAATCCCTTAACATTTAACGAAACAATGTTTATGGGGGGTCATCGGGAGGTTATTTAAAAGATATTAAAGGGCGTCCCCAGGACCCCGCCGTCCCACCGACACACGACCAAAGGGGAAGGAAGGGAAGGAGGGGAAAAGAATGGAGAAATAGAGATAGAGAAACGAAATTTGTAAGGCAAAGACACGGAAAACTCGTGGTAGGGAAAACAGAAATCTGTTGCCCGACCAAATAGTGTACAAACTCTCCAGCCAGCCAGCCAACTGGAGGGTCTGCATACCTTACTAGGGGGAAGCAATGACAGTTCCCCGCCACAACCGGGATCTATTGAAAACAGATCCAAGAGGTCTTTATATAGCAATGGAGTATCACATTAGGTCAGCCATTAGTAGTAAACTATGAACCATAGCGTGACTAGTTAAGCACTCCTACAGAGAGATTTACTGTGAGTGCAAAAGTAATCGCATAAAAAGCAAAGGAGCAAGTTATTTAGATCTCATAACAGTGTTCGTGTAACAGGAACAGCACAAAATGTGGCTAACCATAGCACTCAAAAAAAAAGTCTATATATATAAAAAAAAAACAGTAATAATAAAAAAAAAAGAAGTTCAGGAATAACAGGATTCGAGCCTGTGCAACCCTAGAGGGTGATAGGAGACTGCGTGGGCCCCCCCCCAAAACATTTAAAGAAAAGGGGGGAAAGCCCAACACGGAACAGTCTCCTTAAGCCCTGGTGGAGGAGTTAGGCAGAAAAAGAAAAAAGATACGAACGTGTTCGGTCCTCACACCAGGATACCTCCGGTAGCACTCAGTACAAGAATAAACGACTGGATTCAGCGTGGTGAGTATAACGGACGGTCAGAGGCAGTCTCACGAAGCGGTCAAGCTGGGGTCCCTTTACGTACAGAGGAGGGAACTGGTGGAGGTCTTCTCGGAGTAGCAGCGTAGGGGCGATTGGAGAACCGGGCTGGGGTTCGAGGTAAGGCCACCTCAGAAGGTTGGGGTGGAGCAACCAAACGAAGGGATTCCAGGAGACTCTGGAGGGCTTCAGGTGAGGTACAGTTGTGTTGCTGCCCTTGAAACGAGAACTGCAAAGCGAAGGGGAATCGCCACGTATATTTCACCTGATGCTGTTGCAGAATCTGTAGCTGCGGTTTCATCGCGCGGCGCTTTGCGATCGTTTGAGGGGCCAGATCGGAGAAGAGTTGATAAGTATGTTCTTGAAAGATAAGGTTGTCCTTCGTACGTGCAGCAGCCAGTAATTGTTCCTTCGTACGAAAGAAGTGGAGTTTAATGATGATGTCTCGCGGAGGGCCATCAGGCTGTCTCCGGGTGAGGGCCCTATGTATACGATCGAATTCCAATCGTTCGATCGGTATAGAAGGTGACAGTTCTTGAAAGAGAGCAGTAACAAAAGATTGGACATCATCAACAGTTTCTGGTATACCTCGCAAGCGAAGGTTTGATCGACGGGATCTATTCTCCGCGTCTTCCAGGCGAGAGAGAAGGGTGGTATTTTCTTCTCGCAGGGCCGTTTGCTCCCGGACCTGTTCTTGTAATGTGAGCTCAATATCATCAACTCTGGTTTCCAGATCCGACGTACGTTGGCCTAGTTCTCTAATCTCTCTGGTCAGTTTATTGGTGATCTGGTCCGAGGTGGATTTGAGTGCCTTGTGGAGCATGGTCTCCATCAGGGATAAGAAGTCCGCCTGAGATAATCCAGAGGGTGGAATAGCGGGGGGGCCTTCAGCGTGGTCATCCTCCTCATCGCTATCTGTGTGGCCTGTACCGTCAGGGGAAGCAGCACGTTGCAGAGCTAGGGCCTTCGCCGCCATCTTGGACGAAGCGCGGGCTAAGGCTTCTTTGATCGGCTTAGGCTTGTTCTTGCCTCGCTGACCTGTCAGGACCATACCGTGGTGGTCAGTGAGCTTTCCGGAGGTAATATGCCGAAAAAGCGGGGTTGCAGGGTGGCTCAAACCCGCAATAATAGTCCGGTGTTGTGGCGGGGAGTGCGGAGCTCTAGTGGAACACGTCCTCCATGCAGAGCCTCGCGCATGCGCCCCTCCATGTATTTCTAATTTTATATATTTTTTAATAAACATATTTTTTTACTGGATTTAATCTACTCTATGAGGAGGCCTTTTGCTTTTTTCTTTTCCCCTTTCTTATTTTTGATACACCTACTACGATGTGAGTACTTCCTACGTTGGAGTTTAAGCTGAGGATATCCTACATTGGACACCCCGTTTATACAGAGTACGGAAGACGGCTTGGCGGAGTGGAGGTTTACACCATCCCTTTGTGAGGATTGCTGTTCATTACAGCTTGAGTTGCATGGATACTGTAAACAGACATCATTGCTGTTAGTCACCTTGCTGGCACCTGTAGTGCTTCAGCACACAAGGCCATTCAGATACAGAGACACTGTATACAGACACCATTGTTCTTTCACCTCGCTGAAGGAAGATCCTGCATTCTTTAGCTGATAATCTTGGCCAGTTGTGTTGTTTGGCCCTGCTATTCAGGAGTTTAAGTGCACCAATGGGAGTGGCTAGCTGAAGATACAAAGCCTCATCTTTCTTCAAAGGGACTGAAGCTACTAGTGCACACACACATACTCAGGGCTCTGTATATGCAGTGGGTGTGCATGACAGTTTATCTGTAAAGCTAAGCCATTCATTTGCCATTGATTTGAATACAGTGTTTGTCCTTGGGCCTGTGATGTCAGGGGATAGAAGAGAGAGGTCTGACATAAAGAGGGTCAGTCTTCTTCTATCCTCCTGCCTGGACTCATAGAGACAAATTTGAGTAGAGGTGACCAATCTATCATATTGTGATGTATTTACCATTTAGGTGTGCCTCTGCTCTTGGGGACATTCTCAGGTTTGGAATCCCCTGAAAGCAGCCTGAATATAGTATTGAGCTATATTGCTCTTAATCTCAGTTATTGCTCTCCAGTTTATTACTTGAATAAATATATACTGTTACTGTCTTTTACTTTTCCACAGAAATATTGCAGTAAAGACAATTTCTGTGTTGTATCAAAACGTGTGTGTTTCTCATTGGTCCTTGCGTTTACACTATTGCCAGGTGTGCCTGAGGGAGCTGAGACTGTTAATTAGGGTTGAGAGTCAGAGTCAGAGTACAGAACCAAACATACTTAAGCGGTTCCTGCGGGGTAGCGCTACACCAGTAAATGTGAAGTGCACACCCTTGTAACTGACCCTGGAACCTTACTGTGTTTTATTTAACTACCAGGAAGTGAACTTGTCATTTAGCAATTTAAAGAGCTCTGCCTCCCTTTCCTGGCAGACTTTTTCTGTATTAATATTCAGCCAATGAGAGAGTCAACACATTGGCCATAATAAAAAGCTATTCCATATCCCCTTTCTTATTAACTTATTAAGACTACTTCATCCATTAATCCTTTCAAATTACTTTTTTTTTCAATGGTTTGCTAGTTTATGAATACAGCTGGGCACAAAATTTGGGAAATTTGGTTGTTTTAAAACAGTCTCTGGCTAAAGTATAAAGTTATTAAAATTGTGAAATGAGCATAACCAGCCCTCATTTTTGAAGCTATGTGTTTGCTTTATGTAGTAGCTTAATAACTTGTTTTTATGACTGTTACTTTGTAAACAAGTGGTAATCATAAAAATGTTATAGTCCATGAATAAGGGCGTAAGGGTATCATTTAGTTTGCCAAGATGAATGAAAATGAAAGTGTTCTACTCAATTTTGGGCAAAGCTTGAAACAATTATATGGACAGTGTAACCAAGCCAAATATTTCTGCCATGCAATGTAAGCAAGCTTTAAGTAATCAAGTGTGTAAAAATGAATTGTTTAAAAACTTGTTTAAAGTCAACTTAATCATTACTGACAGATATCAAAAACATGCACCATGCATCATTTTCTGGTTCACATCCAAAGCTAATTTGTAACTTTCAATAGCCAAGTGTCTTCAAAGACCATTCACTCCAACAGTCCTCACTCTGAGAGGTACAGTCTGTGGTTAAATAAAGATGCTATTGCTTAAAACAATTTGTTTTGAAGTGCAGCTGGACCTTCACTACCGGGTTCATTAAACTCTATCTCTTCTGTAAAAGTACCCTCTCTTCTCTAAAGTACCCTAGAAACCACCCAAACCAGCTACTTACATTGGATGAATGTGAACCAGAAAACAATGCATTGCATTTTTTGGCAAGTTTATGATATACCTGATATGCTCCTGAGGAAAGTGAATAACAGTCTTCATTGCTTTGATAACAATCGAATGCTGAACAAAGCTGTTTTAAGGTAAGGAAATCAAAAGGTAGTTTATAGAATACTGTTCCTCAATACCATGTTTATTTTTACCCTATTTTCTGGTGGCATTTTCTATAGCACTTTACCTGTAAAATCTTGAACAACATGTGGTATTTCATTTAATTGTTCTGTACAACACACCCACTGCACCGCTATTCCACAAACAGTTTTTAAGTGAACTGAGATATTTGTTGCTCTGCTTTTACAATGCTTAGCTGCTTTTGTACAGCACATTTTGCTTTGCTGTCAAATTTTACTGTACTAACTGATTAGTATTTAGGTTTTTTTTGGTGATTAATGGGTTTCAACAGTTAATAGCTTGTTAAGATTAAATATTAGGGCGATTAAAGAAAGGGGAGGCTTACAATATATACAATATACAGTAAGTAAAAGGAAGATCAAGGTGATGAATTCATGCAAGTGGATGGTTTGCATTTAGGAGGCGAGGGCAGAGTCAACTACAGATCAGAAGAAGGTGGCTAGGTTGGGAGGTCAAAACATAAATTATAAGTTCTGGAGAAATATCAAATAAATTACTGTAAGGATAAGTGAACAGCCTGTGAATCACATCCATGAAGTTAGAACACAGCAGTTTAAATTAGACCTATTTAAAAAATAATTGACACATTGAACTATAAATTATATATATGAAGTGGAACTTTTGTAAGAAGTCAGTTAGATAATGAAACTTCTGGACCCTTATTGTCTTTTCATTTTGTCTTTCCTGATCATGATTGTCCACATTCACAAACTATAAAATATATACTGTATAGCCCTAGCTTTGATGACAGTTGGTGAAATGTGAGACATTAAAGCCGCATACACACAATCAAACAATCCGGTGGAAAAGTCAGACGGACTCAAGTCCACCGGACAATCCGCCCTTGTTTGGGCTCCGGCTGACTTTTTTTACCCAATAGTTTTGCACATCAATCTGTCCGCCGGACTCGCATTTCGGCGGACAATACAGCCGTGTATGTGCTAGTCCGGCAGACAATACGGCCGCGTGTGTGCTAGTCCGCCGTACTTTTGAAATGAACGGACTTTTCCCGCCCGGAAAAAAGTGAGCTCATTTTGAGCGTGGCTCCAGGTAGCCGGGACCAGCAAAGGAGGTGTCGCTGGCCCCATCACCTGGTATGGACTTAAAGGGGAATCCCTATGCTGAAAAAATGCCGTGGGGGTTTCCTCCCCGGGTCCATATCAGACCCTTATCCTAGCACGCTACCCGGCCGGCCAGGAAAGGGGGTGGGGACGAGTGCCTCGCCCCCTCCTGAGCCGTACCAGGCCACGTGCCCTCAACATGGGGGGGTGCTTTGAGGAAGGGGGGCCACCCCCCACCCTAAAGCACCTTGTCCCCATGTTGATGAGGACAAGGGCCTCTTCCCAACAACCCTGGCCATTGGTTGCCGGGGTCTGTATGCAGGGGGCTTATCGGAATCCGTGAGCCCCCTTTTTTCACAGGTGAATGGGTAGGGATACATTGTACCCCATACTCATTCACATAGGGTGGGGGGCCGGTATCAGGGGGCCCACTTATTAAAGGGGGCTCACGGATTCCGATAAGCCCCCCGCCCGCAGACCCCGACAAGCAACGGCCAGGGTTGTCGGGAAGAGGTCCTTGTCCTCATCAACATGGGGACAAGGTGGTTTGGGGTGGTGGGGTTTAAGTCCGCCGGATAGTATGATACGTGTGTACGCGGCAGCATTTGACCTTTGGATAAAGTGATCATGGGACTAGTTTTATTTTAGAACACTGATCAAATTGGTGTGAACAAGATCACATTGGTGTGAACTCCACCTTAAGTACTTTTGTCTTAGCAGCAAGACACTGATACATGACATTTATCACTGTTTAGAAAAAAAAACAAGAGCTAGATTAGTCAGTGCCAATGTTTATGCATATTGTCTCTTAACTGAATATGTTGACATGAAAAATGAGCAAGTTTTGCTTCACATTTTTCAACTGTTCCTACTCTTTTTGAGATGCTTTTTTATACCCATGGTTCTAAAGAAAGTACTTCAGTAGGTCTGCTTACTTTTTGAATTCAATGACCTTGATTTACTGAAGAAATTTGATATTTTTTTTGCAAAATGAAATCACTGTAAGGTCATTTTAACTTAGCTATTTTACATGTGGTCAGAATTCACTTTGCAAAGAATGCCCAAAGTTACAAAAACAAGATTGATGCTCATACATGGTTGGATGATTGAAGTCAGCAAAGCTTCTTCACATTCACTAAACAAAGTAAAAAATTCCCTTGCAGGGGCGTGGCCTGGACATAGCGGAGTAGAGAAGTGAAGAGCCTGAGCTCCTGCTTATTTTCCAGCAAACCTACATTTTCCTGGCAGAATATCCTCCCGGAATGAGCTCAGCTAAATGGCGGGAGGTAAAGAACCTCCATAGAGCCTCTCCCTGGTCGGAAATCAAACACTTCTTCCAGGGATAGCGTTCATCTTGCTCCCGGGCCCGCACAGTAGATTCACATGGCAGGGCATCAGAGGCCTCCCAGACGTGCGCCCCCTCCAGCTTTTCTGGCCTCATCAATAACAGACACATTTTCTGACTTACCAGACACTCGCCATTCCCACCCGAGAAGCTCTCCATGTGAGCAAATGGTGTCTCTATCGAACCCCGGAGACTCAGACTTGCGTGTCCTTATCCAAGTTTTGCCGACCAAAACAGACATCGGGACACTCTTCCTTCGGTTGGAGGAATCACCCTGAAAAGACCTGCAGGCGGTCCACACTGAGGTACACCAGATAGCAGAGCGGGGGAGACTGCTATTTCTGCCCTAGAAACACAATCTCCCAACTGGAAGCAATGCAGGCCTCCCAAACAATCCATGCGTTGACCCTGCAGTTCCACCTGGAGGACCTAGAGGAGTGGAGGCTACGGGGCCTGAGAATTTGCAGGACACTGTACTGGCAATCCTCAACAGGCTTCAGGACTCGGTCCCTCCAGTCAACTTGAAGATAGACAGGGCACACAGAGCCCTGGTCTCTCACTCCTCAGACCCCAACAGACTGCAGGGTGTGATCTGCTGCCTCCACCGGTACACAGACAAAGAGTTGATAATTAGTGATGGACGAACTTCCGACGGGACGTTTCGCGAAAGCGAAATGCGAACGGACCCAAACGTTCGCGAAACCGAACGTTCGCCGCGGGCCCCATTGACTTCAATGGGAGGCGAACTTTGCAAACCTTCATGTCGAATTTGCGGCCACGTGGTAATTATTAGGGGGTAAAACGTAGTCCCACCATCTGGACAATGACATAATACATGTATGAGGTGAATTTGGGATCGATAACTACAAGCATTTTTATTTTATTTGGGAAATTGTTCTAACAATTCAGGACTATGGAGCTAATGAAGGCAATGGAGGAGAGGGAAGGTCAGGGACCAGGGTAGGCAAAGAAGAGGGTGCAGGAGATGATCACCAGCAGCGTGACATACCGGAATGACACATGCACCGTGATAGAGGCATCTGACAGCAGCACCGTAATACAGAGCACTGACAGCAGCACCGTGACATACAGCGCTGACAGCAGCACCGTGACATACAGCGCTGACAGCAGCACCGTGACATACAGCGCTGACAGCAGCACCGTGACATACAGCGCTGACAGCAGCACCGTGACATACAGCGCTGACAGCAGCACCGTGACATACAGCGCTGACAGCAGCACCGTGACATACAGCGCTGACAGCAGCACCGTGACATACAGCGCTGACAGCAGCACCGTGACATACAGCGCTGACAGCAGCACCGTGACATACAGCGCTGACAGCAGCACCGTGACATACAGCACTGACAGCAGCACCGTAAGCAGCCCCAGGAGGAAGTCAGCACAGCACAGGGATGGTGTGATCCCCTCATAATAAGAACCCCCAGGAGGAAGTCAGCACAGCACAGGGATAGTGTGATCCCTTCATAATAAGAACCCCCAGGAGGAAGTCAGCACAGCACAGGGATATCATAAGCAGCCCCAGTAGAAATATGACACCGCTCAACCTCTTCAAAGAGGAGGGTAGGGGCATATAGTACGGTGTGCTTTTTTGGGTCAAGGAAGTGAGCCAAATGAATTAAGAAGGTCTGTGTGCTTGATTAAAAAAATAGTTTATAGACATATACATGGTCTACTGGTCACATGTGTTGAATTCCTCCGAGATCCATGCCTCATTCATTTTTAGAAATGTGAGGTAGTTAACACTGTGGTGAGCTAGGCGAGTACGCTTATCGGTCACAATCCCCCCTGCTGCGCTGAACGTCCTTTCGGACAGGACACTGGATGAGGGGCAAGCCAACAGTTCGATTGCAAATTGGGCAAGCTCTGGCCAGAGGTCAAGCCTGCCCACCCAGTAGTCTAGGGGTTCATCACTCCTCAGAGCGTCCACATCGGCCGTTAACCCAATGTAGTCGGACACCTGACGGTCTAGGCGTTCCCTGATGCTGGATCCGGATGACACCTGTCGATGGGTCGGCTGAAAGAATGACCTCATATCCGAAGTCACCAACACATCTTCAAACCGGCCTCTTCTTGCAGGCGCTGTTGGATTGGTACCCGCAAATCCTTCTCTGGGAGTGGGAATTGCTCCTCTGCCAGCGCACGCAAAAGCAGAATGCAGCATTTCTCGAAGCAAGGCCTGGAAGTGCTGCATTCTGACAGCCCTCTGCGACGGCGGTAACATTTCCGCCATTTTGTGTTTGTACCGGGGGTCTAAGTACGTTGCCACCCAGTACTGGTCCTTGACCCTCATGCTTTTTATACGGGGGTCCCTATTAAAACACTGGAGCATGAAGGCCCCCATTTGCACTAAAGTGGAAGCGGTGTGGTGGCCTGGCTCCTGCTCATCATCCAGGATAATGTCGTCCTCTTCATTCTCCTCTCCCCATCCTCGCACAACAGGGATCCCAGAAAGGTTTAAAGCATGCTCTTCTTGCTCCTGCTCATCCGCCCCGGCACCATCCTCCTCTGACTCCTCATCAGACTCCTGTTGTTGACTTGTCTCAGATAGAGTAGCCCCCCCTGGGAATTCATCCAGCATTGCGACTTCCTCATCTTCCCGCTCCTGCTCCTCCACAGCCTGATCAATGACACGACGCAATGCACGCTCCAGAAAGAAGGCATAAGGTACCATGTCACTGATGGCGCCATGGCTGCGACTGACCAGTTTGGTGATCTCCTCAAATGGCCGCAGAAGTCTGCATGTGTCGCGCATGAGCAGCCACTGGCGCGGTGAAAAAAAACCCAGCTCCCCAGAACCGTTTCTTTCGCAGAGTTCATACAGGTAGACGTTAACTGCACGTTTCTGCTGGAGCAGCCTATCAAGCATATAGAAGGTTGAGTTCCATCGCGTCGGGCAATCGCAAATAAGACGTCTGACCGGCAGATGGTGTCGCCGCTGAATGTCAGCAAGGCGAGCCATGGCCGTGTAAGATCTTCTGAAATGGGCCGAGATTTTCCTTGCCTGCCGCAAGATGTCCTGGACCCCAGGGTATTTGACAAGGAATCGCTGCACGACCAAGTTTAAGACGTGTGCCATGCACGGCACGTGCGTGATTTTGCCCTGTTTCAATGCGCTAAGCAGATTGGCACCGTTGTCACACACCACTTTACCAACTGTCAAATTGAGCGGTGTTAGCCACTCATCTGCCTGTGAACGCAAAGCTGAAAGGAGTGCCGGGCCAGTGTGGCTCTTTGCTTCCAGGCACAACAGACGCAGCACGGCATGGCAACGTCTCACCTGGCATGTGGAATAGGTTCTGGGGAGCTTGGGCGGTGCAGTGGAAGAGACGCTAGCAGCGGAAAAGGAGGAGGCAGCTGAGGAGGAGAGGGAGGAGGATGGAGTAGGAGGAGGAGAAGAAGAGTCAGGCCTGCATGCAATCCGTGGCGGTAAAACCAAATCTACACGGGTGCCACGGGTTACATGCTTGACGGCCGTCAGAAGGTTCACCCAGTGGGCAGTAAAACTGATATACCTTCCCTGCCCGTGTTTGCTAGACCACGTGTCTGTGGTCAGATGTATCTTGGCACCGACACTGTGTGCCAGAGATACATTCACTTGCCGCTGAACATGGCCATATAGCTCTGGGATGCCCTTCTCTGAGAAATACTTCCTTCCTGGGACCTTCCATTGTGGTGTTCCAATGGCCACAAATTTGCGAAAGGCCTCCGAGTCCACCAGTTTATATGGCAGTAGTTGGCGGGCTATGAGTTCTGACAAGCCAGCCGCCAACCGTTGGGCAAGAGGGTTATCCGGCGTCATCATTTTTTTACGCTCAAACATTAGGCCCACGGAAGCCTGCCTTTTTGCAGAAAAATGTGAGCTTGGCGTGATGGAAGGTGGAGTGGAGGACAATTGTGAGGAGAGAGGAGAAGGAGAAGTAGAAGACGAGGCTGGACGGTGAGAGCCTGCAGTGTGGCTTTGTGTGTTCCGTTGCTCCCACTGGGCTCGGTGATGGCTGCTCATGTGCCTTCTTAAGGCGGTCGTCCCTAGGTGAGTATTGGGCTTACCGCGACTAACGCGTTGACTGCAAAGATTGCAGATGGCAACGCTATTGTCAGCAGCGGACACGTTAAAAAAAGCCCACACTGCGGAGCCATGTGCCGGTGTCCTGGGAGCGCCAGATGTGACCGTACATGGTCGATGACTCGCTCCTGATACATTTGCAGTCTGCTTTGTCCCTGCTGTGCAATGTAAGTCATTGCTGCTTCTCCTCCCTATCTGCTGGTCCATATCTCCCTCTGAACTCCCCTCCTCTTCCTCTCTTGTGGGCACCCACGTGACATCACTAGACACGTCATCATCAACGTCACCTTCCCCACCGCTATAAGTAGAGATCTCGGAGTAGGCAGCAACACCGGGGACCAACCTCCTCCTTGGGCTGATCTGGGTACTGGCGTCAGACTGCTGAGTAGCGCTTGTTGCTACCTCCTCTTCCTGATCCAATACCAAGAGTGGCTGCGCATCAGAAATGTCCTCTTGATATGGATCGGAAAATAATTCCAGTGACTCAAGCGGAAGGTATGTGGTGGTGGTGGTGGTGGTCGTGTTGTTGGTGGTAGTGTCTTTGGGGGTGCACATAGCAGAGAGTGAAGAAGAGGGTGCAGATCGAGAGGATGAGGAGGGTGCAGAAGAGTAAGGCTGAGCGAGCCACTCAACCAAGTCTGGTGCATCCTTTAAAGTAATTGAACGCACCTTCTGCAACTTCCCACTTTGGCTCAAGCCTGTTGCTCCTGCCCTACCCCTACCACCCCTGCGGAAGGGCCTGCCTCTTCCTCTGCCTGTCATTTTTTAAATGACCCTGTGACAAAACTCTTAGTCCCTATACCGATGAAGGACTGCTGCAGTATAGGGCAGCGGTCAGCAGTGGTGCACGTCAACCCTATCTATTGTGGACCGATAGCGGTCCTTACAGAACAGCAGACTGTACCGCACTCAAGCCTATGTACCGTAGCACCCTATACCAAGTTACCAGTCCTTATAAGAACTTTTGTGGACCAAGCAGGTTGTGTATTAGTGTTTAGCAGACTGTACGTCAGTCCCTATACCGCTGAAGGACTGCTGCAGTATAGGGCAGCGGTCAGCAGTGGTGCACGTCAACCCTATCTATTGTGGACCGATAGCGGTCCTTACAGAACAGCAGACTGTACCGCACTCAAGCCTATGTACCGTAGCACCCTATACCAAGTTACCAGTCCTTATAAGAACTTTTGTGGAACAAGCAGGTTGTGTGTTAGTGATTAGCAGACTGTACGTCAGTCCCTATACCGCTGAAGGACTGCTGCAGTATAGGTGAGCGGTCAGCAGTGGTGCACGTCAACCCTATCTATTGTGGACCTATAGCGGTCCTTACAGAACAGCAGACTGTACCGCACTCAAGCCTATGTACCGTAGCACCCTATACCAAGTTACCAGTCCTTATAAGAACTTTTGTGGACCAAGCAGGTTGTGTATTAGTGTTTAGCAGACTGTACGTCAGTCCCTATACCGCTGAAGGACTGCTGCAGTATAGGGCAGCGGTCAGCAGTGGTGCACGTCAACCCTATCTATTGTGGACCGATAGCGGTCCTTACAGAACAGCAGACTGTACCGCACTCAAGCCTATGTACCGTAGCACCCTATACCAAGTTACCAGTCCTTATAAGAACTTTTGTGGAACAAGCAGGTTGTGTGTTAGTGATTAGCAGACTGTACGTCAGTCCCTATACCGCTGAAGGACTGCTGCAGTATAGGTGAGCGGTCAGCAGTGGTGCACGTCAACCCTATCTATTGTGGACCGATAGCGGTCCTTACAGAACAGCAGACTGTACCGCACTCAAGCCTATGTACCGTAGCACCCTATACCAAGTTACCAGTCCTTATAAGAACTTTTGTGGACCAAGCAGGTTGTGTATTAGTGTTTAGCAGACTGTACGTCAGTCCCTATACCGCTGAAGGACTGCTGCAGTATAGGGCAGCGGTCAGCAGTGGTGCACGTCAACCCTATCTATTGTGGACCGATAGCGGTCCTTACAGAACAGCAGACTGTACCGCACTCAAGCCTATGTACCGTAGCACCCTATACCAAGTTACCAGTCCTTATAAGAACTTTTGTGGAACAAGCAGGTTGTGTGTTAGTGATTAGCAGACTGTACGTCAGTCCCTATACCGCTGAAGGACTGCTGCAGTATAGGTGAGCGGTCAGCAGTGGTGCACGTCAACCCTATCTATTGTGGACCTATAGCGGTCCTTACAGAACAGCAGACTGTACCGCACTCAAGCCTATGTACCGTAGCACCCTATACCAAGTTACCAGTCCTTATAAGAACTTTTGTGGACCAAGCAGGTTGTGTATTAGTGTTTAGCAGACTGTACGTCAGTCCCTATACCGCTGAAGGACTGCTGCAGTATAGGGCAGCGGTCAGCAGTGGTGCACGTCAACCCTATCTATTGTGGACCGATAGCGGTCCTTACAGAACAGCAGACTGTACCGCACTCAAGCCTATGTACCGTAGCACCCTATACCAAGTTACCAGTCCTTATAAGAACTTTTGTGGACCAAGCAGGTTGTGTATTAGTGTTTAGCAGACTGTACGTCAGTCCCTATACCGCTGAAGGACTGCTGCAGTATAGGGCAGCGGTCAGCAGTGGTGCACGTCAACCCTATCTATTGTGGACCGATAGCGGTCCTTACAGAACAGCAGACTGTACCGCACTCAAGCCTATGTACCGTAGCACCCTATACCAAGTTACCAGTCCTTATAAGAACTTTTGTGGAACAAGCAGGTTGTGTGTTAGTGATTAGCAGACTGTACGTCAGTCCCTATACCGCTGAAGGACTGCTGCAGTATAGGTGAGCGGTCAGCAGTGGTGCACGTCAACCCTATCTATTGTGGACCTATAGCGGTCCTTACAGAACAGCAGACTGTACCGCACTCAAGCCTATGTACCGTAGCACCCTATACCAAGTTACCAGTCCTTATAAGAACTTTTGTGGACCAAGCAGGTTGTGTATTAGTGTTTAGCAGACTGTACGTCAGTCCCTATACCGCTGAAGGACTGCTGCAGTATAGGGCAGCGGTCAGCAGTGGTGCACGTCAACCCTATCTATTGTGGACCGATAGCGGTCCTTACAGAACAGCAGACTGTACCGCACTCAAGCCTATGTACCGTAGCACCCTATACCAAGTTACCAGTCCTTATAAGAACTTTTGTGGAACAAGTAGGTTGTGTGTTAGTGATTAGCAGACTGTACGTCAGTCCCTATACCGCTGAAGGACTGCTGCAGTATAGGGCAGCGGTCAGCAGTGGTGCACGTCAACCCTATCTATTGTGGACCGATAGCGGTCCTTACAGAACAGCAGACTGTACCGCACTCAAGCCTATGTACCGTAGCACCCTATACCAAGTTACCAGTCCTTATAAGAACTTTTGTGGAACAAGTGAGTTGTGAATGTTTAGCAGACTGCAGCAGAAGGGCAGCAGTCAAGTATAATATCCTTTCTATATTTGGAAGAAAGAATATTATACATGTACAAGCCTATTACTGTACCACTGATACCAGTCCTGAAAAGAACCTTTGTGGAACTAATAATAACAGCAAGTCTTTAAAATTACCCTCACTGCCTGACAACACTGCTTCCTTCCTGTCCCTATACAAATTGGCAAAAAAAGAGAACGATTAGTGGTTACTGGAACAGCTCTTTTGTGGACCTTGATAGTAACAGCTAATGATGATGATGATGATGATGATGATGAAAGACTAATCTGGCTGTCCCTGTAGCATACACCGTCCTTTCCCTTTCTCTAAACTAACAAAAGACACTCAGGCTGCTGCAAGAATCAGCAGCACAGCAAACCTATCAACACCTAACACCTATACCAGTCCTGAAAAGAACTTTTGTGTACCAAATAGCTAGTGGTTTATCTCTCCCTACTCCACACAGGAACCTGTCCCTATCGTAACAGAAGAAAGAATGTAAAATGGCCACCGGATCGGGTGTATTTATAGGTTAGGGGGAATGTCCAAGTGTCCATGTGCTGTCATGTCTCAATTGGCTGTCCTGTATCACATGATAAACGTGTCACCAAAGGTTAAAGTTCTTGTATACATTAAACACGTAAGTCCGCCGCGGCGAACGACGGAAAAAGGCGTTCGAACGTGCGGACCGCGAATGTCGGAAATTCGCCGCGAAACGACCGCCGGGCGAAACGTTCGTCCATCACTATTGATAATCATAAAGGCCTGGGAGCATGGAGAAGTGGACTATGACAGGGCATCAGTAAAGATCTTCCGCAATATTTCCAGGGTGACATTCTAGCGCTGAGCGCTGCTATGTTCACTCCTGGATAAGCTCCACTAATTAGGCTGCACATACAGATGGGGATTCCCCCTGTCTTTAATGGTCCAAAAGGGTTCCGCATCATTTGTTCTGAACCACCCGGATGATCTACCAGCCCTGTTCACTTTTCTAGACACGGCCGCCCTTGCGGTCCCGAACTGGGTACAACTGCTACCGTGACCTGTCAGATGAGTTGGTGCTGCTCCAGGACCTGTGGGACTCCCTCCTAGATCATCTAAAAACCGCAGCAGGCCTCAGAATCCAACAGACCCCCTCTGCTCCTGATCCCTGGAACCCTCTCTACATTTCTGTTTGCTGCTTTGTGGCATGAGGCTGCTGAGGTACGGTGAATGCATAGCTTCTGCGAACTATCCTATTGTAATGTTGATCTATATAGCTACCAAGGGATTGGTTCCTTAATTTTTTATGTGTTCTAACCCAGACTACCTGTCACTGTAAATGCCACCCTGGCAGGCTTGCTTTCCAGTACCCAATAATATTTTCCAGACTCGTTTTCAAGTTAGAGGGCTTTGCTCCTCAATTTTTTCAGCTCCTCCTAAGAAGCACAATCAGACTGCTCTCAGTTGTGCCCTTTTAAATGACTGTACTGCACCCCTACCTCCTGCTCTTTGTTTCATGAGTCCCAGCTGGAGAACATTGCGGTGCCTGCAGGGACACATAATGATCACCCCTTCACTTGAAAAAAATCAGTCCCCAGATCTACTGATGGGTTTTCCTTAATGTTTATTTTGTTGCATGCACTTTACAGCCTGTGGGCTATTTAATAACAAAATTATGTTGGAAACATGTAGGGTTGTGGCTACACAGCAATGCTGAGATGGTAACTCTGCATATATGAAGGAAGCTATGAGGAGATTGCAACACTGGTCATCTGGGGTTTACATTCTGGTGATGATTGCACAATACATCCATCTTTTGGTGTGAGTCCTGATGTTCTTTCCGATATTGATAAACCTGGATATCTTTATGACCTCTCTATCAAGTTTGGAGTGTGCCATTCAAGTCCATTATTGACCTCTTGCATCATATGATTACATGCTTGTTTTCATATCGTTCTGGTATGCAGATCGAGAGCATGTGGGTGTGCTGTGCTTTTCATATGCATATGAAACTTGGTGGAGAATCTATGTCATCTTTATTTTGATTTTTATATGTAAAATCACACTTAGTTTTAACATTTGATTTATTAGGGTGCTGCACTTTGGACCTTTTAACAAAATTATGTTGTTGACTCGAGGCTCAACCTACTGGACCTTGTCCAGCCTTTGGCTGCTCCGTGGTGGTGTATGGCTTATAATGTGAGCACCTATGACCATGATATTGCAGCTGTACCTTGCGGTGGGGCAGCGGGATGGCTTCACTGGGCCTGTATTTCTACTAGACATACTGTTGGGGATTGGAAGGTTGTTTGCACAGACCAATATGTTATCTACTAAGTATGAGTTAGTACTGCAGATAATAGGTATTGCTACTTAACTTGTCTCGTGAATGCTGGTTTCCTCTCCCTTTCTTTGTTTTTTCTTATATTCTCCTTACTGCCTCACAATAGTGTTTTTTCACAGCTGCTGGAAAGTTCAGGATGCTACCCACCTGTTATTTCCTACCACCTCCCCCTACTAGGCCTGCGCTCACTGGCGGGGCTGTGTGGGGGTGAGTGCTTCTACAAATATTTAGTTGTTGGAGACTGGGCTCCTGGGCTTTGAACCCCGAGCCACTTCTCCACCTATAACCTATATGCATATGCAGATGATTTGCTATTTTACCTCTCAAATCCAATTATTTCTCTACCAAATCTCTTATGCCGCGTACACACGGCCTGACTTTCCAGCAAGAACAGACCAAAGTCCATTTGTTTTGAACGTGATGACGTATGACGGGACTAGAAAAGGAAGTTCAATAGCCAGCAGCCAATAGCTGCCCTTGCGTCGTATTTGGTCCGTCGGACCAGCATACAGATGAACAGTTGAAACATGTTCTATTTCTAGGTCCGTCTGAATTTTTGAAGAAAAAAGTCAGATGAAGCCCAGACACGATTGTAATACCCGACGGAATGATTCCGCCGGACCTTTTCTGCCAGAAAGTTTGGTCGCTTGTACGTGGCATTACAGTAACTTGAGCGACACAGTGCCCTGCCCAACTTGAAAATGAACTGTTCAAAGTCTGAGGCAATGGGTGTGGGGATATCTCCCACACAGCTGCACTACTTACAGCTTAATTTTAAATTTAGGTGGACTTCTTCACCATTGAAATATCTAGGGATGCTTATTCCCTCATCATTGACTGATGTCTTTAAACTGGATTTTCTACCTCTTCTCAGCATAGTACGTAAACTTCTGGACAAATGGCATCAAGGCCTGCACTTGTGGTTCGGCTGATACAACATCATAAAGATGAGTGTACCACCCAAACTCCTGTACTTATTTCAGTCTCTACCTATCCATATCCCATCAGCCTATTTCAGACAAGTAACCACCCTTTTCACTAAATTCATCTGGGCTAATAAAAGGCCCAGGATCCGAGGGCGTCTCCTGACTCTTCCAAAAATATATCAGGGCTTTGCTTTACCTGATATCCAGAAATTCCACCAGGCTGCTCATCTAACGTGGGTGATTGACTGGTGCAGACATGGCGAGCAAAAATGATGGACCCAATTAGAGCAACAATTCAGTACTGTTCCTCTCCGTAGGGCTTCCTGTTGCTTTCGGGCTTTGCCCCGTTGTTTAAAACACACATCCTACCATCAACTCCACTCTCAGGGTCTGCAAGCTTATGTGCAAAAACCCAGCTATTTTCACCACCAAATCACCTTTTTACCCTTTTTTGGTTAACCCTGATTTCCCCCCGGGTTGGGTGGAGGTCCATTCCAGAACATGATGGAGATGGGGTGCTTCCAAGTGTTACACTTCCTTACCTCAGATAGGTGGCCTTCACATCTCGGTTCTGATGCAGCCAGATGGGAGATTCGCTTTATGCCCTGTACACATGGTCAGAAATTCCGACGGAAAAGGTCCGATCTAATTATGTTGTCGGAAAATCCAATCATGTGTGGGCTCTATCAGACTTTTTCCATCGGAAAATCCGACGGAAAAAGTTTGAGAGCTGGATCTAAAATTTTTCCACAACAAAATCCGAACAGACTTTTTTCCCATCATTTGTAGAGAATTCCGATGGACAAAGTCCCACGCATGCTCAGAATAAACAACAAGATGAAAGCTATTGGCTACTGGCCTCTACATAGTCCCGTCGTACAGAACGAACGTCACCTCCTTCCGAACGATCGGATTTTCTGACAACTTTATCTGACCATGTGTATGCAACACAAGTTTCGGCCAAAATCCTTTGGAAAAAATATGGCGGATTTTGTGGTCGGAATGTCCCACCGTGTGTACAGGGCATTCGATTTCTGGAGGGCTCTTCAGCTCCATCACTTTTTTCATACACTGGGTTCCCCAGCAGACTACCGATGTTCACCAACTCCATATGAGTCCCATTGCATGGATGAAGTCATCCTACCCTGCTCCTCTCCACAATGTACTCTGTACTGATCTCACCACCTGAAGAATTCAGGCTACCCGGACTCATAAAATGGGAAACAGAACAGGGGCAGGCTTTTACTTCTGGTCAAGACAGATACATCACTTAGATTTTCCTTCTTACTTCCTAGCTTTACCTATTGTGCTATCCCTTTGGACTCCTACTGCATCTGTAAGGGTGCAGTGTGAACCACCTGCCACTTATTATCAATCCCTTTTAGAAATTTTAGGCCATCAGTCAAACCTCAAATGATCTATTACATACAACAATCTTCTCTTAAGCTCCCCCTAGATATTTTTTTTTTTTTTTGCAGCCAGCAAGCAGACAGAGTCCTCCATCCACACAAATGAGGGACATTGTGTTGTGACAATGGGACCCGGCACTCTCAGAATACACAGTGATCTGCAGATGCAGCTGCTGATCTGCAAACGTTTATCAACTTGTTAATTTGACAGAAGTTGATCTAATAATTGACTTCTGATAAACAGGGACAGCCACACTGAACATAATTTGGCCGGTCCCTTGCTAAACTAAATCCATCTATGGTCACTTTTAGACACCACCAAACTATGGCAGGATATAAAATATTTATGGAAATCTGTGTGACTTCTGTGTCACAAAACCAAGTAACTAAATTATGTGAAGCAAAGTGTTGCACTAAAAATTAAATCATAAGTGTCAAATATAGAAATGAGAAATAAATATAAAGAACACTATACTGTAAGTGAATAGCCCAAGAAAATATTCCAAATCAAGTAATTTTCTGAATAAGGTGCTTCAATCTAAAATCTTCAAATTTTCATATGTATGTGAAATTCAGTTCCAGCACCCATGTAATAGATGAAATGAGGATTTACCAACCCACCGTGACCCCCTTTCTCAGAGTGGTCAGTAAGAGCTCCAACCAATAGATCAGTGGCAGTGACACGTATCCCTCATGAAATGCCAAGATGAATGCCTGAACCCAACAAAGGATAACTCCCTTGGGAGTTAGATCAGCACGTGTCGATATAGGGACAGAAAGGGTAAAATCTACTCCTCAGAGTGTAGTAAAATCACAATGCACATTGTACAAAATCCCAGCCGGCACACAGATCGTAGTTCCAGTAATTTTACGGTACATGATGACGTCAAGGGAAGGCTCAGCCAGACGTGTTTTGTCAGCAAAAGGACATCTTCTGTGCCCCAGATTTTGGATTGATGCACTTTATTCAACATCTGTCTTAACTTTATACACGTATAGTATTCTTTATATGTGTTTCTCACTTCTATATTTGACACTTCTGATTTCATTTTTAGTGCAACACTTTGTTTTGCATAGCTTAATATTAGAAAGGATATCTTCTATTTGTGTTTTCAGCTTTATTTATTTTCTTTTTTTTTTGCACTATACAGTATAAGTGGTTTTCCCCCTAGATAATAGGTAACTAAGTTTACTGGAGATTTATTATCCTGACTGCCCTCTCAGATATTACATAAGTCAGAACACAAGGACAAACAATGCTAGGAAAACATCACTGCTGGGAAATGAGCAATGAAAATAAATAATATCGTAATATTTCTGCTGCAGGACCATGGTTAAGAATACATCCTGCATTCTAAACCATGGTTATTATAAGAGAGCAAGCATTTGCAATTTAGATCCATTTCATGTAATCTAATCACTACGTCACCTTCAGCATATATTTCCTCACAGTTCATTTACCCATTCATTTTCACAAATAACTATGAAACCATATACAAAATGTACTAATTGTTTCACTTTTTTAATGCATCATACGTATATTCTACAAATGTTTGTATTATGTTCCTATCAGATGTATGCTGGAGTATTTCCATCCCCAAATAACTTGTATGAATGAAACAATCTTATGTCTGCTCCATACTTGAAAGAGCCCATATCTCATATTTCTCAGTCCAAAACAATGAAGCCATTACAATGTTCAAACAAAAAAGACCTCAGCACTCAGTGCCAATGAGTTAGTCAGTATGTTCAATGCCATATTTAAACAGACAAATATTAAATTTTGGTGGAAATAGTGAGGTACTTAAGTAGCTTACCATCATGTTACATGGAACATGGCCATTTCAGAAATGGCAATTACTTTCTTAATGATTTAATAAATAGTGAGTGGAAAATGTAATTGATGAATTGAGTGTTTGAAGGAAGTCAGGGGCCAAGCAACTGTGGGTAATCGTCAATGAATTAAGGGCAACAATGTTACTATTTATGAAGAGGCTATGACAAAAGCTGCTTTATTAGTTAGTCTTTGGCTCCAAATCCCTAAAATTCTAATATATTTCATAATGTGTGGCAGTCTCGATCACCTACTCCATGCCACAAAACTGTCTGCCTATATTCCTTTATGACCTCAGCTTTGACCTGTGACTCAGAGATCAATTTGATATGGCTTATGACAGCTCAATTACAAACACGTTTCATCACACAAAAAAACCTATGTAAATCACAAGCAATGTTAGGTTTAGGAAATCAGTCTTTGCTGTTTATGACTGCTTACTTGTCATGGAAGTACTTGGAGGGCTTCACGTTTATTTATATTTCTGAAGGAGAAAATGACTTTGTGTACAAGAGGCCTTTGTATCTGAAGTTCCCCTTGAGCACACCACTCTTTTTAAGTAACAGTTGGTAACTTATTAGCTCAGAGGAAATAAAGGACTAGGAAACAAAAACGTTGCACTGTCTAAGGAAACATGTTCTTTCAATAGAAAAGTGAATCTTGAAAGAAAAGCCTGGAAATGTTCAAATAAATCTGCTAAGTTCACAAAGAAAGCAATGTTTTAGGTTTCAAAGACATAGTTGCTAGTTGAAAGGTACACATTACAATTGGAGAAATGTCCAATAAATGCCATGGCTGTGCCATTCATTATATACAAGAACATAGAAACAGATCAAGCAATGACTAAACTAGATGTTGCCCATCCAAATTCCTACTAAAATTCCCCCTGCCCTTGCCACCCCTGCAGTTACTATTAAAGTATTGTATATGCCAGGGCAAAAAAACCATATGCAGTATGCCTCTACAATACATGCACATTTCACCTTGTTTTATCCTTTTAAAGGCCTTGCAAGTAGAGAAAAATACCAATGTTTTTTCCAGAAATGCATTTAGCATCTAAGTTCTATTGAGGGCTAACAGTGCACAGCATTTTTGTGGACTTACTGGTGTCAGCCCTCCCAACTATATGTTGCTAAATTACATAAACCTATCCCCTAGTCCAGTGAACCTTGGCTTCCCAGATGTTTTGGAACTACATTTTAATGATGCTCATGAACTCTGCAGTGTAGTCGAGCGTCATGAGAAATGTAGTTCCAAAACATCTGGGGTGCCAAGGTTGGCCATCACTGCCCTATTCTATTCTCCATGACATAAAGTGGTTAATTAGGCTCCTGAACGGGGTTGTAAGGGCTCAACGTTTTTAAGTTCATGCATTTATGCCATTGGCTCCTGCTGCTGTCAATCACAGCCAGTGAGCCAATGAGGAGAGCGTAGGGCTGAGCCACACTCTGTGTGTGAATGGACACACAGAGCAGTGGCTTGGGCATGAGAAAAGGAGGATCAGGGTAAAACTGTGCAAAACCACTGCACAGAGCAAGTAAGTATGACATGTTTGTTTATTGTTATATTTAAAGGCAAAAATACATTTTCATGGGGAAAAAAATAGCAAATAAACAAAAAATAATATAGCATGCACAAGTAATATTGTAATTGAATGTTAATAAAAATTACCTTTCCTTTTCAATCTACAGCCACTGTAATTTTCTGAGAATGCATTGCAATATGGCTACATGGTGTTGTCCTGTACACATCAGCATCTGTACACAGCATCATTCCCTGCTTGTGTGATTGGCTCACCAATTTTCCCAGAAGTCTGCACTAACATATAAGTCAGATTTCAGGCATCCCCTGCAACAAAAATGTCATTTTTGGTGAGGCACTCCCAGTAGGAACACATCTAAAAGGATGCAGCCCCAACAGATTTCCTCATTAGAGCCCTGCAGGTGCACAGGATAGATAATTATGAAACCACTTCCATCAGACCCACTCTGATTACTTTATCTACTTCAGGATTACTTCAGAATAGCAAAAGGTAGGAATCTGCAACAAAGGTTGTTATAATCCTTGCAATGTACACTGATCACCCAGGGGGAATGTTTTTTTCCCAACAAAAGTGGTTGCTCTTTACACCTTGTTTCGTAAAAAAAAAAAAAAAGGACATTACTATTAATGGTACTTACAGACAGTGTTGGTCATCTTACTTTAAAAAAGTAATTAGTTAAGTTACAAATTAATTCTCCCAAAAAGTAATTGCGATAGTAACTTGGTTACTACATTGAAAAAGTAATTAGTTACTCAGCAAAGCAACTGTGACGGAGTGGCAGCGGTGGTACTTGAGGGGGTGGCAGCGGTGGTACTTGGGAGGTGGTAGCGGTGCTACTTGGGGGGGTGGCAGTGGTGATGGTGTACCTGGGGGGTGGCAGTGGTGGTGGTGTACAAAACTTGGGGGGGTGGCAGTGGTGGTGTACTTGGGGGGTTGGAAGGCAGCAGTGGTACTTGAGGGGGTGGCAGTGGTGGCGGTGCCATTCTCTCCCACCACCACCTCTGCCTCTTACTGATCCCATCCCCCACCACCACTGATCTCATCCCTACCATATCCCCCCCCCATCACCTCTGTTGAAGAAGTGATGGTGGGTGGGTAGGGATGGGATCAGTAAGAAGCAGAGGTGGTGGAGGACTTGGGATGGATCGATTGCACTGCAATTCGAATCGTCAGACAGTCACTTACTTGAATGCCTCCAGGGATGCCTTTCCTCATGGGGAGAGAGAGAGACCCTCCCCTTCACTTGATTGGTGTCAGCTGACTTCATTTTTCAGTGTCCGCCCCGCCTCCCTACATTCCCTCTCTGGATAGGCGGGGCGGGATTGGGAGGTCCAGACAATCTCTCTGAGTCTCAGCCTCTTCTCAGCAGGTGAAAGCCCCCTTCCCGCGGCTGAACGAACGACCAGGCAGCGCAGCCACGGCGGGCATCCCGGGCAGTAAATGTAATTGCGGTAACGCTGCCCAAGTAATGGGAACTGAGTTACCATGAGGGGAAGAGTAATCAGCTATATTACTTGTTACCCTGTAAAGTAACTGCGTTAAGTAACTCCGATTTACTTACATCACTGCTTACAGACCACCACAAGTTGACCTTATGCTGGTTGCTGCTGTGTTGCTTGAAATCTTCAGTCCTCTCTCCCCTGGATACCCCTGTAGCTGCAATCAATACAAGTGGCTGCAGCCGTGACAGTCACTTGTGGGGACTCCTCAAAAGTGTCGACTATGCCGGCCCTTTCTGCCTTTCTGCTTCATTTATAGGCGCTGTACCATCATTCCCACAATGAAAAGAGCTCTATGAATGGAGGAGGTGGACCTTTTATTCATCTGCCTATACTACATTCATACATGTTTCATTGTTGCAATCCATAATACAGCTCCTATGAACAGAGAAGTATTATTTTCTTATACTAGAGTTTAGTTTTAAAGTCCAACGCAAGACAAAATGTTATTTTTTGTTTTGGATAGAGTGAGGGTAGGGTTAAAACAAGTTATCAGATTTTGATGCTCTCTGAGTTTCCCAATGGATAGTATCCCCCTATTTTCTGTCCAAGTGAAAGGGATGCCACTGGTATAAAAAGTGAGAAGAAATCTTTCCAGGGAAATGCAAACACCCGTAAAACCCATTATCTTTTAGAGTGGGGAAGAAATAGTCTCTTTCAGGTTTTGGGGAAAAAATAGAGTATCTTTCAGTTTTTTCTTTTTTGCTGTCTTTGTTTTCCTGGCCTGGATTCTCTTCCATTTTCTCCTGATAATACATGTGCAGGAAGTGAAAAGAAATCTCCCAAATGTAGTCCAGACAGCAATAAAAATTTGACAGAGTTTCTAGCCCTTACCAATGACGTGCAACAATGGAAACAGTTTGGAATGAAGTTTGGATTAAAACGAGAAACATCTAGGACAATATTTCTATTTTTTATCTTTGTTGAACCTGTCTATACATTGGAGGTTGATGTCCACATATACTTCTCAAAAGGTATCATAATTTAACCGCTTTGCCGACCACATCCCAAGGATGTATGGTGGCGAGGCGGCTCTTCTGTACCAGTTCACGTACCTAGTACGTGATCTGGCAGCTCCAGGTAGGGGGCACGCGTGTGTGACAAATCACAGCAGAAGCCGATCAACGGCTGCCGGCCAATGAATATCTGCCGACACCTGCTGATCATCAGGAAAATGCACAGAACAAAGCTCTGCCTATGTAAACAAGGCAGAGCTCTGTTCTGACAGAAGAGAAGCAGGGAAAAAAACCTACCACTTTCCTTAGTGAAAGCAACATATAGTAAAAACAAACACTGGCTAAGCACACATTTAACCCTGATTGCTCTTGCTTTTTAACTCCTTCCCAGCCAGCGTCATTAGTACAGAGACAGCGCATTTTTAGGACTAATCACTGTATTAGTGTCACTGGTTCACATAAAGTGACAAAAATGTCAGTTAGTTTTAGAATGTCCACCACAATATTGCAGCCCCACTATAGGTCACTGATTACCGCCATTACTAGTATATAAAAATAAATTAATAAAAATTGTTGTTGTTTTTTTCAAAATCGTCTGTCTTTTTTTGTTTATAGTGCAAAAAATAAAAAAAGGTAGTGGCGATCAAATACCATTAAAAGAAAGCTCTGTTTGTGGGGAAAAAATTATATAAATTAAATTTATGTACAGTGTTGCAGGACCACATAATCTTCAGTTAAAGTAACGCAGTGCTGTATCACAAAAAATGGCCTGCTCGTGAAGGGGAGTAAATCTCCCGGAGGTCAAGTGATTAACCACCCCAATATCAGCCACTGTAATTAAATGGGCAGTGGGCAGGCTTCCTCTTCTGCATGGCCATTTATAAATGGGCTTTTTTGCTCTGTGCATTTGCATGCACACAGCAACTGTGCTCCCGCTGTCATTGGATAGTGCAGATCACAGACAAAGGGTGATCTGATCACAGACAAAAGGTATGTACCTTGTGATCACATCACCACTGAACCAAATACAGTGTATACAATGCCTGTGAGTGAACCAGTGTTGCTCATCATAGTGGCTATTATACAAGATCTATCGCAGTGCCCTTTATACACAGTATGACAAAGTGCCCCTTATACAAGGCATAATACTTATAATACACTGCACCCTTTATACAAGGCATAATACTAATAGTACACTGTGCCCATAGGTGTGCGTAGCCTATTGCATTAAGGTGTGCAACCAGCACATTGATCTCCCTGCTGGTGCAGTGAAAGGAAGTGTGTAATCACTTCTCTGATGGCAGAGCTGATAAGAGGGAGATCTTCCCATTTTCCTGCCTGCACACAGAGTGATAATGCTAATGTGCATGAGGTGATTAGGGTGTGCCTAGGCACAACCGACACACCCGCATGCCTATGACAGTGCCCCTGATACACCCAACCATGGCTAGTGCCTGATTATAGCCAGTGCCGGTATTTTCCATTTTTCTGATTACAGTCAGTGACAACGTTACTAATCATAGCAAGTGCCAGTGTTTCCACTTTGCTAATCACAACCAGCAGCAGTGTTTCCAGTTTGCTGATCACAGTAACTGCCAGTGTTTCCAGTTTGCACATCATAACTAGCATCAGTGTTTCTAGTTGGCTGATCACAATCAGTGCCACAGTTTCCAGTTTGATCACAATCGGTGCCAATGTTTTTGATCACAGGAAATGCCACTGTTTCCAGTTTGCTGATCACAACCAGCACCAGTATCTTCAGTCTGAAGATCACAACGCGTGCATGTGTTTCTAGTGTTGCTTAACACTGTCAGTTCTATTGTTTGCAGTGGTTTTTTTTTTGTGCACATTTTGTGCTGTGCTGCTCCGAAGTGCAAAAAAGTAGAATACTAAGAAGGGATATAAAATGCTTAGTTTGACTGATGGGAACAGCAAAGAGACCTCATATTCAGAATATGAACCTATAGAGAGCAGTGGTACATTAATGACACCACCTCTGAATCAGAGGAGGAATAGTTCCCTGTGAAAATATTTAGACATATGGTGTCACCAAGCATTGAAAATCCAACTAAAATGCACAATGCGGTACATCCTAGTGGAGTGCATGAGACAAACACTAGCAGTACGGTTTTGGAACATCAGACATCAAGAAGTAGGGCACTATAGTCTCAGAAAGCCAGTACTAGCATCCCAGAGGCACTTTTAAATCCATTGTGGTTACAATCTAATTTAGTAGTACCTGCCAATCCCCCCCCCCCCCCCTGCATTTACATTCCAACCGGAAATTAAGGTGGAAACTTAATTGTACTCCCAAACAATTTTTATTGTTGTTATTATTAGATTTAATTGTAGAACAAGTACAAACCTTATGTCTGACAGTTCATTGCCAAAAATCTGGATTCCAGTTATGCCACATGATTTCAAGTGAAGTCTATCACTGTATCAGAATTTAAAACATTTCTGAGGCTGACTCTAAACACGGGAATCACAAAAGAAAAAAAAACTGCAATCAAATTGGTCTACATGCCCACATAGTCTTCATGCCCAGGATACAATATCAAATAATAATGAGATATTTGCATCTAAGTGACAATTCCCTGTGCCCTCCAGAGCTTACCCCACATAAAATCCACAAAGTTAGGATACTCGTCAATTTCTTTGGGGTAAAAAAAAATCATAAAAACAAAAAATCATAAAAATCATAAATGTATACATCCCACAAAAATGTCTATATCCTCATTGGCTTTACAGGCATACTTTATATTAACAGCATGTTCTCAGTAAATGTGCCAGGTATGGGAATATCTTTTCTTTTTTTTCTTCATTGCAAATACTTTGTGGTGTCTCCTTTTTAAAAGGTGGTAATTTTGTGAATCCCCATGTATGTGAGGAAAAATAACTTGTTAAAACGACAACTTTGTTAAGAAAATAAAATAAAATGTTATTTATTTTTGCATTTTCCAAAAAACTGTGGAAGAATGAGATCTTCAAAATATTAATTATTCACTTTCTAAATACTTTGGGGTGTTTACTATCTAAATTAATGGAGGTGTTTGCACCACCTGACATTTTATAGACAAAAATATGTGATAGACAGTCTGAAAATAAAAACCCAGTGGGTAATAAACCACCAATAAAACTATGTTCCAAAAAATTATAGATAATTGTCATTGACTCCGAAGGTTTTTCCCAACGGCGTTCTGATGGACTTCCGCTGAAACACAATCACACCAAAGTCCGATCGTTACGAACATGGTGACGTACAGCACGTACGACGCGACTAGAAGAAGGAAGTTCAATAGCCAGTAGCCAATAGCTTCAGACGAGCGGTTTTCCCGATAGGAATTGGTTGGAAATATTTAAAACATGTTCTATTTCTAGGTCCTTCAGAATTTTCAGAAAAAAAAGTCAGATGAGGCATTCAAACGATCGGAATATACAATGAAAAGCTTCCTTCTTACTTTTTCTGTCGGACATTCCGCTCGTGCGTACGTGGCATTAGTCTAACTATCAGTCTATCGGAAAAACTGAAAAATGGTCTGAAAAGCTAGGGGATGTAACATGTTGGTATTTAGGTGGTTAAAAAGAACAGAGCATGTTTCAGGACACATGCCACTTTACTATCAAAGGCTATGTATACCTGAATTTATTTTCTGCTTGCTTGAAACTGTAAATCTGAGTGGCATACGTGTGCCAGATGGGTCCAATAAGCATGTAGGAGCAGAAAGTCATAACAGATCAGTTGTTTTCATGCTTTGGGATTATGGAAGCTACTGTTAAATTATATGTAGAGTAACAAATCCCACAAAAATCACTGAAAGCGAACATAGTGGACCGCATTTAAATAAATACATGCAAACAAAAAAAAATCATTCCAGCATTAAAATTCTGTAAGAAAAATATGCTTAAACCACATTACAAAGATCATTTTTTTTATGCATAGCTGGCCCTTTTGTACATATATTGCCATGTAATTCTATACTGAAGCTACTACACTACTGTGGTGCACCAACAAATTATTTACATATGGCTGCACAGCAGGGTAGACTAAAGACAAGAAAATAGTATTGCTACTGACAGAATTTGATTTGTTTACTGATTAGAAATAAACTGAAAATTTAAAGTCACATTAGATGTGGTTACTTAGCAATTCCAATGTCTTTAGATGCAAGAAAAAACAAAAGCACGTGATTTACAATGTGTAATAACAGTGCTTTATAATTATAGGTTGACTTTTTCGAACTCATGGCAGAAGTGATTACAATGCAAATTCTATACTAAACACATTTTAAAGGGACCCTGTTCTAAATAGACAGCTGTGATAGTCATACACATTTTAAAGCCAACAGGGAGGCAGAGGCTGGTTAGGGTGGCGCTAAGCTTTTCGTTTCTCAAATTGGTCAAAATTTACACAATACATACATGCAGACAACTCACACAGAGTCACTTTAAAATCAGTATCCTCTTATGGGATGTGTCTTTACAAATTATGCATAGCTAAAGGTGAGATGACCCAGGCATGTAAATTAGACCTCCATATACAGTAGCACTGAAAAGTCTGCCAGCAACCATTTTATGGTGCATTTATAACTGCAGGCACCATCCAAAAACCCAAAGATTGCACACAATGTGTGGAGGACAGAGATGCAACAGGACAATGTCAGAGTTCAGAAGAAAGTAACAGTAATTGAAACAATATAGTCAATCACTTATTCTCCATAACAACCCCAGCACACCTGGACCAAGTTTAGATCTATGCATGCTTTTAGATGCAATATTTGTTCACAGAAGCCACTTTTTTATTTATTTTTCACTTGTTGATCAAGTTTGTTTTTATGCAAAGAGATGGAAAGTACAGGTTATTGGGGCCCTGCCCTGATTTTGGGGGAGACTCCGTGATTTCTCTCTGGGTCTTTTGCCTCTCCCTAACCAGAGGGCCTCTCTTCTGGAGAGCCCCTTATCAAGTACTTGGTGGCCTGGCTGGTCCCTAAAGAGTGGGGTTAACCTGGCTTTGACTTTGGTAAACCATGACATACCTTGCCCTTGTCAGGAGCCTAGCACCCTGGGGGGTTAGTGGTTAGAGGCCCTTCCCATTTAGGGTTTTGGCCATTTCTATGCTTATTTTTATGTGTGCTGTGATTTCACGGTTCACTTTTTCTGTTAACAGGGATTGGATAAAGCACTGCACTGCAGAACTCTGTAAATAAAGGTTTCAAAAAATAGTTCACAGAATTATATAGATAAAGAGGGTAATAGAAGGCTCCTCTATAAAAAAGTGATTTATGACCATGGAGGTTTTCCAAAATAATTTAAGAATATTGGGAAGTATGGACAGGCACACATGCAAAAAGGAGTAAATGCAAAAGAAAGTACTTTAAAGTTAGGACAGGAAAAGAACAAAAAGTAAAGATTAGTATACCCAAGAAAGGCAGGCAAGAATATATTTACCCATCCTTTTTTAAATTAAACAAATTACAGGATCCACTTCAGTTCTCACTCTATGCCAACAGCAACCCATATGCAGTAATTTGGATTCTTCACTCTTTTCCTTAGAAGTACAGTATGAAGGTTCAGGTCATGATTATAAAGAGAAAGCTAACAAACTGGAAATTCATTTTGTGCAATAAGCTCCTTCAACTTCTTGAAAATTAGGCCTCATATGTATGATAAGTTAAACACTACAGTATGTCCAACATTCAATATCACATACACCCTTTTGGGAGGATTCCACATGCAATACTGTGACTCTGACACCCTGTGACTTTGGAATAGAAGATAAGAGATATTCTCCCTAATCAAGACACTTAAAGAGGAGCTCCAGTCTTGAAAAAAAATGTACAAGTGAGCAGCTACATATACTGTAGCTGCTCACTTTTAATATAAGGATATTTACCTGTCCAGGGATCCTGAGATGTCGGCACCCTGATGCCGATTCGTAAATTGGCTTAAGGTGCAGACACCGGAACTGTAAGTAAGGGAAACTGGGAGTGAAGCGGGAAGTGGAGCAAGTACCTGTCAAAACCAGGTCCCGTTCCCCCCTCCCCCAAAAAAGTACAACATGTGGCAGTGGAGGAGGGGAGGGTGCAAACAAGCAGAGCTTCCCCTTTTGGGTGAAGCTCCGCTTTAAGGAAAAGCCTGACATAACTTCTATTCCTTACCCTAAATTCAGTTCACAGATAAATGTTTAAACTGAAATTGAGCTTTATCAAAAGAGAAAAGGTAGAGAGTAATAATTAACCACTAGGTGTCCACGCTATAGCCGAAAAAGACGGCTATAGCACAGACTCCAATTGCCGGGAGGGCGTCCCTGGACGGTGTTCCTTGTATATGGCCAGGCTGTGTAAAAGTCTCACACATGTGGTATCGCCATACTCAGGAGGAGTAGCAGAATGTATTTTGGGGTGTCTTTTTTGCTATATACATGCTATGTGTTGGAAATATCTTATAAATGGACACCTTTGTGTAAAAAAAAAAAAAAATGCGTTTTCATTTTTTTCCACATTTTCCAAAAACTTCTGGAAAAAATGAACCGTTCAAAAGACTCATTATGCCTCATAGATTATACGTTGGGGTGTTAGCTTTCCAACATTGCGTCATTTTTTGGGTGTTTCCATTGTCCTGGTGCTCCAGGGCCTTCAAAAGTGTAATAGGTGGTTGATTAATGAGATGTGTAATTTATGCTCCTAAAACCCTTGAAGGTGCTATGTCAATGTTGGACCTCTATATGTGGTCAGGCTGTGTAAAAGTCTCACACATGTGGTATCGCCATACTCAAGAGGAGTAGCAGAATGTATTTTGGGGTGTCATTTTTGCTATGTACATACTGTGTTGGAAATGTTTTATAAATGGACAACTTTGTGTAAAAAAAATGCGGTTTCATTTTTTTTGCATGTTTTCCAAAAACTTTTGGAAAAAAATGAACTGTTCAAAAGACTCATTATGCCTCATAGATTATACGTTGGGGTATTAGCTTTCCAAAATGGGATCATTTTGTGGGCCTCTCTATGTGGCCAGGCTGTGAAAAATTCCAACACATGTGGTATCGCCATACTTAGAAGGAGTAGCAGAATGTATTTTGGGGCATCACAATGTGAAAAAAGAGGATAGAAATTGGAATGGGACGTTGAGTGAGGCATGTCAAAGAGTAATTAACTAATTCTTTTGCCTACATGATAAATTCAATTCATATCATAACATCAAATCAATGGTCCATAATATCAAAACTATATCAATAAATTCATAATATATATAATAATAACATAATCACAAAATTTACATAATAATATTCATATAAAATATTTAATATAATTAATCACTGGACATGATGGTACAATCGTTAAAAATTTAATCAAACAATAAGTCCAATTAATACAAGAGAGTGTACATAAGAACATACAACAAACAATTAATGGTTTGTTGAGAGTTTAGGGCATCCATTAGATGTTAACTCAATGCGTTTCATGGTTTTAAAACGTCAGGAGTCAGATGTATATATATATATATATATATATATATATATATATATATATATATATATATATATATATATACTGAAAAGAATTAAAATAAATTTGTTAGTCTATGCGGTCAATGGTAAGTAGGAGAAAACATGTACCGTATATACTCGAGTATAGGCCGACCCGAATATAAGCCGAGGCCCCCAATTTACCCCCAAAAAACTGGAAAACTTATTGACTCGTGTATAAGCCGAGGGTGAGACATGGCTGTCCATCCCTGTGTGTCCGTCCATCCCTGTGTGTGTGTCCGTCCATCCATCCCTGTGTGTGTGTCCATCCATCCATCCATCCATCCATCCCTGTGTGTGTATCCATCCATCCATCCATCCCTGTGTGTGTGTGTGTGTGTGTATTCATCCATCCATCCATCCCTGTGTGTGTGTGTGTGTATTCATCCATCCATCCATCCCTGTGTGTGTGTGTGTGTGTGTGTGTATCCATCCATCCATCCATCCATCCCTGTGTGTGTGTGTGTGTGTGTGTGTGTGTGTGTGTGTGTGTATCCATCCATCCATCTATCCATCCCTGTGTGTGTGTGTGTGTGTGTGTGTGTGTGTGTGTGTGTGTGTGTGTGTGTGTGTGTGTGTGTGTGTGTGTGTCCGTGCAGCCTTGTGTGTGTGTCCAGCCTACCTGTGTCCCAAGCCTCCGTCCCGAGCCGCCGTCGTCCCGAGCCTCCTCCGTCCCGTGCCTCCTCCGTCCCGTGTCGTGCCGATGGATCGCCGCTCCAGGATCGCCGCTCTTCTCGGCGGCCATTCTACAATTCAAAAGCCGCGCCTCCGCCTCCGCCTGTGATAGGAACACTCAATTTCCCAGCAGCCTGTGTTCCGCCTATCACGGACATCCTCTCATACTCGTCCGTAGTATGAGAATGAGCGGATGTCCGTGATAGGCGGAACACTGACTGCTGGGAAATTCAGTGTTCCGCCTATCACAGGCGGAGGCGGAGAAGGAGGCGCGGCTTTTGAATTTTAATGTCCGCCGTCTGTCTGCTCGATACGCTGATCGAGCAGTCAGACAGCGGTGACTCGAGTATAAGCCGAGGGGGCACTTTCAGCCTCAAAAAAGAGGCTGAAAATCTCGGCTTATACTCGAGTATATACGGTAGCTTCAATAATACTCACTAAAAACCAAAATTGATCAAAACTCCTAGCCCTTGAACACAAGGTCGGACATTCTGACAACAAAATCCATTGGATTTTGTCCGAAACTTGTGTTGCATACACATGGTCGGACAAAGTTGTCGGAAAATCCAATCGTACGTAACGTGATGACGTTATTTTGTTACGATGGGACTACGTTCAGGCTAGTAGCCAATAGCTTTGGTCTAGGAATTTGATCTGAGCATGCATGGCACTTTGTCCGATCGGAATTCTCCAGACACAATCGGACAAAGTCCGATCGGATCATGTTGTCGGAAAGTTTTATAGCCCAGCTCTAAAACTTTGTCCGTCAAATATTCCGACGGAAACAGTCCGATGGAGCCCACACACAGTCGGATTATTCGACAACACGGTCCGATCGGACATTTTCCGTCGGAATGTCCGACCGTGTGTACAAGGGCTTAGGGCGGAATTTGTTGGTGGTCTTGGTTACACATAGTCTCAGCCGGGGTTGAGGCAGAGAACATCCCCCAAATGGGTATTACAATGACAATTTTGTGGGGAAAAATAATATTAGGTTTTCAAACAATTGTGGGAAAAAAATTACAACATCAAACGCCTCACCCTGCATCTTACTAAATACCTTGGAATTTGGAACTTGTGGGGTATTTGTACTTTCCTGGTTTGTTCGGGTCGCAAGAAATGAAATAAGCCACCAGTACTTCAAGTGTAATCAATTTTTTATGATTTGCACCACAACTTGTAGACTGTATAACTTTCACACAGACCAAATATATCCACTAATTTGGGTTATTTTTACCAAAGATATGTAGCAGTATAAATTGCGGCCAAAATTTATGAAGAAAAATTAATAAATTGCAAAATGTTATAACAGAAACTAAGAAAAATTTGTTTTTTTTTTAAATTTTGGTCTTATTTCATTTATAGTGCAAGAAAATTAAAAACTCAGGTGATCAAATACCACCAAAAGAAAGCTCTATTTGTATGAAAAAAAGGACAAAAAAATTCATTTGGGTACAGTATTGCATGACTGAGTAATTGTCATTCAAAGTGGGAAAGCACTGAAATCTGAAAATTGGTCTGGTCACGAGGGGGGGGGGGGGGGGGGGGGTTAAGTGCCCAGTTTTCAAGTGGTTAAACGATTGTCTCTGCTAAGAAGATGGACACAAGCAGAGTTAAAACATGCATGTGGAAAAGAACAGATAGTTACTAGATGGACCCTCTATCACTTAGCTTTGTTATTATTACATTATGGGTAAGTGCAACTAATAGAAAACAGATAATACAGAGATTAGAAAGGTAGACTTGATCTTTTAACCTTTTTCTTTTAAAGCTTTTTTTATTATTTTGCTGACCTATCATGAAGGCTAAATAGCTAAGCAACTTTCATTCTGCTTTAGTCAACAGGAAAGTAGGAAGGAAAGTAGGATTTAGCAGACAAAGGCTGTACTCCTACAGCAGGAAATCTCTGCTTTGGACAACTGTCGAAAACAGGTTTTATTAATACACAGTAATCCATACTGCTGTGCTTGTGGTTTTGCCCACATTAATTTCCAGTTAAAGCTGGGTGTTAAGGCCTGAAATGTTTTATCTAAACTAATCCATAAATTTCAAGTATATTTCTACTTTTGCAGCCAAATTGGGATAACTCCTACTTTTTATTTGTTGCATGTTCCCATTCACATAGCATAACAAAAATAAATAAATAAACAGCAGCTTACCTTTCTAGATGCTCTTTTTCTGATAACTGCAGCACTAAAAAATTCTATTTAGTTTTCTTTGTTTATGATGGGGTTGGGGAGCTCTGTTTGCTATAATTAACCCATGCCTGTACTGGCAGATATTATTATCAGTTGTAAACTAGATTTAAACACTGTCTAAAAAAGGATTAAATATGTAAAAGCCGGGCTTCTTCATTACACGTTGATGAGAGGTAGCTAAACCCGTCCTAAGCCTTTCAATTGAGATGAACTCATATTGAACTAGCTTAGAAAAATCTAAAAGGTAAGAAATATATATATTTTTAATTTTATATATGCTGTGTGGATGGGAATATATAACATACATATCGTGTTTTTTTTTGTTGTTTTTTTTTATTTGACTGCAAAGGTGAAAATACACTAGATAAAATGGACATGCCTCCACAAGTATTTGCAACTTGTTTCAGTTTTTCTAATGCTGATGAAATTCACTAAGTTAGTGCTAACAGAATCAAGCATTGCTAAAGTATTGCTAAACCCAAGAGCAAAAATTGTATATAATGCTGTTATCCAGTTCTCTGTTGTGGTGGCTGAAAATACCAATTGATCTTTGTAAAAATGCAGTGTCCTTATCACTTCCTGTGAGATGAACTGGAACCAATAACAAATACATATTCATAGGGAAATATTTTGGAACTGGAAGCAAAAACAATGTTATCTTTTTGTGTAAACTACCAATCCCATCACCCCCATGTAATGAAAATAAACAAATGTAGACTTTTTTTTAATGCAGCCTGTGTGGCAACCACCGCTCCTTCCACAGATACAGTGAAAGAGAGAGTCTAATCACCTACGGACAGGAAGTTTGTCATTTGTAGGATTACCAGGTGAAAATATGGAAAATTATAGATACTGTACACTTTCAACTGAAAATGTGCAGTGTAATTAATGACATCAATTTTAGTTATTATTGCTGTGTAAAAGTTCATGTGACTTTCATGTTTTTATAAGCTTGTACATACATATGTAGCCCTATATTTGTGTGAATATTAAGTAGAAGAATGGGTTTAATACTAAAGTTTGGCAGTGCCTCCATCCATGATAATGCCTCTGTGATTCCATTCCTTTGAAATTAACCAGTAATCTAATCAAAATAATTGGGAGTAAAGTAATTACTGCAGCCAGGATTTAACACTAACCATACGTATATAGATTCACACCAGTATGGAAATAAAAGATCAATAGTAATAAATACATGCAATGTACAAACAGATAATATTAACAAAGGGCCCAACAGGAATCCTGGTGGAACTGTGCATATATACCCAGGTACAGTTATTAATAACTTTACCTCCTGATAATTGTTGCAGAAAAGTCCAGTTGCAGTGCACTCTAAGGATGATCACACTGCTGCATCCATCTTGGTGTTGAAGACCTAAAGACAAAATTAGCAATGATGGGATGGTTATCTAATCACTGTCCAACCGGCCTGGAATGCAGCTCCGAGTTAGTCATCTATTCTGCTTCTTAGTCACTAGTAGCTTCTAATCTTCCATGCAACCGGACATCTTACTACCTATGGGCCTTCGGATAACTAACCTTTTGCCTATGCTGGTCATTGAGCACTGAGCTAACAGTAGCTATAGAATCCCAGACCAGAAAGGACAGGGTTAACTAAACTAAAAACAGGAACTGCATATAAACTCTAGTGCAATAAGCAAGTTCACATACTAAAATACAAAAAAGCAAGGTGACCACTACATACGCACACTGTGTCACAGACCTAACTAATATAATTATTATTCAGGATTTATAAAGCTCCAACAGTTTTCTAACCCTCTTGTATTCTATAGTAACTGTACTGTCCCTCTTTACAATATAAAGAGTGACAGTACAGTTACTATAGAATACAAGAATGTTAGAAAAACCATACAAAGGATAATATTTGTGAGAGGTGAGCTGATAGTAGTATTAAATTTAATTTGTTAGGTGGAGGAATGATAGGCTTTCCTGAAGAGATGAGTTTTCGGGGATCGCTTAAAGGTGGACAGAGTAGGACATAGCCAGATAGTCTGAGGTAGAGAGTTTCAGATGAAGGGAGAGGCTCTGGAGTAGTTCTGGAGGTGAACATGGGAGGAGTATACAAGGCAGTTGGAGAGCAGGAGGTTTGGGAGGAGAAAGGATGGTTTGGATGGATATAATATTACGAACTTGGTTTTAGAAATATTTAACTTAAGGAGGTGGTGTGACATGCATGCTGATATGTCAGTAGTACATTTCTAATGTGAGAGAAGACTGAAGGAGTGAGGTGAGAAGTAGAGTGATAGGTTTGGGTGTCATCAGCATAATGATAGTATTGGAAGCTGTGGGAGGTTATCAAGACCAATGACCAAGAGGGAATATGTAGATAGAGAAAAGAAGGAGTCTAAGAACAGAGCCTTTGGGTACCCCTACAGAAGGAGTAAGTAGAGGGGTAACACTAAAGAACCTGAGAACCAGGAAAAAGCAGAGTCTTTGAGGCCAAGGGAGTAGAATTTATTAAGGAGGAGCAAGTGGTCAACAGTATCAGAAGCAGTAGAATGGTCTAGTAGTAAGAATATGGAATAGTGGCCATTGGTTTACCAGTTAGTAATTTGTTGTTGAGTTTTAGTAGGACAGTTCAAGTAAAAAGCTAGACCATAAGGGGTCAAGAAGGTTGTTGTCAGTGAGCATAGATGTGTGCAGGGGGTGTGCAAGGTGTGCCTGGGTACACTCTAACCACAATGTGCAGTGCAGATTCCCCCTACTGCCTGGGCTTCCTCCGTGTTGCCCCCCTGCAGTGCTGCTGGCTTACATCCCCGCCTCTCCCCCAAGCTGCTGCAGGGGATATTTCAGGATGGAGAGCCGGGGAATGTAATTTACAAGCACCTTTGTTTTCTACATGAACACAGTGAATACACTCACTCACTGCGTTTATTCATAACTGAAGCATAAAACACTGTTTACTATGCATCAGTTTGTGAATGAACATGAAGCCGCTCAGCACAGAGCACTTCCCATTCATTTACTGACCTGTGCAACTGAGGCTGCAGAGAAAGGTATGTGTGTTTGATCTTTGGGGTGCACAACCTAATGCAATAGGCTGTGAACACCTATGTCAGTGAGGTAGGAACTCAGACAATAGACTAATGCCACATACACATGATCAGATTTTCCGACAACAAATGTTGAATGTGAGCTTGTTGGTGGAAAGTTGTCGAATACTAGCCATAATGGAGATGTCACATTTGGGACGCCAGAAATTATGAAATCTCTCAATGCAGTGCATGCTCTTCTTCATTATAATGGTATAATAATGAAGTTGCTATGCTGCTGATATTCACAGAGTTCTGACTAGACATGTGCAGAGTAAAATTATTTTTTATTTATTTTGTTTTTCGTTCAAAAATTGCATTTGTCCGAAAAAGGCTTATGGTGTCTGTCGAATGTATAAAGAAGATTCGACGGAGCTAGTATATAGCATACTTTGTGTGAATCTAAAGTACTGATTTTAAAGGCTAATATGCAAGTTACTGTCCTAAAAAGTGTTTGGGGACCCGGGTCCTGCCCAAGGGGACATGTATCAATGCAAAAAAAAGTTTTAAAAACGGACGTTTTTTCGGGAGCAGTGATTTTAATAATGATTAAAGTGAAACAATAAAAGTGTAACATTCCTTTCAATTTCGTAGGGGGGGGGGGGGGGTGTCTATAGTATGCCTGTGAAGGGGCGCATGTTTCTGGTGCTTAGAACTGTCCCTGCACAAAGTGTCATTTATGCAGGAAAAAAAGTCCTTTAAAATCACTCGCAGCTATTATGAATTGTCGGCTCTGTAATACAGAGAACACTCATTGAAAGTCATTGATAAAAAAATAAAAAAATAAATAAAGCGTGGGGGTCCCCCAAATTCAATTACCAGGCCCTTCAGGTCTGGTATGGATATTAAGGGGAACCCTGCATCAAATTTTAAAAAAATTTGACGTGGGGTTCCCCCTAAATATCCATACCAGACCCTTCAGGTCTGGTATGGATATTAAGGGGAACTCCACGTAAAATTAAAAAAAAAAATTGACGTGGGGGTCCCCCTAAAAATCCATACCAGACCCTTTATCCGAGCACGCAACCTGGCAGGCCGCAGGAAAAGAGGGGGGGACGAGAGCAGACCCCCCCTCCTGAACTGTACCAGGCCACATGCCCTCAACATTGGGAGAATGCTTTGGGGGTCTGTGACCCCTCAAAGCACCTTGTCCCCATGTTGATGTGGAGAAGGGCCTCATCCCCACAACCCTGGCCGGTGGTTGTGGGGGTCTGCGGGCGGGGGGCTTATCAGAATCTGAAAGCCCCCTTTAACAAGGGGACCCCCAGATCCTGCCCCCCTGTTTGAAATGGTAAGGGGGTACAAAAGTACCCCTACCATTTCACAAAGAAAGTGTAAAAAATAGTTAAATAAGACAAACACACTTTTGAAAAATTCCTTTATTAAAAATAAAAAAAATAAAAAAAAGAATCCAGCGGTGGTAATCGGTTGTGGGGATGAGGCCCTTGTCCTCATCAACATGGGGACAAGGTGCTTTGAGGGGTCACAGACCCCCAAAGCATCCTCCCAATGTTGAGGGCATGTGGCCTGGTACGGTTCAGGAGGGGGGGTGCTCTCGTCCCCCCTCTTTTCCTGCGGCCTGCCAGGTTGCGTGCTCGGATAAAGGGTCTGGTATGGATTTTTAGGGGGACCCCACGTCAATTTTTTTTTAATTTGACGCGGGCTTCCCCTTAATATCCATACCAGACCTGAAGGGCCTGGTAATTGAATTTGGGGGACCCCCATGCTTTTTTTATTTATTTATTTTTTTATCAATGACTTTCAATGAGTGTTCTCTGTATTACGGAGCCGACAATTCATAATAGCTGCGAGTGATTTTAAAGGACTTTTTTTCTGCATAAATGACACTTTGTGCAGGGACAGTTCTAAGCACCAGAAACATGCGCCCCTTCATAGGCATACTATAGACACCCCCCCTACGAAATTTAAAGGAATATTACACTTTTATTGTCTCACTTTAATCATTATTAAAATCACTGCTCCCGAAAAAACGGACGTTTTTAAAACTTTTTTTGCATTGATTCATGTCCCCTGGGGCAGGACCCAGGTCCCCAAACACTTTTTAGGACAGTAACTTGCAGAATCTTTTCTCTCTGTCAAATCTTTTTTTCTCTGTCGAATATTTTCTCTATATAATCTTGGACTAATAGAGGTAAGGTTAGGCACATTCGACCACAGGTTCTATAGACACGGATTGTTATTGTCAGAGTCACGTCGAATCTCCTATTCTATATCGAACTGTTGTAACAACTAAAACAAAAATAAAGCATTTATTTATGTCAAAACTAAAACGAAAATAGCTGAAATTCGGATGAAAATGCATTCGGCCGAAAACGAATGCACATGTCTAGTTCTGACAAATGTATTTTTTATTATTTCAAGTGATCTCCAGAATAATATTTTTTTTGTTGGTATTTTTCTTGTGATTTCCATAATATTTTTTTTCTTTTTTTTTTCTAGTGATCTCCATAATTTTTTTTTCTTTTTTTTTCGTGATCTCCAAAATAATCTTTTTTTTTCTTTTTTTTTTTGATCCTTATATTTTTTTTTTGTTTTGTGTGTCAAGTTACCACAACACCATTATTATCTAGTATTTTTAACCTCAAAGATACAACTATGTTGGTGTTCCTTGTTAATTTGACATTATATTTTTGAAATGTACCTGCCTACTCACAAACAAACTGTCCTTTTTGAAGTAAAACACATAGCCAATATTTGTCAAAACAAAAATTTTGAAATAAATAGGGAGCACAAGGTCATAGCAAAATAAAGAGGAAGGCAGCGCTGGACAGTTGGAATTGGTGAAGCCTTTGTACCCCAGAGCAGACATCAATTATTTGACTGTCAAAATTGGTAACTTGAGGAGTCCATTTAATAGGGTGCCCAATACGGTCCAGAGAGATCAGGAGCAGCAGCAGATGACATATATGTCCCGAGGCTGTGGTCTTACAACAGCCTGCATTTTTTGCCAGACCACACCAAACCCAGGCCATCACTCTTAACACTTGGCTACCAATTGGCTACCAATTTTGGCCTTCAAAAAGTTGATGTCTGCCGTGGGATACACAGGCTTCACTAATTCCAACAGTTTCTCCAGCACAGCCTTGTTCTTTTGCTTGCTCGAATAGTCCCTGCATTGGACTTGCCAGAGACATGGCAGCTCCCTGTATTTTTCAATAAAGTTGGGCAGGAAATAAGGGGTGGTGAATTTGTCCACCATTTTAACTGCATGGGACAAAACACAAGACAAATCCTAATGGCAGGCTAAACTCTCATAATCTTGTCCCAATATAAGCCTCAATATATAAGCAGTAGAGGCCATTAACCACTCGTGCCTCAAGTTACAATTGTACCTTAGTTTGAATGATCGGCGCTAACGATCCTCCATCCTCCACTCACAGATCGTACATACCTTGCCAACGTGTTATGCTTTATATACACTGCGTGTGCATGAAACTCCACCCCTGTCCTTCTTTCTAATGTATTCGTCGCCTCTTCTCTTTCGGGGGAGCAGGACAGCACATGGCAGAGACACAGCAGGTGTGTGCTGCTATCAGCAATGACTACGAAAGCCTGAAGCAACATCCAGGAGGAGATATAAGGCCTCAAATATGTCCTTTGAAGAAATGGGGGACATCTTGAAGAGAACAGACTATGATGGGAAGCATGGACCGTACAGAAACCCTAATGTGAGGAATGCCAAGATCATGGCTAAAGTTGTGAGAAGTCTGCACAGGACTTTTGGGGTACTACGATCCAAGGAGCAATTGAGGAAAAGCTGGTCAGACCTGCAATTGCGGGAGCAAGATCAGTATAGAAAGATCAGGAAAGTGCTGCAAAAAAGTAAGTATTTGTCGTATGTTCCTATTATTATTATTACTTTCATGCTGGTACATGTGCTTTTCTTTACTGTTGTACAGTTTAAAATGGCAAGCTTGAGGTTTGTGGGCACAGGAATCGTTCGTATTAAACATTGAACTTGATTCAATGTAAGGAGAGGACACTCAGTCGCTGCTTACACATCTGGACACAGGAGCACTAGTGTGGGACAGAGTTACAACCTTGTTATGCTATCCCATGCAGGTGCTCCAGTGGATACTAGGGGTCTTTCCATGTGTGAAACTTGCACAAAATAGGTAAGTATTCCAGCTTTTGAACGTGAAAAAATCATGTCTTCAGCTTGGAACTCTGCCAAAACAGACAATTGGGCGACACTTCCAAGCAATGTTTCATATTAATATTTCTAGCCTAAAATATCTGTCTGCTAATTATACCCTTATTGTATTCACATAGGGAAGAAAAGAATAGGGACATCTGAGGACACTAGTAACCCCACACCTAATGAACAAAGGGAGCTCACCGCACAACATAAGGATGTGGATGCAGAGGTTCAGGAAGTGCTGGGTGAAGTGGTCGAAATTATGTCGACAACAGGTCAGTGCCTGAGACCACAGCTTCAGGTAATAGATGGATGCCTGCATATTTATAATACATTATGTTTTTATTTTTTATTTTTAGGTGATGTGGATGTTGTGGAAGAAGAAACTCACTTCAGCAGTGCAAGTGCACAAGTACTCATCAGTGAGATCATGGTGTACAATCGTGATTTGTAAAAGATGAAGTAAAGCATCCATGGTGTTCAAAAAAGACTGAGCAACATCATTGATATTTTAGGCAAAAAAATCAAATGAAATGGAATAAGGCCCAGTGTATCAACATATGCTAGCTCCCAACATGACATGTTTCGGGGGTGCAACTCCTTCCTCTCTACTTTAGTTTGGAGGAAGGGGTTGCATCCACAAAACGCATACATTGATATCCCACAATGGCAGATAGCACATGTTGACACACTGTGTTTTGTAGCTTTAGCAAACTAGATTTAGGGAAAGTACACACATTTCAGGAATGGGATCAGGAGGGAAATCCAAATTTTGAGTTCCAATTTGTGTGCATCTTCAAAATTTGGCTTTTACAGAGGTGAAATCACGCCAAGCAATTAATTAATGGAGTTAAAAAGGATGATTATTTTTTATCAATAATGCATTACATACATTAACAACAATAACATTGTGTGTGTGTAGCAAACCCACTGCACAACATAATAGTTAGCTGAAGAATGAGATTGTCACCTCATGTATCAAATACGTTTGCACTATGGAAGAAAATTCCATTTGAGAACCTAGGAGACAGATAAGAAGCACAAACAGTAATTCAAATGAAATAGGAGTTTTTTTTTTTTTTTTAATGTATTACACAGCTTCCAGATTTCCCCCCTACTCAGTAAGTACTCGACATTGCCGTACTTCAAGCACTGCCATTGTGATTTGTTCTGGTGAAAAGTCAGCCTCAGTAGCAACGAAAACCAAAGGTAATTGTGAAGAATGCAGCAGCTCTAGACAATGTGATTTTGTTTATATTTTTTTATATTTGGCCACGCTGGCCATTATGCCAAAGGCATTCTCAAACACTCTTCTGGCACAGGACAGCTGATAATTAAAAATTCTCTGCTCTGAGGTCAGGGTCCTCATGGGGGACTGCCTCATCAGATGTTCCCCCAGAGCAAAGGCCTCATCCGCCACAAGATGAACTTGAGGCCTGCAGCATTATCCTCTGGAGGTGGCAACCCCAAGGTGCCATTTTAGAGACACTGGTACAATTCCATCTGGGCGATCACTCCTCCATCAGACATAAGACCATTCTTCCCTATGTCCCGGTATAGGAATTCATAATGCGCCGTCACTACTGCCAACATCACAATACTAATGAACCCCTTATAGTTGAAGTAGTATGACCCTGAGTTGGGTGGTGGGACAATCTAGACTTGCTTCCCATCGATTGCACCACCACAATTGGGAAAGTCCCACTGGTGGTAGAATTGGGAGGCCACAGTTTGCCATTCCTGTGTGTTGGAAACTGTGGAGTCAAACAAGAAAAAAAAAAAGAGTATTTTTGCACATAACATTGCAAGCAGATTAGACACAAACATTCTTGGCCAACATAAGTATAACATTTATTGAAATGAGTATTTAAAGACAAAAGTATAAGGTCCACTTATCAGATTCTTCACCCCCTCTGATGGCCCATTGTAAAAATATTATGGTGGGGGAGGGGGAGAGATGTTTTGGACAGGTAACCCTCTCCACTGCATTGAGAGCTGAATGCATAAATAATGTGTGTTACTCTGGCCAGCCCCTCCTTACTTACACTATTGGCAGCCCACTGGACAGATAAGAAGTGTCATAATCCAAAAAAAATGAATACACACTGTACAAATTGAAGCACATTTTTACATTCTGCAATTACCTATCAAGATAATAGGAGAACAAAACTTTAAACAGTACCATTTTAAAGTATTCAGGCAGGCACTTGCACTACATGTTTTGGTGAATTCATCCATAAATATGACCACAAAAGAGGTAAGTATAGTGTGTATGTGTTTGGCAAAGTCAGAAGATAGAGGATTGGTATCATTTGACTTAGCATTTGGGGGGTAGGGTTCCAAATGAGCCCCCCCCCCAAAAAAAAAGCCTATTGCACTCATTAAGGACAACAATAACATTTGGACACATTTTAGGGGGTGTTTAGGGTAAGCACTACAATGGAGCTGACAAAATACATTGTTAAGTGACTAGGCTAGGTTTGTATGGGCCCAGGATAGCATGCTAGGGAGGTTAGTGAAGGCAAATATGCATGAAGGAGAAAAAAGGAGCAGTAAAAGCTTACAGCATGCATGAGGACAAAGAGGACATTCACAGCATATTACAATCATGGTAATTATGGAATGATGAAATAAATACAATGGGAGGGTGGCTTGACAGCTCGTGTGGATGGCTGCTTAGTCTCACAGCTCCGCAGTTACTCCAGCCAAAGCAAAAAAAATAGCCACTCCAGAGAAAGTTAAAAAAATTGAACAATTGTGTATCTATCACAGGGTGGTGTCTGTGGATACACTGATAGAAAAAATGCCGCGTCCTAATTATCACTTTGTGAATATAAATATTGACAGGGAAAAGGGGAAATGAGGGAGAAAAATAAAAAAAGGAAATAAAAGAACCTTCACATAAAAAGACCTCAAAAAACCTGTGGGTTCAATTGGACTTTTTAGGCATAAAGAAAGTTGTAAACACAACCGGTATATTCAAAAAGAATTATTTCTATTTATTTAAAAAAAAAAAAAAAAGACAATTTAAAAAGAACAGGAAAAAGTTCAATTTCCCTTTTACACAAAAAAAGGGAAAATGTTTCCTCCTTAAAACTACACATTTAAGACCTAATTGACATCCTATCAAACATAATAACAACCATTTCAAATTTCCAAAAGGGAAAGAAAGAAAAACAAAATATATATCTATACAAATGAGGGATCAAGGATATCAATCATACAGTCAACGGTTACATATATTTTTGGTGCTCTACATGTTTCGTGTCTACGATGACACTTCTTCAGGAGCTGATAATAATGTTCTGAATTCTAAGGAGAGAATATAAATGAGTAAAAAAAGAAAAACATATATGTGTATAAAATACTAGAAAAAAAAAAAAAAAACATACATCTATAAACATTCGTATAAATAAAATACATATATCCAAGTATATATAACAAATTTCGTTATATCACCCATCAAGGTACTAAGGTGTAAAAAAAAAAAAAAAGTGGGGGGGGGGGGAAAGAGAAGGGGATTTTTCCTGAGACCACAATGTGGGGGCGAATATAACATTCCTATTTAATGCCATATAGTATCAACCACTCGATACTTACATTCCTTCGTAAAAGTGTGTCCCAAATAGGGAGATCACCGTTTCCAAAGGAGGAAATTGGTACGATTGATTACACAAAACTTTTCTCCACAGAGGGAAACAAAAAAGGGAAGAGAAAGAGGGGGAGAGGAAGAAAAAAGAAAAACAATTGTTGAGCAAGTATATAAACAAAAGTTAAATAAAGAAATATATTTTTTGAACTTAGTGAAATCACTATAAAGGTGTATTCACCTCATAAAGTTTAGATCTTCAGTGTGTTTAGTAAAAATTCTTGAGGCGTAAGTGAACACAGATAAATCCGTGATGATACTCTTTAGTATCTCCTGAGCTGTATAATTAGGAGATAAAGAAAAAAAAAAAAAAAAAAAAAAAAACAACCATAGAAAAGTGGGGATTTTTAGAATATATAGATAATATCCAAGAACATAAAGAAATATATCCATAAGGATAAGAAAAAATATATATATATGGACTCACTATATAAGTGAAACATCAATTATTTAAACAGCAAAGAAAGAAAGAGGGCCAGCAAGGAGGAATTGTGCAGTGTATGCTAAAGCCAAGCTATTGATAGTGCCTACACCATAATAGATTTAGAGGAGATGAGAAAAATATATCAAATAAAAGCATATATAAAATTGTGTAGACCAATTACCTCAGGTTGCAAAAAACGGATCAAGTTCCCACTGGGTAAAGAAGGAAAGTAAAGGGGGAATCAAAGAGGCAGACTAATCGGCCCATTCACCCCTCTCATATTGTTTTTTGTGTGTAAAAGATGGCCGCCATTCATGGACACCAGCCACGTGTGTCCTTTTATATGGGGTTTGGCACTCTACCATAGGGACTTGTGGGCTGTCCTCACAGTCCCTTCTGGTACTGTCCCCATTCGCTGCATCGGAACGAGGCCCCTCATTCCACCTCCGCAGATCGGGGAGGAACCTTTAAGGTGCTCCTCCCCTATCTGGTGCACGTCTGTTCGTTATATTGGCCAGACGTAGGTGTTTTCTTTGGCCTCACGAACGTACACATGTTGCACGTTCGTGTGTAACGTCGGTATCAACCGAACGCATCGTAGGAGACGTTGGTCGGGTAGATGAACGTCACTTCCGTCGAGTGCGGATTGGCGTCACTACCGGGACAGATGTATATAAAAGGACACACGTGGCTGGTGTCCATGAATGGCGGCCATCTTTTACACACAAAAAACAATATGAGAGGGGTGAATGGGCCGATTAGTCTGCCTCTTTGATTCCCCCTTTACTTTCCTTCTTTACCCAGTGGGAACTTGATCCGTTTTTTGCAACCTGAGGTAATTGGTCTACACAATTTTATATATGCTTTTATTTGATATATTTTTCTCATCTCCTCTAAATCTATTATGGTGTAGGCACTATCAATAGCTTAGCTTTAGCATACACTGCACAATTCCTCCTTGCTGGCCCTCTTTCTTTCTTTGCTGTTTAAATAATTGATGTTTCACTTATATAGTGAGTCCATATATATATATTTTTTCTTATCCTTATGGATATATTTCTTTATGTTCTTGGATATTATCTATATATTCTAAAAATCCCCACTTTTCTATGGTTGTTTTTTTTTTTTTTTTTTTTTTTCTTTATCTCCTAATTATACAGCTCAGGAGATACTAAAGAGTATCCATCACGGATTTATCTGTGTTCACTTACGCCTCAAGAATTTTTACTAAACACACTGAAGATCTAAACTTTATGAGGTGAATACACCTTTATAGTGATTTCACTAAGTTCAAAAAATATATTTCTTTATTTAACTTTTGTTTATATACTTGCTCAACAATTGTTTTTCTTTTTTCTTCCTCTCCCCCTCTTTCTCTTCCCTTTTTTGTTTCCCTCTGTGGAGAAAAGTTTTGTGTAATCAATCGTACCAATTTCCTCCTTTGGAAACGGTGATCTCCCTATTTGGGACACACTTTTACGAAGGAATGTAAGTATCGAGTGGTTGATACTATATGGCATTAAATAGGAATGTTATATCCGCCCCCACATTGTGGTCTCAGGAAAAATCCCCTTCTCTTCCCCCCCCCCCCTTTTTTTTTTTTTTTTTTTTTTTTTACACCTTAGTACCTTGATGGGTGATATAACGAAATTTGTTATATATACTTGGATATATGTATTTTATTTATACGAATGTTTATAGATGTATGTTTTTTTTTTTTTCTTTCTAGTATTTTATACACATATATGTTTTTCTTTTTTTACTCATTTATATTCTCTCCTTAGAATTCAGAACATTATTATCAGCTCCTGAAGAAGTGTCATCGTAGACACGAAACATGTAGAGCACCAAAAATATATGTAACCGTTGACTGTATGATTGATATCCTTGATCCCTCATTTGTATAGATATATATTTTGTTTTTCTTTCTTTCCCTTTTGGAAATTTGAAATGGTTGTTATTATGTTTGATAGGATGTCAATTAGGTCTTAAATGTGTAGTTTTAAGGAGGAAACATTTTCCCTTTTTTTGTGTAAAAGGGAAATTGAACTTTTTCCTGTTCTTTTTAAATTGTCTTTTTTTTTTTTTTTTTAATAAATAGAAATAATTCTTTTTGAATATACCGGTTGTGTTTACAACTTTCTTTATGTCTAAAAAGTCCAATTGAACCCACAGGTTTTTTGAGGTCTTTTTATGTGAAGGTTCTTTTATTTCCTTTTTTTATTTTTCTCCCTCATTTCCCCTTTTCCCTGTCAATATTTATATTCACTCCAGAGAAAGGAAAACTACCCCACCAGCTGCCCAAACGCCCCCAATACAGCGGGCGGCCATGCTGAAGAGGAGGAAAGCATCTAAACTCCCTAGGAAACTCATGGACTACTACTACTAATTAATTCATCTGAAGCTTGCAGACCTGGAAGACCACTCCAGACAAAACAATATTCAATTCCGCAATATCCCAGAGTCAATCCAACAATCTGATCTAGTACAATTTCTGCAGTGCCTGATGTGACAACCCGTGACATGGAAATTGATAGGGCACACAGACTCCCCAAGCCACCTCACCTCCCTACTTCCACACCCAGGGATGTTTTGGCCCGCATTCACTTTTCCACAGTAAAAGAAAAAGTCATGTACACAGATAAATGAGCAGCGAGACTCCCTGATCCTTTCACCAACATAACTCTATATGCTGATTTATCCAAAACAACTATTTTTAGGTCAGCATGTGAGTTCAGTATTAGCGAGGATGAGTGCAGTAATAAAGAGAGGATAGGAGTGAAGATAATATAAATAAGCTGTGGAGTGGAGAGGGGGGGTAAACTTAATTAGGGGTAAAGTATGAGAATTTGAGGATAGAGGACACTAATGTGAGCAGTAAGGGAAGAGGGAGCATATTAGAGGGTAGAGATTTTGGGAATCAGACTTCATAAGAACTGATTTACAAAATGTTGGTTTGCTTGCAGTCTTTCCAAAGTGGAACATTGTTGTTTCTTATTGTATCTACTTACTGCTTTAGTTAAACTACTGTGTTTAACTGCTTTAATACTTTTGCAAAAATTGCCGACAGTGACTTGCCTACGTCTGTGTTTTCCCCACAAGCTGATCTAGGAATTGATAAGAGACATTTAAAAGGAAAGGTGCATGTAAGATAACAAGGGGACATACCACACCAAGAATCTATGGGCAACAATAGTGACCTATTAAACATAGGAACACTTGCCTAATAATCTCTGTTTCTGGCCTGGATCAGCAACACCTCCTCCATAGGAAGGAATGTTGTCCCGGACTCTCTCTCTCTTTACCTTCTCCCTCTGGGGTTTCCAACCCAGTCATCCAGAGACAAGAAGTGCTATACATAATTAACTCTGTGATATTAAGAAGCACAGATATTTACAAATCCAGACAGTAGAGGACAGCAGATGCCTACACATATCTTTGTCACTGTAATCAATACAAAGATCTAGTCCGTAGATTGGGAGCTCTGGGACATATTGCAGTTAATATGTCTGTCTCTGAGCAACAGGGAGTAAATTTCTCTAAGCCCATTGAAATGGGCATAACACATATATGCAGCATCACATAAGTGGGCCTTCACTTGAGGTGCCATATATGTGCACACCAGGGTTTATGCTCTAAGATGGCCATCAGCACAGTAACCCAGCTGTCTCCCACAGCTGTTGGCCTCGTACAGTCGATATTTGGCTATCACAATGATGATACAGTGGAACCCTCACCTGTACAGGCAGATAAATTGTGTCTTTTTCTCACTGACAGAGGAGAACATTTTAACTTACACAAGCATGTGTGTAAATAATAATAATAACAACAAATGAAAATAAAAAAGATAAGGTCAGGACCAAAGTTAAAGGATCAAAGGTCAGTGTGTTTAACCACTTCCCATCCTGCGTATTGTAATCTGATGGCCGCAATGGGCTTCCTGGCAGTCTAGGGGCCACCGATGTGCGTGCCTAGCAGCCACAATGTCTGCTGGACACCCGTGATTGCTGGTCACAGAGCAGGAACGTGGGTCTGTGTGTGTGAGCACGCAGATCCACGTCCAGTCATGGGAGAGGAGACAGATCGTGTGTTCCTAGTATATAGGAACAATGATCAGTCACCTCCCCCAGTCATTCCTGTTCCCCCACAGTTAGAATCACTCCCTGAGTAACACATTTAACCCCTTGACCGCCCCCTAGTGTTAACCCCTTCCCTGCCAGTGACAGTTATACAGTAATCAGTGCATATTTATAGCACGGATCACTGTATAATTGTCAATGGTCCTAAAATAGTGTCAAAAGTGTCTGATCTGTCCACCGCAATGTCACAGTCCTGACAAAAATCGCAGATCATCACCATTACTACAAAAAAAAATAATAATAATAAAAATGCTATAAATCAATAACCTATTTTGCAGGTGCTATAACTGTTATGCAAACCAATCACTACGCTTAATGTGAGTTTTTTTTACCAAAAATATGCAGAAGAATACGTATCGGGCTAAACTGAGAAAGACATTTTTTTTTTAATTGGGGTATTTATTAAAGCACAAAGTAAAAAATAATGTGTTTTATTAAAAATGTTGCTCTTTTTTTTATAGCGCAAACAAAAAAAATCACAGATGTGTTCAAATACCACCAAAATAAATCTCTGTTTGTGGGGAAAAAATTATTAAAATTTCATATGGGCACGGTGTTGCATGACCACGCAAATTGGCCTGGGTAGAAAGGGGGTGAAAATGCCCTGTATTAGAGGGGTTAAAGTAGATTTTTTTTATTTATTTACTATCAGTTTCAGTGTGTTTAGGTAGGATAAAAGCAAAATGTGCACTATTTTTTTTTAGCCCACCCTAGCTTATATTTTGCTATTATATATATATAATGTATATACAGTATACAGTAAGCAATATATGGGCTAAGACGGGCCAAGAAACAATAGTGCACATTTTGCTTTTACTTTAATCCTACCCAAACACACAAACAAGGTTTCTTTAATTCTAGTTTAAACACACTTAAAAAATACAGGCAAACTCATTACTGAAATATATTTTGACTGCATATAGTTTAGAAACTCATAATGTACAAATTTCCTTAAAGTGCTGTTTTAACATATGCCGATGCAGTGCTTTTAAGATAACATCAAACAGTGCAGTCAAAGTTCCTTTAACGAACAGAAGAAAATTTGCATTATTAACATAAAAGCAAACAAACAGATAAACAAAAAGTACTAATAGACACCACAACACATTCTTTTGCAGACCTTTACAAAACTCTGGTTTAGTAGGCAAAATACATACCAAAAAATATTACTGATAGCATTTGCATAAGGAGTGACTGGTTGGTTGAATGGTTGGTTTATCTTGACCAGGATAGGGACAAACTTGCGAGGAAAAAATAAAAATAAATTAAGAAGAAAAAAAGAGAAGGGAGGTTGAGGACTAATGGAGGAGGCTCTTTAAAACAGTTCTTAAACATAGCTCAGTATAATCCAAAGTAAAAGTTGCATACTGATAATGTCTTTGCAGGCAAAACTTTACACAGCTAGGAGTTCTTGGAGAGCTGGAGCAGTGTAATTGACTACAAACTGTCAGTTCTTCAACATGTTGATTCAGCTGGCAAATTTAACCATCTTACTCCAGTCCTCAAGAGCTTATTATTTACTATAATCACATAGGGGGAGGGAGTTAAGGAAGAATAGATGAAGGAAGAAGGGCAGGGAAAAAAAATTGAAATAGGGGAAAGAGAAAGAAGTGAAAGCAGAAATGGAGAAGAAAAAGAGGAAAAGGAGAGAGTGATGGAAGCAGAAGGGAAGGAGGGAAGAGGTGGAGGAGGACAGAAAAGGGAGGAAGATGAGGAACAGGTCACATTAGCAAGATTTGCCACTCACTATCACCACGTTGTGGTAGCTCTACCTGTACTTTTAGGCTTTTGGGGAACGGCAGGCATCCTATGTCCATAGGACTGTGCATTAACTTTTTGCCACTGTATGCCATTCCCCTGTACATTTGCTGCTGCCTTCCTTCCCTCTATGGTCTTAGCATTTCCTGCAGCAGCTATGGCCCCAGAGTCCTGGCTATGATGAAATAAACAAATAATGAAAAAGAATAGAAAAGAAAGATTATGTTTGTAAAGCAGAGGAATTACAGATGTGCAGTGCAATATATATATATATATATATATTTGCAGTATACCCTGGCACCACTTCTTCATGACTTTAAGGCCAAAAGAAAAAACTGGTACTCCTGTCAGCGGTGGGGCTTACACTTTTATAAAGATAATTTCCCTGGAGGCTAATTCTGGGAAGAAAGGTCTTATAGCTTCCTTATATGAACAATTATTGGAAAAGTACCTCATCCATCTCACTCTCCAAGGTCGTAATAGTTGGGAGCCAGATATGGGAGCATTATCCGATGACTCCTGGCAAAACATGCTGGAACAGGTGACTCAGGTATGTCCCCAATGCAGCATCTCACTCAATTGTTCATTATTCAGAGTGCACCAAACTCCGCTTAAGTTATTTAAATGTAGTAGCAGAACCACCCCAGACTGCCCACAATGCCAGGGTATTCCAGCTGATTTTTTATATGCTTTGGAATTGTCCTATGCTTGTCTGCTATTGGAGGACGCTTCTGGACACAATTAACCGAGTGTATCAAACGCAGCTAGAACATGTGCTGGTGGTCTGTTTGCTGGGGGATATAAATGAAGAACAATTTCTACCTGAAATTAGAATACCAGTACTATGATTGCTGTCTATTGCTCAGAAAACCATTGGCTTGAAATCTCCCCCATGTTTGATGATTGGAGACAGAAAGTTAATACTACCCTCCTGAAAAAACAATAGATATATCAGTGTAGGGATACTCCAAATAGATTTTTTTTTTAAGTGTGGGACCCGTGCAACTGCTGCCGGGCTTAGTGTCCTTTTCCTTGGTATCATTAAGATCATTTAGTCCAGACTGCACTAAATATAACACATGCTGGGAATAATATGCTTTTTATATGTGGCTGCACATATGAGGAGGAGTGAGAGTATTGTCATACAAGAATTGCTTGATACGAATGTTATATTAGATGAATGTTAACACAATTGGGAAGTGGTTCAGCTATATTGTGATTTTGTTCTGTAAATATTTTATTTTCTTATGTTTCATAAATCTCCTGAGGTCTTCCACTTTGTTTTATGGTAACTTGAAGCAGATATTTATCTGTGCTGTGTTATCACAACATATGTCTGGTGAAAATCCTCTCGTACTGGACAACTTATATGCACTTGTTATGTGTGTGTTTTGTAAAACTTTAAAACTCTTTAATGAAACGTATTTGGGGGAAAAAATAAATTTGCTGGTGAGATTCTGCAAATCAGGCAACCTAGACTAGAAAACGTATATTGTTGCCTAACCAAGCTGCTTACATGCTATCCAGCTACTGAACTATATTTTTGGTTATTTTCTCTCAGATAATGCACTCTATTCTTCACTGAATGATAAATCCTGCCTTCTATTTTGTTGAAAAGTGGTCAGCACATGGTTGAAGCTTTTGCTCCAGCAACTGTGCCTCCAGAGCTCCAACTATAATGAAATAAACAAATATTGAAAAAAAACACAACTGGTTGCCTTTAAGCCCTTGTACACACGATCGGAGATTCCGACGGAATGTGTCCTATCGGAGCGTTTTGTCGGATATTCCGACTGGGTGTGGTCTGCATCGGACTGTTTCCGTCGGAATATCCGTCGGACCAAATTTTCCAACTTGCCGGAAATATTTTCAGAAAAAATTCTCAGATCGTACATACTCCGATCATGTGTAGAGAAAACTGATCGGACCAAGTGCCACGCATGCTCAGATCAAATTCCTTCATCAAAGCTATTGGCTACTAGCCTGAACGTAGTCCCATCGTAACGAAATTACGTCATCACGTTCTGAACGATCGGATTTTCCGACAACTTTGTCCGACCGCGTGTATGCAACAGTTTCGGACAAGATCCGTCGGACAAAAATTTGGTTGTCGGAATCTCCGACCGTGTGTACAAGGACTTAGAAGAAAGATGATGCTGGTAAAGCAGAGGAATTACAGACGTGCCTGGGCTCTGCTGTTTGCAGTCCAACTATGACATCACTATACGAGTATAAAGCACAAAAAACCTGATAAATACAAATGAAAAAATATATATATATGAATTTGCGGGTGGGATCCTGCCACTCAGGCAACCTAGACTAGGAAAATTATATTGCTGCCTAATCATGCTGCTTACTTGCTATCCAGCTACTGAACTATATTTTTGGCTATTGTCTCTCAGATAATACACAAGTTTTTACTACATGATAAATTATACCGTGTCTTTTTTCTGTTTGTTGCCTATTCTAGTGTTTTCATACTGTTCTAATACCAGTGCCACTACTAAGGATCCATAAGCCCTGTGGGTGGGGGGGGGGGGGGGGTGCTGCTGACATTTCTTTCTTTTTTTATGGTGCTACACCGCTAAGTCTTCCACCACAGTACCATGCAACAAAATCTCAGGTGACCCAGCAGGTGAAGCATGATGCTTCAGTGACAGCAGAGATCAGAGTGAGAAAGTCTCCTCCTCTGCTCATATGACAGAGCCGATAGGACTTTCACTCACTCTGATCTCTTGCTGCATGGTCTAGTGAGTGAGTTTGGGGTTGTTGTCTGTACTGGGGGGAAAGGGTGGAGTGTTTTTACTACTGAGGGGTCTGTGGGGGGAGAATAGGAAGGGGGGCTGTCTGTACTAAGGGGTCTATACTGGGGGTAAGGGGGTGTTTCTACTACTGAGAGGTCTGTACTGGAGGGGATGGGGCTGTCTGTACTGGGAGGTCTATAATGTGAAGTGGAGGATTGCGAGGGGTCTATACTTGGAGAAAGAGGGGTTCTAATACTTAGTGCACATGAGGTTGGGGGGTAGTAAAACCCCACAGTTGAGCCACACTTTTAGTGCCAACCAACCTCTTCCCCCTTTAGCTGCAGAGGCAGCGGCCAAAGGTTTACACATGCTGGGGCCACATTGCTGAGGGGGTCATTCTGTACTAAGGGGTCTGCACTGGGGTGTTGTTCTGTACCAAGGAGTCTGTGCTGGGGGGGTCAGTCCATACTGAGGGGTCTGTGCTAGGGTGGTCAGTCTGTGTTGAGGGGTCTGTCTTGACGTGCTGGAGGGGTTGATCTGTGCTGAGGGGTCTATGCTGGGGGGGTGGTATGTGCTCTTGAAGAGGGAGTCTGTTCAGAGGGGTTTGTGCTGGAAGGGGGTTTGTCTATAATGGGGTATGTACTGAGGGAGTTAGGGTATGTTGGGAGGGGAGTCTGTATTGAGGGGTTTGTGCTGGCGGGATTAGTACAGAGGAGGTCAGCATTTAAAGGATGTTAGGGGAGATCTGCATTGTGGGGGACATTTTCCTGGGGGGTGATTTGTACAGGGAAGAGGAGGTAATTTTGGTTGCATTCTGTACAGTGGTCTTTACGTTACATGACACAGATCTGAAGTAATGGTCTATGGTAACCAATCAGCTTCTAGCTTTTATTTTCAAGGATTAGAGAATTTTAGACAGTATGACACAGATCTGGAGTAATAGTGCATAGCACCCAATCAGCTTCTAGCTTTCATTTTCAAGGATTAAAGAATTTTAAACAGTATTTCAGATTGAAATACGGTTGCAGAATGGAGAAAAAACGTGATAACAAAAATAGAAAGAGGTTACAACGAGATAAGGACGATTACAAGGAAGTAATCCAGTATAGCTTTAAAAGTGTCACTATGATAGAACAAAACGTAAAGCAAATGGATGAGGAGAAGACAATGAAAAAGAGTACAGGAACGAGGATGAAGAATGGAACAACATGCAGAGAAAGAGGTATAGTGAAAATATAAAAAAATATTATAGTTTGCAAGAGAGAGATCAATGCAATAAAAATAGTAGAGTTTACACACAAATGGAGGAAAAGTGGGGGAACAAGGTGAGCTATACCAAGAAAGAAAGAAATATAAGGGATGGAGGGATCAACATGAGAGGAGAGAACCATGGAGAACCCCATAGAAAAAATAGGAAAGCTGGAGGCAAAAAGGGAGAGAAATAAGTTTGAACCATTGATGTGGAGAGAGGATTACTCTGAAAAAATATTGGCTAATCACTAATAAAACTAAAACAATTCAGTATTGTTCAAAATGTATGACATCAAAAACAAGATCCACGTCCAATCCATCACATATCATTGCTGAAACATCTGGTAATAAAAAAGCCAAAACATTACATTATTACACTAAAATAAAAGGAAGCAAAAACAAGGACTACACTATAAAGCCTGCATTAGTAATAATGGATAAGGATAAACAGGAGGATGGGGTTATTAATAAGGAAGAAAACAAATACTTAGCAATTTGCAAAAATACCTATAATCTGTACTCCCCAAGAAGACCGATAGTATTAGGGATAGAGAGTATAACAATGAGGATACTAGAATATATACGCATACAGCCATGTGTCAGAACATTTCTTTCATACATAAGGGGCACAGGTTACATTCTAAGGGAATTCAATGAGATAGAATGGCAGGAAAGCGATTTTCTCATTACCACTGATGTGAAATCCTTAAATACAACAGTAGAGCATAAAAAAAGGAATGGAGACATTAAAATCAGAGCTTGGCCAACATGTAAATTAAAAAAAAAAATAGTTAATTTTTTTGTTGAAAATTGTGTAATAAAATAACTATTTTTTGTTTGACAATACATTCTATTTGCAGAAAAGGGGATCAGCAAGACGCTGACATTTTTCTCTAGGTTATGCAAATGTATCCATGGGACTGTGGGAACGAATAGTGGATGAATGCAGAACCCTTATTGGGTAAGAGCCTCATTTTATGGCATCACTATATTGATGACTGCATTGCCATTTGGAGAGAATCAGAGGGCTCAGGAAATATCTTTTTGTATTAGTTAAATAATAAAGAATGGAATTTGGAGTTTAGTAAATTTGTATAGCTTGGAGGAAGTGCAATTTTTGAACCTCAGAATCAGTAGAAAAACCCAGTTAAAATGGAAATATTTCATAAACCTATAGATTGTAATGATTTGTTAAATGCTAGGAGCTGCCATTTAAAAGGTGCATCAACATTATCACAAAAGGGCAATTTCTACATTTAAAATGGAATTGCAGTTGTAGCGACAGCGGACTACAATTACCAATTATATAGACTACCTTCCATTATTCTTCATCTGTTCCAATGTCCCTCTAGTACTAGGCTCCAGTAACTGTCATTGTATCTGTGAGTCAAATAGGGAGGATTGTGAGACTAGTAGTCTTTGGATCAGCCATTGGAATGTTGTGGTATTACCCCCGGACTACACATCCCAGATACCCCTGCGCAACACAAGGGGAACTCTAGGAGGAACGATAAAAAGGGTCAGCGAACCTGCCCCAGTCTCTCTCCTTCCTGGCTTCACCGAGTGAACACCTCTCTGCTGCTAAGAGAAAGGGCTGTTGCCTACCACATGGTGATGGAGTAACTTCAACCCAGACCCGGAGGGCCCAACTCTGCAGGCTGTTCATCAGACATCCATGTGGCATCAACTCAGCAGATGGACCCAACCACCGCCTGTATCCTGCAGCTGGTGGGTCTTCGCTGTTTGTCTTTCCGAAGGACATCCCATCCAGGGTTGCTGTTTCAGAGGCTGCTATCCAGTCCTGTCATTGGTGAGAGATCCTTATCTGGCTATCTTGCTTGAACACTGTGTACAGAAACTTTGCCCATGGAAACACTTTAATGCATTACATAAGATACTGTATATAGATATCCTTACCCTAAAATACTTCAAGGAATATCACTAGCCTGTTTAAGATGTCTTGCTAGTCAGCAAATCACTTTGCCATATTTGGATATAATCTAATGAGCTCCAACTGCCGGTGAAGACTATGGCAGGCCTGCATTCTGGACATTACTGTGGTTATACGTTAGAGGGCCCAATATCCTGCTCCTATTCTATCTGGTCTCTCATTAGGATATAAAGGTTTAATAGGCCGGCCTTAGATTCCCCTTTAGTGTGGTATCATATTGCATTTTTTGTATTATGGAAGATGTCAAGCATGCAGGGGTAGTCATAGAAAAGGAAAATTCATAATGAGCTTTCAATCCATCAGACCTTTGGAAAGAATACCAGATAAAACAATGTATTAAATGCAGTAGAAAAATAGTATGTATGTAAGTGTATGTGCTAGAATGCAGCTGTCCTATGCAATAAGTTAGGAGAACAAAGGGGAGCTGCATATAAGAATAGAACACATAGACAACATTAAGAAAGGCTTTAAAAGTCTTAATGTATCCACCCATTTTGCTGTAAAACATGCTTGCAATCCTAAACATTTCACATTTTAAGCTATAGAACAGACACGGAAGAGGGGACAACACAGTACAGACTCTATCCCAAAAGATGGTCAATGGATCTATAGAAAGCAGGTTTTGAAGCCAAAAGAGTTAAATGCGGACTGAACTGCTTTCTACAAAAAATGAGGATGGTCCCACTGGATGATAGAAGAACAAAAATAGCAGTTTTAAAGCATTTTTCTAAGAAAAAGACACTAGAGGTGTCTGAAACACATCAAATCAAGTATTTGTGATGTTTTTTTTTAAGTTGTACACAATAGTACTTGTGTTAATATTAAAGGGAAAATCCCCTTTTGTGAGAAAAAAAAGCAAACAAAGAAAAAATAATATAACGCGTACAATTGCGATACAAGTCATATTGTAATTGAATGTTATTAAAAATTTTGTTTCCTTTTCAATCTGCAGCCGCTGTAATTTTCTATAAATTCAATGCAATATGGCTACCTGGAGGTGTTCTGTAAACAGAATGTGTACTGACCACTCCCTAGAAACATCATTCCCTGCTTGTGTGATTGGCTCACCAATTTTCCCTGAAGTCTGCCTAATAGGGATGAGCCGAACACCCCCCGGTTCGGTTCGCACCAGAACTTTCGAACGGACCCCAAATTCGAACGAACTTTAGAACCCCATTGACGTCTATGGGACTCGAACGTTCGAAATTAAAAGTGCTAATTTTAACAGCTAATATGCAAGATACTGTCCTAAAAAGGGTTTGGGGACCTGGCTCTTGCCCCAGGGGACATGGGTCAATGCCTAAAATGTTTTTAAAAATGGCCGTTTTGGCGGGAGCACTGATTTTAATGATGATTAAAGTAAAAAAAAAAAGTGAAATATTCCTTTAAATATGGTGCCTGGGGGGTGTCTGTAATATGCCTGTGAAGTGCCACGTGTTTCCCGTGTTTAGAACAGTCCCTGCACAAAATGGCATTAAACAGAAATAACTTCATTGAAAACTGCTTGCGGTTTTAATGTTATATCTGGTTCCTGCAATATGGTTGAAAACCATTGAGAAAAATGGCATGGGTAGCCCTCCCTGCCCATTACCAGCCCCTTTGGGTCTTGTACGCATATCAAGGGGAACCCTGTACCCATATTAAAAAAAGGAAATGCGTGTGGCCCCCAGGCTCTATATACTCAGAACAGCAGTATACAGGCGGTGCAAACAAGACAGGGACTGTGTAGGTTTGTTGTGTTAAGTTGAATCTGTTTGTAATTTTCAACTGGTACATTTTTAAAGTGTAGCTCCAGTCAAAAAAACTATTTTTAAGCTTTTTGGAAAACATAGGGAAGGGTTATCACCCCTGTATAATTTGTTTTGTCGTCCATCTTTTTTCATCTCACTTGCTGTTGTCTCCTTCCGTTTGCAAGTAGGAGATGTTTGTAAGTTGGATGTTTGAAAGTAGGGGCCTGCCCTATATGCTCTGCAGAAATGGCGGAACAAGGTGTTGGTTTTGCCACAACATTGTAAGCCCTCAAAGTGACTCTTGCTGGGCGCTGGAGCGCCCTGCTGTGAACGATTATATCAAGAATTGTAATTACATGCCATTGTTGAACAGTGGTAGAAAAATTGACCTTTGGTGGTTGTGGTGCTGGTGCCACAACACTATAAGTCCTCACAGTTACTCTGGGTGGGCACAGGAACGGGCCCTCCTGTGAAATATTATATCAAGAATTGTAATTACATGTCCCTTGTTAAACAGGGGCAGAAAAATTGGGCCTTAGGCACTGGTGCTGGTGCCACCACACTGCAACCTCTCCCATATACTCTAGTTTTATTGCAGGAATTAGCCCTGCTGCAAAGCATTGCATCAAAAATTGTACTTAAACGCCCCTGTTAAACAGGGGCAGAAAAATTGGGCCTTAGGCACTGGTGCTGGTGCCACCACACTGCAACCTCTCCCATATACTCTAGTTTTATTGCAGGAATTAGCCCTGCTGCAAAGCATTGCATCAAAAATTGTACTTAAACGCCCCTGTTAAACAGGGGCAGAAAAATTGGGCCTTAGGCACTGGTGCTGGTGCCACCACACTGCAACCTCTCCCATATACTCTAGTTTTATTGCAGGAATTAGCCCTGCTGCAAAGCATTGCATCAAAAATTGTACTTAAACGCCCCTGTCAAACAGGGGCAGAAAAGTTGGGCCTTAGGCACTGGTGCTGGTGCCACGACACTGCAACCTCTCCCATATACTCTAGTTTTATTGCAGGAATTAGCCCTGCTGCAAAGCATTGCATCAAAAATTGTACTTAAACGCCCCTGTTAAACAGGGGCAGAAAAATTGGGCCTTAGGCACTGGTGCTGGTGCCACCACACTGCAACCTCTCCCATATACTCTAGTTTTATTGCAGGAATTAGCCCTGCTGCAAAGCATTGCATCAAAAATTGTACTTAAACGCCCCTGTTAAACAGGGGCAGAAAAATTGGGCCTTAGGCACTGGTGCTGGTGCCACCACACTGCAACCTCTCCCATATACTCTAGTTTTATTGCAGGAATTAGCCCTGCTGCAAAGCATTGCATCAAAAATTGTACTTAAACGCCCCTGTTAAACAGGGGCAGAAAAATTGGGCCTTAGGCACTGGTGCTGGTGCCACCACACTGCAACCTCTCCCATATACTCTAGTTTTATTGCAGGAATTAGCCCTGCTGCAAAGCATTGCATCAAAAATTGTACTTAAACGCCCCTGTTAAACAGGGGCAGAAAAGTTGGGCCTTAGGCACTGGTGCTGGTGCCACGACACTGCAACCTCTCCCATATACTCTAGTTTTATTGCAGGAATTAGCCCTGCTGCAAAGCATTGCATCAAAAATTGTACTTAAACGCCCCTGTTAAACAGGGGCAGAAAAATTGGGCTAATGGCATCACCCAGAACCAGAAATGTTCTTCCAACATATCAGCGGAGGAGGAAGAGGATAGACAATCAACATAACAGGACAGTTACTCAGCATCAGCATAGGCAGTCTTGAAGGGATGTGATATTTCAAAAAAAATTATTCGGTTACATCAGCTTCAGGTGCTTGGTAGCTGTGGGTGATCCAAGACTGATTCATCTTGATGAAGGTCAGTCGATCAACTGATTCGGTGGACAGGCGCACCCTGTGATCGGTAACAAAGCCACCAGCAGCTCTGAAGGTGCGTTCCGAAAGAACGCTGGATGCAGGACAGGCCAGTAGCTCAATTGCATACTGTGCAAGCTCTGGCCAGTGATCCATCCTCAAGACCCAGTAAGCCAGAGGATTTTCGGTGGGAAAGGTGTCCAAGTCTGACCTTGCCCCTAGGTATTCCTGCACCATGTAAATCAGACGCTGGCGATGGTTGCTGGAACCGATCAAACCTTGGGGCTGCAGACTAAAAAATTGTCTGAAAGCATCAGTCAGAAGGCCACCTTCTCCACCGCTCCTTCTGACCGATGCCTCAGCAACACGTTGTCCAGGACCAGGAGTTTGTAACCTCCCAGTCTCTGGGAACGCGTTGCACAGACCTTTCTGCAAGGCCTCCCGGAGATGTCTCATCCTCTGCTCCCTCTGCGATGGCAAGATAAGGTGGCAACCTTACCCTTGTACCATGGATCAAGGAGAGTGGCCAGCCAGTAATGGTCCCTCTCCTTGATCCGAAGAATACGAGGATCCTTCCGCAGGCTTTGCAGGATCAGGGAGGCCATGTAGCGTAGGTTAGCTGAGGCATTCGGTCCGGAGTCCTCTGGGTCACTAAGGGCAACATGATCCGCAGCTACCTCCTCCCAGCCACGTACAAGTCCACGTGTTTCTTGGGACTGTAAATCATCCCTACAAGACTGCTGCTGCTGCTGATGCTGAGTGCCAGCCTCCACCTCCATGCTGACACAATCATCCTCCTCCTCCTCTTCCTCCTCCTCATCCTCTTCCTGTGTGATGGGTGGCACAGCAGGAACACTGTCTGGATAAAGGATGCCTTGAGAGGCAAGGAAGTCCTCCTCTTCCTGCCTCTGTTCTGCCTCAAGTGCCCTGTCCATTATTCCACGCAGCGTATGCTCCAAGAGTTGGACAAGAGGTACAGTGTCACTGATGCATGCACTGTCACTGCTCACCATCCTTGTGGCCTCCTCAAACGGTGACAGGACAGTGCATGCATCCCTGATCATGCCCCACTGGCGTGGTGAGAAAAACCGAGCTCCCCTGACCCTGTCCTGGTGCCGTAGTCGCACAGGTACTCATTGATGGCCCTCTGCTGCGTGTGCAGCCGCTGCAGCATGGCCAACGTTGAGTTCCACCTGGTGGGCATGTCACATATAAGGCGGTTCTTGGGCAGGTTCAACTCCTTTTGGAGCTCAGCCAGCCGAGCACAGGCATTAAATGATCGGCGTAAATGCACACAGACTTTCCTGGCCTGCTTCAGTACATCCTGTAAGCCGGGGTACCTGCCCAAGAACCGCTGCACCACCAGGTTAAGGACGTGAGCTACACAGGGCACATGGGTCAGTTGTCCCTGTCGGAGGGCGGAGAGGAGGTTGGTGCCATTGTCACAAACCACCATTCCTGGCTTAAGCTGGCATGGCTACAACCACCTCTCGGCCTGCCCCTGCAGAGCTGACAAAACATCCACCCCAGTGTGGCTCCTGTCCCCCAAACAAACCAGCGCAAGCACGGCACGGTATCGTTTTGCCTGCGTACTTGCGTAGCCCCTGGAACGCCTACGGAGCACCGCTGGTTCTGAGGACAGAGCACTGGAAGAGGCCATGGAGGAAGAAGAAGAGGAGGGGGTGGAGGAGAGAGGTGTGTCACAACCAATAGTAGCATTTTGGAGGCGTGGTGGCGGAACAACCTCCAACACTACTACACCTTGTCCTGCATCCTTCCCAGCTGCCAGAAGAGTGACCCAATGGGCCGTGAAAGACAGGTAACGTCCCTGTCCATGCCTGCTGGACCATGAGTCAGCGGTAATATGCACCTTACCGCTGACCGCCCTGTCCAGCGAGGCAAGGACATTCCCTTCCACATGCCGGTAGAGAGCCAGAATTGCCTTCCGTGAGAAAAAGTGGCGTTTGGGGACCTGCCACTGAGGAACCGCACATTGTACAAACTCACGGAAGGGGGCCGAGTCTACCAACTGAAAAGGCAGCAGTTGAAGTGCTAGCAATTTAGCCAAGCTAGCATTCAACCGCTGGGCATGTGGATGGCTGGGAGTGAACTTCTTTCGCCGGTCCAGCAGCTGGGGCAGGGGCATTTGCCTGCTATAATCGGACGTAGGTGTACCGCTAGCAGAGTTCCCGGAAACACTTGGCTGTGACACACCTAATTCTACACCTTCATTCCTCTCAGAGCAGGTTTCAGAGAGGACTGAAGGTCTAGTGGGGTTGGAGATGCCAGCTAATGAGGAGCAAGGAGAGGTCCGCTTTGTTCTTTGGTGTGGGTCTTTGAGGTACGCTTGCCAACGAGCTGCATGGCAGGTCAACATATGTCTGGTCAAGCATGTGGTGCCCAAGCGGCTGATGTTTTGGCCACACGAGATACGCTTGAGACATATGTTGCAAATAGCAGCGGTGCGATCTGATGCACTCGTCTCAAAAAAGGCCCACACCAAAGAACTTTTAGAATAACGCGCAGAGGCAGCGCCCTGCACAGGCGGAGCTCTGCGGTGTGATTCAGTCGATGTGCTGCCCCTAAGCTGGCCCCCGGAGGGCATTCTGCCTCGTTGGACATGTGCCTCCTCCTCCTCCTCCTCCTCCTCCTCCTCCTCCTCTCTCCTACCAGGCACCCACGTGGAGTCAGTGCCCTCATCATCCCCTCCCTCTTCATCGCTGTAGCAAACCTGGCAGTATGCTGCAGCTTGTGGAACATGACTGCCAGATTGCTGTCCTTCTTGAGCATTCCCTCTCTCTGCGCTCAAGCTACTGCCTTCCTCTAGCTGAGTGTCATCATCAGAGCCCACAAAACACTGGGCATCCTCCTGGAGCATGTACCCAACACTGTGCTCAAAGAGTTCAGGAGACTCCTCAGGAGGACATGGTGGGTCTAGGTAAGGAGTCACTGATGATGACATTGAGAGGAGGGAAGACGATGCGTTGGCAGCTGCTTTGCTAGTACCCTGAGACTGGGTGAGAGAGGATGAGGAGGATGAAGAGGGCTTGGTCATCCACTCTACCAAGTCGTTGGCATGTTGCGGTTCAACATGTCCAGCTGCCGAAAAGAAGGACAAGCGTGTCCCATGGCCACGTGCTGATGACAATGCACCGCGTCCACGACCAGCACTGTTGTCTCTAGACACAGAGCCTGCTTGCCCTCTTTTATCGGCTCGCGCCTGTCTGCCTCTCCTTGCTGGCCTTCCAGACATGGTAATGGCCTGAAGGGAGTTGGGTAAAACAGCAGTGTAATGGAGTCACACAACACCCACTAAGCCCTGCAGATAGCTCTATTAGAGAACAGCAATAAACGGTAGATACAGGTGTATATTGTGCTGGAGTCACACAACACCCACTAACTCCTGCAGATGCCTTTATTATAGAACACCAGAGATAAAGGGGTATACTGTAATTGAGTCACACAACACCCACTAAGCCCTGCAGATGGCTCTATTAGAGAACAGCAATAAAGGGTAGATACAGGTGTATATTGTGCTGGAGGCACAAAAAACCCACTAACTCCTGCAGATGCCTTTTTTATAGAACACCAGAGATAAAGGGGTATATACAGATGTATACTGTGGTGTGCTGGAGGCACACACAACTTCCAATAACTCCTGCAGATGGCAAGTGGGCTCAAATAGAGAAGAGCTATGTAGGTGGATATAGCAGTGTGTACTGGGTACAGAGCACGCAGACAGCACGCACAAGCTCCTAACACTACTGACTGCAAGCTCTATTATAAAAGATAGATCAGTAGCTATATAGGTGAGGTGAATATAGCGGTGTATACTGCGGTCAGGGCACACAGACAACAACCACTACACAACAGCAAGATCGAAAATCGGCCGAAAACGATCGGTGTGTACTGTGTTGAAGGTACACAGAACACCCGCTAACTGCTTCAGACGCCAACACACTACACTAGGCCGCCGCGCTGGCGGCCTTATATAGTGTGGGGCGTGTACTACACAGCCTGAGCTATGATTGGCCACAGGTATCCTGCCTGTGACCAATCATGGCTCTCCTCGCTGCTGGCGCTGTGATTGGCCAAGCATGCGGGGTCACAGTGCATGCTTGGCCAATCATGAGCCAGCAATGCACTGCGATGACGCAGTGCATTGTGGGCCGTGAGCGCCACACGAATTTGGCGCGAACGGCCCATAACGTTCGGAATTCGCCGAACAGGCGAACAGCCGATGTTCGAGTCGAACGTATGTTCGACTCAAACACGAAGCTCATCCCTACTGCCTAAGATACAAGTGAGATTTCAGGAATCCTCTGCAACAAAAATGTAATTTTTGGTGAGATATTTCCAATAGGAACATGTCTATAGGAATGCAGGCCTAGCAGCTTTCCTCATTAGTGTCCTTCAGCTGCCACAGCTGACTGATAACTATGAAACCACTCCCATTAGACCTACTTAGCACAGTGGCACAGACAAACACACATGGATTTCTTCAGCATAACAAAAGGTAGGTATTTGCAAAAAGGTTATAATCCTTGCAATGTACATAGATCACCCAGGGAGGAATGTTTTTTCTCAGCAAAAGTGGAGTTACACTTTAAGTCAAAACAGTCTAGGTGTTTTGAGCCATTTTTATGTTATTTTTAGGTGTATGTATTTTATTAAACCCTCTGGATAAACTTTCAAAACAATATCACTGTGTAAAATCTTCTGGGAACACATGGGGGCTCTGAGGTGACATTGTGGTAGCCAGGAGTAGTGAATCTGAAAGAAACAAGTATTTTGTGGCAGGTTGATTTGTTTATGAAAGAAAAAAATATCCTGTGACTGCTTTTTTGAATAAAGATTGATATGTTTTTATGTATTACGCAAGTAGAAGTGTCTTTTTAAAAAAAAAATTCTGTGCCTATAGAGAGCCTGGAGAAGTGTTGGGGACCCAGATACACAGAAGCAGACAGAACAATTATATGGAGAGCAGAGGGTTATGTACCCGCATTGAAGAATAATGTTCACTGAGGATAAATGTGAATGAAAGAAAAATCTTCCTATGAGTACATTTCTAAACAAAGTTTGATTGTGTTTTTATATATTACACAAGGAGAAGCACTTTTTTTTCTTTTCTTCTGAACTTACAGAGAGGAGTTTGGAGGAGTCTTGAAAACCCCATGAAGATAAAAAAAAAGCATCTGGGTGTATTTGCCTACACTCAGTGCCATCTTAATAGCATCATGGGCGCATGGGCAAAGTAATGCACTGACGCCCCTACCAGGGAGATGGTGACCTGCGGCATGCCATGTGCATTGCAGCAAAAAGTGGGCGCAGTTTAATTATGCTACATGTTGGGTGTGGCTTTTTAGTATGGATAGAAACAACAAATAAACACAACCAGGGAATTATCCCAAATTATATTAATCTCTTGTACAAACTATGTGGTATAGTGGCAGGTTAGGGTGGTACAGGGACTGTATAGTGGCAGGTTATGTTGTCCAAGGGTTGTAAGGGGTGGCCTGACATCACCTTCCCTTCCCCGTCTCTGTCTCCATCTGGGGTATGGACAAGTGTAGTTACTCTGCTCAGCAACATCATGCCTCCACACCTAACACTCTGCAGTTTCGGTGTTGTATTGTCAGGGTGAGTGTTTTCCATTTGACGCTACAGGGTGGACCAATGTGACCCATTTCCGGGGCTTGCACTGTATGCTGGATCACTTCCCCGCCCCCTTTTGCTTTTTGGCATCCACGTGGTGTTGGCGGGGTTCTGCCCATGGCCATGGGGGTAGTTAGCCAGGACCAGCTGGAACTCACATACTGTCCTTTCTGATGGAGGTTATCAGGACCTTTTTTAGCACTTGCAACACATGTGGGTAATACCCTGCCGGGTGATTCTTCACTCTCATCATATTTGTTATATTCCTTTCACTTTTGTTTGTCTCCACTACGGTGTTCAGGCACTTGGTTAAACGGTTTGAGCTTTTTTTGCTTTATTTTTACTTTTCACCCTACCTTTAATCATTGACTACACAGGTGCTCACTGCACACAATCATCCTTTCAACTTGGTGATTCTCTTGGATCCACTGAGCACATTATTTGAGACCTACCAATAAATATTTTGTTACACCATAAACCCTAATAAAATTTTGATTTAGAATTGTTTGGTCCACGTTTGTTTACACACTCCATGAATTGCACCATATGTCCTGGTTCACCCCCTGGCTGCATCCCGCTTTGGCTGGACCTGGGCAGCTTATTCCCACCTCAACCAATGGGATTTAAAGTCCCATATCCCTTGCCTTGTATTTGTATATATAGGTATGGAGGTCAGTCATGTGGTATGCTTCAGATCATTAATTTTTGTTCTCATTACTATACAACCTCTTTTATTTTCCACCCACTGTCTGCACAAACTGATTGTACAATCTCCTTTAGATATCCCATCAGCTATGTAGTGCAAGAGCCTGTCTCATTTGATACAAATTGAATGGATTGTTCAGGTGGATCCTCCTATTCCATAGTTATGGTCTAAATGATTTCAATGTTCTGCCCCCATGTGACAAAGTAGCTAATGGGACATTTTGGCAGGTTGCAGTTTGCGCCTTTTTACAATGCATTTTGCTGCATGTGTCACTTTCACGTGGTAAAATGTGTGTTTACATCTGAGTTTGGGGTGCCATTAACAATTAATGGCACTGAAACGCAATGAGATAATTTTAGGTGTAAAAATGTGGCTGTACACCATACAATCTGATTGTACAATCTCTTTATGATCTCCTTTAGATTTACCAATACTAAATAATAGGAGGACACACCATCTATCCAATCACTCTGTATCCTACAGGCAGGCCCTTGCACTATATGGTGAGCTTTACAGAACCCATGACATTTGCTATGATTGCTCAGCTCTTGCACACTCTGTCAAATGAATGATCTATGCAAAATTAAAGTAAGGCAGACAAGAATAATGATGGTCGTGTATGAATGGGAACAGTGATCACTGATTCCATTGGAAAATGATTCACCTGAGGAGTAGGGATAGGTGAATGGTTTGTCCCAAGCATAAGTTCGGGCCGAACTTTGGTTGTTCGGATGTTCTGCGAACACCGAACAATATGCGGTGTTCGGGGCGAATTCGAAAGCCACCGGAACACCGTTAAAGTCTACGGGACACTAACATGAAAAGTCGAAAGTGCTAATTTTAAAGGCTTATATGCAAGTTATTGTCATAAAAAGTGTTTGGGGACCTGGGTAATGCCCCAGGGGACAAGTATCAATGGAATTTTTTTTTTAAATCTTCAGTTTTTTCGGGAGCAGTGATTTTTTTATGCTTAAAGTGAAACACTAAAAAATTTAATATTCATTTAAATATCGTGCCTGGGGGGTGTCTACAGTATGCCTGTAAAGTGGCACAGTGTTCAATTAAAAGATAAAACAATAATTCAAAATATTTTAAATCATCTAAACTTTTTGGGACTTCTCTTCCCATCCCCCCATGTGGGGGAGAACTATACTGGTGTACATAACTATATATATATATATATATATATATATATATATACATACATACATACATACACACACATATATATATATACATATATATGTAGCAGCCATAACCCGTTGCAGGGCGGCCTTGACTTAATGGGCTTACCAGTTACCTTCTCGTGGCCTGCTCTTCCACGGCTAGGGGTTCCCAGGGTTGATACCCAACGACTTGAACACTGACACAGATGAAGTCCTCTTTGAAAGGTTTTATTTTGCATCAAGAACCTTCAAATAACACAGTCTCTTAGGGAACAGAAGGCATGGGTGAAGAACTCAGGGACCTTGAACTGCAGGTCTAGCAAAGTCTCTATTTCCACCCAGAGAGTAGCCACTCACAGCTGGGTACTTCAAGGCTGAACAGATCTCTAGCCAGAGATCATGGCAGTCCTCACGTTGACTCAAACTTGATCAAACAACTAAGGGTGAACAGGAACCTTTTTCCGCCGTACCTGGAACGTTTCCCATCTCCTCAACGCTACTCGAAAAGTGTGAATTCGCCAATGTCCTTCCCAACTCATTAACCAGGCACTTCTCAGGATGCCACTTGCTGGCCCTCCTCCAAAGAGTCCTCCCCCGGTCACTTCCATGAGCTGTGGTGTCCCTCCAAGCCGAGAGCACACCCGGACACTTTAAATCCTCCCTCAGTTACTGTGCCTCGGACCCGAACCGAACAGACGGATCACCACCCCAGACCAGGCAGGTCCATCAGGGGCCACCAACAGGAACATGTTGCGGGATGTTGAACACCCTGTGACCGGGACCCCTCACGGGGCTACCCCGGGCCTGGAACCAGAACAGACCACACGTGTCTCACAAACACCTCTCTCCGAACCACGTGACCCACACCCTTAAGTACCCCCTTCCCAGACTCCTCAGCGGGCCCTGGCACTCCCATGACCAGGCAGAACTCCCAAAGACAGCCTGGCCAGACTGGTGTTAAGGCCCACCTACACAATCAACCCTCAGAACCTTTATTGTTCTGAGGCAAAAACTAAATTTACATACGTATAAACATTTTGTCCAAAATGTCATCCGCTACACACATATATATATATCTATATATATATATATATATATATATATATATATATATATATATATATATATATATATATATATATTATACATATATATATATATATATATATATATATATATATATATATATATATATATATATATATATATATATATATATATATATATATATATATATCTTTACATATATATATATATATCTTTACACACACACACACACATATATATATATCATTTTTAATTTTTTGTAATATATCAGTTGTTTTTATATATTTTTTTATTTAGGCTTAATAATCCCCATTGCATTAATTTTCAATGGACTTTGAATTTATATAATAAGAGAGATTTGTTTGTATCTGGAGTGGCTAGCAGGTTTAATTTCAGTGATATGGCATGGGATTATGTCTTTTAGGTTTGCTGATGACAGGCATCGAGGCTGGTAATCTGCCTAGCAACTATTCAACTTTAATTTTTATTGTTTAAGCCTTCTCACTATTTAAGTATACATACACAGTAACCAGGCATGCCTCCTGAAGATCTGATACGAAACGTACGTCGAGGCGCGCCTGGTTACGTGATTGGTTGTGGGCAGCTGGCGGTGGAACACACGTCACATGCAGAGCGTAGTTTTTACTCATAGACGAGCGGAACAGCCTCAGTGCCGGGAGAAAGCACTTTTAAATGTAACCAGCCATTTGGCCTCTGTTTTTATTTATTTTTTCAATAAACAGGATTACACTATTCCAGTCTTTTTTGTAATCCTCCTTAAACATATTTCCTGGTATCTACATTGGGGGAGAGGAAAGGTTTTCCTACACGGCTCATCCATCTAATTGCAGCAAGTCATTTCTTGCTGAAGGCTGTATTTGATCTTCTGTTAAATAATAAGGTCAACAACTTCTGGTAAGCAGACATCCACTTACAGAGCACTTTTGGGTGTACAGCACAGCCGGTGAAGGTAGTTTATCTTACAGTTTAACCACTTAACAATCGCCCATAGCCGATGAACGGCTTCAGGGCGGTTGTTTAACTCTGAGAGGCCGTTAATTAACGGCCTCCCAGAATTCTGCTCTCGCGCGCCCCCTGGGGCGCGCACACGAGAGCATCCGTGACCGCCGGGTCCGGGTCAAATGACGGAGTGATCACTTGTAAACAAACCAGGATCATATTATGACGCCGGTTCCTCCCTTCCCTCTCTGTACCCTCTCTGTACCGATCGGTACAGCGGAGGGGAAAGAGATCGGTGTCAGCAGTGCTGTGGGCTGCATCAAAAAAAAAAATGTAAAGCACCCCTGTCCCCATGTACTCGCATGCAGAAGCGAACGCATACGTAAGCCCCGCCCACATATGAAAACGGTGTTCAAACCACACATGTGAGGTATCGCCGTGAACGTTAGAGCGAGAGCAATAATTCTAGCCCTAGACCTCCTCTGTAACTCAAAACATGTAACCAGTAAAAAAAAAATGTAAAGCGTCGCCTATGGGGATTTTTAAGTAGCAACGTTTGGCGCCATTCCACGGGCATGTGCAATTTTGAAGAGTGACATGTTCGATATCTATTTACTCAGCATAACTTCATCTTTCACTTTATGCAAAAATTGGGCTAACTTTACTGTTTTGTTTTTTAAGCACAAAACTTTTTTTCCCCCAAAAAAACTCATTCAAAAAATTGCTGCGCAAATACCGTGTGAGATAAAAATTTGCAACGACCACCATTGTATTCTCCAGGGTCTTTGCTAAAAAATATATATAATGTTTTGGGGTTCTGTGCAATTTTCTAGCAAATAAATGATGATTTTTACATGTAGGAGAGAAATGTCAGAATTGTCCTGGGTGCTCCAGAACGCCTGATGGTGCTCCCTGCATGTTGGGCCTCTATGTGGCCACGCTGTGTAAAAGTCTCACACATGTGGTATTGCTGTACTCTGGAGTAATAGCAGAATGTGTTTTGGGGTGTAATTTGTGGTATGCATATGCTGTGTGTGAGAAATAAACTGATAATATGACAATTTTGTGGAAAAAAAAAAGGAAAAAAAATCTTGATATTGCAAAGAATTGTGGGAAAAAATTACAACTTCAAAAAACTCATCATGCCTCTTACTAAATACCTTGGAATTTCTTCTTTCCAAAAAGGGGGCATTTGGGGGGTATTTGTACTTTTCTGGCATGTTAGGGTCTCAAGAATTGAAATAGGCCGTCAGTACTTCAGGTGTGATCAATTTTCAGATATTGGCACCATAGCTTGTGTACTCTATAACTTTCACAAAGACCAAATAATATCCACCAATTTGTACTTATTTTTACCAAAGATATGTAGTGATATAAATTCTGGCCAAAATTTATGAAGAAAAATTACTAATCTGCTAAATTTTATTACAGAAACGAAGAAATATTTATTTTTTCACAGAATTTTCTGTCTTTTTTCTTTTATAGCACAAAAAATAAAAAAACTGAGAGGTGATTAAATACCACCAAAAGAAAGCTCTATTTGTGTGAAAAAAAGGACAAAAATTTCATATGGGTACAGTGTTGCATGACTGAGTAATTGTCATTCAAAATGTGAGAGCACCAAAAGCTGAAAATGGGTCTGGTTATTAAGGGTGTTTAAGTGTCCAGTGGTCAAGTGGTTAAGAAGCACTGCTTGACGCTTTTTTTTTCACATTGGACTTTTCTTTGTGATCTTTCTTTAAAAATTGTTTTTTTTTTTCAGCACCTGTAGTGAATATATGGTTGATAAATTATTTTTTGATGTATGCACTATTTATACACAGACATGTAATATAGATGCAGATAGGTTCCTTGGGTGGTATAGACCTACTTAAGGTAAACTATTTTATATATTTTTTCTATGAATAAGTTTATTCACAATTGATTTATGCAAATATTAATTTAGTAATTTAGTAGTCCCATTTACACTAGAATTTGTACATCTAGCACGGGGGTCAGCAGATATTTTCCATTTTTTAAATTTATTTATTAACACATTTTTTTGACGCAAAGTACCAATTTATCTATATCACTTGGGTTTCAAAAATATGTTGTGAACTTGCACCTATGCAGCCATGGATGCCTTCAATTTCATGGAGGGATGCCAGATTGATACTGAAGAAATCTTTCAACAGGCACCCAATCCTAATGTTGACCTTGAAAGGGGTTTTAAACAACTTCAATACGATATGGAAAAACATATTAGGTCGTGGTGGATCGTAGCTTCCTTTGAAATGTATATTAGTAAAAATCTCACTCCTAGGAGTTTACGTTGGGATATCAATCCAAATGATGGAGTAGAGGATCTCACATTGTTGGATGAATGGTTCCAATTTTTTAATGCATGTGAACAAAAACTCATGCAGCTAATGATTAGGAGACGCAAAACCAAAAATAAAATGTTGGAAAGCAAAATAGTGGAACTGAAAGAAAAAATTGAGCCATTCATGGTTACTAAAGAATATGAGGACAGAGCCCAAAAACTGCAGATCCACTTATCTAAATATGATGGAGAAATGAAAACTAAAAAACTAAAAAAATACCAGAGGGATGTCAAGGATTATGAAGAAAGTAAAGTTTATAAATGGCAGGAGGAGCCTAATCCAGCTAGTTCTAAGGAATCATCAGTTGAGAGGGAAGTAGAAGTCCGTAATGTAGTGGCCCAATTGGCTAAGGGGTTTAAGAACACTTCACAGACACCTGTCAAAAAGCAACCAGTGAAATTTACTCATAATACTAAGCAATATCCACCACAGAATGGGTATACTCACCCCACTCAAAATGCTAATCCTAATTTCTATCCTTATCCAGCACCCTATTCCATACCCATGAAAAAAATAGGTATGCACCATTAGATAACCATACATCGGACACAAATTACCAGTACTATAGGCAAGGCCCCAATCCCTATCCACCCAGACCCCCACGGGGATATTTTAGGGGGAACTATAGAGGTAGGCCATCATCATATCAAAACTATTACCAACGGGGGGGGGGATCAAGGAGGTAGAAGGAACCCTACAGGATTCCACTTACCATACCACAATACCCCAGAGAAGAAAAAGAGGCATAAGAGGGAGAAAGAAAAAGAAAGCGAGACAATTAAACACTGGTATTTTTAATTTGGCTGATAATGTTTTCTCGGAGGAGGAACTGGAAGTATTGGCCCAAGCTTTAAAATTTGCAGCAGATAAAAATGTAAATACATTTTAGCTATTTATAGACATAGCAAAATATATTAGAAAATGAAATATTAAGAAGCATTTTGCAACTCAGTTAAATAGCCCACGACCACCAGAGGTGGCTACCACCTATCAACATAGTGGCCTGAAAAATAACTCAATTTTCAATCCGAAAAAAGGTACCCACCACCATATTGAGGTATTCAAGAATATGGTACAGGATGAAATCCAAACATTACATATAAAAAAGAGCAGGAGCAATCAAGCGATATGGGAGGGAACTAAAAGAAGGGAAATCCAATAATCAAATAGTAGTCCGCCCAGCGGACAAGGGAGGAGGGGTGGCGATACTCACTAAGGAAAATTATAATAAAGAGATCCATAGATTGTTAGGGGACACTACTACTTATAAGCCCCTGAGGGAAGACCCCACAGCCAGGCTTAAATCAGATTAGACAGTTTGGGTGAATAAGGGCAGTATTAACAACATTTTAGATAGTAAAGAGGCCAAATATCTCATTCCAGAGGTTCCCCATATCCCAGTATTATACATAGTGCCCAATATTCATAAAAGTAAAGAAAACCCACTGGGTCGGCCCATAATTAGTGGAATTGGGTCCCTATACTCCTCTTTGAGAGAGTATCTCATTTACCTTCAATCCTTGGTCATCAGGGGTAGATCTTATTTGAAAGATAGTCATGATCTTATTAAATCACTTAAAAATATGGAGGTTGATATGGGCCTGGTATAGATTTTAGGGGGACCCCCACGCAATTGTTTCTTTTAGTTTTGATTTGGGGTTCCCCTTAATATTCATACCAGACCCAAAGGGCCTGGTAATGGATGGGGGGATCCCATGCTCTTTTTTCCAATTATCTGTGTAGCACTAACCCGAAGGAGCTGCTGGTTAGATTTGGGCTTACTGTTACCTTCTGTCTTCCTCGTTGTATGTCTAGGGGTGTCCCGTGGTAATGGCCCAGTAACTTGAGAGACCGACAACAGATCCACTTGAATGGATTTTATTTGCAAAACGTAGACAATGAACAGTCTCTTAAATTGGGATCAGAGGGTTGGAAAGGAAGTTCAGGTACTCTTAGCCCTTGTACACACGGTCGGAGATTCCGACGGATTGTGTCCGATCGGAGCGTTTTGTTGGATATTCCGACTGTGTGTGGTATGCATCGGACTGTTTCCGTCGGAATATCTGTCGGACCAAATTTTCCAACTTGCCGGAAATATTTTCCGACAAACTGCTCCGATCGGACATACTCCGATCATGTGTAGCCTACTCCGACGGACAAGGTGCCACGCATGCTCACATTCAAATTCCGACACGGAAGCGCTCGTTCAGGTAAAACTACTGCTCGTAATCAATATAGCACATTCATCACGCTGCAATGTTAAAAATTCTTTCATGAAGCGCATTCTCTTGTTCTTTACAATGCTTCAAGAAGGAACTTCTTTTGATGCTCATAGTCACACACACTTCTCCCGAATGTATTTCCTGACTCTTTTTTAACCATTTCAGCAATACAAATTTGGATTTTTCCTAAACATCTCCTTTTTTGACAGTTTGCTCATTTCTACATTTTTTAGGGTGTTTTTTGTGTGTTAACTTACCACAACAACATTATTGTATTTTTTATATTTTGTTTTTCTTTTTTAATCTACAGGAGGTTGTTTAGTGTTGGTGCCCCTTGTTATTCATGTCACTTTGTTTTTTTGAAATGTACCTGCCTGCTCACAAATAAACTGTCCTTTTGGAAGTAAAACACATACGCAAGTATTTCTTCAAACAAAAAATACCTTTATTTCGGTGTCAGTAACAGATAAAGAGGGAGGCAGCGATGTCGAAACTGGGGAGATTAGCGAAGCCTTTGGCCCCCAGGGCACACATCAACTATTTAAACGCAAAACTTGGTGGTCTGAGGAGTACATATCTGAGGGAGAGAAATCTGGTCCTGAAGTCCATGAAACCCGGAACAGCAGCAGATGACATCTATGTTCCCAGGCTGTGGTACTACAACAGGCTGCATCTTCTGTCAGACCAGACTGAACCCAGGCCATCACTCTCTGGTCTTCCTTCCACGCTTCCTTCCAGGCTGTGGCTGTGGTGCTGGAGGTGTGGCAGAAGGAGGAGGAGGAGGAGCAGGGGCATGGGCCAAACCACACAAGTGTGTTTCTTGTGTCATTTGGTCCAACAGACCCTTGTTAAGGGTGTGTATAATAACCTCCTCACACAAGAGCTGTTGCCCCTGCTCCATTTTATCAAGCTTGCACGCAACCAAGGCGGCAAAGGCCTCTTGGTAGGTGGGTTTTGCTTGGAGGGCCACAGAAGCCTCACCAATCAGCCTCAGGGCCGACTCATCAACATTCCCCCCCTTTCTCGCCCTTTTGCGCGGAAGGCGGAGGGACCTGGCATTCAGTAAGGCTCCTTTGCCCGCCCACCGCCTGGCTGCCCTTACCCCCGCCTCCTCCTGGCTGCCACTTTCCACAGCCACCTCCTGGCTGCTGCATTCCACACCCTCCTGTTCCTGGCTGAGTTCTTCCTGTGTATGAAAAAGGAACATAGTTTTAGTTTTTGGTTCATCAAACACACCCAATTTTCACATCAACACTGTTGCAAATTGTTAACCAATAGAAAAGACTATCATTCTGTGCCCATCATTTTTCTTTCTTGTCCCAAAGGTTTTGGCCACTACTGTCTATTGATATGTGAAACACTTTCAAAACTCAGCAATTAGTGAGCAAAAATCAAGTTAACATCATTCATTTATACTCCAAAAATATGTACAACAATACTATACCTGGCTCAAGCTGGGCTCCCCCAGTTCTTCCTGAGTGGAAGGCCCAGGTTGGGTGTCGGAAGACTCATCGGGTGTGGAATGTAGCATAGGATGCGTGGAAGGAAGAGTAGAGAGGGATTCTCTGACCTCAGTCTGGTCTGACAGAAAATGCATCCTGTCATAATACCACAGGGTGGGGACATAAACGTCATCTGCTGAAGCTCCAGATTGCATGGACTTCAGCACCTTGGTCCTCTCCCTCATATATGTACTCCTCAGGCCACCAATTTTCTTTTTTAAATAGGTGACGTCTGCCCTGGGGACCACCGGCTTCACAAACTCAACCAGTTTCAACATTGCTGCCGTCATCTTTTGTCTGTTACTATATTGTGGGTGTGTTGGTTGCCACAGGCAGGGCATGTCTCTGTATTTATCGATGAACAGAGGGAGGAAGCTATGATCGTTAAACCCGTCCATAATGTCTGCAAGACACAACACAAGACAAACCCTAATGTCAGGCTGAACTCCACTATTGCAGGCCTCAATCTAGAAGCAGTATAGCCTAGTGATGTACCAAGTTCAAAATTTTACATTCGTATGCACGTTCATCGCGTCAGCTTCTCCCTCTGTTCACCGATCGTACGGACGACACACGCGTGTTGCATTTTATATACAGTGCACATGCGTGAAACTCCGCCCACCCCTGACGTTCTTTCTAGACTATTCCCTGCCCCTTTGCTTTCGGCACAGTGGGGAGAGCACATGGCGGAGAGAACGCAGGTGCGCACTAATAATAGGTCCACTAACGAGGAGGAGGGTGAGGAAAGCCCGGAGCCTGAAACGTCCAAATACAGGAAGAGAAGATTTAAGGCCTCAAATATGTCTTTTGGAGAGATGTTGGAGATGGTGGACATATTGAACAGGACCAACTATGATGGGAAGTATGGACCTTACCCAAACTCAAATATCAGAAAGGCCAAGATCATGACTAAAGTTGTGAAGAGTCTTCATCAGAATTTTGGGGCACGCCAATCCATGGATCAACTGAGAAAACGCTGGTCAGACCTGAAACTGAGGGAACACGAGCAGTACATAAGGATCAAGCGTGTTCTGGAAAAAAGTAAGTAGTTTTCGTGTGTTCATATGATTATTATTGCTTGCATACTGCTCCGTGTGCTTTGATTTCATGTTGTGCAGTTTAAAATGGCCACTTTCAAGTTCATGGTTTCATTCGTTCGTAGGAAACATCGTTCTGCAGGTAAGTATTCCAGCTGAACACAGTGTCCCCAATAATGTTCTGACCTTGAAGCTCTGCCAAAAGAAACAATTTTACAACACTTCCAAACAATGTTTCATATTCCTAATTCTGCCCTCTGTGTGCTAATTATTCTTTTTTTTTCATTCTCATAGGGGAGAGAAGACTCGGCAAGTATGAGGACACCAGGGACCACACCCCTCCCAAAGAAGGGCTAATTCCAAAAGCAGAAGCAGAGGAGCAGGAGGAGGAGGAGGAGGAGGAAGGAGAGATCATTGAGGTTGGACAAATTGTCAACACAACAGGTGAGTGTCGGAGAACACAGCTTCCGGTAAGCTCATCAATGTATCTCACCATATTTTTATTACATGGTGTGTTTTTTTGCTTTGTTTTGTAGGTGATGTGGAAGAAGATTCCCGTTTTACCAGTGAAAGTGCCCAGATCCTGATTGGGGAGATAATGGGGTGCAATCGGGATTTGAAAAATATACAGCAAAACATCAATGATGTTAAAAATAAAATGAAGAACATCATTGATGTTTTGGGGAGAGTGTGAAACACCAAAAACTAGCTAGGGTTTTAGTTTTGATATTTTAAAACACAGTTTTTGTATTTTTCAAAAATCCAAATTTGGAAGATGCACAGAGTGTGCAAACATGCGCTATCTCCCATCATGGGGGATCAATGTACGCGTTTTGTGTAAAGTGGCTGAGATGAAGGGGTTGCAGCCCCAAAGCATGTACATTGATCCCCCATGATGGGAGATAGCACAGGTTGACACACTGTGTGCATCTTCCAAATTTGGATTTTACAGGGGTGATACCTCATGTGATGAAGGCAATATCAGCCCAGTTTGTACATACTCATGTCTGATATTGTCTTCACTTTTCAAAGTTGAACTTTGTAAGTTCCTGTGTTCTGTATTTTACGCTTTGATACATGCCTGTTTACACAAAAACACCAAGAAAACAAAAATTAGCTGAAAGTCTGTTTTTGATACACACAATTTCTTGGGTTGTTGTAAAAACCAGTTCTAAACGCACATGTGAATGTGCATGGATTAAAAAGTTAAATTATCAACAATGTGTGGCTTCCTTTTTCATTGCGTCAAAAATGTATTTGTAGTCAAATTTTAGTTTGCGGTGAGAAGGGGTGTTATTTACTAAAGGAAACTCCACTTTGCACTCCAAGTGCAGTTTCAGGTGTACTTTTAGAGTGCACTTGTAGTGCATAGTGGATGTGCCTCTAGTAAAAAACACCCACAGTGATGTGTAAATTTGGACAATCATGCCATTTTCCTGCCATGGTACTGAAAAAAAGCACAATTTTGGTCAGTAATGCACTACATACATTAGTTAACAAAAAACAGGTGTGTGTGTAGCAGACCCACAACATAATAAGATTATCTGAAGAAGATACTGTCCCCTCATCTCGCTCTGAAATTGGGTTTGCACTGTTGGAGAAAAAGGCACAACAAGAAAAAACATACATTTACCTAGGAGACACCTAAAAGCAAGCCAAGCAGTAAATGAAGGAGTTTTAAAGAAAAAATTATTGTGAAAATGCCTCTCAGACATTGTCTGGCACATCAATGGCCCCCCTACCCACAAAGTAGTCCATGTATTGGGTTCTAACCTCACGGGCGCTTTGGGGGGGCAAGCCAGGATGAGCAGGTTCAAGGCCTGTGAGGTTCTCATCATTTTCAAGCAAGTCTGCTTCTTGTTGGCCAACTAAGACCGCATAGTTCGCAGAAACTTTTTTAAGAAAATTGTGAAGAACACAGCACGCCAGCACTATGAGATTCAGTTTGTATTCCGCCATGTGGATAGGCGTAAGAAAAAGGCGGAACTGGCTGGCCAGTATACCAAAAGTGTTCTTCACCACTCTTCGGGCTCTGGACACGCGGAAATGAAAAATCCTCTGGTCTGGGGTCAGGGTCCTCATCGGGAAAGGCCGCATCAGATGGTTCGCCAGGGCAAACGCCTCATCCGCGACGAAGACGAACGGGAGTCCTTCCTGATTCCCCTCTGGGGGTGGCAAGCCCAAACTGCCACTCTGGAGACACCAGTAGAACTCCGTCCGTGCAAAGACTCCACCAACCGACATCCGTCCATTTTGCCCCACGTCCACATACAAAAACTCATATGTCGCAGACACCACGCCAACATCACGATACTATGAAACCCCTTATAGTTATAATAGTACGACCCCGAGTTGGGTGGTAGAATGATGCGGACGTGCTTCCCATCTATTGCTCCTCCACAATTGGGAAAGTCCCAACGACTGGCAAAATGGGAGGCCACAGTCTGCCATTCCTGTGGCGTTGAAGGACACTGTGGAGTGAAACAAGAACCAAAATTAGTAATTTAAATAATCAAGATTGCAAGCAGATTAGACACCAACATTTTTGGCCAAGATCAGTATAACATTTTGGGAACTGAGTATTTAAAGCCTAAAGTATAAGGTCCCCTTATCAGAGTCAAGGGACCTGAAAGAACGACCTGAATAGCAGAAGCAAGCAGACAATAAGAAATGCCTTTCAAAGCGTACTATACCAAGATATAGTCCACAATGAGAAACAAATACTGACTGTACGCACTGATTATCAGATACGCAAAGACAAGCACAAACCAAAGAGCAGTAGCGATCTGAATCACAAATCTGAAAAGCGCGAATCGTCTCTCACCAAACTTCTACTAACACGCGATAGACACGAGATCAGCAGAAGGAGCCCAAAGGGTGCCAGACGTGGTGCTGAACTTCCCTTTTGTAGGGCCACCGTACGCGGCTTACGTCGCCGCATTCGTGGCAACCGGAAAATCTGACAACTTGTTCCGACAGTGTGTATGCAACATCACTTCCGGACCTGGTCTGGAATGAATCCGTCGGAATAACTCAGACGGATTTGGTCGTCGGAATCTCCGACCGTGTGTACAAGGGCTTAGTGTCAAAGTCAAAATGTTGAAGAACTTGCTTACTTTGACTGCATCCAGAGAATAGCCATTCACAACTGGATGATTACTCAAGTTGGACAGTCCGTCTCTCACAAGGCCCAGCAGCCAACAATTTTTTCGGGAACACTGCTTTTAATGACGATTAAAGTGAAAAAAAAGTAAAATATTCCTTTAAATATCATGCCTGGGGGGTGTCTATAGTATGCCTGTGAAGTGGCACGTGTCTGGTTCCGGCAATACGGATGAAAATCATTGAGAAAAAAATGGCATGGGTAGCCCTCCCGCCCATTACCAGCCCCTTTGGGTCTTGTACAGATATTAAGGGGAACCCCGTACCTAAATTAAAAAAAGGAAAGGTGTGGGGCCCCCAGGCCCTATATACAAGCGGTGCAAACAAGACAGGGACTGTGTAGATTTGTTGTGTTAAGTACAATCTGTTTGTAATTTTGAACTGGTACATTTTTAAAGTGTAGCTCCAGTCAAAAAATCTATTTTTAAGCTTTCGGGAAAACATAGGGAAGGGTTATCACCCCTGTATAATTTTTTTGAACGTCTGTCTTTTTTCATCTCACTTCCTGTTTGTTACCGTTTGCAAGTAGGAGATGTTTGTAAGTTGGATATTTGAAAGTAGGGGCCTGCCCTATATGCTCGGCAGAAATGGGGGCCTAAGGTGTTGGTGTTGCCACAACACTGTAAGCCCTCAAAGTGACTCTTGGTGGGCGCTGGAGCGCCCTGCTGTGAACAATTATATCAAGAATTGTAATTACATGCCATTGTTAAACAGTGGTAGGTTGTGGTGGTGGTGCTGGTGCTACAACACTATAAGTCCTCACAGTTACTCTCGGTGGGCGCAGAAACGGGCCCTGCTGTGAAATATTGTATCAAGAATTGTAATTACATGCCCCTGTTAAACAGGGGCTGAAAAATTGGGTCTTAGGCACTGCTTGCTGGTGCCACGACACTGCAACCTCTCCAAGATACTCTAGTTGGAGTGCAGGAATGAGCCCTGCTGCAAAGCATTGCATCAAAAATTTTAATTACATGCCCCTGTTAAACAGGGGCTGCAAAAATTTGGCCTTAGGTACTGATGCTGGTGCCACGTCACTGCAACCTCTCCCAGATACTCTAGTTGAAGTGCAGGAATGAACCCTGCTGCAAAGCATTGCGTCAAAAATTGTAATTACATGCCCCTATTAAACAGGGGCTTAAAAATTGGGCCTTAGGCACTGATGCTGGTGCCACGACACTGCAACCTCTCTCAGATACTCTAGTTGGAGTGCAAGAATGAGCCCTGCTGCAAAGCATAAAGTAACAGTACAGCGCATAATTAAATAAATAAAATAAATAAAACAAAAAAAATGACAATCAATAAATATAGTGCATAGACAAACAATTAATGTCCATAAGAAAAAAGAAACCAAGTGAGGTTATTAAGGAAGAAATATCCACTTGTGCAGCGTGTCTTCGATCAACAAAAACTAGTGATGGTGTGATCCCTTCACCGGTAAGCAAGGTGGACTCTCACCTCAACATATGGACCCCTGTTCTCACAGATAGGTCAAACAAAGCGTGTTCCCCTCATGGGTAAATCACAGCATTCAGTAGATGTGGCAGGCATAAAATAGAATCCTCCTCATATCCTCAAGGCGGTATAATTCCATATAAAACATAAAGAACAAATCTAGTGCTCTCCGTTTGAACAAATTTATTAAAAGGAAGCAGTAGTAAAGTAAATACACTCACATATTAGTGCACTGAACTCCAGTGCCGAGTGTTGGGCATGAAAACAGATAAAACACAGCGTCCATGCGTGGATCAGTGAGGCGGCTTGCGGATGACGTCACGGGCTTAGGTCACATGGTCCGTACGCGTTGCGTCCCAGAAAGTAGGCGGGACTTCATCAGCGTTGACGGCGTGACGTCGGGCAGCCGCTTTTAAGCTTAGTACACTGATAATAAGCCAATGGAAGAGAGAATGATGCGCAAGTCAGCTACACAGAGGAAACAGGCATCAAGCATGACTCCGGAAGCCAGATTAGCAACAAAGCAAACACCAAAAAGAAAAGGAGATGAATTAATGAAACTAAGTTAACTGAGATACTAGAAAGGGGGGGTGCGCGTGAATTATGCTCCATAGGTAGCGACACACTGCACAACCTATTGTCATCAAAAAGAATATGTTTAAAAAATATCTATAAAAATATATATAAAACATATCTTTAAAGAATATTTATTATAAAGATATATGTAATATAGCAGTATTTTAGCACAGATATGGAAACACTTATGCGTTTAACATCCAATGTCCGCTTTGCTGCCTAAAAAATAAATTATAAAACATAGAAAACCCAAAGCCGCTGACGCCATCAGCAAGCAACACCGATCCACGCATAGAAAATAATATCGCACAAAAATATAAAATACACTCAAGATGATACTAGAGTAGTAACACATAATCATACATAACATCAAAAATTCAGAAATAAAATTAAAATAAAATTAAAAATAAAAAAAAATAGAAATAAAAAAAAAATAAAAAAAAAAAAAATAAAGAAAAATAAAAATGAAAATGAAAAAAAAATAAATAAAAAAAAAATAAAAATGAAAATAAATACAAAAGTAAAAATGAAGATCAAAGTACAAGTAACAATATTACGTGCACATACAAAATGATATTACCTAAAATTATTATTATTATCTGTCCGAAATGAAACAATTTAAATCAAAATCAACGTTCAAGCCACTGGGGACAAGAACCCTTGTTTCGTGAATCCAATGTGATTCACGTCTACTCAATTGGCTTATGAAATTGCCACCACGCCAAATTATTTTAAACCTACCGATCGCAACTCATACATCCCACTGGGGAGTTGCCACCATAAATCTTGGCTGTGCAATATCCCCAGGGGACAGTATGTTAGATTAAGGCGAAACTGCTCTAAAGTGGAAGATTTTGTTCTTCAGGCAGACACCTTATCCTCCAGATTCCAGGAAAAGGGTTATGATAGATCCACTTTGGATTTTGAAGTAGCTCTAGTTCAACAGTTAGATAGATCCGTCTTGATAGGGGATAGAGTAAAAGAACCAGCAGGTGGAGGTGACAATTTCCGAATGGTTCTGGACTACAATGTCCAGCACAAGAAATTTGAAAAATTAGTCGCAAAAAACTGGTTTATATTGAAACAGGATCAGGTACTAGGACCTCTCCTGCCCGCCCGTCCCTCTTTCATATATAAAAAGGCCCCATCGCTACGTGACCAGATAGCCCCTAGTGTCATTGACCCCCCTGTACAAACTGAAAGTAGGCTTTTTTCCTTTTTATCCGGCTTCTATGCGTGTGGTAGATGTACTGCCTGTAAACACTCTAGATGTAACATAAAGAAGAGGAAATCTTTTGTTGCTACCAGCAACAGTAAGGAATACAAGATTGATCAGTTGATCACATGTGCCACGGCAGGGGTTGTCTATATGCTACAATGTGGATGTGGACTCCAATATATTGGTAGGACATCTAGACCTCTCCATGTTAGGTTAGGGGAACATGTGAATAATATCAAGAAGGGTCTAAAGACACATAACGTATCTCGACATTTTAAATTGGTACATGCTCAGAATCCTAAGTCGTTGAGTTTCTGGGGAATAGAGAAGGTCACGAAACATTGGCGTGGTGGCAATTTCATACGCCAATTGAGTAGACGTGAATCACATTGGATTCACGAAACAAGGGTTCTTGTCCCCAGTGGCTTGAACGTTGATTTTGATTTAAATTGTTTCATTTCAGACAGATAATAATAATAATTTTAGGTAATATCATTTTGTATGTGCACGTAATATTGTTACTTGTACTTTGATCTTCATTTTTACTTTTGTATTTATTTTCATTTTTATTTATTTTTTATTTTTATTTTATTTTTTTTTCATTTTCATTTTTATTTTTCTTTATTTTTTTATTTTTTTATTTTTTTATAATTTTCTTATTTTTTTTTTATTTTTTTTTTTATTTCTATTTTTATTTTTATTTTTTATTTTATTTTAATTTTATTTCTGAATTTTTGATGTTATGTATGATTATGTGTTACTACTCTAGTATCATCTTGAGTGTATTTTATATTTTTGTGCGATATTATTTTCTATGCGTGGATCGGTGTTGCTTGCTGATGGCGTCAGCGGCTTTGTGTTTTCTATGTTTTATAATTTATTTTTTAGGCAGCAAAGCGGACATTGGATGTTAAACGCATAAGTGTTTCCATATCTGTGCTAAAATACTGCTATATTACATATATCTTTATAATAAATATTCTTTAAAGATATGTTTTATATATATTTTTATAGATATTTTTTAAACATATTCTTTTTGATGACAATAGGTTGTGCAGTGTGTCGCTACCTATGGAGCATAATTCACGCGCACCCCCCCTTTCTAGTATCTCAGTTAACTTAGTTTCATTAATTCATCTCCTTTTCTTTTTGGTGTTTGCTTTGTTGCTAATCTGGCTTCCGGAGTCATGCTTGATGCCTGTTTCCTCTGTGTAGCTGACTTGCGCATCATTCTCTCTTCCATTGGCTTATTATCAGTGTACTAAGCTTAAAAGCGGCTGCCCGACGTCACGCCGTCACCGCTGATGAAGTCCCGCCTACTTTCTGGGACGCAACGCGTACGGACAATGTGACCTAAGCCCGTGACTTAACCCGCAAGCCGCCTCACTGATCCACGCATGGACGCTGTGTTTTATCTGTTTTCATGCCCAACACTCGGCACTGGAGTTCAGTGCACTAATATGTGAGTGTATTTACTTTACTACTGCTTCCTTTTAATAAATTTGTTCAAACGGAGAGCACTAGATTTGTTCTTTATGTTTTATATGGAATTATACCGCCTTGAGGATATGAGGAGGATTCTATTTTATGCCTGCCACATCTACTGAATGCTGTGATTTACCCATGAGGGGAACACGCTTTGTTTGACCTATCTGTGAGAACAGGGGTCCATATGTTGAGGTGAGAGTCCACCTTGCTTACCGGTGAAGGGATCACACCATCACTAGTTTTTGTTGATCGAAGACACGCTGCACAAGTGGATATTTCTTCCTTAATAACCTCACTTGGTTTCTTTTTTCTTATGGACATTAATTGTTTGTCTATGCACTATATTTATTGATTGTCATTTTTTTTGTTTTATTTATTTTATTTATTTAATTATGCGCTGTACTGTTACTTTTTACTTTGTGATGTGGGATTTGGTATTTTGACCTATAGTATTCTAGCTGCATTTTTATATTTTCTCACTTGTTTATTGTGTTCAGCGCTGATTGATCTTTTGTTTTACTGCTGCAAAGCATTGCATCAAAAATTATATTACACGCCCCTGTTAAACAGGGGCTGAAAAATTGGGCCTTAGGCACTGGTGCTAGTACCATGACACTGCAACCTCTCCCATATACTCTAGTTGGAGTGCAGGAATGAGCCCTGCTGCAAAGCATTGCATCAAAAATTATAATTACATGCCCCTGTTAATCAGGGGCTGAAAAATTGGGCTGGTGGTGTCACCCAGAACCAAAAATGTTCTACCAAGCTATCTTGAAGGGATGTGATATTTCAAAAAAAATTATTCGGTTACATCAGCTTCAGGTGCTTGGTAGCTGGTGGTGATCCAAGACTAATTCATCTTTATGAAGGTCAGTCGATCAACCAAGTCGGTGGACAGGCACACCCTGTAATCGGTTACAAAGCCTCCAGCAGCACTGAAGGTGCGTTCCGAAAGAACGCTGGATGCAGAAAAGGCCAGTAGTTCAATTGCATACTGTGCAAGCTCTGGCCAGTGATCCATCCTCAATACCTAGTAAGCCACAGGATGGTGTGAAAGGTGTCCAAGTCTGACCTTGCCCCTAGGTATTCCTGCGCCATGTAAATCAGACATTGGCGATGGTTGCTGGAACCGATCATACCTTGGGGCTGTGGACTAAAAAATTGTCTGAACGCATCGGTCAGACGGCCACCTTCTCCACTGCTCCTTCTGTGACTGACCGAAGCCTCAGCAACACGTTGTCCAGGACCAGGAGTTTATAACCTCCCAGTCTCTGGGAATGCATTGCACAGACCTTTCTGCAAGGCCTCCCGGACATGTCTCATCCATTGCTCCCTCTGTGACGGCAAGATAAGGTCCGCAAACTTACCCTTGTAACGTGGATCAAGGAGAGTGGCCAGCCAGTAATGGTCCCTCTCCTTGATCGAAAGAATACGAGGATCCTTCCGCAGGCTTTTTAGGATCAGGGAGGCCATGCAGCGTAGGTTAGCTAAGACATTCGGTCTGGAGTCCTCTGGGTCACTAAGGACAACATGATCCGCAGCCACCTCCTCCCAGCCACGTACAAGTCCAGGTTTCTTGGGACTGTAAATCATCCCTAAAAGACTGCTGCTGCTGATACTGAGTGCCAGGCTCCACCTCCATCCTGACACAAGCCTCTTCCTCCTCCTCCTCCTCCTCCTCATCATGTAAGCTTTTAAAATGAGCACTTTTGACTATTTTTTTGCCTGTTTTTTGCGTGTTCTGCTGCAAAACGAACAAGGGGGTGTTCGGCTCATCCCTACTGAGGAGGTGGGCAGGAGCGATTTCCTGAAAGGGGAAGGCAGCTGCAAATCAAGTCACCTGGTGAACTCATTCCCGTTTCTTAAAAGTTTTCATGTCCTAAACAATGGAGACTTTTTTTTATACAACAATATAGACACTGAGGTAAGGGCTGTGTAGGATAAATAGAAAGCCTTTTCTTTTCTGAGAAAGAGTGCATTAATGCTTTATTGGTACATAGGGGTGCTGGAATTTATTTAAAAAAAAATGTGAACTTAGCTTTTAGCTGAACAAGCTTAAGATAGAGGCTGATTGGTTGCTCCAGGTTCTGTCTACTCCAGTTTTGATAAATTCCCATCACTGTGTTTTACATATCATACGCCTGACCACTTCACTCTAAGTACATTACTCCTAAGGCCCCCTTCACATGGTGCAGTGCAATTTGACTACACCCCAATTTGATGCAGTACTCTCAGTGTGATGCTTTATTTTTATTTTGGGGGTATAAAAAATAATCAGCCCCAATTGCCATTTGTGCTACCCTGTTTCCCCTAAAATAAGACCTAGCGTGATTGTCGACGATGGCTGCAATATAAGCCCTACCCCCCAAATAAGCCCTAGTTAAAGTCCTTCTATGTCTTATTCTCAGGGTAGGGCTTATTTTTGGGGAAAGAGGATGGGGTTTATTTGGGGGGTAGGGCTTATATTGCAGCCATCACCGACACTCATGCTAGGTCTTATTTTAGGAGAAACAGGTTAGGTGTGCCACTGTCTGACCCTAGCCAGTTTTTATCAAAAACATACCTAAAGTCTAGATTTGGGATATTTTGTCCAGACTGATATAAATACAAAGAATTACCGCTCTAAGGTAATGACTTCTCCCAAAACAGCTGTCTCCATAATCCCACAGGGTGCTGGCTCTGTTTGCAACAGGAACTGAAGTAGAAAAGATGTAGCTGGATAGCCGCACTCCAAATTATTCAACTTTATTTCAAAAATGTAATTAAAATCATAGCATCTAGGCTGGCAAACAGACTAACTGCACAGCCGCTGACATGTTTCACACCGAACACGGTGCTTAGTCATAGCTAATGAGCAGAATATACATACAGAGCTATATGCACACACACAAGCAATTAGACAAATGAATAAAATATGTGTACCGTATATACTCGAGTATAGGCCGACCCGAATATAAGCCGAGGCCCCCAATTTACCCCCAAAAAAACTGGCAAACTTATTGACTCGTGTATAAGCCGAGGGTGAGACATGCCTGTCCATCCCTGTGTGTGTGTCCGTCCATCCCTGTGTGTCCGTCCATCCCTGTGTGTCCGTCCATCCATCCCTGTGTGTGTGTGTGTCCATCCATCCATCCATCCCTGTGTGTGTGTGTCTCCATCCATCCATCCATCCATCCCTGTGTGTGTGTGTGTCTCCATCCATCCATCCATCCATCCCTGTGTGTGTGTGTCTCCATCCATCCCTGTGTGTGTGTGTATCCATCCATCCCTGTGTGTGTGTGTGTCTCCATCCATCCATCCATCCATGTGTGTGTGTCTCCATCCGTGTGTGTGTGTGTGTGTGTGTGTGTGTGTGTGTGTGTGTGTGTGTGTGTCCAGCCTACCTGTGTCCCGAGCCTTTGTCCCGAGCCTCCGTCCCGTGTCGTGCCTTGCCTTCGTCCCGTCCCGTCCCGTCCCGTGCCGTGCCTTGCCTTGCCTCCGTCCCATGCCCTCTTCGTCGGCGGCCATTGTAAAATTCAAAAGCCGCGCCTCCTCCTTCGCCTGTGATAGGCGGAACACTGAATTTCCCAGCAGCCTGTGTTCCGCCTATCACGGACGTCGTATCATCCTCGTCCGTAGTACGAGGATGATACGACGTCCGTGATAGGCGGAACACAGGCTGCTGGGAAATTCAGTGTTCCGCCTATCACAGGCGAAGGCGGAGCCGGAGGCGCGGCTTTTGAATCATAGAATGGCCGCTGTCTGTCTGCTCGACACGCTGATCGAGCGGGCAGACAGCGATGACTCGAGTATAAGCCGAGGGGGGCACTTTCAGCCTCAAAAAAGAGGCTGAAAATCTCGGCTTATACTCGAGTATATACGGTATGTGTATGACAAGATAGCAATTAAGGAAACACCTGTGAACATCCAAAGTCTAAAGATTAACATTTAAATGAATGAAAGGAAAAATACTTTTCCCCTAAAACACCAAAATCAAGCTGACACGTTGAAAGCATACATAATGGTAATAAATGAATAACATGATAAATCTTATCCTTAGGTGAAGAGGTATAGGTGTAACCTAAAGAGGCGATACCACGCCCACATTTTACGAGGCGATACCATCCTTTCTAGGTCTCTAAATAAGGATTTTAAAGCCATGGCCTTCATTAACTGTAACACTAAATTTGTTATTTACATGATTACGTGTGAACAATGTCGTATACAGTATGTTGGACGCACAACACGAAGACTGAGAGACAGATTATATGACCACGTCTATGACATTTCCAAAAACCACCCCACTAATGTGGCGAAGCATTGGAATCTTTGCCATGATAAGGATGTCAGTGGCTTACGCATTCAGGGGGTGGAAAAAGTCACTTTATCTAAAAGAGGGGGTGATAGGTTTAGTCTGTTATGCAAAAGGGAGGTTTATTGGATATTCCATCTCCATACGAGGCAGCCTAAGGGCCTTAACTTTGAGTGGGACATTTCATTCTTTTATGAGTGAATTTTCCACATATTGATTGCCCAGTATTTACTAAGCCAATATGTATGGCTCCCATTTCACTGGTTGTCGGTCTGGTGCTGACAGGTTTTTTCATCTGGTTCTGCTGGGCTCATTTTATTATGTTTCTGCCAGAGTTTATTCACCATTTTCCATTTATTATAATTGCTTTACATTGAGGACAGGCCAATTATTCGATTGAAACTGTTTTTTGAATAGGGCTGCATGCATATATTGCAGCATTTTTCTCTGCAATGTTTATGAATATCAGTATTTTTTATGTTAACTAATATCCTATTAGACATGTTTGTCATTAGTTTGATAATCACACAGCTGATATATTATGTTGGGTGTGTGATCAATCAACAGGGTTTTTGTATCAGCTTCTTATACCTGTCGGTATAGTGATATTCGCATTGAACCTGCCCTTGGTTTTAGAACATTCGATATCGATCGTTCATTTGGTCTATTCCTATATTTATATTTACTTTTATTTTTGATATCTATGCATTGTATCATAGGAGACGACCTAAGTAGACACATCCAATAATGCGATATTTGCAATCTTTTTATTATGAAACCTTTTTTGGGATGTGTCATTTTTAGGGAATATTTTTTGTGTGTTTTTCTCTGGTGGGTTTGACATTCAATGAGCCCATGTATTGGCATGCAGACACATTGAGAGTTTGGGTCCTTTCACACGGGGCGGATCAGTTCTGATCCGCCCCGTGGATGTCCGTTTGCTCAGCGGGGATCACTCCGCCGATCCCCGCTGAGCAGGGAGATGACAGGTCTGTCTCCGCACACTGTGCAGGGACGGACCTGTCACAGCGCCGCTCTCCCCTATGGGAGATCGGATGACGACGGACCGCAGTGCCCGTCGTCATCCGATCCGATCCGCAGACGGATGGAAAAATAGCTTTTTCCTCCGTCACACTTTTTCGGATCGGAGCGGGTCGGATGTCAGCGGACATGTCACCGCTGACATCCGACGCTCCATAGAGCTCTATGGAGCACCCGTTCAGGTCCGCCTGAAAAACTGACAGGCGGGCCTGAACGGGACGTTAGTGTGAAAGGGGCCTTAGTTTCTTTCTCTCCTTTATTTTTGTGTGTCTGCCAATGCGTGCGAAAAAATATATAACATTTTTTTTACATACAAAATGAAAAATGTTTTTACTTATGTCATTTTTTATTTCTTTAGGTTACACCTATACCTCTTCACCTAAGGATAAGATTTATCATGTTATTCATTTATTACCATTATGTATGCTTTCAACGTGTCAGCTTGATTTTGGTGTATTAGGGGAAAAAGTATTTTTCCTTTCATTCATTTAAGGCTGGGTTCACACTGCTGCGGGGGGAGATCTGGATGTGATTCGCACCGCAAATCACATCCGATCTCCGTAGCGATGCGAGTTCAGCCATACAGATAGTATGGCTGAATTCGCATCGCTCCCGCAGCAAACTCGCACGGGACCCTTTTTTTGGTGCGCAACAGAATCGGATCGCATGGGTGTTCACACCATGCGATCCGATTCCTGTGCGAGTCGGCAGATCGCGCTGCGATATGCTGACGGATCTGGGGGTGTCATTAACATATCATTGACACTCCCAGCCGTCCGCATAGGGCAGTGTGAACTGCCGGCGGGAGGTGTGCGATGCGGGAAACCGCCGCGGATTCGTGGCGTTCCCGCATCGCAGCGGTGTGAACCCGGCCTAAATGTTAATCTTCAGACTTTGGATGTTCACAGGTGTTTCCTTAATTGCTATCTTGTCATACACATATTTTATTCATTTGTCTAATTGCTTGTGTGTGTGTATATAGCTCTGTATGTATATTCTGCTCATTAGCTATGACTAAGCACCGTGTTCGGTGTGAAACATGTCAGCGGCTGTGCAGTTAGTCTGTTTGCCAGCCTAGATGCTATGATTTTAATTACATTTTTGAAATAAAGTTGAATAATTTGGAGTGCGGCTATCCAGCTACATCTTATTTACTTTGGGATATTTTGGTAATAATTAGAGATATAGGGATGGGAGGAGGTTTGTGAAATGTGGGTTGTAGTTTTGAAGTATTGAAATTTTCAAAAATAAAAAAGCTCATAAATTGTAGAAGAAAACTGTTTTGGCACTGGCCAATTTATTTGAAATTGAGGGCTTTATTTTTTAGGAGTAAACCTTCCTATTGCTTTTAGATCTGTAGGACTGTTGAATTCATACCTATTACCACTAGCAAAGTTGTCACCCTAAGGCCCCTTTCACACTGTCAGACCGTTTAGGTCCACCTGTCAGTTTTGACTTCGGACCTGAACGGGCACTCCATGTTAGTCTATGGAGCGACGGATGTCAGCAGTGACATGTCCGCTGACATCCGACCTGGTCCGATCCACTAAAAGCAGACGGATGCCCCTACAATCGCATCCATTCCTGGCAGATTGGATCGGATAAGATCTAATGAAAACGGACATGCTGTCCATTTTTGTCCGATCTCTCCATGGAAACTAGCAGCGCTCAACAGGCCCCTCCCTGCTCAGTGAGCAGAGAGAGACCTGTCATCCGCCAGCTCAGTGGAGATCAACGGTCGTCTCGTGAGAATGATGCCTAAAATGTTACCTTTTTTTTAATCAGTAGATGGGATCTCCCTTCCCGGGCGGGCATCATATGACGTCCTCGGCTTCCCGGCGATATTGGGGGAGAGTTACCGAGGAGCCGATGCGCGTGCCTAGCGGCAGCAATGACCACCGAGCATTCGCGATCGCTAGTTACAGAACAGGACCGTGAATCTGTGTGTGTAAACACACAGATCCACATACTGTCAGGGGAGAGGAGACTGATCGTGTGTTCCTAGTATATAGGGACACCGATTGGTCTCCTCCCCAAGTCAGTCCACTCCCCCCACAATTAGAATCACTCCCTAGGTAACACAGTTAACCCCTTGATTGCCCCCTAGTGTTAACTCCTTCCCTGCCAGTGACATTTATACAATAATCCATACATTTTTATAGCACTGTTCGCTGTATAAATGAGAAGGGTCCCAAAATAGTGTCAAAAGTGTCCGATATGTCTGCCACAATGTCAAAGTCACGATAAAAATCGTCATTCACCTCCATTACTAGTAAAATAAAAGAAGAAGAAAAATGCCATAAATCTGTCCTCTATTTTGTAGGTGCTACAATTTTTGTGCAAAACAATCAATATATGCTTATTGCAATTATTTTCCCAAAAATATGAAGAAAAATACATATCCGTCTAAACTGAGAAAAAATGTTTTTAACAACTTTCAGACCGGACCAATTTGCTGGTCAAAGACCAGACCACTTTTTGCGATTCGGCACTGCGTCGCTTTAACTGACAATTGCGCGGTCGTGCGACATGGCTCCCAAACAAAATTGACGTCCTTTTTTTCCCACAAATAGAGTTTTCTTTTGGTGGTATTTGATCACTCCTGCGATTTTTTTTTTTGCGCTATAAACAAAAATAGAGCGACAATTTTGAAAAAAACGCATTATTTTTTACTTTTTGTTATAATAAATATCCCCCAAAAATATATAAAAAAACATTTTTTTCCCTCAGTTTAGGCCGATACGTATTCTTCTACATATTTTTGGTAAAAAAAATCGCAATAAGCGATTATTGATTGGTTTGCGCAAAAGTTATAGCGTTTGCAAAATGGGGATAGGTTTATAGCATTTTTATTAATAATTTTTTATTATTTTTTTTTTACTAGTAATGGCGGCGATCAGCGATTTTTATTGTGACTGCGACATTGTGGGGGACCCATCGGACATTTTTGACACATTTTTGGGACCATTGTCATTTATACAGTAATCACTGCTATATAAATGCAGTGATTCCTGTGTAAATGACACTGGCAGTGAAGGGGTTAACCAGTGGGTGGCAGTGTAGGGGTTAAGTGTTCCTAGGGGTGTGTTACTAACTGTGGGGGGGTTGGGCTTTCATTTAGTGAACACTGATCTCTGCTCCAATCACATGGCCTGGACAGGAAGGGGGGAAAATGCCCTGTATTGAAGTGATTAAAGCATAAAATCCATTCTGAATCTAGTACATTCAAAGGGGTTGTAAACCCTCGAGGTTTTTCACCTTAATACCTTCTGTAGGGCAGCCCCTCCCCAGTCCCCCCCCCCTTTCTTACCTGAACCCAATCGTTCCAGCGACAGGGACACTGTTTTGGGTCCTCATTGGATAGATTGGTAGCAGCAGGAACCATTGGCTCCTGCTGCTGTCAATCAGATCCAGTGACACGGGAGCTGGGGGGCGGGGGCCGAGTCCTGCTGTCTGTGTCAATGGACGCAGTAGCAGGACTCTGGGGGTGAGCCCACATGAGTGCCCCCCCATGGGCCCTCCGTCAGGGCACTTGAGAAGAGGAGGAGCCAGGAGTGCCACTGAGGGACCCCAGAAGAGGAGGATCGGGGCCACTCTGTGCAAAACCCTTGCACAGAGGAGGTAAATATTACATGTTTGTTATTTTTTTTTTTAAAACAAACCTTTACAACCCCTTTAATCTCAAAATTGAACATGGAACTTCAATTTTCTGGAAAAATCAACCCTTAAAGCAGAGTTCCACCCCAAAATGGAACTTCCAATTTAAGGGAAGGTGACCCCCCTGACATGCCACATTTGGCATGTCCTTTTTTTTGGGGGGTGGGGGAGCGGAAACACTTTTTTTTAGAGTGTTCCAGCTCCCACTTCCTCCCGGGGCACCGCGGTGTCGGAAGTAAGTTCACCCCTCCCCCTCCCTCTCAGTAATCATCTGGGACACATCACAGCCCAGATGATTGCCTGGCCAGTCACAGCGTGCAGCGTGGCTTGCACTTGCGCAGTGTGTGCCCGGCTGTGAAGAAGGCCGGGCATCCACAGTGACAATGCCTGCGCCGCAGAGAGGAGGGGGAGATGAGCGGGGGTTAGTTCCCCCACATCGCTGGACCCTGGGACAGGTAAGTGTCCAATTATTAAAAATCAGAAGCTACAGTATTTGTAGCTGCTGACTTTTATTTTATTTATTTTTTTGTCGAAAGTCCGCTTTAAGCACACGAATAAAAACTCCTATATCTTAAAAATATCTGAAGCATACATAAACATAAAGTGTTAACACTGTGGATCAAGTTGAAATTTTTTTTTTTGCTTTTGAAGATCACTTAATCCTATCTTGAAAAGTGTTGACTAAGTGACAGGAAAACAAGAGACAAGGAAAATGAGAGCAATGGTTTTAAATTAGAAATACTTGGTTTTTAGAAGTACACAATTAAAGTGGGATTCCACTGTCTTGATCCTTTTTTTTTTTTTGGCATACCTGCAATCCTTATTAAAATGAAATATAACACTTACTTTTTACTGTTTTACATCCAGCAGCATGTTGTTTTGTTCTTCAAAACGATTTTATAAAACCGTCTCCTGACGGTTGTCATTTTGCCTGTGGGCATGTGAAGCCCACAGGCATCCTCTTCCGGGAGAGTGCGCTGATAAAAGACCAGCATGCACCGCCCGTTCGATTAAATCTCGCGCATGCGCAGTAAGCGCTATATCGAGCGCCGTCTTCTGCTCCGGTTGCTATGACAACGGTTGTTGTCGACGGAAGTCCCGCCCCGTTGTGATGGCAATGGAGATAAACACTGAAACAAAGAGGACAGATGGGACGATCATAGACGAGAGAGCGGCGCGGGATTAAAAGGAAAGGTTAGTACAAAAATGTCTTTTACCTTGCGGTTTCATATAAAAAATATTGCTCTTTTAAATTTAAATTGTGCACATTTAATTATATATATAGAGAGACATCTAGGTAGTGTGTGTGTATTTGGTGGGAGATATTGCCTGCCTCTCTCTCTCTCTCATATTCATATATATATATATATATATATATATATATATATATATATATATATTCTTGACCTTTTCTTGGTTGACTATATTCTTAATTGTTTTTTTAATAGGTAAAAACATCTGATAGAGATATATATATTTTGTAGAAGATATCGCAAATATATAGCGAGAGAGAGTTATGTATTGTGCATATATATTGCGAGAGATCGATTTCTATATATAGTGATATAGTATATATATTTATAGATATATATGTATATATATATATATATATATATATATATATATATATATATATATATATATATATATATATATATATATATATACATACATATATATCTATAAATATATATACTATATCACTATATATAGAAATCGATCTCTCGCTATATATGCACAATACATAACTCTCTCTCGCTATATATATATATTTGCGATATCTTCTACAAAATATATATATCTCAATCAGATGTTTTTACCTATTGAAAAAACATTTAAGAATATAGTCAACCACGGCTTGCAAGATAAGTGGTTGGCTGCCACTTTGCTAAGGCAACATAGATAAGCATTGTGTTGACAAGAAAAGGTCAAGATTATATATATATATATATATATATATATATATATATATATATATATATATATATATATATATATATATATATATATATATATATATATATATATATATATATATATATATATATATATATATATATATAAATAAATAGAGAGAGAGAGAGAGAGAGATATGTGTGTGTGTATATATATGTTGAGAGAGATCGATTTCTATATAGTGATAATATATATCTATATAGTGATGATATCTCTCTATGTGTATATATATATATAAATATATAAAATCAAGCTCTTATTTACATTTGTGACACACACAGTCAGATTATTTATTTTTAAAATGTTTTTTGTTTTTTTTTAGCACTTCGCGCCCGCTCTATAGCCAAAAGATGGCTACAGCGTGGACGATTAGCGCCGGGAGGGCATCCCTGGACATCCTCCTGTTTACTTCCCCTCTGCGCCACGTCACAGGCGCGCATCGTGAAGTACTGTGCTGGCCGTGTCCCTTGGACACAGCCAGTCAAAGATCGCTGTAAATAGCCAATCACAGTGGATGTTTACAGCACGATCGGTGTGTCCAATGAGAGATGTGCTCATATATGTAAACATATGAGATCATCTTCCCTCGCCGGGTCTCCCTCCTCACACAGAGACAGCGTGTGAAGAGGGAGAGATGAACCGCTGAGAGATGCAGTGGTTATTGTAAAAAATAATAATAAAAAGAAAACCAAAAAGAAAATAAAGTGGCCATCTTTCCCCACTGCCATCTGTCATCAGTGCCATCTACCCCAAGTGCCATTTGTCGTCAGTGCCACATGTAATCAGTGCCATTTGTCATAAGTGTCACGTGTCATCAATGCCACATATTAGTGCCATCTGTCATCAGTGCCACCTGTTAGTGTCACCTGCCATCTGTTAATGTCATGTGTCATCAAAGACAGGTATCACTGCCACATGTCATCAGTGCCACGTATTAGTGGCATTCTGTCATCATTTCCATGTTTTATTGCCATGTATAAGTGCCATCTGTCATTGGTGCCACATATTAGTGCCAGCTGTCATCAGTGTCACATGTCTTCAGTGCCAAGTTTTAGAGGCATCTGCCATCAGTGTCACCTGTCATCAGTGCCACGTATTAGTGTCATTTGTTATCAGTCACACGTATCAGTGCCATCTGTCATCGGAGCCACGTCAGTGCCATGTGTCATTGTCCTGGTGCTCCACGGCCTTCAAAAGAGTAATAGGTAGTCACCAAGTTAGATGTGTAATTTATGCCCCTAGAACACATGAAGGTGCTCCCTGAATGTTGTGTCTGTCTCAGTGGCTAGGCTGTGTAAAAGTCCCACACGTTGTATCGTAATACTCTGTATGAGTAACAGAATTTTTTGGTGGCCTTTATTTGTGGTATACACATGCCAAGTGCGATAAATAACCTATTATATTGAATTTTTTATTTTAAATGTAATAACATAAAAAAAAAATTATTCTTTTTGCATTTTGCTGGAGGCGATAAAATGCGCAAATCAAAAAACTCACTATGCCTCTTACTCAATAATTTGTAATGTATACTTTCAATAAAGTTGTCATTTGGGGGGTATTTGTACTTTTCGTGCTTTTTCGGGTCGCAATAAATGAGATATACCACTAGTACATTAGATGTTAGCATTTTTGAGTAATTCGCAAAACAGCTTTTAGACTCTCTAACTTTCACAAAGAACAAATAATATCCAGCAGTTTGGGTTATTTGTACCAAAGAAATTTAGGTACATAGATATACATATACATATATAGATATATATATAGATCGCCAAGATAATATATTTTTCTATTCAGTTACAGATATTCTATATTTACACAATATTCTAAATCAATTTGTTGATCCTTTTATTTTAATCAACTGCCATGGTAAGTAAAATTTAAATAATAAATTTAATTCATTTTTTGTCTACAATTATTATATAAAAAATAACTAACTTGTCAATTGACAATTATTATTTTAATACATTTTAAGGACAATCCTGCTGTGACCGAACCGTCGACCATTCAAAATACCATGCCCTTGACTCAGGATGAAAAAGTAAGTACAATTAACTGCTTTATGGCCGCCGGCTGTCAAACGACGGCCAGGCGGTGCAAGTATTGTGGCTGGAGGGCGTCATATGACGGCTTCCCCTTTAAAGAGGCAGGGTGTCATGGAGACACCACTCGCCACTGAGGGGGGTTAACAGCCATTGGGTATGGCTGTTAACCACGTGACTTCATCACTGCCGATCACAGATGGTTAGACACACACTGTGCGCGGCGCAAACGCGAGCGCGCTTTGTGTGCACGTCGCTAGCTGCGTGTTCCCGGGAACACTGCTTCTCAACGACGCTAGTAAACAGCCATCGGCTGGCTGTTTGCCGACATGATCGATACACACAGCCGATCAATAACTGTTAACAAAACGCGGTAACGCGATGTTACTGGGTTCCCCTCCTAAGACACCGATCGTGTGTGAGGAGAAGATTGCGTAAACATATTGTTACCGCATACAGTGTACAACAATCGCACTGATTGACCCCCCCCAATAGAGGACCTATAAACAACTATCATAGTACCTGTCACTCACAGTCCATCAGAGTACCCGAGTACCTGTCATCGGCACATCAGAGTACCCGAGTACCTGTCACCAGTCCATCTCAGTACCCGAGTACCATGTTAGTTTCAAGTTTTCTCATTAAATACTGTAAATAATAACAAGAACCCTTAAAAAGACACATTATGACTCATAGATTATACGTTGAGGTGTTTGATTTTAAAAACATGGTCATTTTGTTGGCTATTCCATTGTACAGGTACTCCATGGCCTTCCATTGTGTAATAGATGGTTGTGAAATGAGATGTGTCATTTTGGTCATCGAACGTCTCAAGGTGCTATTCAATGTTGGTGCTCTGTTTGTGGCCAGGCTCTGCAAAAGTCTCACACATGTGGTATCGCCATACTTGTGATAAATGTATTTTGCATTGTAACTTGTTGGATGCATATGCTGTAAGTGAGAAATAATGACAATTTCTTTAAAAATTCTTTAAAAAATCAAATTTATATTATTCTTCTGTTTGCTTTGAATTGTGTGTAGAAATTTGGATCACCATCCGCCACTGGTTCTTGCCAGTGCAGCCAATGAGTCCTGCCTTCTTGTTGAGGATAAGGGCATTCTTTTAGTATACATCTGAGAAGCCTCTTCCAAGTACATTAATGATGCTTAAAGCATCATATTTTTTGAAAAAAAAAATTAATAAAAAAAAATCTTGATAAACAAAATCTAAGTATAATATACTTTTCTTTTCGTTGTGTACTTATAGCGCAGAATGCTGATAAAGAAAATATGGGCTCGGTATCCAGCAAGAGAAAATGATCCGGCTTTCCCCAATAACCCAACCCTGCCCTCTAGTAGTGATAGATTGTCTACATCAGAAACCCAACCGAGCGAAACCGATCGAATTGGCAATGTCACGTGGTGTTCATGTGAAAGGTGCATTAAAATGCCCACCCAAGTGGAGTCTGTCTGCTGCCGGGAAATATACGCCGTTGACGCCTGCATACCTGAGGGACATCAATGCATTACGCAGGCAGATACCTTTATTTCTCAAATAGTGCACCATGAGCACGTGAGAATTGCGTATATGGCGATTCATATGGATAATCTCCCTCTGGTAGATGCCAACAACAACAGGTGATTACTTTATGCCAATATTTCTTCTAAAGTTTATAAGTCAGAATTATAAGTACCGTATATACTCGAGTATAGGCCCACCCGAATGTAAGCCGAGGCCCCCAATTTTCTAGCCAAAAAAAAATGTGAAACTTATTGACTCGTGTATAAGCCGAGGGTGAGACATGCCTGTCCATCCCTGTGTGTACGTCCATCCCTGTGTGTCCGTCAATCTTTGTGTGTCCATCCATCCCTGTGTGTGTGTCCGTCCATCCCATGTGTGTGCAGCCTTGTGTGTCCAGCCCAAATGTGTCCCGAGCCTGTGTGCTTCTGCCATGCCAGGATCAACGCTCTTCTCGTCTGACAGACGGCGTTGGCGCCTCGGAGGCCATTCCACTGTTCAAAAGCCGCGCATCCGTCTGTGATAGGCGGAACACTCAATTTCCCAGCAGTCTGTGTTCCGCCTATCACGGACATCCTCTCATCCTCGTCCGTAGTATGAGGATGAGCGGATGTCCGTGATAGGCGGACCACTGACTGCTGGGAAATTGAGTGTTCCACCTATCACAGACAGGGAGTTGCGGCTTTTGAATTGTAGACTGGCCGCCATCTGTCTGCTCGACACGCTGATTGGGCTGGCAGACGGCGATGACTCGAGTATAAGCCGAGGGGGGCACTTTCAGCCTCCAAAAAAGAGGCTGAAAATCTCGGCTTATATTGGAGTATATATGGTAGTAAAGGAAGAAGCTAATAATTGATATAAATGTGAAATTTGTGTCTTTATTTATAAAATTTCATATTTACACTATTTATTCTATTTATTCCAGGAGATTACGTAAAACCGCGTATCGCACTTTCATAGCATGGATTTATGGTATTTTAGGAAAGGGAAACCGAAGGGTTATACCTTCCTGTGCAGTCAATGCAGTACGACTTGTTTTTCCAGATCCCAATGGATCATATGTCGGATTTCTTTATGCCAATGATTATGATGCTTCAGAAATGGCTTTATATTAAAGGAAATAATGTTTAATGTTATTTTTTTGGAAATATTTGTGCAATTAAAATAAAAAAATTAAAATTGAAATACAATAGGTGTGTTACTTACTTACTGTTAATGCTAATTACTATTAATGATGTTGATTTAATGTGTAATTGGAGAAATTAGATGCATATTACTGTTCTTAATACTTGATTCGGAATCAATTATATTAAATATTTTTATTAGAAAATAAAAATAAATAACAAAAATCAGTAAATACATAGAATGCAATGTGCATACACAACCCAAATATATATTTCTTTTAGACAGTAATTAACCAATAATTAAAAAAAACATTTAACATTCTAAAGAATAGAATACAAAATTAGATTTAATATTTTATACAACAGGAAATCGTGTTCTGTGCTTGGCAATAGCAGCACTGGTTTCAGGCCTTTCTTCGGTTGCAATATTTTTTGGAAATTGTACATTTTTGGATTTCCATGTACTTTTTAAAGTACCTTCTGTGATTGACAGCATGTTTGCCAAAATAGTTTTGGCATGTTCGTTCGACATTTTTTCAAACACGTTTCGAACGATCCATTTTTTACGTCCTCGGGGGAATTCCAAATTTTTACGCTCAACTTGAAAGACTTCTCCACTGTCATCAATTTTAGTTACTGTTGCCATTTTTCTACCAATATTATTGTTGTGCTGCAATGCAGCCAATCGTGTTCTAGCCTCCATAGAATCATATTTATAATGAATTCTCTTCGGTCTATATTTTAACATCATGCTATGGTATGTTTCAATGGTCCCAGTCTGGCAGAAATAAGTAAGATGTTTTAAATCCTTTTCGATTTGTGCGTCCATTATAATTGCAGATAATGAATCGAAGGCAGGTGTGTTTTTTTCAAGCCATGGAATTTTTGGAAAAAGAATACTCTGATCATCATGTAAGCACTGATGTTGTATGTCTCCATCTCGCCATGAATGTTCATTCACTACATGATGTAGCAGAGATTGCCATTGTTGTCTGAAAACATCTTCATTTCCGTCACAAGTTCTGCTACACCAGTAGAAATGCGTCAGTATGGCTCCAATCCACGGTAAAATTGGACGAAAAGCTTTTTTTTTGGAGATTTGAATCAATTTGCGCTTTAAATTTTTAACATAATGCCATATATCGAATTGATGATTTATATTTTCGTATTTAGTCGTAGTCAATAGTTTTCGAATTCCCGTGTGGCGATCAGTGCCTACAAATTGAACATCATATTCATTTTCCAATATTCTGTCAAGTGCTATGGTAAAGCCCAATTTTTCCATAGCAACTGAGGATGTGGTTTGGGAGACTTGCACCAATTCAAAATCTACAATTTTTTTAGAATAGATATCCATAAAGGTATACGTTGTATATTTTGCACAAAAACCAGGACTGTCGCATTGTCCGTCACCAATGAGGAATAGTGGAGTTCCTGTCAATTCCTCCTTTACATTTAGACAATTTTGATTCCAGCTGTAATCTATGGAAGGATAAATATACTGTTTTTTAGCACGGTTATAGGACGATTTCCCAAACATTGAAATTCCACTAAGATCAAACATTTCCTTCACCTTTTGGTAACTACCACCTGACAAACAAATGGCGCCAGCTAGTACAATATTGCCTGCAGCATAATTTTTGATCTTTGGTTGGCTTTCCCAAAGTTTGATGCGGTGCTGTGCATTACATGTTGAAAACACTATCAGCATCGTACCGACTATTTTCTTTTCTATTTTTGTAATTTTCGAAAAGCAGGTCTGGTCGGGGCATCGCATTTTAAAAAGCAATGTATCTAGACTGCTTTCGAAAACAATAAATTTGTTTTCATTAATCATATTAAGGGGGTCATTAATTGGATCGACAGTTAGTGGCTCAATTATACTGTCATTCAAAGTGAAGTCACTTTTTTGAGGTGTATCAAAATCTGACTCGTGACAACTTGGGTCGTCTTCATATGCCAGTTTTCGTTTTTTTTTAATGATTGGACTCTCTATTTCTAGATCATCAAGTGTACTTTCTATATTTATATCTTCTGATGGCAGATCACAGACTGTAGGTGAAAGTATGATCAACGGATCCACCTCACCTGTATCCGAAATCTGATCAATCGCTGAAGATCGGCGATTCTCAGACTTTGACTTAAAATCTGGTGTTGAGGCTTCAAGTGGCCTCATAAAATCAT